>NC_137335.1:12000612-13263803 GCF_965287045.1 Carcharhinus amblyrhynchos | reverse complement strand
AGCTGGTTCAAATATGTCTTCTTTTGAAAACAAAAGCACTCTGAGCTTATCAGTGTATTAAATTGTTACTTTTGTGACCTCATGTTTCCTCCGATGCTCACCTTTGAATATAGTTTAATGTGAGATTGTACATTTTGGTAGGAAGAATAAGGAAAGTATGTACAGCTTGGTTAATAAGAGGGGGTAGAAGGGCAAAGGGATTTAGGAGTACAGACACAAAAGTTACTAAAAGTAGTTACACAGATTAATAAGGCCATAAAGCAGCTGTGTACTGGGCTCTATTTCGATGAAAGCTATGCAAGGCTACGTTGAATCAGTTTTGATTAAACCAATCTTGGAGTACTGTGCACAATTCAGGTCTCCATATTATAGAAAGGTTATACATGCATTGGAAAGATGCAAGGAAGGCCGAACAAGCTGGCAGGCTTTTCTACGGAAAAGAGAGGATGAGAAATAACCTGATAGTGGTCTGTAAGGTAACGAAAGGCTTGATGGAATACCAGAAAAAATGTCATTTCCATTTGTGTATTGTCCAGAATTAAAGGTAACAATATAAGATAATTACTGATATATCCAATAATAAATTCAAGCAAAACTTCTTTACCCAAGAGTGGTAAGAACTTGCTACAGCATACAGTAGTTGAGGTAAAGCAGTCCATGTCCATATGTATCAAGGTGTGGACAATGTTCAGAGTTGGGCAGATGAGTGATAAGAAACATTTGTCTCACAAAACTGCCAGCCATTGAACATCTCCAGCAAGGGAGAACCTCACCATCTTTCCTGGTCTTTCAAACTCTTTACCACTGCTGAATTCCTCACCAATAACATCCTGGAGGTTACCATTGATCAGGAACTGAACTAAACCAACCATATTGCAGCTACGAGAGCAGATTAGAGACTTGGAATTTTGCATCAGGGTTCCCCAAAGCCTGTCCACCATCTACAAGGCACAAGTCAGGGGTATGAGTGCAGCTACAACACTTGAAAAGCTCAAAACCATCCAGGACAAAGCAATGTGCTTGATCGGTACCCCATCCACCAACTTAAATATTCACTCCTTTCACCACCAACATATAGTGGCAGCAGTTTGTGCCATCTACAAGATACACTGCAGCAACTCACCAAAACTCCTTCAACATGACCTTCCAAACTTGCAACCTTTGCCACTTAGAAGGACATGGGCAACAAAGGCATGACGACACCACCATCCAAGTCAAACACCATTCTGACTTGGAACAATATTACTGTTCCTTCACTGTCACTGGGTCATAATCCTAGGTCTCCTTCCCTAAAGCACTGTGAGTTTATTAACACCAGATGACCGCAGAAGTTCAAAAAGGCAGCTCACCACTGTCTTATCAAGTGCAATTAGGGATGAGCAACAAATACTGGTTTGCCAATAGTGCTCATATCCCATGAAAGAATATTTTTTAAAAATTGTACAGTTTTATTTAGGAGGAAGCTTTTTATGCAGATGAGGGAGAAGGATATGACCATAGGATTAAAATGAAGTCAGATAGGAGGAGACTCACATGGAGTATAGATACTAGCATAGATCAATTGAACCAAATGGCCCACTTCTTTGCTGTATATTTGATGTACCTTGTAGTTATTTTCTAAGACAGGGGACATCAAAATAGTGCAAGTTTTCATTTTAAGAGCTTGCTTGTAGTGCAGTTCCAGTAACAGTCAAGAAACTCAACACCATCTAGGGCAAATCAACCTGTTTGGTTGCCACCCCCCCCCCCCCCCCCCCCCCCCATTCACCCCCTTAAACATTCAATTCCTCCACCAAAGAAAGTTTATTTAGTAGTCACAAGCAAGGTTTACATTAACACTGCAATGCAAATTAACAGGGCAACTGAAATTCTCCTAGTTGCCACACTCCAACGCTTGTTTGGATCAATGCACTGAACCGGCACGTCTTTCAGACTGTGGGAGGAAACTGGAGCACATGGGGGGAATGTGCAAACCCCACACAATGACCTAAGCTGGGAATCAAACCCGGGTCCCTGGTGCTGTGAGGCAGCGGTGGTAACCGCTGTGCCACTGTGTCATCCACTATTATACCTGCAGTGTATACCATGTACAAGTTGCACTGCTACAACTCATCAAGCTTCTTTGATGGCACCTTCCATGCCCACAACTTCTTCTGCCTAAAAAGTCAGAGGCAACAGACACATGGGAACACCTTGATTTGCACGTTCTCCTCTAAATCACACAAACTGACTTAAAAATTTATCACTGTTCTTTGATTGTTGCTGGATCAATATCCTGCAACGCACGACCCAACAAAAATGTGTTACTGTCTTCATCATACAGATTGCAATGGTTCAAAAAGATGGCTCAGTGCCACATTCTCAGGGGTCATTAAGGATGAGCAATAAAGCACTGGTCTTGTCAGTGATGTCCACATCTCATGAACAAACAAAAAAAGCCATAATTAGGGCTCCCCGTTGCTAGGATTTATATATTGCATCGTAGATTTACATAAATTGGAATGAAGTTTTAGGAATTCATATCTTGATGAATTGTATAATACTTTAAAAGCAAATAGTGCAATGTTTGTTGCATTCACAATTATTGCAAAATAAGGTGAATTTTTTTTCCTGAAAGACTCCGTTTTTACCTTGTTTTTATACTTTAAGTAATGCAACTACCAAGAGATACGGTGACTAGTTATTTACGTGAAAATATGAAAGTAAAGACTTTGGCAGAATTTTCCTGTCCCACCCACCACAGGAATCGTTGTGGTAGGTGGGACATGGACTGTGCAAAGGCCCATTAACCTCAGGCAGGATTTTCCAGTCTTGGGGTGAGCACATCCCGCTCTCAGACTTATTAAATAATCTGATCAATTGGATAAAGTTGCATTTTTGTTACTAACATTGACAACAAAACTTTAAATATTCATATCATTTTTTTGTTCTCAGGTCCCAGGATTTTTTGCCCTTTATTTTTAATCTTTATCCGGTAAGTGAATCTTTAATCTTCAGAACCAGTATTTTATAATCAAAAAATCACTTGGTTCAACATGTTGCAAACCAAAGATCCTGATTATTTATAAGGCCACAAGCATAAAGATGCGGTAGTCCTCAGAGTGTCAAAATTGTATAATTGCCAGCAATCACACAATGGCAACTGCTGTTTTATAAAGTGGACTCCACAAAGTTGAAATGGGTTTTACAGCAATGGAAACTTTAGATCGGTTTCTCATGCCCTCTTTTCCCTGGGGTGGTAGTAGGTAATAGAATAATTTGGGCTTTTTCCTCCAGAATTGTAACTGCCCATAGCTGGACACATTTGCCGGAATTTTACCACCTCACCCGCCCTGGATTTGGGGCAGGCAAGGCTTGCAGAGACGAATTCTCCGTTGGCCTCGGGTGGGATTTTACAAGCCTTGCCTGAGCAAGGTCGTAAAATAGTGCCCATTATGACTAAACGCCCTTTAAAGCATCAATGCCCCAAGCAGTTACACTGGAAACTGCCATGGCCTTAGAGATGACTCTCCAATTTTGCTGAAGAATTTTATGACAATGTGATGAATAATCTCATACCCCATCTGGAACCTGTTTGGTGGAAATGGGACATTGTGACATGCTGAGTGGGTTAGCACGGTGGCGGCCTCTTGATTGCAACAGTACTGCAACAGTAAAGGGTGGTACATGGTAAATTCCAGGAATTTGCAAATAATTATGTTTAGTTCAACATGGTATATATTGGTGTGTCTAATTGTGTCCCAGTGAACTTGATCTACTTGGATATACAAGGATATACTTGCCACAGAGGGAGTGCAACACCAGACTAGGCCTTCAGATGCCAGAATTATCTTATGAGGAGAGGTTGAGGAAAACGGCTTTGTATTCTCCAGAGCTTTGAAAAAATTAAAGGTGACCTCATTGAAACTTACAAAATCCTTGCAGGGTACGACAGGCTAGGGTGCTTCCCCTGGCTGGTGAGTCTAGAACCAAGGGACACAGTTTCACAATAAGGGGCAGACCATTTAATACTGAGAGGAGGAAGAACTTTTTCACTCAGTGGGTGGTGAATCTTTGGAATTCTCTATCTTAATGGGCTGGGGAACTTCAATCACTGAGCATGTTTGAAACAGATCGATAGATTTCTGAGAACTAATGATAAGAAATATGGATAGCCCGGGAAAGTGGCATTGAGATGGACGATTAGCCATGATCCAATTGAATACTGGAGCAAGCTCGATGAACTGAATGACCTACTCCTATTCCTTTGCTCCTAACTGTTTTTCAAATTTTCTTCTTGAATAATTTAAATACAACAAGTGTAAGGTGCACAATTACTCAACGTTAATGGGGAAGTAAATATTTACTCTAACAGAATGTCATGATTTTAATTCCATAAGGATAGACAATACAGTGACAGTCCATATACTCTCAGTCATCCAGCCTGCTACTTTAATTTGCTTCTCCAGCCATTTTCTCAGCATCATTAAAAGTATGAGTTAAATTTCCACTCCTAAACATTCTTCAAAAATAGCTATGTTAAGAATACTTTAATTTTATATTACGCATGATCGTCTTAATCTGTTCAATATGACTCCCTCTTTGAATCATTTAGTATCTAACTGAATGGTTTTAAAACCAATAATTTTATTTTTTTTTGTTTTAAATTGCTGCAGGAAAAAGACTTCTGTGTTATCACAGTACCTCATCTGATCCCAGAGTTCCCTTTGTTGAAGGATTTTACCCGTGTCGTACCCTATAGCAAGACAACACTCCCTCATGAGTTATATGTCACTCATCGCAAAAGCTTGCTTAAGTAAGGATACTTCAAAACAAATTATTAACTTTTTGAATGAGTCAAAATATCAGCACTTTGTCAGGTGTACCAGCCAATTGCAGGCGCCCTTAACCAGAGGTTGGTGCTTTCAAGGTGGGAGGGTGGAAAATATAATTTTGAAGAATAATGGAATTTTGATTTGAAAATTAATAATTTGACCAATGGACCATTGTACTAATGTAAGTTGTCAAGGAATGATGGAAGGTAATTTGTGTTTCATATTTTTACATATTGAGTTCATGAAGACTGCTGAGTTATTAAGGAAACCAGTGGACAGAGATCCTGCAATTCTGATGTCTTCTAATGGCTTATTCAAATTGAATTATGCAATATTCTGAGAGTCTACTGCCCTGCACTCCACTTCTACATCTGGAAACCGTATATAGAAATGATTTATTGTATGGAAGGTGGACACCAGTGGACACCATTCATCAGCTGAGCCATGATGTGGCCATGTCCTGCCATGGAGTGCATGTCCTGCACCAAGGTCTGCACTGCGGATGCCAACTTCGCAATGTCGGCCTCAATGTGCTGAAGTGCGGCACCACCAAATAGAGTCATAGTATCCCAGTCATGTAAAAGGAGGCCATTCAGCCCACCAATTCTGCACTGATTCCAACAGAGCATCTTACTCAGGCCCAACCCCTGCCCTATACTCATAACTCCATACATTTATCCCGCTAATCCTCCTAACCTACATATCTTTGGACATTAGGGGGACAATTCAGCATGGCTAATCCACCTAACCTGCACATCATTTGATGCCTCAGACATATCTCCTTGGACATCAGGTGATGGGACTCCTTCTTTTGGCCTTTCAGTCTGAGTAAAACAACAAGGACATAAGTGGAAAAGGAGGCAGCTGAACCAGAACTCAAATATTTCATTGACCGACCAGAAAAGCAATATTAAATAATGTATTTGATTTGATTTATTATTGTCACATGTATTAACATACAGTGAAAAGTTTTTGTTTTATGTGCCTTTCATAGAGAAGGAAACAAGAGAGTGCAGAATGTAGTGTTACAGTGTGCTAGGGTGTAGAGGAAGATCAACGTACTGTGAGATAAGTCCATTCAGTAGTCTAATGGCAGCAGGGAAGAAACTGTTCTTGAGTCAGTTGGTACATGACCTCAGACTTTTGTATCTTTTTCTCGAAGGAAGAAGGTGGAAGAGAGAATGTCCGGGCTGTGTGGGGTCTTTTATTGTGCTGACTGCTTTGCCAAGGCAGCAGGCAGTGTAGACAGAACCAATGGAATGGAGGCTGGTTTGCATGATGGATTGGGCTACATTCATAATCTTTTGCGATTCCTTGCAGTCTTGGACAGAGCAGGAGCCATATCAAGCTGTGATACAACCGAAAGAATGCTTTCTATGGTGCATCTGTAAAAGCTGGTGAGGGTCGAAGCTGACATGCCAAATTTCCTTAGTCTTCTGAGAAAGTAGAGGTGTTGGTGGGCTTTCTTAACAATAGTGTCAGCATTGGGGGACCAGGACTCATTGTTGGTCATCTGGACACCTAAAAACTTGAAGCTCTCTATCCTTTCTACTTTGTCCCCGTTGATGTAGGCAGGGGCATGTTCTCCTTTCCGCTTCCTGAAGTCAATGACAATTTCCTTCGTTTTGTGACATTGAGGGAGAGATTATTGTTGCCACATCGATTCACCAGATTCTCTATATCATTCCTGTACTCTACTTCGTCATTGTCTGAGATGCGACCCACTACAGTGGTGTTGTCAGCAAATTTGAAAACTGAATTGGAAAGGAATTTCGCCACACAGTCATAGGTGTATAAGGAGTATAGTAGGGGGCTGAGAATACAGCCTTGTGGAGCACCGGTGTTGAGGATGATCATGGAGGAGGTGTTGTTTACTGTCCTTACTGATTGTGGTCTGTGAGTTAGGAAGTTCAAGATCCAGTCACAGAGGGATCCAGCCTCGGAGTTTAGAGGTGAATTTCGTGGGAATAATTGTGTTGAAGGCTGAGCTGTAGTCAATAAAGAGGAATCTGACATTGGTATCCTTGTATGTAGATATTTAGATTGCACCAATTCATTAGTACAAAGAGGAAGATGTTTATCTTTCCTTGCACCAGTTTTGCATCTTATTGAATAAACTTTTATAGATTTTAAACTGTTCCCCCCACAGATCCTTTGTGGTACGACTTGCAACAAAGTACGACACTCATGGAATTGAAAGACTTGTCAAAAGCCTTAATCTGCATCAAAATATTTTAAACACCTTACATATTTATAATCAGGCTCGCAGAGATGCAGTAAGTATTCATTCAATTTCAGATATCTTGTTGAAAGCCCAATATGTTGATTGTTTAATCTGTTAATTATGAACATTTTAATATATTCATCTAATATGCAAAGGAAGGAGAGATCGCATTTGTACACCTGAGTGTAACCGTGCTGAGGGAAGGTCAAAATTGTAACCCCTTTCCACTCAATGAGGTTCTGACCTGTGGAAGGAACAAGGCAAAGACACAGAGCCTTATCGTATAATTCCAAGGAACAGGCAGAATGTGATGCAAACAGTGCACCAGCCAAGCACACCTCACTGCCCGGAATTATTGAAAGGTTCTCTTAAATTTCACCAATTCGCCCAGCTGACAACCACAACCAAAAAGCCATCTACCCCCCATCCCCAAATCCAAAAATCACTTCCCCCTCATCTGCCCTTGTTCTCATTGCCCAACCGAAAGCAGTCCTACAAACAACCAGGTATCCCTTTTCGCATACTACCATTCCTCGCATGTGAGAAGGTGGCTTGCGAACTAGCAATCAGAAATGAGCAAGACAGCAAGTTGTGCAAACAGATATAGGTTATAAGACTTTAATAGCTTGTGCAACCTTTTGTTTTCTCAGCACTTCTAACTTGTGTGACCCGTGTGGCTTCTGTAGAGGTGGAGGCTGTTTATTCAGGTCCTTGATCCAATATCCTCTGGATTTTGAAGCCTGTGAGGGAGGGAACAATAGTGCTATCTGTGGAAGTGCAGGGATAGAATTGACCATTGTGAAACAATTGGGAACTAATTGAGAGGAGGGGTGTGGGGAGCAGCAAAGTGGAAATGCTTTGAGCCAGATTCCAATTCCAAGTTCTTTTTCATCATCATCCCGCTCACACTTTCTCCCCCAGGCTTGCAATGAGCTGAATTGGATATTGCTGCAACTCAGTGGGCAATTAGCTGCCAATTTTAAGGTCTTATCAATCCTATTTAAGGTGGCATTAAGTGGGTTGGATTCTACTAGCCCATTGGAGATGAGCTGGGAGGATGAAGGAGTGGTAATATTACTGTAGAAGACATTTGGAGAGGGAGCCCACTGTTTTTGTCACAGCCAGATATTACTGAAGATGTCCGAGCTGGAAACAGAAGGTCATTTTGGAATGCAACAGTAAGGCAATTAAGCTTGTTAAGCAGCAAATTAACTACTATATTGCCAAGATATTTTAAGTTGACAGTTGCCCATGAACAACGAGTCTTCAGAGCCTTGTCACCTAAAATGAGGTAGAGGTTTAGCAGGATGCCAGTGTTGGCTGCAGTTAGCAGCCATTGTGGAATATGATGCAGCTTGGCAGGGAGGATGGAACTGGTGGATAGCAGAAGTAGTAATCGGGAACAAACTTGTCTATCACAGAGGAGACATAGAGCTTGAGTGCCCTTCCTGTGATATCTGATCCAATAGTGTCTTTCTCCGGGAACTGAATGCCAGTTAGGATCAATTGTTTGTCCATATGGAGAACTCTAGCACAATCTGGCAATATTAAATTTTACCACATCCAAATTTTCAAATTCAGCTTTGTCAATATTTTGCACTGTTCTTCTTGTTCTTCTTCTTATTTCTTGCCATGCCTACTGGTGTCAAGGCAGATAAAGCATGTGGTAATGTCTGTTTCCATAGCTGGCTTTTCCCTAGATCAGGCTACAGCATGTCATCAGAGCAACAGTTTGAGGGGCGCCACTCTGCATCAAACATGGGGACTCTCCTGCTCTTACTGCCTGCCATTAGTGTCTTGGAAGGATTTACAGGTTGATAATCAATCTGTTTAGCCATATTATGATACACCTTCCATGACCATCAAGTCCTGGAGTGGGATTTAAACTCAGAGGCAGGGATGCCACAAGTCATCCTCATATTTTGTTTAAGTCCATGATATTCTCTGAACATGTGGAATCACAGGCTGTTATCCAAAAAAACAAATTCTGACCAACTCTCGGGGGCTTTTAACAAGTAATTTTCCTTTAGATTTAATCCAGGAATTCTGTTAGAGAATCCAAAAGTTCACCAGTATCCAATTGAGTGGTCTTCATCTCAGAAAATACGGTACTTCTCATTATACTTCACTCAATCAGCAACAGTACCAAGGCCATGTCTTATTTTCTTTTTGGTTCATTTACCTATATCATTCTTCCACCAGTCATATGGTTCATGTTAACAATGATAACTCAACAATTTATACTTGGTACCTGCCATTTTCCACCATGACTGCTAAGATTTTAATTCCAACCTTTGCCTCTGGGCAGCCACCCTGTGCTCTCATCTTGGAATTCAATTAGCCAGGTGGTGAAGGATAGCATGCTGAAGCAATTATAAACTTTGTATTTACATAGTAATACATTGCTTATCTGCACCTCCAACCAACAACCCCTCTGTCATCCTGTTGAGTCCACAATTGATAGTCACTGCCTGAACATAGTTAAGGTTATGCTATATACTATGCAATTAATATCACTGAAGTGTAAATATCTGAGCTGGTGCATGATCCCTGAGCTGGTGTTCTGTGAATTTGTAAGAGTGTATGACTTCCCTTGAGGAGTCAGCTCCATCCTCCTGGGGGACACTTGGGGGTGCTGTGGGAGATCAAAGACATGAATTAGAACTGTCAATGTAAGAATATTTTTAGTGATCAGAATGCACATGATCATATTTCATTGGATGCCGACACCACCAACCTATTGAGTACTGTATACCACACGGCAGTGTGATCTTTACTTCTATTATAAGGTAGCTGGGAGGTTCCCATCTCTCTATCTCTGATAAGCAGGCATGCCAGTATCCCACTCATCTCCAACATGTGCCCCTAACAAAGGGAAAGTACTTTGGTTGCTTATGCTAATTGGTGAGAAATAGTCAGAAGTCTATTCTGACTGGGTTATAAAACTATTGGTAGATGTGTCACATTTATTTTTTGGGGAGACCGTGGCATAGTAGTATTGTCGCTGGACCAGAAACCCAGAGACCCAGGGTATTACTCTGGGAACCCAGGTTTGAATCCCATCATGGCATATAGTGAAATTCAAATTCAATACAAATCTGGAATTAAAAGTCTAATGATGACCATGAAACCATTGTCAATTGTCATTAAAATCCCATCTGGTTCACTAACGTTCTTTAGGGAAGGAAATCTGTTGTCCTTACCCAGTAAAGCCTACATATGACTCCAGACCCACAGTAATGTGGTTGACTCTAAACTGCCCTCAGGGATGGGTAATAAATGCTGGCCCAGCCAGCGACACCCACATCCCGTGAATGAATTTTTTAAAAATTCCTGGAATCTCTGGCCACAATTCTCCCAAAAGCTGCCACCAGTGGAAGAAAAGAGTGTTTCCAGCCAGCACTAGCAGTACCTGTCAGGTGGAATTCAATCAGCTTTCTGATGCAGATATATGCAAAGCATAAAACACGATGGCACTCTGATTACAGAGTGCAGTGCAAGCCCCTCACCCCCACACCACCACAGAAATAGCAACACCCCCTCCCCCATCCTCTACAGTGAGGTTGAGCACCCCCCAACCCCCCCACCCTTTCCAATAGAAGGGCAACCTGCCCCCCCAGCACTAAATGTTAGGTCAAACCACTCTATGCCACACAGGCATGAGGTAAGGGGCAGCAGTGACTCTGCTTCTCCCCTCAGGACCCCTTTCAGTTCCGCCTGTTCAGGCTGCCCCTTCTGCCCTCCCTCCCAGACTTCCTGTGGCACTGCCATAGCTCCAGGAGAGTGGTCCCAACCACTCCTATGGCTGAAAGCTACCTCTAGTGCAGGCAGGCGACTCCAATACGAGTGGTTGAAGAAGACTCACCATAGAAATAAAAATCAGCCATGATCTTCAGATCAAAGATCAAGCCTGTTTATAAACACTGTAGTTAAGAACAAGCATGTTTATAAATACCGTGGTTAGAAAAGATGGAAGTGAAAGCTCTTGCCTGCTGTTTAATAGTTTGGACCTGTCAGTTAGAACAAGCCTGTTTATAAACATTATAATTAAAAAAGAGGAAGTACTTGAGATGTTTTCAACCATGAGGGGAAACAAAAACAATCAAAGCTCCTGCCTGCTGTGTAACAGCTTGCACCTGTCAATCAAGAGACTGTTTAAAAGTACTGGAGCATGAAATTGAATGTAAACAAAGTTTTTCTATGCATCTTAGGTAGCTCAGAGATGAGAAGAAAATGAAGTTAAAAGAATGGGGCTGAGTGAGCAGCTGTAGTGAAAATAGGAAGTACTTGAAGCTAACTGGATTGTATCCATAAAGAACTACTTGATCTGCTCTGGCGTTGTCAGTCAGAGTAGTTCAAAGTGGCCAGGCTGTACCTGCAACTCATCCAGGTTACAAAAGAGAATACCCGAGTGAAACTGATATCTCCTGTCTGTCAGAGGGCTTCAAAAGGGTCTGCTCACACCTGAGCCTTCTGAGACTGAGCAAGGGAATCTCCTTCATGAAATTTACAACTCCAGTCAGTCAGTGGACTTCAAAGGAGTCTGTTCACACCTGAGGCTTCTGAGAGAGAGCAAAGGAATCCCTTCTATAGAACGTAATGCTGTAGTGACTGCGATGGTTTCCAGATGTCCAGGGGGCATAGATAGTAAAGCGACCAGGCCACTTCAAATGTTTCACAATAAACAGACAAGAATGAAGATTTTTAACAGAAAGATGCCTGAGGTCACCATGCAAAGAGCGATCTCCACTTTTTCCATGGCTTGATGGGGCAGTCCAGTCATGAACTCCCATTTCAGGGGAGAGTCCTAAAGTCAATCCCTTCCCCCCAAGCCTGAGTCCACCAACCCTCAGGCCCTTGGGGGACCCTCTCTCTGTAGCCTGATAGAGGGAGTAAGAAGTCTCACAACACCAGGTTAAAGTCCAGCAGGTTTATTTGGTAGTAAATGCCACTAGCTTTCAGAACGCTGTCCTTTGTCAGGTGAGTGGAGAGTTCTGATCACAAACAGGGCATATAAAAGCACACACAGTTTACAGAATACTGATCAGAATGCGAGTCTTTACAGCTAATCTGCTATTCAAGTCTTAAAGGTGCAGATAGCATTAAGCATAACCTCTTTAACCTAAGAGATGTGCATTGTCTCCAGACAGGACAGTAAGTGAGATGTTGCAAGTTCAGGCAAGTCATGGGGGTTACCTAGTGTGACATGAACCCAAGATCCCGGTTGAGGCCATCCGCATCTGTGCAGAACTTGGCTATCAGTTTCTGCTCGGTGACTATTCCCTGGGCATTGGGCAGCACCAAGGGGGCAGAGTCTAGGGGCAATCGGTGGGGGTGGGGGCATCCCACTGTCACCCTGCATGGCGATCGTCTGCTGGAGGGATGCCAGCAATCGGGGCAGGCTGGGAAGCAGGGGTAGTCTGCTGGGAGGGACCTGCCTCCTGGGGGGCGTGGTCTGATCATGGGGGATTAGTTGCGGGGTGTCTGGTGGGGTGAGGCGGGGGTGGGACATCACGGCACTCTGAGATGGGGGAGTCAGTGCTGACCCGGGAATTGTTGTGGGGGTCACGATTGGGCTGTGGGGTGAGCTGGAGGGGCAGACTGCAGGGGTCCCAGGCTGGCCAACGATCGAATTCCAGAACTGTCAGACTCTGACACGAATACGCCCCACCTCCAGTGTTTTTTTCATGAGATTCCCAATTGTGACCTCTGCATTGCATAGTGTGGGGAGATTCAAGTGTGAAGTTGAACTGTGAAAACAGTTGTGACCTAGAACAGTTTTCCCACCAATTCAGCACTTTTGGGAGAATCGCCCCCAAGGTTCCCATCTGCTCTGGGTGAAAACCTGCTCTGGGCTGGCGAGGTGGGCCTGGAGACTCATAACATGTTTGACGCTCAGCAAAAGTGCCACTTTAGTCCTCATGCTCGATTCACTGGCCAGCACAAATCATGGCAGCAGCTAGTGGCACCAGAGAGTCACCCCCTCTGTGCACTACAGGACTCCTTCAGCCCCCATTGCATTGTTATGTTAAAATTACACTTCAAAGTTAATGAATGAAAATTGAGGTACTTTAAATTGTTGACCTCAAATACATTTGTTAGCCTACCTTGGACTGTGCCTCGAAATATTGATATTTTAAGCGAATTAACTTCTTAAGTATAATAGTCAAAAATAGTTCCCTGTAAGGCAAAATAATTCCTTGAAATGCAGTAGATGTTGTTATAGGATACATTAAAAATGAGTATGTTTCCATATACATCACTAGGTGGAAAAGTATGTACGTATTCTCTGTTCAACTTTAGTTTCATTCTTGTTTTCAGCATTAAGCAAGCAACAGTTCCTGGTGCTCCAAACTTTACAGCAATGAAAGATTGAACCTGCAATGTGTCAGTCAACCAAATCCTTTGAGTGATTGGTGCCTGGTGTCTCATACAGCAAATAAGTTTCAGGACTTTTATCTTTATAAGAAGACAACAATCATTTTCCCACATCTCCCATAATATAATTCAATAAATCACAATCATGCTTTGTTCATGACTCACTTGTAACTAAAGGTCAGGTGACGCAGAACACTTCCTTTCTCAATTTTTGTCAATTGGGAAGTGGGATAGCCTAAAATAAGATCCATACTTGCTGCCATTCAATGTCTCAGTACTTTGACCAAATATTTACTTTAGCTCATGTATTTTGAACTGCTGAAATTGAATACTGATTAGCACGTAACTGGTTTTTCAATAATAGTACCAACATTTCCATAACTTGCTTAAAATGAAAAGCACAGAGTCTTCATTTATACAGAGAAAGTCAGACTTGGTTAGACACCCTTTGTTTCCCAAAAACAACACCATGCTGCGCAGAAATTTAAATATGATATAATGAAGTACTAATTAATAAGTGGCATGGAGCGTGAAGACCTTTCATTGTTTTTAATTAACTTAACACCAAGTCTGATTTATCAGTTTTAAGTCCTTTCCAACCTCTCAAAGAGAATTCTGTCACTGTCAAATTTTTGACATTATGAGACACTGATTAACAATGTTTTCTGTTAATTTACGGAATAATTTCCTCGTTTAACTAGTAATGGGCATGTTACCATTCTGCTCTTTATTTTTGCCAGGATGGAACACCAATTCAGGCGATTGTTGCTGAAGTTTCACAGGAAATTGTGGGAGTTGCCATCATCAGGAATGAAGAGGTAACAATTTATACTTTTGAAATGTTACTAGAGATACTGTTCACTGAAGAAACAAATTAACTGCTATTTAGGATCTCCAAAGTCTTGTTGTTGAAGCACATTTGTGTATGTATATGTATACTTGAGGAGTTTCCCATTGAAGAATAAGGTTAGAAATGTTGAGGGCTTAATCTTCCAGAGCAATTTTGATCACAATCTCTCCATTGTCTTTGGTTTTTGTAAAAATAAAACCTGTAATTTATTCCCACCAAGTTTCTGATCATATATTAGATGCTCCACGGCCTGTGACAGCCAGATATGCAAATATGCTGAATGTTAAATGTGGTAACAAGCACCCACTAGATCTGACATATGTGATCAATTTAAAAATGTATGCTGTTGTAACTTATTAAAAAATGCTATCAAACTAACAAATGTGTAATTTCAGCCCATCTGCCATTCCTAATTGATCGAGTTTGAAATATTTTCTTCCTTATCTTTGTCCCCAATTATACGCTGAGAAAAAGAGGTGGCAAAAGTATCAAAACCCAACTGGTATCATAATATTTATGGAAAGCATGTACCGCAACATAATGCAGCATTCATATTAATGGCAACACCACTGTTATTGAAACATCAATAGCAATGGGTTGGCCAATAAATTGAGACTTGTCATGAACCAGGCTGATAGTATCTGCGAGTGTGTCCCAACCTGGGACATAAGAACATAAGAAATAGGAGCAGGAGTAGGCCATCTCGCCCCTCGAGCCTGCCCCGCCATTCAATAAGATCATGGCTGATCTGTCGTGTCTCAGTTCCACATTCCCGCCCTCTCCCCATAACCCTTAATCCCCTCGCCTATCAAAAACCTATCAACCCGCGTCTTAAAAATATTTAGCCAGGCAGCCTCCACCACTTCAACGGGCAGAGAATTCCAGAGATTCACCACCCTTTGAGTGAAGAAGTTCCTCCTCAACTCCATTCTAAACCATCCCCCCTTTATCTTGAGGCTGTGCCCTCTAGTCCTACTGACCTTTCTGAGCGGGAAGAGCCTCTCCACCTCTATCCTATCCATCCCATTCATCATCTTATATGTCTCAATGAGATCTCCCCTCATTCTTCTAAACTCTAACGAGTACAAGCCTAGTTTATTCAGCGTCTCCTCATAGCTCAACCCCCTCAACTCCGGCATTAGCGTAGTAAACCTCCTCTGCACTCCCTCCAAAGCCAAAATATCCTTGCGTAAGTGCGGCGACCAAAACTGCACACAGTACTCCAGCTGCGGCCTCACCAATGCCCTGTACAGCTGCAGCAAGACCTCCCTACTTTTATATTCAATCCCCCTCGCTATGAAGGCCAGCATCCCATTTGCCTTCCTGACCACCTGCTGCACCTGCAGGCTGGGTTTTTGCGACTCATGCACAAGGACCCCGAGGTCCCTCTGCACTGTCGCATGCTGCAGTTTTTCGCCACGTAAGTAATAGTCCTTCCTACCATTTTCCTACCAAAGTGGACAACCTCACATTTGCCAACATTGAATTCCATTTGCCAGTTCCTGGCCCATTCGCCCAGCCTATCTAGATCCTTCTGCAGACTCTCCACACCCTCCACACAATTTGCCGTTCCACCAATCTTAGTGTCATCAGCAAATTTCAACACCATACCCTTGGTTCCCTCCTCCAGATCATCTATATAAATGGTAAATAGCTGAGGCCCCAGCACCGACCCCTGGGGCACTCCACTAGTCACCAACCGCCAATCTGAATAGCACCCATTGACCCCCACTCTCTGCCTCCTATTTGACAACCAATCCTCTATCCACGCTAACACCCTACCCCCAACTCCATGCCCCCTGACCTTCTGTAATAATCTCTTGTGAGGCACCTTGTCAAACGCCTTCTGAAAATCAAGAAAGACCACATCCACCGGCCTGGACACATCCTCATAGAACTCCAATAAATTTGTCAGATAAATTCGACATTGGTTCGTGGAGGTGCATAGTTTTGTTTACAGAAATGGTGTGAAGACCAATGTGCGAGATCCAGTGAGAACAGTATAAGCCCAATATATAAGTATATTAAGTATAACACTTAATAAAGACTGTTTGTTACAATAAAGAAAGATGAAGGGAGGCTATGGCCTAGTGGTATAATTGCTAGACTTCTAATCCAGAAACTCAGCTAATGTTCTGGGGACCCGGATTCGAATCCCACCACGACAGCTGATGGAATACAAACTCAACAAAAAATATCTGGAATTAAGAATCTACCGATGATCATGAAGCCATTGCTCATTATTGGAAAAACTCATCAGGCTCACGAATGCCCTTTAGGGAAGGAAATCTGCTTACCTGGTCTGGCCTACATGTGACTCCAGAGCCACAGCAATGTGGTTGACTCTCAACTGCCCTCTGAAATGCAGGCTCTCAGTTCAAGGACAATTAGATGAGCAATAAGTGCTGGCCAGCCAGTGACACCCATGTCCTGTGAATGAATAAAAAAAAATAAAGAACAGGATAATAATGATCTAAGACATTTAAGTTTGAAGAAACTATTAAACACATCCATATAGCTTAAATATAAATGACCTTTTTTGTTTGATTTGAACTCTTTCAGGGCTTCCCTCTTCTCAAACAACATCCAATTCAATAGGCCTATAAATAAAGGCCTTGTTATAGTTACCACACTGTATACAATTAATAATTATGTTGGTTAGCGTCTCTTCTTGGTTTAGCAAAGATCTCAGGCAATTCTCCTATCCCACTGAGCTAATTTTTAGCGTAGCGAGCCAGCAGAATTGTGGGCGATGTGCGGGATTCACGCGTGCATTCCTGCAACCATCTCCCAGTGCCGGATTTCTGGCGGCGTCTGCTCCACGCCAGAAATTGGCAGGGAGGCACGGAAATAATTTAAATATTAATTTTAATATCACTGAAATCTCTGGGCCCGCTAACCTCTAACCCCCTCAGCTTCATTCCAGCGGGGATTTCACTAGTTCCCCTCTTTCAGGGAGCTGGCAACCTGACCCCACTGGAGTGAAGGGGCGCAATCGGGACTCCCCCAGATGGTCAGAGGCTGGGAGCTGGTGCCCCCTGAGCATTGGCTCCCTGGAAGTGCCACTCTGAGCCCCCGGCACTGCCCAAGGGGCAAAGTGCCAATGTCCAGGGGATACCCTGGCACTGCCCATCAGGTATGGAGCAGTGCCTGGGGGTCTGGGCTGGATGGGGGCAGGGCCGAGGGGGCAATTGGTGGGGGTGGGGGGTTCCACTGCTACTGTGCAGTTGGAATCAATGGTGGAAGGAGAGAGAGTAAAAAGTCTGACAACACCAGGTTTTAGTCCAACCGATTTATTTGATAGTAAACTCACTAGCTTTCGAGGGGATTCCCTCTTCTTCAGGTGAATGGAGAGTTCTGGCCTCAGACAGAGCATATAAAGCACAGACAGTTTAGTATGCTCTGTCTGAGGCCAGAACTCTCCACTCACCTGAAGAAGAGGGAATCCCCTCGAAAGCTAGTGAGTTTACTATCAAATAAATTGGTTGGACTAAAACCTGGTGTTGTCAGACTTTTTACTGTGTTTACCCCAGTCCAACGCTGGCATATCCACATCATGGAAGGAGAGAGGCCAATGTTCAGAATGGGCTGTGGGGGGGGGTTCAGCTGCGGTGGAGCGGGGTGCAGTCAGCCTGCTGAGGGAGTTGGTACTGCGGGAGCCAGGACTGTGGGGGTGGGGAATCAGTGGTGGGAGGGAGGGGAGGCTGAAGATTGGGTTGGGCCAGGAGGGGGAGTTCATGGTTGGCCCGGGCATGATCGGGGGGAACAGAGAGTCTCTTCGGTGAACTCCCACTGAAAAAAATCAATGTGAATTACTTTAGTTTTCCCGCGAATTCAACATTTAGAATTTTCTGGGGAAAATTCCATCCATAGTTTTAACGGTCTTCATGGAAGCCTTTGCACTCTTCTAATCTGCTTGCTAGAACCCCAGTTTACAGGCTGCTAGATGGAAAATCAGTCCCACAGGCTGCTAAAAATGAAAAAGTTGCTAATCGTGCAAGATTTCCCTTTGATGGTTCTTGCTGTGTATTTGCTATCTGCTCTCTCAGCCTCTGTACCTCTAAAAGATTGACAGATGTATGTTTTCCCTGATGGTGCAATGCTCTACCCAAAGTGTTTCCTATTAACAGAGCAATGTATTCCTCTGGTCTGTCTACACCGCTAATCTCGTTATTGGGATACTTTTGAAATGCAGGTGGCTTTTAGCCTGCTGGTGCACTAATGACACACTTCCCAATTATGTTTCAATGAATTGATCTCAGGTCGTAGAGGTGAAAGGCCAATGTTTAAACTATTGCAGCATGCTTGTACGAATTACAATATCTTACATTGGCCTTTGTGTTGAAAGCCCAAGTACACATTATAAAGCTGATTTAAACATTCAGTGGTGACTGCAAGTTTATGGTGGATGATCGATTATATCCCCTACCCAGTTTCCATTCCATTGCCTTTAATGGAGAGGAAAATTGAGAGGGGTGTTTAACTGTGGGTGATCTGCTACTGCTAGATTTCCACCACTGCTGAAAATTAAAATCAGTCCTTGTGTTTGAGCATAATTAAAATTATGCAGTAATTTGCATGTCGTATTTGTGCAAAATGTGCATTGAATTATCAAATTAATTTTAATGGAGCTAAGTGTGAGGTGCTTCTGTTAGGTGGAATATGGAAGCCACCTTCTGTTTATAAAATAAGAGTTGAAATGAAGTAGAGGAACAAAGAGGTTTTTTAAAGTTTATTAGTGTTACAAGTAGGCTTGCATTAACACTGCAATGAAGCTACTGTGAAAATCCCCCAGTCACCACACTCTGGCACCTGTTCAGTACACTGAGGAGGAATTCAGCATGGCCAAATTACATCCATGCAATTTGGCTCAACCACCCTATGCGGTAGTGAGTTCCAAATTTGTATCACTCTCTCGGTAAAGAAATTTCTCTTGAATTCTCTTTTGGATTTACTGGTGACTGTCTTACATTTATCTGATTGTGGAGGAAATTGAGGAAATTGGAGCATCAGAGGAAACCCACACAGACACAGGGGGAAAGTGCAGACTCCACACAGACAATGGCCCAAGCCAGGAATTGAACCCGGGTCCCTGGCACTGTAAGGCAGCAGTGCTAACCACTGTGCAAGTGAACCAATGCACAAGTTGCTAAATTAGTAAGGCAGTTTGTCATCAGTTGCGGCTCAGTTGCTGCCACCCTACCTTTTTAATCACATGGTTCCAGGTTCAATTCCCACTTCAGGGAATGAACACACAAAATCAAGGCTCCAATGCAGTAAAGAGGGAGTACTACACTGTCTTTTAGACGATTCATCTCTCTGATCAGGTGGATGTTAGAGGTCATATTGCACATTTTTGAAGACCTGTGGGGGAATTATCCCCAATGTCCTGGCCAATATTCATCCCTCAATCAACATCACAGAAACAGATAATCTGGTCATTATCACACTGGTGTCCACATTCATATACAAAAATGTTGGCATATAGATGTTACTTTGTGATGTCAACACAACCAGAGAATGAGATCATTAAAAAAAAATCGAAGTGTGGGGTTTCACTTCCACAGGAATAGAATTGAAAATAGAATTGAAATTAAATGTGCATTGAACCTGAATAGTCAGCACTAGGATTCTACACAGTTTGCTCTCCTTTTCTAAAAAGGATATAGTGACTCAAAATAGGATGCAAGAAGGATTTAAACATATACTATCAGAACTAAGAGTTTATAATGAATAAGATAGGCTGAACTGGTTTGGACTTTTTTTTCTAAAAATGTGGTCTTTTAAATCAAAAAATGTTACAATAATACCTACACATAGAAGATGTTTCCATTCATGGGGAGACCAAAACTAGGAATGATAAGTGTAAGACAGTCACCAGTAAATCCAAAAGAGAAATTCAGGAGAAATTTCTTTACCGAGAGAGTGATACGAATTTGGAACTCACTACCATATAGGGTGGTTGAGCCAAATTGCATGGATGCATTTAGGGGAAGCTAAATAAGCACATGAGGGAGAAAGGAACGGAAGAATAGACTGATAGGATGAGATGAGAGGTGGAAAGTAACTGATCTGGAGCATGGATGCCTGAATATATCAATTGGACTGAATTACCTGATCCATGTTGTACATTTATATACTTTTAAGTAACTCAATTGTGTACCATTTAGTATTGGGAAATAGGTACATATTTGATGTCAATATGTTTTTAGATGTATGAATTCACCGTTACAGAAAAATAGGGCCTGATTTTATCATTTTGATTCTAAATGCTGAATCTGGGTGCATTTCAGATCCAACTTGGAAAACGGTTCTCAGGTGCCCCCATATGCACTCAGCCTGAAAAGAAAATTGCGAGTCTGAATCTCACTGTGGGCGGGACTTATCGCATCTGAAAAGCTGCTGCTCTGAACAGAGCTTTGAACTGCGCAGGCGTGGTGAAAAATAAATTTTGAAAAACTGTCACATTGCTCCTGGACCGAAAAAGCGAATAAAGTGGCCCTGAAGCAAAAAGAGTAAAGTGGCCCCCACAGATATCACCGCGGTCCCACAACATAATTGTCCTCCTTATCCACCCAACACCCCCGCTACCTAGACTGATCTTGATGTTCTGCTCCCCTTCCCACCCACCCCCCACCAATTGCTGACGGACCACCCCACCAGAGAATGATCGCCCCACCCTCCCAGCAAAGAATGATCGGACCTCTCCCACCCCACCCCCAGAGAATGATCGGGCCTCTCCTCACCACCCCCCCCCTCAACCAGAGAATGATCAGGATCCCTCCCCCCCCACCAGAGATACACCTGACTCTCCTCCCTCCAGCCCCCTACCAGAAAATGAAAATGCCTGTCCCCTCCCTCCCCCCCACCACTGATTTGAGTCAGAGAGTCGTTGGAAGCCCTGAACTTACCTCTTCAGAAGCTGGAGCGCCCGAAACAGACCTTTGCCGAGCATGTCTGTTTCCTGCCAAATCTGGACATGCAAACGCGATGGTAAAGGGGGAAATGCTGGTAAAGTTGGGCGGGCAGCCCATTAATTCAATTTAAATGCATGCAAATGCATTTAAATTGCCATTGCACTCATTTCAGGTGCATTCGGATCGCGGTCATTTTTGGGCCTTAGTAAAGTGGGTATCTGCGCAGACGTGGATGCAGATCATGCTAATCACCTCACGCTCGACTTTACCAAGTTTTTGCACCCAGAAGTGGGCACATGCAATTGTAAAATTGGGCCCATTGTTAATTTTGTGAGACTTTGCTCTTGGCCCTTTCTCCAGTCCCTCTTCAGAGCACGATCAGTGCTAGTATCTTACAACATAGTAGTGCAGTGCCTGCAACAAATTTCACAGCAGGTAAATTTCCCTCATGTATTAAAATGTGAGGGTTCAACATAAAGATGCTCCTGCTTGTGCCCGCTTAGGTATTCTTTTCCGTTGATCAATGCAATTGTTTTTTTCCTCCTTCCAGAACCCTGAATACATCCGTTCGCATTTTGACATTGAAAGCTTTATCTACTTCAACCATTACCAACGTGAAGAACATGGGCACCTCTATCACTTTGCTTTGAATCCCATTTTCCATCACCATACCAGACACTTCCTGAAAGAAATACTCCGGATTACTTTTAAGGCATGCCTCTATTACCCTGTTTACCCAAAGTTATTAACCGAAAAGGTAAGAGAAAAAAGCTATTATAATATTTATCAGATAGTGCAGTGTACCAGTTATGAATATATTAGCCGGAATTTTCCAGCTGTTCATGCCCTGCTGCCGCTGCAAGTGAGGATGGAGAATTTGGCGCTCAGTCAAATCTACATTCACTGCAGAGGGACCATTCATCCTTCTGGCATGAATGGCTGGTAAATTCTGTTGATATATCTTAATTTTAAAAGGATGTATTTTATTTTCCAACTCTATTTGAAGTTATCTGAAAGGTGTGAAGAATGCACGTTTATAATTGCGTGGTTTTCTATGTATAATTTTGGCCATGAATATAGACAGTTGGTAATGGCCTTAAACAATAGGTAGAATTCTTCCATTCTGAGATCAAATGAGATGCCAGGTCACTCCAGTGACACTTGTCCTGCCAACCAGTTTGACAGGAATCTGTGCCTTGAACCTATAGAATCATAGAAACTCTACAGTGCAGAAGGAGGCTATTGGGCCCCTTGAGTCTGCACCGACCACAATCCCACATATTTGCCCCACTAATCCCTCTAACATACGCATCCTGGGACACTTAACGGCAATTTAGCATGGCCAATCAACCTAACCCACACATCTTTGGACTGTGAAAGGAAACAGAGCACCAGGAGGAACTCCACGCAGACACAGTGAGAATGTGCAAACTCCACACAGACAGTGACCCAAGCCAGGAATCGAATCCAAGTCCCTGGAGCTGTGAGGCAACAGTGCTAGCCACCGTGCCACTCTATTACCTCATTAATTATGCACAGATGAGTTCCCCTCTGACTCTGGTGGGCGGACAGCTGATTTGACTGCCTGCCCTCAGTGACGGGTTAAAAGTCCAGCACACTCATCTCGTTTTCTCCAGTCCACCTGACTTCCCAAGATCATGCAGGATGTCAGCAGCTCAGAGGGAAAAGGATAGCGGCCTCAAGAAGAGGTCTGTTCCTCAATTCCATTACCTGTCAGGTGCCCAGGCCCCTCTTGGACCTCTACTCACTGTCCGTCAAACCTTCATATGTCCCCTTCCAATAAATGATGTGGTACACCTTTGACCATCTTATTTGTGAGTTTTTAATTCAGCCTTGTTGAGGTCTTCATTCCCCCATCCCTGACACCCAACAGCATGGTGCTGTCCAAAAAGATCAGCAGATGGAGGGCAGGATCTAGTTTGGCCCAGCAGACTGATGGACAGCATATCAGGAGCAGTTGCACTCATCTCAAAGTCACTGGCGAACTGTGGACCGGCCTTATGCTCACTCGCCACACTTTAACAATCAGGTTTGACGCCCGACGCGATTTCCCATTGGCGTGGTACAAGACTAGAAGCCCTAATGGGAAACTGGCAGGCAGCGGATTTAATAAATGTTTATGAAATGCGAATGAATGCAAATGGGATTTGCACCACCTGCCAGCAGGTTGGGAGAAATCCACCCATTGTCTTGGTATAAAATAAAATTTATGCAACTAAAGATGACTTTTCTTTAGACCTAATATATTTGTAATCAGCAAGAGATTTTTTTCCCCATTTGGAAACTCATGCATTGCTAGTTGCAAAATGTTTTTCCGTAATTTTCATAGAGATTGTAATATCACTATACATGCTTCACATTTAGGCTCATAGTGCCAACAATAATAGGACATTCATTCCTAAGCTTCAGGTGACCTTTTAGTTGTTTTGGTTTAAATTTTCTTGCACAATTTATTTCAGATCTATGGAGAAGATGATTAATTGCCTTTACTTTACTTTCTGGAAGTAACTGTGAATCTTTTGTTTCAGGTGACCAGTCCATACGCTCACTCCCTGACATCTGCATTAAATAACCTCATCCCTGTGCGTCCGCGACGACAGATTATCTATCCATTGGAAGAACTTGGCATTAATGCTCCATCAAAGCGAATCACACAGGAAAAAGTGAGTAATATGAGATGTAACATAAAGGTTGACAGTGTGCCAACCAATTTTAGGACTTTGTATACTCAGAAGAATGTGGTTTCTAATTACCGTTTAGCAAAAGGAACTAGAGATTCCTTGAGGAATATATATGTATTTATGGCAACAAATGTAAAAAAAAGTACAGTCTCACTGTTCAATCTTTAATCATCTCGAAATATTTTATAGTTAACTTGTAATGTTGCATTAATGTCCATTGTGACAAGTAACATTTAAAGAAAAAAATTGTACTTATATAGAGCCTTGCACAATCTAAGTACCTTACAGACAATTAAATAATTTCTTCTTTCAGAGAGTAGTGAATCTGTGGAGTTCTTTATCACAGAGAGCTATAGAGACTGGGTTGTTAAATACGTTCAAGGTTGAGATAGACAGATTTTTAATCAGTAAGGGAATCATGAGTTATGGGGATAAAGCAGGAAAGTAGAATTGAGGATCATCTAATCAGATCAGTCGTGATCTCATTTTTGGCGGGAAGACACGATGGGCCAAATGGCCTACTTCTGCTCTTAAATTTTATGATCTTATGGAAGTGTGGTGATGCCGTAATGCAGCAGCCAACTTGCACAAAGTAAACTCTCACAAACAGCAATGCGAAAATGACCAGAAAATCTGCCTTTGTAATGTTGATTGAGGGATAAGCATTGGCAGAACACCAAGGATATCACCCCCATTCTTCAGTATAGTGCCATGGCACCCTTTATGTCCATCCGAGCAGGCGGATAGGCGCTTGGTTTAATGCCTCATCAGAAACACAGTGGGGACGATCTTACCAAAGAAATTCCAAGTGTTGAGTGTGCATGAACATGGGAAAGTTTCAGACCTGTTTATTCGGTGAGAGAAAAATTCAAATCTTAACACACTAAAGAGAAGAAAAGAGGCAAAATGTGATCCTCACCAGTAGGGGGAGTGGACGGAGTCTATTCATGCTGGGAAGCTGGCTGATGATTACTGGAGGATACGATTGCACAAGGGTCTAATCTTTTGAATTGATTTGATTTGATTTATTATTGTCACATGTCCAAAGATGTGCGGGTTAGGTCGATTGGCAATCCCAAAAGAAATTGCCCCTTAGAGCCCTGAAATGTGTAGGTTAGAGGGATTAGCGGATAAATATGTAGGGATATGGAGGTAGGGCCTGGGTGGGATTGTGGTTGGTGCAGACTCGATGGGCCAAATGGCCTCTTTCTGCACTGTAGGGTTTCTATGATTCTGTGTATTAGTATACATTGAAAAGTATTGTTTTTTGCGTGCTATACAGACAAAGTATACTGTACATAGACAAGGAAAGGAGAGAGCGCGGAATCTAGTGTTACAGTCATAATTAGGGTGCAGAGAAAGATCAACTTAATGTGAGGTAAGTCCATTCAAAAGTCTGATGGCAGCAGGGAAGAAACTATTCTTCAGCTGGTATATGACCTCAGATTTTTGTGTCTTTTTCCCGTTGGAAGAAGGTGGAAGAGAGAACGTCCGGGCTCTGAATGTGCTGTCCATTGGGAGATTGTCACTCCCCCACCCCCCCGGACATTGTCTCCCCCACCATCCCCTCTCATTGCCCCCCCTCCCCCCACTGACTGTGGCGCTCAGCCCCACTGATTATGCTCCCACCCAATGATTTTCCCCTCTGGCCAATCACTGCCCCCGCTCATCACTCCCCACTTCCCGCCAGTTGACCGCCACCCCTGTTCAACACCCTCTGATATCCATCCCGATGATTCCCCCACTGCAGAGTCTGCAGCTTCCCACATGCTGTCCCCTCTTGGCCACAGTCCCTCCCCATAGGGCCCACACCTCCCCTTGGACTCCATTCCTGGCACTGCCTAGTGCCTGGTGGACACTGCCTGAGTGCCAGACTGGCACTGCCCAGTAGGCACTGCACCCCTGCCCCTGGCCACCCGGGGAGGCCTCAATGGCATCTGGTCTCACCGGCGAAGCCATCACATCAAATCCCCATTGCTGGGAACTGGACATGACTCTTGTTGGTGAGGATCTCGACCAGCAAGGCCATTAGATAAGTGAGCCCAGACAATTGCATCCTGGACTCACAAATAATATTGAAATTAGGATTTAAATATTTAAATCAGCCTTGCACCCTCCCCAGGCACTAGGCTGATGTCACTGATTTAACAGTGCTGGTATCATTGCGAGAGCTGAGAAACCGGGCGTGAACCCGATTTTTTTGCCTCTTTCACAATCTTACTGGGTCAGCACGCTGATCGACCAGTGGGACAAGCCAGTAAAATCTCTCCCAGTGCCTTCAAAAGTGCAGCGCTCCCTCAGTACTGCACTGGAGTGTCAGCCTTGATTCTTCTGTGCTCAAGTCCTTGAACCCAGTGGACCTTGAACCCAGAACCTTGTGACTCAAGAGGGAGAGTGCTATCAATTAAGCCATAACTGACGCAGTACGTTTATTGTAAGAATAGGTGGAATATTTTATTGCTTGTTTCCATCATGTGCAATTTCATGGTTTCATATCGAATTGAATAAGTTGCTTGCAATCTTTTGTCTTTTTCTGCTGCCAGCATTTGTTCAGAGTTTAACCCTTAATAATATAGTCATGATTGAATAGTTTCTATGTGGGAACTATAAATGTGAATTTTAAATACAATCAGATTATTATAAAATCAGTTGCAATTTTTGAATAATTACATGTGTACTAGAGTTAATGAGCTACATCGCCACTAATTCCCAGCGTCATCAGTAAAACCCATTACACAAATCATTATTTGATAGTACAGAACTTGAGTATTGCTGAGAGAAGAGACATGTTATCAAATTTTCCATCTTATACTCATCAGGACAGCTCAAAAGAATTTTACAACAGTAATGGGGAACAACAATTTATACTACATGTAAGGGGAGTGCTGATTGGTTGGCAGGTGGACTCTGATTGGTGGAGGTGTTGTCATTGAGAATGCAGCATGAAACAGTAAACTGCCCAGCTTTGTTCAAAATTCAAATTGGGCAGGTCAACCCTGATTGGTCAAGGCATTGTCCTGGGAAATGAACCATGAAATGGATGTTCCCTAAACTTTTGTTTAGTTGGAAAAGGCCCAATATACGAATGTAATGTTCAAAAGAAGGGGTCTCTAAAATGGGTCTTTATATATATTTTACAATATAAAATTGTCCCGAACTTGCTGGATTGGCAATCAAAGTCAGATTGCCATTTCATTTGACTTTGTTATATGAAATTTTGTTCAATCCTGTCTCGTCAAGCCTTCTGACTCGGCCCAGGCATGACACGATCAATGGAGCACATCCCTGGGGCATTGGGTCAAAAGCAGTTCAGTTGGATGTGAGTAGGCTATGTCCACTTTCCTCACAGTACCAGCTGCCATAAACCAGGCCGGTTAAAGGTCCTTTAAAGGCCAGGGAGAAGGTAAGCATATGAAATATGTGAGTAGGATTTGTGGGGGTGGAAGCAACCCTTTGTCAAAGCCGGACAAAGGTCATCTGGACTTGAAACATCAGTTCTTTTCTCTCCTTACAAATGCTGCCAGACTGGCTGAGATTTTCCAGCATTTTCTTTTTTGATATGCTCAAGTAAACTGTGGGAAGTTCACCCTCAGTGAGAGGCAGAGAGATGGGCCAGGCAGAGAGAGAGAGAGAGAGAGAGGGAAAGTCAGATTGTCTGGCCACATTGTCTTGAATTGTGAGTGTAATCTGAAACTTCATGCCCGGGCAAGACACCCTGCAGCTGGTTGGCACTCTCGGCTCCGGCCTCGCCACCTGGTGCCATCTTCGAGCCTCAGTTGGAAGCTGATGCCGGGGGGTTGGAATCTGCCTCAGGGGGAGGTGTGATGGGTTGGGTTTTGGGGTTGGGATTTCTGCCTGGGAGTGGGGTAGTGGGCAGGCCTCGGGTGGGGGGTATTGGGTTGAGCCCTAAAAGTCAGGAAGTCAGTCCTTTGGAGTGGAATCCCAATGGGGGTAGGATGGTCATGAGAGGAGGGGATTCCCATGGGTGCGGGTGTTCCATAGGTTGGAAATTTCATAGGAGAAGGTGAAATACCACAGAGGGGAGTTGAATCCTGTGGTTGTGAAGTGACGGCGGGGGGTGGGGGGGGGGAGCAGAGTCCATAGTGGTTAATTCTGTGGGGGTGGGAAGTTTTTGTGGGAGTGGGGAGGTGGAGGGAGTCCCATGGGTGTTCGGAGGTTTGGGGCGACTCACTTGGGGAAGTTGGTGTGGGTCTGTACAATAGTTAGAAGGTAGAAGTGATTTAAATCATTCTAACTTTTTCTGGGTAACTATTGGTGTAAGTTAGTTAAAACTATCCAAGGTTTGTGATTTAAGTTACATTTTTGGATTATTTTCAATGCAGGACAATTGCCCAAGGGAAGTTTGCACTACCCATGCAATGATATGCAAATTTTACTTGGGAATTCCCAGCAGATAAGGACCCTAGCCTATCTTAGGAGTATACCTCTCTCCTTCCCCCCTGCAAGTTACACTGTCCTAGAGTTTGGAAATTACTGCCCATTATATTTTGATAGCATGTCCTTTCTTTTTCAACATTAAGTATTGTAATATTAACATTTCTGTCCTTTTTCAATTTTTCATGGAAATTTCAGTGCAATTTCAGTTGAAAGATGTGCAGGTCAGGTGGCTTGGCCATGCTAAATTGCCCCTTAGTGTGCCATGATGTGCAGGCTAGGGGATTAGCAAAGTAAATTTGTGGGGTTACAGGGATAGGTCCTGAGTGGATTGCTCTGTCGGAGAAAGTCAGTAAAAAGCCTGACAACACCAGGTTTTAGTCCAACCGATTTATTTGATAATAGACTCACAAGCTTTCGGGGTTAGTCCCTTCGTCAGGTGAATGGAGAGTTCTGGCCTCAGACAGAGCATATAAAGCACAGACAGTTTAGAGATTACTGATTAGAATGCGAATCCTTACACCTAACCTGCTGTTCAAGACCTGAAGTGGCTGACAATGTGAGTGGAAGGAGCACTGATCACAGGTTAAAGAGATGTGTATTGTCTCCAGACAGTACAGTAAGTGAGGTTTTGCAAACCCAGGCAAGTCACGGGGGTTACAGATAGTGCGACATGAACCCAAGATGTAAGGATTCGCATTCTAATCAGTAATCTGTAAACTGTCTGTGCTTTATATGCTCTGTCTGAGGCCAGAACTCTCCATTCACCTGACGAAGGGACTAACCCCGAAAGCTTGTGAGTCTATTATCAAATAAATCGGTTGGACTAAAACCTGGTGTTGTCAGACTTTTTACTGTGTTTACGCCAGTCCAACGCCGGCATACCGATATCAGGAGAAAGTCAGTGCAGACTTCAATTTGTGGGATACGGGGATAGGCCCTGGGTGTGTTGCTCTGTCAGAGAAAGTCAGTGCAGACTTGAGCCGAATGGCCCCCTTCTGCACTGTAGGGATTCCATGATTCTATGATTCAAGCAACTTCTGATTCAGTGTTGGTACACATGAAGCACAAACTGGAACTTGTGTACATGAGCTGACAAATTATGTACAAAACATAACGCAAAAATGCTGCAAGAAAGTGCCCTACCTTCTAAGTATTAAGAACCAAAAGTTGACTGCACTCATGATTCCCATTTCTGGCTGAAGTAAATCTGGAACCTGCTTCTCACCCTGCCTCAGAGTAGAAGGCAATGGCAATCCACCACTGCCAAGAAAACAGCTCAGGGTAAGGCATCAGTAGACAATAAGCCAAGGACCTGGCTTCTGGCAGGGCACATTTGAATGAATGAATCCTGTAATTATGCAGCAGTTCATTAAATTCCTTGTGCTTGAAAGATATGTCATCAGGGTTGTTTGGCTTATGCAACCATCTGAAGCAATTAGTTACAATGTCACTTTCCTATCTTCTTTTGCAGTATGGCTTACTATCTTGTATCATACTAGTATTCAATCAACCCTCTAAAATGACATTGTTCAGAAAGTCCTTTATTCCTTAATAAGTGAGGGACACTTGGACCTTTACGGTATTGTATTATTATCTCCCTTTCAAAGCATAACATTAAAACCTCTTTCTCCATTTTAACAGCATCACAACTCTTATTTCAACTGCCTCTGTATAACTAAACAGGCAATCCTGAGTTTTAAGCCTTCATCTAATTCACCTAGCTGTTGCAGGAAAAACATGCACATATGTGCATGAGTGCCAGGGTGGATGCCTGAATTTAAAGAAGTCATTCCCTGAAATGTCACAAGCCACTGGAACTGATGGAGAAGGCACTCTTTTCCATTCCAGTTTACCAGCTTGGAATTAGGTGGTGTTGGTGAGGATGTGAACTGCATGATCCACAGAGCATGAGGTTAGGTAAGGTAAAATAATTAGCCTTACTTCACGAGGGACCATAGGCATCACTGTCTGTCACAGGGAGAGACAAGTGGTTCCATAAATTGAGGGTCATCACTCTGCATCAAGCAAGGGGCTAGGCAAGGAGGCAGCCCTTCAAGAACTACCACGCACAGCAGAGGGATTGAACCTGAGCCATTGGCATAATTCTGCGCACACCCTGGGCATCTGACCAAATCCTACAGAACATGAGAGAACTGGAGGAAAGGGTGAGAATCTACCACATTCTCATAATGGAAGAATGCTGGGGGCCTCTGAACCAAGAGTAAAGAACCTTGTCTTGCCTGAAAAGAAGCATGATGCCTTTGAAGCCAGTCAACAAAGATGTACCACAAATGTAATAGATATGACCCAGAGTTTACAACTTTCACTTGTGCAACATCAAGGAAGCTTTTCCTTAGTTGTAGATGTCAATGAAAAGTACCTAAGATCAGTGCATGCCTTTCTATAGAAGTGCAGAGTAATAACTTGGTGGCATTTAGGGATAGAGAAGGTACTACACTGCATACCAGCTTCCAGATATAGTGGCTAAGATGGAGGCTACTGTTCCTCTGCATGTGATAGTTGCTGTTAGACCAGCCACTCTTAATCAATGAAAATGTAGTAAGTACTTCCAATATCCAGTGGAATAACAAAAATTGGATTCCAACTGTCTGATGGTGCAATCTTTTCAGTCTTATCCTTGAAAGGTTAATTTTTGTGGTACATAAGTTGGAACGCTAGGTAGCTCAGGAACACGTTCTATAGATTCAGCAAGCAGTGGCTCCCTTACAGAAGCAAGTTGTCATCAGTGGAAGGCTCCTTCAGTCCTATTGCCTTTCTGTAAAACATGAGTGGTCAAGCATCTCTCATGATACTGGTCTTCAGAAAAGAACAAGGACAAAAAAATGTATGTTATGCACGCAAGTGAAGTTCATATCAGGAAAGACTAGGTCGATGCATTTTCACTTACAACTTAGTTATTCAAAATAGAATGTGCACTAATGTTACACTTTGAAGTTAGGGTCATATAGGAAAAGATGTCACTAAATGACAATCATTATGAATTCAATATTAATACCTTCTGATGGGTAGGAGAGGGTTGAGGAAAAGAGAGGTTCAACTGTTAAATATGGCGAACGAGCCACCAACTTGTACACGTGCCTCTGCCCTTATTACGGAGGCAATATTGGGGCATCCTGATGTCTCCTCATGGCAAGTCAGGACATTTAATTAACATATTTAAATCTGGCTTCCTCAGTGCAATTGGGAGCCAGATGTAAAATTCTGCTGTTGCATAGGCTTGCCAGTGATCTAAACCCAACAGTGAGCAGAGGGAATTGTTGGCTCCAAAAGTTATGTGCCTTTCTCCTTGTGGGAGTGCACATCCCATTCCTTGTAAAAAGTCTGACAACACCAGGTTTCAGTCCAACCTATTTATTTGATAATATACTCACAAGCTTTCGGGGTTAGCCCCTTCGTCAGGTGAATGACATCATGATATCCCATTCCTTGCCATAGATGCTTTCAGACCCCTCACTAATGATCAGGGTCTCTCTTTTTCCAACTCCGACCCAATACTGGCCTCCTCCAATCCTTGCTTCTCTTTTCACCACCTCACTAATCTCAACCTCTCTTTTCTATACACCCCCTCTCTCCCACCCCACTCCACACTAAAATCAGCCTCTTTCCTTACCACTGTCAATGCTGGCTTTTCTCTTCTCCTCCCCATTCTCTATGTTCTACTTCATGTGCCCCACCCCAACCTACTTTCTGATTATAGTCACTGTCTTCACTACTGCTGATCTTTGATTTCACCTTGGCCCCTAACCCCTTTTATTGATTCCACAGACCATATGCTGACCACACCGACTGCTTCAATTTTGGGTAAAGGACATCTCTTGTTTATCCTTATCCAGTATGGCATTTGAGGCTTTTGCATAGTGGTGTAGCATGGGCCGTGTAACTCAAGACTTGTAACTCATCGTTGTGGTGTCATATCACACGTTTTTTCGTAGAACACAATCTCTTAAAATAATTAAATATTTCAGACTTTTAAAATCAGTTTTATGAGAAGCTTATTTAAACTTTGGGCAGGATTTTACAGCCTCGCTCATCCTGAAACTGTAAAATCCTGCCCAAAGTCAATGGACCGTCCCATGGTCCACCCCTCGCCCCCTACAATTTCAGTTGTGGGTGGGGTGATAAAATTCCAGCTATTGTTTAAAAAGCACATTTAATTTTCTCAAGTGGAATTAGCCTACGAAAAGAATGAGAATGAAATAAAAAAATGTTTAAAAAAACCATGTGTAAATCATTGTAGGTGGCAGTAAAGTAGTGAGAGTGGTTACTAAGCATAAAGGATCCTAGATTTTATTAGTAGGAACGTGGTTTATAAAAACAAGAAAGTTCTGCTGAACTTCTATAAGGCACACTAGTTCGGCCTCAGCTGGAGTATTGTATCCAGTTCTAGGTGCTGCACATCAGGAAGAGTGAACGCATTGGAAAGGGCAAAAGGGATTGACAAGAATAGTTCCAGGATGAGGATATAAAGATAGACTGGAGCAGTTAGCACTGGCTTCCTTAGAGAAAAGAAGGCTAAGGGGAGATTTGATATTCAAAATCATAAGGGGTCAAGACAAAATAGATAGAGAGAAACAGTTCCTAATTTTGAAAGATCAAGAATGAGAGATCGAAACTTTAAAGTAGTTGGCAAAAGCAATTTGAGAAAAATCTTTTTCATGGAGCGGATGGTTATGGCCTGGAATGTGTTGCTAGGGAGTGAGATGGAGGTAGGTTCAATTGTAGCATGCAAAGCAAATTAGATCGTCATGTAAAAAGGAAGAAGGGGAGAAGGTGGCAGGGTGGCACTAAATGACTTGCTCAACTGAAGATCTGGTGCAGACATGATGGGCTGAATGACAGCCTGCATTGTAAGAATTCTGTGATTCTGTGAACTACAGTTATTCTGAGTAAATCAAATGGTGCATATAAAGGGGGATAAAGAGAAACACAATCTTGTAAAACCAAAGAGAGAGAACATCACTCTGATTTGTCAGCAATCAGGTTTGATCACTCCTTTGAGTGCCATGTTCAGTACATTGTGCTAATGGGCATTTGAAATACAGTGTGTTCTGGGACCAATCCACCTAATCCTAAACTCTCTGAGGCCAATTAGTGTATGCCTTGCTGAAATGCAAGGAGCAGTAATTACTGAAGCTTGACAGATGTACTCTTCAGGGAGTTGTGTAATGTGCTTGAAATCACCATGTTCTGTTCCTCAATCCATTATGTTGTGTTTAAGTCATGGGGGGAGGTGGGGGGGAGGAAATACTGAAGTGCCACTTTCTATTTTTATTCAGGAACAACATATTAGAATGACAAATTATAATACCTTTGATAAATACTGGGAAAACAATAAAAACTCAAAACTGCAACGCAAATTCCTGCAGCACATTAACATTCCAAGTGCAAAGAGATTTTATATTATGCATAAAATTTATTTCAATAAATTTAATGTGAGAATTTCAGTTGCTGATATCCCGTTGTAAACATTATTAAGTATCAACAGAACTGGATTTCCCTGAGAGTAATTGAGAGCACCAATATGTAACCAAGCCTGAATAAAAAAATCATAAAGCTAAAATTGTATTAATGTTTGATTTGACACTATTTTCTGATTTCTGTTACTGTGGTTTTATCTTGAACTTTGTTGGTTTCATATCCTGGAAGAGATCTCGCTGGAGACAATGATCTTTTCTTCAAAACACATTAATTTACACGCTAACTATTTACAAAGGTTAAATAAGACAAAGACATAGCTGGACCCATTCCCTGAGATGCTACTCAATCATCTTTCAGTGATTGGTAACTATGACATAGCTCTTCACACACATGGTCAGTAGCTGTTATTAGAGTTAACCCTGTACTGAACGTCTCCTCACACCTCCACCCAGTTTGCTCTTCCCACAAAATACAAACCTCATGAACTACTAAGTGTCCATCCAATCTCTACTTCCCTGCCCCCCAGTCACTTCTGCCAAAGATGTCAGTCCCCAACACTGTTCTTGGCTCTCATGGAGGACCTGCAGGATGTGTGTGTGCCCTTATTGTCTACTTGGAAGGTAAAATATTGGTGGAGTGCAGCTGGATAGCAGCTTTCTCATGACAGTTGGCTGTTAGGCTTTGACACTAACGACAGCCTGAATGTAAAGATAGGGACAGCCAATCAAGGAAAAACTGATGCAACAGAAAACCCTTCACAACTTGAACGATCACAACTCCTCAAAAGAAAGACGACAAACTGAAATTCTTCCTCATATCTGTTTTTGCGTCGCACACTGGGTGAAAGTTGAAAGCACTGGCTTGTAAAATGAAATACTTCCTGCTCCTGTGAAGAATTTTGCAGCTGTATAATGCACCGCTGCTGTGAAGATAAAAGAAACATTCAATACCTGTGCCAGGAATTAATCTGGGAGACAAAAGGAAGAAAGAAGAGCACCCTGAGAAACTGCTGGAGACTAGGAAAGCAGGACTTCTCCACTACTTTGAGGGTAGGAATTCCTCTTTTGTATATGTCATGGTATCACTTCTATATTTGCTCCAGCTTGAGGCTGGTCCACTGCCTGCAATGAGATCTCCAAATGAGTAGGATTGTACCATTATCAATAATAGAATAAACTTCAGGGCCTCGATCCTTCATAAGTTTCTGCATAGTACTTTTATTGAACATCAACATTGGGTGTTTTTACTGCAAGAGTCTCAGAAGTAAAGGAAAGACAGTTTGGAAGATAATAGGAAAGTGCAAGTCAAACAACACTCAAGAAGCTTGACACCATGCAGGACAAATCAGCCCACTTGATTGGCACTCCATTCACAAACATTCACTCCCTCCACGACCTACAAATAGGACGCGATTTTATGACCATGCTTGAGCAAAACTGGAAGTTCCCACCCGAGGTCAATGGACATTTCTACTATCCGCCCTTCGCCCACTCCGATTCCATGTCAGGCAAGGCGGTAGAATTACGGTCATAGTAGCGACAGTGTGTACCACCTACAAGATGCCCTCAGAAACCCACCAAAGGCTCCTTAGATAGCATCTCTTAAAACCATGACCACTACCATCTAGAAGGACAAGGGCATACATGGGAACACCACCACCTGGAGTTCCCCTCCAAGCCACTCACCATCCTGACTTGGAAACATATTGCCATTGGCTAGGTCAAAATCCTGGAACTCCCTCTCTCATGGCACCGTACTTACACCACTTAGACTGCAAAGTTCGAGAAGACGGCTCCCCACCAACTTTTATGATGCAATTTCAGCATCTCATTCTCTTTGGATAACTTTTTTCCAACTGTTTGCAATTGCTGCAGTATGTCATCAATGGGCTCAGTGGAAAAGCAGACAAATTCACCTCTTTACTACCTTCAACAAAACAGTAATTCTTCTTACAAGAGACAACAAAGACTTCATGATTATTGGTAATGGAGTCAAAGAATGTAGCAAGGTCCAGGATCACTGCTTCCAACAAAGCATTTGCCTTTGCAGCAATTTCATGCTCTTGCACTCTGTCCCAAGATAGAAAACTAACTTCCCATAGACATAGCAATGGGTAATTCAGGTGGGGCATTCTTCACTTCTGGATCTTGTTCTCATCACAGTGGAAACATTGGAAAATGGCAGTTGTCATCTTTTCAGGGTATTTCTTTGGTTGCTAATTTTTGGTTTTACAACCCACAAATTGAATGACTTCATTAGGCTATTCTTGAGAAATGTCCCTCTTCCCTCTGACAAAAATCTTATTCTGCCTCCACCCTTCAGCTTATCTGGCCAGATGTATAGATTTGCTTAAGTTAAAATCTTGCTGAGATTGTAAGAAATCGGAGCGATTCTCATTTAAAGCACGAATGGCTATTCAACCTCTGATCAGGTTGTCTCTAAGTTTTTCATATTCACAATCTTTAGCGAAGTGGTACAACCCATTGTGAATGAGTCAATTCCTACAGCCTATATTTGACTGTGCCGATTAGGTTTCACCCTCTCAATGACAATATTTTTACAAAGACTGAAGAATGAGTCAAAGATTCCGATGACAAATTTGTGGGAGGCTGTCATTTCATTTACCACATGTCTGGCCAGCTTGTCATCTGCTATGCTCCTAACAGTTAATACCAATGTGCTAACATGATCTTTGCTCCTTTTACTCGCAAGACTTGAGGCACTCCAATACCAGGTAAACTGTATTTCAGATTTATATAACTTTTTTTTAACTTGAATTTGGAAGTTTTTTTCCCTGTACAATTTTTGACCAATACCATTTCCTGACTACTACATTTCTCCCACAATTAACATTAGTCTAATTATTCTAGAATTGCATCTTTTTGCATTTTATTCCCTTTTAATGCCTGAATTTTATTTCTGAATAATATTCTCATTTCCTATAAAAGTGGAACTCTGAAAAATAACAACCAAATATGTCTTTATTTCCTCAGTCCTGTTTTGAGGATGACTAAATTATTTGGACTTTCATGCAGTTATTTTTTGGAACTAGTCTGTAAATTATCTTTCTAAATAGTTTAGTCATTAATGAGTTGACTTTTCATGGTCAATTATGTTCTTTGAATAATCTGCAGGCTGTTTAATAATGAATGATTTGTTTGGAGCCACCAATATGTTAAGCACTTTATAAATATTTCACTAAGTACATAAAGAAAGAATTAACTTGCAATTATACAGTGCCTTTCATGATCTTGGAACACTTCAAAGTAATCTACAACAAATGAAGTACCTTTAAAATGTAGTTACTGGTGCAACGCGAACAAACATGGCAGCCAATATGTGTTCAGCCAGATTCCACAAGCAGCCCTCAGATAAATGATCAGTTTGATGGTGTTGATTGAGGATGATAAATGCTGGCCAGCGCAATGGGAGAATTCCATGTTCTGTTTGAAATAATGCCAGGGTATCTTTATGTTTGCCTGATTTTGTGCAACATAGGAAAATACTACAACCAATTTGCATACAGCTAGTTTCCACAATCAGTAATGGGAAAGAAGATTTGATTTTGTGATGTTGGCTAAAGGATAAGGTATTGGCCAGGACACTCGCCCTCTCCCAAAAAATGGCTAAGTGTGGGAAGATCACAATCAGAATCACATCGGTTTTCTCACCCAGTATGACACTTTGAGATAATTCCGCCCATATATGTTAGTCAGATGCTCTTTCCTAGAGTAGAAAAGTCAAGTACTAGGGGACATAAGTTTAAGCTGCGTGGGGAAAAGTTTAGAGAAGGTGTGCAAGGCAAGTTTTTTACGCAGAGGGTGCTGAATGTCTAGAATGCACTGCCAGGGAAGGTGGTGGGAGCAGGTACAGTAGCGTCATTGAAGGGGCAACTGGACAAATACATCGATAGGATGGGAGTGGAAGGATACGGACTCCATAAGTGCATACGGTTTTAGTTTAGACAGGCGTCATAATCAGCGCAGGTTTAGTGGACCAAAAGTCTATTCCTGTGCTGTACTTTTCTTTACTCTTTGTAAATTTTAATGATCTCTATTAGGTCACCTGTCAGTTTTCTCTTTCCAGCTAACTCCCCTGCTTTTCTTTGAATAGTGCCACAGAATATTTTAAATCCCTACGAGAGAGCTATAGGACCTTGATGTAACATCTGACCTGAAAGAAGGCACTATTACTAGTTGCTTCGACTACACTTTAGAAAGGATGTGAAGATGTTGCAGAAGATGCAGAAAGGACTTGTGAAAATGGTTCTGGGGATGACAGACTGACAATGATAACTTGGCAAAGCTAGGGCATCACTCTTCAGAGAAGAGAAAGTTGAGAGGAAATTTGACAGAGGTGTTTAATGTTATTAAGGCGCTGAACAGAGTAGATTGGACAAACTGTTCACATTGGTGGGATAGTTGAGAATCAAAATGCACTGATTTAATTGACTGGCTCTCTGATATGAGGAAAACTTTTATGCACTATGAGTGGTTAGTATTTGGAATGCACTGCCTGAGAGTGTGGTGGGGCTTATTCAACTGAAGCTTTAAAGAGAGAATTAGGTAATTATCTGAGGAGAAAAAAATTGCAGGCTACTGGGGAAAGGTGGGTAGAGAGCCAACACAAACACAATGGGCAGAATGACCTCCTTCTGAATGCTGCAGACATTCTATGATTCTATTCCATGAAAGGTTTCATTCCTTACCACTGTCAGCCCAAGACATACACATGTTTATATGGTGAACCTTTACAGTAGCAAATTACAAATTGTGTAATTGGTGAATCTTTATTCAGGCTCTGAATCCAAATTAAAGTCTTTTAAGTGTTTCCAAATGTGCCTACATCAAATTAGTTTGGCTGGTAATTGATGTTGGCAGCATTTTTAGGTGAGTACAGATTCAAAACTGGTCAAACTCTTATTTCTAGAGTGCAACATATGTTAACTGTTTGTTTCCAAACTTGTCAAGATTGAAGCAAGTTAACCCAGTTTGTGTCTCATTTGGCTACTGCATCAATGGAAGCTGGATAAATGCATTTTACTCATGATATCATAGCTTTATTGTGTGACAAATTATGCATTGTATATATGCCATAAAATATGCAAATATTGTAGCCGAATCAATACAGCTACTTCCTGAATTACAAGAAATTTGTCTTCTACATTGTCTTTGCCATTGGTCTAGCACAACTAAAATAGGTGTGTTTGAGTTGTGATTCAACTAAAGGAAAGACTGGAAAGCAACAGATCAGCCATGATCTTATTGAATGGCGGGGCAGGCTCGAAGGGCTGGATGGCCTACTCCTGCTCCTATTTCTTATGTTTATGTTCTTATAAGGAGAGGCTGCAGAGGCTGGACCTTTTATCCAAGAGCATAGGAGGATGAGGGGTGACCTTATAGAGGTTCATAAATCAAGAGGGGCATAGATAAGGTGAATAGCTAAGGTCTTTTCCCCAGGGTAGATGAGTCCAATACTAGATGGCATAGGTTTATGATGAGAGGGAAAATATTTAGCCATTGAAGCCCTACAGTGCAGAAGGAGGCCATTGGGCCCATCAAATTTGCACTGACCACAATCCCACCCAGGCCTTATCCCTGTACCCCACATATTTACCCTGCTAATCCCCTGACACAAGGGTCAATTTAGCATGGCCAATCCACCTAACCCGCACATCTTTGGAGTGTGTGGGGAAACCAAAACACCTGGAGGAAATCCACACAGACACGGGGAGAACGTTCAAACTCCACACATACAGTGACCCTAGCCTGGAATTGAATCTGGATCTCTGGTGCTGAGAGACAGCAGTGCTAACCGCTGTGCCACCGTGCTGCCCCATTTAAAAGCGATCTGAGGGGCAACTCTTTCACACAGAGGGTGGCGTGAATATGGAATGACCTGCCAGGGGAGGTAGTAGAGGTGGGTACAATTACAACATTTAAAAGACATTTGGACAGGTACCTGGATGGGAAAGGTTTAAGGGATATGGGCCAAACGCAAATAGGACTAGTTCAGTTTAGGAAACCTGGTCGCATGAACAAGGTGGGCCGCAGGGCCTGTTTCTATGCTGTATGTCTCCATGACTCTAAATCATAAACTGCGCAATGTAAAGTTGATAGACAACCTATACCTGAGTTCTTGGATGGTGCTTTCAGAAATTGTACTTCCATTCCCAACTTAATTTTCAATTTACCGGTGAATTGCTTATGATCACTTTTCCATTTAATCAAGACAAAATGGATTTTAAATTGATGGTTAAAATTTTGTTTATTTTTTTCTTCTTTGCCCCTTCCTTTACAATCAATATTTCAAATTGCTAGGTTTATTGTTATTATTGGCAATATATGATCATCTGGAACACTGCATGCATTCTGTTGGACAACAGGTAGTTCACTGATTTACACCATGCAGCAAATGCAAGTTACATTATACTCAGCCTTTTATGTATTCCTTGAGCTGTCGTAATTGCTATTTAAAGCAAAATTGCAAACTGTACCTATGGATGAATTTATGATTTTGGTTTAAGAATGAACAGCAGAGATTTTGTTTTCTACTTAGTGCACATCTGTGAAACTTCAAATTGTCATAACTGCAAAAAGCTAGGAAGTAAGGCAGTCCTGTTTGGTTACTTAGACTTCGAAATTCAGAAACACCTCCCAGTCTGCAAAGTTGCAATGCGGACTGCTCCGCAAGCTTATAGGCACCTCCGAATGTCCTCCTGTCCTACTAATAACTTCTAAATGATCTCAGATTTTTTATTAGATCAGATTAGATTTAGTAGTCTTAAAATAGAAGGTTAGTTCATCTCAATAGATTGTTCATTCCATGTTATAATGGTCCTGCTGTTATAAAACAGCATCTAATTAGACTTATCTCAGAAAGTCCCATTACGTATTAACTTTCTTTAATACATTATTACTTTAAGATTATACAGTTTTGCTGTGCTATATAGGATGGATGTTACTAAGGTACACAATTCAGAAGCTTCCTGACTGTGGGCAGGATTTTATGGCCTCGCTCGTCGCAAAACTGTAAAATCCTGCCTGAGGTCAACAGACCTTCCTATGCTCTGTCACACTCGCTCCGTTTCCTGTGGCAGGCAGGCTGGTAAAATTCTGGCCTGTGTCTTTAGTCTCTATCAAGTTACCTGATGTCAGTAAGGAACAGATATTTGCCCTGATGCATCAGTGTTTTTGGGTTAGAAATTTCAGCTCAAGTATCTGTGGCATGTATGTGTGTTGTGTGTGTTTATCTGTTCATGTGTTCATTTGTATGTATGTACGTGTATACAATAGAAACATACATAGAACAGGAGTAGGCCATTCGGCCCTTTGAGACTGCTCTGCCAATCATTACGATCATGCCTGATTATCAAATTCAATACTCTGATCCCACCTCCTCCCATATCCCTTTAGCCCCAAGAGCTATATCAAATTTTTTTCTTGAAATCACATTTTATCCTCAACTACTTTCTGTAGTAGTGAATTCCAAAGATTCACTAGTCTCTGGGTGAAGAAATTTCTTCTCACCTCAATCCTAAAAGGTTTACCCCTTATCCTCAAACTATAACCCCTGGTTCTGAACTTCCCATCATCGGGAACATTCTTCCTGAATCTACTCTGTCTAAAATTAGAATTTTGTAAGTTTCAGTGAGATTTCCTCTCACTCTTCTAAACTCCAATAAATATAATCCCAACCGAATTAATTTCTCCTCATATAACAGTTCTACCATCCCAGGAATTAGCCTGGTAAACCTTCACTGCACTTCCTCTGTAGCAAGAACATCCGTCCTCAGATGAAGACCCCAAAACTGCATATAATCCTTCAGTTCTGGCCTCAACAATGCCTTATGCAATTGCAGTAGAACATCCCTTTTCCTAAACTCAAATGCTCTTGCTTTAAAGGCCAACAAACCATTTGCCTTCTTTACTGCCTGCTGTACCTGCGCGTTTACTTCCAGTGACTGATGCACAAGGACACCAAGGTCTTGCTGAGTATCCACCTCTCTCAGTTTACACCCATTCACATAATAATTGGCCTTCCTAATTTTGCTACCAAAGTGGATAACCTCACATTTTATCCACATTGTACTGCATCTGCCATGCACCTGCCTGTCTAAATTATGCTGAATCATCCCTGCATCCTCCTCACAGCATACCCTCCCATCCAACTTAGTATCATCAGCAAATTTGAAGATGATACATTCTGTTCCCTCATCCAAATCATTAATATTTAATGTGAACAGTTGGGGTCCTAGCACAAATCCCTGCGGTACCTCGTTAGTCACTGCCTGCCAATTGAAAAAAGACCCATTTATTCCAACTCTTTACTTCCTGTCTGCTAACCAGCTTTCTGTCCATTTCAAGATACTATCCACAATCCCATGCACTTTAGCTTTACATTGTAATATGCTATGTGAGACTTTGGTGAGCTGAGTTTAGACCATCATGAGTCAGGTTAGTTTTACCCTACTGATGATTACAAAGCATTGTTGCAATAGTAATCCTGCTCAGTACGACAAGAGCCACAATACGGACATTTGGTGTATGTGCTTAGCTGAGGACCAATGATGCAAAGCTCCCATCTGTGGGATTATAATTGAATGCCTCTACGTCAGAATCCAAACTAACTTTAGAACAACCAATGCTTTGATTCGGGTGAAGTTCTGCAAACTCCATCTTGTCAGAGCGACCTGGTTTTTCCAATCTGCTTCCTGGGATCCTTGTTTCTCAACTCCCATTGTTCCCTATTTCTCTCCTGGTATCTCACTCTCTTTCTGAAAGCCTTTGAAAGTCTAAATGTAAAATTAGGAAGGCCAATTATTATTTGAATGGGTGTAAACTGAGAGAGGTGGAGACTCAGCAAGACCTTGGTGTCCTTGTGCATCAGTCACTGGTTCTCCCTGGTCAACTCTACCAGTTATATCTAGTGTTTGTGATCCATCGTGCAAGGACAGGATTGTGCTAGACCCAGACACTGTCAATGTTCAAGAAGTCTGATAATATTTATTTTCTAAACTCAAGCTCAATTAATGATCTCTGTGCATTTCCTTTCAGCCAATGTATGCTTTAAACCACATAAATCGAAAGTTGTCCATGGAGCCAAAGGTGACCGTCAATTCACGAATTGTGGTGGTTGGTGCTTCGGAGGTTGCGGTCTCCTTCCTAGAAACATTGGTCTTCTGGTAACATAATTCTCCATTTGTACAGTTTGTAATAATTATGCATAGATCAACAGTGATATGCTACTATAATAACACCCTCATAATATGAGGAAATGCCACAGGTTTTAAATTATTGTTTTTACATTTTGGAGATTGCTAATCTTGCATTCTGGTGGGAGATTGTAAAGATAGTACAAGACTCTTACCAAATACTTAGGCATTGATAGTGAGATCAAGTGGCATGGTGGCACAGTGGTTAGCACTGCTGCCTCAAAGTGCCAGGGTCCCAGGTTCAATTTGCAGCTTGGGTCACTCTCTGTATGGAATTTGTACATTCTCCCCGTGTCTGCGTGGGTTTCCTCAGAGTGCTCCGGTTTCCTCCCTCAGTCCAAAGATGTGCGAGTTAGGTGGATCGGCCATGCTAATTTGCCTCTTAGTGTCAGGGGAACTAGCTAGGGTAAATGCGTGCAATTATGGGAATAGGACTAGGGTAGGATTATTGTTCATGCAGATTTGATGGGTCGAATGGCCTCCTTCTGCACTGTAAGATTCTATGATCAGGGATTTCATTCATAAATATCAACCATTAAAAAATGAATATGCTGAGAGATGTTGGCTAATGTAGTTGTGAGCTTTTCAATTGCAAGCCAACTGAGATATTGGTTTGCAATAAAGACAGAGTTGACTGATTCAATCATATGAGTTTCCGTCTGAGCACACTTTAACCCGAATTGACTCTCCTGTTGTCACAGATGTAATATCTCTCAGTCACCGGTGCCTCTTATCAGAGCAAAGGAATCTCATCTATTAACTGCAGAGAGAACTAGTTTCAGATAATTGCTAACTAAATCACCTGGAAGAAGTAGTCCCGTAGGAAGTATAAACATTGGCCATATTATAGAAACATCAGATGCAAAGCCATGCTGTAAAAGTTAAAATTTTATTAGCCTGCAGCAATACTATATACATTTAAATGGTTGCAAAGAAGTACCAGTAATTTTATATTATCAATGTCAGATGAGTGGTTGGGAATAGGGGACAGTGATCTTGTCTCTATCCAACTTGCCAATAATGTGACCCAGTGATGGAAATATGGCTCACGTTTATATCATCGTGAAAATGCAGCTACGTTTATATTGCATCATTGCATCAGTGGGAACTGTGGAAACACTGCACGTGAAACTGTAATAATTCCTGTTCATTAGTTAGGTAAATAACAACTGCAATGTTTATTTACATATATTTATGATACAGAGGCTTGCAACCTCATGGCTGCCAATCAGCTTTCGAGGAGGTCAGGTGATCATCGACCCTATTCCCTGATTGATTCTCCAGGTCATGTGACTGTTACTCTGCAGCTAAATCTTTAAATGGACAGTTATCACATCCCCCTGCTTTATAAGAATATTATTGCTCAATTTACACAGTTCAAAATAATTATGCATTTAGTACATAATTTAGTCAATTACAAATTAAGGGGGGAGTTTTCCTGTCCCGCCTGTCATGAGAATCATAATGTGCAGTTGGGGAGACCATGCTAAGGTCCGTTGACCTCAAGTGGGATTTTTCGGTTTTGGGATAAGCATGGCCAGAAATCCCACCCTAAGTCTTTCAGGGGTTTCCAAATCCTTGTGAGGGGATGTAACTCCTCTGCCTAGGGTGCTTCCAATCACAGGCATAGTTCTACCTGATTCCATGAAGATGTTGGTTGTGCCTGCCACAGTGCTTGGATAGTCAACAACATGGCAGAATTGCCTGCTGGGGTAATTCTTGTTCTCTCAAGTGGTCTATCTGTTTCCTTCTACATCCATGTGATAAGACAGAGGTCCAGTTTTGGATACAATGACTCCAGGGGCCCAAATCAACCCACTTCCAAAATTCTTCACACACTCGGCTTCACCCACTGAAAATGACCGTGTTGACTTGTATGAATCATGGTTTGCCTTCTGACTGCTTTAGTAAGCCTGTACCTGCCCTGGCAAATTTGGAAACATGAGGCTCAATTTCATTCTGAGATGATGGTTCATGAACAGTTCTGCTAGCAGGACTCCCATTGTTGCATGTGGAGTAGCCCTGTAGCCCAGAAGAGATCTGGCCTTGAAATCATTGAAAACTTGAAGTTCTGAAATTCAGCATCTGTGAAGGCTGTTGCATTATCAGACACCATAATTTCAAGTATTCTGTGGAAAAACATTGGTGTAATTTCCCAATTTTAACGTGCGATGTCAGAAACTTCACCTCAAACATTCCATCCACTTTGAATGTACATCAACAAGGAAGAAAAACATTGTACCCATGAATGGACCAACATAATCAATATCGACTTGTACCATAATGACCGGCCAGGCAATTCCCAAGGGTGAAGTGGGGCTGCAGCAAGCAACATTTGTTGCAGTTGGCAATGTTCACAGCTTGAATAGGCTCTCAATGTTGGCAAATGCCAGACCACCAGACATAACTCCTATTAAGCATCTTCATCTTGGACATACCTGGATGGGCATTTTGCAAATCCTTTGGAGCAACTCCTTGGATCTACATGATCCAAGCTGACTGGCATAGGCATTGCATCTCCTCCAAGGCTTGATCTCATTTGCATCTTAGCCAAAAGGCCGAGATGCCGTTTTTAAAAATTGCTTCAAATGAAGCCAAAATGTAACCTAATGACTTCAGCTAAGTACAGCATGTTGATACTACACTTCATCTTTGCCAAAAGGCCGAGACCTGTAATGTGTGATCAACTCCTGATCTCACTCGACCTGTGGAGGAAGTAAGGGATACAAGGCACAGCAATACCTACTCCCCTACTTCCCTAGCTGGCCTGTCTTTCAAATCAGTTTACTTAATTAGCCGGCCCCTATCAGCTACAGCACCAGAATTGATTGGTTTTTTTGCTTTCCTTCAGCCTGAAAGAAACTTAAATGTCCCTCCTTTAATTACCAGCAGTTTGTTAGATTTTTTTCAAAAAGTCAAAAGATTAAGGTTTACCCTCTTAAACTCCAACTCTTACCTCAACTCCCAGGGCCTGATTTTACCATCAAGTTGCGCCCATTTTTAGGCACGAAAACTTGGTAAAGTTGGACGTGAGGCGAGTAGTGCAATATGCGCCTGCCTTCGCGCCGGTTCTCCCTTTACCAAGGCCCGAAAATGGCTGCAATTGGGACTGCGCCCGAAATGGACGCAACGGCCATTGAGATGTATTGATATACATTTAAATTGACTGAATGGGCTGCACGCCCAACCTTACCAGCACTTCTCCTTTTACTACCATCTTCACCCATCCAGAATCGGTGCAAAGCAGACAGGCTCCTCAAAAGTCCAATTCATGCACTCCAGTTAGTGAGGAGTTAAGTGTCAAATGTCCAACAGCCCTTGACTTGAATCGGTGGGGGAGATGGGAGAAGGCGGGGTCAGCTGCCACTCTGCCTGAGATCTGTGAGAGGGAAGAGAGGTCCGCTGCCACTCTGTCTGAGATCAGTGAGGAAGTAGGGAGAATCCCCTGCCATTCTGCCTGAGATCAGTGAGGGGGAAAGAGGGAACCACTGCCACTCTGCCTGAGTTCCATGAGAGGGAAAGGGGGTTCCACTGCTACTCAGCCTGAGATCAGTGAGGGGGTGGGGGGCGTCAGCTGCCACTCTGCCTGAAATCAGTGAGGGGGAAAGGGGGATCCACTGGCACACTGCCTGAGATCAGTGAGGGGGAAGGGAGGGTCGTCTGCTACTCAGCCTGAGATCAGTGAGGGGGGTGGAGGGGTCAGCTACCACTCTGCCTGAGATCAGTGAGGGGGAAGGGAGGGTCGTCTGCTACTCAGCCTGAGATCAGTGAGGGGAGTGGAGGGGTCAGCTACCACTCTGCCTGACATCAGTGAGGGGGAAGGGGGGTCCGCTGCCACACTGCCTGAGATCAGTGAGAGGGAAGGGTGGGAGGTGCCCGCAAGTGGCCCGGATGGCGGAGGGGATGGGGGGGGTAATGGGGCAATATGTGTGGGGGCCAGGGGCAGGCATTATCCAGCCTGGGAGTGATGTGGCAGGGTAGTCACATTCTATCTTTTTTTTGTGCATGCGCAGTTGGAAGAGCCAATCAGAGCTGCAGGATTTCGGGCATGTTAAACCCCGCCCTCAGGCTTGTGTAGCACAATTCAAAATCGCTGATTTTTTTCAGGCAGAGTTCGTATGGGGGCACTGGAGAACGGGTTTAAAAGTCGGATCTGAAACACTCTCAGTTTCAAGTCCACCCAGCATTTAGAATCAAAATGGTAAAATAGGGCCCCCAGTGTCTCACTTTGCAGCTTGCACTCATTCGTCCTCCTTTTGCATTGGGTGATAGATCCCTTTAGGGTAGTGCTTGCACTGACCACAGCTGCCATTGCCTCTGAAGCCAATGTTTTAATGCTATTGCTCCTTCAACAGCCAGAGCAGGGGCAGAGAACATTGCAGTGGCCTCTCTGGGATCCAGCAGGCACTTAAGTGAAGCTTCATTAAACCTGGGGGCAGCACACCTCTTGAGATTTGGGGCTATCTTTCCAATGGAGCTGTCATGCGCTGCAAGCAATGGGAACTGTGCATGCTGTGACCATTTAAATATGGTGCACCGAGAAAGCAGTGAGGTCATATTGGGATAGGTGAACTGGAGGCCACCTGCCAGTGAACTTGTGGGTTCCATGGGATAGATAATTAATGAGGTTGGGATAATACGGCATGGCTGGTGGGTAAAGAACCAATTTCCCTGCTTGCTACTGCACTAAGTACAATGTGGAAAAGTTCTGCCCATTATTTTTATCTGTATGCACCTGGTATTTACACTAATTATTAATCTACAAAATGTTTCTGTTAGTATTATTTGAATAGTTAAATATATGACTTGATTTTAAACCAAGAAGACCATTATTAATTGCTGCCTTGCTGGTACTTTCATAAGCCAACCAGTGCAAAGGCCACTGAAAGTCGCTGCACAGGATTTATTAATGCTCTGGAACTTTGATTCATAAGAGGACATCCATATCATCCAATTGGACCATTTGAATTGTGTTTCAGCTGCACAAAACAAATTTAAAATAAGTATTCAGTGGAAAGCCTTGGTTAAATAATTATTTTAAATGTTGTACCCAAATCTGTTTCTGCTATCTTTACTACCCCTGTTCCTGTGCCATTCTCCATTTTATACAACTCTCCACCATATCAGTTAATCATGCTGGAATCTGTGGGTAGCCAACCCCTCTGAAGCAATTGCTGGTACTTGAAATTCTGGGTAACCCTCCCCGCCCACTTCCAGTTTTCCCAATATATTCTTAACAACATCCCAAAGAATGTCAAAAAAAGAAGTCAGATGAACTTCTGACACATTGTTGGCAAGGTAGAGGAGGTGATGGCTGAGTGGTATTATCGCTAGACTATTAATCCAGCTAATGCACTGGGGACCTGGATCCAAATCCTGCCACGGCAGATGGTGGAATTTGAATTCAATAAAAAAATCTGGAATTAAGAATCTACTGATGACCATGAAATCATTGTTGATTCTCGGAAAAACAACCATCTGGTTCACTATTGTCCTTTAGGGAAGGAAATCTGCCGTTCTTAACCTGGTCTGGCCTACATGTAATTCCAGAGCCACAGCAATGCTCTTGGGCAACGAGGGATGGGAAATAACTGCTGGCCAGCCAATGTCACCCCTGTCCCATGAATGAATTTAAACAAAAAATCAGAGCACATTTGCAGAGGCTTGCAAAGATTCAGAGCAGCCTGGCAGCAGTAACATTGCACGATAGCAAATTATTGCCACTGTTACGTTTCATAAAATAGATTTAATGCTCGTGTTGATGTATAGACAATGCAGGCTCTTCCACCACCCCCAACTCCAACCTCCATTCCTATTCAGATTTGTATTTGTTACTGACTTATTATTTAATTCATGTGTTGATTTATTTATTTGATGTATTTCTTTTGCAGCCCACACCTGCGGTTTAATAACATTACATTAATTTCAACATGTGGACTTCCCGGATGTCAATCAAGTTCCTTACACAGAAAATTCAAAGCCTCAAGGTGTGGTCACGAACTGATGTAAATTACTAGACATACTTTGTTCATAAGTTATTACTGCCACAAAAAAAGATGAGTTGCTTAAATGTGGAGTAGCACTCGAACAGTAGAGGGAGAGATTTAAGTGTATTTTGGCAAAGAAAGGTTTCATTTTTTTACTCTGTAAGCACCAAGAATTATTTTGCGTTGAATTTGTGGCACAGAAGCAATCCATTCTGAGGAGCTTGTCGTATGAGGAATGTTTGAGGACTATGGTCTGTACTCGTTGGAGTTTAGAAGAATGAGGGGGGATCTTATTGAAACTTACAGGAAACTAAGAGGCCTGGATAGAGTGGACGTGGAGAGGATGTTTCCACTAGAAGAAAAAACTAGAACCAGAGGGCACAGCCTAAGGCTAAAGGGACGATCCTTTAAAACAGAGATGAGGAGGAGTTTCTTCAGCCAGGGAGTGGTGAATCAGTGGAACTCTTTGCTGCAGAAGGCTTTGGAGGCCAAGTCATTGAGTGTCTTTAAGACAGAGATAGATCAGATGTTGATTAATAAGGGGATCAGGGGTTAATGGGGAAAAGGCAGGAGAATGGGGATGAGAAAAGTATCAGCCATGATTGAATGGCAGAGCAGACTCAGTGGACTGAGTGGCCAAATTCTGCTCCTATGTCTTGTAGCCTTATGGTCATTCGGCCTCCACATGACCCTTCTCCCTGTCTTCTATTTCACTTTATTCCTTTCGGTGAAAGGAACTGGCAAATATGCTTAAGGAATAGATCAACAGATATTCAGCAGCGAGCTTTTAAAAGTGGACTTCGGAGTACACAGAATGGACACATTCCAATAAAAATCCCAGGGAGATCCCATCATCTGGATTAACTAAGACCACATTAAACTTAAAAAGCATATATTTGCAAAAAGATGAATGGCGGGTCAGAAGATTGAAAAGAATATAAACATCAAAAAGATTGACAAGAAGGGACAAACTATAGTACAAGAGAAAATTACGCTGTGATATAAAGACAGGCAGTAAGAGTTTCTATAGATAATTAAATAAGAAATTAGTTAAGAAAGTGAGCCTTGGTCCTATAGAAAATGCATATGGAGAATTAAAATAGAAACTAGGGCTCTGATGGATGAATTAACCTGATATTTTGCTCTTTCTTTACTATTGAGGACAAAAGTAACATCCCAGAAATAGCTGTGAATCAAAAAATGGAAGGGAAGAACTCAGGAAAGTTACAATCATCAGGGAACTAGTAATGAGCAAATTGTTAGGTCTCCTGGCTGACAAAACCTGGGCTTCGTGCTAATATCTTGAAAGAAGTGACTAATGAGATAGTTGATGCATTGGTTTTAATTTTTCAAAACTCCCGATTCAGAAAGGTTCCATTGGATTGTGTAATGACTTTAATCAGGCAACTGAACTCCCTGATTAAGGGCCAAATTGATGGGCCAATTAGAGAGCCTTTTGCTTTATACTTAACCATGAGTGTCAGTTCCTCTGGGACTTTGAATGTACACTGCCAATTGAAAGCACTGAAAGATATCAGGCGGAATTTTAGGAGATAAATTCTCAGAAAATGGGAGAGTTGCAGATCTGTTTTTTTGGACAAGTTTTTACTCCCAATCTTAGTGCATGAAAAAGTGTGCTGGACTGTTTCTAGCTACTAGAGGTCGTGAATAGGGCTTAATTCAGCAGCCATCCTGATCAGGCAGCAGAGGGAGCTATTGCACAAGTGCAGACCTCTGTGGATTCACGTGTGGTGGATCAAGGGGAACTGGTTGATTTACTGTACTTAGATTTCCAGAAGGCATTTGATAAAGCGGCACACCAAAAGTTATTGCAAAAAATTAAAGTTCGTTGTGTAGGGGGTAATATTTTGTTAAGGATTGAAGATTAGCAAGCTAACAGAAAACAGAGAGTTGGCATAAATAGGTCATTTTCTTGTTGGCAGGATGTAATGAATGGATGTCATAAGGATCAGTGCTTTCATCGCAACTTTTTACAAGTCATATAAATGACTTGGATGAAGGGTCTGAAGGTATGGTTACTAAATTTTCTGTTAGCACAAAGATAGGTAGGAAAGCAAATTGTGAAGAGGACTTAAGGAGGGCACAACAGGCATGAATAGGTTGTGAGTAGGCAAAAATCTGGCAAATGGAGTGTAATGTAGGCAAATCCAAAACTGGAAGAATGAAAACAAGCTTTTTATCTTAATGGCAAGAGATAGCAGACCTCCAAAGTGCAGAGTGATCTGGTTGTCCAAGTGCATAAATCACAAAAGCTAAAGTACAGGTACAGGAAAGTTAATAGAATATTATCATTTATTGCTAGCGGAATTAATTACAAAACTAGGGAGGTTATGCTTCAGCTGTACAGGACATTGTTAAGACCACATCTGGAGGATTGTGTACTGTATTGGTCTCCTTCTTCAAGGAAATATGTAAATGCATTGGAAGGAGTTCAGAGAAGATTTACTAGACTAATATAAAGAATTGCAGAGAGATTGGAGAGGTTAGGTTTATATCCACTAAAGTTTAGAAGATTCAGAGGCGCCTTGATCAAATCCTTTAAGAACTTGGAGAGGTATTGACAAGATGGATGTAAAGAAGATGTTTCCTCCTGTCAGAGAATCTCAAACTAGGAGATCAGTGTTTAAAAATAAAGGGGTTGTTTATTTAATACAGAGATAAGGAGAATGTTTTTCTCTTGAGTCTCTGGAACTCTCTTCCTCAAAAGACAGTGGAAGCAGAGTCTTTGATATTTTTAAGACAGAGCTAGATGGATTATTGATTAACCAGTGGGGAGGTGGGCAGGAATGTGGAGTTGAAGATAAAATCAGATCAGTCCCCCAGGAACCAGCAAGCCAACATGATATGATTTTATTTTCAGATTCTCTGCATGGCGACTACCTTGCTAGTTTGATAGTTAAGTATCAGCTGAGGCTTGATGAGGCACTAATTCATTGCCCACTTAAGGCCCTCAATTGGCAACGTGGTAGGAAAACCATGCACAAGCTTTCCCTTCCTGGACATAATCAGGGCAGAAGTGGGGTAGTGACAGAATCCCCACCCAGCATCCACCTACCCATATAAACAGATGGGTTATTTTTATGGAATTCATGTTTCACCACCTACCATTGTCCCGGCTATCTGGATTGCCAGCTGGTGATGATACCAGCACACCAAAACCTCCCCATAACATGTAAGACAATCAAGAACAGCCAAATCACTGTAATTTGTTGAAATGTTTTTCAATGTTGGTTATTACAAATATTTCAAACAATAAATCTAAGGGGGAGAAGCATTTTTAAGCTACTGTAATGAATCTATTCGTAAAAATAACTTCCATGTCCATATTTGAGAAGGTATTTTGATCTTCACCCTCACACCTACTGCAACAGTGTAATGTTGTTGATTATAAATGGCATCCTTGACTCAGTAATAGCACTGCCATCTCTGAGTCAGAAGATCATGAGCCAGACTGGTGTGCACAATTTGGGCTGATGCTTTTGTGCAATGCTGAGGACATGCTGTATTGTTGGAGGTGTCGGCTTTTGAATGCGATGTTAAGCTGAGACCTTGGTCAGGATTTTCCAGCTGCGCTCGCCCAAAGCCAGAAAATCCTGCCCGAGGTCAACGGACATTTGCATGGTGCCATGCCCCCCCCACCCCGCCCCACCGCTGATATAATTCCCATAGCAGGTGGTATGGGACAACTTCCCCATCTTCCCACTGTCTGTTTGCACAGTTGGATACAAAATTTCCATAGCACAATTCAAAGTCGAATGGGAGTTTTGTGCTCTAGTTTTGCTCAACATTTATCTCCCAAACAACACTTTGCAGCTATTTGGGGCAAATCATTGCGTATAAGTTGGTTGCCACTTTTACCAACGACGTGAGCTACACTTCAAGAGCACTCATACTGACTGTAAAGCTCTTTGGACAACCTTGGAAATGAGAAATGCTATATGCATTCAAGCTTTTCTCTCTTTGGCATAAGGCAGAAATTAGACACGTAAGAAATAATGATATGAACTCACATACAACTGACACAGTACATATAATCTGATTGTGTGATGCAACTTGTTTTATCAAAAAATTGAATAAGGCTTTGGCTTGATTTGTTATTTGTTCAATTTTCATTTCAAATTGTTCTGAGTTATCCACAGAGATTGTTATTGAGGCAGGAGAACATTATTTTTCCCCTACCATCTTTACCATTTCACATGCATGACTTATGACTGCAAGATTTACTTAGCCTAGAGTGTAAACAGTGATCTTACAGGTCCACTGTATACTTAGTTAATTATAGAAAGAATAGAATTGTTACTTAAAACTATTCCCTTTCCTTTGCAGTTACAGTTATAACCAAGATGATTATGCACAGATGTCATTGCAGACATGGGTTAATGTGGTGACTGGCAAGATGATTGGTATTGACAGAGCTGCGAAATATGTACTCGTAACTGGAGACAGAAAAGTGCCATATGATCATCTAATCCTTTGCACCGGACAACAGTATCAGGTAAGTATAAGTACCCAGTTAAGCAAATATGATTACTGACCCAGACCCTTTCTCATTTCTTTCCTCCTTTTTGCTAACTTTACCTCCTCAGTTTCTTTCTCAAAGGTATTGACTCTTTGATGGAATTTGACCACCCTTTAAATGTAAGGCCAACAGTGTGTGCTGATGGTTGATTACAGAGCTTGGGCAGGGTTTAATTGCTTTGCTCGACTTGAGAGCAGAAAATCCCGCCCAAGGTCAATGGACCTTCCCATTGTCCACCTCTTGTCCACTCTGATTCCCATGGTGAACGGGCCGGTGCTTAAAATTCAGCCATTTTGAATTTAACATGGGACCTGATTGGTATTTTCTTTCTCCTCCCAGGAGTGAATTCCCATCCTACCACCATTAAAGTCAAAAGTGGTCAAGTCAATTTGGATACGGGTTGATGTCAGAATTTGGACTTTTAACATTTTAACTTCCCACCCATTCCAAACTGCCCATTTTTGGGAGTTAAAATTACCCCACAAGGTACTTGGTATAAAATGATGCAGTCTTTCTCAATTGTGATGCAAGAGCAGTCAGTGGTTACATAAAAAAGACAAATGTTCAGGCTGGAGCAGAGACGTGCTTAGGTCTTGGTAGATGCTAGATGCCACTCTTAGAGGTCATCCATATCCAATCTCTATGGAGTGGGTCCCCATTACTGTGGAGGGGTTGCAAAGTCAGAATCTCAGCTTTGTAGGCATGTTTAGGCCCTGTCCCTCCAGCTGGCTGTGTGATCCTTGCCAATACTTTGAAATTGCACAGTGCTGTTAAATCAGGCAAGGAAGAAAGGTCGAGGAGAGGTGCTTATGAAGTCAACGAGTTTCACACTTCTCGCCTTATCTAACACTTTGCAATTTTGGGAAAACCGCATTTGCCCTCTTTCTGAGTGAACGCTGAAAGTAGTCCCTGATAGCAGTATAAATGAAAGCTTGTATTTGCAACAATATCATTACAAGATTAGAGAATGACAGATGCAGCACCATCCTAAACATTTATAATGCAGCCAGTAGCACCCCTTATGTTTCTTTTTTCTTCTGATTACCTAAGCTACTGTATAAATGCAAGTCATTGCTCACCATTGCCACAGATGGAATTTTGATGAAGGAACTACGAAAGGTCGTGAATGTAGCCCAATCCATCACGCAAACTAGCCTCCCATCCATTGACTCTGTTGACACGTTGCTGCCTCGGCAAAGCAGCCAGCATAATTAAGGACATGTCACACCCCAAATATTCTCTCTTCCACCTTCTTCAGTTGGGAAAAAGATACAAAAGTCTGAGGTCATGAACAGCTTCTTCCACTGCTATCAGACTTTTGAATGGACTTACCCTGCATTAAGTTGATTTTTCTCTGCACCCTAGCTATGACTGTAACATGACATTGTGCATGCTCTCATTTTCTTCTTTATGAACAGTATGCTTTGTCTATATAGCACACAAGAAACAATACTTGTCACTGTGTGTTAATACATGTGACAATAATAAATCAAATCAAATTTGTTTGCTGTTCCAAATTGGCTTAAAATCCAATATCAACATATCCAATAAAAAATTTTCACCCTCGTGTTCAAGGTGTGGTTGGTGACAACAGTAGTGCATAAAGACCATACGAAATAGGAACAGGAGTGGACGATTCAGCCGTCCGAGCCTGCTCTGCCATTTAATAAGATCACAGGTGAAGTCCACTTTCCTGCCTTATTTCCAAAACCCTTAATTCCCCCACTGATTAAAAACCTATCCATCTCACTATTGAAAATATTCAAGGAAATTGAAAATAAATTTATAAAATAGAAGATAATGGTTGATTTATTTACAAGAGTATTAAGGTTGATTAAAATGAGTTTTTCCGTTGTATAGGTTCCTTGTCCCACAGGTGTAGATATCACAGAGATGCTGACTAATGAAGATGTGACTGTTGATCCTGACCAGCAATTTATTGGAAAAGTACCCTCCAACCTTTTCATCCTGACTAGTTCCGACGAGTGTGAAAATGCATTGCGTTGGCTCAGAAATCATGAGACGTTGGCTAAAGGTAAAGTTTTAATATTGCTACAAGTATTATAATCCTGAATATTATTTTCTGTGGCCTTCCGAATGGTGAATAGTGAATGGTCTGCATTTACACTATTTACTGCTGAAAGCTGATGCCAGAACAGCAGTTTGGAGCAGGAAATAGGGCTGCAACTCAGAATGGTCCAGGTGGTGGAAATTACGCAAGAAACAATGCCACTAAGGATCCAAGGGAACACTTACTAGTGTAAATTTAGTGCTAAGAGATGGGGCTCCAAAGAGATACCTTTGGTGGGGTGGAGAGGGAAGGCCAAGGCTGGGGAGGCCTAAAGACTCTTTGCAGGACGTGGTTAATCAATCATTCTCCCAATTGTGCATGAAATCCTAACAAAAATGGAAGAACTATTTAATTTGGCTTCTTGCGCTTACTCCCCTTCTTAATTTAAGCACCAATTATATCATTGAGTACCCAAATGCAGCCCATTAAGTAGGCCCAAAGCCTTCCTGTAACTGATTTGCCCTTTATTAAAATGGCAATGGATGGAAACATGTCAAGAATACTGCATAAAAGCCCCAGCCATTTTTACCAACCAGTCAATGAGGAAGGTGAGAGTTTCAGAAAGCCCAGAAAATCTCTACCATTAACAAGAGCAGGAAAAGACTCAGGGTAGCTGTCACTGGTGAGGATGGACAAGGATGTGTTTCAGCAGCTGACTCTGGTGGAATTCGGCAGGCCTGGGGGCGTGGGTGGAGAAAGCAGAGGAGCTGAAATGCAGCCGACAAAAGAAGAGGGAGGTGCAGTGGAACTGGTGTTCAGAAGGCTCAGGGGTAAGGAGGGAGCAGCAGAACTTAGCCTCCACAATGTTCCGCAGGTATGGAGATTAGGAGGAGAGAGTGAGCTGTGGACCCAACATTGATATTTTCTCTGGAAGATTTGGAACAGTGGCTTCAGTGGGTATAAATAAAGATGTGCCAAAACTGGAAATTCCCAAAGTTAGGTAGATTCTGGGGTTTGTGTGATTTATTAATTCATCAAGTCAAAAGAGATGAGATATTTAAACTTGTGCATGACTCTTAAACAGGGATTCCCACTAGCCTCCAAATCCTCAATTGTTATCAATGGTACAAAATGAACTGTGGACACAATTTCAATTATGTGGAAAGCCTTTATTAACCCATTAAGCAACTGTATATCCGTACTAAGCAGCTGCTGTTGTAAGACCTGTGCGCAGCAGCTTGTTCCCAGGTGTTCAGACTGCTGAATGAACTTATCCATATAACTTTCCGTGACTGACCAAGTTACATTTTTTGACTGCGGCAGTGATCTTCTTGAGAGCTTTGGTTTATACTCCTTTCTGACCCTGGTCTCTCGGCAAGTAAGTAATGGGGAGAATTTTCCCGTCCTGCCCACCACTGAAATTGTAGTGGGTGAGGGAGGTACCTTGTAAAGATCTGTTGACCTCAGGTGGGATTTTCCGGTTTTGGGGAGGGCACGGCCAAAGGATCCCACCCAGTGTGTTAAATCTAGTCATCCAGGTGGGCTGTCAATCCCACCCTGTTCATGCAATCACCATCTACATGTGGTAATTTCCTGCTCTCAACAAGAAGCGTCTCCAGGTACCTGCCAGTAATGGATGTGATTTCTGTATCTTGGTAAGACAGGAAGAGAGTCTTCCACACATAACGGGAGGTCATTATCTAGGCCAGTTTCTGTAATCAAGTGTCTGGTGATGAGCCATCATCCTGACCTTTTTTTATTCATTCATGGGATCTGTGGGTCGCTGGATGGGCCAGCATTTATTGCCCATCCATGAGGGTCCGCTCAAAGAGTCAACCACATTGCTGTGGATCAGGAGTCACATGCAGGCCAGACCAGGTAAGGATGGCAGATTTCCTTCACTAAAAGACATTAGTAAACTAGATGGGTTTTTATGACAATCGACAGTGGTTTCATGGGCATCGTTAGACTTTTAATTGAATTAAATTATTTTTATTGGATTCAAATTTTACCATCTGCCTTGGGGGGATTCAAACCCAGGTCTCCAGAGAATTACCCTGTGTCTCTGGATTGCCAGTCTAGCAACAATACCACTATGCCACCGCTTCCCCTCATGTCAGTGTGTGTGTGTGTATATGTATGTGTCTGTGTGTGTCTGTGTCTGTGTGTGTATATCCTTGTCCAGTCTTTATTTTTTAAAAGTTTCACATAAAAGCCCTGCATTGATGTCTTTCATCAGAATTCTTCTCCCTTTGTCCAATGTTCTCCACGTTCCAAGTTGCTACCTCCTGGTTTTGAGCTCAGGATGTTGGTCTACCTCAATAATTGGTTACATTTTAACACAAAGATAAAGATAAGACAAATTGAAAAGAAACAAGGAAAGGCCTGACAGCACGAAACATACCCAAACTATCAAATTGCTTTACAAAGGGAAAATGTGAAAGTGGGTGACTTTCGAACTCCAACGAAAGAGAAATTACAGAATTCTTTGATGCATTAAAAAAGCTCACAAGACACAAACATCTCTTACTATGCTGTAATTCATTTCAAAATGCAAAGGGCAAAAACTTACCAAAAAATGGTAGTGTGTTGTTTCTGGCAAGGAAACCGGCATGTTTTTCTTCAGAGAAACTGGTCAGTTTTCTGTCCAGCTCTACTGCACTCTGCTAAAAAAAAATCAAAGGGGCCTCTTCTCCACCCTCATTATGGGTGTGAACCTAATGACATCACTGGCAAGGGGGTGGGGAAGATCGAAAGTCATGTTCTTGCCAGCAAGAACTGCAACGCCTAGATCTTGAGTCCCCATTGGCAACCTCACAGATACTGCCCAACATGTTGCAAAACTTGTCAATGGCAAAAAAAGAAAACCTAACAAGAAGTAAGAATCTTTGAGAAACAATGTAACATTAGCATATTGAGAATCAAATGTGCAGCTGCTGGAAGAGTGTCATTCAGTAAACAAAGCACTTTTGGGAAGTAGACTCAGACCAACCTTATTTAGGTTAATTAGTATTCTAAAATTAACTTAACAACTTGTCCCTGCAGTTAATTCATATTTCATAGTAAGAAGTCTCATCACTCACCTGATGAAGGAGCAGTGCTCTGAAAGCTTGTGATTCCAAATAAACCTGTTGGATTTAACCTGGTGCTGTGAGACTTCTTACTGTGCCCACTCCAATCCACCGCCAGCATCTCCACATTATTCATATTTCATGTTTTTGGTTTATAATGTGCATTTTTCATTAAATCAAGTCCAAATGAGAGTTCTAATGACAAGCAGATATATTAATTGGCATGCTTTGACACAGTATAACCAGATATCCAGGAGGGTGCAGTAAAATCTGAGTTTCAGCTGACTATAGTGAATTACCATCAGGTTTTAGTCATGATGGCTGAACCTTTAAGGAGTTTGTGAGGCCTCAGAGTAACTATAAGGCAAGTCATTGAGTTTATTGAGTAAGTGAGTTGAAGGGAAGGGGTTTGGGAAGAGGTGTATTCTTCAGAGTGTATGTTGGAGAAGAGGCTGATTAAAATGTGTCTGGGGAAGGATGGTGGGGAGATGGACTTCACTGAGGGAATATGGAGTATTCACAGTCTTGATGGTAATAAAAGATAAGCGACAGGAAAGCTGATGTGTGAGACTCTTTGGCCTCCTCTCAGCATTTGCTGGTGATGGGATCCTCAGGTCCTGCTGCTGCCAGTGGGGATTCCCATTGAAGCCACCTACACCACCAGGTAACCCACAGCAGGGGGTGTGCTGCCAGTGGGACCAGAGAACCCTACCACAGTGAACGGCCACAGAATTCCAGCCAATGACTCAACCTACTTGCACATATTTGAAGTGGCCTTGAAGCACTTGCGTTCATCACAGACCATAAAAAGTACTATAATGACACGGTTCCTTGTTATAAAGATTTTCAAACCTTTTTATTTTCAGCAATTCTCAGCCCTGTTGTTCATACTGGGCAGGCATAGTCAATGGCCAGGATTTTCTAGTCCTGCCTTTAGTGGGCATCGTTGCGGGTGGGATGGGAAATTCTGGAGAGAAGTCTCCCAGCCTCACACCACAATGATGCCCGCTGCCGGCGGGAACAGAAAATCCCACCGAACATGTCCAGTATCTTTCATTCTCTGTTGTCATCTTCCACTCAACAATGTATCACATCTGCTCCAAAAGACTTTCTCTTTGTTTTTCTCTTTCTATCTCCCTTCCCTCCATGACAGCACACACACTCTGTCTCTTTTCTCTCCCCATTCCTCAGGCCACAGCATTGCTGAAATCAGTGTTGGCAGATTATTGTGATGTTTGCATCACAGTGATATCCGAAGGCAGCCAGATTGGAGCCTAATGTTTCTCTCTTAAACCAACTCCAAAAATCACTTTTATTAATTAAAAAAGAACATATGGCATAAATTATGCCATTTTTTATTGCAGGGCATTCTCTAATATTGCTGTAATTAAATAACACCAAAATGATTTCAGTACTTTTTGTCTCTGGATTCTACATTTCTACACTTTTTCTTCTCCAGTGTTTACAGAACAATATTTTCTTTGTTTTTTTTGCATTCTATTTTCTCCCCCTCTGCTTTTCCCTTGGTCTGGAGTACTTGATCATTCTTTCTTTGGTGATTTATATGGTTAAAATAATATTTTCTCTTCTTGTTATGCTTCTTAAGACTTTTTCTCAATTTGTCATCTCTCTCTCGCACATCATCTCTCCTGGCATGGTGACACAGTGGTTAGCACTGTTGCCTCACAGCACCAGGGACCAGGTTTGATCCGTCTTAGGTCACTGGGTAGCGCCAGGGACCCAGGTTTGAATCCCGCCTTGGGACACTGCCTGTGTGGAATATGCACATTCTCCCCATGTCTGTGTGGGTTTCCTCTGGGCGTTCTGGTTTCCTCCCACAGTCTGAAAGACATGCTGACTACGTGCGTTGATCTGAACAGGCGCCGGAGTGTGGCAACTAGGGGGATTCCACAGTAACCTTATTGCAGTGTTAATGTAAGCCTTATTTATGACACCAATTAATAAACTTTAAAACCCTTCCTGTGTTGTGCTCCACATGACATAAACAACCACCCTAAAACAAAATTGTTTCAACTCACATTCTCACCATAACCTTCTATTCCTTTCTCCCTTGTATTTATTTAGCTTCCCCTTAAACACATATATGATATTGGGCAGAAAGCTCTGGCCGTTCACGCCGACAGGAATTTCTGGCTCCACTGCAGTGAACGGAGATTTGGCTGAGCGCCAAATTCTCCATCCTCATTTGCAGCGGCAGCGGGGCATAAACAGCCATAAAATCCTGGCATTTATCTCTGACTGCTCCATGTGGCACTATTTCTACTTCTAACCATGGGTGGCACGGTGGCACAGTGGTTAGTTTTGCTGCCTCACAGTGCCAGGGATCTGGGTTCAATTCCAGCCTTGGGTCACCGTCTGTAAGTAGTTTGCATGTTCTCCCCGGTCTGTGTGAGTTTCCTCTGTGTACTCCTGTTTTCTCCCACAGTCCACAGATGCATGGGTTAGGTTTAGTGGCCATGCTAAATTGACCCGAGTGTCAGGGGGATTAGCAGGGTAAATATGTGGGGTTACGGAAATAGGGCCGAGGTGGGATTGTGACCAGTATAGACTCGATGGACCGAATGGCCCCCTTATGCAGTGTAGGGATTCTAACCACGATCTGGGTAATCTCTTCTGAATATTTTGTTGTATTTATCAATGACTCTCTTATATGGATGGCCGTTCTTTTGGATGCACCACAAGTGAAAACACCTCTAATCCATCATATCAAGCTCCATTATGGCTACATCTTAAAAAAATGCTTTGGTGGGACATGATTTTCTTTAATTGAAATTAGGAGAAGCATTATTGTGTAATGTAATTGGAAAATAATAAAAGGATTACAGAAGTAGTCAATAGCCAATTAATTGCATATGAAAATTGACCATTGGTTCAATGTACATATTAAAAATACAACAGTCTCCATAACAGATGCAAGAAATGATAAGGTATGCTCTATTTTCATGCAGACAGAATGATGTAATTATATGTAATTACATTTACTGACATCTTTATCTCATCTAGTTTTGTTTCTCAACACTGCAGAATTTATTTGGAATTTCAGACACGTTACCATGTTTTCAAATGCATCGTATGTTTTAATTAACCATAATTTGCAGTGTTATTTAGACTGGCCATGCTGAAGGATACACATGGAAGCCCATTTAATTATGCAATTAACTGATCATTTATTTATGAAGGATATATTGTAATTAGCTGATAATCATTTGAAAAATTCAAATGATTCTGCTTGATTAGGAGACCAAGAATGAGGAAACATATTCAACACTAACATAAATTCAAATCTGATAATGAATGTAATTTAATTCTTATAATTGGTCTTCATCTTATCCACATATGAATAACTTAAATATAGCCTCCCAGGTTCCTTTATGATTAATGCAATGTGTCTGCAGTCTTGGACAGGGATGCATTTTCAACAAACCTGTTAATGTTTGCAGCATCTTTTATTTTAGGATGTTGATGTATCAAATTATAGTATTAAGCATTTATAGTACATTGGCTGTCATTTAAGATTAAATAATTACTGATTAATATCTACTTGTTTATACATTATTGTTGTTAATCAACTGGATTATTGAACAGAAATCAAACATTTGACTTCCTGATCTTTGCCCTGTCTTATTAGCCATACTGAGTATTACAAATATTAGCAATTTAGAACGCATGTTGCATTGCTCTCAGTGAATTGTAAATATCATTTTATGATGACAGGAACATTTTAGCATATAGCACAGTATATAGTAACTATTCTATAAGGTAGTTCACATAAGAACATAAGAACTGGGAGCAGGAGTAGGCCAAGTGGCCCCTCGAGCCTGCTCCACCATTCATTAAGATCATGGCTGATCTTTTTGTGGACTCAGCTCCACTTACCTGCCCACTCACCATAACCCTTAATTCCCTTACTGTTCAAAAATTTATCTATCCTTGCCTTAAAAACATTCAATGAGGTAACCTTAACTGCTCCACTGGGCAAGAAATTTCACAGATTCACAATTCTTTATGTGAAGAAGTTCCTTCTTAATTCAGTCCTAAATCCGCTTCCCCTTATTTTGAGGCTATGCCCCCTAGTTCTGGTTTCACCCACTGATGGAAACAACTGCCCTGCTTCTATCTTATCCATTCCCTTCATAATCTTTTATGTTTCTATAAGATCTCCCTTCATTCTTCTGAATTCCATTGAGTATAGCCCCAGTCTACTCAGTCTCTCCTCACAAACCAACCCTCTCAAGTCCAGACCCCCTCCAGTGCCAGTATATCCTTTATATCCTTTCTCAAGTAAGTTGATATACTATTCTTTGCAGACAAAAGTAATTATTTCTCTTCCCTACTCTCTAATGCTTTTTGCTAACTTTCAGGGTGCAATCTTATGACTTTGTCCCACCCAACATTTGGCAAGGCGAGGCAGTAATGGGCAGGGGGTGAAAAATCAAAATTCACCCAGTGACCTTCCCCGGTCATAGCAGTCCTGTTGTGCCATTGAAATCAGCTTTAGCATTAAGCTTATCATAATCACCCCGCCAGTCAAGGTTCTCCCCAGTGAGAATCACATATGGTCCCCCACCACTGGAGACCAGACAAGATGGCCTTGCCATGGGGCTCAGAGGCCATTGAAGCCCCCTGTACAGAACTTAATTTTGATGAAAGCAGAAGGTGGCGGAGTTCAGGTATGCCTAATTAATTGCTCTCCCATCGCCAAGCTCACAATGCTATTTTCAAATGTGAAACAACAGTAAGGGTGGCATAGTAGCACAGTGGTTAGCATTGCTGCTTCACAGCTCCTGGGACCTGGGTTCGATTCCCAGCTTGGGTCACTGTCTGTGTGGAGTTTGCACATTCTCCTCGTGTCCATGTGGGTTTTCTCCGGGTTCTCTGGTTTCCTCCCAGTCCAAAGATGTGTGGGTTAGGTTGATTGGCCATGCTAAAATTGCCCCTTAGTGTCCTGAGATGCATAGGTTAGAGGGATTAGTGGGTAAAATATGTCAGGATATGGGGGTAGGGCCTAGGTGGTGTTGTGGTCGATGCAGACTTGGTGCCGAATGGCCTCTTTCTGTACTGTAGGGTTTCTATGTTTAATGTTAACATAACTGACCCATGATTGAGTGAGGTGTTCAGTTAGCGGCACAAGGAATGGGCTGAAAGCAGTACATAGAAACTGAGGGCCTTTTGAAAATTCAATCAGCAGCAGTGAGTGAATTTGCCATTTTCTGAAGATATGTTCTGAAGAGGGTACTTATCAGGCCAGCACTGGCACAGGCATCATGGGTAGTGCAAGGGTTTTCCAGTACCTGTCTTGAGACATTAGTGGAGATAATTTTGGACCAGAACACAAACGTCTGAGATCATCTGCCTGGGTAAGCACAACCCTCTATGACACTGATGCTCTATCTTTTGCTGGCAATTAACTTGTAAATGATACACTCATTGTCTTGTGTAGCACCTTATCCTCTGTCCTCTGGTGTGTTCCCCTGTCCTCCTCCTGAACAGGAAGATGCATCTGTTGAAGCTTCCCCTCACTGTTGAATGTCAGAATAGCCTGTTCCTATACCCAATCCCTTGGCTAAGCTCAGCTGCTGTGGAGATACCAGCAGCTTGATGTTCCTCTAAAGGCTCCAACCTCAGACTAATAGAACAAAGAACAGTACAGCACAGGAACAGGCCCTTCAGCCCACCAAGCCTGCACCAATCTCATTGCCCTATCTAGACCATCTGCATGTATCCCTCCATTCCCTGTCTGTTCATGCTGAGAAATACAAACGTCTCAATATCAGCAAAGGAAACTGTGCCATTATTTGAGCAGAATAGCTTAATTCTAAATGAATTGAACAGTGTATGCATTATCCCTCATGGCTCCCCACTCTTTGCATGTTAACTGTGCCCTGATGAATCGCAGATACTGTGTGTTCCCTATACCTGACAATTGAAAATTCAAAACTACTCCTTGAGGCCTGTTAGGGAACTCATCAGTGAGATTGACGAGCAGTCAGTTGGAAGCATGTGGGTTTCAATTGGAAGCGAGAGGCTGTTACAGCCTCAAAATAAGCGGGGGGGGGAGTGCAATTTAGAACGGAGTTGAGGAGGAACTTCTTCACTCAAAGGGTGATGAATCTCTGGAATTCTCTGCCCATTGAAGTGGTGGAGGCTACCTCGCTGAATATATTTAAGTCAGGGGTAGATAGGTTTCTGATAGACAAGAGAATTAAGGGTTATGGGGAGAAAGCGGGAAAGTGGAACTGATCCACTTCAGATCAGCCATGATCTTATAGAATGGCGGGGCAGGCTCGAAGGTCTAGATGGCCTACTCCTGTTCTTATGTTCAGGTTAATCCCATTTCATCCTCCCTTTGAAAATGGCATCGCATCCCCAAAACCACAATGCTGTTCTCTAGCTATTTTCAATTTGTGCTTACACTCATTCCTGATCCCATTGGCATTTGAAAATCTTACCCTTTGTATCACCAGAAGTATTTTGGCCTTTGTCCTCTTTGGGGGAGGGGGGGCGGTGTTGTGTGGATCAAGCCTCATCAAAAAAGCTGCTGCGTTGGGTGTGGGGCTTAGTTGGAAGTGGTGGAGAAGGGAGCAGAGACCTAGCTTTAGTACCACTTAATGGTACATCCATTTTATGTAACTGTTGGTCTCACCAGTTTTTATATATTAGTGCCATAAGTAGGCTCACATTAATATTGCAATGAAGTGACAGTGAAAATCCCCTAGTCGCCACGCCTCAATGCCTTTTTGGGTACATTGAGGGAGAATTTAGCATGGCCAATGCTGGAAGCCCATGCAGACACTGGGTGGGGACGGGCAGATTTCACACAGACAGTGACCCAAGCCGGGAATCGAACCCAAGTCCCTGGCGCTTTGAGGCAGCAGTGCTAACCACTATGCCCCCCACAATGTACCACTGCTTTAGCACTCAGAACAATTTTCAGGAGAATTTCAATCCTGGTAACCAAAGCTGTAGCCTTGAAATAGTTGGAAAGCTCTTGAATAGATGGAAAAGGGGTCAGGCAACATCAGCTAGTTTAATCTGCACCAGTCTGACGACATTACATTTCGCTCCTGCCTATCGAGTGCGGGTGCTATAAATCAAGGGAAGGTTTTTTTGGAGTGATTGTTAACTGCTCTTAGATAAAGCTGTATAGTTTTAGGGAACATTTTCCTGCAGTAGCTTATGGGTTTTTTTTTCACCCAGTGGTCATGAAAAGCTTTATATCATTTCAATTATTTTCCTTTAGTGATTTGGAAGTGTTTGTAGTTGTTTCTTTTAGTTACAACATGTCATAGAACTCTAGCCTTATACTTATTTCTTCACAGTGACCTTTCTAAGATTGCACTTTAGTAAAAGAAGATACTGGAGAAGGAGTATGGTGCAAATGGAAATATCACTGGTAGAAGGAGGTGTTCTTGTACAGAGTTTATAAATTGAGGACAAACATACCTGCAAATCTCAGAGGGAGGAACGACACAGTGGTTAGCGCTGCTACCTCATCATGCCAAGGACCTGGGTTCGATTCCCGGCTTGGACCACTGTCTGTGTGGAGTTTGCACATTCTCCCCATATCTGCATGGGTTTCCTCCGGGTGTTCCGGTTTCTTTCCACATTCTGAAAGACTTGCTCGTTAGGTGCATTGACCCAAACAAGTGCTGACTGTGGCGACTAGGGAAATTTCACAGTAACCTCATTGCAGCATTACTGTAAGCCTTACTTGTGACTAATAAGTAAACTTTACCTTTTACTTTCACTTGAGAAATTGTTACAGGGTTGTATCAGATTATGCAAGCAGATCTGCAAACTGCCAGAGCTAGCAGAGCCTGACACAACATGGTCACTGCAGTCCTTAAACAATTTTGCTTTGGGCTCCTTCCAGGCTGCCAACATTAGTTTGCAGTCAATGCTTGCTTAGTCAGTTGGCTGATAGATCAAATACATTCATTACTTCCCCTACGAGCATTTGGAAGCAAAAGTATAGAATTCAGAGGGTTATGCAGATTCTTCCAAGTTCAGGACATCAACGACTGCAGAGGCTCTTTCAAACAATACAACTGCCTTCAAGGGCTTCTGCTTTATTAGCACACAGGATGTATGATGACCAGCAACGTATCATGCAAGCCTGTGCTTGCATTCCTGGCAACCGCCACAATGCTTTTCCAATACAGCAATTACTCTAATCCCCACAGTTTGCCCTGCACAGCAAGTGAGAGGCTGGCAGCTTGGAAATGAAGGCTTTCCTCTGCACACTTGGCTCATAACTAATTTTAAGGAACTCTCACACATATGTAGAGTTCTGATACAATGCCATAAAGACTATCCCACATTATTGTGGTTGACTAGCAGCAACTTATAAATATATAGCACCTTTAAAAGTAGTAAAATGTCCCCAGGCAGTTCACTGGAGCATAATTAGACAAAAAAAATCCATTAACACCAATCCAGAGAAGGAAATATTAGGGTAGGTGACCAAATACATGGTTAAAAAGGTAAATTGAGGGAAGCATCTTAAGGGAGTGAATGTGAAGGGATAGAGAGATTTAGGAAGGGAATTCCGGAGCTGAGGGCCAGGTCAACTGAAGACATGGTTGAATGGTTGGGAGAAGGATATCAGGGATTCTGATGAACCGGCTGATGTTGTACGTGAGGGTGTCCTAACTTGGAATACCAGCTTATGTGGTGTGTAGTTTTGTTTACAGGAATGGTGTGAGTAGTCACGTGGAAGACCCAATGAGAACAGTAACCAGCGCAGTCATTTTATACAACTTATTAAACACCATTTGTTACTATAAAGAAGACTGATATACATGAACAGGACTATAATGATCTCAAACAGTTACATATAGGAACTATATCGGGGCAGCACGGTGGCACAGTGGTTAGCATTGCTGCCTCACAGCACCAGGGACTTGGGTTCGATTCCTGGCTTGGGTCACTGTCTATGCAGACTCTGCACATTCTCCCCATGTCTGCGTGGGTTTCCTCCGGATGCTCTGGTTTCCTCCCACAGTCTGAAAGATGTGCTGGTTAGGTGCATTGACCCAAAAAGGCGCCAAAGTATGGCGACTAGGGGCATTTCACAGTGACTTCATTGCAGTGTTACTGTAAGTCTTACTTATGACTAATAAGTAAATAAATTCTAACTTACTAAAAACACCCACACAGTTTATATAGAAATTACCCTTTTTGATCCAATGTATTTTTTTAAGATCTGAACTTTAAGATCTTTCCTCTTCCCAAACAACATTTACTTCAATAGGTCTATAAGTAAAGGCCAGCTTATAGTTACCACACTCAACACGACTGAAGAGTTATATTGGGAAACGTCTGTTCTTGGTTCAGCGAACTGCCTACACAAATGTTTCCGCACTCTTGTTTCTTGTTTGCTAGCTAGAACTGGCTTCCAGGCTGATAGGTGAAATCTGGCTACTTGCTTTCCTAGTTGATGACAATTATACTATTTTTTCCCATTGATTATTCTCTCAGTGTATTTGCTGTCTGTCCAGTCAGCTTCTGTGGCTCTAAAACATTAACGTATGTATGCCCCCCCTTGATGCTTCAAACTGAAGTGTTTCCTATTAGCATGACATTGTATTCTTCTGGCCATTGTATTCTAAAGACTGCTAATTTCATTACTGAGAGATTCGCTTCCTGTGAAATACCTTTTGACCAAAAGATGGCTTCCACCTGTTAGTTTTGTTGGTATTGCTTGTCATGTCAGGATAGTCCATAATTGGAGAAACACAGAATTGTCAGAGACTTTTGATATTTGCTATGTAATTTTGTTTTGCAATGGCACAAATCATGACGTTATCATTGAAGGTGTTCCTTCAGCCATATGAGGGGAGGGCACTGAGCTTCAAGTTTCTAAGTGTCCAGATCGCCAGCAACCTGTCCTGGTCCCCCATGCCAATTCTATAGTTAAGAAAGCCCACCAATGCCTCGACTTTCTCAGGAGGCTAAGGAAATTTGGCATGTCCACTGCGACTCTCACCAATGTTTACAGATGCACCACAGAAAGCGTATTTTCCAGATGTATCACAGCTTGGTATGGCTCCTGCTCTGTCCAGGACTGCAAGAAACTACAAAGGTTTGTGAAAGTAGCCCAATCCATCTCGCAAACTAGCCTCCCATCCACTGACTTCTTCTACACCTCCTGTTACCTTGGGGAAGCAGCTAGCACAATCAAGGAGCCCACACACCCTGGACACACTCTCTTCCATCAGAAATGAAATACAAAAGTCTGAGGTCACATACCAATCGATTCAAGAACAGCTTCTTCCCTGCTGCCATCAGACTTTTGGATGGACCTATCATATATTAAGTTGTTCTTTCTCTACACCCTGGCTATGACTGTAACACTGTGGAAGGAATTTTCCTGTCTGCCCGCCACAGGAATTGTAGTGGGCGAGGGCTGACCATGTAAAGGTCTGTTGACCTTGGGTGGGATTTTCCAGTTGTGGGGCTGAAAAATCCCACGCTATATCATGCACTCTCTCCTTTCCTTCTCTACTGTGTATTCTTGTTAGGCTCCTACTAACCCACAAGGAAGCCTAAAAAATAAAAGATCCTCCCTCCCACAGCCTCTAATGTCAGGACACCAATTCTTGCTAGTTGAGCCTCAGGCTAAAATTACAGGCAGATTCCAAAAACATCATTAAGAGACCTGCTTAAATAAAGCAAGATCTTACTGCCTTCCAGTGGCTGTCCTGCTGACATGACAAGTTAAAATGAGTAAACAATGCGATGCCATGGGATAGGTCACTTGTCTTTATTTTAAAACTGCTATTATCCTTTCCCTCCAGGTGAGAGACAATAACATCAACACCTTCATTTCTTTCTTCAACCATCTTTTCTTCTTTGTTTATTCATTTGCCCTCTCCTTTGTCTCTTTACCTTTTCTTTCCAGATCTACTTGTCTTCTTCCATTTTTGTCTCCCTATCCATCTTTTCTCTACTCCATTTCTGCTAGTTTCTCCTCCTTCACTTTTTTTCCTCCTTTCTCTGCCTTATTTCTTGTTTTTCTTCATTGCTTGCATGCAAGGCAGACACACGATGCAACACTGGCTGTGTGCCTCACATTAAATTATTTAACTGTGGCTGGGTGCTAATATGTCTACTTCAGTATGATCTAAAGTTTATCTATTAGTCAGAAGTAAGACTGATATTAACACTGCAATGAAGTTACTGTGAAATTCCCGTAGTCGCCGCTGTCAGGCGCCTGTTCGAGTCAATGCATCTAACTTTTCAGGATGTGGGAGGAAACTGGAGTACCCAGAGGAAACCCATGCAGACAGTGACCCAAGCCGGGAATTGAACCTGGGTCCCTGGCACTGTGAGGCAGCAGTGCTAACCACTGTGTTACCATGCCGCCCCTTATCTCAAACCAGGAAGATATGTTCTTAGTATTCAGAATTTTATTCCAAAAAATACTCTAATGCATCCATTCTAATTATTGCTCTTTTTCCAGGAAATATAATTGTGTATGGGGACACAATTGATGCTTACGTCGCAGTGAATACCATTCTGTCTTTTGGAATTAATGGCTTTTACGTACATCTGGTGAAACCACCTTCGGATTCAAACATCAGTTGTTTCAACAATCCCGTAGTAGAGACTGCATTAGAAGATGCACTCAGGAAAGCTAATGTTTCCGTGTATTCTAACTGTCTGCTTGCTCAGTGGAACGATGGGAATGCCTACGATCGTATCATCTTTTCAACTTTCACCACTGACTCTCAACCATTGCGTCTAAGATGTTCAGTAAGTCAAAAACTTTCTAAGTAAACAATAACAAAGACTCCAAACCCTCTGTGTAAAGGAATTTATCCTCATCTCAGTCTGAAATGACTGACCCTTTTATCCTGACACTGACGTGCTCCAATATGCATGATTCCCCAGCCAGGGGAAACAACCTCACACTGCCTGCCCTGTCAAGCCGCTTCAGAATCCTACAAGTGAGATAGGGATACAACTAAGTTAGAAGTATGGCATAAGTTTAGCTTTAGGAGCCTGATGTCATTTTTTTCTACAGAGACCCAGGTGCAAGTTGGCCCTGATTGCAAACCAAATATTCCAAACTGTATGACCTTTAGGACAGACAGGAAAAGAAAGGAAGTAGCAATATCCATCAATTACAGCACCATACGGGTAAAAAGATGGGTTTCAGTAAAGTTGATCAGGCAGTAGGCATAACAATGGGCAGATTTAAGAAATGGCAAACAACATAAAGCTATACTAGATGTTGTCTACAGGCTTCTTGATACTGGTGATGCAGTAAGGGAATACGTAAGTATGGAGATCGAGGAGAATAGAGCAAAAAATTAGATAGCAAATAGCGAAAGATTTTAATTTTCTTGTAAATCGGGAGAAGCAGAAGTGGTCAATTGGCGATGGCAATTGAACCATCTGGGATTAACTAAGATAATGCAATCAGCAACACAGAGAAGATATTTAGCCCTGCCTCCTTTGAGGTTGCAGAACTAAAGACTGTCATACAGGATTTGATAAGGTAGCAGAATGTGAAAATATCCTGCTGGAATTTACGAAATACCCAGCTGACCTAGTTTTACACAATGGTCATAAATTTCAACACCATTCCAAAGAATCGGTGGACAGCAAATGTCATTGCCATACCAAAATCCAGTAAAAACCCCATAACTGCAGCTAGCTACAGTCCAATCTCTCTCCTGTTGGTACCATACAAAATCCTTGAACACCTCATCCTTCAGTGCATATCCCCACAATTGTAAAAGAAGTTCTCAGCATTGACCAAGCTGGTTTCCGCAAGAACTGTAGCACAGGGGAACAGTTACTGGTCCTTACCACCTACATTGAAAATGGCTTTCAGAAAAACTTGAAGACAGGTGCTGTCTTCACAGCAACCTACGACACCATTTGGCACATTGGCCTCCTCCTGAAACTGTCATGGGTCCTCCCTCTCAGATGACTAAAACCATCGGAACAGTGTTGAACAATTGAAAGTTCAAAGTTTACCTTGGACAGGGAAAAAGTACATGGAAAAGACAAACCAATGGACTCCCCTACGAAAAACTGCAGCAGGCGACGGTGCAGAGGGACCTCGGGGTCCTTGTGCATGAGTCGCAAAAACCCAGCTTGCAGGTGCAGCAGGTGGTCAGGAAGGCGAATGGGATGCTGGCCTTCATAGCGAGGGGGATTGAATATAAAAGTAGGGAGGTCTTGCTGCAGCTGTATAGGGCATTGGTGAGGCCGCAGCTGGAGTACTGTGTGCAGTTTTGGGCGCCGCACCTGCGCAAGGATATTTTGGCCCTGGAGGGAGTGCAGAGGAGGTTTACTAGGCTGATACCGGAGTTGAGGGGATTGAGCTATGAGGAGAGGCTGAATAAACTAGGCTTGTACTCGTTAGAGTTTAGAAGAATGAGGGGAGATCTCATTGAGACGTATAAGATGATGAATGGGATGGATAGGATAGAGGTGGAGAGACTCTTCCCGCTCAAAAAAGACAGTAGGACTAGGGGGCACAGCCTCAAGATAAAGGGGAGGCGGTTTAGAACGGAGTTGAGGAGGAACTTCTTCACTCAAAGGGTGGTGAATCTCTGGAATTCTCTGCCCGTTGAAGTGGTGGAGGCTGCCTCGCTAAATATTTTTAAGACGCGGGTTGATGGGTTCTTGATAAGAGAGGGGATTAAGGGTTATGGGGAGAGGGCGGGAAAGTGGAACTGAGCCACAACAGATCAGCCATGATCTTATTGAATGGCGGGGCAGGCTCGAAGGGCTAGATGGCCTACTCCTGCTCCTATTTCTTATGTTCTTATGTATGTTCAATACTGGCTTCAACCCTGTTCGACTTGTACACAAATGAGCTTTCATAAACTACCTTCCAAAAATTCATATATGCTGGCGACATCTGCCTCACAATTAAAATTCCTGACTTCGACATTTTGGATCAGTCCCTAAAAGGGAACTTGTTAAAACTTGAACAATACTGCAACACACGGTGACATAAGAACATAAGAACATAAGAAATAGGAGCAGGAGTAGGCCATCTAGCCCTTCGAGCCTGCCCCGCCATTCAATAAGATCATGGCTGATCTGTCGCTGCTCAGTTCCACTTTCCCGCCCTCTCCCCATAACCCTTAATCCCCTCTCTTATCAAAAACCCATCAACTCGCGTCTTAAAAATATTTAGCGAGGCAGCCTCCACCACTTCAACGGGCAGAGAATTCCAGAGATTCACCACCCTTTGAGTGAAGAAGTTCCTCCTCAACTCCGTTCTAAACCGCCCCCCTTTTATCTTGAGGCTGTGCCCCCTAGTCCTACTGTCTTTTTTGAGCGGGAAGAGTCTCTCCACCTCTATCCTATCCATCCCATTCATCATCTTATACGTCTCAATGAGATCTCCCCTCATTCTTCTAAACTCTAACGAGTACAAGCCTAGTTTATTCAGCCTCTCCTCATAGCTCAACCCCCTCAACTCCGGTATCAGCCTAGTAAACCTCCTCTGCACTCCCTCCAAGGCCAAAATATCTTTGCGCAGGTGCGGCGCCCAAAACTGCACACAGTACTCCAGCTGCGGCCTCACCAATGCCCTATACAGCTGCAGCAAGACCTCCCTACTTTTATATTCAATCCCCCTCGCTATGAAGGCCAGCATCCCATTCGCCTTCCTGACCACCTGCTGCACCTGCAAGCTGGGTTTTTGCGACTCATGCACAAGGACCCCAAGGTCCCTCTGCACCGTCGCCTGCTGCAGTTTTTCGCCCCGTAAGTAATAGTCCTTCCTACCATTCTTCCTACCAAAGTGGACCACCTCACACTTGCCAACATTAAATTCCATTTGCCATTTCCTGGCCCATTCGCCCAGCCTATCTAGATCCTTCTGCAGACTCTCCACACCCTCCGCACAATTTGCCGTTCCCCCAATCTTGGTGTCATCAGCAAATTTCGACACCCTACACTCGGTTCCCTCCTCCAGATCATGTATATAAATGGTAAAAAGCTGAGGGCCCAGCACCGACCCCTGGGGCACTCCACTAGTCACCATCCGCCAATCCGAATAGCACCCGTTGACCCCCACTCTCTGCCTCCTATTTGACAACCAATCCTCTATCCACGCTAACACCCTACCCCCAACTCCATGTTCCTCGACCTTCTGCAATAACCTCTTGTGAGGTACTTTGTCAAACGCCTTCTGAAAATCTAGAAAGACCACATCCACCGGCTCTCCTCTATCCACTGCCCTAGACACATCCTCCAGTTTATTCCATCTTCACATTGTAAAAACCAATAAAGAACTCACTCAATGAATGGCTACAAGTTAAAGTAACACCCAACTCCAACATACCTCAGATTGACCCTATTTTAGGGCACTGATCTTCCAGAACACCTAAAAACAACTGCAGCCAAGGTCAAGTCCAGAAACACACATACACACATGGCACAGTGGCGGGAGTGGCACAGTGGTTAGCATTGGTGCCTCACAGCACCAGGGACCTGGGTTCGATTCCCAGCTGAGCTGACTGTTTGTGTGGAGTTTGCATGTCGTCTCCTTGTCTGCGTAGGTTTCCTCTGGGTGCTCTGGTTTCCTCCCACCGTCCAAAAGAAGTGCTGTTTACGTGCATTGGCCATACTAAATTCTCCCTCAGTGTATCCGAACAGGCGCCACTGAAGTGTGGTGACTCAGGCATTTTCACATGAACTTCACTGTAATGTTAATGTAAGCCTACTTGTGACACTAATAAAAAGCTTTAAATAACACGCACACACATGATATACAATGTGTACCACTACTGGAACACTCCAGTCAACACTTCCACTCCTCCACGTAGCTGCTGACTTGCAACAACCCACAAAACGATAGAAAAAGTTTGCAATGCCCCCTCACGTGCCATTTCACACTGATCTGTTCAGCCCACCCAAGGTATGATCCCATCATGAAGGCCAGCCTGGACTTGGCTGAGCACTACATTCTCCATTCTTGATGGTGGCAGGACGTGAACGACCGGAGAATCCCAGCCACTGTTTTCAATTGATTTATCTGTTAGTTGTGCTTAGATCCTGTTCGGTCCGCCTTGTGTCCAACGAGGGGCATACACGCGATGGGTCGTACTTGGGCTGCTCTTGGTTGTTCGAGATTGGCCTGGTGCTTCATGTCGTTAGTGTGTGCCTAAACTGGACCAGATACTGGGCAAGACGACAGCTCAGTGACTATCACCGATTGCTGTGCAGACACATGGATTTGGGCCAGTGTCTGTGGGAGTTTGCGCATTCTTCCTGTGCTTGCATGGGTTTTCTCCGGGTGCCCCGGTTTCCCCCCACACTCCAAAGATGTGCTGTTAGGCTGATTGGCAGTAATAAATTGTCCCTAAATTAGTTTCCCTCAATGTGGATGGCCATAAAACATTAGACAAGGGTCATGGGTGGAGAGGGGGACTGGTGGTGTTGAGATGGCAGTGTGGGCTCATTGGGCCGAAGGGCCTGTTTCCCGGGCTGTTTTTGTTCTTTGTTTGTTCTTTGTAGATACGATCTCTAATGGTGTGAATAACATGCTGATGGGATGCTGATCTTTCAACCCAGAATGCTTTTCAATGGAGCCAAAACTGAAGCAGAATGTAAATGGGGCTTCGTCATGAATGCATCCTGTTCTTGCAGACTATGTTGGTTTGAAATTGGAGCTCTGGGTAACTAAAAATAAAGGGAAGTGTGTTTGAATCTAATGCCTTTTTTTTAACTTTTTCAGGCTTTCTTTAACTTTAATAAGAAAAAAGTGGACCTTGATGCATTCAAAGCCATCAATAAGGCATGCCTTGTCTTTGATGGAAAATTAGTAATTGATTCCACTTTCCATACCAATGATATAACAATCAGAGCTGCAGGATCATTAACTAAATATTCCCGTCGTTACTACGCCGACCAGTGGTCCCATCAAAATTTTAATGCGAAAGAAATTGGGTTTCAGCTGGCTGCACTCATGCTACACCTGTTTGACCCAAACCTGGAAGATATGACTAAGCCACCACCAGAGCTTGATAAACTACTCCCTACATATACTGGATGTAAAATCAAAGGTATGTGACTGAAAAACGTAAGAATTTTGCTCTGTCCATGATTTCTGCATCATTGTATGTTATTTGTAACTTAACAGGAGCGATTCTCCCAAAGAAATTCTAAGTGTCGCACTCAAGTAAATCATGCTGGGTTTTTTTTTTCAGTGGGAGTTTCTAAATGAATCTCCCACACGCTGCACTACTGAGTGCACTAGTAGAAATCAGTGGCTGGTGGCTATTCCCGCTGGAGAGGCCGGCAGCACAGCACTGACTGGGCGTCTGCGCATGTGCTGATCTGTCAGTGCCGAGATTGGCGCATGGACAGTGCCCCCCTGCCCCCCCCCCCACCCCCCGCCAGACTTCCGATTTCTGCCCAGCGTGATCGCATTGTTGGCCGTGCACGCCTCCCACGGCCCAAACATTGTCGCCCTGGATGTGTCCACAGCCCAACTCCCCAAGATGTGTCTGGGCCCAGCCCCGACCAACCCCCACCACTGCGCACCCCCCCCCCCCCCCCCCACTCTCTCCTGGCCTGCCTCAATATCCTGCCCCCACAGCCCTGACCCTGTCCCCCCCAGCAGACTGGCCACTCTCCCCCCACCCCAATGGCCAGCCTGATCGCTGGCCTCCCTTTCTTTGTCACTCAGCCCAAATCAGAGCGGCAGTGGGACCCCACATCCCCACTGATCACCCTTCCGAGAAGGCCTGCCCCTCCCATCAGGCCCTGCTCCATTAGGTCCCACTCCCTTGGCACTGCCCCATGCCTGGTGGGCAGTGCCAAGATGCCCCCTGGGCATTGGCACTTTGCCCCTTGGGCAGTGCTGGGGGTCTAGGCTGGCATTGCCAAGGTGGTAATGCCCATGGGCACCCCTTCTGGTGCCTGACCTTCTGAGGGACCTCGATTGCCCCCCCCCCTTCACTTCAATGGAGTTGGGCAAGTGGGGAGCTAGTGAGAAGCTATACTAAACCCTGCTTGGTGAAATACTCCTGGCAAGGATGAAGGAGGGAAAGACTAGCAGGCCTGGAGGTTTCAGTCCCGGGCCCAATAATGACACTTAAATTGTATTAGAACGAGCAGTTGAATACATAAATCAGCTCCATGCCAATTTCTAGCACGGAGCTGACAGCGCTGGAAATCCAGCGGAGGGAGATGCGTGGAGGCTGTGGCGCCTGTGAAATGGCCTCCACTAGTGTCTTCCAGCCCACTGCGCTACAAAATCAAAGCAGCAGGATAGGAATCACCTCCAATGTTTCAGCTATGGAACTAAGCCTCTCAAAACATTCATCAGTATCCTTACTGTGATTCTAGAACTAATTGCTCTGATTGAAATTTATCTAGTCTTTGTTTAAAGCTTGCATGGCTTTCTGTTGTACCATCCCTGCTGATAATCTGCTTCACAATTCTATCACCCATTTACTAAATGCAAATGTCATTTAGAAGCATGGTGTATTGGAAAGGATTTGCATCCAACTTCAGTGTTGCAAACTTAGCATAAAGGTAGCAGTGTGCCCGGTGCAAAGTAAAGGTTATGTCCTACTCCGTTGAGAAAGACAAGATCATAGACAGCTTTATCATCTCAGGCCATTCCTTGAGAACTCCTAGAAGGTGGCACAAATGTTCAAAAGGGAGGTCACCCATCTTTTCTTCAAGGAATAAATCATGGATCAGAGAAGCAAACAGAAAGGAAAAACAGATTTAAAGCTCAAAGCATAGAACTCAGCTGTGACTCTTCCCACTTTGAGCAATGAATAAGCTACTATGATTCGGGTCAGCAAAAAGTCTTATCATTTAAACCTGATTCTATTGGTAGTGAAATTTAAAATTGATATGGTATTGTGATGAAATCCATGATTTGTGTGACAAGTGGGAAGCATGTGTGAGGTATTGTCTGCACAAATGGCTTATTAGATGTTCTGCTGGATGCATTGGCTTTGATTTCAAAGGCTATATTATTTTAGACAGTCCCTAGCTGAAAGAGAAACTATGGGGAAATTTTCCCGGAAATTGGCAAAGGCCAGTGGCAGTTGGGAATAGTGGTGTGGACGGCAGCTTTCTCTGCTATATAGTCCTGGATTTTGAAGATAAAACCTAAAGGGATGGGTCCCACCTCATATCACTGGCAGCAACTCAGACTCAAAGATCAGGCCGCCATTTTTAAAGGCCGCTCTAGCTCAAAGGAGTTCATGCGAGAACAACCACTGCACTACCCTGGCACTGCCTGAGCACTACCCTGGTATGGCCCCGAGCTCACTCATCTGACCTCCTGTAGGAGGTCTGCTCACCAGATGCAGGCCTGGGGAGGCCAGTCAGATTGCATACTGTTTTGTTGTCATGTCAACATGAATGGGTGTTCTGATGTGGTGGGAGGGGGATGTTGATTCAGGTATAGGTGTCTGATTATTATATGTTAATTTATTTAAATCTTGTTACCTCGAGAAATGCACCACAACATTAATGAGGGCAGAGACATCACGTATGCGTCAACCTAAAATGTGAGTTTGGCCTTCTCGCGATATTTTTTGCTCCCATTGCCTAACCTGCCCATGCAACCGGGGCAAAAAATCCCGGCCCAAAATTTCAAGATTTCTGGGAAAAGGAGTTGTGACTTTAGATTCCTTGCTGTGACATTGCATATCTGGGAAGTCAGACTGTGATTTCAGGTTACTAAGCAAATGGGAGCTGATTGAAACCAAAATGAAAACATAGAACCTCAGAGATCAGGGCAAGGATTTTCTGGTCCCACTCATGGTAGGAAACGTCGCGGATGGGATACTAATTTTGGAAAAGCAAATCCCAGGAGAGATTTCAGCAGCAGAACAGTGCAGATTGCTGTGGAGAGGCTCTGGGCAGGATTTTATGGCCTTGTCCCGAAACCATAAAATTCTGCCCAAAGTCAATGGACCGTTTCACGGTCCATCCCTCGCCTGCTCTATTTCCACGGCGGATGGGGCAGTAAAATTCCGGCGGGTGGGACAGCTGGCAAAAACGAAATCTGAAGGCTAGATTTAGCAGCAAGGATAAGAAAAGTAAAGTTGCGGCTATTGCTTCACTTATATCAGTCAGATCTGGCCATTTTGGTGATGACCTTGCCTGTGAAAGTCTGATTTATTGGGAGTGGCTGCTGGAGCAGGATCGGTTGGTTAAAACCTGCATGATGATCAGAACTGAAAGTCTACCTGAAGAAGGCAAAAGTTTTGAAAGACAATGTAGCTGATGCCATATGTGCTCAGGAGGCTTCCAATAAATCCACGCGGTCCTTCTTGTGAGGGTTATTTGAAGTGCAATTTATGGATTCTATGAAGTACAACTAGCCTGTTAATTTATGTTTAATTTATGTTGATTTTAGTTTGATTGTTAGTGTAAAAGTTATAAAAAGTGAAATCTGGTCCATCAGTTTATTTTGTTGGAATCAATTAGAAAGTTTGGCACTTTTAGTTTATTGCTCTCCATTGGAATTGTAACAGTATTTACTTCAGAACATTTGGAACTAGAATTCATTGTCATATCAGCTGAGGGAAATCCCAAAAATCCACTGAACGATGCAGCTAAGACAACTTTCTAATTTAACTTTACCAGTTGACAAACAATTATGGTAGAATATTGGCAAAATCAAGTGGCCAGATCACCGTATTTTGTCCTTTCCGTTATTTTTTTCTGTGCTTTACCTTACCAGTTGTACTTATAAGATGGAATATTGCAAAACTGATGACTTTAATAGCTGCTACCAGGTAAAGATAAAAAAACACTGTTCCCGATTAAGTGCTTATAATCAGTTGGAAAGCCTAATAAATTTGTGACCTGCATTGTAGTAACTAAAGCATCAACTTCATATTGATTTATAATCGCGGCATTAGTTAACACTTCAAGTTACTAGCTGCAAGTGCAATTACTTACGTCAGTGCTGTAGTTAACGTGCTACATCTGGTCATCCCACTCAACATAATACCTCATTAATATCCCATTCCACTCACACAGGCTTTTCCTCCATCACCTATGGCACCATAATCTTGCTTCTTTTCCATGGCTCATATCTAGTGAATGCTTGCATTTTCAGTAGGATATCATATTAAAATTAGCATGATATGTGTCTGCTGAGTCTATTGATTCAAATTTCAAATTGATGCAGTTGAGTCCTAGTTGTAAAGGGAACTGAATTGTTTTAATGTTGCTATAATTGAAATGATGATGTGCATTGACCACAGAGCTCTATTAAGGAACGTTTTTCTGCCTTGTCTATGTTCTATGGTAGCAGTCAACATTAAAAATTTATCTGGCATTCATAAGCCAGTCAGTTAAAATATAAATTCACAGAGCTCTGCTGTGTTGCGTAGACAGCAAAGCATAAGCTGGCAGTGTAACGAGGACCAATTTGTTCCATTTGCCTCCTCAGAAAGAGACTCTGAGACTAGGACCTGTAACAATACAGACCCTTAACCTCCTTAGTGATCAACACTACAACAAACAATATCTTGGGGCAGCACAGTGGTTAGCACTGCTGCCTCACAGCGTTAGGGACCCGAGTTCGATTCCCGGTTTGGGTCACTGTCTGTGTGGAGTCTGCACGTTCTCCCCATGTCTGCATGTGTTTTTTCTGGATGCTCTGGTTTCCTCTCATGGTCTGAAAGACATGCTGGCTAGGTGCATTGGCCATACTAAATTTTCACTCAGTGTACCCGAACAGGTGCTGGAGTGTGCCGACTAAGGAATTTTTCACAGTAACTTTGGTGCAGTGTTAATAATACTTGTGACACAAATTAATAAACTTAAACTTCTATCCATTTACAATATTTGGTGCGCAATTACTACTATCATCGCTGGGTGGAAAAAGATCTTCAAAGTTTTTTAATCCTGCACTGTAGGATTCTATGATTCCATGATTAAACTGTATTCTGTTTAATAGTCCTCATTATGGTTTGGTGGCAGGTCGGGAGCCAGTTTAAGAAAGGTTTATTTTAGATTTTTGTTCTTGTAATATGAACTAAATACTTATTAAGGCAATATCACAATTAGTCATTACTGCAGAATCTTAAAGTCAGTTTAAAAAATTATTTTCATAGAATAGGTCTATTATACAGGTTCGTAAAATATGTATTTTAAACTCACCTCATTTGACACAAATTTCAAACTATTTGCTTCGGCAAACTGTACCCATACATTTCAGTTTAAAAACTTCAGGAACTTGCATGAAATATCTAATATGGTACAAGATGATCAGTAACTTGCTAACTTAAATCCCTTATGATATTACATGCTCAATACTGAACAATAAAATTGGAACAATGTAATTCTAAAAATGATGAAGTCTGACTACCAAGCTTTCAATTCATTATGGAAACAATGGTTGATTACTTCTAAGGGCACCTTTCTGAAGATTTGGATAATTGATGCATAAACCAGTCAAAGCTCAACTTTTAGTTTACGATGGCATTTGAAGTCTGTTCTTCTGTTGGCTTTTCACTCCCTCTGACACATCTTGTATTCTGCAGTGAATCCACTTTTCCAAAAGAACCTGCTTCACACAGAATGCAACATCTTTACTGAAGTGTACATTAATTAGATAAATGCAATATGCAGTTCTTGCTTTGACTGGAGCACTTGAAATTGTTGTTTTTTTAAATTATATATTTGACTATAATTCAGTAATAAATTCCAAATATATCTTCAATGCAAATTAAACAAATGCGTGTTTTTTTTCAAGCTCTGTGACTACTCCAGCTCCAGTATGGAGCGTATTCACAGAAGCACCATGACAGCTGTGATCCTGCTGGTAACACCCAGCAGGGAAGAAGCAACAGAATTGTAAAAATAATTTTCTCTAAAACTGTTTCCCCATTTTCAGCAATGTAGACCAATTTATTTTTTAAAATCATACTTTTTCTGTCACATTTGTCCTTTGACTGACTATTTTGTTAATCAAAGGTGAGTTTCTCCCTTTATTTTCTAGCCACTGTGGGTCACCAACTGCAGCCAAGAGGACAGGTGGATGACTTGCTCCAGGCCTCTACAGTTTTGGGCTGAGACAGCAGCTGGGAAGTGCCTGAATGTTATCTTGGGACAAGTTTCTCTCCAATTTTTCCTCACTCTTTGGGGAATTGCCTGGATCTGTTCAGCTAATATATGCCCCCTACCCAGCCTCATGCCTGGGCTGCCACATTGATGTTATTGAGAGCAGTAACTCAAAAACACATCCAACCGTTAACCATTGTGCATTTGTTTGAATTACTGATGATACGTATTTACTAACAAATGATAGCCATTGTGATTGAAATGCTAATTCTTCTTCTTAAATTTTCTTCATTACCTAAGCAAAGTTTTACAGCCCAGTTGCAGCATGGGTGGGGCCATAAAATGCAGCGAGCCTTTTAAAAGTCCATTGCCTTTGACAGGACCGGAAATCTCACTGGTGTGAGTGACTTTAAAATTGCTCCCCACGATTGTGAAAATGAGTGTCTCTTGCTTATCCTTATTTTAATACAGGATGCATTCTACCCGGAGGATACCATTATCTACACATTTCTAAGCCAGGGATCGTGTCCTGTAAGGAAATGCTGAAGTCACGGTCTGAATATGTAAGTATTAAGTATCACAATGGGGCATCAATTTGTATTAATCCGTTGGCTACGATGCAGCTAACCAGCCAACAGTTAACATTTATGCTTACAGAAATGTAATGTGAAATTATCTAAGAATTATTAAATTTCTTCCAAAGTGTTCAACCTGATATTTTTATTTCTGATCCAACTGGCTACATAACCACACAAAGGATGTTCACAGACTCAAAGCACAGCATTTTACGTCCCATCATCGTGGCAGAGAGGTTGCACTGTTCAAAAGATCATTGATTCAATAGACTGGAAAATGCCACTGGCGAGAGGAGCTGTAAAACTCCCCCACAGATTTATAGCACAAAAGCCATTCAAAACATTGCACCTATCCCAGCATTTCCAAAGAGCTACACACATAGTCCCATTACTTTCCCTTTGCCCATATCAAATGAAGAGGACAGAAGTAGGCTATTCAATCCCTTCATCCTGTTCCACCATTCAACAAGATCATGGGCAGGATTTTGCTGCTTTGCTCTTCCCAAAACCGTAAAATCTCACCCAAGGTCAACGGACCTTCCATTGTCTGCCCCTCTCCTGCTCCAATTCCATGGCAGGTGGGGACAGTAAAATTTCAGCCCATGTCTCATCTGTATTCTAACTCCATTCACAGGCAGCACGGCAGCTAGGTGGTTGGCACTGCTGCTTCACAGCGACAGGGACCAGGCTTCAGTTCCTGGCTCGGGTCACTGTCTGTGCAGAGTCTGCACGTTCTACCTGTGTCTGCGTGGGTTTCCTCTGGGTGCTCTGGTTTCTTCCCACAATCCAAAGATGTGCGGGTTAGGTGGATGGACCATGCTAAATTGCCCCTTCGTGTCAGGGGTATTAGCTAGGATAAATGCAAAGGGTTATGAGGATAGGACCAAGGAGGGATTGTGGTCGGTGCAGACTCGATGGGCCAAATGACCTCCTTCTGCACTGTATGATTCTATGAATACTTGTCTTGCTTCCATATCCTTTTATATCCTTGGCTTGCAACTATCTATCAATCTTGGATTTAAGAGTATTAATTGAACTAGCATGTGCTTCTTTTTGTGAGGGTTCCACAATTCTTTACATGCAGAAGTGTTTCCTAGCCTACCTCCTGAATGACCTAGTTCTGGTTTCACGATAATGTCTCATTGTCCTAGGCCTCCCCAGAGAAAGAAAGTCTCCATCTACCTCTCAATTCATTTCGAAGTTGTAAAATTATCAATCAAATCATCCTCTAGCTTTTCATTTTCCAGAGAATATAAAGCTAGTATATGTAATTTCTCCTAATAATCAAATCCCTGGACGCACGATAACATTCTGGTGCATCTGTGCTGCATTTCTTCCAAGACCATATATCCTTTCAAAGGTGCGATGCACTAACTTCTGTACAATACTGAAGATGTGGTCTAACCAAGGCTTTGTACAGCTGTAGTAAAACATCCTCTCTATGTTCTATTTATAAGGCTAACATTCCATTAACCATTTTGATTACCTTTTTGCACCTAACCTCTGCATGGCAATCTGTGTACATGGATCCCTTTAGATCTCCACTATTTGTAACTGTTTACTGTTTAAATAATACCCAAATTTATCCTTCTTGTCAAAAATTGATTACCTCACACCTTTGTCTCTCTCTTTACATAACTTCCTTATTGTCCATGAGTTGTTTATCATTGTTCGCTACATATTTCTATGTCATGATACTACAATGGTTGATGTTTCTCTACACTCTAGCTATGACTGTAACACTATATTCTACACCCACTCCTTTCCTTCTCTCCTACATACTCTATGAATGGTGTGCTTTGTCTGTATAGCATAGAAGAAACAATACTTTTCACCGTATACCAATACATGAGACAATAATAAATCATATCAAGGTGAAGAGGCAGGCCCCAAGACCTACTTCAGCCAGTACAGGGTCAGAACCTGCACCACACTTTGGCCAACTGAGCTATCTGGCCACAACCTCATAGTGACCTACATTAAACATGCCACAGTTTTGTCCACTTTCCTTACATAATTTATTTTACAATAGCTTATATAATATTGACCTAGCAACAAAAAGAAACATCTTCGGACTCATTTTGAGCAATGCCACAGTAGATCCAACAAAATATGTTTTGATAGATTAAAAGCTATGTGTGCAATTTTGGCATTGTTTCATTTTTATGCATTTTAAATGGTCAGAAAACTACATTTCTTTTATTTGTTTCTGAGAGTTATTCAAAAGCAATGCCTTGAAACAAGTGCTGTGATGGAATATAGGTAGCTACAATCACACTGGGTGACTCCAATGCCTATTTTTGTGAGTTTGTGTAGGTGCAAACAAGATTTATAACCTCGACCTTGGAGGTAAAGCAGGGCTATGGGAGATCGGCATCATTTTATAAATGGGGAAAAAGTAAACCTCATTTATTTCACATTCCTTGAATTACATTGAATTACTTTGAATTTACATTGTCATGATCCTCTGTAGGTTACAGAAATCCTACTAAGGTCACATCTTCTGTTTTTGGCACTAACTAGCCAACATATTTTGTGGCACATTGGTGGTTAAAATTATCCAGTAAGGAAGTCAGCTTAGCCAAAAACAGCATGAAATGTCATCCAGAAATTCTAATCGTATTTTGTTGCATCTAATGATGGATTGCCATTATATTGGGAGGTTTATTAAGAAGACAGCCTATGATGCAGAATCAAATAATTTCTAACACCATTCTACAGCAAGCATTGTTTGCTGCTGTAGAGAGATCTAACATTTTTTTTAATGATGCCAATTGACTTGATCATGTGAAACTGATCTCTAACAGCCATAAGCTTTATCACCTTTAGCACTCTCAGATACTGTTCGCATTGTATTTCCATTCCCATAAAGATGAGCATCTGCCATTTTGTAATAGCCAGTTCCACGTTACGAAATGTTTGATAAATGAATTACAGTATAACAAAAGATTGGAACTGCAAATCTCATTTTCTATATGAATGTGCTAATTGCATTGATTTCTGTGGTCCCAATTATACTTATCTGTGCTTTTTCTGTATGATAAATCTTTTTGTGACACATATATTTAATGCAATACTCTATTGCATTGATACGAAGTATAGTACATTGCAAAAATAAAGCAACGTAGAATTTTTTTTTCTGTTGCATCTTAAATTTTGGAGTAAAATGTTGTATATCAAGTGCATTTCCACTGCAAACACTCTTAATAGAAGAGCCTATTAATGAAGAATGTGTATTTTAACAAAACACTGTAAGAATACAATGCAGTAATAATAAGGTATCACGATCCATCAAATTAATCAAAATGAGTTATTAGTGGGATATTCTTTGAAAGTTAGGACAGTATTTTTCATGGTTTTGTAATTATAATACCAGCCTAATGCCAATGTTGGATTTCATAGCATGCCCACAGTGCAGAAGGAGACCATTTTGCCTATCAAGTCGGCACCAACCACAATCCCACCCAGGCCCTATTCCTGTAACCCCAAATATTTGCCCTGCCAATCCCCTGACACTATAGTCAATTCAGCATGACCAATCACCCTAACCGGCACATCTTTGGACTGTGGGATGAAACCGAAGCACCTGGAGGAAACGCAAGCAGACATGGGGAAAATGTGCAAGCTCCACAAAGACGGTGACCCGAGACTGGAATTGAACCCGTGTCCTGGACGCTGTGAGTCAGCAATGCTAACTACTGTGCCACCATGGTGCCCTATTATTAATGCTGTTATATTTTCTGACATAATTTGAACTCTGCATTAAATAAACTAGCTAATAATGAGACATCAAGGCGAGTAAAGATTTAAGAGCAAACTTGAAAGTAAAGAAGAACATACATCCAGAACATTGACAACTTTGGAAAGGATGACAAGAAGAAATACAAAGAGGCTAGGAAAGAAGTCAATAAAACAATTAGAAAGTTGAAAAGAAGCTTTGGAATTTAATTATCAAGGAACAGGTTCTATGGACACCTGAAAAACAGAAGGATTATGGATAGGGCTAATAAAGGACGTGCAAAATAAGTTTGCATACAATGACAGTTGTTACACTCACGCGATGAGGACTCATTAACTTGTGGAAAGTGGAGCCTACTTTTAAAACAAAATGGAAAATGGAGACTCTGACTTGAATTTTGTGCAGACAGAGAGACTCTCCATCTTTGCGAAAATGGCTGCGGAAGCCCAGATCAGGAAAATCACCCCTAAACCCATGTCCTCCTTCCCCCCACCTCCCCCCCTGCCGCCGCCCCCCGCACCCACCCCCAGCCCTTGGAGGGGAGGGTGTGCAGGAGGGGTAGGTTCCACTTTACACTGTGGTTCATAGGGCAACTGCATGTGTTAAAGTGCCAGTGCCTTCAGGCTGATCTGATTTTCACTAGTGGGATACCAAAACATGATGTGCACTTTAGCCTTGTGAGAGAAAGTTTAATGTTAGCATAGGTATTTGGGGAGATGGGGCACTCTTTTGAACATGGTCCCCAAAAACCTTTTGGACAGGTAAGGTCTCCTTGGGAAGAGGTATAGCGCCTTTTGGATTGTTAAAGGAATGAATGAGCATAAAAAGTGGAAAAAGAGGGTGATAGTAAACTGCCTCTTGGACTACTGCAGTCCATATGGTGTAGGTACACCCATGGTACTGTCAGAGAGGGCATTCCAGGTTTTTGACCCAGCAACAGTGAAGAAACGGTGATATATTTCCAAGTCAGGTTGATGTGTGGCTTGGAGGGAAATTTTCAGGTGGTGATGTTCGCATGCATTTGCTACCTTTGTATCTCCAGATAGTAGCAATCATGGGTTTTGAAGGAGCTTTCACAGAAACTTTGATGAGTTGCTGCAGTGCATCTTGTAGATGGTACTGTTGCTACTGTGCATCGGTGTCGGATGATTTTGAATGGGATGCCACATAGCAGGCTGCTTTGTCCTGGATGGTACAAAATTTATTGATTGCTGTTGGAGCTGCACTCAACCAGGCAAGTGGAGAGTATTCCATCACACTCCTTACTTGTGCTGTGGTGGACAGACTATGGTGGGGGGGTGGGGTGCAGCAGGTGATTTATTCACTACAAGAGGTTCCTCATCTTTGGCTAGTTGTTGTAGCCATTGTATTTATAGGGCAGGTCCAGTTAGTTTCTGGTCAGTGGTTAACCCCAGAATGGTAACAGTTGGGGATTCATTGATGTTAATGCCATTGAATATCATGGCCAATGGTTAGATTCTCTCTGATTGGAGATGGCCATTGCCTGACACTTCTGTGGCATGAATGTTACTTGCCACTTGTCAGCCCACGCCTATGAATACAAATGCTTGCTTTTATAAGGGATTAAAGGACTTTAAATTTAGTGAATGGGTTTTTTTTATCCATAAGTGTTCTATTAAAAATAGTTAATTCATCAAAAGACACCAAAGAACTTTATTTAATCATAGCATTAAAGTGGTGGATATTAGGTGAGTTTGCATGGAGGGTATATAGATAAAGAGCGGTGGGTGTGGAGAGCATAGGTTGCCATGAGTTGGCAGTAAAGGCTATGGGGGTGGATGAAAGAGCATAAGCTGGCAAGGAGGTTATGAGTATCTCTGGGAGTGGATGGGATTCTCAGGTGGCATGGGTTAGCATGGCCATGGCATGGACAGTGTGTAGGGGGATTATGACATGAAGGCTGGGAGGCTCTTGTTTTTTCAAAATTGTGACAAAATACTATTTCACCAAGGTAGACCTTTCCGCTCAGCCTGCTTCTGCATCCGCAACCACAGTTCTGCCTCCGCACTGTTTTCGGGGCCCCCATGGCTCCCATTTCACTCCACAGCTCTCAGACTAAAAATCCAAACTTCCGAGACACTTTCTCCCAGGTCACATTTGCGGAGCCAAAAATTCTGCCAACTCTGCTTTCCTGATTCAGGAGCCAAAATTCAGGTCTCGACTTTTGAAACAAAACAAAGTTGAAAGATTAGGTGACCTCTTTTTTGTTTCTGTTAATGTACATGGAAATACACAAGGACCTGGAAGCTAGCCTCCATGTCTGGACAAGATACTACAAACAACCATTCAGGACACTTCATTGATAAAGTATTAAAATGCAACAAAGCTTATGTTGCATTATGCAAATAGTTGGGAAGCTCATTCACAATAAACTTAAGGCTTTTTTCCAAAGAATGGGTGTGAAAAGAAACCCATTCTATCACAAGGATATGCAAATGGATGGAACTCGTTTACCACTATGAGTTAATGGCCAAACCCTCAGAGACTATTTGTGAGGGCACGGAAAACAGATACGTTGGTCATTTGACAGAAACCATGTTTCTGATAGTGGAGATTTAGCAAGATGCATTTTTGGGAGCAGCATGCAGGAACAAAGAAAGAAGAGTTGCAGACCAGAAAAGAACAGGAAACTGCCTAAAATCCACCAGGAGGTGGAGAACTCAGCTTGCCTTTACCGACCTATTTGAAGAACCAAATCAAGTTTTGTTGAAGGAGTTCAACTGCACCTCGACTGAAAAGAAGCCAGAGAAACCTGCTACTGCGAGCTGGAAATCACTGCAAATCTATCTTCAAAATCCTCCAACCTCTATCTCTTCAGTGGACCAGAAAAAAAAAATCATTGGACTGCCACTTATCAAGACTTTATCTCAAATTAATTTGTGGACTTTTAGAATATAAGTGCATGCTACATTTTCTTCTAATCATCTTTTTGTGTGATTCCATGGTGTATGTGGGGAGGGGGAGGGATGCGGGATTAACTAGTGTGATAATTAACTCGTTACCAGTAAATCCACTAGTCAATGCAGAGGAAACCTCTTTCCTCAAAGAATGGTAAGAGTGCAACTTACTTTTGCAATGTGACATTAGCTCACCTTTAAGAGATGATTTTTTCCTAACTCATGTTTTCTGCAATTGAAAGCAGGCCTTTTTGGCTTCAGTTGTTTTTTTATTATGGCAACAGTTTGTCTGGAGGAGTCTTTTTATTGCTGCTTAAACGGGTTTGTTTATCTTTATTGGGATGTTTATGACTCTGCATTGTTAGGAGAAAATCTAGTTGTTAGGTCAGGTGAACAGAAGCTCTTTCACTTTCAGTTTGGAGTTGTTTGAGTTTTAGTTTTAGAAGGGACAGCAAGCTGAAAATAAGTCTCTCTCTCACTGGTTTTGGAAATTCTGCTGATCATCTGAAAGCAAAGCCTTGCCTTCCTGAAGAGGGGAATCAGCTGTTGGTGGCTTGCCTAGAGTCCTTGGTGTTTTGGCATCAAAGTATTCTGAGTCTATCCAGAGAACTACAGACCTCAACCAAAGGACCCAGTTCCAGTATCACCTGAGCATTAGTCTATGCTTAATTAAACCTGTTTGAAGGATCTTGTTTGTGGGATTGTTTTGATTGGGCCAGCTCTTATTTTATTAAGGGCTATACATTGTCGTTGTTGTTTTGGTATTGTTTGTAATTGATAGAGGTTATTGCTAATACTCTTACTATACATGTTGACTATATTCTTAAATAAACTTGTTTGATTAAAAACTCCCTAGTGGGTCATTTGAATCACATCTGAAATGAAATCTATCATGCTTATCTTTGCCAAATACAAGATGCAAAACCTATGATCCAGACGGGCTCCATAAAACACTTTAGAGCTTCTGACCTGAACCATAACAGTAAGGAGTAGAACATAGAACATAGAAAAACTACAGCACAAACAGGCCCTTTGGCCCACAAGTTGCGCCGAGCATATCTCTACCTACTAGGCTTACCTATAACCCTCAATCCTACTAAGTCCCACGCACTCATCCAGAAGCCTCTTAAAAGACCCTATTGAGTCCACCTCCACCACCACCACCGGCAGCTGATTCCACGCACCCACCACTCTCTGAGTGAAAAACTTACCCCTGACATCTCCTCTGTACCTACTCCCCAGCACCCTAAACCTGTGTCCTCTTGTGGCAGCCATTTCAGCCCTGGGAAAAAGCCTCTGAGAATCCATTCGATCAATACCTCTCAACACCTTATACACCTTTATCAGGTCACCTCTCATCCTTTGTCTCTCCAAGGAGAAAAGACCTATCCTCATAAGGCATGCCACCCAATCCAGGCAACATCCTTATAAATCTCCTCTGCACCCTTTCAATGGCTTCCGCATTCTTCCTGTAGTTGAGATGGATTGCAAAACTACATAAGCACATGAGGGAAAAAATAGTTGTGTAAGATATGGTGATAAAGTGAGCTGAAGAGGACTTGAAGAAGGTTTATGTGGAACATAAATGCCAGAATAGACTATTTGGGCTGAATGGCCTGTTTCAGTGCTCTAAATTATGTGATAATTCGATCTAAGTCTTGCTTGACAAAGACAACATAACTAATTGTTAGGAGGCTGACCAATGTAAGATATAATCTTCTTGTAGCTTTGCACAATCTGTCACATTTAGCCTAGATTTTAATTAATAGTAATATTGGACTAAAAGCTATTTGAAACAAGATGGATAACCTCATAGCAATTGTGTTGGTATTTACCTTGTCAGAAGAAGAGCAGGAGTACATGGTACCCTGACAATGAAGGCAAGAAGTCAAGATTGATATTTGCCCAAGAAATGACATATGCACTGTGTTTCAGATTCTTCAATCTCACAGTGAATTTTGAAACTGAGACTCAGAGGTATTCAGTGTCAAATGATTATGCCAGATTTGGAGAAGTTGATAATGATTCCAGCTGCTCTACCCACGGCTTCTAACAGTTCCTTCCACTTTAAGAATACCAATGGATAACATTCTTCTCTGTTGAAGTTTTGTTAGCAAAATGAACAGATATAAATGCAATATAATTTATTTTAAAATCAAGATGATTACTGTGTTCCTGGTTCTATTTTTTGCACCTCCCTGTATGCCTCCTTTGCACTACATCCTAGTTGAGTAGATTTGCATGTGTAAAATCTTTGTGATTCCATTATGGAACAGAATGAAGGTAGGAATCATCCAAAGGTAACGGTGCTACTTGATTGGAGAGATCAGTAGCAATGTTTGATACTCTTTTTTTAAAGTTTATTTGTTAGTCACAAGTAAGGTTTACATTAACACTGCAATGAAGTTACTGTGAAATTCCCCTAGTTGCCACAGTCCAGCACCTGTTCGAATCAATGCATCTAACCAGCACACCTTTCAGAATTTGGAAGGAAAACAGAAGAAACCCACACAGAAATGGGGAGAACATGCAAACTCCACACAGACAGTGACCCAAGCTGGGAATTGAACGAGGGTCCCTGGTGCTGTGAAGCAACAGTGCTAACCACTGTGTTACCGTGCCGCCCCCAATTTGGATTGTCCCAGTAGAGACAATTGCCCTGATATTTACAACAGTAAAGGGGAGAGGAGTCCTGAAGCACTAATTTGTATTAAAATAAATCCCCAACACATCAAGATCTGCCTGAGGGAATTGAGCATTGGCTGCATTCCTGACACTCACACAAACCTGCTGATTTACAGACCTTACCCCCAACATCTACATTTAAGATTATTCATAGGAATAATAGTGACTGGACTCCAAACAGATCAAAATCTTTCTTAACTGCTTTCTGACCGTGACCTTCCAAGCAGTTCTCAATTCAGTTCAATATCTTGTCGTATTACCAGAGGCTTCATTACTATAGAGAATCCTCTCATGCAGTACCTCGTGAAAAACTTTTCGGAAGTCCTGACAGACACTGTCAACGGGGTTTCCCTCAGTCACCATCTTGGTAATTTCTTTAAAAAATATGATCAAATTAGTAAGCTAGGTGGCGTGTCCTTAATATGTCTCCCTCATTGAAGTGATCATATTTTACAATCATAATAATTTCTGTCAGACATCTTTCCTATTACTGATTTTAACCTGATTTTACCTTGTCTCCTTTTTATAAAGGGGAACTACATTAGCCTCCTTGCAGTCTACATGAGCCTTCCCAGGACGCAGTGTGCTATTAAAAATGTAGCCAGCACAGCACATGTCCCATCTTCTTGAGGGCCTTCCTTTGGCATTTAATATAATTTATCTGGATGACACTTGATTTCTTTTGATTCATTCATGGGACATGGGCATCACTGGCTGGCCAGCATTATTGCCCATCCCTAGTTGCCCTTGAGAAGTTGGTGGTGAGCTGCCTTCTTGAATCACTGCAGTCCACGTGCTGTGGGTTGACCCACAATGCCATTAGGGAAGGAATTCCAGGCTATTGACCCAGCAACTGTGAAGTAATGGCAATATATTTCCAAATCAGGATAGTGAGTGGCTTGGAGCAGAACTTGCAGGTATTCCCATGTATCTGCTGCCCTTGTCCTTCTAGATGGAAATGGTTGTGGGTTTGGAAGATGCTGTCAAAGGATCCTTGGTGAAGCGCTGCAGTGTATCTTGTAGATGGTACACATTGTGTTACTGAGCATCGGTGGTGGAGGAAGTGGATGTTTGTGAATGTGTGGTGCCAATCAAGCGGGCTGCTTTGTCCTGGATGGTGTCAAGCTTTTTGCGTGTTGTTGGAGCTGCACCCATCCAGGCGAGTGGGGAGTATTCCATCATAGTCCTGACTTGTGCCTTGTAGATGGTGGACAGACTTTGAGGAGTCATGAGATGAGTTATGCGCCACAGTATTCCTAGTCTCTGACCTGTTCTTGTAGCCACTATGTTTATGTGATGAGTCCAACTGAGTTTCTGGTCAATGGTAACCCCAAAGATGTTGACAGTGGGGGATTCAGTGTTGGCAACACCATTGAATATCAAGGAGCAGTGGTTAGAGTGCCTCTTCTTGGTAATGGTCATTGCCTGGCATTTGTATGGCACAAATGTTACATGCCACTTGTTAGCCCAAGCCTGGATATTGTCCAGATCTTGTTGCATTTGAATATGAACTGCTTCAGTACCTGAGAAGTTGCGAATGGTGCTGAACATTGGCAACCATCAGTGAACATCCCACTTCTGACCTTATGGTGAAGGGAATGTCATTGATGAAACAGCTGAAGATGGTTTGGCCTAGGACACTCCCTTGAGGGACTCCTGCAAAGATGTCTTGGAGCTGAGATGACTGACCCTCCACAACCGCAAGCATCTTCCTATGTACCAGGTATGACTCCAACCAGTGGAGATTTTGCCCCCGATACCCATTGATTCCAGTTTTGCTAGGGCTCCTTGATCCACGCTTCATGCCACTTTTGATGTGGCCTTGATGTCAAGAGCTGTCACTCTCACCTCACCTCTGGAATTCAGCTCTTTTGTCTATGTTTGAACGAAGGCTCTAACAAGGCTAGGAGCAGAGTGTCCTGGTGAAACCCAATCTGGGTGTCACTGAGTAGGTTATTGTTGAACAGATGCTGCTTGATGGCACTATTGAAGACCCACTTTACTGATGATCGAGAGCAGACTTTTTTGGGCTCGGGTTGGAATTGTCCAGCTTTTTGTGTTCAGACAATTTTCCACTTTTCCACTAACTAACATTCTTCACTTCTACTGAATCCTTTCTTAGTTATTACCACAATATTTTTCCACTGTATCTATTTTCTTGCCTAATCCTCATGGCTACTATTGAAAGTTAACCACTATCCAATAAAGCTGCTATCAGAGCAAAGCGAATTCAGCCTCTTGTTGCTATATTCATGCATTATTGATGAGTCAACCAATATTTCCTGTCAATTCCTATAGAGTGCACTATACAGCAGCCACCCTGTTTCTTAGTGTAACAGTTACATTAGCTAACGAAGTGACCAAACCCTAACCACATATTTTGTGAAGCAGCACTTTTCTATGTTTATAACTTGCTGCCACGGACACATGTCTTCAGGGTCTTATATTATCTGAAACCAAAAGAGAAAATGCTGGAAAATCTCAGCAAATCTGGCAGCATCCCTAAGGAGAGAAAAATGAGCTGACATTTCAAGTCCAGATGATTCAGATGAAGCTTTGACAAAGAGTCATTTGGACTCGCAATGTCAGCTCTTCTTTCTCTCCTTACAGATGTTGCCAGACCTGCTGAGATTTTCCAGCATTTCCTCTTTTGGTTTCAGATTCCAGCATCTGCAGTAATTTGCTTTTATTTTATTTTATCTGGTCCTCCATGCATAACTGAAGTCTAAAACACCTGCAACCTAAATTTAACATTGCCAGCCACAGTTTGTGTAATATCCTCAAGTCAGTTAGTTGCTCATGGAATGGTGGTACAATCATACATTGTAGTCGCAGGTACCAGAGCCTCTGTGCTAGTATTTACTGAAGTGGTTCTCTTGTTCTGTTCATTTGGTGTATAATGCATGCTGTCACTACAGATAGCTCAAGATAGCTTCTGAGCACTGGGTTAATTTATGCCATTTCTGCTAATATCATCAACACAATCCAGGTAAAACTGGTCAAACCACCGCAAAAGATTTAGGGGACTTTACATCTCCCTGAATTGCATCAAAACCCAGGTGGGTTAATATTTTTCATCATTGTTCCTCACTACCTTAAGATTAAACTTGCCCTGACAGACTTTAGAACTCCTCTTCTTTTACTCTCTGTAAATATCAGGGAAATCGTGCCCATTGGAATGGTTCAAATTGCTCCTGATCTCTTCAATCTTTTCATAAAGTTGCATAGTCATCTTTCAATGATTCCTTGCTTAATCCTGGCCATGTTTCCAAGTTGAAATTGCAAAGTTGTATTGGTTAAGGAAGGCTTTTCAAATTGTGCTTATTTTCTTATTTTCAGGCACATTTCTAAAGCTTTTTCATATTAAATAATGACTTAGCTATAAGGGAACAGACTAATACATACCATGAAACTATTACATGGATCAGTATAATTTTTAAAAATAATCTTCGATGATATTAAAATTACACAATATTCACAGGTAGAGGTCAGAAAATTGACTAAAAATTACCAGCGCTTATTTTTGATAAACCCATTTTCAATGGTATTTAAAAATATGTGCCAGGTTACATCTCCTAAATGAATCAAGATAGGCTTAAGTTTGGAATGCCTTCTCTTTTATGGCCTACAAAGCTGAACGTTCTCTCTCAATCTTCTGTATGGGACCTTTCCTTCCCACGAACAAACACCCAATTCTGTTTTCTGAGTTCTGTTTGCCTTACAATCTGCACTGCTTTCACTAGTGTTAAGTCCTCACTTGTCTGTAAGAGAAATGATTATGCCTCATCCAAGACCCTGACTATAATTCTACTGTGAATCAGTTTGTCCTTGAAGATTTGAGGGAAGTGATGGCCTAGTGGTATTTTCACTAGACTATTAATCCAGAAACCAGCCAATGTTCTGGGGAACCCAGGTTCGAATCCCGCCACAGCAGCCGGTGGAATTTGAATTCAATAATAAATCTACTGATGACAATGAAACTGTTTTCGTTTGTTGAAAAACCCATCTGGTTCGCCACTGTCCTTTCGGGAAGGAAATCTGCTGTCCTTACCTGAGCTACATGTGATTCTAGACCCACAACAGTTGATTCTCAACTGTGCTTGGGCAACTAAGGGTGGGCACTAAATGCTGGCCAGCCAGCAATGCCCATTTCCCATGAATGAATAAAAAAAAGGTTCCATTATAATAGTTTCCTGCCAGCCTATAGAGATTGTTAACATACAAATCTGTGCTTGCAGGACTTTGTCTTAAGAAGTTGAAGCTGCAGCAACTCCATGCCATGAAATCACATCGTCAGCAATTGATCCTTCTCCATAAAGTAGTGTGCCGACTTGGTCTTTTTGATCTTTCCTGTGCAATCCTGAAGCAGTTCTGTATCTTGTGAACCTTTTTCTCCAGTTGTTCCTTCGTAGGTCTGTTGTGAGCCTACTGTACCTTGAAATATTTCAGGGAGTGGTTGTGTGGATTCCGTGCTGCTTTGGCTGAGCCTGGATCTGTTCCTACTTCTGTGCTGTTGCTTGCTACTTCAAGCCAGTGCCCAATGCTGTCCATTCTCTGTGTCTATGTCTCACTTGTTGCTCCAGCAATGTTCCAATGTCTTGATGAGTCTATTTTTTTATCCGTCCTTTCAATATTTCTTACCTTACCAGCTCTGTGTCTTATTTTTGAGGTCTTTTCCTCACTGCCACCATGCGTCAATGTATGGCCAAGTCTAGACGGGGGCTTGGAGGATTGTCCATTCTCCCAGTTTGCAGTTTCTTAAAACCATTACTTTTTATTTACAGCAAGTATTTGCACATTTGGACTTCCACACAAGTTGGAGTTTCACTTCCTTCCCAATTTCTCTTACTTCTCAGTCATGTCAAATCTCATGAGAGTTCATCTTTGTTACATCAGCATTATGTGTGCTCCTGATGTTAACTCTTTACAGAGCCAATTCCAAATGTAGAACACTTCTTACTTGCCCTTCCTCCTGTCCTGTGATTCAATGTTGTTAGCTATTCAATGAAATTAGACATTCATAGATTTTGTTTGTATGAATCAATACAGTTTTCCATTCAGCTCTGGCAATGGTTATTACGAGCAGCCACATTTAGTTATTAATGGCCTATTTTCAGTCATTTATCTTTCACAAAGGTGAGTATTATGTTAGTAGACTATTTCCAAAAGGGCAGGTAATTTCAAATGGCTTACATGATCTGGACAGTGTCATTTTAGCTGGGATGAAAATACCAGATAAACACACATTGTATGGCACAATGGCACAGGGACTAGCATTCATGTGCTCCATTAATGTGATGGTTTAACTTTACATCCATCCTTACGGAGCCAAAACTGGGACTGCGTGGCATAGTGGTTAGCACTGCTGCTTCACAGTGCCAGTTCGGCTCGGGTCACTGTTTGTGTGGAGTTTGCACATTCTCCCCATGCCTGCGTGAGTTTCCTCCAGGAGCTCCAGTTTCCTCCCACAGTCTGAAAGGTGGGCTGATTAGGTGCATTGACCTGAACAGGCACCAGAGTGTAAGCTAGGGGTGTTTCACAGTGGCTTTATTGCAGTGTTAATGTAAGCCTTACTTGTGACTAATAAATAAACTTTAACTTTTATGATGGGCTAAGAGACCATTAGTTACTGCTGCAAATCTGTTTGAAATGCATTTACAGATGTTATTTGCTGCCCTTTACATTGGGAGTTTGTCAAAAGTTCACTGATACATCAATTCATATAGGATTGAAAAAGCAATGACCCATGGGGCAAGAAAATAATTAATGTCACAAAATCTTTCCGGCCTTCCAGAAAATTGATTTCTAATATATAATTCGATTAAGAAGAATTGGTTGTATTTGATTATTTCTTTCATTTTTCTAGGGGCGTGAAATAATAACAGGAAGTTGGGAGACTGGGGACTACTTTGAAATTTATTTGAATCAATACAGCATGGTAGAATCCATCACTTGTCTATCACTGAAGCCTCTCCCAGTGTCCAACTATATTTGCTTGTACGGACAACATGAGCGTCTCCTTAATAATTTGTGTTCTCGCTTTGATGAGGGCCTGATCACAGATTTGTACAGGTAAGTATTGTATTGCATATTCTTTCTTATGGTATGAAAGGCTGATTATATGTGTTAAATCTTATGTCATTGTGATTGCTGTTGTGTGGGGACATGAATAAAATGGATTGTATCCAGTCAGCAAAATCAAGAGAATGTGGGCTATCTTATAACCACCCAAATTCACACCTTAAAAATAATCTTTTTGTCTCTACCTTAGTATTCTTCTCTAAAGTGGAGTAAAACTTCGGGGGATACCAACAGACGACTCAGATATGTTGAAACCATCCTTAGCTTACTCCTTTGGTTTAAAGTTTATAATTTATTTATTGGTGTCACAAGTAGGCTTACATTAACGCTGCAATAAAGTTACTGTGCCGCCATACTTTGGCACCTGTTCGGGTACACAGAGGGAGAATTTAGCATGGTCAATCCATCTAATCAGCACGTCTTCAAGACTGTGGGAGGAAACCAGAACACCTGGAGGAAACCCATGCAGACACAGGGAGAACGTGCAGACTCTCAGACTCTGCACGGATACTGACCCAAGGCTGGAATTGAATCTGGATCCCTGGCACTGTGAGGCAGCAGTGCTAACCACTGTGCCACTGTGCCACCGTTATCTGGATAAAGCAGCTTCCTAAGGTCACAGAATCCAGTGCCCATAACAATATCACAGTTATGGCAGTGTTGCTATTTCTAGCTATCTTTTGGAGCCAATTTGATCTTAACCTGGTTGCTGATGGCACTAATAGATAAAGCTCAGCATTTTACACTTGTGTCTCAAATCCTGCAATCTGTGAATGAACTAGTCAACCTATTGAATGTGCCTTCGTGAAACTAGTAGAGTTTGTTAGACATAAGCCACTTAGAAAATTGCAGTAGAAGTTAGAATTTATGTTATTACCCAAATCATATGCCATTCAAAAGATGACATTGGACACTGAATGATTCTATCTTTTTGGATACTTGATACTGAAGTAAATGTTTTTATACAAATAGAATTTGAGACAGCAGTATTTTTGAATTATGCTGTATTCTCTTCAATCTCTGGTTCAACTCAAAGCTTCAACAAAAAACATACATACAGCCAAATGGTGAAAGGCTCTGTTTTCCGATAGGAAGAAGTTCTTGCATTGTTTCCTGTCAATTGATTATAACAGCATTGACAATTGCAGGAAGTATAGAGATCATAGAATCCCTACAGTGCAGAAGGAAGCCATTCAGCCCATTGAGTCTGCACCGACAACAATCCCATTCAGGCCCTATCCCCGTAACCCCTTGTATTTACCCTGACACTAAGGGGCAATTTATCATAGCCAATCAACCTAACCTGCACATCTTTGGTTTGTAAGAGGAAACCCACACAGGACACGGGGAGAATGTGCAAACTTCCCAAGCTGGGAATCCAACCCAGGTCCCTGGCGCAATGAGGCAGCAGTGCTAGCCCCTGTACCATTGTGCCATACAATGTGTGTTTATTTGGTATTTTCATCTCAGGTAAAATGACACTGTCCAGATCGTGTAAGCCATTTGGAAAGCATCAGTAATGACATGCCCTTTTGGAAATAGTCTACTAACATAAAATGGTGCTCATGCCCAATGGTCGGCATAAATAACAGTCCAATGTATATCATAACATCTGAGATGTAATTTGGAATATTGGATAATGTGATCTTAAGTCAGCTTCTAATAGGCCTGATATGCTATTACAAGACCATTGCCTTGGGATGCCCTTGGTGGAATTATTACTTTATCCACTCCATCATCTCCACTCCATAGCATAAACAAGCCTCGACCCCTTTATATGATTGATATTGTTGATCGATGAAAATGTTGGTCTATGATTCTGCCATTCAACTAAAGGAGTTATTTTCAGCAATGTAAATACAAGCAGTGAGCCAAAAGGTATCACCTTAACTATCCTTCACTACAGAAGCTATAAATATTAAGGAACATCTAGATCCTCTTTAGGGTCTACAATAGACATTTCACATTACATTTATACAGTTAAAAACACAAATGTGGTGTAAAACATTTAAGGTATTAGCCTATAATAGAACTCTATATTTCCCTTTAACCCAGTACAAATCAGATTGAATTTTATCAACTTGCCTCTTAATTTTGTTGCATATTATGAAGACTTCTCATTCAAAAATGTACCACTATTTACTTCTTATGCCTACGTTTTCTGAAAAGACTTGGGTGATTCACCCCTATATTGCTTTTAGTTCAGAAGCAACAGCCATACAAATAGATTTCAGCACAGCTGCAAACCTCAGTTAGATCCACTTAATTTCACATTAAATGCAGCTCTGGCCACATGCCTCTGCACTTTACCAATGCATAATGAGTGCTTGAAAAAGTATTTGAACCATTAAAAGCATTGGTTCAAATGGGAATTTTTTGCTATTTCAAATAGACCACATACAAGAATGGATTTATCCTAAAATATTTGTACGCTGGTTGCATTTATTTTTTGCCAAATACTTTGAGCAGACCTGAGATATATATCAGTATTTTAATGAGAGTAGTTCTAGAATATGTTCGTTCTATGTTCATAAGAAAAGTATTTTTATAGGAAAGGGTGGTGAATCTCTGGAATTCTCTGCCCGTTGAAGTGGTGGAGGCTGCCTCGCTAAATATATTTAAGACGCGGGTTGATAGGTTTTTGATAGGCAAGGGGATTAAGGGTAATGGGGAGAGGGCGGGAAAGTGGAACTGAGCCACGACAGATCAGCCATGATCTTATTGAATGGCGGGGCAGGCTCGAAGGGCTAGATGGCCTACTCCTGCTCCTACTTCTTATGTTCTTATGTTCTTATGTTATTACTTAAGTATTGTATTGAGAAATTGAAGGCAAATAAGATGATTGTAAGATAAGACACAATTCAATGTGCTGAATGGTCTGCCAATGCATTTTATCTCACAACCGACGTCCATTATTACTATTTAACGGTATCACTTTACTGAGAAATAGTTGATAGTATTGGTGTCTTAGAGTTCTCTTGTAGCAACTAAAGATAAGAACCTAGAAATGCTGGAAATAACCTTAAAATCCTGATCAAAAATGCTGATAATACCCCACAGCTCAGTTGGTATCTGAAGAGGAAATTTAGATTAATATTTTACCTTTGTGATGAAGGCTCTGTGTCTGAAACATTACTCTCATTCAGATACTATGGGGCTGGCTTTGTCTTTCCTGTTCCCTTGATGGATTCTGGTTCAGAGTTCAGCATATTGATCGTTTTGGTGGCCTGTAATGGTGTTTATGTGTTGAACTAAGTGGAATGCCATTTAGATATGCTTCATGTGTTCTTCTGTCTTAATGGGCATCTGATAGAAACTGTGTTTTTTAAATAACAGGACTACCTGAAGAAAACTAAGATCAAGGGTTGCATAAAAGATTTCCATTATTTTAAGAACTCCAGTGTGAAAAAGAAAGTTGATTTTGTTTTATTCATTCATGGGATATGGGCATCACTGGCTGGCCAGCATTTATTGGCCACCCCTAGTTGCCGGAGGGCAGTTGAAAATCAATCACATTGCTGTGGCTCTGGAGTCACATGTAGGTCAGATCAGGTAAGGATAGCAAATTTCCTTCCCTCAAGGACATTCATGAACCAGATGGGTTTTCTCGACAATCAACAACGGTCATCAGTAGATTCTTAATTCCAGATTTCTTTTTATTGAATTCAAATTCCGCCACCTGATGTGGTGGGCTTTGAAATTGCATCCCCGGAATGTTAGCGGAGTCTCTGGATTAATAGTCTTAACGATAATACCATGAGTCCATCACCTCCTCCTATAGACACGTGTACAAGGAGAGGAAATTATTTTCTTCTTCTAGTTCCTTGTCCAATTTCCATGCTTTTTTTCTCCAAGTTTTTACTGGTCCCAAAAAGGGTTGTGAGCAGGGTATCCTCAACTATCTTGAAGTTTCCTACATCAATTTTCAATGGATAATCAATGTCAACACAATGAGAACGTTCTGGAAATATATTAAAATTATAACATAGATTTAGAAAATGACACAAAAGATATTTTCAAACTTATGCCTACAGATGGGGATATATTATCAGTATTATTACTTCATGGCCTTTTGGATAAGATCAAATATAGTGCACCATTATTATTGTCAAGTTTTATTGCCGCAGACACAGGGTCTAGACAGATCACGTGGCCTGCTCAAGATACCTCTATGTTCTCACTTTGGAAACATGTATACCAAGATTACTTGACATTGTTTAAAAAATGACAGGTGAGTAGTGAAAGAAAACACACTAGGTAATATTGAAGTCAGTTATATACGTAATGATTTGCTGAAATCTGCAGAAGTGCCCCTGATCTTTTTTGAAAGATATATATGATCCTTGTTACGTGGAGATCAAATACCATTCAAAATATAAGGAGTACTACGATTTTTGATTTTTTGACCTCTATGTTTTATCTAATATTTTTGATGGTTTTGCATCTGCAAATATAAAACCAAAAATAAACATATGGTGTATTGATACTTGTGGGCTGTATGCTTATTGAACTAAACTGATTTGAGTTCTGAGTGTGGCCTATAAATGAGAATTCTACCTCTGTAGTTTTAGTGGTCTTTCTGATTTACTGTACTGCGATGCCTTTGCAGCCATCTGAATGCGTAATCAACATGGTCAAAGATTTAGGTGATGAACGTGACTATGACAATGCATGGTAAACATATTAAAATACAGTACAGTGGACAGCATGGTCGCACAGTGGTTAGCACTGCTGCTTCACAGCTCCGGAGACCTGGGTTCAATTCCCGGCTTGGGTCACTGTCTGTGTGGAGTTTGCACATTCTCCTCTTGTCAGCGTGAGTTTCCTCCAGATGCTCCTGTTTCCTCCCACAGTCTAACAATGTGCAGGTTAGGTTGATTGGCCATTCTAAAAAATTGCTGATTAGTGTCGTGAGATGCGTAGGATAGAGGGATTAGCTGGTAAGTACTTAGGGATATGGGGTAGGGCCTGGGTGGAATTGTGGTTGGTTTAGACTCGATGGGCTGAATGGCCTCCTTCTGTACTGTAGGGTTTCTATATTCTATAATGTAACATATAGAGACATTTTTAATGATACCAGTAGCACTATTATGAGAAGAATGGAGAAGTGACATCAGTTCCAATGCCTATTAATTTGACATGCATGAAAAAAAACATGTATTATTGGAGAAAATTGGAATGTAATGCATTTCACAGGTGGGAATATGAAACAAATTTGCACTCCCAATGCAGAACTTTGCATACCAGGTGTATATCTATCCTATGGGATCTATTCAGAAATTGAGTACGAGTTACCAGAAGTGAAAAACATAGCTGTGTCGTGATAATTAGACAAAAACATATCAAAGTGCAGTGGGCAAGACTATCCCTGGTGAGTAATTCATGGCAAGGATCAGTGCACTGTTTCACAAGGCACACCTTTGTACAGTGTTGTAAAGCATAGCTAGTCAGACAGCCCTTGCCAGATGATTACAAAATGCCACCGGTACTATACTAGTGTTATATCAATATGCTGTGCAATTCACATTGTTCTTCAAATTGGGCAATGCAGACAAAACTCCTCTGAGAGAAGATATCCCTACTAATGATATGGAAAAAGGAAAGGAAGCCTCTACCATTTTCATTAGAAAAACACGCAGTGAAAAACATGTTTAATTTTGTATTGCTGGTAGACATGGCAGATGGCAGGAAACCTACTGGGTTTTGTGATGTTGAAATAAAAGGCACAGTGCAAAAAGGAAATTTCACCTAACATACATGTGTGACTAAACTTAAGGACACTGAAGACCACATGCCTTGCTATGTAAATGTGGTCTATTAATTCTGGTTGCTTTCTCTGATCAATTTAGTGTTTGTTGCTGAGGAATTTATTTGCCAATGCAATACATATTTGGCTATGTCATCAGTAGGAATGATCAGGAAGCCTTAACAAAGAAGGAACGTGCATTTACACAGTCCAAATGACATCACACCCAACAAATTACATTTCAAGAGGCAAGTAGGCAAACATAGCAGTTAATTTGCACACGCCAAGGTCCCATCAACTAGAAAATAAGATGAATATCCAGTTCATCTTTAATGGTATTGGTTTGGGTGGAATCTGTGGTTCAGATGGCATTGATTCAGGAGGGGGTTGGCCAGAGTACATCATGGATGTGCTTGGAAACAAATCATTCGAGGATTCTTTGCAAAACGAATGCCAAGAGCAATGATAAACTGACACCAACAGGACATCTGGTGAAACCTGGACTGTGTTGGATGCTGCAGAGTCCCAGACATGTGGCAGCAGGTCCAAACAGATTCAAATTATTCAACGATTCACTGCATCTGCAACAACCTTAATGGCAATGAAGTTTATTTGTTTGGTGATAAAAGTGAGCTACCAAGTGATTCAAAAACTAAGAAGATCTGTTGATGAATTGGTCCAGAAGTACAAGGTTTGCTTTCCTGGCAAGAAAAGATCCCAGTATTTTTACTCAGAATTTGCAAAATGAAAGACAGAGGCAGTGATATTATTATTGCTGATAGTTATCATGGATCATCAAAGCCTCCTGAGCGCCTGTGTATGCTTGTTGGATAACAATAAGGTGATGCTTGGTTTTGCAGTCTCCGTGGGTGAACAGTTTGACAATACTGTCCGACTCAAGGCATCTATGATTCCCGCTTGGGTAAGGTATCTGAGAGCAATTTGTGCCAATGGTGGAAGTCTGTCTTCAAATGAAAATGAGAGAAATTGGTGAGGAAAAAGAACTTAGGTTTGTTTTGCATTTACTTTTTTTGTGTGGGTCAGCTGTGTAGCACATGAAATTTATTTTTTTCTCTTGAACTGTTAAGTGTTGGAATGTTTTAAAGCAGTGATTGCAAGGATGTCGCTATGGTTACAGGTAGCATTTGCTGATGGTGAGAACACAGCTGTTTGATTTATTTTGTGGGCAGGAAATTTGTATTCTACATTTTTGTAATGGATCACAGCACATCCACTTTTAAATTCACACCAACGTTACATGCAATATTATCAATTTTAAATTATTTTTTCAAGTATTAAAGACTAAGTAAATCTTTCATGTTTGGTATATTTTAATAACTCTTGCGCTGTTTTTAATAGTTCCCTCTCTCATTTTCTTTGACTCTTTCCCATACATGTAAACTGTATGAGATCCCAGAAGTGGCAGATGTTAGCTACCATCTTGAATTAGATAAGCAGTAGTTAGATTTATTATCTCTTTTATCTCCAATTTAAGTTTATTTTTGCTACACAACGCACAACATACCTGTGTGTTGTTAGAAGAGTAATATTTTCAATTTAACAATATTGTTGAACTGAAAAATTACCAAGATCATAGAAATCAATCATTCACTAAAGCAGTGATTCAAGACCTTCAAAGTTGTCTATTTTTTTCAAATATTTTTTAGTCCCATTTCAAAAATGATTCCTAACCACTACCATAGAAGTGATTACTTACGTTACTGTGTGCTAGCACATCTTCCCTGGTACTGACTGTGAGATGGAAGTTATGCAGTTTTATAGACAATCGAGGTACTGTCAATGTAATGTGACTGAGAACGGATTACAGCAAGTGAGTTTAATACTTACAGAAAGTATGCACTGTATGCAAGTTTTCTCAGTATTACAGATAAGTAGGTAGTTATATTGGGACACGATATGTGTTTGTATAACCACACATGGATTAGCAGAAGACATGATTGTATATACATGGATGTAATTTATTGACTTTCAATTGTGATTCTTTTGTCAGATTACTAGTTGCTCCATCTTGCATTATTGGGGACCTCATGTAAGTGTTTTCCACAGTGCCTATACTGTATTTTACTATCTCTGGTGTTTCAAATACAGGAAGTAATTAGTTTTCTTCTAAGCCATCAAATTAATATGGCAGGACTGAATCCACATTGAACATACAACAGAAACATTACACTTCAATAGTTTGTTTCTTCTGAAAGCCAACACAACTTAAAATATGATGATCCGATCCCCTTTTTTATTTTTCCTGGACAGTTCAATCCAGTAACTTGCTGTTCTGGTAAACTGTGAGAAGGGAGGAAGTTTTTTTTTATAACTTTCTGATCTCTAGTTTATACTTGTACTACTTTACTGCATACAGTATCAAGACTGCAATTCAAATCGAAGGATGCAATTTTGCAGAAAATCTATAAATGCTAACTCAGTTATGAGGACTTTTTAGACTGCAATGCAACATTGCTTGTTAATTGAAATGTAGTTTATCGGTTTTCAGATAGAGGCTGTTTGCAAAATTATTGCAAAAGATATCTCCTAGCAACCACTTTAAAAAGGGCATTTGAAGATTGTTCTACAAGCTCACCATTTACCTGTTCATTTGTATCCCTCATAACCTGAAATGCTTAATGAATTTAAGAGAGGATGTGCATACTTGGTGCACACTCATATACTTAATGAGATATTTTCTTAAGGTGAGGACCTTGAGAAATGGTACCAGAACAGATAAATGCTGTTTCAGATATCACAGTTGTTTCCTCATTGTATCTTGTGACTACCTTTGGACTTCCACAAAGGTTGCCATCATGGCAAACACTGTTTCCCCCATTATCCGCTGTAGAGAACACAAGGATTTTTAAGAACTGGAACAGCAATATGGTGGCCCCTTTCTGATTTATCACCCACTCGCCATTTCTCTTCCGAATTGCATTTAGTTGTCTATTCAACCCATTTGCACTTTAGTGACCTTCCCTGTTAATATAGCCTGCAAGAACAAAAGTTTTTTCTATGCATCTTTATTAATTATTATCTTGGCATTTGAAACTTCTATCATTGGGAATAATTTGTATTGATTAATTTTCTCTGCCTCTTCATTATTTTGAAAACTTCAATTTCTTCAGCTTAAAATCAGCGCAGTAAGGGATGATAATATGTTCTCTTGTCTCACCTGAAATTAAAGTATACATGTCTTCCTTTTTTGTCATCATGCATGAGACTTGTTTCAGAGATCTTTGGATCCTTGGAGGGACAATTTGGTGTTCAGATGATTCCTATTGCATAGAAGTAAAGCCAAAGACTTGTCCTAGCATTCACAACTTACACTCACCCATTTTCCTGCCATTTCCTTTCTCCTGACACATCTTGTCTCTTATATGCAATCTTGCTCTTTAGCGAGCATGTTCTTTTTCTAAACAACAAGCTATTTTCTTTAATACAGCATTATTTTCCCTGTCCAGCTATGCAGTATTCACTTCTCATTGATTAATAGATGCCCATTTTGGGCCATCGCTTAATCCACGTAATCGCTTTTGCATGCCTTAATGACTGCATCCTTGATGGAGACCCCAATGTCCTGATGAGACTTTGGTTCAACAGAAGTCAGTTGTCTTGTGGCTCCTTCTGATTGGAATTTTTTAATCTTTCCTCTGTGATTTACAAACTTGTATATAATCTGATTTCACAAATACTAATGCCTTGATTGTTACTTCTGTATTTTCCCTAAATTATCTAAAGGTTAAGATTATACTGCTTCTGCATTATAAAACTGAACAATTTAAAAGTATAAATAACTTTAGGGATTAGAGGCTGATTAAATAAAGATTTGTTTAACTTTATGGTTATTAATGTTAATTAAATCTCTACCAGCCTTGTCTATTGAATTGTAATAAAATGGATTGCATAGCCATTTCCTGCCATTCACAAAGGTTATGCCAATTCCAGATAGGACATGTAGTTGAGATACAAGGTCTATAATTGTATTGTTTGCTAATCAAAGGTGACTTTCTACTTTTCAAGAAATTGGTGCAATATACTTTTGAGCTGTTCTGGCAAATGGAGAAATATCATAGGTTAGAAATACCCTTGCCCCAAATTGTGGGTGCATGTAGTTGCAAGATTTGTGGCATGCCTGCTCCTGTTCAGATCAAAATGGGCAAGACGTAGAACCTCACCCAAATGATTATTGCACTAGCTGATGCATCTCTAATGCTAATCTCTATCTCTCGGCACTGCTGGCAAGCATTGCACTCAGCGGGAGGCCCTGGCAGCATTTTTTTCTGACCACATGGTTCAGGCAGCCTGGTCTTCTTAAAGGCAAGCTGACTTTTAAAGAGAATTCATTATAGTGTGGAAGCAAGTCACCCTCGTCTCCAAGCAACTGCCTAAGAAGAAGAAAAATGACTGAGGAAATCTACTTGCTGGTTCTTGGGAAATTGGGGTTATGTTTACTGGTATCATACCCAGATGGGTTCTTTATCAATAACCCAGGTATAAAAATACCGTTTCATGGATTATAAGGAAGCTGAGATCATTTGTAGCTTTCAGATAAAAGTGATTAAAAGAATTGCCTGCGTTAAACATGGTTTTAAATAACTTTACTGCTGTGTGTCACTTGTATTGATTATTAGTTGATGAGGATAATTATTATGAAGAAATTATGTTTCTCAGCCAATTTAATTTTCTTGTCATGTCTACTAAAGTGAAGAATGCTCCGTTTTTACTCTTCTTCCTGCCCCTTCTCTCTCTCTCTCTCTCTCTCTCACACTCCTGCTCTTAAGCTTCTTGCCATATTGCTTGCAGCAAAAGCTGTCCTTCCATGATGGCAAGATTGTGCAACTTGGAGTAGACCATTAAATCTTGCTATCCGCTCTGGCAAATACCGTGGGACCCCTCCAGAGTGGAACAGGCAGCAGGCAGAAGCATTATTTCATCAGGTCAAATGTTTGCATTATCACATGCTGTTTGCTTTCATTGTAGGCGTGTAGTACGCATGTCATCACTGGATAGCACATGTCACTCAGTAGCCACCTTATCGAATGTAGCTGGCACAGAGGGACAAAAGCATCAAGCCTGTTGGCATAATTTGCTAACTAGGCTGGAATTTTACCGGCTCGCCCGCCACGGGAATCGGAATAGGTGAGGGACGGAGCATGGGAAGATCTGTTGATCTTAGGCAAGATTTTACAGTTTCAGGATGAACGAGGCCACAAAATCCTGCCCCTAGGGTCGCACACCAGCTGGATGTTGAGAGGGTTCCAGTAATGGGCAGAGTTGACATGTGGCACCAACAAAGCAAAAATTGTGCTGTCAATGGCACCCTCCACAATGCGGGAGCTTACAATCCTAGTGACGCCACCTGCTAGTGGTATGGCACTATGAGATTTGGCAAGTACATCCAGCTTCAGCTGGGGTGGAACCAGACTATAAAAACTCATCACCACAATCACCCTCACATCATTGGCAGTGCAATCTTTGCCCTGCTGTGAGGACACAATTATGGCTGCAACAGTTGGCAGATTTTAGTGAGCACATCCTTACTTAAATATGACCATCTTATGCAAGTATGACTTCCTCCTCCTAAGAGCCCCCTTTCCCCCTTCCCTCTCCTCCCTCTTCCATCTGCTTCCTCTGCTCTGCATTATCTATGCTCATTCTGCAAGTCATACAGGATTCCAAAGGAGTTGCTGATGGAATTATCGTTGCTAAATCTCCGACTATCAACATCCTGGGGGTTACCAAAGACCAGAAACTGAACTGGATTAGCCACATAAGTATTGTGGCTACAAGAACAGTCAGAGGCTGGGAGTTCTACAGAGTAACTCACCTCCTGACTCCCCAGAATTTGTCCACAAGGAACAAGTCAAGAGTGTGATGGAATATTCTCCATTTTCCTGGATGAGTCCAGCTGCAAAATAGCTCAAGAAACTCAACACCATCCAGGATGAAGCAGCCTGCTTGACTTCCCATCTGCCATCTTAAATACTCACTCCCTCCACCAACGATGCACAGTGGCAGTAGTGTGCACTACTTACAAGATTCACCAAGGCTCTTTCGAAAGCATCTTCTAAACCCATGGCCTCTACCGCCTAGAATGACAAGGACAGCAGATGCTTGAGAACATTACCACCTGCAAGTTCCCCTCCAAGCCCTACACTACCTTGACTTGAAATATGTCACCATTCCTTCACTGAAACTGTGTCTGTCTAAATCCTGGAACCCCTGGCAGCACTGTGGGTGTGCCTACACCGTATCGATGGTTTTAGAAGGCATTTCACCATCATCTTCTCAAGGGCATTTAGGGATAGGCAATAAATGCTGGCCTGGCCAGCGACACCCAACATCCTGTGAAAGAATCACAAGTAAAGGGCTTAATGCAGTTGTACTCCAGCATAATTGAAGTATCCTTAAATAAGCTTCATCTGTGTTTGAGAAAAGCATTGATATATTTGGGAACAGTAAGTAGTCTTACAACACCAGATTAAAGTCCAACAGGTTTATTTGGTTGCCCGAGTTTTCGGCTACCAAATAAACCTGTTGGACTTTAATCTGGTGTTGTGAGACTTCTTACTGTTCTCAAATATATCAATGCTTTTCTCAAACACATCAGTTGAGTGATGAAGGGGCAGCGCTCCGAAAGCTCGTGCTACCAAATAAACCTGTTGGACTTTAACCTGGTGTTGCAAGACTACTTACTGTGCTCACCCTGGTCCAATGCTGGCAAGTCCACATCATGTTTGAGAACCATTATCGTACAAAGCATTTCCATTATTCCAGATGCAGACTTGATACATGAAAGCCATTTAACTTTTTAACTGTAGAAACTCCTCCTCCAATTCAATTGAACAGAATCCCTAATTAATCCAAACCTAGGTATTTGAGTTTGTATCTCTCTACAGTTATAATGCTCCACCATGGATAACCAGGAAGCTCGGAACATCTGTGGCCTTCAGAAAAATACAATGCCTTTTTAAGGGAATTGTCTGAGTTAAACTTGGCTTTAAAGAACTTTATTGCCTTGTGTCAGTTGTATTGATTATTAGTCGATACAGGTGATTATTATGAAGAAAATGTGTTTCTTGGCAAATCTCTTGTCATGTCTGTATTAAAGCAAAGAGAAAGGACAACGGGTTTCATGACCTGTGCTATCTCATCATTTTAAGCTTTATTCAGTAAGATTCAATGCCAGTTGGGAGCTAATAATATGGAGATTTCAGTTGATTAAAACAGTGAGGTTGAGCTTGATTCAGTATCCAGTCTCCTGTAATAGCTGATTTGAGCTGAACTGATAAAATACAGCTATTGGTGTGATACCCTTGAGTTAGAGAGAGGATTATCTAGGGTCTCACTTTTGGCTGGTATTCATTGACCCCTACTCAAAGTGAAGTGTTTGGATGTCCTAACAGGCTCTCCCGTAGTGAACTTGAGACATGGATAGCCAGTAATTTCCCACTCCTGTCAAAGTTATGGGAGAGCTGCGTGCCAGAATGGACATTGATTTTTCAGCTCCTGCCACTACCAATTTGTAGTGCTAACTGCTTTAGGCTTCATTACCAAACTAATAGGAGCACAGCCCATTTCTGCTTAGTTGCAGTGATTTTAAGAGAGCAATGTGCCGCTTCACTGCAGTGATATTAGCACAACCCTGAGGATGCACAGAACAACTAACCTTTAATTAAATGTCAAATTTTGGTAAGGTCAGAACCACATTTGAATGACCTCGGTATTATCCCTCAGGGATAGATTATGTTGCTCCTCTTTTTCCCAGCTGTGCTAGACCCATTTCTGAATAACATCCTTGCCTTCTGACTGGTACTAAGAGACGTGTTTAACCCCTTTCTGGATTTCCTCGGGACATTGGCAGTTTAAAATTGTGACAAAAGCTATAACAACAGCTTGAATATATAGCACCATTGGTGCAGAGAAACATCCCAAGATACATCACAGGACTGACATCAAACAAAAATTGGCTTTGAGCCAAGCAAGCAGATAATGAACTGAAACAAAACCAGGAAAGGTTGGAAAATCTCAGCAGGTCTGAGAGCATCTGTGGAGGGAGAGAATAGAGCCAACGTTTCGATCTAAATGATCCTTCATCAGAGCAATAGCGCTAACATTTAGAGTCTGGATAATCCTTCTGAACTAAATTTTCAATTTCCAGGTTTGGATGTCAACATCAGGACAATATCCTCGACCTGACAATATCCTGGGGCGGCACGGTGGCACAGTAGTTAGCACTGCTGCCTCACAGCTCCAGGATCCTGGGTTCAATTCCCAGTTTGGATCACTGTCTATGTGAAGTTTACACATTCTCCCTGTGTCTGCTTGGGTTTCCTCTGGGTACTCCAGTTTCCTCCCATAGTCCAAAAATGTGCGGGTTAGGTTGATTGGCCATGCTAAATTGTCCCTTAGTGTCCCAGTTGGAGGGAATAGCGGGGTAAATATGTGGAGTTACGGGAATAGGGCCTGGGTGGGTTTGTTGCTGTTGCAGACTCGATGGGCTGAATGGTCTCCTTCTACACTGTACGGATTCTATGATTTCTGTCCCCAACAATGCCATTTTCAAAGAGATTTCCAACTAATGGCCCAATGGCACATTTGCCATCCAATGAGATGGTGAAGGTGGTGAGAAGCAGGTAAAAAAAGGAGAAAATGGCAATTTTACTGTTTGGCCATTTGCCTTGGAATGGAAAAAAGGGAAAGCAGCGAGCCAGCAACAGGCTCTCACGTGGGCAGCCCAACAGTACATTTTGAGGTGCAGACACCCTATTTCCAGCGAGCAACAAGAAAAGGCTAGCCAGGCAGATGAAGCAGAGATAGCTGAAGGTAGCTCACAAATTCAGATGAGACAGTCAGGGTGACCTGTGTGCAATGCTGCAATCTCTTCAATGACCTCCTGAGGGCTGGCAAGCTGAGTGCAATGCAACACTTAAATGGAAGACATCCAGTACATATCGGCCACGCAGCCTAAGAACTTATAGTACTCCAGAACATGGAAAATATGTGGACATGGAGCGCTGCAGAGCTGTTGGCAAAACTCACACGATAATCAGAAAGGCTGAATGGTTTTAACTCTCTCACTCTCTCCCTGCACGAGAAATGAGCTCACAACTCCAGAGAAAGGGCTTGATCAGGCCTATTTCCATGCTGCATTTCTCTATGACTCTGTCTGGAAAGGGTTAGAGGGAAACGGGCCAAATGCAGGTAAATGAGACTAGTTCAGTTCAGGAAACCAAGGCAGCATGGATATTTGGGCCTAAGGGTCTGTTTCTGTGCAGTATATCTCTACGACTCTAGGTTTGCAGCATCCAATTAAGCTGCTCTAATGCCCAGGAAGGAAGAGGACCATGACATTGCCAAAGTGGAAACCCATCAGAGAGCTGGCAATGGTGAGATGGGAATCCGTCCAAGGCAGCAGGAGATGATCACACTGTATCCAGGTGATGGGGATGGAGCTCCAGATTCCCTGATTTCCTCCATGCCAATACAGTAACCTGTTGGCCTGTTGGCCTTCTTTGGCAGAGGAAGGAGCAACTGAACCAGCACCGTCTCATCTGTCAAGCGTACCATCCAATAGCACACACAATCACCTCAGTGGGCCTGGCACAGTGTTTAGAAGAGGGTGACTTACACTTCACCAAAGAAGTGAGGGAGGCAGCGGCAGCTGGAGGTAGTCCCTCTCAGAGTATGGAGGGCAGATACACCACATCCAGTCTCAGCTGGGCAGAGATTCAGAGCCCCAGGTGTCATTGGAGAATGGAGGAGTCCATGACTGATGGCTCTAGAGGCAAGGCATTCAGTGCCAGTGCCCACACAACTGGTGAGTAATGAGGTGCGCCTCTATGAGTGCAAATAATCCTGCCACCATTTGCCATGACAGACAGGCAAGTTCTCTGATGGCACTGATAGTCTGCAATGTCCAGGAAACTCATTCTTTTTCGATATACTCTGTGGTAAGGTATCACCTTCATGCCTTCCCTGTATCTCTGCATGCCTCAAGAGCAAAGTAAAGTTCAAGTTTATTTATTAGGCTTACATTAACACTGCAATGAAGTTACAGTGAAAATCCCCTAGTCGCCACACTCCGGCACCTGTTTGGGTACACTGAGGGAGAATTTAGCATGGCCAATGCACCTAACCTGCACATCTTTGGACTGTGGAAGGAAACTGGAGCACCCAGAGGAAACCCACACAGATACAGGGAGAAAATGCAAACTCCACAGACAGTGACCCAAGCCAGGAATCAAACTGGGTCCCTGGAGCTGTGGGTCAATATTGCTAACCATTGTGCCACACCTGCTGTCCATACTTGCCTGCTGCTCATCTCAACTCAGAGTAACTCTGCCCAAGGCCCAGGCATGGCATCTTTGCTACCAGATGCACTTTAACAACTGTCTGGATCCCTAGCTATATCTCACTAAATCCTGGAGGTTCACTCCCCAAAAGTGGTCAAGTGCCTACAGCTTGAACCCTCTGTGACCACAGCACATTCTGCCATGGTGTGCCATGACATGAAGAGCTGTCTGGTGACTAGTGAAGTGCTTGGTGACTAGTGGAGTGCCACAGGGATTGGTGCTGAGGCCTCAACTGTTTACCATTTACATAGATGATCTGGAGGAGGGGGCTGAGTGTAGGGTGACGAAATTTGCTGATGACACGAAGACGAGTGGAAAAGCAAATTGCGAGGAAGGTGTGGAAAGTCTGCAGAGAGATCTGGATAGGCTGAGCGAGTGGGCGAAGACCTGGCAGATGGAGTATAATGTTAGCAAGTGTGAGCTTATCCACTTTGGTAGAAATAATAGTAGGAGGGATTATTATTTAAAAGGCGAAAAACTGCAGCATGCTATGGTGCAGAGGGACCTGGGGGTCCTTGTGCATGAATCGCAAAAACCCAGTCTGCAGGTGCAGCAGGTGATCAAGAAGGCGAATGGAATGTTGGCCTTTATAGCGAGGGAGATAGAATATAAAAGTAGGGAGGTTTTGCTGCAACTGTACAGGGTACTAGTGAGGCTGCAGCTGGAGTACTGTGTGCAGTTTTGGTCGCCGCACTTGCAGAAGGATATATTGGCCTTGGAGGGAGTGCAGAGAAGGTTCACTAGGCTGATACCGGAGGTGAGGGGGTTAGCCTATGAAGAGAGACTAAATAGACTGGGTCTGTACTCATTGGAGTTTAGAAGGCTGAGGGGGGATCTTATAGAGATGTATAAGATAATGGAGGGGATAGATAGTGGAGAGGTAGAGAGATTCTTCCCGCTTAGAAAGGATAGCAGGTCTAGAGGGCATAGCCTCAAGATAAGGGGGGCGCAGTTTAGATCAGAGTTGAGGAGGAACTTCTTCACTCAAATGGTGGTGAATCACTGGAATTCTCTGCCCGTTGAAGTGGTGGAGGCTACCTCGCTGATTATATTTAAGTCACGGGTAGATAGGTTTCTGATAGACAAGGGAATTAAGGGTTATGGGGAGAAAGCGGGAAAGTGGAACTGATCCACTTCAGATCAGCCATGATCTTTCTGAATGGCGGGGCAGGCCTGAAGGGCTAGATGGCCTACTCCTGCTCCTATTTCTTATGTTCTTATCTTCTTATGTCTGACCCATAGGCACTAATTTATGAGTAATTTATTTTTAATATCGATTAAACTGTACAATAAATAGATACTCTCATATTGGAGGTACTTGCATTGGCTTCTCATCACATAAAGGCTAACAGTTTGATTAATGTTTCACATCGGAAGTGTGCTGATTTATATCATATTGGGCAGCACAGTGGCATTGCTGTCTCACAGCTCCAGGGACCCAGGTTTGATTCTCGGCTTGGGTCAATGTCTATGTGGAGCTTGTACATTCTTTTCATGTCTGCGTGAGTTTCCTCCGGGTGCTTCGGTTTCCTCACACAGTTCAAAGATGTGCGGGTTAGGTTGATTGGCCATGCTAAATTGTCCCTTAGAGTCTTGGAATGTGTAAATTAGAGGGAATAACAAGGTAAATATGTGGGGTTGTGGGGATAGGGCCTGGGTGGGGTTGTTGTCAGTGCAGACTTGATGGGCCAAGTGGCCTCCTTCTGCACTGTAGGGTTTCTATATGATACAACCATGATCAAAGAATAAGAATGATCACACTTTGTACAAAAAGATCACTTTATTGAAATATTATTGAGAAGTCAGTCCTTTCTCCAGGTATCCAACCTAATTTTATGCTTGGATTCAACCAATGAGAATATTTGAATAATAATTTCATTGTTGAAAATGTAAAAACTAGTCAAGTTCATTTAATTTTATATATGGCCAAATAGCTATTGGAATATTTTGATGGTGTACCTTTATTGTAGAATAATATTTCACAATCACCAAATTATGGTATAATTAGAATAGAAATTGAAACATCTTTAAACAGTTATGTTTCACCAATATTTTTATATGCAAATGCAGTTGTTGACTTCACAACTGCAGGAGGTGAACTTCCAGCCCATGCGCAGTTGAAGTGTCCATGACATTGAGGCCAGTGACATCCTAGGCACCTGCCTATAGTAAAGAAATATGTTCCTTTGCAGAATCTTCTCAGGCCAGGTCAAAAGAACTTGGAAGACTCAGAAGAGGAGAGCGCACCTCTTTAAGAAGGGTAACACAGCAGTTAATACTGCTGCCTCACAGCTCCAGGGACCTGGGTTCAACTTTAGCCTCTGGTGACTGTATGGGTTTCCCCTAGTTGCTCTGATTTCCTCCCAGAGTCCAAAGATGTGCAGGTTGGGTGGATTGGCCATGCTAAATTGCCCCTTACTGTACCAAGATTTGCAGGTTAGGAGGATTAGTCGTGGGAAATGTGTGTAGTTACAGGGATAGGGCAGGGGGGAGGGCCTGGGAACGACACTCAGGCAGAGAGTCAGTGCAGACTTGATGGGTCGAATAGCCTCTTCTGCACTGTTGGGATTCTATGATTCAGTGAAAACATCCTTGCTGACATTGCAGAGGATAAGTGGGCATCCCCTACAGAAGGATGAAAGTTGACAATAGCAGCAGCCTTGGTGGCAGAGGATGTGTTTTGAAGATCAGGTGGAAGGACACAGTAACTGGACTCCAGCCACTTCTTGGTTTTTCCATTGAGGGTGGGAAGTCAGACAAGGAGATGGAAACATTTGGCTGTTTCTTCAGTTTTCAGTCTCTGTAACAGAACCCTTTGGATACACTGCACTGTATTACAGAGTCAGTTCCTGAATTATACTGTACATCATATATACCACCATTGGGAGTTACATTGTTGAAATTATTAAGAAATATTAAAAAGAGTTGAAGATTATAAAAAGTTTTTTTATTAATTATTTCTCATCGTTCTCAGAATTCTAATAATTGATTGCTTGACATTAGTAAGTTAAATCAATTCCCCCTATTTATCGGGGATGTGATAGCCTAGAGATGTTATCATTAGGCTGTTAATACAGAAACTCAGCAAATGCTCTGGGGACCCAGGTTCAAATCCCCCCACAGCAAATAGTGAAATCTTAATTCAATAAAAAAAGTCTGGAATTAAGGATCTACTGATGAAACCATTGCCAATTGCCAGGAAAAACCCATCAGGTTCACTAATATCCTTTAGGGAAGGAAATCTGCCATCCTTACCTGGTCTGGCCTACATGTGACTCCAGAGCCACAGCAATGTGGTTGACTCTCAATTGCCTTAAGGCAACTAGGAATGGGCAATAAATGCTGGTCAGCCAGTGGCGCCCATGTCCTCTGAATGAATAAAAAAACTGTATGTTTCACATGGTTACCTGCTGCTATTTTCCATTTTAAAAATGACATAAAGGAAAAGATCATGGGCTTCATTGGGCTACTCTCATGCAGTCTAACTAAATGTCAGGACTACAAATGATCCTATTCACCAGCAGTTAGGTAACATCTTGAAATAGCTTAAAGGAATAGATTTTTTAAGACCCTGGTTTAATCCAGGGACAGAAGGAATTTGGGGGGAATACATCTCCAACTTTTGAAAGTGATCAAAATGTTTCCAGAAGATACTTTAGCTTCCTTGTTGATTAACCTCGAGTAGTTTTCTGATTTAAAGTTCTGACTATTCTCTACTGAAATAAACAGCATTGTATCTTTCAGCTTGCTAATGTCTTACAATGCTTAAATCCAAAAAAATCCAGAAGCTTATTGTGTTTATTTTAAACTAAGCAATAACTATAAATGTCAGCATAATGCTATGTTCACAGTGAGATTAATGTGTTTTCAAATGCTAAATGATTGTACGTACATTGGATATGTATGTTGGATAGACAAGGATACGGAGAACATAGCCCTGTCTACATCAACGGGGATGAAGTAGAAAGGGTCAAGAGATTCAAGTTTTTAGCTGTCCAGATCACCAACAACCTGTCCTGGTCTCCCTGTGCCGACACTATAGCTAAGAAAGCCCATCAATGCCTCTACTTTCTCAGAAGACTAAGGAAATTTGGCATGTGAACTACGACTCTTAACAACTTTTACAGGTGCACCATAGAAAGCATTCTTTCTGGTTGTATCACAGCTTGGCCTGTTCTGCACAAGACCGCAAAGAACTACAGAAGTTCATGAATGTAGCCCAATCCATCTCGCAAACCAGCCTCCCATCCATTGACTCTGCCTACACTTCTCACTGCCTTGGCAAAGCAGCCAGCATAATTAAGGACCCTGTACACCCCTGACGTTCTCTCTTCCGCCTTCTTCCTTTGGAATACAAAAGTCAGAGGTCACGTACCAACCGACTCAAGAACAGCTTCTTCCCTGATGCTGTCAGACTTTTGAATGGACTTACCTTGCATTATGTTGATCTTTCCCTGCACCCAGCAATGACTGTAATACTATATTGTGCATTCTCTCATTTCCCTCTCTATGAACGGTATGCTATGTCTGTATATGCAAGAAACAATATTTTTCACTATGCTAATACATGTGACAATAATAAATCAAATCAAATCAAAAAAAGATATATTCAAGGTTTTTGTAATGTAGGTCCCCGAGCCTTCAAACTGATAAGACAGAGATTTCCAAAAAAAGTGTTTATACTGTTGCTTAAAATTTTTGCTCTGAATATATTTTATTTAAAAGTATTTATTGATGTTGGCAGATCATGCAGATCAAACAATTGATTGATCAGATTATTCCAGGAAACTTTTGAAGAAGAAATTACGGTGACGGAGTCAGAGTTATCATGATTGGAAACAAAATGCACTGTATAAACATGTGACTGCATTGGGAAATTTTTGAACTTTCAGAATATTTGAAATGATGCTTGAAACTTTATACATCTGATACGCTAACTGTAATTTTAACAAGATGTAAATTTTAAATTTAAACATAAATATGGAGAAAGTATTCCTGTCAGTAATTACACGTCTTCATTCTTTAGCTATCTGGCGGAGCCTTGGTGCCTGTGCATTTACCATGATCGTTTCATGGACTTCAAGAGGGAAGTGCGGCAGACAGTGGAATCTAACAAGGTATTTAATTTTCTTTTATGGTTATTTTAAAGGAAAAAAATATATTTTCATACAACAGAAGAAAAATACTGTGGATGCTAGAAATCCCAAATAAAAGCAGAAATTGCTACAAAAACTCAGCAAGTCTGACAGCTTTTGTGGGGAGAGAAACACTGTTAATGTCTTCAAAGTTTGTTTATGATATTTCAGCTTCTAATGCATATGCCCCCAATCATTTTATTCCATTCTTTGCAAAATATATTAAAAATTGAAAAATGATTGATGCATTTTGCTGCCCAGTTTGCTGTCTGTGAGAATACTTTGATATGACTGGCTGTTTATCCTGCTGGAACATCATTGTTGCTGGCCATCTGGAGATCCCTTTGATGGTGCGAGATTCAAATCAACATCAGGAAAAGTGAAATCTATGCCACAGAGAATGCTAGGTCCTTGTGGGCAACTTCCTTCAGGGTCAGATGGTGAGCACCATTGCTCTGCCAGTGACCACAAAATCTTAGCCATTGTTAAAGTTTCAGATCACCCTCCGCAGAAGCTGTCTGGCCTACTGAGTATTTCCAGCATCCTCTGCTCCGTACATTATATTTTCATGAAATCTATAGAACTATTGAGAAAATATGTTGTCTCAATACAGGTTCACATACAAAATATAAGTGTAAACAGAGGGTAAATTTGTATCCGCAGTGACTGTGTAGGAGGTTTATCTCTCTCTCCTCTTACCTACATAAGTAATTGACAGAATTTTACGGTCTTGCTTGTGCCGCATCCGTAAAATCCCGCCTGAGGTCAATGAACCTTTCCATATTTCCCCCTCGCCCGTTCCGATTCCCATGCCAGGCGGGACAGTAAAATTCCAGCCAATTAATTTGCTTCAGAGTTGTAACTGAACAGATGATGGGGTGCCACATTATCCCAAAGTCTATTTGAATGTGTTATGACAAACAATTATCACTAAAGATTATTCTCTTAATTGACTAAGGTAGTCCAAGCACTATTAGTTGTTAAAGAATACCCACCTATTGGTTGTCTGATTTCTTACAAGGCTGTATATTTGGATGTGGGGCATGACCCTTGTACTAAAATGCATTGTAAGAGTTACTCAACCCTACTGGTATTTTCTGAGAGAAATTCAATCTTACATTTTACTTGTTTTGATATTATGATATTCTTGCACCTTTTAATATCTGACCTGCATAGTCAATGCATGATATTGTGAAGCCAGCAAATTTGTAAAAGAAGTTAATTTTTGTTAAAATTCAGAAGTTCATTAGGAAGTTTAAAATTCATTATAAAGTGGATATCAGATGATAAAAGGACAGATTATTAAATTGTATTTTCCTATAATTTTTGCTTTAGTGTACACAAATTTCCCAGAATATTGACACAAATCCTAAAGTATTGAACCCACGTTCAATTCAACCTCAGGTCATTCTGTGTGGCAACAACAAAACATCTTTAAAAATATTGTTGAAAAATCCAACCTTAATCCCTCAGTCCTTGAAAATTACTTCATAGAATCCCTGCAGTACAGAAGGAGACATTTGGCCCATTGAGTCTGCACCAATCCCACCCAGACCCTATTCCTGTAACCACTCATATTCATCCTGCTAATCCCCCTGACATTAGGGTCAATTTAGCATGGCCAATCAACCTAACTCGGACATCTTTGGACTGTGGGAGGAAAGCAGAGTGCTCAGAGAAACCCCATGTAGACATAGGGAGACTGTGCAAACTCCATACACACAGTGACCCGAGGCTGGAATTGAACCCAGGTCCCTGGTGCTGTGAGGCAGCAGCGCTAACCACTGCCCCTGCTGCCTCTTCTCAAGCCTTAACCTCCCTTTCCTCTCCAAAATCTACAGTCAGTGTTGGCACCTCTCACAGCCCTGGCCACAGCACAAAAGCAGCCTTTCCCAGGCACAGTGGGATCCTATATGACTTTAAGCATGGTTGGGACTATTCCTCCTTAATCTTCCCCACCTGAACAACAAGAACAAAGAACAACACAGCACGGGAAACAGGCCCTTCGGCCCAACGAGCCCGCGCCGCCGTCCCATTGTCTCAGTGACCTATTCATGATTTTAGTCTACGCCTAATGTGCGAGGATCAGGGAGGTCCAATATAGGGACAATTTGTTACCCAATCAATCAGCCTAAAAGCGCATCTTTGGGATGTGGGAGGAAACCGGAGCACCCGGAGGAAACCCACGCAACCATGGGGAGAACGCGCAAACTCCCACAGGCACAGGCCCAAATCCATGTGTCCGCACAGCAACAGAGATAGTCTCTGAGCTGTCATGTTGCCCTCGAGATGGTCCAGTTTAAGCACACTAACGACATGAAGCAATAGGCAACTCCCGAAGCAACATCCAAGAGCAGCCCACTACAACCTGCCGCATGCATGCCCCTTGCTGGTCAACAAGGTGGACTTAAATGCCTGTGGAGACAAAAAATTCATTATTAAACAGGCAAAGACTGTAACATCCCTGAGGCAAAAACGGAATCCCAAGCCTACAATGTTTAGTAAGGCCTGCTATATCCCCCTATATGTAGACCGCTCATGTGGCTGTCTAAGTGACTCTTAAACAACCCTAGCGTGCCTGCTTCCACCACCTTACTCGGCAGTGCATTACACACCCCCACTACCCTTTGCGTGAAAAACTGCCCTCTAATATTTGTCTTATACCTAGCCCCCCTCACCCTAAGCCTGTGACCCCTCGTTCTATCCATTTCTAATAGCGGAAAAAGCTTACCACCATTTACTCTATCTATCCCCTTCATAATCTTATAAACCTCTATTAGATCCCCCCTCAGCCGACGTCTCTCAAGGGAAAACAGCCCAAGTTCGTTCAATCTTTCCTCGTAAGACAGCCCTTCCATACCAGGCAGCATCCTGGTAAATCTCCTCTGCACTCTCTCCAGGATCTCTACATCCTTCCGGTAGTACGGCGACCAGAACTGGACGCAGTACTCCAAGTGAGGCCTAACCAACGTTCTATACAACTGCAACATCAGACTCCTACTCTTATATTCTATACCCCTTCCAATGAAGGCTAACATACCATACGCTTTCCTCATCACATTCTGCACCTGCACCGACACCTTCAGGGACTTGTGCACTTGCACCCCCAGGTCTCTCTGCGTATCTATACTCCGGATAGTTCTACCTTTTATCGTATAACTCCCCTCCACATTATTCCGGCCAAAGTGCATCACCTCGCATTTCTCCGGATTAAATTCCATTTGCCATCTATCTGCCCAATTTACCAGCCTGTCTATGTCCTGTTGCATTGCCAGGCACTGCTCCTCAGTACCCGCCAATCCAACCATCTTAGTGTCATCAGCAAATTTGCTGATCACACCACCTACCCCCTCTTCCAAGTCATTAATATATACTACAAATAGAAGAGGTCCTAGTACCAAGCCCTGCAGCACACCACTGGTGACAGACCTCCAATTGGAAAAGGAGCCTTCCACTACTACCCGCTGTCTCCTCCTCCCAAGCCAGTTCTCCACCCATCTACATACCTGGCCTTGTATCCCATGAGCCTTCACCTTTTCTATCAGTCTACCATGAGGGACCTTGTCAAACGCCTTACTGAAATCCATATAGACGACATCAACGGCTTGTCCTTCGTCAACCGTTTTTGTCACCTCTTCAAAAAATTCCACTAGATTCGTAAGGCACGACCTCCCTGTAACGAAGCCATGCTGCGTATCCCTGATCAGATTGCAGCGCTCCAGATGTTCATACATCCTATCCTTGAGGATCCTCTCCATTAGCTTGCCTATAACTGAAGTCAAGCTCACCGGCCTATAATTCCCTGGGTTATCCCTCTGACCCTTTTTAAACAACGGTACTACATTTGCAATCCGCCAATCCTCTGGGACCTCACCTGTGTCCAAAGAAGAGACAAAGATTTGCGTCAGAGGCCCAGCAATTTCATCCCTCACCTCCCTTAGCAGCCTGGGATAGATGCCATCAGGCCCCGGAGATTTATCCGTCTTTATACTGTCTAAAAGTCCCTGCAGCCTTTCGACATAGCAGGCCATACAATTCTCTTATGTTGTCTAGCTGTGTGTGCCAGTCCTCAACTGGTTCCGTTCCTTTATATTCAGTCATAACCAAGGGATTTCCTGCAACATTTGCTATTCACTGTCTTAATCACCGATCACCCCATTGCTGACTAACCCTTGGCTCCCAGCCCCAAATGGTACCATTTTAAAGCATCCTCAAATTCCTCTGTCTTCCCCCTCCTCCCCTTATCTCTGCAGATTCTTCCAGCCTTACAAACCTCTGAGGTAGCTGCATCCCTCCAGTTCCAGCCTCTTGCGCATCCCTGGATTTCCGTAATTCCGTCGTTAGCAGGCTTCAATCTATGGAAATTCCTTCTGAAATCTGTCCAGTCTGTATATCTCTTATCCTTTAAGCTACTCAATAAAACCTATCTCTTTGAGCCAACTCCCATGTCCTAACAAGTCTTTATGCAGCTTATTGTCAAGTGTTGTTGAATAATGCTTGTGACAAGTGCCTTGGGGGTGATATTACTGCAGGAAAGACAATTTACAAATACAGGTTGTTTTTGTTATGATGTTGCTAGACATGGCAGCCAAAATAATCCAAATCTTCCCTAAAAATGAATGAACGGGCATCTGTTTATTCCAAATAACCTGAGCCGATACGGGAATTGAACCTGTGCAGTTGGCATCACTCACCAGTTGTCCAGCCCACTGAGCTAACTGACCCCCCCATTATTCAGGAAGGCCCCGCCTTCTCAAACTTTGCCTCTGGCCTGAGGTGTGGTGATCCTCAGGTTAAATCACCGACAGTCAGCCTTCACTCAGGGGAGAGCAAAAGAGGAAAACAGCCTATGGGTATCCGGCAACTTCACCTTTATTTCAGAATAAAGGGCATTTACGCCCTTATGGTGAGAGATGATTAAGCTCAGTGTCATAATTTGATCCGTCTTGAAGGTGATTGTGTTTTAGGGTTGACGGGACTTCATCAGTTTGTCATGGTTGATCAACCACAGCAAACTGCATTTTTATAGCGCCGCTAAAACAGTAAATCATCCCCCAGCACATCACAAGCAGCATTGTCCTACATAAGTGACTGCACTCGCTACTGAATCAGAGGCTGGGGATTGGAAGATCAGGAACACACAATCTAAGCTAACGATTCAGTGTGATACTGAGACAGCATGCCAGTGTCGCCATGTTGTGGTTGAGAGAGTGCTGCGGAACATTCCAAGGACAGGATAGGTACTGTAAACATGTATGTTTTCTTTCTATGGATGCTGAGGTTCCATATCATTTGCCTATTCGGTTGGCTGTAAATGCAGTTCATCGAATCATAGAGTCCCTATCATACACATGAGGCTATTCAGCCCATCGAGTCCATCGCCTCTCTGCCAAGAAAGGTCTAGTCCTCTCCCCTACCCTAACTTCACAACCCTGTGCATTTCCCATAGCTAACCTTTAAACACTAAGGGACAATTTAGCATGGTTAATTCGCCTAACTGGCACATCTTTGGAATGTGGGAGGAAACCGGAGCACCCGGAGGAAACCCTTGCAGACATGGGGAGAATGTGCAAACTCCACTTGACAATGACTCAAAACCGGAGTTGAACCTGGGTCCCTGGCACTGTGAGGCAGTAGTGTTAACCACTGTGCCACCATGCTCCCCAGAGAGGAGTGTGTCCTGGCCAATTCTTTAATCAGTATCACAACTTGCCATTCCTCTCATCTGCTATTGTGCTGGTTAGGTGCATTGGCCATGCTAAATTCTCCCTCAGTGTACCTGAACAGGTGCTGGAGTGTGGCCACAAGCAGATAGTAACAGTAACTTTATTGCAGTTACAATTCACGGGAATCAAACCCAGGCCCCTGGCACTGAGGCAGCAGTGCTGACCTGCAGCACTACATTTTGCCCCTTCTCTCCTTCTCCCCTATGTACTCTATGAACGGTATGCTTTGTCTGTATAGTGCGCAAGAAACAATACTTTTCACTGCATCCCAATACATGTGACAATAGTAAATCAAATCAAATTTCTTGAGCATTGTGGTCAATTGTCTTTTCTCTTCAAACCCCAAAGGCGAATGTTATTGAACCGATCGAAGAGCTGATTCGTCAGATAGCAGACGGGGAGCTCCTGGTGCCGGGTGACACAAAGACCTTTTTGGAAGAACAGTTTCAGCAGGACGGTTACCAGGCATTGATAGAAAGAAACTTGCTGAGCTACCTGAGCTACAGCCGTTACCACCTCCCTATGTTCGCATGGCCTGGCATTGTTTAGATATGAGCAAGAGGGAGTGGGCTGTACTTCTGCGTTGATTTTTAAAATACATATATATTTGCTAAACCAGAAATCTTAGCTAATTATAAATGAATGATCGAGTCAATGTAGATTGGCTGTTGCTGCAGTTACCCAGAAGATGGCGCGCTGTAACAGGCTGATGGGGAATTCAAGTTCTCTCTGACACTTCCTTTAAAATATTTACCAGAGTGTAGCTTTTTCTACAGCATATGTAATAAAGAAAACAATGTGATTTTTTTTTCCCTGGAGTGCACATTCTGTAACGTTTGCTCCCAAACACTAGTGTTCAGTGTCACCCCGGTTGACAAGTTGCAAAATCCATCCACAGCCACTGACAACAAGCTCCAAAACGCACACACAGGAAAATCGGAACCCGCTCTTCTGGCCTCACTCCCAGACCTGCAGAAAACTCCGCTTAAAACTGAGCGAGAGGGAAAGTTGGTCCTGCAACAGGTCGCAGATCTCCAAATGGGTGAGGACATGGCAGGGGGACAACTGGCAATGAAATTTACCCCAGAAATTCCACCTGTCCACAATCTCCACCTGATCCCTTTCTCCCCCCGCCACTCCCCCAGGCTTAACCATCGATTTACCTAACACGTGTACCGAATGTTATCCAGAAATAGAAATACCCAGTGACAGTCACTAATTACAAATCCGTGCCTTTATTTCCCACTGACCACTAAACCATCAGTGGATAATGTTTCAGAAACAGAAAATGCCGGATAATCTCAGTAGGTCGGACAGCAACCTGTGGAGAGAGAACAGAACATCCAGACTCGAAATGTTCTCTGTCCACAGACCTGCTCAGACTTTCCAAGCATTTTCTGTTTATTTTTGTTTCAGATTCCAGCACCCGCTGTAATTTGCCTCAAAGATAATGTTTCCCCATCTTTGCAATCCCGGTCTTGAGGGGGGGAGAGGGGCTGGCTGAGGTTTTTTTTTGGGGGGGGATAATCCTAACAATAATGTTGCATAGAAATTTAATCGACCCCGGCACTTGGAATGAACCTCGAGTGATTCCCTTTAAACTGAAACGGTTGGGAGTTGGGAGAATTCATTAAGGCAGGAGCGTGGGAGTTTTATTTAACAGGCCGGGGGTGAAATAAAACGTGTCAGAGTCCCCGACCCGAGTGTGTTCCCTTGTTCTGTGCGTATTAATGTTCTGCCTTTCCCAGTTGTCACTGCCCCTGCCTGGGCTTGTGGCTTTACCCTCGCACAGGCCAACTGCCCGGTCTGCCTCAGTCCATTGTGGAGAACCGCAGACATGTGGCCCCAGAATATCACAGCTAAAATATTCCCAACAAAATAAAGTTTCGCTTTCAAGTGTGAGGTACGTGTGTCAAACCGATACCGTTACCTTATGTGTTTAATGTATGTTATAATAATCACTATGTTATAATCACACATGATGATGAATGTGAAAAGGTCTGCGGCAGATGTAAATCTTGCTGCTGGAATCGGTGTGTGGCCGTGTGGATTTTCCCCCCTCTCTCTCTCTCTCTGCGGTTGGGTTGTGTGCACACGGCTTGTTCTCTGATAAGTCCGGGTGTGTACTTTAAGCAAGGAGCCTTAAGCCACATAGCAACCTGCAGCTGTATGTTAATGAGCCCATGTGTGCAGTGGAGCCGCCTCGCAGACCAAGCAGGGCATTTAAACATACTCTGACCAATGATATACCCTGGAATAAATCACAAACCCCCTCCCCCCCCCCCAGCCCTTCCTAACGGGAAGAGAGAGAGAGAGAGAGAAATCCACTTGTGGGCTGGAGAACGCGGGTGCAATTCTGGAGAAGAGAGAGTGTGGAGAGTTTGGGGCAGTTTCACAAATCAACAAGTATTCAAATCAGAATCCTGGAAACAGAGAACGGAATAAATCCGACTCAAAACTTTATTTGCAAACCGGAGTGGGAATGGATAGGTATAAATTACAACCTCATCTGAATTAATCCTCAAACCTTTTTACCGAATGTCCCGAGTTCCCAATCTTTTGTACCAGATACAAACATTGTAGACAGCTTTGCAATGTGCAGGTTTTGACGTTGTTAAGGGGGTGGGGGGAGCACACACCAGATGCAGAAATTTAATATTTAATGTAATATATAAATAAAATATTCCTGAACTTCCCCCACCCAGAGAAACATTTTACACTTGGACGCCCGGTCCCAACATGGAAAAAAAAGAGAGAGCGCGGGAGGTTTTCTGGAACAAAGATTGTGGTGTTTGTAACTGGGATGAATGCGAATTTTAAATTCGGATGGCATTTTTTAATTGAATTCTCGCCACTGCCACATGTAGCCACCTTGCTTCAGTGTCCAGTGAAATTAATAAAGGGGCAGCACTCCCCCCGCCCCTCAGAGGATAATGATAGAAGCAGAATCAACAACAAAAAATTGATTTTACTCAAGGCTACTTTCACAGCAGAAACATGTAAATCGAGAGAAACTCCAACTTTGAGGCTTTAAAAGTGGCAGCGTCTAAATAATATGGGTTATTTCATCCACATTCAAGTCACCTTTATTAAACTGGAGGCGGGGGGAGGGTGATTATTTTCAAGATTTAATCAAAGAAGCAAGCGGTTCCCTATCCAGTGGATATAAAAGTGAAGACTTTTCGTCCCTGCAAACTAATGTTTTATTTTTTTCTTGTCTCTTCTCTACCACCAGCAGCCCCCCCCACCCCCACTTCCACACACACACACACACACACACACACAGCACAAATCCTTGCAAGATTGGGATTTGCTGTGTAATTATCTTAATTTGTCCAGCAGCTTTATGCTAATATCTAACACAAAAGCCCAATCCTCCGCGTGCCTTTCGCGTGTACTGCAATCTCCCGGTCAAAAGGGGAGATAAAGGCTTCTCGTCTCAACAGATTCGGGCCAGCCAAAACAACCCGGAGACACACACGCACTGCACACTCAATTATTCAGCAGGACAAAAGCGACACATCTCCACATATTTTATGCAACCTCCCTCCCCCTCCACCTCCCTACTTTCTTTCTGGGGCAAGAGCGCTGGCTGAGTGGCGGATTATTAAATGTGTTTTATTTGGCTAAACAAAATAAGAGGCATTGTTGAGCAGCAGTTAAGGATTTGATATTGATTTTTTTTCAACCACCCACCACCCCCTCCACACACACACACACACACCCACCCTGGAATGGTAAAGGAGGTTGGTGCAGGGTGCTGATAGAAAATTGAGATGCCCTGACTGGTTGAAACTCTTCCTTACCGGGACGAGTGAACGAAGAGGAACAATGTTTCAGAAATAAAACTTGCCCTCTTTGTTCAGTGGATTGAAAAAGCTTTCCAACTCCCCCCCTCCTCTCTCCCCTCCTTCACTTTTTCAGGCGGGGTTGAGGCGGTGTGTTCACTCCGACCAGCCAGGATGTGAATTTGGGACAAAGTGATGGAAAGTCAGATGAGCCAGTCCCTCCTTCTCCCCCAGTGTCTCTCCTTCTCCCCCAGTGTCTCTCCTTCTCCCCCAGTGTCTCTCCTTCTCCCCCAGTGTCTCTCCTTCTCCCCCAATGTCCCTCCTTCTCCCCCAATGTCTCTCCTTCTCCCCCAATGTCTCTCCTTCTCCCCAATGTCTCTCCTTCTCCCCAATGTCTCTCCTTCTCCCCAATGTCTCTCCTTCTCCCCAATGTCTCTCCTTCTCCCCCAGTGTCTCTCCTTCTCCCCAATGTCTCTCCTCCTCCCCCAGTGTCTCTCCTTCTCCCCAATGTCTCTCCTTCTCCCCCAGTGTCTCTCCTTCTCCCCAATGTCTCTCCTCCTCCCCCAGTGTCTCTCCTTCTCCCCAGTGTCTCTCCTTCTCCCCCAGTGTCTCTCCTTCTCCCCAATGTCTCTCCTTCTCCCCCAGTGTCTCTCCTTCTCCCCAATGTCTCTCCTTCTCCCCAGTGTCTCTCCTTCTCCCCCAGTGTCTCTCCTACCCCAGTGTCTCCTTCTCCCCCAGTGTCTCTCCTTCTCCCCCAATGTCTCCCCTTCTCCCCATTCAGCGAAACATCACACAAGATGTGGAAAGTTGTTTTATTTTTCTCCTCATTGTTATTGGGCTCGTGTAGAAATGGCCAGAGCTTAATTTCATTCCCAGAGCCCGGGGCCCGGCTGTGTGTGTAGCTGAGGGGGAGTTTCTATTTTATGTGTGTACGTATGTAAGTGTGTGTGTGTGTGTGTGTGTGCGCTGCCTCGCAGACATCAGCTCTCTCTCTCCATCTCTTTCCCTCTCACTCCCTCCCTCTCTCTTGTATCTTTCCCTTTTTGTCTCTCTTTCCCTCTGTCTCCCCCTCCCTCTCTCTGTCTCTTTCCCTCTCTGTTTCTATCTTTCCCTCCTTCTCCCTCTATCTCTCCCTCCTTCTCCCTCTCTGTGACTCTCTTTCCCTCTCTGTCTCTTATCTTTCCTTCCCTCTACCTCTCTTTTCCTGTCTCCATCCCTCTGCCTTTCTCTTGTTGTCTCTTTCTCTCTCCCTCTCTCTCTTTCCCTCTCTCTCTCACACACACACACACTCTCCTCCTCCCCCCTCCCTGCATGAGTGCTGCTGCTGCTGACTCGCTGTTTCCTGATGGATGGCTCGAGTTGGCAAAGCCTACCTCCCCCCCCACCCCCCCCCCCCACCCGCTGGAGCCTCACAAAGAGGCGACGCGTGTCGGGGCGAGAGAGGAGGAGCCGGGCGTGTGGCAGCGAGCAAAGGGGCGAACACACGCAGGCAAACCTAGCAAAGCATCCCAGAGACCGGCCACATCTGCTCCCAACTCTCCTTCCCGGCTCTCTCCGCATCCCTGGCATCACATCAATAATATTTACCGGATGATTTAAATCTGTGTGGGGGTGGGGGGTGAGTGGGTGTGAATGTCTATGTGTGTGGGGTGTGCAGGTGCGTATCTGTGTGTGTGTGTGTGTGTGTGTGTGGTTGGGGGGGGGGGCGGAGTGTGTGGGGTGGATGTGTGCCTGTGTGTGGGGAGGAGGGGAGTGTTTGTGTAGGTGTGTGTCTGTGGATGAGTGTCTGTGTTTGGGGGAGGGGCTGTGTATATGTGGGTGAGTGAGTGTGTCTGTGTGTGAGTGTGAATGTGTCTTTGGGGGTGTGTGTCAGTGGGTGAGTGTGTGTGTGAGGGGGTGGGTGCTGTGGGGATGCGTCTATGTCTGGGTGAGTGTGAGGGGGTGGGTGTTGTGGGAGTGTGTCTGTGTCTGGGTGAGTGTGGGGGGGTGGGTGCTGGGGGGTGGGGGGGGTGTGTCTGTGTATGTGGGTGTGTGTGTGTGTCTGTGTGTGAATGGAGGGCGGGTGGTACAACACCCCCCCCCCCCCCGCAAACAGTCTCAGAACAGTAATTTTACTGGAAATCACTCATTCAGGATGAGAATGAGTGAAATGTATCCCAAATTGCCGTTAGGATGACTCAAGTTGAAGTGTTCCAGCGGGATGGCGGCAGTTTAAAGTTTCAGATTTACAATTGCCCTTCGCAGGGATCTGTATGAGTCTCAGATTCTCCCCCTGTCCAGTCAGGCTGGAGGATTGCACACCCCCCCCCCACCCCCCACACACACCCCCCACCACATCCGGCAGATTCAGAATCAATGTGTGAACAGGGAGACGGCGAGTGAACTTTTGGGGAGGATTCGCCCCGTTAGGAAGAAGTGGTTTCGGGATTTTAAAACAAAACCCATCCAGAGTGGGACCATCCAAAAGGCAAGGTTGGCGATAGCGCCCCTCTTCCAGTTTAAGTGGGGAGGGAGGGATATCCCCAGGGCAGGGTATTAGATTCACGGTGAACCTTGTTCAATGATTTATCTCTGGGGGTAAACACATTGGGTTGAGTTTTATTGTGAAGGGTGCGAGTGGAGACGCATCGATCTTTCAGTGATTTAAATGAGAGGAGAGAGGGGGTAGTTTCCACTTGTGTGTGTATCTATCTGTGTGTCTGTTTATCTGTGTGCATCTTTGCTTCTGTCTCTTTGCTTCTCTCTGTGTGTCTATCTGTGTCTGTGTGTTTATCCGTGTGGCTCTGCATCTCTATCTGTGGCTCTGTGTCTCTCTCTGTATGTGTGTGTGTGTCTGTATCTGTGTGTCTGCTCCTGTCTCTATCTGTGTGTTTGTCTCTCCCTCTCTGTCTTTGTCTATCTTTCCTGAGTCTGTGTGTTTGTGGCTCTCTGTGGGTCTGTCTCTCTCTCTCTCTGCCTTTGTCTCTCTGAACCTGTCTGTCTGTGTGTGTGTATGTGTCTCTGTGCCTTTGTCTCTCTGAATCTGCCTGTCTCTGTTTCTCTCTGTGTCTGTTTCTCTGACTGTGTGTTTGTGTGTGTGTCTCTCTCTCTCTGCCTTTGTCTCTCTGAATCTGCCTGTCTCTCTTTCTGTGTGTTTTTTCTATCTGTGTGTGTGTGTGTGTTCCTCCGTTTTTGTCCCTGTCTCTCAGTCTCTGTCCCTATTTCTCAGTCTGTGTTTAAGCCCCTCAGTTGGTAGCTGGTGGAGGGGAGAGGTTTGTGTGTATGTATGTGCACCGGAGAGGGGGGGGGGTTTGGTTAAGACTCAGCTTTCCAATTGGCTGGGCTCCAGTCTTTTGAGCTGCTGATTGGCTGGGGGGCCGCTCGGCCAGCTGGGCTAGGAGGATGGGAGCGGCCGGGGCTTTAAAGGGAGCGGGGGGAGCGGGGGGCAGGGAGAGAGCCAGAGGCAGCCAGGGGTGGGGGATACACAGAGAGAGGCAGCCAGGGGGGGTGGGGGAGACAGGGAGGGTGGGGGGGTGGAGAGATGGTACTCACTCAGCGGCCAGCACTGCCCATGTAGCAGGGAGAGGGAAGCGGGGAAGCTCTCTGTCTGAGTCCCAGAGATTCACTGCAGGAAAAGTGCCTTATTTATATATTTATTCTGCTTCATTTTCCGTCCCTCCGCTTCCCAAAGATGCCCCGAGGATTCCTCGTGAAGAGGAGCAGGAAATCGACTCCAGTCTCCTACCGGATCCGCTCTGAAGATGTGGCCGAGCTCGAGTCCGGGCCTGAGAGTTTTCCGGCCCCGCCCGGGGCAGCCGGAGCCGCCGCGCCGCCGGAGCCGCCGCTCTCCAGCCCCGTGCGGCCGGTCAGCCGGGAGCAGAGGTTCGCCAGCCTGGGCTCGCCGCTCAGCGCCGAGTCCTTCCCCAACCCGGCCGCCTTCACCGCGCTCGACCGCCTGCTGTTGGCCGCGGCGCCCGCCAAGCTGCCCGCGGCGCCGCATTCTCCGCTCCCGCCGGGCGAGCGCCGGAACCCGCCGGCGCCACCCGCGCCGGCGCCCGCGCCGCGGGTGAAGAGCCCGCCGCCGCCGCCACCGCCGCCGCCGCCCCCCTCCAAGAAGACCAAAGCCATCCGGAGGCTCAACTTCGAGGACGAGGTGACCACCTCGCCGGTGCTGGGCTTGAAGATCAAAGAAGGGCCGGTGGAAGCCAAGCCCCGGGCGGGCGGCGGCGGCGGCAGCGGCGGCGGGTCTGGAGGAGGTGCCGGAGGAGGAGCGGGCAAGCCGCTGGGTGAGTTCATCTGCCAGCTGTGCAAGGAGGAGTACGTCGACCCGTTCTCGCTGGCCCAGCACAAGTGCTCCCGCATCGTGCGGGTGGAATACCGCTGCCCCGAGTGCGAGAAGGTCTTCAGCTGCCCCGCCAACCTGGCATCGCACCGCCGCTGGCACAAGCCCCGGGCTCAGAGCCTGCCCAGCGCCCCGGCCGGCGGCAAGGAACCCCCCGCCGAGAGGGACACCCCCAGCCCCGGCTCGGCCCCCTCCGAGTCCGGCTCCGAGGACGGTCTGTACGAGTGCTACCGCTGCGCCAAGAGGTTCAAGCGCCAGGCTTACCTGCGGAAACACCTGCTGGCCCACCAGCCTCCTCCTCCTCCTCCTCCCCCCACCACCGCCACCGGGGGGGAAGAAGCCCCCCCCGAGAAAGCCGGCCACAGCCCCCCCCGGGCCAACCCCGAGTGCCAGCACCTGTGCCAGCTGTGCGGCGAGAGCTTCTCCAGCCGGGCCAGCCAGGAGCGCCACCTCCGCCTGCACGCCTCCGAGGTTTTCCCCTGCAAGTACTGCCCAGCCACCTTCTACAGCTCCCCCGGACTGACCCGGCACATCAACAAATGCCACCCCTCGGAGAACAGGCAAGTCATCCTCCTGCAAATGCCAGTGCGACCCGCCTGTTAGAGAGAGAGAGAGAGAGAGAGAGAGAGGGCAAAAAGAGAGAGAGAGGGGGTGACAAACCGTGCCTTCCTAAACCAGACACACACAAAATAACAACAACACACACAAAAAGAGACCCACTTTTTGTTGCTTTTTTTTATATGCTACCGACGCCTCCTTCTCCTCCCAGCCTGACTGCAGTCAAAACAATAACAGCTTTAATGTAGCTTTGGTGTTACGCTGGACACTCGGAAGTCTCCACTTGTCTGTGCAGAGCAGAAATTAGAGAACATTCATCTTAGATTTAGCCACAAATGCCTTGGATTACTGTCCCGAACCTTTCACTACGATGATGTAAAAAAAATGCCTTAATTTTTTGGAAGCTTTTCACGTTATGTTTCTCTCCCCCGCCCCCCCGACATGGGTTTGTTGCATATAATTTTACTGTTGGAATATATGTATTGATTGCTAAATGAATACATTTTATAATTTATTCGTTTTATTTATTTATTGAAAAAAGAAGGTTATTGTGATAATATCGCCTCCTCACTCGCCCTTGTCTGTTTTTTGACTGTTGCGTCTGTTTGGTTCTTGTCAGTTTATGATGTTGAGTTTTTGTACACATTTCAGAACCAATCTTCGTTTTTTTTTGTAAACATGAATGTCGATTTTCCTTTGGTTCATTTGGACATGTTTAAGTTTGTTTCTGCTTCCCCCCCCCCCGACTCCCTCCCAACTCCCTTACACCGACTCGTGTGAAGCTGGCCATTGGCTCTTAAAAATTTAAATGCAATCTCTTTTTCTACACAACTTATTTTCTTAACTGTTAGCTTTTATATAGTGGTTCCAAATGTATGTTCCCAACTGTGTTTGTTACTGAATATTAAAATATATTAAAATACGTATAATTACCCGTGCCCTCGTCTCCATCATCATTCTGATTTTTCAGGGAGGTTCATTTTTTTCCAGATAGTTAGTTAGTCTGCATCTATCTACCCAGTTACCAGAAACCTGTTTGATTCCTGTCTACTCATTGAGCTTGTGTCTCGCGATGCTGTCTGCATTTATTTCCGGATAGAAGTGTATAGTTTGGTTTGAGGTTGTGTGTACATGGTTATAAATGAACCCACCCCCCCCCCCGACCCCCTCTCAACCTTGTCCTTGGCCTCAGGGGTGGTTGTTCCTTTTTTTATTACTGTCACAAGTAGGCTTACATTAACACTGCAGTGAAGTTGCTGTGAAAATCCCCTAGTCGCCACACTCGGGCACCTGTTCGGGTACACCGAGGGAGAATTTCACACGGCCAATGCACCCTAACCATCATGTCCCTCAGACTGGAAGGAAACCCACGTAGACTCGGTGAGGATGTACAGACTCCACACAGTTAGTGACGCAAGCTGGGAATCGATCCCAGCTCCCTGGCGTTGTGAGGTGGCAGTGCTAACCACTGTGTCACCCATCAGGTTAAAAATCAGCTACTTGTCAGCTCTCTCCAGAAGGAAAGAGCAGCTTATGGTCAGTTGGGACTATGGTGACTTTTACCTGGTGAGACACATTCAAAAGGAATGTGAAGGAAGATGCACAGTAACAAACAGTGCATTCAGGAATCAGCCCTGCTGGTTGACTGTTAGCAGAGGCAGCAACACGGTCAGGTTGAAGGAAATTTGCTCTTTGTAGATTTTTAAAAAAATAATTTTACTCCATTCTTAAAGTTACAAAGTCAGTGCTCAGAGTAGTCCGGATAATCCAATCCTTGCTTGCTCCAAAAACCAAATTCAAATTGAGTCCAATTCATGGTCCCCATAAGAGCCAAACAAGATCCAAGCTGACAAGATAAGGCATTGTTCCTCCCCCCCGCCTCGCCTTGGGCTTGATCTTGACCAAAAAAGACTGATGAGAAATGCTTTCACCTGAAGAAGTCACAGTCCAAAAGGACTTTCCTAAGATTCCAGCATCTGCTTCACTCGCCTCACTGTCACAACTTTAGGGAGATAACAAGGTTAAAGTTCAAAAGGCTCTGGCAGCATCTGTGGCCAGTGAACCAGGATTAATTAATGTTCTGGGGTCGAATATGAGTCCCCTTCAGAAAGAGAGGGGGCTGGTGGGGGGGGGGGAACTAACTGCGGTTCTCTCTCCACCCCCATACTGTCAGACACGCTGAGATTTTTATCTCTCCAGCACTGTTTGATTTTAATTTCAGATGTCCCTTCATCCGCACAGTGTCCAAAATTGCGCGGTGGGTAAAGGATTGATGGAGACCAGGTAGAAAATGATGCGCAGTGGGAGGCAGATCCAATCACCAGAACTGACGCACATTTTCCTTCATCAGATTATTTCCGATTACACAAAACTAATATTTCGATGGAATGAGGGCACCAGGGATATTGTCATAAGCGTGTGTTGCTAATATTATTATTTGGAGAATTGAGACCATTGACGACAGAGAGACGGGTCTATTTAAGATTCTGGATTGGTGACGTTCCCCAGAAATGGTACGGGGCCAGGCCAGCAAAAGAGAACAGCAAGAGGTGTCTTTATAAATAACCACCTCAAGAGTCTAACAGACTGAGGGGGTTGTTTTGGGGCGGTGAGGATGGGGGAGGTAGTTCAGTAACTTTTCCGGGGCACATTTTCAGCGTTGCGATGCTTCCATTGACAAAATTATAAAGGTTTACAGCAGGGAAACAGGCCATTCGGCCCAACTTGTCCATGCCGCCCTCTTTTTTTTAAACCCTTAAGCTAGTCCCAGTTGCCCGCATTTGGCCCATATCCCTCTATACCCATCTTACCCAGGTAACTATCTAAGCGCTTTTTAAAAGAGAATTATCCCCGCCTCCATTATTACCTGAGTAGAACTTCTTTCTAAATAGTTCTAAGTATTCAAACCAAACAGGAATCTGTTCCCCAGATTCATTCACTCAATTCGAATATGTCTTTATTCGAATATGCCCCCCGCCCCCAGGATTCACGTTAAACCACTTGTGAAAATGTTACCGGGGAGGGGGGGGAGGGGCTACAATCAAGTCTCATCTTACGGCAGGGCCGAATGGCCTACCACTGCTCTGAATTTGTTAATAATTTGGTGTTTACAAAAGAACAAAAACAGAGAGGGTGATATTAAAAAACAGCTCCAAATCGAAGTTCTATTTAATATTCTAGTCATCCACTTATAATTTCAATGGTCTTTAGATTTCAGTGACTGGTTTAAAATGTGAAAAGAAAATGAGGCCGTGTTGAGATCCTCTCTTGAGAGGCGATGCCGGTGACGAAAAGTGTTTTCTCTCCAGGAACTAGCAGGGTAGACAAGCTTTTCACATTTCAACACCGCTTCTCTTGTTGAACTAGCTTTGATGAAAGAAAAATGAATGAAATCTGCCCACATGTGAGTTTCTTATATTGGATGTCTAAATTTAAAACGAAGGCTTGGAATTGCTGCTATCATCGCCGGTAAATGGTGATGAAGAATTGTAACATCTACAGGTCTTTTAGTGAATGTATTTGTTGACACACCAGCCCGGGACACTGGTGTCTCTGAACCTGACTGCGAATGTTCTGTTTCAATTTCACTGATCTAATGCCCCATGATGATCCCAGCATATTTATACTAAAGGTTTACAAATCAAACTTGCTGATGGCATCTTTTACCTCACATTACGAATTCATAATCCAATTGTTTTGGCTAATGTCCCCCTAAAGGATGATTTCCGTAACCCTAACTCTTGTTTTTTTTTCCCCTTTCCCTCCTGACGGTACATTTCCACCGATTATTGATATGAACGGGGCAGCAGAGACCCCCAGGCCACGCTGACCTCGAGATATTTTTGTGTTTGATGATCTCCTGGAGGAATTTAGCCAGTCTGAGGTGGATATATTATTTTGAAGATGTGTTTTCAGATGGTCATACATCTTCTGACGGCTGAAAGGTCCCAGGTTTTGTATAAACGGGACTGCTAAAAACATGGGAACACAGGAGGATTAAAATTCAACTGGATCTATTTACAGTAAGGAGTCTCAGAACACCAGGTTAAAATCCAACAGGTTTATTTGGTAGCACAAACTTTCGGAGTGCTGCTCCTTCATCAGGTGAATGGGGCACTGGTGTTGTGAGACTACTTACTGTGTCTACTCCAACACCGGCAACTCCACATCTATTTAGTTATTTGTGAAGGGCATTATAAAGGATCATTACTGACTTGGAGTATTTTTATAAGATCAGAAAGAAACATCAGCAACTTACATACAGTTGATGACCATGATTTGAATCAACTCTATGTCTAATTTTGGTTTTATATCTAACAACTTAACTGGGGTCCCAAATACAGAGGTGGAAGAAGTGGTCTTATATCTGTGTGGAGTCAGCACATTATCCCTATGTCTGCATGGGTTTCCTCCAGGTGCTCCAGTTTCCTTCCACAGTCCAAAAGACTTGCTGGTTGGATGCACTGGTCATACTAAATTCTCCCTCACTGTATCCGAACAGGCACCTGGAGCGTGGCGACTAGGGGATTTTCACAGTAACTTCATTGCAGTGTTAATGTGATTAATAAAGGTTATAGGGAGAAAGCAAGAATAGGCTGCTGAGTTGAACGATCAGCCATGATTGTGATGAATGGTGGAACAGGCTCCAAACGCCAAATTGTCTCCTCCTGTTCCTATCTTCTATATTTCTATAATAAATAATTTTTTAAAAAAACTTTAAGAATGTAATGTATTTCCGAGGGTAAGGCTAAGGAACATTGGAAGAAGATTTTCCATCTGTGCTGATGCAATTGTAAGAAAAAACAATTTTTAAAAATGTTCACTACTTCTAGTTAAAACACTTTAAAGAACAGGGATTGATATCAGTTTGAAACAATAATCCAAAGGTATCAGACCCACTGTGGTTGTCAGAGCTACAGTCTCCCCCCACCACCCTCAACTCCAGGCAAAATCTACACGTTCCTGTTAAGGTGCAGAGTCCCTGACTTGCTGTTCTGCAAAATTGACAGTGATGTCTGATGGCAGCTTCTTCCCTGCTTCCATCAGACTTTTGAATGGACTTACCATATATTAAACTGAAACCAAAAGAGAAAACGCTGGAAAATCTCAACAGGTCTGGCAGCAAGGAGAGAAAAGAGCTGACATTTCGAGTCCAGATGACCCTTTGTCGAAGCTAAAAGGCATTGAAAGTGGGAGATATTTATACTGCAGAGTGAGGGAATGAAAGATGAGCCATAGCCACAAAAACAAGGGGAAAGGCTGATTACATTAAGTTGACCTTTCTCTACACGCTGTGACTGTAACATTACATTCTGTACCCTCCCCCTTCCTTCTCCCCAATATACCCTACAATGTTTTATCTGTATAGCGCGCAAGAAACAATACTTTTCACTGCATCCCAATACTCAAAAACGTGGATAGCAGATGCTCAAAGTGAGAAAGACTCCCTCCCATTGGTCCTCACTGGGGTGGCATGGTGGCACAGTGCCAGGGACGCGGGTTCGATTCCCGGCTTGGGCTGCTGTCTGTGTAGAGTTTGCATGTTCTCCCCATGCCTGCGTGGGTTTCCTCCCAGTGCTCCAGTTTCCTCCCACACTCCAAAGATGTGCGGATTAGCTATGCTAAATTGCCCCTTAGTGTCAGGGGAACTAGCTGGGGTAAATGCATGGGGTTATGGGGATAGGGTCCGGGTGGGATTATGGTCGATGGGCCGAATGACCACTGTAGAGATTCTATTTACGAATTCTGAATTCGGAAGAAACACGATTGATTTTTTTCCATCAGCTGCAGTGTACACAGGTGGAGACTAAAGAAAATAGCTAAAAGGTTTTCTGCTTCACATCGTTTCCCCCACCCACCGTGATAACTGGGGACATTGGGACGTGAACCATTTCCTCGAACCGATTTACTTCCTGGGTTCTGTCTCAGCGGTACACAAAAGACAAACCGCAGCATCAATGGGCAGAGCTGTGTACCTCACTGCAGGCAGCAAAGCTCGCCGTATCTCTCACTCCACACGGTTCTGCTACAAGTCCGTTCAACAGGTGGGCATTTTCACCTCCCAGTCCCTGATAATAATGTTTTAATGGTTGTGATCATTTAGCTACTTGTTGCACTGATAGTTTCGGGGAGGAATTAGAAATTGCAGTTCAGCCCCAGCTGTAGGCTGAGCACCTTAGATAATTTCGCATGATATAAAAGCGAAGATCTCCGTGGGTCCGGCGAAACGGCAGCGGGGGTGGGGGAAAAAAAGCCAGCTGCGGCAACAGATTTGTGAATTTCCGTAAATAATACTGACACGGGAAAAATCAGATGAAAATATTCAACGCCGCCCCCCCTCTCTCTCTCTCTCTCTCCTGTCTCCTCGATTGTCTGGCCTTTCGTTCCACATCTCACGATTTATGAAGCTAATTTAGTTGGTTAGTTGCTAATTTAGTTGGTTAGTTGCTAATCCCCCCCATTTAATTTAACAGTTTCATCATTTAAAGCTTTTAAAAAAACAAATTAAAAAAAGTGATTTTAACAGATTCATGGCAACTCTGCGACTGGACTCAGGCAATCTCTTCTTCCTGACCTTTTGTAGGAGAAATCAAGTTAAAATTAATTCTCAAACACAAACCTGAAACCACGCATTCATCTTTTCAAAACCGATCACTTGCTGGTTTTAAAGTTTTGCTCTTGGTGAGCAGCGTCTCTTGCCTGATGGATTAATCAAAGACAGCTTTAAAAAAATAAACAACAGTCGGAAAATAATAAATAAAAACACTCTGGTAATATTTAATTGTAGCCACACCTGTTGCATCCAGTTTTCTTTCAGTCACCCATTTACCGAGACCCTTGCTATAGTTTATTGTCATTCTGCTGAACACGGTGTTGGTGAAAAGCACTGGAACTCAATTCTGATATGAAGTACTGCACACGATTTTCTCTGCACCTATAGATTTCGCACTCCGTTTCAAAGGAGGCAACTTTCGTGTTAATAATACACACCGCACACTCACTCACTCTGCCTCTTTATATCAAATATTTTGTTTTGGGTTAGTTTCACTGCAAACCCACGTTATGAGGCAGGGACACCTCCAGCCAGGCGGGATTGCGAATGACACCATGTCTTTTCCTAACAAGCTTGTTAAAAATTATTCAACACACGGTGCGTTGAGAATATGTTTTTGAAAAGTGGGTGGATTTTTTTGGGGGGGGGAAGGGGGAGACAGGGTGGAGAAGAGAGTTAAAGGGCTTCCAACGTAATGCAATAAGCTAGTTTCCCATTATATCCCTGCGGTTGAAATAGCAAAACACGTCAATCTGAAACTACAGTAAGTGGTGCCGGCGTGGTACTAGATTTTACACAAGAACATAAAATGCTGGAGAATCTCAGCAGGTCTGGCAGCATCTGTGGGGAGATGAGCTTTCATCAGAATACGAGAGTTAGTACGACTTAAAAGAAACACCACACACAAAACGGGTTCCAATCTGGTGCACAAAATGAGATCAATTTTCACACGGTTCCAGCGGATGGCCATGATAAGATTTCCGCCTCCAGGGATGTTGGTTAACACCCTGAATAACGGTGATGGTCCAACTTGTTCCCAGATCGCTAGTGTTCAGTTTTGATAAGCTAGACAATAAAGGAACAGATTCAAATTTGGGGGGAGGGGCAGGGAAAAGATGCGTTAGAGGACTGAGTTAATAAAGATATAAATAGACGCAGAATATTGTCGTGGATACAAACCAAATTCCACTTTTATTACAGTCTTGGATTTTTACCACCTGTGGATGGTCAGGGAAAGAAAAACCGAATTATTTTTCGTGAGAATGGTTCGATTCTGGCCTAGGGTCACTATCTGTGCAGGGTTTGCACATTTTCCCCATGTCTGATTGGGTTTCCTCCAGGTGCTCCAGTTCCCTCCCACAGTCCAAAGATGTGCTAGTTAAGTGGAATGTCTATGCTAAATTACCTCTAGTGCTTCAGGGGACTAGCTAGGGTCAATGCATGGGGTTATGAGGATAGGGCCTGGGTGGGATTGTGGTCAGTGTAGACTCAATGGACCAAATGGCCTCCTTCTGCACTGTAGGAATTCTATAATGCTAACTCCTATGCTTCATATCTGAATTTTAATCATTTTGAAATTTATTTATGAGTGTCACAAGTAGGACGGCAATGAAGTTACTGTGAAAATCCCTTAGTCATCACACTCCGGCACCTGTTCGGGTACACTGAGGGAAAATTTAGCATGGGCAATGCACCTAACCAGCACATCTTTTGGACTGTGGGAGGAAACCAGAGCACCCGGAGAAAACCCATATAGCCACAGGGAGAATGTGCAAACTCAATGACCCTAGCTGCGAATCGTACACAAATTTAACATGCATTACATGGAAGGAAGACCATACTAAGCTTAGCTCAGAGCTTTTGTAATGCTACTTTAAATTGCAACTTCCAATGCCTGACAAGACCGTCAAGAGAATTTAAAAAGCCAAGCCTATTGTTCTTTGTCAATGTGATACCCCATTGGGCCTTGGCTTAGCAATCAGTCCTGAAATGTCAGTATTTGTAAGTGGACAGAAAGATGAAAAAGACAAGAATTAATGTTGGATGGTGAGGGATAACAGGTTACATATCATAGAAAAAACACTGCAGACTAGAAAGCAGAAAAGGCAAGAGTAAGAGAAAATAAGAAAATATAGATTGGGGAGCTGGTGGTGTAGTGGTATTGTCACTAGACTAGTAATCTAGTAGGTCCAGGCAAATCCTCTGGAGACATGGGCTCAAATCCCACCATGGCATCTTGTGGCATTTAAATTCCATTAATAAAACACAATCTGGAATTGAAAGCTAGTAATAGTTGCTATGAAATTATCATTGATTGACATTAAATAACCCCCACCTGGTTGACTCATGCTCTTTAGGGAAGGAAATCTGCCATCCTTGCCTGGTCTGGCCTACTTGTGACTCCATGCTCATGGCAATGTGGTTAACTCTTAAGTGCCCTCCCAAGGGGTGGATGGGCAACAAGTTTCTTAGCAGCATGAACAAATAAGACAAAGTATAAAACAAGAGAAAAAAGATCAAATATTATTTATAACCAAACATTTCCCTTTGTAATTTTTAAATATATCTGGTGTTATAACATTTTAATTTTAATTTTTTTTGTGAAGTTCTCACTTGTGTTGGCATAGGGAAATGCACAAGAAAAGCATTAAAACGGTAAAGACATTGACGTCCAGAGGACAAATCTGATCTGAGATCTGGAAACACTTATTAAAATTCTTGATATGTAATAGATCTTCCTGTGGCATTACTTGTCGGTACCCTGGGGCTGGAGTGTGAATGCTGATCAGTTTGTCAGCTCAAACACGGCAGCACGAAAAATGAAAACCACTTCTTCTCATGTTTTCATTATACTGATGGAGGCTGATAGGTTCAACAAATTACCAGTGCCTACCTGGTCAGGCTACACATTTGATATGACTGTTGGTCCATGTTTTGGAGATACTGCTTTCAAAGGCATAACTGGCTACTTCTAGCTTTGACAAGGGGTCGTCTGGACTCAAAACATCATCTTCTCTCCTTACAGATGCTGCCAAACCCTGTTGAGATTTTCCAGCATTTTCTCTTTCGATTTCAGATTCCAGCATCCACAGTAATTTACTTTTATACTGGCTACTTCTTATTGTTGTGATACAATTGCTTACCAAGAGCATCATGGTGATACAGTGGTTAGGACTGCTGCCTCACAGCGCCAGGGACACTGGGTTCAATTCCAGCCTTGGGCAACTGTCTGTGTGAAGTTTGCACTTTCTCTCCGTGTCTGCGTAGGTTTCCTCTGAGTTCACTTGCTTCCTCCCATAGTCCAAAGGTGTGCAGGTTAAGTGGATTGGCTATGCTAAATTGTCCCTTGGTGTCCCGAGATGTGTAGGTTAGGGGGATTAACGGGGTAAATAGATGGGGTTATGGGGATAGGGTAGGGGTGAGCCTTGGTAAGATGCTCTTTTGGGGAATCTGTGTAGACTCGACGGGCTGAAAGGCCTCCTTCTGCCCTGCAGGATTTCTATCAATTACTCCAGCATTAACTGAATGGGAATACTACATTCGCAAGTTTCTTGTATTGCAGATAAAGCCAGATTTTGTTTTCCTTCAAAGAGTTCAACATTTACTGATTATGGAACTAACTCATTATTACTAGGGATGCATCTGCCAATGCTTATGATTTCCTCATTATTTAAAAAAGGCTGATGCTCCACGCTGAAGGACTACAGAATGGCTTGATATACACAGGATTCTCATTGCAAGTCCCTCATATTAGCCACAGCATCAGAGAAAAGTTAGAGGGCAGGACAGTTGGTCCTTGTAAAATCCTCAATGAAATGCAAAAAAAAACATATAATGTAATACTAAAGAAAGTAATGAAAGCAGTATTCCTATATCTCTTCACAAGCTGGTCATAGCTCAATTATAGAATAAGAACAAAAACATAAGAACTAGGAGCAGGAGTCGGCAATTCAGCCCCTCGAGCCTGCTCCACCATTCAACATGATCATGGCTGATCTCATCTCAGTCTCAACTTCACTTTCCTGCCCATTCACTACAACCCTTCAACCCATTACTAATTAACAGTCTGTCTATCTCTTCAAATTTACTCAGTGTCCCGGCAGTGAGGAAAGAAGAAATTTATAAATGGATATAGATAGGTTAGGTGAGTGGGCCAAAATGCAACATGCAATCATGATAAGTGTGATGTTATCCATTTTGATGGTAAAATGGAAAGGCAACTTATGATCTTAATGGAGACCGACCTTGGGGTGCTTCGATGCAGAGGGATCTAGGTGTCCTTGTGCATGATGTGCAGAAAAGTGGTATGTAGGTACAGCAGCTAATAAGGACACCAAATTGAATTTTGGCATTTATAGCTAAAGGAATAGAGTTTAAAAGTAACACACTCTTGAGGTAGTGAATTCCACAGAATCATGACGCTCTGAAAAGTAGCTTCACCTCATTGTTTTAAATCTGCTACCCTTATCCTAAAAGTGTAACCTCTTGTTCTAGGTTGCCCTACAAGACGAAGCTTCCGTTCTGTTTCTACTTTGTTAGCACCTTATATATCTCAATTAGGTCTCCCCTCATTCTTCTAAACTGAGTCTCGCCAAAACTGATCAATCTCTTCACAAGACAAACTCCTCACCTCTGGAATCAATCTAGTGAACCTCCTCTGAAGCCACTACATCCTTCCTCAAATAAGGGGGCCAAAACTGTACATAGTACTACAGGTGTGGTTTCACCAATGCCTTGTATTGTTGCAGCAACACTTCCTTACTTTTATACTCTATTCCCTTAGGTATAACTGACAAAATTCTATTTGCTTTCCTTATTACTTGCTGTACCTGCATACCAGTTTTCTGTAACATGCACAAGAGCACCTAGATCCCTCTGCACTGAAGCACCCCAAAGTCTCTTTCCATTGAGGTCGTAAGTTGCCTTTTCATTTTTACCATCAAAATCACATTATCTGTCACATTTTGGCCTACTCACCAAATCCATTTATATCCATTTGTAAATTTCTTATTTCCTCATTGCAACTGACCATCTCACCCAGTGTCATTGCAAATTTGGCTATAGTAACTTCTATCACTGTATCCAAGTCTTTAATATTGATTTAGATTAATTGCTACTTAGCTCAGAGCTGATAAAATCCACTGATTGCCTGGCTATATTTGAAATATCACCGAATGGTGGCTGGAAAGATAGCCCATTTTATCACATCAGAATTTTCATCCTTCCAAACCCAATTCTCCAGTCATTTGGAAGCATTTTCCACTCTTCTAAGCACTTCTGGTCAACTCTTTCATTGGCAAAAAGGTAAACCTGGAATTCCTCTGGTTAAGGTAGGACTAATTCAAGTATGGATCACAGAGTTGTTACAATGCAAGGGGCCATTTGGCCCATAGAATCTTCACTGACTCTCAAAATGAGCAAAACGGCTTAGTGCCATTCCCCTGCACATTGTTTCTATTTAAGTAATCACCTAACGCCCTCTTGAATGCCTCGATTGAACAAGGCTGAGATAGACAGATTTTTAATCAATAAGGGGCTTGAGGATTATTGAGATAAGGTGGGCACACTAAGTCGTCTCACAACACCAGGTTAACATCCAACAGGTCTATTTGGAATCATGAGCTTTTGGAGTGCTGCTCCTTCATCAGGTGAAACTCCTTCATTAGCTGAGACACTCACCTGATGAAGCAGTGCTCCAAAAGCTTGTGATTCCAAATAAGCCTGTTGGACTTTAACCTGGTGTTGTGAGACTTCTTACTGTGCCCACCCCCAGTCCAACATCAGCATCTCCACACCGGAGATAAGGTGGGAAAGTGGAGTTGAGGATTAACATATCAATTCAGTCATGATCTCATTCAATGGTGGTGCAGACCCAATGGACCAAATGGCCCACTTCTGCTCCTATATCTTATGATTTTGTCTCCCATATATGAACTTCTGCCCTGAGAGTTACCTTCCTGGTGGCAATCACAACCATTCTGACACTTCCAGACAGTGCATTCAGGGCTTGAAATCCTTACATTCCAAGTCACGCACCTTTCTCGTTTGGAAATATACCATTGTTCCATCATTGCAGCTGGGTCAAAATCCTGGAGTGCCCTGACAGCACTGTGGGTGTAGCTACATCACATGGAGATCAGTGGTTCAAGAAAGAACTCCTCACCAATGGACCCTATAAGCTGTGTGACCAGTCAGGCATGCTTTGCACAAGCACCAGTATCTCTAATATCTGTAACATGTGGCTGTGTGGAATCTTAAACGGGCAAATAGACCGTGCATGGTGGACGGACATGAGTGGAAATATTACTCAGCATCACTTTAAAAGGGACAATTAGGGATAGACAATAAATATTCATCAATTCAGCAATACTCACACCCCATGAACAAACAAAAATACAATTTCTACCAAGCAAAGTGTGAATTTAAGTGCTTTTTAAAAATAATTTAGAATACGAATATTCGCTTTTTTAATATTCTCAAGACAGTTGTTTATTGCTCACTGAAATGGTAAGTAACAAGTTCTCTGTATATTCATGTATCATGATATGGAGATGCTGGCATTGGACTGGCTGTAAAAACTCGCATTCTAATCAATATTCTGTAAACTGTGTGTGTTTACATCCTGTTTGTGATCAGAACCCTTCACTCACCTGACCAAGGGTCAGAGGCCCAACAGCTCGTGGCTTTTGCTACCAAATAAACCTGTCGGACTTTAACCTGATGTTGTGAGACTTCTTACTGTGTCCCAAGTATCTGCAGGCATTCATAGTGGCAACCAAAGACAATCACAGAATCATATAGTGCAGAAGGCAGCAATTCAGCCCATCAAGTTTGCACAATTCTACCGAGGCCCTATCACCAAAATTCCATGCATTTACCCTAGCTAGTCCCTTTGACACTAAAGGGCAATTTAGTATGGCCAGCCCACCTAACCCACGCATCTTTGGGGAGCGTGAGAAGAAATAGGAGTACCCGGAGGAAACCCATGCGGATACAGGGAGAATGTGCAAACTCCACACAGTGACCCAAGCCAGGAATCAAACCCAGGTCCCTGGCACTTTGAAGCAGCAGTGCTAACCACTGTGTCTCCCCTCATCAAATCTTTGGATTTCCCAATATTTAATTGGAGGAACTTCTGGATGATGGATAATCAGTCTTATAATCTAGCAATGGTGGAACAGTTCAGAGAAGGTACAGTGAGTTGTCAGCATATACGCAAAGACCAACTCTGTGTTCTCAGATGATGTTGCTAAGAGGCAACATGTAGGTGAGAAATAAGAGATACATCCTTTGGGGGATATCTGAGAACAATGTATGTTCAGGAGTAGAGCAGGACATTAGGCTTGGTTAAGCGTACTAGGCGAAGGAAAGGGTTGAGTGGAGGCAGCTGATCAGATGCTCTCAATCCTACAGACAAAGGAGTTCATCAGATCCTTTCATTTATTGCAAGTGATGGTGGAGGAGACAGGGTGAGGAGTTTAAGGAGATGGTTTTGTATTGGAGAAAAGATGACAGGGGTTATCTTTGCATTCCATGATGATGCTGAATGAGTAAGCAGATGGGAGCAGCACACTCTCTTGATGTGGTCCTATCAGTCCTAGCAATGAATGGCTGAATAATTTTTTTGTTCAAGTTTGTGCCTCTTGGACCTGTAAGACTTAAATTTCAATAGAAAGTATAGACATGTTACCAGCATAAAAGGTAATAAATACATTTTGCAGCATGATGCTGAAAGAAGATAGCAGTGATATGAAGGCAGGGTAACTTCATCTAAGCACATAAATATTAAATGGCATTGAAAAAAAAGCCCAGAATATAATTTCAAGTAAAGCAAACAAGTAGCACTGCAGGATCTAAATGGGCCTTTTTCTCTTTCCTGGCCTTGCTCACATTCTAATGCCTATTTTTAATATTAATTAAAATAATCCTACATTCATATATGTGTGATGCAAAGAACCTGCTAAAGTTGCATGAATAGCCCACTGTTTAAAAAGTCATATCAACCAATAATATCTTGAAAATGGCCATTAAGTGATAAAATGCACCACTAACACTTGCTTACAGCAGCTTGTCACTTTCACTAAACCAGGTAGCACAGCGGGTTAGCTCTGCTGCCTCAGCGCCAGGGACTTGGATTCGATTCCCAGCTTGAGTCACTGTCTGTGGAGCCTGCATGCTCTCCTTGTGTCTGCGTGGGTTTCCTCTGGGTGCTCCAGTTTTCTCCCACAATCCGAAAGACATGCTTGTTAGATGCATTGGCCATGCTAAATTCTCCCTGTGTACCGAACAGGCGCCGCAGTGTAGCGACTAGGGGATTTTCACAGTAACTTCACTGCAGTGTTAATGTAAGCCTACGTGTGACACTAAATAAATAAAACTTTTCTAAAAAATGTAAATAACTAATTTAATATTTTGGAATTTACTTGACATTTTTCTTCTTTAAATGAAGTGGAACTTCAGTGTCAGTGAAAATAAAAGCAACATTCAAACAAAAAAGCAATTAGTTTGAAATCAATTTCTTTTAATGAAATCTTTTTTCATAACAGTTCACATAAGACAGGCAACCTGAACTTCCACCTTAATATATTTTTGACATATTAATACAGATAAGCATCCTCAAGCTGTCTCCTTTTATAAATCATATTTAACACAGAAAATGAGCCTCTAAAATAAATTATTCATGTAAATTCAAAGACTAACACTAGTTGCTTTTATTCATATTTGATGACAAAGACTTTGTAAATGTTTCAAGATACTTTGAATAAACATCTAAGTGTTTGAGTGCAAGCGTCCAAATGATTTCTGCTTCCAGTTATTCGGCCGTTTTTCTTAATTCACTTCGTGCTGATTTAGTAAGACAGAACAAAACAAAAGGTGCTACTGCGGCATGCAACACAGACTGTAAAGCCCAGCTTGGTTGCCATTCTCACTTTCCAATAATTCCACCGAGGCAGCAGGCAGTAGCACATTGAGTAAAGCCTCCACAACAGGCATCTTCACACTTACGTGGTTGGGTTTCAAATTAATATTTTCAACACCACCTTCTGCATACACAATTTAGATTTTGAATAGAGAGGCACATACCTCATGTAATCCCCATGAGTTGCAATTCAAAAGGAATTTCCTTAAATTCTGAGAACGATGCCGTTATACTTGCGTGCTGCACTTGAAGTTTCCTTCAAGCGATTAGTTCAGCATGGTAACCTCATGAGACATCAAAATTAAATTTGCCTTGTGGTTGGAGGTACAGCAGTATTTATATACCTTGAACTGATAATTGTTATTTGCATTACTTTTATTAGTTTGAATATATTTACAAATATGAAGTGATCTTTGGATAAAGAAAAGAAAATCATGTACACCTCCAAACTTCAGACAAATATAGAGAGTTTGTGTATTTAATGAACTAATCAACAGCATTTAAGGTACTGTATATACAAATGGCTTTATTTGGAGTGCAGGGAGAACAAAGACGGTATTTCTTTTCTCTTTACAACATGCCAGTTAATAAAAGCACAAGGTTAATTTTGCAAATACACGGTGTAAAAATGTGACAAGTTTTGCGTGTGAAATGAGTGAAAGGAATGTGTGTGTTAAAAGGAGTTTGCACTTCAGAGGTAGCTGGTAGCATAGGATTCTGATGAACAACTACTCCTGGAATGATAATGGTTCAGGTGATTCCAGAGAGGTGGTGGCATCACCCCAGGAAGCTTCTGACAGGATGACCAACAAGATAAACTGCTTATCCACCATCTTGCACGAGATCTGATTCTCTAATTTGACTGCAGTATACTAATGCTAGATGCACATTTCTGATGTGTTTGACATCTAGGAAGAAGATCACCTGGAAGAGGCAGTGCATGTTGTGGATACTGCACTTCTTTCTCCTTTTGAGAAAACACAAAGTCACTTGAACAACAGTTTAATTAGTAGTGACCTGTTGCAACAACAGTGCAATAAAGAGGATGGAACTGCAACAAAATTGGGCGTCAAAAATGACTATACTGGATGTATAGAGTCCTGCTTTAGAGGCTGGCCAAATAATATGATGAGGGGGGTGTCTGAAGGACCAAAAGTGATTACAGTACTCAAGTTGGGCTCATCTAAAATCTTTGCCAAGGTGTTCTAGACATATAGTTAATAACAGATTGTCAGACTAATAACAGGAGCCAAAATCTTAAACTGAATTTTAAAACAGTTCTTTAAAGAAATTTCAGTGGCGGTGGAAGACTGGTAACCGGGAATTTGCAAGAGCATGCTTTCTCAAAATTCAGTACTGTGAGCAGCAGTGAGATTGGATTAAGGAGGGAGACAGGAGAGAGAAGCAATGAAAAAGCAGTCAAATAGGAATATAACACGAATAAACAACATTCTGTTCACAAACAATTTAGCTTAGTGCCAGAAATGTATTGATGCCAAGAGAAAGCTTCTCAAATGTACTCTTCCTACGAGCCCCAATGTGTGAAGTCTACAGCTATTGGCTTAACCTGGAGAATTTGATTACATAGAACTTGAAATGCAAACCGTATGTGTAATATTCCAGTTTTCCGGCATAATGTTTAGAAACCACAAAAGGTTGCATTATGACACATAGTATTACTTACCTTTAGTCAACATGTTATGAAAAAACACCAAATCTACTAATTTTTTTTCAATTTGAACAGAAACATTTGACAAAATTCAGGGACATCTGAAGACTGAGCCTACATAGCTGTAGCATTGTTTTAATTTTATTTGGAGCATATTTTAAATTACACACTAAAATGGTATTACTTTCTCTGGTAATAAAGCTGTTGCTCTGACTATAGCTTATGATACAGAACCGTGCAATATCGTCTTTCAGTCGAGAAACTCATTGCTGTAAGTATTGTTTTAGAGTTAGACCAGCATTCGCTGTTTGCGATCAATTACTTTTGCTTCATCACTGGCCTCCTTCCTACTTTCAAAAAATAAAAACTGAAAGCTTACTTGATAGAAACTCAAAAATAAAATACCAAGAGACCAACATCTCTGCAAAACCAGTGCCACCCTTGCTTGACAAGGACTGTTGGGATACTTAATCTAATTCTGCAAATTAATTATCATTTGAAATGTATTCACAAAATATTAAGTTAAATATCAAAATGGGCATTACTCTACAACTGTTTTTTCTGATATAAAGGAACAAATGTAAAATGGCTATAGAATTGGTTACCAATAAATTACTGTGCTGGGGGTTTACAGGAGTGACTAACTGCATTTTTCAGCGATTTAAGAGTTCTTTGGCAACTGACTTATTAAAAAGCCCAGTGTGATTAGAAAACTAGGCAATATTTACCTGTACATTAATAAGAGCTAAAAAAGTTTCTAATGAACACTAAAGTATTTTGGAGTTATATAACCATGACAGAGACACAACAGTCATCTACTTTCTATTGCTTTTGTATATCGACACCTTCATGAAATTAATTAGAATTCACATAATGCTGTATCATATTGCACTGAGTTAAAACCGTAGTTTTAACCGAAAGGATTAAGGTGCATATACAGTTTATAGTGATTGACGCATGCAAAAAAATTCAGAAGAGGGCAGGTTTGCTCACTGAATGGAAGACATCATCAGTAGTGGAATAAATTCTATTAGAACTTTTGATCCAAAGTCAACTAAAAAGTAGAAAGTTAGAATTTTTGTGAAATCTCATTTTCCCTGATGAGTTGTTAATATGACTCTACTATTCTAGAATTTCCATAATTTCATTAATTCTGAGCCACACATGAGATTAATAATCCATTGATACAAACAGGTCAACGTATTTGGGCACAAATTAAATACCTGAGGAATAACTCAGATCACAACACACACATTGAAATATAGTTTGGTCTTCAACTGGGCAGTTTTAAACCCTGGGGATTTCAATCATTAAAATAAGCAGGAAGCATGTGGCATTTTTCAAGTTCAATCTGAACACTGTGAATTAGGAAATGTCTAAAGGCTGTGAACGCACTTCTTTAATTCTGTTTTACAATATTCGTTGTTAGAAAGTCACACATGTCTAAAGAGGACAAATGTTCTTAAAAAGCTGCAAAGAATGCTGTTATTGAGAAAGACTCTTCTTTAAAAAAAGCAGATAAAAACAAAAGTTAAGCTGACAACTAATTATTTAGAAATTATGCTTTATAGAAAGGTACAATTTTTTTTTAGCTGTAACATGGTAAGCAAGGATGCCACGCCAAACAAAAATTACTGTATCACTACAAGACTGCATCTCAAATTTTATGCTCCATATGCTCAGTGCAGATCACCTGAGGCTCTGGCTGTCTTTTCAAACAAGCGCAATAATTGACTAAAGCCAACGGCAAGATGGAAGAATTGAATCATAACTTACAAAGGCTGCTTTTTTTTATATTTTGCTTATCAAATATTACTCCATATTTACATATATAATAAAAATAAAGCATTATACATTTGACAACCAAAAAGCACATTCACTTGACTGGTACACAAGGAACAAGTGCAACAGAAATAGTTCTGTCATATAATTCAAAGGCGAACACACAAGTAACGTTACTTCAGAACATCTAAGTTCTCACTGTAAAAAAAATTCCCATTAGTAGGCATCAACAGAACTTGGAAGATCAAATTCTTACTGCTTAGAGTACTCAACAAGACATAATTTCAGCAATAAATAGTCCAGATAACCCATATGTCAATTGCTGACTGAAACATACAGGAAGACAAAGAAGAATTCAGGAGTATGATATAAAATGAAATGAGCGGCAAAAAAAAACACACGTACAAAATGTTAATGGAGTTACTGTTCTATTTGTCACAATCTTCAAGTCACAACTAGTGACAAATATTCCTCAGTAGAAAAGATCCAAATGAAGTATTTACATGTGCAGTGGTTCTGCCTCTAGGTTCTCCCGTGGCTTTAATGCTTTGAAATGATGAAAACTAGTAGGAAATTGATCCTACGATTCAGTGCTTTGGAGCTGTGGTTTAAAAGTGCAGTTGGATGGTGGAAGGACAAAACAACCTGATGGCTGTTGATTTAAATTTTTTAGAGCAGGCCACGACTGAGTGACGGTTTTCACAATACAGCACCTTTAGAAGTATTATATGATCAGTGGCCATATTCCTCTCTGCAATGATAACTAAATATCTGGGGATACTTAGAATGCAAACGAGTCAAAAACACAGTGGTGAAAGACTGGAACAGCTAGAATTTTAACTCTCACGTTTCACTGTTTAATAATGCATATGGTTTATAATTAGATATGGCTTGTACAATTCCAGGTTGGGATTGAAAACTTGTCAGAGCGGCAGATAAACCTCCTCTGTACAGTAATGCATCTTAGAAGCAAATTAAATAAGTTAAGCATGGTATGGTTTCATCTTCAAATTAGCTCAGATGTTTGTTTTGTATCATCCTCCTGTTATAGTTGTGCTTATAACTTGCAAGGGCAAAACAAATTAAGATCAACGTAAATATATTAAAAAGGCAAAGCTTGCCTTGTGTGGAAACCTGAACGTTATTCTTTCTTTGATTTTAGTTGTAAGCTTGCCTTACAAGGAACAGGATTAAAAAAAAAAGATAAACTAAAAAGCCTTTTCGCTTTGCTTCCCCTGTACATCGTCACTCAAACACGATGCAGATAATCAAGTGCAGAGAGACAATACGAGAAACAGATGAATGCCTCAGTGGTTGCTCCACCGGTTCTGGTGCTTTACTTAACTTCCAAGCCCTTAATAGTATCAGAGATTTTACTAAATTCTCTGATTAACTCACTAAACTTTAACCATCTTACACTTGCGCATTATAAGGGTCACATTTTACTGAATTAAGAAGCAGGAGTGAGAGAAAGAAGCCAATTGGTGTGATGGCTGGAAGGTAGGGAAATTGGATAAGCCAAAATAAAGGCCACAGTAAACACCCTTATGCACTGACATTCAATTTTCATATTAGGAATTACAGCTAAGCATTTGCTATAATCATTTTATTTATGGTTTTAAAGTCTAGAATCATGGAATCCGTACAGTGCAGAAAAGGCCATTTGGCCCATATTGTCTCCACCGACTCTGAGATAGAGTTTCTCATTCAGGCCCTGTCACCCCACATATTTACCATGGCTAATCCACCTAACCTCCACATATTTGGATCACGAGGGGCAGCTTATCCTGGCTAATTCACCTAACCCACACATCTTTGGACTGTGGGAGGAAACAGGAGCACCTGGAGGAAACCCACACAGACAAGGGGAGAATGTGCAAACTACACAGTCACCCAAGACCGGAATTGAACCTGGGTCCCCAGCACTGTGAAGCAGCAGTGCTAACCACTGTGCCACCGTGCTGCCCAAGTCCTTGTAAGACTCCTGGATAGCACTCATGTACATTTCGGCTGATAAAGAATGGGCCTCCTTTCCCTCTACATGGTCTAATAGCAAATGAAACATTGAAAGGCAGTGGTTTTAAACTCAAGGTTCAGAGTGTCTAGGATCATGATAACTCAATACCACAATCACAGATGCAAGTTGAGTCTGTTTTCAGTCCCTCAGAATTGCGCTAAACATAATACTAGTGCTCCAGTCTCTGAGCTTGGGCTTCTCTACACAACCAGCAGTGACTTTATATTCTTAAATAACATCACAAGCCATAACCGTTGTTATGACATGGCCATAACAACATGCATCCATCCCAAGAAGGCTGCATATACCATAACAACCTCTCTTATCTGCTCCGCACTGCTGACATTTACACTTTAAATAGGTTAACCAGGATTGGAAATCTCTTAATGCCAATCGCGTCTATGCCATTCCTTCTCTCTGTACCTTGCTTCTGAAATTTAACTTGATATCAAAGAAAGAAGAAGCGTTCAAATCCCGGCTAGAGTGAATTTTAAGGACAGAATATCAGGCGATAAATGAAGAGGCAAGCCCCAGCTTACAACTTGGTTTTTTCAGTTTGAAGACTTGCTTAGTGAACTGGCAGAGCGGCAAAGTTTCCCAGAGACTTTGTTTTTTGTGGCACGTGGCAGTGGTGGGGGAGCCTGATCTGCAAGGTCAGCTCCCACAGCTATGGGCATTTCAGTGCTTTGACCTCTGTTAAGAGAACCTGAAAAAAGACGCAAAATGGATGAATTAACATAAATTTTAAACGGCAGCAAATTACCTCCTTGAATGTTGTTTTGGATTAACAGTTTCCACTTTGGACACAATAAATTGCCACCAAAATGAACCTGAAATCGCATTAGTTAGGTTGGGCTCCAAATTTCTGCAAGTGACTACGTTGAATTTGGTGCTCAGCCAAACCTCCATTCATTGCTGCGGGACCAGAGAATCCCGCCAGTGTAAACGGCCAGAAAACTCCAGTTTTTTTTTCCATTATAATAGATTGTTTAGTTTTACATTTTTGCTCCATTCTTAATGTTGCAAAGCCAATGCTCAGAGTGGACCGGGCATACCCAAATCCATCACCTTGCTTGCTCCAAAGACCAAATTCAAATTGAATCCAATTCATGGTCCACACAAGAGAGACAAACAAGATCCAAGCTGACAAGATAAGGCATTGTCCCATCTTGGGCTTGATCCAATGCTTGATCTTAGCCAAGAGTATTCATTGACGTATTTAAGAGGAGTAACCTGGTTCAGTGTTATTAATATACCTGAAAATAGGCTTATGGCCAAATATAAGCACTTTTTAGTAACAGTGTCCAGTTCTTCACAGTTAAGTAATCTCATTTAAAATAACTCACAATGACTTTCAAAGGCAGTTAATAATTTCAATTCGGATCTAGTAGCCAATTCTTCACATATTAAAAGTTGTTTGGTACAAAACTTTGAAAATAAGTCTACTTGTGTTGCCTGAGGAAACAAGCACAATTTGAAGAGCCTTCCTGAGCCAATGTGATTGGTACATTAGTGTAATTTTCAGCTGGGAGTCAGGCCAGTTTTGTGGTCGCGCTCGATGTGGGTGAAGTGAACTTGACCAAGCAGAAAAGATGGCAGGAAGCATGAACATAAGCAGTTTTGAAAATTACTCATTGATGCTTTTAAGATTCTCAGACTGGCTTTGAGCTGGTTCAGCCAATTCTGTCTGGATTCTACCAATATTAACAGCAGAAACTTGACCCTGGGTTCTTGGTAGAAGGAATTACATGAGCAAATACCATCATAACAGGCATATTTATCACATTTAAGCCTATTAAGCACAGAAGAATCCATGTATATTGTTTTCAACAAACACAAGTTACACCTCAAGTTTCAACTTAATTACATTATTTGATTTTTGATTTGATATATTGTTACGTATTAGTATACAGTGAAAACAATTGTTTCTTGCAAGTTATACAAAGCATATCATTCATAGAGAAGGAGAGTGTGGAGAATGTAATGTTACAGTCATAGCTAGGGTGTAGAGAAAGATCAACTTAGTGCAAGGTAAGTCCATTCAAAAATCTGATGGCAGCAGGGAAGATGTTGTTTTTGAGTCAGTTGGTATGTAATTTCAGACTTTTGTATCTTTATCATGGCGGAAGAAAGTAGAAAAGAGAATGCCTGGGCTTTGTGGGGGTCTTAATTATGCTGGCTGCTTTTCAGTGGCAGCAGGAAGTGTAGACAAAGTCAATGAATGGGAATGGTTTGCTTAATGGACTGGGCTTCATTTACGACCCTTTGGAGTTTCTTGCAGTCATGGACAAAGCAGGAGCCATACCAAGCTGTGATACAACCAGAAAGAATGCTTTCTATGGAGCATCTGTAAAAATTGGTGACAGTTGTAGCCAAATTTCCTTAGTGTTCTGAGAAAGTAGAAGTGTTGGTGGGCTTTCCTAACTATAGTGTCGGCTTGGGGGGAGAACCGGGACAGGTTGCTAATGATCTAAAACCTTGAAGCTCTAAGAACATGTACTATTTACTATTTCAGAGGGAATCTTTAAGAAAAAGCAAATCCTCCAGATGGTTTGTGTTGTACTATGAAATTTTAAGCAATTCTGAGCAAATTAATATTTATTCGCAGTAATCTGAATGGACATTTTTGAACCACCGAAGTTATACACTTGAATAGAGTCTAGAGAAGAATTCTCCTCAGTTAGAGATTGGTATGGAGGCCATGAAGGGTCAGGAAAAATAAGAAAAAAAGTGTTGAATGGGAATACTAATGTGTTCCAACTTCCTCCTGCAGGGAGCTTGTGTTTTGTTTTATTAATTCACAGGATAGGGGTGTCACTGACTAGGCTTTTAATTGCAGATTTATTAATTGAGTTTAAATTCTGTCAGTTGCTAAGGTGGGATTTGAAGCTGTGTTCCTCAGAGCATTAGCCTCGATCTCTGAATTACTAGTACAGTAACATTAACACTACACCTCCCCCTCCCCATGAATGCTTGCATTTGTCACCATCTAGCAGGAACTGAATCAATTAGGGGAGGCAATGACCTATTACTAGGCTATTAATCCAGAAATTCAGCTAATGTTCTGGGGAGCCAAGTTTGAATCCCACCACGACGGATGGTAAAATTTGAATTCAATAAAAAATAACTAGAATTAAGACTCTACGATGACCATGAAACCACTGTTGGAAAAGCCCATCTGGTTCACTAATGTCCTTCAGGGGAGGAAATCTGCCGTCCTTGCTCAGTCTGGCCTACATGTGACTCCAGAGCCACAGCAACGTGTTGACTCTGAACTTCTGTTGGGCAACTAAGGATGGGCAATAAATGCTGGCCCAACCAGTGACACTCATGACCCACGTATGAATAAAAATTGTAATTTTGACAGGGTGGTATTTTACTAGCTGTGCAAAGGACCCCCTCCTCCATCTACCAGCTCCAGCAGGTCAACTCTAACTTGAGGTCATCTGTGAGCAAAGTCCCATATTTGAAAGAATAGCCCTGGGGATTGCTCTCATGGACAGCACTTGGGTGCAGAATGGCAGCCGGTTCCTCAGCCTTCTCTCACATTCACTTTGCCCAGCCCCCTTTTGTGCCACTCAACTCAGCATCACTCTCAAGGTAACCACGGGTGAAGGTTTTCAGTCAGTCTTTAAATGGTGCGCATCGACTTGTCCTCCTGCCTGCTGAAGCCTCCTGGACAGCAATCCAGGAGGCAGGTTCTTAATGGGATGCCTCCCAGGACATTGGGTCAGCAGTTTTGCTGCTATAATGATCAGGTTTACACCTCAGGAATGGTCCTGATGACCAGTAAAAAAAAATGTCAGTTTTCTACAAAGTTGGTAACTACCTAATGGCGTATATTGTTTCCCAATTTGACCATGGATTTCAGAATGTTATCCAGCTGTGCTCCAGACAAGGTGATTGCTAGAGTGGTCCAAAATTAGTTACTGATGATGAAATAGCATTATATACAAGCAAGAACAAGCCATGTCTCAGCTGCATCTCTCAGAATTCCAAAAAGTCTGTCCTATATATCAATAACAAAGCTTCGCTCTCCCAGACAGTGTTATCTTCTGGGAGCTTGCCCTCTCATTGATAAAGTCAAGGCCCAAATAGTAAACAGCTGCCAAACCTGAGTTGTTGAAACACACAGGGGTAACACAGTGGCACAGTGGTTAGGACTGTGCCAGGGACCCAGGCTCAAATGTGGAATTGGGTGACTGTGTGGAGTTTGTGCATTCTCCCTGTGTCTGTGTGGGTTTCCTCTGAGTGCTCCAGTTTCCTCCCACGTTTCAAAAAAGTGCGAGTTAGGTTGATTGGCCAGGCTAAATTGCCCCTTAGTGTCAGGAGATTAGCAGGGTAAATATGTGGGGTTACGGGGATAGGGCCTGGGTGAGATTGTTGTTGGCGCAGACGATGGGCTGAATGGTCTCCTTCTGGGGAGAGGGTGGGAATGTGGAACTGAGCCTTGACAGATCAGCCATGATCTTATTGAATGGCGGGACAGGCTCGAAGGGCTAGATGGCCTACTCCTGCTCCTATTTCTTATGTTCTATGTACACAGTAGAGATTCTATGATTATGTATGTGCAAGGCTTGGCTTGCCTACTGGCACCATAACACAAGTTAAATCCTGAGATACTGACAGCAATTATCATATGAATGTCGGTGCTGCTTCATATAGGTTACTGGGAGATGAGGATTTGTTAGGAAAGCAGTACTTTGTTCAAACCAGATTAGCAAACTTATGCATATCCTTCAGCATTTTCCTACCTTCAAACTCCATCCTCTCTGCTCAGACTCAGATATATGTCTGTTGTGCACAGTTTAGATCAGTTTCTGCCTCCACTTATGAGAAAACCCTGTATACTATTTTCATAACTCAACTCAATTTAGGTTGTTGATATCACTTTTCACCCCAAGGATTCCTTCAAAGTTGTTTTTGTAGCTTTCTGATGTCATAGATTTACTGTTGTTGTTTACCTTTCCTAACATTAGCACGCATCTATCAGTGACTTTTCAACACAGTCAAGGGATCACCATCTAACTTCAGAGTTTCCCAATCATTAGTGCGAGCAGGCATAATGATGACCTGCACGTGTCCATTTCAGTGGAACTATTTCAAGAGATACTGCAATAATTGAAAAATTGTCCAGGTGTTTGAACAATGAGAGAAACTGCCAACATTTTGGCAAGACTGCACCTCATTCCATGGGGATCAGGCATGTTTGAGGACTGGAAGTGGCAGCCTTAGGCCCACACGACTGCCTGATATGCAGCGAGCAACGATCTGACGGAGACAGCCATTATCCTGCAGGATACACTGATTGGATCATTGCTCAATGCATATACAGCATGAATGGGCCTAAGTCAACTACTTTCAAGTCTCAAAAGTGGCCAGTCTCCTCAAGTTACCCTGGTAAAATATCCTACAAATTTGAGCAACAGGTAAAAAGCTAGCTGTTCATTTTGCTGCTATACAGTAAGAACCTGAGCATTATTCTCCATCAACAGGAAGCTGCCGTTAAGTCAAAAAGACATTCTGCCAACCACACAATTGAATAATGTGGTATGTGAATTTCAGTGCCAGTATGATTCGAGGTATGTAGCTCATGCATCCCAGTGCCTGGTGGATCCTATCAAAGAGCACATTCCCTCAGCTGTTCGCAACAGGTGGAGAGTACTATACATACTCAGCCAGTCTCTGCCCAAAAAACCCAGGACATGGCATCTCACATCAGATGGGATTCCGCGATTGGAAAGCACTTACTGAACAATCCCAAGGGTGCTAAAGCATGCACTACAACTAATTTAAGTTGGGTTTACTTGCTGGAAGCCAATACATTTACATGCTGGTGTTAGCGTGGATAGAGGATTGGTTGTCAAATAGGAGGCAGAGAGTGGGGGTCAATGGGTGCTATTCGGATTGGTGGATGGTGACTAGTGGAGTGCCCCAGGGGTCGGTGCTGGGGCCTCAGCTATTTACCATTTATATAGATGATCTGGAGGAGGGAACCGAGTGTAGGGTGTCGAAATTTGCTGATGACACCAAGATTGGTGGAACGGCAAATTGTGCGGAGGGTGTGGAGAGTCTACAGAAGGATCTAGATAGGCTGGGCGAATGGGCCAGGAAATGGCAAATGGAATTTAATGTTGGCAAGTGCGAGGTGGTCCACTTTGGTAGGAATAATGGTAGGAAGGGTTATTACTTACGTGGCGAAAAACTGCATCAGACGACGGTGCAGAGGGACCTCGGGGTCCTTGTGCATGAGTCGCAAAAACCCATCTTGCAGGTGCAGCAGGTGGTCAGGAGGGCGAATGGGATGCTGGCCTTCAATAGCGAGGGGGATTGAATATAAAAGTAGGGAGGTCTTGCTGCGGCTGTATAGGGCATTGGTGAGGCCGCAGCTGGAGTACTGTGTGCAGTTTTGGGCGCCGTACTTACGCAAGGATATTTTGGCCTTGGAGGGAGTGCAGAGGAGGTTTACTAGGCTGATGCCGGAGTTGAGGGGGTTGAGCTATGAGGGGAGGCTGAATAAATTAGGCTTGTACTCGTTAGAGTTTAGAAGGATGAGGGGAGATCTCATTGAGACGTATAAGATGATGAATGGGATGGATAGGATAGAGGTGGAGAGACTCTTCCCGCTCAAAAAGGATAGTAGGACTAGGGGGCACAGCCTCAAGATAAAGGGGGGGGGGGGCGGTTTAGAACGGAGTTGAGGAGGAACTTCTTCACTCAAAGGGTGGTGAATCTCTGGAATTCTCTGCCCGTTGAGGTGGTGGAGGCTGCCTCGCTAAATATTTTTAAGACGCGGGTTGATGGGTTTTTGATAAGAGAGGGGATTAAGGGTTAGGGGGAGAGGGCGGGAATGTGGAACTGAGCCACGACAGATCAGCCATGATCTTATTGAATGGCGGGGCAGGCTCGAAGGGCTAGATGGCCTACTCCTGCTCCTATTTCTTATGTTCTTATCCTCTGCAAATGGGAAGAACACGTCCAGGCATCACGCCTTTCTCAATTAAACCAAAGTTAGGCAACTATTCCCTGGTACGTTCCCTACTGCAACACCTCAACCAGAGGCGACTTTCCTCTTTTGAATTTAAAGAAAAGCTTGGGAATAATTGTTCCCTGGTCATTCTCCATGGCAACGCCTTGACCAAAGTCCATTTGCCAATCAATCAATCAGCACCTTTTTCTCATAGAATATAAATTGCCTTTCCTATTGAAACTTGGTATTCTCACATCTATTCTGAAGAAAAGATTTGGCAGTATGTCTTTGTTCAGAAATGTTCATGTTACGTACTACCAGGTGAACATCACAATATTACATTTTTTAAATATAAAGTCCATTGTGTTATGCAGCTTATTAACTGGGTTCTCTGTAACTCAGTGGAGTGGTGATTAACTTCAGAGATGGATGTGGTGGGCGGTGATGTGGAAAAGAAAGTAAAATCTGCAGGGAAGGAATGAACAGAGGAAAGATCTCTTTCAGAAATCACTGCTTCCTGAATATACTAGTTAACGTTTGTGGAGTTATCATATTAGCAGTCTTTAGAAAAGGCAATGAAAAAGCTTAGGAACTTGAAGCGTTTATCAGTTACATATAATCTGCAGAAATGGAGAGTGAAAAATATCAAGCACTTACACAAATGGTAAAGAGATATTTTCCTTCATTCAGCTATTCATAATCATGATTGTAATTGCAATTTCTTACTGATATCACATGCCATTCTGGTGTGGTTCAGATGCTGTTCCACACGTGAGGAAAACATCGATGTTTTTGAAGGCAGTGTGCAAAATAAAACTGTTTTGAATTTTCCCATTCGCCGTCCAGTTACAATTATTTTCCAATTGGATAATCCAGTTTGCTTAGCTCGATTAATTTGTTCCTTTGTGGGGGGGGATAACAAGATAGAGTGCCCCCATTTGGGATTGGGAAATGGTACACAATTTAGAGTGTTCTGAAGGGCAGGGCTGGAGAGGGGGAAAAACGTACCAAAATTGGGAAGGTACTAATATTTTACAAATATGCAAATATTAGCTGACAGCAACCTGCTCAAGTGCTGAGCACACTGATTTCAGCGAGTGATTATTAACACCACATTTACAGTGAACACACACCAAGCGTCAGTAACTTTCAGTAAGCATGCTAGTTTTCAACTCTAGGGACAAAACAGCAGTTCAGGTAAACGTCTCTGAGCCATGTTCTCCAATCTTGGTTATCCTTTAAACGATTAAAAACATAGTAACGGAATTTTTAGTACCATGCTGAAAAATTCAATTCTTTTTGGCACTCAAATACCTAAGCAGAATAATCAAAGGAAAAGTTATACGTAGAGGTAACTCAAGCTGTTTTCAGGTATCTGAGATGCATGCTAACGTGGCATTGATTTTTATACCTTACTTGTGTTCAGACAAGCAACTGAAATTCTACACTGTAAGCTTAACAGACATCACAGACTGCTAGTGAAAGTACCTCACCAACAATTTAAGATTGGGTTTGTAGTTTGGGTTTAGCCACAAGAATGGAAATGTGTAAAGTAACTGTGCAACATGTTGGTATATCTGCGTTTAAAAATAAAGCTCCCCCTCTTTGAACCTTGTTGCACAAAGATTACATTAGCATCTGGTTCAGTTGCTTGGAAGTTTAATGAAAATTGTTCATATGGTAAGGAGTGGCATTTGTTTCGTTGCTGCTAAAATCTGGACAATGAAGTTTGCCAGGATTTATAATATTCCCATTTAAAATATTTGAATGAGGAAGCCAACTGAAGAAAAGAATTGATTTATTGTAAGAGTAACTTCTTTAACCTGACAACCAGTGCCTACACTCATCCATTTTTGGCTTCTTGTATCTCTCAATTTTAATTGCTTCGTCATTGTCCGACCTGCATTTAGTTTTAAAGGTCCTAATCTCTTGAATTTTCTTTCTGAACTGGAGTGCCTTGCTCTTCTTCTGAAGGATATCCCTTAAAACCATCTCTTTGGCAAGCTTTTGGTCACTTGTAGTATTATCTCCTTCTGTGACTTCGGGCAAACTTAGTTTGGGATGTTTTATTTTGTTAAATGTACTATATCAGTTCAAAACATGTTGTACAAACTGAATTATTTGATGCTTCAAAAAAAAAGCCTTTAATTCTACATTTCTCTAAATTTTATTTTTGCTGACTTTGTTTTTAATTGTGATAAAATATAGGAATTATCATTTGAGAAGATTGCACATGAAGATAGCACATGGCTATCTATTATCTGGAGGTACTATCCAGTGCAGTGGTAAGCCCTATAAACCAGTATCAGGCTGAGCTACAATGTCCTCTGTAGCTAAGAGCCTCCTAAGACTCCCTGAGTGGGTTTATTTATAAAAGCTGGTTACTTGGTTGTGCGATTAGAATTCCAGCCAGGGTTAGTTCCTCAGATCAGGATAGGAATTATTTGGAAAAGACTGAAAATTGTCAAGCCAGACTGAGGAAAGCTTCACAAGGCAATCCAGCATGCGGCAGGATGGCAGTAACCATTTCAACTTGGGAAGCAAGTTTGAAAACCAAAAGCTCATGCTGGAGAATGAATCACCATTGAAACAATGATCAAATAAATATCGCCAGGCAATCTGTATTCTGCGAAGAACCGTCACAAAGCAAGCAGGGCCCAGAGAGAAGGGGCTGCACAAAGTGCAGAACCCAAGGGCCCAGTTATAAGTGAGGTGGGGGTGGGGTGGCAGGGGGTGTGGATTGGGGGCAGGGGCCTCAGGTTGGTTGCTTGAATTGGAGTTCTCATTGTTGACCAGACTGAGCAGCCAGAGCTTTGGACCTGAAAGACTGGCTTAAAAAAATTGGAATGAAGCTGCCTGAAGTTCTTTCCCATTCTCAGCGAATACCAGTTTTACATTTAAGAAGAAACCCCATTAATTGTCAGTAAAACTATCAGGGGACAACAGGATTAATTCCAGTTGCAAACCTTGTGAAGAAATCCTTCAGGAAGGGCATCAAGCCCAGGCTCTGGCTGCACACGAAGGGCCGTAATCGTCAATATGATAGATTGGAGTGCTTATCAAGGATCTTCTCACTGGTGTAGAGGTATAGGAACTTGTTGGTTTGAGAGAGACGGCCAAATGTTCTTGGGGTCTTGTGTGATTTGATAGTTAAACCCAGCTGTACTCCCAAATCACAGGCTAACTGCTGAAGAAGGTGTACCACCTGCTTTGATTTAACTGACTAGGCCTCCTATATGCATATCCAAGTTCTAAACAAAAAGCCTGATGAGGGGTGTCAGTCATTCAGACATTGCATCCAATATGTCTCTGGTCTCTCATTTTCCTCCCAAAATAATACATTTTAAACCCCTGCCCGCAAAGCAAAAGTCAGTCTTTTAATTGTTAGTAAGATGAAAAGAGTCCTGTTTCCACATAACCTCCTGGCTACTCACAGAGTCTTTTTAACATAAGGGAAGAAAGAGGAACTAGTCTGTTGCTGTCTTTTCAGGCTTGTAGATCTTATGTGAGTGGTACAAACAGATATGAGGAATATACCAAGGATACATTTTTTTGATAAGTTTTTATGTTGTACATGGATCAGAATTTAACTGCTTTGTTGTCTGCTGACTATCGGCCACATTTAAGTTTTAGAGGCTGTCATTTTGTTTATGATGGGTTCAGGAAAGAAAGTGTTTAAAGTTTTAAAAAATGTCCTGTGTGGTTTAGGAAAGTACTATTTGTGGCAAAATAATTTAAAGTTCCCTGCAAATATTACATTGATCTCCAAGCTAGCTGAATTACTCAAAATTGTTTTGTGACTAAGCTTCTTTGAGTTGAAACAGCTGTGTGCTGTCTTAATGGCCCACGATTCTAGAAGAAATGGCTAAAACAGTTTAAACTAAGTTGACAATATGGTCAGAATTTTACCGCCTTGCCTGCCCCGATTCCGTTCATGGAACGGAATTCTACATTGGCCTTGGGCAGAATTTTATGAGCCTCGCCCGAGCGAGGTCGTAAAATTCTGGCCTTTGTCGAAATAAACCACATATTGTTTTAATTGATCTGTATTAGAGGGAAATTATTTTCTGATCTTTGAGAGGCTTGGATTAAATTGTTTGAGAAATCTTGCTTAATAAATTCTACTTGATTTTTTAAATACTTGTCATTTGTACGTCATAGGCCAAGCACAACTGAGGAGCCTATGGTCAGAAATTCAGACCACTTTACAAATTTTTTTAAAATTAGAAGGGTTTAATATCTCAATTCTAAATCTTACATGACTGTCATTAATGGGCTCATTGTTTCTGTGCAGAGTGTGGCGTGGCGTGGGAAACACCACAGCCTGTTTTGAGGAGAATAAATAAGGGGGGGGTTGTTAGTGGAAGGTCATAGCTTGGCATAAAAGGAGCCAAAGGGTTGGGGGCGGGGGGTGGGTTTGGTAGGAGGTCATAGCTTGGCATAAAGGAGCCATAGGGTCGGGGGGGGGGGGGGGGGGGGGGGGGTTAGTTTGGTGGAAGGTCATAGCTTGGCGTAAAGCAGCCATGGTGGATTGGCAGGGGGCATGGGGAATGTGCGGGGGTGAGGATGCGCAAGGGCCAGAGAGCCTTACTTTCATTGTAACCAGTACCAAGTCCCACAGCACTAAAAGGATGTTGCCTGGGTTGGGAGGCATGCCTTATAAAGATAGGCTGAGGGAGCTAGGTCTCTTCTCCCTGGAGAGACGAAGGTTGAGAGGCGACCTGATAGAGGTTTATAAAATGTTGAGAGGAATAGATAGGGTGGATTCTTGGAGGCTATTTCCCAGGGCTGAAATGGTCGCTACGAGAGGACACAGGTTTAAGGTGCTGGGAAGCAAGTACAGAGGAGATGTTAGGGGAAAGCTTTTCACTCAAAGGGTGGTGAGTGAGTGGAATCGGCTGCCATCGGTGGTGGTAGAGGCAAACTCGTTGGGGTCTTTTAAAAGACTTCTGGATGAGTATATGGGATCTAATGGCATTGGAAGTTAGATAGTTCTATAGCTTGGTAGGTATAGATGTGATCGGTGCAACTTGTGGGCCGAAGGGCCTGTTTGTGCTGTAGTGTTCTATGTTCTAAAATTTTAAACAGCCCACCTTGGTACTCAGCAGCCCTTGTGGCTGTCTATACAAATACTATTAACTGGAATGCCCCAGGCTTTGCAGCACTTTCTACAGAGGCTGGTGTGGTTGGCTGGGAAATTTCCTGACACTTGCTTATGGAGTTGAGGATGAAAATGCAACTTGATTACCGGGGGTCAGGTTGTGGCAGATTCGTACTCTTTTTCTAATTGACTGAGCCAAACCAAGTGGAGTGGGCGATGCAGATTTTTAACAGTCCTGCTTCTCTCGAATGCTTTTACAGTCGACCTGCTCTTCAACATCCTACCAAAGTTACACTAGCGGTCTATCTGAAATCACTAACCCGTGTGATGAGTTCCCTCACGTGGGCGCTTTCTGCAGGTCTCCCCTGCAAACAGCAATGCAGCTCCAATACAGACTGTGCACTGGTCCCCTCAACCTAAGTCTCTCCAAACTCTGCAAACTTATCTTGCCACTCTTTATATTGAGAGGAAGCCCAACCCTGGGGACCACCTCCTAAAAAGGGCAATATATTGCAATTACAAAACTAAACAGGTCAGTACGCAAGTTGTTGAAAACATCCACTGGGATTGATGTTGTGATTACTTGTTTCGTCTGAAAGTTGTGAGAACTGTAGGTGGGAAGCAAATGATGTTCAGGGATTTCAGCTGCATTACAGTTCAGGTGCTGTATATTTATAATGAATATGTAAATGTGGGATCACCTATGGGTCGCACACAAACTAACACTGCATTATACAGTGGCTGCTCTTAATAGCAATGAGCTATTCTGCAAACATACAGCAGATACTTGTAATCAGATGCCAACAACGTGCATAATCATTTTACTCAGACGTGTGTGTTATTGTTTGGTGAATTTATTGGGGAATCTTGGAAAGGGAGAAAGAAACACGATGGAGGGGGGGCTAAAGGTGGGGATGGCAAGGGGGACAAGGGTGCGGAGATCAGTGGCCTGATGCAAGTAGATAGAAAGATGAGACTTTCAACATCGACTTCCAATTCCTGAATGGTACAGGCCTGTCATTAATTCTTATTCATTCTTCTGCCAAAATAGTTATTTTGTGGGTTGTTCACATATACACCCAAAAGTAATCATTTCTCAATAGAAAAGTAAGTTAATTTATTAGTCACAAGTAAGGCTTACATTAACACTACAATGAAGTTATGTGAAATTCCCTGAATGGAATATAGTTCATAAGATATAGTTGCAGAGTTAGGCCATTCAGCCCATCGTGTCTGCTCTGCCATTTTGATCATGGCTGACATGATCCTCATCCCCATTTCCCTGCCTTTTCCCATCCCCATTTTTCTGCCTTCTCCCCAATACCCTTCAACCCATTACAACTTAAAATCCATCTAACTCCTCCTTAAATTTACGCACTGTTTAGTAGGCAAAATATGTAGGGGTATGGGGATAGGGCCTGGGTGGGATTGTGGTCGGTGCAGACTCGATGGGCCGAATGGCCCCTTTCTGTACTGTAAGGTTTTTAATGATTCATCCACTGCACTTTGGGGTAGCAAATTCCACAGATTCATAACTCTTTAGAAGTAGTTTCTCCTCAACCCTGTTTCAAATTGGCTACCCCTTATCCTAAGACTATGACCTCATGTCCTCCCACAAGAGGAAGCATCCGCTCCACATCTACTTTATCCATACCTTTTATCATCTTGTATACTTCAATCCCCTTATTCTTCTAAATTCCAGAGAGTATAAGCATAAATGGTTCAATCTCTCTTCACAAGAGAGACCTCTCATATCTGGAAACTGTCTGGTGCAACCCCTCTAAACTGCCTCCAATGCCACTATATATTTCCTCAAATAAGGGGACCAAAACTGGTTATATCACTGGATACAAGTAGCTGGTCTGTTTGTTAATCTTCAAATTTTCTTATCACCAGCTGTAGTTTATCTGTCCATAAAAAAAATCATTATCTTTCCTTGAAAAAGGCAGCACAAGAGTGCAGTGAAGCACTTCCTGCAACACCCTGTGGGAATGTGGATCACATTTCGCCCCTTCCCAAACCTTCAACAAAGGGAGCCAAGGACTTGCAGGTTTTGAATGGTTCTACAAGGTAACACTATTCAGGTCAAACTTTAATCACGCAATGCATCTGGATAGATATTAAAACCACTAAAATAGATAATCCTCCTCATAAAATTAAGTCACTTTCAATTTAATCCATAAACCTGCAAACATGCTTCAACAGCAAAACTAAAATGTTGCTTCAACATGCTACAGTACTGCACCCTGCAGTCAGTGATAACTACCTGAAAATTCAGAGTGTAGAAATAATGTACTGGATGACACTTATCATGGAAAATTACTACTGGAAAAATACAGCTCAAAGATCATTCATCAGTCAGATTAATGACAACACTCCTTTATAAAACTGTATATTTGTATAAATCTTTTACTTGTTGTTAGACAAGACACTCCTACTTAATCCATCTGGGTAGGTGGTCTGACATGCAAGGCAGCATCTGTCCTTCCCTCATTTAAAGCAGACTAAATAATAATAAATATATAATTAATAATTGCAGATTGCAATAAGGTAAAGGTTTTTTTGCATTTTATGAAGCTGTTGCTGTATTGTATATTTCTTGGACATGACCCACTGTTACCTGCTTCCAAACAGCAGAATATATTTCAAATTGAGTACTCTGCTGCATTGTGTTGTGTTTTGAATGAACGTTGAAGCTTCCAATTGTTCCGTGGTTGACTATGTGGATCTGTTTATCACTGATGTGCACTATGCTTGATTGTTTAAGTCTGGGTGTGGATTCAGAGGAAAGTAAACAAACTATAGAAGGTGCTGAAAGCTAAAGCTATCAGCATGGAGCAGACATTTTAAAACTCTGTGAACGTAATCTATTTCACACCTGGAGAGGAATCTTGAATTCTGTGCACGTGGAGTGCTAGCTGGGGTGAAAAAACTGCTGGGTTTTCTCTCCAGGTTCTCTGGCACTGTGCACAGAGAATCTGAGGGCATGGTTACCACCATCGTGCAAGTAGGGTGGAGTTTGATAGAGCTAGCAACGTCAGCTCCACCTGATCTCTTTTTAAAGGGTGCCCCCCCACCACACACACACACACACACACACACACACACACACTATTATTAATAACCACACAATCCAGAGGCAACTTTGTGTCCCTTGCATGAGTACTTTTGCTGTTTCCCTGGAGCTGCCATCATCACCCTCTTCCCCTCTATATCATCTATATCCTTGGTCCTTGTTGATCAATCATGATGCATTGTTCTACTGGCTAAAGCCATAACTCACTCCTGTAACACTCATCTGACATTTTCTTCTGCTATTTCACCACAATTGAGTTCAAATTTCTCTCTGCTGTTATGCTCTGACACATTAGTCTTCCCAGTGCAAGCTTCAATACTATTTTAGTACAAAGGACATTGGTTGCTTTCTCTTGGACAACCTTCCATAAATTTACTCCTTCTTCCCTATCAGGACACATCTGCTGGTTCTCCTACTTCCCATTTACTACACCTGCTTCAAACCAGTCTAAATCACCCTTTGGCTTTGGAAAGAGTGCATGCCTAGTTGATTTTGTTACCAACACATTTTAAAACTCCAAATTCCTTCCTTTTGGTATTTCACACACAGGAGCATAACTGCTGTACTCGGAAAAGGAAAATTTTCCCTTCCTCGACCTTTTGTGTCCAGGTCTCTCATTATCTTCCATCCCCATTTTCCCTGGGACAATAAAGCGGAGATTGCATATTGAAGTGCATCTGACACATGACTGATTGCATGGGGCACGCATCTCAAGAAATACATTATCTCCTTTTCCTCATGAAGGTTTAAAAGCTATTCCTGAAATTAGGGTGCAGGAGGTGGGCAATGATAATGGTAAATTCTTCCTCCAATATTTTCCCTCTGCTCTAATGACTTTCATGTCAAAACACCAAATTGGTGGAGTTCATAAATTTTTCTGTCCCAAAGATCAAGAGCAACTGCTCAGCTACTTCCTTCTCTATATCTTATACTTCCCTCATTATTTCCCTCACACTTTTTTCCTAACCCTTATCAATCTACAGCTTTCTGACCAACTTGCACTGACTGCATGCACCAAGTTCACGTCACCGTTCTGTACCTGTGAAACATTGCCAGCTCCATGCTCCTGCCTGTGTAACCCCTTTCTCTTCACTCCTGCTTTGGTTGCACAGCCTTCAGCCTGCTTTGTCCAGAAAACTCTTCATAAGTCGTTCTATTTTGTTATCTCTCCCTCTCTCTACTCGTTCAAAAGCCTTGTCAAAACCTACCTCTTTGATCTTATTTCTGATCAGCACTCCTCATCCTTTATTTTTGGTTATTTTCACTTCTTTGCAGAATGAGCTTTAAGGTATTAAAAGCGCTATATAATCTTAAATTGCTGTAAGCATCTGTTGCAGAATATATGCATTTGTATTTCCAAGCAAGTACAGCCAGTAATTAGCACAATTTTATGGAAAATGGTGATTTTGGCTGAACACTATCTACAGACGCAAAAGCTTAGGACATGCGTTTCCTTGTCTATTGTGGCACACAAGCTGTAAACTAGATGATTAGCAGGTGCTGCAGTGACACACATAAATGCCTTTATTATCTTGCTGTTTGGGCCATCAGTAGAAAACATCTTAATTGGAAACCGTAGGTGCTTGTTCATCAAGTTTGTGTCCTATTGTACAAATTTACCCACTTTATTCAAAAAATGTTTCTCGAATCAAAGTTTCAATCAATGAATAATAACTATCGCACACGCTGCAATTTAATTCATAAGGAAAAAAAGATTAAGAAACAGCTGCGATGCGGTACACCTTAAGCACTCCAAAGGAATCAAGCTTATTTGCTGTTCATGCTTTCGAACAGAAGTACAAGGCACAGTACAGACTGAAAGCTCTCGACTGCACTCATCCATATCCTAAAGATTAGGCTTTCAAGATTCAACGTTCCTTTTTGATCCGTTATGCTGAACATCTACTTTTTACTTTAAGTGCAAAAGCACTAGCCGGCCTCACTCTGCTGTTTTTGGCCTGTTAAGTCCTGTAATTAATGGGATGGCAGATGGCCTGAAGAACACACATTCACCCCCACCAGGCAAGCACGAGCAACTTCCATGCAAGATCCTTCACAGCAAAGAGGCTGACTGCACTTAGAAGCAATGTGGCACATACAGGCAAGCATATGTAGTGCAGCCACACCTAGTTAGTTTTAACCGCCCACAACATTCCATTAGCCTTTTATACTTGTACATTCCATCAGTCAAACTTCCCTTCTGGCTACTCATGCCATGAAATCAACCTTGAAACACTCTGTGATCCAAAAAAAAGTGAGCGGCTGTTAGGGCAACAGCTGCAGAATAGACGAATGATAACCACAAACTGATAAATGCTCCCTTTCATAAAATATCATAATTCCACCTGCAATCTGCCTTGTACAAACTCTAATTACTCAGCCGCTCTATTACACGACATCAGGTGGTAGGGGTTAGATAAACATTGTTTATTTCTCTTAGCGCAAGCTGAATAAAACCTGGGTATATATTTAAACTAAGCAGGCTACTAAAAGTGTCAAAAGACAACAACTTTCTACATGCAATCACAAACTAGCCAGAAACTAAAGCAACGTGAAATGGCAATAAACTTCAGAAGCTTGACACTTTAATTTTTTAATGCAGAAAATCTGCAAATTGAGTCCAAAAGAAAAAGATCAGGTAAGAGTCCCTATCTAAAGGATGCCAACTGACTTGCTATCTATTTCCACCATTTTCTGTTTTTTCACTTGAGATTGCTAGATTATTTGTTTTCCTTTTTTAACCTCTGTATATATTTTTTCTACACAGGTACGATAATGTTCCAGAAGAGCTCATCAGAGAATACAATTTGCAGCATGTGCCAACTGAAAATATGCTTTAGTTTCAGTACTTGTGGTGTGATTACAAGCCTTTTTCGATTAAGTCTCGAACAGACAATAATGAAAAAGTGCACTTAAAAGAATATTTGTATCATATCAACTGGTGCAAAGGTCAAATTAAGGCTACTTAGTACTGTGCTACCATCTAAATTAGGCATATTTAAGATAGCATTGTGGTATGCATGGAAAATGGATGAGTGCACAGTAAAAATGACCCACAAAACACATCCTGGAATATCCACTTATTTTGCACAGTTAAAAGAAAATTTGATTTATTCAATCACCATTATTAGCAAGTGCAGCAAGTACTGACAGAATTTCAGAATCTGATACCAAAGCATATTAAAAGACAGAATTTAACTGCCCTGTCATTAACATTATTGGCCTTGAATATAATTAAGAATATGGATAAGGGCTTCCAGCTGAACAGATTGGTTAATTGGTCCTTCTTAACCATCTTAAACATCTCGCCCCTGCAACTCCAACAATAAGTGCAAAAGCTTGGGGATTTTGTCATAAAGATTGAGTTCATCTGTCTCTGCTACTTCCCTTCCCCTATTCCTGCCACGCAATCCCTTCGTCTAGGTCCACAACATGCACTATTCACGAGCTTCTTTCCTGTATCCCTAATGCCCTTCGAGTCATTTTGTCCCCAAGATCCACATCATGCTCTATTAACCCTATCATCACTGTGGCCAACCATCATCACTGTGACCAACCATCATCTCTTCCTTATACGCGCTGTGACTGACAAATGCCCACCTTTCTCAGAGTTCTGTGTTTGAATCCTTCCAATTAGGTTTCTGTCCCAATTTCTCATAATCGCAATTGGTATTTTACACGACTGACTGTACTGAACTATCCTTCCTGTCAGAAGCTTTTGACAAAGTTGACCATCCTCCCCCAATGGTTTGTCTCCATCTGTTTTTGTGGTTGTGCTTAACTGGTTTCACACTTATCTATCTAGCCGCAGCCAGAGGGTGACCTGCAATGACTTCTCTGCCACTCCTACACCATTACTTCCAGAGTCACCAAGGCCCCCTCCTATTGCTCACCTGCATGCTGTGCCTTTGTGGCCTCATCTGAAAACACAACGTTGGTGCTACATATACAAGGATAACATACAGTTTTCCTTCACCATCACTCAAACTCCTCCACTGTCTCTAAATTATTAGACTGCTCCTCTGACATCTGCTATTGGGTTTGTTAAGGGTGATGAAATATAATGCAAAGTCTGAAGTAATACATTTTGATAGGAAGAATAAGGAGGGGCAATATAAGCTTAAAGATACCATTTTATCTCATTCCAATATCTGACTCTCCAAATACTCCAGCTCCTCTCTCCCTCTGCAATGTCTTACTTAGCCTGTCCCTGGGCTATTTTCGTGCCCGAAAATCTTCTCAACACCCCCAACTCCAACTTTCTGCATTTCCATCATATCCCATATTTGCCTTAATACCCAGAAGTTTAACAACCTCCATTTTGAATATACTCAATGGAGGTCAAATGAATATTGGAAAACTGAAGCCCCTGTCTTTGTTATCCACCACAAATACAGTTCTCTAACTAAAACTCTACCTCTCCCCCTGATAACTGCCTGAAGTTGAACCAGGCTGTTCATAACCTTGGTGCTGTATTTCACACAGAGATGAGCTCCTGACCCTATATCTGTAGTATTAATATGACCATATATTTCCACCACCATTACATTGCTTAAATCTAACCACACTTCAGCCTCATCAGCTGCTGAAACTCTCATCCATGTCTTTGTCACCTCTAGACTTGACTGATTCAACACAACTCTGGCAGTTCTCATCTCCCACTCATCGTAAACTTCAATACATCCACAACTTTTCTGCCCAGATTCTTTCATCCTGTCCAGCTGAGTCATCACCTGTGCTTGCTGACATAGGAACATACAGTTTAGGATTAGGAGTGTGCTACTTGGCCCTTTGAGCCTGCTCTATCATGTGCTAAGATCATGACTGATTTGCCTCTGATCTCAACTCCATATTCTTGTCCTCCTCTGACAACCCTTGATTCCTTTGTCTAGCAAAAATCCATCTCACTGAGTCTTGAGTAAAATCAATAATTCAGCCTCCCCTGCTTTCTGGGGAAGAGAATTCCAGAAACTAATGTCCAAGAGGTAACTATTCTTCGCATCTCAATCTTAAAATACCTCATTTTTAAGCTGTCTTCCTAATTCCAATCTCCCTAAGAGAGGAAATAGGCTGTGGATACTCAGGCATTGAGTATATTCAAATAGAGGTTGTTAAGACTTTTGGATACTAAGGAACATGAGGAAAATGTAGGATGTTGGAGTTGGTTGGGGGGGAGGTTTGGGAAGACTTTTGGGCACAGAACAGGGGAAGGTTAAACAGGACATTGCAGAGGGGGAGGGGAGCTGGAGTATTTGGAGACATGATGTGAATATGCCAGCGTTGGACTGGGGTAAACACAGTAAAAAGTCTGACAACACCACGTTTAAGTCCAACCAATTTATTTGATAGTAAACTCACTAGCTTTCGAGGTTTTCCGCTTCTTCAGGTGAATGGAGCGTTCACCTGAAGAAGAGAGAAACCTCGAAAGCTACTGAGTTTACTATCAAATAAATCGGTTGGACTTAAATGTGGTGTTGTCAGACTTTTTACTGTATTTGGAGAGTTAAAGGTTGGAAGGAGATAAAATTGTATCCTTAAAGCTTATATTACCCCTTTATTTTTCCTATCAAAACGTATTACTTCAGACTTCTCTGCATTATATTTCACCTCCTTATTTGTACCTTTCCCACCTCTGCTTTATGTTTGTCCTGGTTTTCAATTTTATTACCGGTCCTCTAAGTGCTTAAGTTTTCTTTAAGCTTCAGGTTTGATGATGAGGTGGGCCAGGATCAAGCTTGGATGTTAGGTCTCGTTGGTTGAAAGGCTCAGGCACGTTCATATCTGGACTCTCTCGAACTGGATCTGCATTCCAGCATAGGCACAGGAAAAGATGGGCAATAATGGCTACTAAAGTGCAATCAAGTGTTGTATCAAAGGCATTGGAATGAGGTTCAAACTGTGTCAATGCCAATGAAGGAGGACATTTTACCCCAGGATGCTCTGCAGAATGGAATTCCATTGGAACAATAGGATTAGCTTCAGACCCATACGTGAAGGTGACAAGTACCTAATTCAGTAGCTTTGAACATGAATCAATGTTTAACAGTTCAGAAGGGAGCGTTTAAGATTTGGGCTATTTTGTAGAATTCCTCAACCATGTTTTACTTACTGTTACAAAATTTAGATTGCTATTGTTCATTTATATTTAATTTCTATCAATGTTCAATACTGTAGATTGTGCTGCATAAAAAGGGATTTTAATATAATCTCCAAGAATGCAATGCATTATTTTCTTCTACACTTGAATGGTAGTATCACAGTTAATCTACCATTTTACTATCTAGTCACAATGTTGGCATAAATTAGAGGATGATCAAGATTAATAGTACAATGGTCATTTATCTTTAGTTGGCTATTTATAGACCTTTAAATATTTCATTTACTTATTGCCCATCTTGACAACTTATCCAGTCAAAAGTTCTTACGTTCATATTTATAATGGAAACTTACAGAATGGGCACATCAGCACCAAATTAACTTGATAAGTATAATAGAACATTTTGGTCAGTCAGAAGAATGAGGAGGTCGCATACTCTATGGAAAATAAATGTCTTAATGCAGTAGGGAAACGTGTATCTGCACCCTTAGATTCCTAAGTCACCAAAAGTAATGATTCGGGTTAATCAGGCCATGATGAAAAACTAAGTGTTGTGGATCACATCGACAGAAATGGGTCTGAAAGATAAAAATAATGTTAATCTCATACAGAAGCTTGGTTAACTCACACTTGGGACAAGTGTGAATGCTTCTGATCTCCAAATTACATGAAAGACACAAAGGCACTTGAGAAGGAGCAAAATAACGTATTAGAATTAACTGAGAGGAAAAATTGAATAGATTGGGGTTCTATTGCCTGGATAAGACACAAGGGGTGGCCATGAAAGCAGGTTTTGAGATTATGAAAATAAGTTTGACAGGGTAGAAATAAGGAAGATGAGACCAAAACTGGAAATGCAAGATAGTCACTCATAAACCTGATGGAGAATTCAGAAGGAACTGCTTAACTCAGAGTAATGGTTAAATGGCTGAAACTTGTTAAAAGTAGTTGAGGTGATTTTAGATGGATTTATGGGGAAGCAGGATAAGAACACAATGCAAGATAGGAATAGAAGGACTTATTGATTGGGTTAGGAAAAGAAACATTAAAACTAGAAGCAGGAATAGGCCACTCGGCCCTTCAAACTTTCTCCGCCATTCATTATGATCATGGCTGATCATCGAATTCAATATCCCGATTCCCCCCTTCCCCCTACATCCCCTGATCTCTACAGAAACATAGAATCCCTGCGTGCTGGCTTATAAGGGGTATAAACACTGTCATAGAACATTTGAACCGAACAGCCTGCTTCTGTGATGCAAAGAATTTGTGACACTACGTAAATTTGTCATTCTGTACAACAATCTCTTCTGCTCCTGCTGACTAATGTGCTACAGTGCCAGAGAGGAATCTTCAAATTGGGAAACATTGCATGGAATAAGAACATAAGAATTAGGAGCAGGAGTAGGCATCTGGCCCCTTGAGCCTGTTCCACCATTAGTAAGTTCATGGCTGATCTTTTTGTGGCCTCAGCTCCACTTACCCACCTGCCCGCCATAGCCCTCAATTCCTTTACTGTTCAAAAATTTATCTATCCTTGCCTTAAAAACATTCAATGAGGTAGCCTCAACTGCTTCACTGGGCAGGGATACTATAGATTTCTAGGAAGAAGTGATCAGGATTATTAGTACTATGGTGGTTTATATTTAGTTGGCTATTAATAGACCTTTAAAGATTTCATTTACTTCTTGGCAACTTATTCTGCCAAAAGTTGGAATTTGCTAGAATTTGGCAGTACTGGTGAGCTAATGAGTTTAACAGCACAGACAGAGGGTGGGTGGGACATCACAGGGTGTAGCAACGTTGGCAAGGGAGAGGTTTTGGAGTTTGACAGAACCAAATGGATGCTCCTGGCACAGGGTAGCATCAGGAATATAGTAGTTCAGGTATTCATAGAATCAGAGTGCAGAAAGAAGTCATTTGGCCCATTGAATCTGCAGCAACCACAATCCCACCCAGGTTCTATCCCCATTACCCCAAGCATTTACTTTAGCTAGTCCCCCTGACACTAATGCGCAATTTAGTATGGCCAATTCATCTAACCCGCACATCTTTCGAGTGTGGGAGGAAACTAGAACACCCAGAGGAGATTCATGCACTCACGGGTAGAATGTGCAAACTCCACACAGACAATGACCCGAGGCTGGAATCGAACCCGGGTCCCTGGCGCTGAGAGGCAACAGTGCTAATCATGGTGCCACCGTGCCACCCCATTGAGGGCACAGCTGAAGGCCTGGGAGCATCAACATGTGCTCTGGAGGCGGCTGCAGTGATGTTGTGGACTGAGGAATTGACTGCATAATTTTAAACGGTGTTTGCGAGTCCATAAACAACCCACTGGAAAATCTGGTGAGTTGTCCTGCTGATGACAGCAAAGTACAAGTTACATTTGCGCTTTCAGCCAAGTACTTTTCAAATTCGCCTCAGGCTCCTGACCCGGCAATTGAACTTTTTCAGAAAACACCCGACTTCTTGCAACATCTGCATTTTATTATCAACTGTTTCCAATTTTTTTTATGGCTTATGTCATAAATGTTACTTTTGCTGATAAATTTTCACTTAACTTATAAGCCAAGATGGAAGTTCAAACCAACTTCACAAAATTATTTTCAGAATTTAATAAGCATTTCTTGTTACACCCTTCCTGGGATTTGTAACTTTATAAATAAAAAAGGAAATTGATTTGCTTAGATTTCTACTCTGTTGATTTTCATTCTATTAACTAAGGGAATCAAATGCTCATTTGTTCACAAATAAGTCAATCAACTACTTAGCAATTGAACAGATCATGCCCCATTTCAGCCAATCACTATTTTCTGCCTTGTAAGCCACTAATGCCTTGAAGGTGTGAGGCTTGATTTTTACAATCAGCTTGGACAAGGGTAAAATATAACTAATCAGGGAGCAAGGGGCAGCATTTCCCTGCAGACTTTGGAACACTGTCGTCCAGCTCAAATCAGGTCAGAAGCCCGCACTGTGGAGGAAACAGATAACTGTGTGTTTCCCCTGAGCGAACTATTCATGGCCAAAGGGTGGGTTTGCCGTTCAATTAAGGATGGCAGGTGGGCTCTAAGAGCTGCAGGGTGAAGCAGAAGCCTCCCAGCTTGAAAGCAGCAGTAAATAAGAAAGAGGGTCATAGAGCTAATCCCTACAGGGCAGGAGGGGGTCATTTGGTCCGTTGAGCCTGCACTGCCAACAATCCCACCCAGGCTCTATCCCTGTAACCCGATGTATTTACCCTGCTAATTCTCCCTGACACTAATGGTCAATTTAGCATGGCCAATCAACCTAGCCCACACATCTTTGAACTGTGGGAGGAAACTGGAGCACCCGGAGAAAACCCATGCAGATATGGGGAGAATGTGCAAATTCCACACAATCACCCGAGGCTGGAATTGAACCTGGGTGCCTGGCGCTGTGAGGCAGCAGTGCTAACACTGTGCCGCTCTGGGTGCTTCAAACTGGGGTTCCCTCTCTCCAACATTTTGAAAGTTTGCTGTCTCCAGGCTGCTCATCTGGCTCCCCTGCTGCCTCTGGGAACTTGGAGGCCAACTGGAGAATCCCAGTTGGCCTCTATTAATACTCATTTAATTGGTTTCATTGACTACCTGCCACGCCCCCGCCCCCCGCACCCCCCCTTTTTTTTTTGAGAAGATGGCTTGCAGGCGTGATAGGGCTGGAGAATAGGCACAGAGATCGGAGGTGTTATTTTTGACTGCCTACCTTCATTTCCGGCCCTGATAAGGAAAATACAGCCCAAGAAATATTTTGAGCTTATCGGAACAGGAATCCTGTAATTAGAAAATATTTTTCCTTCCAAAAAACATTAACTTACTCAAATACGGAACAACACAACATACCTTTTCAGGTGCTGCTGCTGTCTACCCCTAAAATGGTCACTTGTACATCATCACAACCAAAATGACAGCATTAAAGCAGGGTGCAAGTCTGACAATTAACTTCTTTTTCCTCCATCCCATTAATAAAATAAACCCTTCGCCATGTCACAGTTTTTGGATTTGAGAGTTGCCTTATAATTGGCTATTTTGTTTGGTATCCGTTCAGCTGTTTCTCTGATACCCCATTTGATAGCAGGACCTCACTCTGTGGAAAGTGTCAGTAAGAAGCAAGAATTTAAATAAATTCAATTAGGTGCACAACCTAGAATGCACTTAATAGTTCAACAGCACTTATCACAGAGGAAGAGTTGAAATTATTTTAGCTCAATACCAAAGTTACATTCTAGGATCAGACTAGACAAGTTGTATCATTAAAAAAAAAATTTTGTAACAGCTTTAATTTAGTGCATTAAAAGAAACTCTCATTACAAAATGCTGATTTTTAAATAAGTGAGGTGTACAGGCTTGATCCAGTTAGGGTTTCATCCCATCGCTCTATGCCCTTCTTAGATCAATTGGCGTAACAGAAATGACACTGGTCCTGTCTTTATTTAGCATTACCTCATGGACTGAATAGGGACTGTACAAGGGCAGGCAGTAAAGTGCCAAGAATAGCTGCAGCCCACTCACTTGAGAACGCATACCCCTGATGGAGCTAACTGCAGCAGTGCTGAGTTTGGAGAGGATGAATTAATATAGTAGGTTGTTGCTGGAATAATGTCACCTGGTACCAAAGAATACTGCTCTTTACTAGACACTGAACAAGTTAAAACTACTTAGAGTCATAGAGGTTTGCAGCAAGGAAACAGGCCCTTTGGCCCAACTTATCCATGCCATCCACATTTGGCCCATATCCTTCTATACCTATGAAACTGTCTAAACACTTTTTGAAAGACAAAATTGCACCCGCCTCTACTACCACAGCTGGCAGCTTGTTCCAGACAATCACCACTGTGTGTGAAAAAATTGCCCCTCTGGACACTTCTGCATCTCTCCTCTCTCATCTTAAACCTATGCCGTCTAGTTTTAGGCTCCCTATCTTTGGGAAAAGATGTTGACTATCTAACTGATCTATGCCCCTCATTGTTATATAAGATTACGCCTAAAAAACTAAAAAATTATTTTGACCATTTTTAAAAAAGTCCTTTGCCAACAAATATTTCATAGAAATTGTTCTATGCATTTGCTTCTTAGTCATTTTATTTATTCAGTCAGTTTTCTGATATATTAATTCTCGCACCACTGATACCACCTTTTTCTTTGTTATTTTAATTCCTGCCTCATGAATGCACCTTTCGCAGTTGAAAAGTTGAGCGCTCAGACCTATTTCCAATACTGCCTTTAAGCCGGTTCTTGGATTGTGCAGCTGCACTCAAATGTATCTTTGGAGGAGAAATTTAGTGCTCAGTTTGGTGGAAAAGAACTGAAAATGGAGTGAACTGGCAGTGGAAGTGAAGCAACTTCATTTCCTGTTGTGTTCCTGCTGATCTTCTATTTTCATACCACGATTTTAGTTCTGGTTGAAACCCACTGTGGGCACCTCATCAATAGGTGCAGTTTGGGATCCCAATGATGTATGTGGGGCTCAAAGAGCATTTTCATCAAGTAGCAGCTTATGTAGCTACCCCATCAGGCAAAGCTGGCAAGACCACAAAGTAAGCGAAGAAAACTTTCCTTTGTGAGACCAGGAGGAACATGAGAGGCTTGTTCCTCACTGTCCTGAGCATCCCTTCCCTCCCCAAGTTGCAAACCCCTTGGATCGTTGCCCTTCAGTTATTTACCTGGGTGGTAATAGTCTTCCCTGGATGTCAGCAGGTGGCCACACGGTCATCTGCTGGTTGGGGAGCTGCCCCTTTGCATCCACATTGACGAGTAACAGACCTGCGCCATTCGGTTGAGACCCAGCAGATAAAAATCTGCTGGGTCTCCGAGACCAACCCCAAGGCAAGAATACAACCCAGTGGCAAAAACAACATCAACACTATGTAATTATCTAGCACCTTCAACGGAGAAAAACATCCCAAGGTACTTGACAGGATTTTTTTTTATTCATTCGTGGGACCTGGGCATCGCTGGCTGGCCAACATTTACTGCCCATCCTAGTTGTCCTCGAGAAGATGGTGGTGAGCTTCCTTCTTGAAGCTTTGTGCAGTCCACACGCTGTGTGTTGACCCACAATGCCATTAGGGAAGGAATTCCAAGATAGCAGTACATTTCCTAGTCAGGATGGCAAGTGGCTTGGAGAACTTGCAGGTGGTGGTGTTCCCATGTATCTGCTGCCCTTATCCTTCTAGATGGAAGTGGTCGCGGATTTGGAAGGTGCTGTCTGAGGATCTTTGGTGAATTGCTGCAGTGTATCTTGTAGGTAACACACGCTGCTGCTAGTGAGTGTTGGTGGTGGAGGGAATGGATGTTTGTTGATGTGGTGCCAATCAAACGGCCTGCTTTGTCCTGGATGGTTTCAAGCTCCTTGAGTGTTGTTGGAGCTGCACCCATCCAAGCAAGTTGGGTGTATTCCATCACACTCCTGACTTGTGCCTTGTAGATGGTGGACAGGCTTTGGGGAATCAAGAGGTGAGTTACTCGCCGCAATATTCCGAGCCTCTGACATGCTCTTGTAGCCACTGTGTAATCAGATATATATTTAAAAAAAAACAGTTCTTCCCGCCCCTCAGCAGGATCTCTGCTTGCCATCTCCTCATAGAGCCATTGGAAATTCAGCTGTCTATGGATTAGCCTTATGAGTTGTGTCTATGTGGCATAGCACATCGATGGCTCGTTAAGACTTCTTAAAATTAGCTTACAACTCGAAATACAATGAGGCCTTGTCAAGTGTCGCCTTTTCTCATTTCTACCTTATAAAATATCAGTTGAGGAACCGTTGTTTGGACAAGGCATTTCCCGTTATTCTGCTACTTTTTTCAGGTGAAAGGGCCTGGCACCGACAAAGTATAATCTGTTCCATTATCTCCGCAAACCAATTAGGACCTCTGTAATTCAAAATGGCTTTCACAAGAACAATTGTAACAGTGAATATGAATGCTCAATATCAATGGGTACAAAATGGCACATTACCAAAAGATATATTTGATAAAACTTAACATTTATAAGAAGATCCTTATGTGAATAGAGTCAAAAAGCGCTGCTGGCGCCAAGCAGTACTTAACAGCTGCAGCTCTCTTTTTGCCCAGTCTGATTAAGTGGAATTTACTGCACTGATCACTGAACCACCCAAGCTTTATAATGACATGAGCACGGTTGTTAGCAATTCTTACTCCAAATAATGCTTTAGATTTCCTACAAACTGTCTACTCGTTGCCTTTGTTGCTCAGAGTCTTTCTTCTTCAGCAGGCGACATCTGCTATATGGTTTCAGCTACTAAATTAAGCATGATGATGAATATTACAAAAAAATGTCAATGTAGCATGAAACACATTACCATCCTTGAAAACTCCTACACCTGTCATGCTCTTAGATAAGGTGCTAATATGCTAATGCAGTCCTTAGAGGGTTAATCAAAGTAGTCCATCAGCTTCAGCCAGGCTCCTCCTACTTCTGGCTGCAGCATGCAGACTGTCACATTCCTCATTTCTATCAGTGAGTTTTAAATTGCCCAGACAAACAAGCAGAACCAACGAGCTAGAAAAGGTCACACCTGGCGTGTGGTCGGCCTGCTCCCTGTGTCCAATGCTCCACCCACAATTCTCCAGGTTTACGCCACTCTGTCTACTTGTCTTTTGTGTTTCCTTCCTCCCCCAGCTGTTCCATTCAAAAAGCCAGGCTCAGCAATCTGCCCTCCTGAAACTACTTATTAAGCCAAGCTGGCTCAAAAGACCGGCTCAGCACGTGCCACTTCTTATCTATCCAGTTTCAAAATCCAATTGCGTGGTGCTTAAAAAACAAAACATAAATGGACTTAACTCTCATTGGCTCCCCTGAAGCAATTCGAACAAAAGCATGAGTGACAAAGACATTCTCCAATATGGCAGGTGTTAGTGTCAGATTCAGCCTCAAGGCACATAGGCAAAAGTATTAGCTTTCAGTTAAAGCTCAGACATGCAGAAACAGGGAAGTACCATTCGTACAGCAGTATTGTTAGTGCAGCTACCTAGTCAGGTGTTAATTCCCAGCACCACTTGTTCCAAAGCGCATCATTTCTAATTAGGAGCTGCGATAAGGAATAGCGAAGCTACTTTTGCTAGCAGCATAAAGGACAAGCTTATTAGTAAAGTGCAGTGAACAAAGTGGTGAGACGTAGTCTTTGTGACCAATGTGGTAGTGACAGTCTTACCTTTAACAATAACTGTAATCAGACCTTTAAATATTTAAATCTGAAGAAAGAGAAAGAAAGAGATAAAAAACAAAATGAGGTGAATACAAACATACCAGTTCTGATTAAAAACAGTATGAATAATTTTGGAGGAATTAGACTTAGTGTAAGGGCAAACAATGCTCATTTGATTTAACTGCTGCTGTGTGAAATTGAAGAGTTACATTAATGTCTGGCAACAATTTTCACCAGTAATTAAATTGCTAATGTATACTTTCACATTAACTCACAATCAAAACTGAAATGCAAGACAGAAGTGTTTTTTAAATTGGGAATGTAGCAAAGTAATTTGGATTTTAAAATTCCTACCACACACACTCAATCATGAGATGCTATTCCTTTTACACAAAATTAACTCAGAACAAAGCACAGCAATGTAAAATTATTTATTGTACAAGACGTATATAAACTGGTGGGGTCAACTCTTAGAGGGTTGGCTTGGCTCATTGTCTCAGTCAAATCAGTTTCCTATTAGATACTTTCTGAAAAGGATGATTAAGAATCTAAATAAGACACGTCAAAAAATGAACCACAACTTATAAAGGGCTGTATATAATTTGCAAGTTCTCCAAACTTAGGCAACACATACCAAGGTATGCATAACTACATTTCTAAAAACATGGTCTGAACTTTCAAAATGAAAACTGTCCCCAAATTTTGAGACCAGGTTACATTTCGATCTTGCTGCAGAAAGATATTTCAGATGGTGTAAAAAAAAACTGTCACATTGAAAACACATGAAAATAACACAGGCGATTTCCAGGTAAACAATTAAACAGGGTACTGTGTTATGAAAAGAAAGTGATAATTAATAATACTTGTCAGTTGAAAGCCATCTTCCCTCTTGGGAGTAGACGTGATGCACTGCTGTGTAATTTCAGCACACTCCAATCTGAGCAATTGTGAAGAGGGCTTTTGTAATGCCAGAGGAGAATGATTTCTACTGTTCACTGTTAAAACTTCATAACAACAATGGTAATTAGGCATTTTAATCAGCAACAGAGGGCTGTTTTCTCTTCACTCTTTTTCCTGTATTTTACATGAAGCATAATTCTGAATCATCTGCTTTAGGTGGAACACATCGGTGACACCAGGATGTTTGAAATGGGGTTGGCTTTGTTTTACCCGAGCTACAGCTTTTGTACATGCATTATGGATGAACCACAAATAATTGTAAAAACAAAACCCGAACAAGCTGCTGTCTTGGTTAAGACGTAATGAAAAATAACGAACTCTGAGGTTCAGTGGTTTATGATTAACCCTTCAGTAATGTATAACACTTTGCTGCTCAGTCATGATGGCCAATTTTCTCATAGGCAACTCAGTCAACTTATTTTGTAATAAAATCATTGCAACATTTACTTAGAAGGTGTAGCGTTTTTATGATGAGCATGAATCATCTGCAGATTTTCATCAGGCATGGTTTGAAGAAAGCTACACATTGAACTAGCTAATACCAGACCCATCTTAAACAACACATACTTGTTTTCATCTGAGTGTATTAGAAAGAAACTTTAATTATTTTGCAGCTCATTGCTCAAAGACTAAAATGTTGATTTAATAATGAAAATAATGCTGGACGTGGAACAAGAAGCACTGATGTTTCAGATGACATGCTAACTGAGATCTTCTTTGCTACCTCAGTACTATTTTAAGAAATGCAAGGGAGTTCTCACAATGTCAGGGCCAGAACCTATCCTTCAATTATTAAAAATAGATTGTCCAGTTATTGATTTTGGTTGCTTGAGGGACTTCGCAGCGAGAAAATTGATTGATGCATTTCAATATGTTACAACAATGACAACACATCAGAAATATTCCAATCAAACACTTTGGGATGTCTGAGGCTGTGGTAGGTGCTATGTATAGAGACAAGTTCTTTCTGTCATAGCATCCACTGAGCTGGGATGTAATCTTTCTAGATCACTGCTGTGATTAATGTGCTAGAGAGCCTACAATAACACTGTACTATGTGAAGCCTGGGAATTGGGGCTAGGCTATAGGTGAGGGCAAAATGCACTGCCAATCTGTGCAGACTGTCGAGACTCAGACAATGGAATAGTAACTATATGAACGATTTGCAGACAATTTCAGTACCATTAATCAAAGTGGAACTCAACAATTGTTTCGTATACTGGAAATTTCAAAACAATGCAATGCACTTGCACACTAATGCCCCATTATACTAGTTTTCCAAGGTGGATACTAGATTGGATGGAAGTGGATTTTTTGATCACCATTGACTGCTGGTCAGAGAGATTCTACGTAGCAATTTCAATTGTTCCATATAAACGACAGCAATCCAGTTTATGACAATGTAAAACATATGCTACTGGCCTGAATCATAGAAGTACAGAAGGAAGCCATTCGGCCCATCGAGTCTGCACCGACCACAATCTCACCCAGGTCCTATCCCCACAATCCCACATATTTACCCTAGCTAGTCCCCCTGACACTAAGGGGCATTTAGCATGGCTAATCCAACCAGCCTGTACATCTTTGGATGCGGGAGGAAACCAGAGCTCCTGGCAGAAACCCACTCAGACACGGGGAGAATGTGCAAACTCCACACAGTCACCCAAGCCAGGAATCGAACCTGGGTCCCTGGCGCTGTGAGGCAGCAGTGCTAACCACTGTGCCACCATGTCACGTTATATTTACTCTTTGCAACAGTTATTGGACAGGAGACAGGTTGCACTATCCCATTGCTCTTTAATGCAGTACAGTCAACAGGACTGACTTGATTATAGCATGCTTGTGATTGTCAAACTTGCTTTGCGTTCAAGAAAGCTTGGCTAATTGCAAGATCTGGAAGTAAATTCAAAATTAGGCTAAAATTTACTTTTTAAGTCAACTGAAAAAAGGAAATACAAAGATGACATATTGTAAAAATGAGCTGCAGCTTGTCTGATAGTGTAGTGCATAAATGCACCAGTTGGTGTGATATTGAGCTGTAAAGGATGTGGAGGTTTCTGGTTTGACAGTGCCTGTGCTGAAGTGGCCAATCTGAGTCACTAATGCTGAGCATGCTAAGCAGAAGATTCTACTCCTGATCACTGCCCAGCAACTCTGCTGGAAGGGCTCATGTGGGTGTCAGGTGAGGGCACATTTGGGCTCAGCTGTGATGCCTCTTCATAGTTCACCAGCCTATCAATAAACAATGTCCAGATTTTTATATGACAAAACACTATTTGGATGAGCATGAGTCACCATTTCCAGAAAAAAATGGGAGAAAGAAAGAATACAAGAGATACCTTTTATATCTATACTAAATATCAAATACGTAAGACAGAAAACAATTACATTCTCATCAGTTTCTAGAAACAGATGTGGGAAAAGTGCACTGACTTTGCAGGACGAACTTCAGAATTTTTTTGTGTAAGATGGTGTTAAAGGGAGACGACAATTAATGGATTGCAACCCCGATGGTACTAACTAGGAATCAAAATGAGATATGTTACTGTCTGCCACTCTGAGTTTGGACTGAGTGGGTAGATTTCTTTATACATCAGTAGCTTTCTCTTCCCAGTAAGGTTACAAATGAAGAATACTTTAAACTTGAATAAACCACTTAAAACTTCATTTCAACAATCCTACAGTTTCAACCTAAACGTTACAGAGCAAATGAAGCAATTATCTGTGGAAGGTTTTCACCAGCAGTTACCAAAAAAAAAGCAACTGGAAGTGAGCTGGAGGATGGAAGAGAATAAGTACAGCAGAATCTTAGAAAATATCCCTCCTTAGGTATTCACAGGGGAGATAAGAACATAAGAACATAAGAACATAAGAAATAGGAGCAGGAGTAGGCCATCTGGCCCTTCGAGCCTGCCCCGCCATTCAATAAGATCATGGCTGATCTGTCGTGGCTCAGTTCCACTTTCCCGCCCTCTCCCCATAACCCTTAATCCCCTCTCTTATCAAAAACCCATCAACCCGCTTCTTAAAAATATTTAGCGAGGCAGCCTCCACCACTTCAACGGGCAGAGAATTCCAGAGATTCACCACCCTTTGAGTGAAGAAGTTCCTCCTCAACTCCGTTCTGAACCGCCCCCCCTTTATCTTGAGGCTGTGCCCCCTAGTCCTACTGTCTTTTTTGAGCGGGAAGAGTCTTTCCACCTCTATCCTATCCATCCCATTCATCATCTTATACGTCTCAATGAGATCTCCCCTCATTCTTCTAAACTCTAACGAGTACAAGCCTAGTTTATTCAGCCTCTCCTCATAGCTCAACCCCCTCAACTCCGGTATCAGCCTAGTAAACCTCCTCTGCACTCCCTCCAAGGCCAAAATATCCTTGCGCAGGTGCGGCGCCCAAAACTGCACACAGTACTCCAGCTGCGGCCTCACCAATGCCCTATACAGCTGCAGCAAGACCTCCCTACTTTTATATTCAATCCCCCTCGCTATGAAGGCCAGCATCCCATTCGCCTTCCTGACCACCTGCTGCACCTGCAGGCTGGGTTTTTGCGACTCATGCACAAGGACCCCGAGGTCCCTCTGCACCGTCGCCTGCTGCAGTTTTTCGCCACGTAAGTAATAGTCCTTCCTACCATTCTTCCTACCAAAGTGGACCACCTCACACTTGCCAACATTAAATTCCATTTGCCATTTCCTGGCCCATTCGCCCAGCCTATCTAGATCCTTCTGCAGACTCTCCACACCCTCCACACAATTTGCCTTTCCCCCAATCTTGGTGTCATCAGCAAATTTCGACACCCTACACTCGGTTCCCTCCTCCAGATCATCTATATAAATGGTAAATAGCTGAGGCCCCAGCACCGACCCCTGGGGCACCCCACTAGTCACCAACCGCCAATCCGAATAGCACCCATTGACCCCCACTCTCTGCCTCCTATTTGACAACCAATCCTCTATCCACGCTAACACCCTACCCCCAACTCCATGTCCTCTGACCTTCTGCAGTAACCTCTTGTGAGGTACCTTATCAAACGCCTTCTGAAAATCCAGAAAAACCACATCCACCGGCTCTCCTCTATCCACCGCCCTAGACACATCCTCATAGAACTCCAGTAAATTTGTCAGACACGACTTCCCTTTAATGAAACCGTGTTGCGTCTGCCCTATCAAGCAATTCCCTTCAAGATGCCTCGCAATTTCCTCCTTAATGACGGATTCTAACATTTTACCTACCACAGACGTTAAACTAACCGGCCTGTAATTCCCCGCCTTTTGCCTGGCACCCTTCTTAAACAACGGCGTAACATTAGCCGTTTTCCAATCCTCCGGCACTTCCCCGGAATCCAGCGACGTCTGGAAAATAACCACCAAGGCATCCACTATCACCTCCGCCATTTCTTTCAGAACCCTCGGATGCATTCCATCCGGTCCTGGGGACTTGTCCACAATCAGCCCCTCCAGTCTGTCGCGCACCACCTCTCTAGTAACAGTAATGTCATTAAGACCCTCCAGTCCTACCACCTTTCCATCGCTAACACCCGGCAAATTATTCACGTCCTCCTCCGTGAAGACAGAAACAAAAAAGTTATTCAAGACCTTAGCCATATCCCCATCCCCTACCACTAGGTCCCCTTTCTCATCCGCTAAGGGACCAACGTTCACCCTAGCCAGCCTCTTCCTTTTTATATATTTATAAAAACTCTTGCTATCCTTTTTTATATTAAGTGCTAGCCCAGCTTCATAGCTTCTTCTACCCTCCTTTATCAACTTTTTTGTCAATCTTTGTTGACGATGTTGCATCATTATTCTCCAGCTGCAGTCTGGGCTGAAGACTTTTCCATGACTAGCTCAAAACTGTTCCATGAAGAGCTAACTGGAGCCAGGATTCTACCTGTGTGAGCTGGGTGAAATCAGAGCTCCCATTCCCCAGAGGAGGAATGCTTAAAACCTGCTGTTAACAGTAATTTTAATACAGCTATGTGAAATGTTTCAGAATGAAGAATATTTTAAATCAAGTTCTGAGTCATCACTGTGTCACTTTAGATAGTTTATATGTTTATTTATTAGTGTCACAAGTAGGTTTACATTAACACTGCAATGAAGTCACTGTGAAAATCCCCTAGCTGCCACACTCCGGCACTGGTTCACATACACTGAGGGAGAATTTATCATGGCCAATGCACCTAACCAGGACGCCTTTCAGACTGTGGAAGGAAACTGGAGCACCTGATGGAAACCAATAGTTTACAGATCGTTCACAAACAGAGTGTTTCTCCCTTACCCACAAATGTAGTAATGCAAAAAAGGCATGTCCTGTTTTGCAGAAGAAATTATATTTTGATGGTATTAAGGTTGAGATGTTAATAAACAGAATGTTTTAAAACATTAAACAGAAGCAACGGACATTAAGATGTCGTATCATAGAGTGGGCAAGGACCTACTCCAATGGGGGTCATTTTGACCCAACCTATCTGGCTGGCTGGAAACTGAAGTTAATGGGATCAGAGTCAGGCAGGTTCTAAAATAGCTGACTGCTTCTATCCTATCAACTTCCCTTTGGTTAAAATGACCAGACAGGTGTTTTGCCAACTGCATTGCTACACGGTGATCAGAGCTGATAAAACAGTCTGATCATGGTTAACCGAGAAGGATATTTCAAATGTGGTTTTCACAGATAAATCAAGGCCGTTGTTTTTAACCTAAGAAAAAAAACAGTAATTTTTTATAAGTGCAAATACTTTGCCAAGTTGCTGGAAGTAGCAGTGTCTAATGTATCGAGTAATATGTATCCAAGCATTGAGACCTGAGGCTGAGAAGAACAAAAGTTCAAGTGTGAAAACTTGAAGTATCAGACATTATCCTGGCAAAGCAAGAAAACGTTGCTGTTTTGTTTGATTTAACCATAAAACTCATCCAGTTAAGTGGAGAGCACTATGCATTCCATAATCCGTTGCTCACAGTGGTAGATTGCAGATAATAATAGGGGAAAAATAATTCAGAACAAATTTGGAACTACTCTTAAGTAGCTCAGCGGTTAAATGGCTTAGAGAGAGCACTAATGACTCCTTTGGAAATCTGTCAATTTCAAGCCCCACAGCAGAATTTCAGCACATAATTGAAGCTGGCACTCCAGTACATGAGTGAGGGAGTGCTGCATTGCTGGAGGTTTCATCTTTCTGGAGAGATCTAAACCAAGGCAGCACCTGTTTGTTCAAGTTGACAAATGATCCCATGGTGCTTTGAAAGTACGGAAATGCTCCTTAACAACAACTTTCTTCTACCAACATCATTAAAACTCATTAGTCTTTTATCTCGTTGTTGTCAGATCTTGCTACATAGAAGGGAGGTGATGGCCTTGTGGTATTATCGCTAGACTATTAATTCAGAAACTCAGCTAATGTTCTGGGGACCTGGGTTGGAATCCTGCCACAGCAAATGGTGGAATTTAAATTCAATAAAAAATATCTGGAATTAAGAATCCACTGATGACTATGAAACCATTGTCGATTGTCAGAAAAACACATCTGGTTCATTAATGTCCTTTAGGGATGGAAATCTGCCCTCCTTACCTGGTCTGGTCTACATGTGACTTCAAACCCACAGCAATGTGGCTGACTCTCAACTAGGGATGGACAACAAATGCTGGCCAGCAGCAAAGCCCGTGTCCCACAAATGAACTTTAAAAAACGTGCAAAATGGTTGTCACATTTGCCCATGTAATCACAGTGAATACCAAGATGTACGTCAGGACTCCTTGGAAGTCCTGTTGGACTGACTCCATAGGAATTGCCCCTGCTGACTGAACTTCTAATGGGCAATTCCCCTGATTCCCAGGACCCTCCAAACAATCAGGGTCAGAGACTTTGGATAGTTACCCAGGAAATGTTAGACACAAAAATATGAGTGTAACTCCTGGGTAATTGCAGAACTGAACCTCCAAGCATATGAGCATACCATCCCCTATTCCCACGACAACCCCGACAATCTCTCCTTCTGATCTCATTGGCCGAATCCCGACTGCCCAATTACCCCTGAAGCTGATTTGGCAACCCCTCCTGACCCATTTACCCATCTCACCCACCTGCTATCTACCATATGCCACCCTACAACTCTACCCACATGCCACCTCAGCCATCTGCTGCCCAACCATGGCACCCACCTAACGCACAACCACCATACCCAGTTACCACTTACCTCACCCATCCTACCCATTCACTCGTTCATTCATTTACCCATTCATTCATCTATCCATCAATTGTTTACTAATATTCACACTGGACATTTTAATTTACTTAACAGTAGCTAAGTGCCCTAAAAGGGTGGCCTGTATTCTGCGCGGAGTCTCTTTGCTGCTCTCTACGCTAGTTTCAGTGCAAAGTGAGTTTTTCTGGCTGCTGCCTAGGAAATCAGTCTTTTAAACATGTACAGCTAAGCGCAGTTTTATGTCTGATTGGTGCTGGGCGCAGTGATTCAGACCCTGATTGGAAGTTTTGGGCTATAGATTTTTTTCAGTGTTGCAATCTGACTTCTAACTGTGGTAAAGGGTTCTAAAGGTAACTTAAAACATGTCTATCTGTTCAATAATAGATAGCAATATGAAGTGGTCCAGGGATGAATAGTCTTTTAAATTGACTGTGACAGTTAAATGGGTCAGGGCATGCCGATCTCTTTGAGCGGCAGAGTTACCTTACATTGAACAGATGCGCACCAATATGACAGAATCAGCTTCTCCACAAGACAAGTCACAGCACAGGTTGTGCATAAAATGACAATTTCGTGATCCGAGACTTTTCAGGTCCTCCACTTAAAAGACGTCGGGTCTTTTCGCATACTGCAAACCATATACTGCAATGTCAAAGGAGGAACACGCTATACAAAAACAACGCTTCAATTTTCTTTCATTGCCTTAGCAACATTAGACATAAATAGAAGGTATTCAGGTTACGGGACCAAAAAAAAATCACAATCCTCTCTCAACACATTGCACTCTGGAGGCCAGTTGCTTTCTATAAAGAAATGCTGCTGCAAATTGACATTTATTTGTCCCACTTAACTTAATTTGCTTTCATTGGAAAATCTTCAACATGTTCTGCATGACCTCTTGAATAGGAATTTAACACCCGAGACTGCTAATTTTCTCTACTGTACCAGATTTAAGGATGAAGAACGCAATGATGAAGCAGTCTAAACCCATTTTGAAATCAGTTCCTCTTGAACCAACATTATTTCCTGGAAGCTGCAAATTTCTTTTTTAAAGATGCAGTTTCCATAATCACATAAACTGTAAAAGGGGCAAAAGATTTTATCTGAGCTAATGTGGGCTACATTCTCCAACTAATTTTAAGCAAAGTGAGCAAATACTTGCACCCAGTTGACAACCTAAAGATTATTAAATAAAGCTGTTTATTTGATCACTTATATGATTGCTACTCTGGGATGTTTTCGCTATTTGAATTGACTTCCACATTTGCCTGAAGTCAACAGCTTGAAATGGTTCAAATCGCCCTATCAGGAAGCACGAGAACCATCTTTAGACTAGCACATGACTCTCACTAGCCAACTGAATAGTGACACTGGAACTCTGGAGACAAACTGCCTGACTCTGTGAGGCTGTCTGCAGGGTTGTGCAACTTGTGAGGAAAGGAATATTAATATACAATACTCAAAATTCACAAACACCTGCACCACATAAGCAAAGGTTCCTTTCTTTACAAAAATTGCAGCTTGTAAAGTTTAAAGTTTATTTATTATTGTCACAAGCAGGCTTACATTAACACTGCAATGAAGTTACTGTGAAAATCCCATAGTCACCACACTCTGATGCCTGTTCAGGTACACTAAAGACTCAAGAACAGCTTCTTCCCTGCTGCCATCAGACTTTTGAATGGATGTACCTTGCACTAAGTTGATTTTTCCCTACACCTTAGCTATGACTGTAACACCACAATCTGCACTCTCTTTCCCTTCTCTGTGAATGGTATACTGTGTCTGCATTGCACGCAAGAAACAATACTTTTCACTGTATACTAATACATGTGACCATAATAAACTAAAACAAATCAAACTGAGGGAAAATTTAGCATGGCCAATGCACCTGGACTGTGGGAGGAAACTGGAGCACTCAGAGGAAACCCATGTAGACATGGCAAGAATGTGCAGACTCAGCACAGACAATGACCAAAACTGGGAATTGAACCTGTTCCCTGGCGCAATGAGGCAGCAGTGCTAACCACTGCGCTGCCCGATTTGTCATCCCAATGGACAAAATGTCTCATGCTAATCATATCTCACTTACAAATTCAAATTACGTTAAATTTTCTGTGAATGTTTCTTCCCTCCATTGCGCTTTACAGCAGTTTATTTCAATGCCTGTCAAGACGAAGGAAATGAATGCTGAGGAATGGAATACTATTCCTATTTTGGAGGCCATTAGGATCAAATCTCCTAATATAAAACACTGCCAAAATGTACAAAGCTCACTCCAACCTCAGAAAGATAGCCCCATGTTCACCTGTGTGAATGTCTTCATTTCTACTTGACTGCCAGTTAATTTAATATCATATACTATGACCGCCATTAATTAAGAATGCCAAAATGTATTTACTAATTGAACTAGAGAGAGGCTTTTAGCACCTCAGTTTGCCTTGGATTTGAACCAAAATCACAGAGGTAAAAGAGACAATGCGATAAGTGAGAGACACCAGTCCCTATTTAGCCAACAAAGGTCCACGATGATCTTTCGCATAATACATTGCGCATAGATTGAGTTTTTAGCTATACAGAGATTAAATTTAAAAGATATTTCATGACATATCAACCCCTCCAGTTTTGTGTTTAGAAATCACATTAGTAGGAATAACACTATTGATTAGTGATTTGTAGACCGACCTTGTATATGCAAATTACATAAATGAAAGCATTCTTTTTGCAACAAATCAAATAGCTTCCCTTATGAAATTTGGAATGTACATCCACTGTAGTATTGGGGATAACATAGTGAATTATACAAATTAGAGTGAATATATCATTATGTAATTAGATGTAATTATATGTTACTTTATAAAAAGTAAGAGAGCATTACAGAGGATCACTAATAATCTACTCTAATGGTTCTTAAAAATACCTGCAGCTTAGTGTTTGAATAGTGTCGTTTAGTAATTAAGCTCCTAACAGGTATTTGTACCCAAAGGTCTATGTGACCGAGTTCTGCAGTTACTAAGCAGCTGTCAATATGAAAGTGTATTTTCTTATTTCATTTTTAAAATGGGCAACAAGCTCTACTGTTTTTTAAGCATCAGACTTGCGTCGAGCATGAATACCAGCTTATGCCGAATACCTTGCTTCTATGCTGCAAATAATTTGTAACTTCGTACCAGTTATGACGATGGGATTTAGGCTTGGAATTTGTTTAGGAGAGAGATGAGGAGACATTTCTTTACCCAAAGAGTGGTGAGCCTTTGGAATTCATTACCACAGGAAGTAGTTGATGCCAAAACATTGAACGTATTCAAGAGGTGGCTGGATATAGCACTTGGGGCGAATGGGATCAAAAGTTATTGGGAGAAAGCAGGATTAGGCTATTGCGTTGGACGATGAGCCATGGTAGTGATGAATGGTACAGCAGGCTCGAAGGGCTAAATTGCCTCCTCCTGCTCCTATCTTTTATGTTTCTATGACAGTAATTCCCAAAATGCACAGATCATCATGTCAGGATAACTTCCCTCACATTTTACTAACTCCTCTTCTGATGGTTCTGATTATTGCTGAGCTTACTTCATTGGCAGCCATTTGGTAACTAACTCATATGATCAGTTGTGAGCTGGATCCTTCCCTCACATAATAACAAGTTTAGATAGGATAGAATCAGAAAGAGTGTTCCCAATGGTAGGTGAGCCCAGAACTGGAGGGGGAGGGGGAGGTGGGTGGGGGTTAGAAGATTTTAGAAGGTGAGGAGAAATTTCTTCACCCAGAGGGTGGTTAATGTACGGAATTAACTACTACAAAGTAGCTGAAGCCAAAATGTTGTGCGATGTCAAGAGAAATTTAGGTATAGCTCTTGGGGCTAAATGAATCAAGGATTTTGAATTTGATGATCAGCCATGATCATAATGAATGGTGGAGCAGGCTCGAAGGGCCAAATGGCCTACTCCTGCTTCTAGTTTCTATAATAACCTGTTCTCTAATTCAGGATGGAAATTAGGAGAGAAACCCTGTATGATTTTCCTTCTCCATACAAAGGTTAAGTACTGCAGCTGCTGGAAATCTGGAATAAAAACATAATGCTGGAACCGCTGAGCAGGTCAGTCATTCTCCACGGAGAAAGAAAGAGTGTTAATGGTCATGATTCTCCCACCCCAACTTTTCGGCGGGTTGGGGTGGGAGATGTGCGTCGCAGGCCTTGTTCCAGGATTTGCGCATGCACATGTCCCAGAACTGGTGGACTGTCGCCAGTCAGACCACGCTGGAAACTGGCAGGAAGGCAGGTAACTAATGTGAATTTGTTTTTAATATGTTTCAAATGTCTTTTAAATGTAATTATCGGGAACTTCTCTGTCCCGATTGAATCTCCTACCATGGCAGAGTTTAGAGTAGCTCTCCTCATTCAGGTAACTAGTGGGACACCCCGCTGGAATGATGGGGGAGCAATCAGGGCCGCCCAGGGGGTTAGACGATTGGAGGGGAGGTGCCCCTTCGGCAGTACCAACCAACCTGTGCCCTGGCACTGCCCAAGGGGCAAAGTGCCCATGCCCAAGGGCACCTTAGCACTGCCCATGAGGCATGGAACAGTGCCAAGGGGGCAGGGCCTGTTGTGGGCAGAGCTCACTACCACTCTGTGTGGGGATCGGTCTGGGATGGAGGGAGGGCAGTGATTGGGGCGGGCTGGGCGGAGGCAAGGGGGGCATCACTACTGCTGGGGGTGGGGGTGGGCTGAACACTGAGGTGCTCCAGGACAGGGGGGTTTGGGACTGGCCCAGGAATTGTTGTGGGGGCCACCATCGGGCCCTTGAGGGGGTGGGGGGGCTGGAGAGGGAGCACTGTGGAGGTCCCGGGCTGGCCAGCAAACGGGAGTCTGACACGTTGGGACCACTGTGCATGCGCAGAGTTCCAAAACTTTCAGGTCCCGGTGTGAATAGGCCCCGCCCCTTTTGGTTTTTAATGAGATTCATGACTGGGACCTCTGCAGCGCACTGAGATTCAGGTGAGAATTGAACTGAGAAAACAGTTGGAATCCAGAACAGTTTTCCTGTCAATTCACCGCTTTTGGGAGAATCATGGCCAACGCTTCACGTCGATCACTTTTCATCAAAACACTTTGATGGAGACTGTTCCAGACAGTATGACTCAGCATTACCAAAGGTAAGGTATTAAATCGGAATAGATTAATTCCACAGAACAGTGGTCATGTTACAAGGCATGTTGTCCAGAGACCTGACTAATGATTCGACGCCCACTGTTCAAATCCCACCATGGCTGCTGAAGAACTCAGATTGAGTTCATGACCAGATTGTCAGTTCATCCACTCTAAGATTCTAGCTACAATCCCCAATGCAGCAGCCTTAGTTAAGTTCCTTAAGTAATTCCAGCATTTTTTTAAAACCATCTCCAATTGTATTTTCCATGTGGTTGGCTTTGTAGTTCCTTCCTTGAATCTGCTGCAGAGCTCAAATATTCCCCCATGCATCCCCCATGTTACAAAGCCCAAGTTGTCATCTGACTATGGCACACTACAGTACATGTAATTGACTTCCTCCACTTGCGCTATTCTGTTTTCATGACATCATTCGAATTGCTTTATTAATTGACGTTCTGCATTGATTGGAAATCTCGAGTTTCAAGACAACTTCGACTCATACCTCTTTCTAGCTTCATCCTTAGCCTTTTCAATACCATTCATAGAGAACATCCACTTTTTCTTCTGATGTAACGTTCTTCAAACTTATCCCTAATTAATTCTGAGGCACTGTTCTATCCAATTTTGTTTCACGAGCAACATTCTCAATCAATTTTGCTTCCCAGTTAGGTTTCAGCACAATTATCTAGTTTTAATTCTTGGTGGAAATTTGATATAGGTTAGGATTTTCTGCATCCACTTGTTGCAGGTAGGACTGAAAAATTTGGAGAGTGTTTGAATTTTGGCTTCTCTCCAAATTTTCCTGACCCGCCCGCAATGATGACCACCACTGTTGGGGCCCAAAGATCCCGTCCACAGTAGGGGCTTCAACGTCAATACCTGGGACATCACCACCCTGATGTAATTCTTAACAACAGGTTCAGTTACTTTAACCATCAACCAAATCTTTATCTGTTCCAGCTTGCTACCTGAATCCCCATGTGTAGCATCTTATTCTTCATGACGCTAATATTCATGTATGCACATTTCATATAGATGTATATATTGATTATATAGAGCTACATTCTGAGAAATGGTGCAGCAACTGGCCATTTCACTCAACCAGTCTCTGCCACTGATTATTTCCAACTTCTTCTTGTGCTTGTCTACTTCCCCTCATAAATACATCTATCATATTGGCTTCAACCATTCCCAGAGCTCCGCATTCTTACTATTTTTTGGATAACGAAGTTTCTTCTGAAATTCCCTATTGGATTTCTTGTTGACCATTTTGCTTTGGTGGCCTCTGGTTTTACTCTTGCCCACAAGAGGAAACATATTCTCTGTATCCACTCAATTTCATCATTTGAAATACCTTTATTTGGTATCCCGTCCACCTTTTTGCCCCAAAGGGAAACTCCAAAGAAACTAGTCAATCTTTCTCTAATATGTATTCCCACACATTCCTGGTATTATTCTTGAATTTTTTTTCCCTCACCCTCTCCAGTGTCTCTATATCCTTTCATATTATGGCCACTGGAATTGGACTCCAAGTGTTATCTAACCAAGGTTCATTACTACTCTACTTTTCAGTTGTGCCTCTCTTGAAATAGATTTGTTTTAAAAGTCCTTCTCCGTAGTGAACACACATGTATAATACTCACCTATATCTTTTGGCTCTACACAGATTCCACTTTGGTCCTTAATGAGCCACTTTGTATCCTACAAGCAATTGCCTCTGGACTGAATCCGCCAATCAACTCACAACGGCAAGTTTCAAAGTACCTGCATGTTTCAGGGCAGTCATCTTTCCTGCCGCATTCCAGCATCAGATTTCTTCCACTGAATTTATCATGTGAATAAAACATTGCTGCTACTGATTCCAGATGATAATATTGTTGCCTGTTTCATTATTGTTATGATTGCACAGGTAATCTAAAATGCACCAGGCACCTGTTGATATTTTCTAATTGAATTACTGGTAGATTCAGACTAATTGTAAAATTTATCACATTATCCTCAACAAAGCCATGGATATGCCCTGCAGATCGCGTAAGGCAAAGATTTAGAGTTACATGGTATTTTGTAATCAATAGCAAATGATGCCAGATTGTCGCTATTAAATGCCATTAAGTCTGTGTTTTGATCAGTCTAAATGAATTTATGGTAACCTAAAGTACAGCAAATGTTTTGATGGGGAATAGGACATCTGAGCAAACAAAAATATTGTCAGTCCTTTTGTATTTGGTCAAGTTCAGTCTTGATCCGGGTCCCTCACTACCTTTCATTGAGGCACAGTAATCAACTCATACAATTTAAAATAAATTGACATCCACTGGGTGCCATTCCTTGTACTACGGCCTGCAAATACATCAACCAATAAGTTAAAGCCATGTACCACTATTAACTTTTGTTCAGAGTGGTGTTCCACTCACCAATTCTCATCTCAAGAAAGAGCTATGATGTCAAAAATAACTAATCCAATATCTGACTGGGAAAGAACAAGTTGGGTAAACCACAGAAATGAAGAAACTAAAAACCAGGGTAGGCCATTTGACCTGTCGAACCTGCTCTGCCGTTCATTTTGATCATCACTGATCATTGAATTCAATACCCCTTTCCCTCCTGCGCCCCCTACATTCCTTGATCCCTTTAGCCCCAAGAGCTATATCCAATTTCTTCTCGAAATCAAACAACATTTTGGCCTCAACTACATTCTGTGATAGTGAATTCCACACATTCACCAACCACTGGGTCAAAAATTTTCTCCTGACCTCAGTTCTAAAAGGTTGACCCCCTTTTCCTCAAACTATGGACCCCCATTTCTGGATTCCCCCTCTACTGGGAACATTCTTTCTGAATCTACCCTGTCTAACCCTGTTAGAATTTTATAAGTTTCTATGACATTCCCTCACCCTTCTAAGCTCCAGTAAATATAATCCTAACCGACTTAGTCTCTCCGCATGTGACAGACCTGCCATTCCAGGAATCAGCTTGGTTAATCCTCACTGTAATCCTACAGCAAGGGCATCCTTCTTCAGATAAGGACACCAAACTGCACACAATACTCTAGATGTGGCCCTATACAATTGCAGCAAAACATCCTGATCCCTATGCTCAAATCCTCTCGCTACGAAGGCCAACATATCATTTGCCTTCTTTACTGCCTGCTGTACCTGTGCTCTTACTTTTAGTGACCGTTGAACGAGGACTCCAAGCTCTCACTGACAATCCACCTCTTTGAATTTACACCCATTCAAGTAATAATCTGTCTTCCTATTATTGCTACCAAAGTGGATAACCTCCCATTTATCTATCTTACACTGCATCTGCCATGCAGATGCCCACACACTCAGTCTGTTCAAACCACATCCTCCTCTCAGCTCACCTTCCCACTTTGTATCATCTGCAAATTTGGAGATAATACATTGAGTTCTCTCTTTCAAATCATTCATATATAATGTGAACAGTTGGGGTCCTAGCACAGATCCCTGTGGAACCCCACTAGTCACAGCCAGTTAGCAAAAGACTCATTTATGACATCTCTTTGGTTCCTATTTGCTAACCAGCTTTCTATCCATTTTAAAACATTATTTTCAATCCCATGTGCTTTAACTTTACATAGTAGTTTGTTATGTGATGCCTTGTCGAAAGCCTTCTAGAAGTCTAAATATACCACATCCGCTGGATCTCCTTGGTCAACTCTACTCGTTACATCCTTAAAGAATTTCAATGGATTTGTCAAGCATGATTTCCCTTTTATAAATCCATGCTGACTTTGTTGGTTTATATACTGGCTTCCATACGCCGAGTGATGAAATCCTTGATAATAGACAATAGCAGCTTTTCCAGTTAGGCTCAGTGGTCTATAGTTCTCAGTTTTCTCTCTCCCTCCCTTTCCGAAGGCTTACATTAGTTACCCTTCAATCTGCAGGAACTATTCCAGAGTCCAATGAATTTTGGAAAATAACCACAAATGGTTCTATTTCCAGGGCCACTTCCTTAAGTACTCTATCAGGACCTGGGGATTTATCCACCTTCAACCCCATCAATTTTCCCAAAACCATTTCTCTGCTAATGCTGATTTCATTCAGCTCCTCACTAAAACATGTTTCTCTCAGCACTTCATGACTTCCTTTATGAAGTCTGAAGCAATTTAATTCCTCAGTCGTTTCTTTATTCCCCGTTATGAATTCTCCCGTTTGATTGTAAGAAGCCTACACTCGTTTTCTTTTTACTTATCTATACAAACTTATACTGTCAGTTTTTATGTCCCCCGCTAGCTTACTTTCATACTCTATTCCTGAAACAAATATGGGAGAATTTGTTTGCACCCAGAGTCACAAGAAGGAAAGCAGAATGTGCCAGGGCTCATCAGAAGTCTCCTGCCACCTGCCACCATGGAATGACAGTTTACCATTGGACGCCTTCCAACTACCTCATCAAGTGCACCTCGCGATTGGCGGACACCACCGTCAACCTGAGCTCTGATGAAGGTTTTCCTGACTCGAAACATTGGCTCTATTCTCTCTCCCCAGATGCTGTCAGGCCTGCTGAGATCTTCCAGCGTTTTCTGTTTTTGTTTCAGATTTCAGCATCTGCAATAATTTGCTTGTATTGCTGTCTATCTTTTGTCTTCATACAGAGGCTGATTCCCTCCTGGCTCTCTGGTAGTCATGGGGGTAATTTATAAGAAGCCATGGGGTAATTTCTTCCTATAAATTATGTCCACGATCTCCTACAAGCCATTTTTGTAACTTTCATAAATCAATGCTCCCCCTCCCCCCACCGCCACAGAATCCCTGACTGGCCAATTGGAGCATTCTGATGGAATGGCCAGAGCACTGAAAGGCAAAGCAAACCTGGCCGTGAAAAGCTGTCCGATGCCAGACAGAATTTATTTTTCTGAGCGTGCAACAGTGCCCTGGAGCATCAGTTTGACAATTGGCAAGAAGGTGGCATTCTGATGTCCAGAGTGCAGTGCTGGAAGGTTTTCTTTTGCACTTGCTGACAGTGGAGCGTGATAGGGCAGGTTAAAGGGATGGGGATCGGAAGCAATCTAGAGAAAACCGTTGGGCCACCGGGACATTAAGTGAAAAACCGGGACTGTCTCATCAAAACCAGGATACATCTGGTCACCCGAGAACTAAGTTCTGCCAGCCACACTAATGCTCAGGGCAGCTGCCACAGAAACTCAAATGGGGAAAAGCAATAGCCTTATGCTTGCTTGTCACAGTATACATGGGGGTGGGGGGTGGGATCTGTATAGATTTCCTTAGGCTGTTGATTTGACCTAAAAGGCCTGGGTGGGATTGCTGTCAGTGCAGGCTCGATGGGCCAAATGGCCATCTCACTGTTGGGATTTGATGGAGAGCACGTCAGACAGAATTGCTGAAGATTGAGGAGCATAAATACACTGCAGGTGCTAAGGGAGGGACAGAGAAATCGCCCCATGATTGGAGTGCATATGTACATCACAAGCACAGCGAGCGCAGCAGACAGCATTGGAAAATAACCAGATGGAGTAAAAGCAAATAGGTAATATCACAACTGAGGAGAGGGAGCTGAAGTTGAGGAAAGTTTTAGCTAGTTATCTAATAAATAAAGGCATGGCAGGGCACCTTAGTCACAGACATAGAATCTTACAATGCAGAAGGAGGCCATTTGTCCCGTCGTGTCTGCACCGACAACTATCTCACCCAAGCCCTATCCTCAAAACTCCATGCCTTTACCCTACATAGTCCCCTGACGCCAAGGGGCAATTTTCCATAGCCAATCCACCTAACCTGCACATCTTTGGATTGTGGGAAGAATCCAGAGCACCCGGAGGAAACCCATGCAGACATGGGGAGAATGCGCAAATTTCACTCAGAGACCCAAGCTGGGAATTGAACCCAGGTCCCTGGAGCTGAGAAGCAACCGTGCTAACCACTGTGCCACCATGTCGTCTGTCAAATGCACATCCTGTGCCTTGCCTAAACAACCACATGACCAGTAAATATTGTCAGGTGGAGGCACTCGTGCTCCAGGTTCTTGAGCTAAAACATCAACTGGTGTTGCCATGATGTATCTGCAAGGCTGAGAGCTACACGAATGGCATGTTCCTGAACGTGGTCACTCTCCCTCTTGATAGAATGTGGGCAGAGGAGGACTGGGTGACAGACAAGGAGGATGCGGAAATAATGGAATCCCTAGTGCATTTTGCTCTCCAACAGTATTGAATATTGGTAAGGATGATGGGTCCTCTGGCGAGTACAGCCAAAGTCAAGTCCACAGCACTATAGGTATCTCCTCTTTACAGGAGGAATTGGGGTGTGATGGGATGGGAAGGGGTGCATTATGGAGATGATCAATAATATAATAGCAATAGGGATGGACAGTAAATGGTCAGCCAGCAATGCCCATATCCCACGACCGAATAAAACAAAAAATTCAAACAGGGACAATTCTGCAGCTACAAACGTGATCCCAGGATGATATTTTGCCTCCCTGGTGTCAGGGTCCAGACTGGCTGCACAACATTCTGAAGGAGGAGTGAGAGTGGCCAAAGATCATGGTCTATATAAGTGCCAATGTCATGAGTAAAAAGAGGAATGAGGTAACGCAGACAGTTTTTGGGAATATTGGAAAGAGATTAATGAACATAGGTAGTAACCTCTGGGTTGCTTCTTTTTGCATGAGCACAGAAATATGAGAAAAGAACAGATGAATGTGTGGTCGGCGACATGGTGAAGGTGGGAAAGGCTTCAAATTCCTGGGGGATTGGGACAAGATCCAGGGGAGATGGAGGGGGTGCTTCTCGACAAAGCTGGAATCAACGCCCATGCAGGGCAAGTTATTTGTGTTGGTAGGAGGTTTTAAACTAATTGGCACCAAGTGGTAGCATTAGGATGTTAGAAAGGAGGAACAGTGCATAATAGATTAGAAGGGATAGATAGCACTAAAGCAGTGAGTATTGTATTAGGTGGGAACGGACCAAGCCAGAATACAGGTCTGGTCTAAGACAGATGTGCTCAGACAGACATATATAAATGCTTGAAGTGTGGTAAATAAGGCTGGTAAGCTGCAGGCACATAAAAACCAAATGGAAATTTGATTTTGTAATAACAGGTCTGGTTCAAAACAAAAACAGCAGTAATAGAATCCCTACAGTGCAGAAAGAGGACTAGTATGAAATATTTCTGGATGCAAGATGTTAAGGAGAGACGGGAGAGGAAGGAAGGTTGGAAGGGGAAGGATGGGTGGCGATATAATTAAGATTGATATTGCAGTGCTGAAGAGAGAGGATGTCCTGGAGTGGTCATCGACAGAATTTATTTGATTAGAGTTAAGAAACAATAGAAATGCCATTACATTACTAGTTGTATTCTATCAACAATTGACTAGTGGGAAGGAGAGAGAGAAGTAAGTTTGCAGGGAAATTATAGAGGATTTGAGTATAGGAATAGAGATGTTTTACTGCAATTGTCTAGGGTGTGCAGTTTTGGTGTCCTTATCTGAGAAAGGATGTCCTTATCATAGAGGGAGAACAGTGAAGGTTTACTAGGCTGATTACTGGGATGGCAAGTCTGTCATATGGGGAGAGACTAAGTCGGTTAGGATTGTATTCATTGAAGTCACAAAAGAGGAGATCTCATAGAAACTTATAGAATTCTAACAGTGTTAGATAGGGTAGATTCAGAATGTTCCCAATGGTGGGTGAGTCCAGAACTAGGGGTCATAGTTTCAGGGATAAGGAGTAAACCTTTTAGAACTGAGCTGAGGAGAAATTTCTTCACCCAGTAAGTGGTGAATGTGTGGAATTCACTACCGCAGAAAATAGTTGAGGTCAAAACATTGTTTGATTTCAAGAAGAAATTAGATATAGCTCTTGGGCCTAAAAGGGATCCAGGGATAGGAGAGAAAAGGGGAATCAAGATATTGAATTTGATGATCAGCCATGATTATAATGAATGGCTGATCATCAAATTCAACCTTTACTCATCACGATGAGTAAAGGTTGGACAAACAAAATCAAAACTCCTTGGATGACAATGCAGATAGAGAGGAAGATGGAGCAAAAAAGGCTGACATCTGTTAGATCTCAACTGTAATTGACACAATTGTCCAGCTATTCCACCAGTGTTATTCAAATATACTTTATTTGTTGCACTGTATTGCAGTTACATTCGAAATTAGGCAGACCACGGGAAACAAAATCAAGGCCAGCATGTTTAAAATGCACAAACAGGACAAATTCTACATGTTTAACTCTATTTGAACCAACTTTTAAAAAATAGAATATATTAGAGTAGAAATTTGTTGGTGCAAGGTTTTGGATAACTTGGCAAGCTGCTAGCACTGTCATAACTTCACAGGAAAACTCCCAATTTGTAGGAAAGTAACAACGTGCTTATGAAATGTGTTGGGCGGGCTGGGGGAGGGGGATGGGGGTGGGCTACTGGAGGAGAAGTGGGGAGAGAATGGCAAAAGTGATGGGGCAATCTGAACGCTGCGGAGTCAGTGGGCTTACTTACGCTCCTCCCAGTTTAAAAGGAGCATACCTGTTACTGGCAGCTTCTGAAGGATACACATGTAAAAGGACCTAACACCCATCTTAGGCAACTCCCAAATATGTCTGAAAAATGGCCTGAGGGAGTTGTCCTCTGGCCTCAAAGCATCCATTTTACACTGCAAAATGTGTGGATTGCAATCCAATTTCTCTCCACTGCTTCTAGATTTGTACTCTCATTGAAAAGATTTCTTCTAGTCGTCTGTTTAAGAATTGCCATACGATGTTATCGCCTATCCAGGATTTGTCAGTTAAGACTGAACCAGTTGAATAAATTTCATTTCCTCTGAAGGCACTCATTCTTGTTTGAGTGCAATTTTACAAGTGCCTATCATATTTAAGTAGTACCCAGTCATAATCAAACTTGATATCGAATTTTAGCAATAAATGTTTCAGGATGGAGAATGGGGGTTATCACAGCTTAGCCTGAACCTGTTCTCTCCCCAGTTGTCCACAAATATGCAAAAAGTCAATAGAAAATGATCAGGAGCATGAACACTACTCAGCTTTCCCTTGATCTAGCCTTGGGCTACTGAAAACAGCCAAACTGTTGCCATTCATCTAGTCCAGATTAGCTAAAGATGACAGAAATTAAGAATTGAATTTATGATATAGAGTACCTGCCTGTATGGTTGAGTGCCATAATCACATCGCTCACTAACTCCAATGAGAAACCAGGGAAACAGACAACTTGATTTTAATTAATTGGGATATATAATATTTGACTCAAGCAATGAAGGTTTAATGATTATATTCGATTATATCTTAATTTTTTAAAAAATTGGATGTCCTTTTGTTTTAAAATAAGGACTCGAAGTGTCAGACCATTTAAGTACAATATTTTATTCACTGAAGTGATGTTTGAAGACCACACAGCCAAGCTGCTATTGTGTGAATGAAGGTCGTGTCAGCTGGAGCTCAACTGCTGCATATCACTGAACTTTACAGATCAGAATGGGCTCCTAGATTTTGGCTTCATGTCAACACTATTCAGTTTTGCTTCTTTTTGTGGTTTGCTCTGCATATGCCTCCAGTATGAAGTCTGTGCATGCTGACATATTGCCTTGATTTTTATTTTGGCGGGGAATGGGAAGAGGAGATAGGAGGCATAGGGAGGGAGCATGGGAGTTGGGGTTGAAACCAGTGAGTTCAAGGTTGCATAGGCCGCACTGATTTTAACGGCAGGGCTTCACTTCAATGAATATTTCCATAGTTATTCTTGATACCTGGCCAGCTTGACTACCTGGCCAGTACGCGAGTGTAGGTTGAAAAGTCAAGAACTAGGGGACATAGGTTTAAGATGTATGAAGAAAAGTTTAGAGGACATGTGCGAGGCAAGTTTTTTTACACAGAGGGTGGTGAACGTCTGGAAAGCGCTGCCTGGGAAGGCGGTGGGAACAGGTACAAATACAACATTTAAGGAGCAGCTAGACGAATACATGAATAAGATGGGAATGGAAGGGTACCAACTCCACAAGTACGTACAGTTTTAATTTAGACAGGCATCATGATTGGTGTAGGCTTGGCGAGCCAAAGGGCCTGCTCCTGTGCTATATTATTCTTTGTGGAAATCTGATGGCAGGAAGCTGCAATGAGGGAACCCATTGGCAATGGTATAAGGCATTCAGTGTGTACAGGAGATGCCCTCATTTTACAGCGTTCAGAGTTTCTGCTCAATGAAAATGGAGGGGTTGAGATTGGGGGATGGAATGCAGAGGCTGAGGATTCCTCGAAGATTACTGGGATTTTGGGACAGGGCTGGCTGAAGGACCCGTAGGATGAGAACCCCTTCCACAAACAGTTCAAAATCAGATCAAGTGCGAGTTCATTCTGGCCATTCAGATCCTCAGGTCATGAAGGAGGACACCAAGCCACGCAGGACACCTTCTCCCCCTACTTCACCAAATGAACACCAAATCATACAGTAGTTCTGCTGATATTATCTGCTGCGATTATTTAACTTTAAGTAGGCCTTCACCAGGGCCTGAATTTCCACTATGAGATTTTAACCACTTATCTAAATCTGCCAGGTGGAAGAGGTTAAAATGAAGGCCATTGTGTTAATATATTGTAAACATAACACAGCTTTGACAAAACCTAATCTGACCAACAGGATTCCTTTAGTTATGAATGCAGGATTTTACAACACGGTCATGTTTTAATATTTCTCCTTCAATTTTAAGTGAAATAGAATGTTCTGAATGGGGGTTAGCAATCATCCCAATTCTGCCCAGAGTGACCCATGTAACGTGTAACCAAAACCTATTAAAAGCCAAGTGACATGTTTCCTAGCTGCAGTGCAAACGAAACAAAGAGATAGGGAGACAGACACAGGCAGACAGACAGATATGGAATTACTGCAATGTGGAGAAGCAGCAGATACTACTGTGGGTAAAACTTGGAAAAGTTTGTTCTCTGTTTGAAAGGAAGGTTGGAAGAACAAAGAATCGCTGACGTGGGCTTTGTTGGTAAAAATTGGTGCTGCTATTCCAACCAAGCAGAATGTTTTCTGACGGAAATCAGAATATTCAACTTATCATAGCAAGGAAAAGGGAGCCTGCTTAAAGCCAAAAGCACCTTGGGACCTAATCTTGTATTGCCATTGTCTGCAAGAAACATAACGTAAAGTAAAAATATTTTGTATGGCATATCTTGGTTATATTAGTTACTTAATGAAAAAGTATCTTTCTTTAGTTTGATGTATTAATTGCCTGTTAAGTAATGTTTAGTCTGTATTTGTTTTAGTTCATTTGTTACAGCAGAAGTCTTAAGATATTAAATTTTGTCTGTTGATTATGTCTATCAGTCATTGGGAAATTAATCTCCTTGCGTGGTTATTGGCCTCGACAATGATTGTAACACTTTCCAAACTTGGTAAAGTTTTCATGAGTTTGTTATACAGAAAGGTTTTTAAACAATATTTTTAGATAAGAAGTAAAGCTAACATCAGCACCAGGGAGTTGGATGAATAACAGAACTGATGTTGAGACAGACTGTGTACACATTCTATCATTTATTCGCAGGATTCGGCTATCACTGGCAAAACCAGGATTTTCTGCTTGCTAATTGCCCTGAGAAATTAGTGGGGGCACGTTCTTGAACCGTACTTTGTAGTGGTTTGATAAAGCTGAATGGCTTGATTAGTGACTTTAGAGGGCAGTTAAGGGTCAAGCACATCTGGGGCTGGAATCACACATAAGCCTGATGGGTAATGACAACTCAACAAATTAAATAGCACTTTGAACTTAATAAAACATCTTAAGGCCCTTGACAGGAATGTTCTAAAAAAAAAATGACACTGAGCCAACATGAGGAGATGTTAGATCAGACCACCGAAATCTTGGTCAAAGAGGTAGGTAGGCTTTAAGAAACAGCTCTGAGGAGGGAAGTGAAACGGAGAGACAGTGAGGTGTCAGGATAGAATTCCACAGCTTAGTGCCTGGGCAACTTAAAGCATGGTCACCAACTGGAGAATGATTAAAATTGGGGATGGTCAAAGAGCTGGAAGCAAATGTGTGGAAATCTCCGGGCATTGTGGGGCTGGAGGAGATTGCAGAGTTGCCAGACCATGGAGGGATTTGATATCAAGGGTAAAGAATTCTACAATCATTGATTGGAAGCCAATTGTAAGTCAGCAAGCACAGGGATGATAGGTGAACAGGACAGTTGTGAAATGAATAGGATTTTATGTCAACCCAGCTAACGATGATCCAGTTAACATTCAGTTTCAATAGCTCAAACTGAACGACCATAAGTGTCACAGCACTTGATTTAAATTGGAATACACATATAGAAAGAAATGAACGAAACAAAACCAAGTTGTTAGTGTTATTGCTAGATATTTTTCTGTTGGCCTTTTAAGATAAATGCTATTATAGGGAGACTCGCTCTTCAATGTTCGCAAAGACACCAGGCCTTCCATTTTCTAATAACTGCCAAAGCTTTCTGAAACCAGAGCAACATGTCACTCTGCCAACTGTGTGAATAAGCTTGACAGTGATTCATAAACCAAATCACCCTTCTGCTACAGCAGATTGAAAGCATACCAGCAACAGATTATCAACACATTTTACTGTGCATCAATAGTTCAGTCCTGGAATTAAAGGCATTATGTCATCCGGTTGTGAGGATCAAGTGTGATATTGGTAACCATTCACAACAGCCTAAGATGCTACCATAGTAACAGCATCGACTCAGCAACCAAAAAAATCTCAGTCGAAATTCAAGTCTTGTGAGGCTGTTTCCTGGTTTGAAAAAAAATTTGCTCGACAAGAAATGACTTCAGAAGACTTTTTGAAGTGTCGACTGTCAGAATGAAAGTTGCCTGCTTAAAACTCTTTCAAAGGTGTCCAATGTTTTGAAGCTAAGGATGAAGAAATATGTCAAAAGTAAATGGGCCACACTGATTTCCCCCTCCCCCACTAAAACAGACGAATTGTTCACTGCCGGGGTTGCGTTATTTGGTGGCTTAGACAAAAACTGGCAAAACTTGGCCATCGAGGACAGACACAGTGTTGGCTGAGTCTGGGAGTGCAACACACTTACAACCACCATTACCAGATTTAACCTTTATCACTTTGTGTTCTGCATTGAAATGCTGCTATCAATAAAGTCATTCAACTTCTATGTCACAAACAGCGAAATGGCATCGCTCTTTTTTTCCCTGAATCTATTGCAACCGTGATTTATTTTACTTTATGAAGGTTGCAGAGACTGGGCAAGTTGTTTCTCTTTACCTCTCCAGGCAGTAAGGAAATGATCATGTGCAATAATGTTGGCTCCTTTTGCTTCTGCCAGTGTCAGGAAGCTTATCTGCAAAAGCCTGCTGCTACTGACGACCAATACAAGCATGCAACTCTTATCTGCTCACAAAGCTACAAATGCACACTGACATTAGAGAACAGTGGAGAACAATGACGCATGGCTGATCTTATTAGTCAACATTTCACTTCTAAATGAATTTCTAAATGGGATGCGCTGAATTTAATTTATTTTCTTGATTTTATAGCTTTAATGTAGGGCATTTATTAACAAATATGTGAAGCTGAACAAGAGCAGATAATTACATAATACACTGGACTTAATTTAGACCTCAGGGCTGAAGCATTAAATGTCACAGAAAAAGGATCAGGATATGCATGTTCCTTGTTTGACAAGTGGAAGATGAAAACAGGATGCCCCTATCATTTTCTTATTGTTATGGCATTAGCATCCACTGTTCTGCTTTAAGCTTCACTTTACGGACAATTGTACTCTACCTTCATTGCAAATTAGCGCTGGAAACCATGCGCATTGAAAATAATGATGGAGTGAGCGCTGAAGCAGACATCCTAGTAAAGTAACACTGGGAAAGTATGAAACCAGATCTGCTCACTGAGCCTCACCATCAGGATGAATGTAGGGATACTGGGGGAAGGAATCAAACCAAACGACAGAGATTTATTCAGTTGTGAGTACGACTGCCAGCTCTTACTGAATTTAATTGCCAGTTATTAAAATCCTTAAAGACCTGTCAATTATTTTGGGGGTACCTAGTGAGCTGCTCAAAAAGCAAAAGTTGGTCAGGTCATTTAATAACATATAAAAGAACAAACATAATTGTTAGTTAATTATAAAATACATATCCTAGCATTGGAGATTGCAAGCCATTTATTTGGGCGACATGGTGATTCGTACTGCTGCCTCAGTGCCAGGAACCTGGGTTCAATTCCCAGCTTGGGTCACTGTCTGTGTGGAGTTTGCACATTCTCCCGGTCTGCGTGGGTTTCCTCCAAGTAACCCGGTTTCCTCCCATAGTCCAAGGAAGTGCAGGTTAGGTGGATTGGCCATGTTAAATTGTCCCTTAGTGTCAGGGGGATAGCTAGGGTAAATACATGGGGTTATGGGAACAGGGCTTGGGTGGGATCATGGTCAGTGCAGACATGATGGGCTGAATGGCCTCCTTCTGCACAGTAGGCATTCTATGATTGCTTTCCTTCTTACGACAATCTAACTTTGCCTAAAATCTACTGCAGAAATATGAATTACATTAGTTTTATTTATTTGTTCGTTTATCTGCCACTCATTGTTAATCAGTCCGTTAAAGCCCAAAATAAAGTTGGGTATTGTTACAGTCTGCTGGTTCTTGGGAGATGCAGGGAGCACCTTGCCAGTACAAAAGATTTGTTAGGTGGAGAAATCAAAAGATTGTTTTTTGTATTTATCCTAGGTATGCTATTGAAACTTGCTTACAGATCAACATACAACAAACTATGACTGGCCACAATCCAAAGTAAGCAAAAATATTTACAGAGTGCATATCTGAAGAGCTGAAAAGACCCCAAAATGAATCAATTATTTCAGAGATCATATTCAAGAACTGGAGGTACTGCACCACTGGACTAAATGGGAAATCCTACTGCCACACAAATTTATAACCTTTAAAAATGCAAAATTTCAAAAGTATATTGTGAACTTCAGGAGCTGCAATAGACAATAAGGAAAAACAGAATTGTTTTAGTTGAAGAGTTCATTTATCAGTGTCATAAGTCAGCTTACATTAACACTGTAATGAAGTTACTATGGAAACCCCCAGTCGCCACATTCCGGTTTGGATACACTGAGGGAGAATTTAGCAATGCCAGTGCACCTAATCAGCATGTCTTTCAGACTGAAAGGGGGAACTGGAGCACCCAGAGGAAACCACGCAGACACAAGGAGAATGTGCAGACTCCACACAATGACTCAAGCTGGGAATTGAACCTGGGACCCTGAGGCTGTGAGGTAGCAATGCTAACCATTGTGCCATCATGTTGCCCAGCTCTCTAACGGGGAGTTTGCCACTCTAAACCATTTCCCTAATATTTTAGTTCATCTCTTTTCAAATATGCATCCTGTAATCTCTACCATTAGACTTGTTTTGTGGCTGGGCTTGGGCCTCAGCACCAAAATGACTCTCCTCAAAATCAGATGGTTTCCTTTGCTGCTGTGACAAAGGTAAACTATCCTTCCTTGTCCTTCTTGAACTGTCTGCAGACTTTGACATGGTTGATTGAACTATTCTCCTCCCAATGTCTTTCCACTGTCATCCAGTTGGGTGAAGCTATACTCAACTGGTTTGATTCTTAGCTATATAATCAAAGCCATTAAATAGCCAAAAATAGTTTCTTTTTCAAATCCCACACTACTACTTCTGGCATTTCCCCATGAATTTATCCTTGGCGCCCCTGATACTTCTCATTTATATGCTGCCCTTCAGTGACATCATTCAAAAACACATTAGTCTCAATTTACCAGCTGACAATACCAAACTCCGCCTTACCACCATCTGTCATGATCTCTCTGCTCACTATCTCCCAGCACTGGAATAGCACAAATTTCTCCAATTGAATATTGGTCCAGTGGACAAACTCCACTCCCTAGCTACTGACTCCATCTTCTCCCTGGCAACCGTTGGAGGTCTTTCGCAAGCTTGACAAAATATTTTACCTGGAAATGGGTTTTCAACCACTGACCACAACATCAGCTTTATTTCCACCTCTAACATCACCCACCTCAGCTCGATTCTTGATGAAACCTTTATTCATGCCTTTACCACCTCTTGACTTTAATGCACTCCCAGCTTGTCTTCCACATTGTACCCGCCAGAAGTCTGGATCATCCAAAATTCTGCTGTCTATGTACTAATCACACCCATCACCTCTGTACATGCTGACTGACACAAAGTCCTGAGTCAGCATTGCCTCAAATTCAAATTCTCTTCTTCCAAAAAGATTCCAAAGGAATCAAATCCCTCCAAGACCACATCCATCTTTATCTGCAATTTCCCCTAGCCCCACAATTCTGTAAGATAGCTGCACATTTTCAATTCTGCCACCTGAGAATCCCCTATTTTAAATCACCAACAATGGTAGCATGCTTCCAGTTAGCTTGGCCCGAATCTCTGGAATTCCCCCCATTAAACCTCTACTCCTCACTATCTTACTTTCCTCCTTAAAAACTGATCCTTGACCAAGCTTTAGGCAATTTACTCTGATATCTTCTAATGTAGCTCGATGTCATGTTTTATTTTACAATGCTCCTGTGAAGTGCCTCGAGGTATTTCATTGTGTTAATGACGCAATATAAAAACAAGTTATTGTTGGTGATGAGCAACATGAGGAAACTGACCTGGATGCATTCTCGAAATCTTGTCCTTATTTGATCAAAAGATATCTACCTATCGAATGTGGAATAGGATAAGACTAACTTTATTACAAGTCCTTTACTATGGCAAATGTTTCTAAATTGCCAAAAAAACCCTATCCTTGACTTCTTTTACATTATTTGGGGAGGGGTGCGGAAGCAGTGGCATAATGGCATTGTCACTGGACTAATAATCTAGAGACATAGGGTAATACCCTAGGGACCTGGGTTTGAATCCCACCACGACAGATGGTGGGATTTAAATTCAATTAAAAAAAAATCTGGAATTAAAAGTCTACTGATGACCACGAAACCATTGTCAATTGTCGGAACCATGTGATTCACTAATGTCCTTTAAAGGAAAGAAATCTGCGGTCCTTACCTGGTCTAGCCTACATGTGCTTCCAGATCCACAACAATCTAGCTGACTCTTAAATGTTTCTGAAACTCAGTTTAAGGGGCAATTAGGGATGGGCAATAAATTCTGGCCCAGCCAGCGACATCCATATCCCATGATTAAAAAAAACTTGCTTGTATATCAGGTACTTCCAATAAAATGCCAGACCATTCTCGAACTCAGCTCAGTCATAGCGCACCTGGGCAACATCAATATTTAAACATTCTTTTGATTTTGAAAAGGTTGCTTCTTACAAATATGAATTAGAAAAGCAATTTAAAAAAGGTTTACATTGGGAAAACATTGAACACCCATTTGTAAACGCGCACAATTAGATCAATTTCTTAAATTGGGTTAATGTGAAATTAATGTAAGATGAGCGAGTGGCCAGTACACAAATAAGATTTTAATTATTGTTAAATCATCTTCAGTCTATAGCTGATACCCAATTAACTAAAACTGGAAGCAGTACAAACAGTGAACAACAATGGAGAAAGTTTTGAAAGATAATTTTTTTTTAAGGATGCTGGGTCAACAGAGGGCAAATGCATTAATGTAGAATAAAATGACTAACTATGTCTGAATCTGGTGGGTACTTTAGAGAGAAACTGCTGAAATTATTGTTAGGAAGGGAGTTCCAGGATCTTGGTACAGTGAAGCAAAGGCAATATAGTTCCAAGTGCCAGGGTGGCACAGTGGTTAGCACTGCTGCCTCACAGTGCCAGGGACCTAGGTTTGATTCCCACTTGGGTCACTGTCTGTGCAGAGTCTGCACGTTCTCCCAGTGCCTGCGTGGATTTCGTCTGGGTGCTCCGGTTTCCTCCCACAGTCCAAAGATGTACTGGTTAGGTGCAGTTGCCATACTAAATTTTCCCTCAGTGTACCCAAACTGGTGCTGGAGTGTGGAGGATTTTCAAAGCAACTTCATTGCAGTGTTAATTTAAGCCAACTTGTAGCACTAATAAATAAACTTAAGTCATGTTGGTGTGTGGCTTGGATAGAGACTTGCAAGTAGTGGAGTTTCCATGCATCTGCTGTCTTTGTCCCTCTAGTGATAGAGGTTGGGAGTTTGGAAAATGGTGTAGAAGGAGCCTGGGAGGGTTGTTGCAGTGCATCTTGTAGGTAGTACACACTGCTGCCACAATGCAGTGATGGTAGAGCAAATTAATGTTCAAGATGCTGGATGTGGTGCTAATCAAGCAGGCCACTTTGTCTTGGACTGTGTTGAGGTTTTTGGTTGCGTTGTTGGAGTTGGACTCATTCAAGCAAGTGAAGTATTTCATCACACTAGTGACGTGTGCTTTGGAGATCAGGATTTGTGGAGTTATGTAGTGAGTTACTAGCTGCAATATTCCTAGCCCCTGACCTGTTCTTGTTGCCAATAACAGGACACGCCATATAAATATTAAGTTTCCAGTCAATGATATACACCAGTATGCTGATAGTAGAGGATTCAGCCATGGCTGGTTAGTAGCAATCACTGCCTAAAACTTCTGCAGCACAAATGCTACTTGCCACTTAACAGCCCCAACCTGATGTTGTCCAAATATTGTTGCATCTGGACACAGATTGCTTCAGTACTGGAGGAGTCACGAATGACACAGAACGCTGCAATCACCAGCGAGCAACCCCATTTCTGACCTTATGATTGACAGCAGATCATTAATAATGTAGCTGATGTTGGTTGGGCCTAAGAAATGACCCTGAGGAACTCCTACAGCAATGTCTTAGGACCGAGATGATTGCCGCTAGCAACTACAACCAACTTTCTTTGAGCTAGGCACGACTCCAACCAGTGGAAAGCTTTTGCTTGGATTCCCTTTGACATCAAATTTGCCAGGGCTCCTCAAAGCCACACTTAGTCAAATGCTGTCTTCATGTCAGAGGCAATATGTTTGAATTCAGATCCTTTGCCTCTTTTTGGCTAAAGGCTATTGTGAGGTTAGGAGCTGAATAGCCCTGGCAGAAAACACAATGATGATTGGTGAGCAGGTTATTGCAGTGTTAAATGCACTGACAGCACTGTCAATGACACCTTCCATCACCTTACTGATGATCAATAGTGAACTGCTAGGGTGGTAAATCACAGAATCTTTACAATGCAGAAGGAGGCTGTTCAGCCCACTGAGTCTACTCTGGCTCACAGGGAGCATTCTATCTCATCCCATTTCCCTGCCTTATCCCCATATTCTTGCATATTGGTTCTTTTCAAAAAGCCATCCATTTCCCTTTTGAATACTTCGATCAAACCTCCACCATCCTCTCAGGAAGCTTGTTCCAGATGCGAAACTCATTCTAGGTGAACAAGATTTCCTCACATCTTTTCTACCCTCTTGCCCTTTTTGATTCTGTGCCCTCTCGTCCTTGATGCTTTCTTGAGAGAGAACAGTTTCTCACTATTTACCCTGCCCATAATCCTCAGGATCTTCAGTGCCCCTACTAAGTCTCCACTTAGCCTTCTTTTCTTCAAGGAAAATAATCCCAATCTTAGCCCTGAAATCCATCTTGTGACTCTCCTCTGTACTCTTTCCAATGCCTTTGTACCCTTCCTCAAGCATGATGCCTAGAACTGGATGTAGTACTCCAGATGAGGCCTAACTATTGTCTTATACAATTTCAATATAATGGTCTTATTCTTATACTCAATGCCCATGGTAATAAAGCCTCAGATCCCTTATACTTTATTAACTACCCTCTAAAATTGCCATCTTCAATGAGCTATTTACATATAGAGGTTTCTGCATCTCCTTTCGAGTTTCTCACTCTACTTTGAACTGTCTCTCCATATTCTTTCTGCCTAAATATAAATCACCTTAAATTTCATTTGCTACTTGCCTGCCCAATCCATCAACATGTCTATGTCCTTTTGAAGTTCGAGGTTATCTTCATTACAGTTGACAACACTTCTAATTTTTGTATCGTCTGCACATTTTGAAATCAAGCCCGAACAGGTCAGTAATAAATATAGGGAAGAGCAAGGGTCCAACACTGACCCCTGGGGGAATTCTACCACAAACTTTCCGTCAGTCTGAAATACAACCATTTATCAAAACTCTTGTGTGCTGTCACTCAGCAATTTCAGACGTGTTTTATTCCTTTCATTCCTTAAGCTAGAACTTTGCTCACAAGCCTGTTGTGTGACACTGTTTTAAATGCCTTCTGAAAATCCACACGTCACATTGCCAGTGTTGGCCTTTGTCAACCTTCTCAAAAACTTTAGCAAGTTAATTAAACGTGATTTTTCCTTAATGAATCCATGCCAGCTTTCGCATTCCAAACATTATCTTGTAATTGAGTTTGTGTCTATACATGCCCTGTTTGTGAATTGAATTTTTAACTCACCTGATGAAGGGGCAATGCTCCGAAAGCCCGTGCTACCAAATAAATCTGTTGGACTTTAGCTTGGTGTTGTGAGACTACTTACCTTGTCTAAGTGACTACTGATTCTGGCTCAAGCACTGAAAATAAGGGGAGGCCATTCGGCCCTTTGAGCCTCCTCCACCATTCATTATGTTTATGGCTGATCATCCAACTCAGCAGCCTGACCCCACCTTCCCCCCTTATCCTTTAATCCCCTTTGCCTCAAGTGCAATATCTGTTTCTTGAAAAAATACAATACTTTGACTTCAAATACCCACCTTTTGCCTTTTTTGTTTTACAGCCTGCTGCACCCACGTGCTTACTTAGCGACTGGTGTACAAAAGTCTAATTGCACATTTCTCTCCCCTAATTTACATCCATTCAGATAGTTATCTGCCTTCCTGTTTTTGCTGCTAATGCAGTGGATAATAACACTGCATCTGCCATTCATTTGTCCATTCACTCAACTTGTCCAAATCACACTGAAAAATCCCTGTATACTCCTCACAGCTCACCCTCCCACCTTATGATGCAATTGTTACTGTCTCCTAAATGATCTTTTACTGATATTTGATCCATTTGGGTTATCTCATTCCCCAGAATCAGGTCGAACAGTATCTGCCCTCTTTTGTGCTGGAAATGTACCGCTGCAAAAAATTATCCTGAACACATTCCAGGAACCCTCACCACATTTGCCCCTTTGCACTTTTCCTACCCCAGTCTTTAAATAAATAATTTAGTATTTGAATAATTCAAGTCCCCCATTATAATTACTTTATAATTCTTGCACCTCTGCAATTTCTTTACAAATCTATTTCTCTACATCCACCAACATTAGCTGGTGGTCTAGATACTATACTGATCAATGGAATTGAGCGTTTTTCATTCCTTATATCTAGCCAGAGTGATTCTGTCCTTGATTCTCTCTCTCCAGCACTGCAATGCCATCTTTAATCAATACATCAACTATCAGCAACACCTCCTCCACCTTTTCTTCCTTTCCTGTCTCACCTAATCATCCTATACCCAGGGATATTTAAAGTCCAGTCTTGCTCTCCTTTGAACGAGGTCTCTGTTGTAGCATTGTCATAATTCTACTCAATCTGTATCTGCGGTTCACCAATCCTATTAACCACATCTGGATATTCACATACACGCACATGCACCTGGATTTAGGCGTTTTTACTTTCCCCCTTACTCTGACTTTACCTAGTGACTTACTATTGACTGCACCAGTTCTAATACACTCTCCAAGAATTCTATTTATCATGATACTCCTTTATGATATATTCACATTATTAGTTAGTATTTTTCTACTTCCCAGAGCTATTTTTTCCCCTTTCCACTCTGAATTTTCCCTTGCTTTCAATCCCCCTACTATCTAGTTTAAATCCTCCCAAACAGTATGGGCAAGCCTCCCTGCGAGGACATTAAATCCTGTTAAGATATAACCTGTCTTTCCTACACCATGACCTCTGGCTATTCACCCTCCCCCAAAGCAATGTCCTGCAGCCATAATCGGCAGGAACGGATTATTCTGCTTTTTGTGGACAGGATATACCTGAACAATTCTCCACATTGTCAGAAAGATGTTATTGTTGCAACAATGGTGAGATAGCTTGGATTGGGCACAGTTAGTTCTGCAGCATACTCTGGAGATACTCTCTTCCACCTTCTTCCATCAGGAAAAAGATACAGAAGTCTGAGGTTGCATCCCAAACCAACTCATGGACAGCTACTTCCCTCCTGCCATCAGACTCTTGAATGGACCTACCTCATATTAAGTTGATCGTTCTCTATACCCTAGTGGGCAGCACAATGGCACAGAGGTTAGCACTGCTGCATTACAACGCCCCGGGTTTGATCCGCGACTTCGGTCACTGACTATTTGGAGTTTGCGTTTTCTCCCAATGTCTGTGTGGGGTTCCTCCGGGTCCTTCAGTTTCCTCCCATAAGTCCAAAAGACATGCTGGTTACGTGCATTGGCCATGCTAAATTCTTCCTCAATGTACCTGAATAGGCACTGGAGTGTCGCAACTAAGGGATTTTCACAGTAATTTCATTGCCATGTTAATGTAAGCCTACTGGTGATACTAATAAAAAAAAGTTGTGACTGCAACACTATATTCTGCACCCTCTCCTTTCCTTCTTTATGAACAGGATGTTTTATCTGTATAGTGCTCAAGAAATAATACTTTTCACTGTGTATGTGACAATAATAAATCAAATCAAATAGCACATCTTCAGTACCATTGCCAGGATGTTGTCGGAATTACATGGAATGAACCAAACATTGGAGGGTGTCCTCAGTACGAAGATAGGATTTTATCTCCACAAGGACTATATGGTTGTCATGGATGTCTGTAACAGGTAAGTTGGAGGGGAATGGGTCAAATAGATTTTTCCTCTTGTTGGTTCTCTCATCACCTGTTGCAGGTCCATGCCAGCAGATATGCTCTTCAGGGTTTAGCCAACTCAGTCAGTGGTAATACTACCGAGCCATTCTTGGTACTAGGCACTCAAATCCCCCAGCTTGCATACATTTTTGCCCTCGCTATCATCAATGCTTCTTCCAAATGGTTTCCAACATGGAGAAGATTGATTCATCAGCTGAGAGAGGGCAGTAGGTGATAATCAGCAGGTTTCCTTGCCCAGGTGTTTAACCTGATTTGATGAGATATGACAGGGTTCACATCTAATGCTGAGGACTCCCAAGGCAACTTCTTCTCGATTGAACACGACTGTGCCACTAACTCTGCTGTGAAACAGGATATGCCCAGGAATGATGATGGAAGTGTCTGGACTATTGGCTGTGAGGTATGATTGAGAGTATAGCTATGTCTAGCTGTTGTTTAACTAATCTGTACTCTCCCAATTTTGGCACCATGTCCCCAATGTTAGTGAAGAGCACTTTGACTGGGATGGGTGTGCCAGTGTCATTTCTGATGCCTAGGTCAATGCTAGATGGTCCACCCACTTTTATTCATTTTACATTTTCTGTTGCAGTTTGACTGAGAAGCTGGCTAGGCCATTTCAGAGAACAGTTAAAAGTCAACCACTTTTGGGTTAAGAGTTAACCACTCACTACCCACATTGTGGGGGTCCAAAGCCATAAGAATGTAAAAATAATTGATAGAGGGACAGTCAATTTCAGTGAGTTGGGAATGGATTCGACTCAGGAAAATCGGAATCAAAGATTGACAGGCAAAACTGTAATGGAATTATGGTTGCCTCCAAAGAGGAGATAGTTCAGGTAAAGTCCTAGGTGCATTAGGTACACTCTCATTAGGGGAAAAGATAGGGAAAACAAAGTTGGAGCTGCTTGAATGACAAAAGGGAGAGATGAAGCAGATTGACATATGTCAGATAGATAATGTTAGTGAGAATCAGACCAAATATAGAAAATTCAGAGGGGAAGTGAGAAAAGAAATAAGAACAGCAGAATATGCAGACAGCACACAACTAACATAAAAAAGGCATCCAAAGGTATTTTATAGGCACAGAGACTGACTAAAGGAAGAATGGGGCCCAAAAAGGAGAGTTATGCATGAATGGAAGAGAGCATGGCTGAGATACCACATGAGTGCTTTGCAATTGCCTTCACCAAAGAAGAAAATGTTGTCAAAATCACAGGGAAAGAAGGGGTAGTTGAGGCATTGGACAGATTAAAGAGCAATAAAGAGAAATATTTGATAGACTGGGTTGTTCTGATAAGTCATCAGGACCAGATGCATCTGGGAATTAAAGGTGGCAGTTGCACAGGTACTGGACATAACCTTGCAAATCTCTTTAGCGGTGTAGCTAATGTACTGGAGATTTGCAAACATGTTCAAAAAAAAAGGTGCAAGGATAAATCCATCAACTATAGGCCAGTCAATGGAAACTTGGTGGTGGGAAAACTTTTCCATATTTGGAACAAAATTAACAATTACTTGGAGCGATGTGAATTAAGAAAGGAAAGCCAGCCTGGGTTTATTAAGAATGAATCAGGTTTAACTAACCTGTTTAAGCGATATGAAGAGATAACAAAGCTGATAAGGGTAATGCAGTTGATGCAGTATATGGACCTGCAAAATGCACTTGATAATGTGCAACATCACAGGTTTGCAAATTTTGAACTCATGGAATAAAAGGGAAAATAGCAGCAGGGATATTAAACCGGTATGATGGGAAGCAGAAGGATGGTGAACGGTTGTTTCTCAGATTGGAGGGAAGTACATAGTTGGGTTCTCCAGGGGCCATTATTTCGACCACTGCCTTTCTTGATCTATATTACTGATCTAGACTTGGGCATAATTTCAAAATTTAAGATGACAAAACCTGAACGTATTGTGAAAGATGAGGAGCATAGTGACAGACTTCAAGAAAGGTCAGAGCAATGGTAGTGTCACTGGGCTAGTAGTCCAGAGACCAAGGCCATTGCTCTGAGGACACAGGTTCAAATCCCACCAGGGCAGCTAGTGGAATTTAAATTCAGTTAATAAATCTGGAATTGAAAGCAAGTCTCAGTGATGGTGACTGTGAAATTATAATCAATTGCTGTAAAAAGCCATCTGGTTCACTAATGTCCTGTAAGGAAGGAAATCTGCCATCCTTACTTGGTCTGGTCTACATGTGGCTCCAGATCTGCAGCAACGTGGTTGACTCTTAACTGCCCTATGCAATGGCCCAGCAAATTCAAAGGCAATTAGAGAAGGGTAACAAAGGCTGACCTTGCCTGGAATGCTCACATCACATGAAAAAATAAAGTAAGAGGGCATGGACTGGCTGGTGAAATAGGCAGACATGGTGGATTAAATTGAATGCAGAGAAGTGGCTGGTGATAGAGTTTGATGTGAAGAATGAGAAAGGGCAATACAAGATCAAGGATATTATTTAGAAGGGGGTGCAGCAGCAAGTGCCTGGGGGTATATGTGTGAAAAGGGATTGGTGAAAACGGTAGAGCAGTTAAGATGGCAGTAAATTAAGTATACGGGTATCTTGGTTTGATAAATAGGAGGAGAGTATAAAAGCAAATAAATTGTGGCGAACACAAAATAAACCGGTTTGGCCTCAACAAGAGCAACGTGTTCAATTCTGGGCACCGCAGCTTAGGAAGGATGAGAAAGCATTGGAGAAAGTGAAGAAAATATTTACAAGAAAGAGTACAGCAATACTGGACTTTAGTTATATTGACAGATTTGAGAAACCTGGCCTGTCTTCCCTTGATAAAGAGAATATTCAGAGGAGATTTTCTGAGATGTTCAAAATCATGAGGGGCCTGGATAAAGTAGACAGAGAGAAGCTGTGGTGGATGCAGACAACTGCGGTTTACAAAAGGGAACTGGATAATCGTTTGAATCAAGAATATTTGTAAGACTTCAGGAAAAACAAAATCAGGGAAGTGGGAATGAGTTGCTCTTGTACACAACTTGATGGAACAAATGGCCCCTTTCTGTGCTATAACTATTTTATGATTCCCTGCTTCTCTATTTCTGGGCAACAAGACGATTGAGGGACACGGGGCAAAATTAGCGAAATCAACAAAAAGATTCAAACTTGTTGGGTCAACTAACTCTTTTCTTTCTTCAAATGTCTCTATGGTGGTTGTTTTCCTCTGGGGAGAGTCCACATTGGTGACTTAAGTGGCACAGTGATCAGCATTGCTGCCTCACAGTGACAGAGACCTGGGTTCGATTCCCAGCTTGGGTCACTGCCTACTGTGTAGAGTTTGCATGTTCCCCTGTCTGCATGGGTTTCCTCCAGGTGCTCTGGTTTCCTCCCATAGTCCGAAAGACGTGCTGATTAGGTGTATTGGCCATGCTAAATTCTCCCTCAGTGTATTCGAACGGGCACTGAAGTGTGACGACTAGGGGATTTTCACAATAACTTCACAGTAGCATTAATGTAAACCTACGTGTGACACTAATAACGTTATCTTACTAACCTTAGAAACCATTTTGTAACATGGATTTTCAAACCATGTCAAACAAGGTCAACATGTCAATCAATGGGCAGATATTTTCACTGGCTTGCCTGGCTACACATTTCAGTATGAACAAAAATGGATACCACTTCAAAGCACTTTTGACAAAATACCTGTTATGTTAATTTGTTTCACTGACAGACCACATCCATTTAAGGCTTCGTTGAAATTTTATGAAAGTAGTGCATTTGATTGTTTGCAACATATGACACCATAATATGTACAAAGTTTAATTTGAAGACACAGACGTTAAAAAAGGTGAAGTTCCTCGGTGGATGTATTTACAGTTTAACATGAACTTCCAGCTAATGAAACAGGAGGTTAATGTAACCGAATAGCCATTATGACTATGCTCAGTTGATCTTACCACTTTAGAACCAATTGATGTAATTTATTACTCAACCTTTACAAACAGCTGCAGCATCAACATGGAGCATCGGCAACTTCTGTGTTGCAGGATCCTTTTCCCTCAATTGAACACTAATTCGGGTAAGATCCTGCATAGCACATTCAATGCATAGCAAGTAATCTGCATCCTTCACTCAGTGTGAAGACATTATTCTGAGCAAGTTCATTAACCTAGCTGGATTGGAAGGTTAACCAGCTAACTGAGAGAAAAGGCTTGAAACTGGATAAAGGAACAGCTTTGATACAAAAAATTTAAATGAGCACCTTTATTCCTTTTGATATTCATTAGTTTATTATAGGGAAGAAAGATGGTCTTGAATTTGTAAGCATTTATCTGCAGAAAATGGGCATACATCTGTCACTGAAGTGCTCATAAAATAAAAGAATATTGTCGACTTACCCATGTTACTGAGCGAGTAGCTAGGGGAGGGAGAGAAGACTTGGGCTGCAAAATCTTCAAACGTCATGATTTCTTTGTGTTGCTGGACTATTGCTTCCACATACTGAGCTCTTTCTTCATAACTGCATGGCAGGTTAAAGAAATCACCATAGACATAGGTAGATAGAATAGCAAAAGTCCTCTGTAACACTTAAACATGCCTATTCAACAGTGTTTTAACTGAGAGAAGTGGTTCACATTTATTACACAAAAGTTGATACTTTCCTGTTGCAGATTTCTTTGAAGTCACAGATGTTTTATAATTTTTCTTAACTTCCAGATGTCCGAAAGAAATCAATAATTGCAATAATACGTACAGTCATTAGCGTTTATAGTTATTGGTACTTTCTCATACTTAAATAGAAATAATTAATCCCTGCTGAAGGAACAAATTCCATAATAACATGACAGATGGCTGAATAAAATTTAATCTTATTTTCGATTGCAATCTATTTGCCATTGCACACTTGCATGGGAGTTCAAAATTTTTAAAAAATTCACCAAAATAGAAGGGAAACTGAACATCCAAGTTACGCCAAAACGCAAAGCTTCATTATTGTTATCATTCTATTTCATGTGGTCATTGTGTAAGCAATGCAGCCCCAGGTGCAGAAATCTTCTGTATAGCCCAGCCATTCACAGTTACGTTTTGAACAATGTGTTGTAAAACTTTGGATCAAAGTAATTTAAGAATACTTCAACATAAACACACTGGTGGACAGCACTGTACTGTATACAGCACAGTGTTCATTTTCAGCTGCGTCAAAGTTAATAATTCGCACATGCCTGACCTGCCAGAAAATATCATTTAAGATTAGGGAACCACGGCACCAAAATAAAACACCAAACAAAAAATACACTGTCAAAGAATCTGATTACATTATCAGCAATAAAACACCACTAAATTGCTTTCCGATGTCCAAAGTGAAACTCGGAACTGGCACAGGACTCAAAAAACCAGTCACCAATAACTTAAAAAGTTTGACAGGGTTCAACAACCTGCCAACAGCCCTAATAGGACCCCCTGCTTATCGCTGCTCTTCATGACACACTGTGAAGAGCTTTTATTTTCTTCTTTGTGTAAACTTTCCCCCTCTACAGAAGCAGGGAAAGTACAGTTATAAATCACAAACAAAACCCTGGCCCCTTGTAAAGCTCCACACATCTTCAATTCCCCCTCAAAGCCAAACTGACACACCATTTTGGAAGCATTCAAAATAGGAATGTACAAAAGTACAGCATTAAAACCTCCTCCACCCCCAAAAGCAAACAAAGGGAGGAAATGAAGATCACCAATTACTTATAGCTGTCTTATTGCAGTTTTTGTGTAAACTAAGACACAAGCTCAATTTCACTGTTAATACAATATTTTTTATGTTGGGGGGGGTGCGTTGGTGGAGAGGTGAGGTGAGGGCTTATAAAATTTAGGATGCGTTTTCCAGAATACTACTGCTGTGCAATGGAAGGTTACGAAAAGTATTTAAAAATGAGTGAACAAAAACAAAATTAATCACAAATCATTTAAATAGTAGTGATCAGCACACAGGGCAGTTTATAACATTCTTTAAATTTAAAGTTCATTTGAGTGCGCACGATTTAATGCTGGAAGTGAAATATGGACCCAATTTTATTTATTGCTGGCCTTTCTCTACGCAGACTCAAATTCTGATGACCCTAGTTAATGAATAGCCTGCTTAATTTGGTAAGAGCAGAGGCACACATTCTCCGTCAATTCTTTAGGGACCCAAGCGATGCCATTCACAAGTCATTAGAAGTGGTCTTTTTCTGAAATACATACAGGCTGTTGCTAGGCCCCTCTACTCCATATTGCCACAGCAAGCCACTGGCCTAGTCAACAGCAGGCTGTTGGGCTGGTGTGTCCGTCTGGCGAACAGGCGCTTTGACACTAAGCTGGCACGTGCTGGCGCAGCAGGAGCAGGCTTGGGCGTGACAAATTGTTGAAAGAGCTGAGCTAAAGTTGAGGCCGGGAGCCACCTGAGCCTCAGGCCCTCTATGGGCCTGTCATCAGTTGCCAATTCATTGCTTGGCCAATAGTCTGTAGTCAGCTTCTGGGCTCAGTTTAAACAAGGCAAAAACAATATAAAGCCCTTTCAGGCGATGGCTAATAACACCCTGCTGTTTAATGAAAGGTCCTGCATAACTAACACATAAGCATACAATGCAGCACACAACTGCTAACAAAACACAGACATTCACTAAATAATGTATGCAAAGACAGTAAGACTAGGGCCTCCAAATTAACGTAGACCCAAATGATCCAGTACAATAGCCAGTTCACTTATGAAGGCAAGCAGGCAGTCAGTAATACGGACCGTGACAACATGCATCAAGTTTGGAAGGAAGCAGCAGGAATAATGATAGCTCACTGCATGTATTAGGATTTTACCCAATGTATGCTTTAACCCTTAAAGTGCTCAGCACGTTATTTGTTGTGTGTGAACTTGAGTTTCTGTTTATTTGCTAGCGTTAGCACTAGTTTGCAGCCATGACAAAATACTAGCAAAGTTTCACACACAGATTTGTAACTAATCTTATGTTTATTTGTGAAGCTGATTAAATAGATTCAACTCATTCAGATGCAAATTAAGAAAAGGGGGAAAAAATAAATGAACTGTATCTGAGTGATACATGGTCCAGCATGGAGATGTTGTTTTCATTTGTTGATATTATTAGATGAAACATCTTTGAAATTTATATAAAACTACAAACAAATGGCCTAGACATTTATCAGTCTTTGTATCAGAAGACATTTGTGATTCAGTTTACTGCTGCACCAGTATTGATCATCAACATTAAATACAATTATCCACTTTTAAAGAGGAGACATATTATTTATAACTAGTTAATGTCTACGTTTATGTACGGTGACCATAATTCAAGACATTAAAGAATGTTAGATCCTAAACGTGAAGGATGTTATAGATTAAGTATGATTTCACTATACCAAAGTGAGTTATACAGAAACAATAATTATCAAATATTCGATGAAAAATTCCTTTACAATTAATTCCTTACGTTGCAGCTCATAAGCCAACACAAAGGAAAAGACACATCAAATCTTCATTGCCACAGCAAATTCTGTCACTAAGAATGAGTCATTTTGAAAGTAAGTGCATTAGCAAAGACCATAAACACACAGCCATGCAAAAAGAGGCTGTGCCACTTAATGAGAACTGCATCATAAACATTACCTCAGCAAAGTAAAAGATACTAGGAACAGTTTCTCTCCAGTCTCATTAAAAATTGAACTCTCTCAAAACTGATGCAACACAATAAAACAAATCAGGAAAGCATAAAAGGTAAATAAAGCCATATGGTCCTCCATTATCAGAGATGCAGATAATTTCTACATGGCTGCTACTGCGATTACCTGACTAAATATTGACTGAAGTAAAAACAGACCTGATTTCCGTAGATAGGATACACCTACATAGCAAAATTTTCTGCAATGCAAGTAACTAGAATAAAACAGTGACATAAATTTAACTGAAACAATGCATCCTGAAATACGGTCTGTTTTTTTAAAGGGATGGACTTGCTTAGTTATGTGCCATAAACAATGAGGGCTAAACCTATGAAAAGTTTTCAAGTTATTGATGCTAGCCTCTCCAAAATAAATTGTTCAGAAAAGCATCTGCAAATGAAAACCTAATAGTAAAATCATTTGTTCTGCTTCCAATAATTTGGAATTATGCGCATCATATAGCTAACAAAATATAGTCTCTCATACCGACCAGAAGGTCCCAGATTCAATTCCTGGTCTCCACAATTGAGGTGGTAGTAGGGCTGCTACAATTAGGCTACGAAGAAAAACATTATTCGGGACTCATGATTACTATAACTTGACAATGGGCACCCGCACCTTGCTCTGCTGGAGATGTAATGTTGCAGTGTATTAGCATATGACAATATGGAAAATGGTGATGGCCAGAAAATATCAAGTTCCCCTGGTTAAAAACCAAGTTAGGTGGATTGACCATGCTAAATAACACCTTAGTGTCAGGGGCACTAGCTAGAGTAAATGTATGGGTTAATGGAGATAGGGTGGGTGGAATTGTGGTTAGTGCAGACCTGATGGGCCGAATGGCCTCTTCCTGCACTGTAGGATTCTATGATTATTGACTTAGGGGCGGCACAGTGGCTAGCATTGCTGCCTCACAGTGCCAGAGACCCGGGTTCAATTCTTGGTTTGGGCCAGTGCGTGTGTGGAGTTTGCACATTCTCCTGTGTCTGCGTGGGTTTGTTCTGGGTGCTCCAGTTTCCTCCCACAGCCTGAAAGACATGCTGATTAGCTGCACTGACCCGAACAGACGCTGAAGTGTGGTGACTAGTGGAATCTCACAGTAACTTCATTGCAGTGTTAATGTAAACCTTAATTGTGACTAATAAATAAAACTTTTTTCTTCAATGCTCAGCTGAGTTCTATCTTCTGTATTTGTTGCATTTCCTAGCACATGATTAAAAGTAAATGCAGTAGTTTATTTACTCTGCAAAAACTCGGGTTTGTGTTTAATATGTGTCAATTCGAAGAATGTTTGGCAACATCGTGCAAGGCTCCATTTGATCTGGCAACCAATTACTGCAGGTAAGTTAACTGTTGGTCCTTGGGGACTGCACTTTTACTTTAGTGAAATAGACTGGATCATACAGGACCCACAGGTAAATTATCAAGAGAAAATAGTTCTACAAAAATAATCCAAAACTCTATTAAGGATGGACACACGAGATAAAGACACCTCGCATCTACAAACCTACTTGCTACCAGAAATCAAGGATTTCAGAAGAGAAAAGGGGAAACTAATAGTAAAAAAAAACAAATAACATCTTTTCCAAAATGTCCGAAAATTGAAACATTCTGAAAGCTGATAATAGGAGTGCTCAAAAACAAAGTTTTAAAATTTACCAAGAGATTTTAAACTATAATGAAACATGAGGAATCTGGAGGTAACAATAATAAAGAAATCCACTTGTAATGTGCTGCTGATTGACACATTTCTTCAGTTTCCTATTATGCTATTCAGCATCAGAATTGCAGAATATAATTCAAACAAATACAATGTGACTGAAAACATTAATTGTATTCAAAGGACTTAATTGGGAAGAACCATGGATGAATAGAGTTTATGCATTTGATAATTATTAAGTCCAAAGAGATCCTGTATGCGCATTACTCCCTGGTTTCACTGAATGCCACATATTTTGTTCACCTGCGCTGCCAGCATGCATCTTTGAAAAGATGGTTGGTCAAAGAGTCACGTGGCAGAGGCCAGCTACCTGGATTAGGGGATTCCAAGCGGTGAATGGAAAGGAAGAAGAGAACTTTCTAAAAGACAGCTCTGGTTTTGTGCACTCGTTGCTTTTGCCAAGACTTTCACAGATAAATCAACATGCAGGTCTGCATAACCTTTGACTATTAAATTTCCCAACCAATTTTAAAGTATCTACTGATGCCTCAATTATTCTACAAAGCAAAATTGTTCAACATGCTTTGATCTACAATTGACAGTGTAGACATTATTAAGCAGGAATAAATTCTCTTCGTCCTGTGATCACTGGAATAAACCACCATTGAATTTACAACAAAACTCAATTCAAATCTTCCACTTTCAAATTTAAAATAAACTTGCATCTATTTCTGCTGAACATCTTTTGGTACACTGTTAATTGAACATGATGAAACAACCACAGTGCAAAATTTTCAGTAGCCTATGATATAACTTTTAAAATACTGAAACACTATCATAATCCTCAAAGGGTTTTACAAGTCTTTTCACGACTTTTGCAGAAGGCAAGTCAGGCAGTGTGCTCTGCCATGGAGGGCAGGAGCTTTAATGAGGAAATGAGACAGGGCACTTAACTCTACTAAAGCCATTTAGAAAGATGTTTGTAGGAGATATCCTCAGAGAAAGTGCTGTCACTTTCTTTGAATTTTTTTTGAAAATGGAGTGTTTTCCTTACATTATGAAAATATACTTGTTCCCTCATGTACCACAGCTGTACAAATTTCTGTACATCTCACAGGGTGAAGGAAGAAACTCTAACTTTATGTTTGTTTATTAAGCATCAAAAATATATAAAAGTTAATTAGTGATGAAAATTTTTTTAATGTAAAAATATTTACTTAAGGATCTGAATACATATTTCAATTTGGATTTCTATTCAGAAGCCACCTCCAAATTTGAAAGTGCAGTTCTTCCTCAATATTCTTGATCCATGCTCAGCTTCTGAGATAACTAATAAAATAAATGTGTTTGATTTTTTGGTGGATTATGTAACTTTGGATACATTATAAATATAAAACCAAAATCATAATTAAAATAGAAGTAATTATTTATATACAAGTAAGCTGTTACATTTGCTAAATAAACAGTCCTTTCCATTTAGTAACTGAAATTTGAATAAAAATGTTTTCATTATGGAAAGATCTTTCAGAAAACACATGCTTCACCTAGTTTGTTTTATACAACAAAAATGGACAATTATTCTCACTGCCCTAACAAAGGTTCTTTTTCTGGCAGCTTTTAAGGCAGCTGTAATTCTATTATTACACAGGAATGGAGGAGGTCGGCTCACAAACAGGAAATTTTGACAAGATCTGTGAAGCCTTGCTGTCAAAACACAAAAGAAATCCGACAGCGTATGGCACGGGTACATACTAGAAACTGTAGTCTGTTAGCTTGTGGATTTGCTACAGCTATTAGTTAAAGCTCTGATAAAACCTATGGACTCGAGGCCTAAAATTCCGGAAGAGGTAGACCTCTTAAAAAAAAATAAAAGCTACTTACCAATCCAGTGAGAACCTTGGATTAGATTTCTGCTTGAATAATGTTGGCTCCCAAGCCTAACTCGAACTGGTTTAGGTAGGAAGTTCTTCAATAGCCACAAAACAGCTCTCTGGTCTCCCCTGCCACTTTTGAGATTTCCCAATGGAACACCAATGGGATACAAAATATGTTTACTTCTACAGGCGCATTTTAACAGTATGCGAATGTCAAAAATATATCACTCAATACATTTCACGGTATTTGTGCAAAGCAGTGCTGGGTTGCAAGGAGTCCAGTTATCCAACATTGCTTTGGGTGGGTGAGTAGGCTAGTTGTATTTCAAAGGTCCAGGTAGACTGCAATCGATTGCATTTGGAGCTTCATAAATGCCAATCTCAAAAAAAATTATTCTGCACTTCTTTCTTGATGGATACCCACTAGAGGCCAGAAATTCCACAGATAAAATGCCAGTGATTTTGTCCCCATTAAACCTGGAGTCAGGAGCATACCCTTGTGGCAGAAGATGCACTGGGTTCCACAACAATAAAAAATTCAGCCTCTTCGTTCCACACTAAGCAAGCACGTGCTAGGAGAACCCTAAATGTCAAGTGATTGGATTTGTACCAAGAATGATTATATTGGTTGTTTTCTTAAAGAACAGCTGTTTATTGCCCCTTTTTGATTTGTAGTTTCCGAACTCACGCATTTAATTGTTGCTTTATACACATGGATTAATTTGTTTCCCATTTAATGGGATTTGAAAATTTTACGCAAGTGTGATGGATGCAAGAAGCAGTAATAGTTGGAGGTGAAGGGGAGGTAAAAGGATGGTGGAACAGAGGATGACGATAATGGGGAATTTAGTTCAACCAGTTAAGTGATGTTGAACTGGGGAATGAGAAGATTTTTTCAGGTGAGATGTGTTGGCTGTGATCACCAAAATAGTGGTGGCCAGATTAGGTGGTGGTATGTTACTTGGCTTGTGGGGAGTATGGAAGGGGAAGGGTGTGTGTGCACGCATGTGACATACTGATGGTCCCTTTAAGGCAGCACGGTAGCACAGTGGTCAGCATGCTACCTCACAGCACTTGGGACCTGGTTCAATTCCAGCCTCAGGTCACTGTCTGTGTGGAGTTTGCATGTTCTCCTTGTGTCTGCATGGGTTTCCACCAGGGGCTCCGGTTTCCTCCCATATTCCAAAGATGTGCGAGTTAGATGGATTTGCTATGCTAAATTGCCCCTTAGTGTCGGGGGACCTAGGGTAAATGCATAGGGTTATGGGGATAGGGCCTGGATGGAATTGTGGTCAGTGCAGACCCGATGGGCTGAATGACCTCCTGCACTACAGGATTCCATGATAACTGAACCAAAGTTTGGGAGTGTGAGTTTGATTTGCTCATTGTCAAATTTTTGTTTGAGGAACTTTGCTTTGTTTATATTGGCTGTTGCATTTTCTACAACAGTGACTACACTGGAAAAGTACTTTTAATTGTCTTGGGGTATGCTGCGGACATGAAAGGCACTACTGAAACGCACACCTTTTTAAAATATCTGCAAACATATGCCTGTCCTTAGATGTCTTCATTTCTTCTTTGTGCTTTTCATTTTGGTTGCCCAGGTAATCAATGTTTTGAATGGTATTATTTATTATACTCCTCAAATGCAATTGTGTTTCTTTGCAGCTTCTAAGAATCTGGGGCCTTTACTCATTTATACAATGATGCCCAATATTTTCTGAGGCAGGGCTTTGCTGCAGAGTCAGCCAGTGAATCTAATCAGAAATTGCTTTAAGGTTTTGCAGATTAGTTAACTGATGGTCACGTAGGTGGGGTGCCACTTAAGCCACAGAATGTTACTTTAATAGCTTAATCTACAGGTGCAGAACCATTAGAATGCTGTAGTCATATACCATTTTTTGATTTACTGGCTGGTCTACCAGGGGGTTGCACAAGGGGAGTTAAAACGTTCTAGTCGAATAGATCAGCAGCTGGGATAACCAGGCCTAGATGAGGGGGAGGGAAAGATTAGAGGGAAGTACAGAGAGTACGCATCAGGAAGGAGAGAGACCGCGAGAGCAGAGCAGGCAGAGGACAATGTAAAGGGCCATGACCTACTTCCTCACAGTGGGGGATTTGTGGTGGAGAGAATTTCAATTTTTTTTTGTTTGCTTACAATGCATTAGCTCTTACAATTTAGTGATTTAATATATACTGAATTTGAAACTGCTGTGAGGTCTTTTGAGTTACGAACATACAAACCTTCTCATCACTTGATGATGCATTAGGCCAAACAGTGGCAAAAAAAATGTTATTGAAATTATCTTCAATCTAACACAGAACACAGTATATAATTCATTGTAATCTAATCTTCCTACACGTGCCTCCATTCCCCAATTAATTCAGACAGAGTGTGTAATATAACAAGGGAGTTCAGAAACATATAAATAATGGCTAAATAGAAGCGAATCAGGTCAACAAAAGAATAGTTAAGAAAGAAGACTGGGATTTACATTTTAGAAGAGATCACTTAAATATCAAAGCCTCTGAAGATGGCTTCAAAAAATTTCAGCCAGGACCCTGGATCATTGCATGACTGACTGCACTGCTAGGTAGACTCCTATAATGAATGCGCAATTATCACGGACATGATAAAGGCCTATTGCTACTGCATCATAATATTACTTGTACAGCTGGATGAAAAAAGTGGTTTATAATTGCCATCTTTATGCTAATTCACCACTGTAAATTGGCTTCACTTGCCCTGCAACCTATTCACTAATTGGATCCAAACTGGCCGCAAATGCTAGCTGGATAGTTGCTCTCCTGGTGGGCATATCCATCAGTTATAACAAATGAATTATAACAAAGCCATCAAAAATAGTTAAAACACTCATGTGCAGTATTCCTGATGGTGTAGCATAGGAGTCTAAACGGTCCATGGGCAACACATGGCCATTTCGGCCCATGAAGCAATCGAGTCCTTTCTATTTTCGTACTTCTTTTTCACTAATTTGCTTTGTTGCAGTCTGCAGCCCTTGCTTGGAAAGATTTATTCTGACTACTGTTGCCTCAAAGGTGGATAAATCTTAAAATGAAAAAGAAATTCCTGACATTAGTTAGCACCCACTCTTGTGATGTAAGCAAATTAATTATACTACTGATCTGAATTTTATTTGATACTCAACAAGGCTTCCATGTTATACACAGGTTTGTTCTGAGTCATGGAGGTTAGAATGTTTGAGCTTTGATCTCGATTCTGCAGTGAATTAACTGATCTCACCCCGAGTAGCAAAAGGGGCCTTGGTGCCAAAATCATTTTTTTTAGTTCACCAACTTCAAATATAGGATCCCTACAGTGCAGAAGGAGGCCATTTGTCCCACTGAGTCTGTGCCAACCCTCACAGCATCCTACCCAGGTCCTACTCCCATAACCCCATATATTTACTCTGCTAATCCCCCTAACCTACACATCCAAGGAGTAATTTAGCATGGCCAATCAACCTAACCTGCACATTTTTGCACTTTGGGAGGAAGCTGGAGCATGTGGAAGGAACCCACGCAGACATGGGAAGAATGTGCAAACTCCACACAGTCAATTAAGACCGGAATTGAACCCGCATCCCTGACACTGTGAAGGAGAAGTGCTAACCACTGTGCTGCCCCATATATAAGCTTCAGAAACATACATAAGCTTTAAAAATGTTTCTTCTGTTATTGGCTAAAGTACATCGTTAAAGCTACTTCACCATTGTCTCAGAAAGATTCTATTTTTGCTTTCATAAAAAGGAATTAGCTATCCTATTGTTATCAATTATCTGGAGTTGACATACACCTTCAGCATTTCATTTTTAAGTCTGAATTCTAGGGGATTTCTAATCAGTTTAAGGGCAATAAACAGAACACTCCAAAATGCAGAAGTAAGCATTTTTAATTCAAATGGTTAGAATGCCCCTCATTTTCTCTTTTGTCTTTTTCTGTTCCTTTGTGATTTGTACTCAATAAGAAATGTGGGAGAATGTTTTGGATGATGGGAGAGGTCAACATTTCCAACACCGCCCAAAGTACACTGTCCATTTGATTGCTTAGAAATAAATAAATTAGAAAGTACCTTTCAAAAATGCAATATATGTCTTTTTTAGGGGCTTTTCCAGTAGAAGGATTTTGGCATTAACTATATCAAGGCTTAAATAAATAACATTGGGGAATCTCATTTGTTGGTCTCATGCCTTTAACAGTCTGGACTTTAGCAGTACTTGATACTTCTTCAATACGTCCAGTGGTCAAGTTTTTGCAACATGAAAATGAGATAGGAGTGAACTATGTACAATGGCAAAATGCCAGAAAGCATAATTTAAGCAAACTGTGTCTAAATGTATGAAATTTAAAAGATTCAATTCTTTTTACACTGATAATTAAAACAGAACTGTACATTAGGTGCATAAAATCTTAATTCAAAACCTTATAACAGCATGGCTCGAACATAAGGAATAGAAACAGGTGTAGCCTCAGAGGGGCAGACAGTGATGTAGTGGCAATATCATCAGATTAGTAATCCAGAACACCAGACTATCGTTCTGAGGACACGGGTTCAAATCTCACTACAGAATCTGGTGGAATTTAAATTCAATCTGTATAATCTGGAATTGTCATAAAATCCTGCTGGTTTACTGATGACATTTAGGGAAGAAATCTGCCATCCTTACCTGGTCTGGCCTACATTTGACTCCAGCAATGTAGTTGACTCTTAACTGCCCTCTGAAATGGCCTGGCAAGCCACTCTGTTCAAGGGCAATTAGGGATGGGCAACAAATGCTGTGCTAGTGACACCCACACCTTATGACTGAATAAATAGAAAAAGCCTGTTCCATCAATCAAGGTATCATGATTGATCCTCAAACTCAACTCCACCTTTCTGCTGATCCCCATATTCCTCGACTCCCCTGCAGTTCAAAAATGTATTGATTGAATACACTCAATAATGAAGCATCCCCAACCTTTTCGAGTAGGGTTCCAAAGATTCATAATGTTCTGAGTGAAGAAATTACTCATTTCAGTCCTAAATGACTGGCTCCTTATTCTGATGTGGAGATGCTGGAATTGGACTGGGGTGGGCACAGTAAGAAGTTTTATCACAACACCAGGTTAAAATCCAGCAGGTTTATTTGGAATCACGAGCTTTCGGAGCGCTGCTCCTTCACTCATCTGATGAAGGGGCAGTGCTCTGAAATTTCGTGACTCCATATAAACCTGTTGGACTTTAACCTGGTGTTGAGAGACTTCTTGTTGTGTCCTTATCCTAAGGTTGTGCCCCCAAGTTTCAGATTCTCTAGCCAGACATAATAACTTCTCTCCCTTGTCAAGCCCTTGGGAATCTTATGTTTCAATGAAACCACCTCTCACTTTTATAAACTCTGGGAGTATAGGCCATTCAATTCAATCCCTCCTGTATAACCCTCTTATCCCAGGAGCAATCCAGTATACTTTGTTGCAGATTCTCTAAGGCTTAGGAAAGTATATCCTTCCTTACATATGGAGACCAAAACTGAACACGATTTGGTCTCACCAAAGTCAAGTGCAACTTGCATCAAGACTTCCTTATTTTTGTGCACCATTTACTTTCCTAACTGCTTGTTGAACCTGAGGATTAACTTTGTGCTTCTTGTACAGTATGAGGAACAAATCCATTTATAAAAGCCCTTAAGTTCCCATTCTTCTGCAGCATCCCATCATTTATGTTTCTCCATTATATGTATATGTCCACTCTTTTTCAATAGAACTCTGACATATCATCTCTGGGCATTTTTGTTTCTATTAATTTTGTCTAGAATTTCAGTTGCATTGATATCAAAGTAAACTTTGTCACTAGCTACTCTTACCTATATCTTGCCAAAAGGTTTGGGTTCTGTCAAAAGTTGAAGTTAGTTCTTAAAGTGTGGTCAAATCAGTGCATTGCAGCACCCCATTACTGGCAATTCTGTAGATTTGTACTCTAGTGTGGTTCTATAACATTTTTAAAATTGCTTGGTTATATTGGGCTGGATTTTATGCAGCCCATCACAGTGGGAAACATAGTGACCGCGTGAGGAGTCTCCCGGATGTGGCATAACCTCCACAATTAAATTGGTAGGTGGAAGAGACTGATGTGAGATTTCAGGCTAGTGGAAGTGGGATATTAATTTTACTCATTATTTATCCCCAAGTCTACCACATATTAGTGGTGACTTGGGGATTAAATGGAGACTGCACAAATCTCCTGTGCCCTCAGTCGACTGTCAGTGGGTCTTAGAGAGATAGTGGAGTGATTGGGGCGGGGCAGGGAGATTCCTTGTCCTATGACAACAGGAAGGAAATTGGCAGCTGAAAATCATTTCCCCTGCCCTTGCTGCTGACCCTCTCCCCTCACTCTCCTGCAAAACCCACCCACCAGTGGCCCCTCCACGATCCTACGAGAGAGCGTAGAGCTCCACCACTCCTGCTAGCAGCGTCTGACTGGCCAGCAGTTCTTGATACATGGGACTTGCACTATGAATGACCCACTGTATGAGGGTGTCCCTCCAGCGGCTTGACCAGTGGGCAAGACACCCATCAGCCTGACAAATCCTGGCATTGTGCGGATGTTAAAAATCAACAAAGTTCAGGTGTTTACCCGTCTCTCCTTACGATAATTTAGTTTATTTTTTCAGCTTCTTGCAGCCCACATTTTTGGACCCATGTGCATCCTTCACACTTATTGGTGTTAAATTTAATTTGCTCACCCAATTGCACAAACATCTTAATATGTTTGCAAATCTTTAGCTGCACCATTTGTCTTACTTCTTGTCTGTTTTCAGCAAACTTGACAATTTTACAATTAGCTTTGATACTCAGGTCATTTAGGCAGATTAGGAACAGCAGGCATCTAAGCAGAACCTCTCTCTCTCTGCTCAACACCTCCTCCCAGTCTGAAATTACAGCTCTTAATTACCAAGCTTTCCATTTTTTTCCCAACCAGATCCATTTTTTAAATGGTTCTCATCATTCTTAATCACTTCTTTTGTAAAGCAGAAAGTATTTTAATCTAACAGTACTTACTCTCGCAGGAAAGAGGAACAAAAAAGAGAGACAAAGGATTTTAAAAATTATGAAAACTGATCAAGCTGTAATCAAAGCAACAGAGAAGTACAATATCCCAGAGTAGTAGTAATACTAGCACCTGTCAAAATGCAAAGCAACATACTCAAAAGTAGTTTTGTTCCACAACCAACAGCGAGTGCAGGCTACTGTTTATGAAAATCAAATAAGTATTGTGGCAGCACAACAAAAGGCAGACAGTCGCCTGAATGAGATGAGGAAATGCCTGTTAATTGCTTAACTCCTTGTTTCACTGAAACCAGTACAACTGCTTCTATTTTTAAGGATAGTCAATAGTTTGTGCACCAATATATCCTGATTATTATGCAAACCAGTTATTTTTAACCATCACACAAAGGCATGAATCTGAGCGTAACTTACTAACCTTATGGAACATCCAACATGAATTTAAGTTAATTCAGCAACCACAAATACATTTTTGTAATGAAAACATTTTTTTTTAAAAAGCCAGCACAGACAGGAAGGTCCAAACAGCTTCCTTCTGTGCTGTAACCATTCTATGACTCTGATGACTAGAAATTTAAATACCTGGGTGAAACACTATTCCTCCTAGGAATCTGAAATATAAACATGCTTGCTCTGTATTGGCCAGGAGCATCTTAAGAATGTTACCAATGCTCTAGTTGCAGCGTAAGATACATAAATAGTATAACTATCTGTACACACTATTACACTGTTTGGGTTTACTTGGCGAATGTCAAGGGCTGCAACTGTGCAAGTGTTGTCCAAAGAAAACATGGGAATTACTTAAAAATGTCATAGATTTTAATTGTACTGTACAAAATTAACGATGTAGGGTGGGGCAGGAATCACACACAAGATGCAGTTTTCCTGATCCTTTTTGAGCTGTCAATGGATTCAGCGATTTATTCATAGCTAATTTATAGTACTAACACCTCAGGAAATAATAAAGCAACTATTTCTTATATTTATCCAACAAGAGAGAATTTAACTATCGCTCCATAACAATCAATGGCATTACCATCACTAAATTGCCCACTATCAACACTCTGGGAGGGGGTGGGAAGGTTACCATTGAACAGAAACTCAACTCGATCAGCCATATAAATAATGTGTCTACAAGAGCGTGTCAGAGGCTAAGAATCCTGTGGTAATTCACTCCTGACTCCCCAAAGCCTGTTCACCATCCACAAAGCTCAAGTCAGAAGGGTAATGAAATACTCTCCCTTTGCCTAGATGAATGCAGTTCCAACAACACTCAAGAAACTTTACAACATCCAGGGCAAAGTAGCCCATTTGATTTGGCACCCCTTTCACAAACATTCATTCCCTTTACCACCGACACAGTGCAGGTACAACATGCATTGCAGAAATTCACCAAGGCTTCTTAATAACACCTTCCAGACTCATGACTATTACCATCGAGAAGGACAAGGGCAGGAATACCACCACCTGGAATTTCACCTCCAAGCCACTCATCACCCTGACTTAGAAATATATGGCTGTTCCTTCAGTGTCATTGGGTGAAAATTCAGGAATTCTGCCCTAACAACACCTGTAGGTGTACCTACACCACATGGACTTCCAGCAGTTCTAGAAGGCAGCTCACCACTACCTTTTCAGGAGCAATTAGGGATGGGCAGTGAACGCTGGCCTAGCCAGCGAAGCCCACATTCCTTGAATTAACATTATTTTTCTAATTTCCAGAGATGTTCAATTAAATGGAATGACCTTATCTGCAAAAATGGAACTGATCTATACCTTTTTTTAAAAGCATAACTTTTAAAATTAAACATGGTTTGGTAAAAGGGTGCTTTAAAATACACATTATTGGCAAGAAAAATGGTTTATCTGAGATGACTAATTACTTCTATTAGTTTCTAACGATGAGCATCGAATCAACTACTGCCTTGACGACAGGTATCAACCAGGTTATGCAAAGCTATTAAATAAAGTTAACATACAAAAGCTTTTTTTTACATTTGCAATACTACAAATGTCAAGTATACCAATTTCCTTAAATTAATATTCAGATATGGATTGTTCATATTTAAAATCAATCATTTGTTTTGTGAACATGGATTAAAAATTCCAAGTCATTATTTATACATGGCCGTGATGCTCATTTCTGCTAAATATTTGGCACAAGTTTGGTGACTCACTTTTGTCTGGATTATAACTAAAGCTGAAACTTAAACTTGAGCACTTTCTGAACATCACACTTTATGACTATGATCGCCTATTCATCTACTAAAATACAAGCAGCTAAAAGGAATTATTTGGTTAAAACTGATGAAGAGTGCTAAAAATATATGCAAGTCAATAAAAAGTTCTTAACAAAAAATTGTTACAACTTGATGGCATACAAATTAAACTTATGATGGGGTTGGTTTAGCATATTTTGGCTGGGCAACTGGTTCATGGTACAGGGCCATGCCAACAATGCGGGTTCCATACATGCTGAGGTTATTCATGCAGGCCCCTTCTCAACCTTGCTCTGAGATGCGATGATCCTCAGGTTAAGTCACCACCAGTCAACTCTCCCCTCAAAGGGGAGAGCAGCCTAAGGTCACCTGGGATTATGGCGACTTTACTAATGGACTGAAGCTTCAAAGATCTTTCGATTCAGAGGGTAGAGGGCAGGTCTACAAGTGTATTAATTTCAGTTGCCTTCATCTATTTATAAAATGTTAGCACTTAGTGCAGTACTCCATATAAAAGCTGCTCTTTGTAAGTGGAACTGACCAAAAAACTATTGTTAAAGAGTAGAACTATACATTTCCTCATGCTTTAGGAAATTATAGTACAGATTTGCTTCTAATGTTAATGAGAGACATTTGTTTATCATGTGCGAGACACAATTAATTTATTCTCTTGTTCCGTCATTTTACACACTGCACACATTCGGTATGTGGGACATCAGCCATGCCACAATACTCTGTTCAAATGGCTAAACGTATAATAAAAATCTACCTTTTGTTCAAATTAAACATACTTTAGAGTAATTATTGAGATGTAAACTAGGATGGAAGATGCATAGCTCACGGGTGAGGAGCTATTTGCTAACACACATTTACCCAATCCTAAACTACACCAGCTTGCAATGAGTAACTGCCAATACCTGCTTGTTTTTACATTATAATGCAATTTTTCCTGCAATCAGGCGTGTTCTGCCCTCAACAAGGGAACTGCTAACCAAAACCGAAGGGTTAGCATACAGAATAAACCATGCCAGTGTGAAAGCATTAATAGGCATACCACAGATGCCCATATCCTGCATGGAATGTGTCCCTCCAAGTCATTAGAATGCTGTAAACATCTAATTAATTTCATCAGCTCACAAGCCCTAATGAAGTGTTAACAGCCATTGCAGTGGGAGAGTATGTTCAAGAGGCATATGGCGCTGTGTTCATGTATAGTAAAATAATCCAATTTCCTCTCTAAATCTTTGCCCAACAGGTATTCAATAATAGAGGCCTGACTATCCATATGGATGTGTTATCCTCTTTTCATTTAGCTCTCACATCAGATTCCCAAAATTCTAAAAATCATCCAGGAATGTTTCTTGAATTATATAAAAAAAGTACATTTTCCTCAGCCGATTCATGCCATTAAAAATTTGATTCACACTTCATATATTTTTCCCCATTTTTAATTTAACTGTTCATGGGGATTTACTTACAAAGCAACTGCATCAGTAATTAGGATGCTCTACAATAACTAATTGCACAGAACACTTTTCATTAAGAACCAACTGACTAAAAGTGCATTTAAATTTCTTTAATTCCAAAAGTTTAGCTTTTTCAAAAAAATTGAACAACCAAGGTTGTATATTGCAGGCAAAAAGTTCAAAGAAGTCATGGTTAGGTGATGTTAAACTTGCATTTCAAAAGCCTGAAAGAGCTAGAGGAAGTTTTAAGTTTATTTATTAGTGTCACAAGTAGGTTTAGATTAACACTGCAACGAAGTTACTGCGAAAATCCCTTAGTCACCACACTCTGGCACCTGTTTGGGTACTGAGGGAGAATTTAGCATGGCCAATGTACCGAACCAGCACATTTTTTGGATCGTGGGAGGAAGCAGGAGAACTCAGAGAAAACCCATGCAGACACAGGGAGAGTGTGCAGACTCCGCACGGAGTGTGACCCAAGCTGGTCAGCCTGGTCCCTGACGCTGTGGGCCAGCAGTGCTAATCACTGTGCTACTGTGTCACCCTCTGTGAAGAGCAGTCCCATAGCTCTGTTGTCTTGAGAAAAAAAATATTTATGCTACACACACATGCACTCACAAACACAATACAGTATCTGCTATAGTGCATACTTTCACTAGTGTATCACTTGATGAAGCATTTGTACTGAAGGAACTGAGAGTGGAAAAACTTTGAAAAAAAGACTGATAAACTGACAAATAGTGTTCAAATCACACTTAGCTTCCAAACAACAAAAAAGGCAACAGAAAACTTTGGCCTGGACTTCATGGTCAGAGGTGAAACATGAGTACTTTCACTGCTGACCTTGAAGAAAGTACCACAGAGAGATTTAGTGAGCCCTGTGGTGAGAAGTTCAACTCCTCTTGCCATACAATGGAGCGTAACGTTCTTCAGTGAGGATCTTCAATGTGAAACCGCAGTGATAGCATCAGTGCCCAAGCGGCCAATTGCACAGTTAAGAACAGATCGTTAAGCAGGAAATAAAAAAACATTAAAATCCAACTACTACTTAAAGCTTTTACATAGAGCAAAGTAAAGATCAGGACATTCATGAGGCATGAAGGTCAAGCTGAAACATAATGGCCAGAACTCTATCACAGTGCCCACCACGGCATAGGTGTGGGACAGGGTCCGACAACGGAAATCTTCGTTGACCTCGGGCGGGAATTTCCAGTCTCACCCAAGCAAGGCCATAAAATCCTGCTCACTGAAGTTTTTTGTAAAACATGCAGGTTAAAAATCTAGCAATTAATTCCAATGGTGATATTTAACAACACTCCAGAAGTATTAAATCATTTTTTCAGGGCCAGGCCTTATGTTCAACAATAGTTATTACCAGATCATCTATTAAAAACCCAGCTATACCTGACTGAACAAAATGCAATAACTTCGTAGTAGGGTTTTCAACAGCGATGTGGGAGCAGAAAAGGCAAGTTCTCAACATAGCGACTGATTTGAAGGATTTCTGGCTCTGGGTGAGTGCCTTTACTGCCGTGAGTGACAGATCATAATTTCAGAATTTCTGTACAAACCAGAACTTGCGCTAAATTTTCAAGTTGTAGTCAATGTCAGCCTGCTGCCACAAACCTACTGCAAAAATAAGGGCCAACGGTTGAAAAGGCTTATAAGAACCACTGAAATATGCTCACAAAGTTTTTATCAACTAAAAGGCGCCACAATTTATCAGTCTCAATCTTAAACATACTCACCGACTAAGAATCCATTATGCGGGGTTGCTGGTATTAAACTGGGGTGGGCATACTAAGTAGTCTCACAACACCAGGTTAAAGTCCAACAGGTTTATTTGATAGCTTGAGCTTTCGGAGCGCTGCCCCTTCATCAGGTGAGTGGGTCAGTCCACTCACCTGATGAAGCAGCAGCGCTCCAAAAGCTCGGGCTACCAAATAAATCTGTTGGACCTTAACCTGATGTTGTGAGACTCTTTACTGTAAGAATCCACAGCCCTTGGGTGGAGGTAGAGAATTCCAAAGATTCACAACTTTTTGCATGAGCAAATTTCTCCTATCTCAGTACAAAAGGGCTAATACTTGACTCGAGATGTTGAGCTCTCGTTCTAGATTCTCTAACCAAGGAAATAACTTTTCAGCATTTGCTCAGTCAAACCCTTAACAGTTTTGAATGTTTCAATGAGATCACACCTCATTCACCTATATTTGAGAATATAGACTCATTCTACTCAATTTCTCCACATAGGATAGCACTCTCATCTCAGGAAGCAAGTGAACTTTTGCTGCACCCCTTGTAACAAGACCAGAACAATACACAGTAATCCAGAACTTATTCCATCACACTTTGCTCCTACCAAGCCTCATACAATTGCAACAAGATGACCTTATTCATATACCACCTCCCTTACATTAAAGGCTGATATACCATTTACCTAATTGCTTGCTGCAGCAATATATTAACTTTTTGCATTTTATGTTCAATGACCCCAAATTTCTCTGAATCTCAAGAGAAAATGATGGAAAATCTCAGCAGGTCTGGTAGCATCTGTAAGGAGAAAAGAGCTGACACCGAGTCCCAAATGACCCTTTGTCGAAGCCTGTGAATGCCAACTTTTACAATCTCATCTTTAAAAAAAATGTTGTTTTATTTTTCTTACCGAAGTGGATGATTTCACACTTCTCCACACTATGCTTCATCTGTTCTTGTCTTGTCCACTCACTTAACTGGTCTTTTTCATTTTGCAGCTTCTTTGCACCCTGCACACAAACTTACATTTTCAGCTCATAAGTTATTACAGTACTATTTTTTGAGCAGCTAGTACTTCCTGACTTTTCACAAGTGTTTATCCCAGCAAGCAACAGATGCAATGTCCTTCTCTAACAAGACTTTGTGCCAGTGTTGAAATTGAACAGCTAAGTAGAGTGAAAATGATCTTGCAGACCAAAGAATAACTCTGGTCATCAGATACATGAGATTACCTCGAAATGTTACAAAAAAACGAAATGCACCTGAAAAATATGATTGAATTTAATGATGGCTGCAGTAGTTCATGAGTTTTCTCAAGGGTATCCATTCATATGATCACGGTCTTTCAGCAGTGAATGCCAGTAAGAGTGTCGTTTTTCTGTAACTTAGAAAAGCCCATGCTAGCCACCAAGCATCAATACAATCAGAACCTCATAAGAACATGTATTTCACGGTGGCCCAGTGGTTAGCACTGCTGCCTCATAGCGCCAGGCACCCGGGCTTGGGTGACTGTGTGGAATTTGCACATTCTTTCCGTGTCTGCATGGGTTTCCTCTCTGTGCTTCGGTTTCCTCCCAAAGTCCAAAGATGTGCAGCTTAGGTGGACTGGCTATGCTGAATTTCCCCTTGGTGTTAGGGAGACCAGCTAGGGTAAACGCATGGGGTAATGGGGATTGGGTCTGGGTGGGATTGTGGTTGACGCAAACTCGATGGGCTGAACGGTCTCCTTATGCACTGTAGGGATTCTATGATGTATTTCTACTATTTTTAATTTTCCTATTCTAAATTCCATTTCTCAGTTGTTTAGCCTCCCTGATCTGCCTAACCTGAATGTTACAGTACAACTCCATTCCAAAGATCTATCTCTGTCTTTGCTTGGTCTCTCTATTCTGATAATGCCTCACTTCCCTACCCATCTAAATTCCTGCCTACCCCATCTGGCCTCCTTGCACTGACCGACTCCTAATCCCCACCCAATAATATCTTTGCCTGATCAATCTGACCTCCCCCACCTCAAACTTCCCTCCATATATATATAATGCTGTGACAATTTTAAACCATGTTTTTCTTTGTTTGAACAGAGGATCTCGTTACCAGAAATGGCATGGTGACCTGGACAAGCTCTGCTGGAAGCAAGAAGGCAGTGCAACTTTTGATCAACCTAAAATCAATGCTTGGCCGCAAGAAAACATGCAACAAGCTAGGTACGCAATTGTTGGCCCTCAATGCTTTTTGTGGAGTCAATATGGGATACGTGAGCCTGCCTCTCATTCAACATCACAAAGGACACTAGGGGTATGGTTACAAAAAGTGACTTTCAACAAGTAACACTACCCAAATACATTTTAAAAATTGTACTTTTCCATTTTTCAGACATCTGATTTACATGTTGGAACAAAATGAGCAGTAAATCTCACATGCTACTGATCTATAATAATATTAATTGAGTGGCAATTGATAATCTTACAGGGTGACACGGTGGCAGAGTGGTTAGAGCTGCTGCCTCACATCCTCAAGTACCTGGGTTCAATTGCAACCTTGGCTCACTGTGCAGAGTGCATGTTCTCCCCACGTGGGTTTCATCAGGGTGCTCTGGTTTCCTGCCACACTCCAAAAATGCACAGATTAAACTGATTGGCCATGCTAAATTGTCCCTTAGTGTTAGGAGGATTAGAAGGATAAATACTTGGGGTTACGGGGATAGGGCATGGATGGGATTATTGTTGGTGCAGGCTTGATGGGCCAAATGGCCTCCTTCTGCACTGTAGAGATTCTATGATAATTGTTAACATATTGGCATAGAATTTGCGGAGAGGAGCCAAGTGATGGCACTTGCCTCTGACCTCGAAGAAAGCTGCCTGCAAATCTTGTCCAAACAAAATTTCAGTCTAGAGTCAGCTAAAAGGGATCTGTGGCATTCAGCAACAATAATGTTTTCAAACAGGTTAAAAAGCCTATCACTTTGAATAATTCTCATAGACAGCAAACCAGGAAGCAATGAACAAGTTAATTTCTTGTTTACTGACAGATCTGAAAATAACGATTGGGACGTACATATGGGATTTTGAATATAAGCTGAAAAACTAAAGAAAAAATTCTGAAATTTTCATCAAGTAATGGAGAAATTTAACATTTCACAAATATAAAATTAGTTCTTTTAGGGTCAGAAGTGTTATTGCAAAGCAATTAGGAATTAGCATATTGGTAGCAACCCAGTTATACCTCACTAAACAAAGTGTAATTTTTTTCAATGAGCTTTACAGCAAGAATAAGTCCCTGTTCATCATCCAGCATTAATACCAATCAGGCCCTCAGAAGATTATGTATTTCAATTATTATTAATGTTCCCATTCTAAGTTTATCTTCCAAGTTGTTTCGTCTCCCTCTTCTACCTGACTGAAATCTCATCAATTCAGTGATTTCTAGATGATTTCCATTTGCAAAGACCTCAACAGCGCACCCTTTGGAGGAGCTCGAATCACTCACAGAATGTCTGCATTTTGATAGCACACATTGGAAATTGCATTTTCATGGAATAAATGGTAACACATACCATTGGATTTGCTGTCATTAGAACCCCGCAATCTGAGCCATTATCAGTCTTCTGATTGTATATGCGGCACAACACTCACTCTGCAATCATTCTCTCAGGTTAGCCCTGAACTTAGCCGTTCAGCACTTGTCCTAAGTTGTGTACTTTGTGGCTTTAAATTCCGAGCGCCTATCTTCCAAGATAAATAATGAGATGCAGAAAAAGAAAGATTGTGACAGAAGAAATCAGAGACAAAATTTAGAGACAAAGTAAAATGAAACAGGACTACGAGAGTTTGGGATGGGGGTCAGAGCAAAGTCAGTGAAATGGTGAGGGTGTGTTTGGAAGATGAGCTAGAGAGAAAGAGATTCTAAGATTTAGTGATGGATGATAAGCTGAGGCAAATTACAGAGAAATACACACCAATTTGAAGATCATATCCATTAGTGCTTTTATAGGAGATCAATAGACTTTTTGGAGCTTTGGATACTTTGAGGAAAAATATTCAACTTGTGATCTGGTGGCTTTGGAAGCTGTAATGGTGAAAAATGTCACATTGCATTCATTTAAAAAGCTCTAAGGAAACAAAGAGACAGAGTTCCGCTAAAAATAAAGGTACTCGTGAACATTCAATTCCTTCACAAAACCCTCCAAAAAGTACATGCATAATGTAGTACTGATTTACAGTGCACACACTGAACTCATGATCTTTTGATATGTTAAATATTTACTGGTTCTTTATGCCAACTATCACAAGCTTGATATGGATATTGAGGTATATGATTCATGTAACAGCTAGACTAATTAAATGGGATTACAAAAAGGCGTGGTAGTCAGTAAAATTATTCACAAAGAAAAAAAAGCTGTTGTTCTGTTTGTAAATGAGATATCAGCAAATGGTTGAAGATGTATTATGATCTCTTTGAAGAAATATAGTGATCATTTAATCTAAGACATAAAAGAAATGAAAATATACTGCATATTTAGTGTCAAGAGATTCAGGTTTCAATGAACGTTTGAATTTTACCCTTGATACAACTGAATTGCAATACAGATTCCATCCTTTGATGACAATTTATTCAGAAATATCTAAATATAAAATCATATACTTTTCCTTATGCCCAAGGTGTGCCAGTTCTAGTGTAAGGGGTGCATATACCTTCAGCAAAGTGAAAGGAATTTAATAAACTACTGGTCCAATAACAGTGTGTTGGCACTAGTCTTTCATTGATAAGTCCTGGGTTTAAATGATATAAAACAGTTTCCATCTACGGATATTAAATGATGCTACAGAAAATCACATGGACAATGGCAATATAGTTTGTCATGGAACTGAACCACGCTACAAAACATTACCTTACCCTAAGGACTCAGGTGGCATGGTGGTACCTCTACATCTTGGTCTCTGATTTCTTCTGTCAAAATCATTCCTTTACTGCAACTCAGTGTATTTCTTGGAGAATGGGTAGGCATACGGAATCAAAAGCTACAAGCAGCAAAGCGCACAAGACTTTGTTTGCCTAGGACAAATGCTAAGCACAGTAACACAGTGGTTAGTCAGCACTGCTGCCTCAAAGCGCCAGGGACCTGGGTTCGATTCCCAGCTTGAGTCACTATTTGTGCGAAGTCTGCACATTCTCCCCGTGTCTGCATGGATTTCCTTCTGTTTCTTCCCACAGTCTGAAAGATGTGCTGGTTAGGTGCATTGACCATGCTAAATTCTCCCTCAGTGTATCCAAACAGGCACTGGAGTGCAGCGACTAAGAGATTTTCACAGTAACTTCATTGCAGTGTTAATGTAAGCCGACTTGAGACACTAATAAATAAACTTGAAAAACGGTTTTGTAAATAGAAAACATGATCCTAATACAGTATTGGGATTCTTTTATGAGGTTTGCAGACAGCAGCAGAAGAATCCTTATAACATACGCCACTGTACCTTTCCTCGACAAGGGATCCTTAATAATGGACACTAAGTACCAAAAAAACTACTCAGTATTTCAGGACTTAACATCCTACAACTTAAGTAAAATTGCACTTTTAAATCATTATCATCGTTCTAAAGCAATCACTTTGTCACATATTTTTCAAAGATAAATTAATCAGACACTAAACCTTGAAAATGAGATCTCAAATGTCAGATGTCAAACAAAAAAGATCATTATCAGTTCAAACATCATCTATCTGTTGTTAGCAATGCTCGAACGAACAATATTAATGAGGAATGAGTAGCCCTCCAGAAAATCAAACAGTTAAATTGCACTGTTTAAGTTATTACATACAAACCAGGGGTACAAAGTTGTTAATTCAGACTGTTGGTTTCTAACTACTATTTTTGCTGCCAAAATTCATTTGCATTCGGATTTATGTAGATAGCTGAAAGCATTATTTGTAAGAGATTAGAACACTACAAATTCTGAAAAAAAATTATTAAATTACATGTCTTCAGGTCAATTTAATGTTGCAAGATTTGTATACATCTGCATGTGTTTTCAGTAGCTGATAAGAGTTTAATCTTTAAATTAAAATTAACGGTTAATCACGTCGTTTGGGATGGGGGAGTACTTTGCGTCATGAAGAAGAATTGAGTTTTTTTTCTGGATCAGCGGCAGGTATTTACAATGCACTTGCTTCAGCCATTGGAGCCTCAACCAATCAGCTAGACCTGTGCAACAGTGGCCAGGATTCTCCCAAAAAAATTCTACGTCCCCTCTGGCCCCGTCTCCTCGACACTGTCCGATGCCCAATGGGCAGTGCCAAGATGGCCTTTGGACATTGCCAGTCCCGGACCCACTAATGATATGGAAATGAAGATTTACATATTGTAAAACACTATGCAATGCTGAGACTGGAGAGAAGTGAATAATAGGGAGCAGCATTGCAGCTTCTCTCCTTGCCACTGAAACTGGGATTGTTGCTTGATTTCTGGCGGGGGGGCTGATGACGCTGGAAATCTTTGGCTTGGACATGTGCGGAGGCCCGGCTGTCCAGTGGTAGCCCACAAAATGGCCTTCGCTGATGTCTCCTGGCCTGCTACGCTGAGAGAGTCGTCCCCAACATTTAGTTGGTAATTTGAGAGAGTTAAACATAGAACATTACAGCGCAGTACAGGCCCTTCGGCCCTCGATGTTGCGCCGACCAGCGGAACCAATCTAATGGCCCTCTAACCTAAACTATTCCAATGTTATCCATATGCCTATCCGCTGACCATCTGAACGCCCTTAAAGTTGGCGAGTCCACAACAGCTGCAGGCAGGGCATTCCACGCCCTTACCACCGTCTGAGTAACAAGCCTACCTGGGACATCCATCCTATAACTACCACCCCTTAATTTAAAGCTATGTCGCCTCATGTTAGCCATCACCATCCGAGGAAAAAGGCTCTCACTGTCCACTCTATCCAATCCTCTGATCATCTTGTATGCCTCAATTAGGTCACCTCGTAACCTTCTTCTCTCTAATGAAAATAACCTCAAGTCCCTCAGCCTTTCCTCATAAGACCTTCCCACCATACCAGGCAACATCCTGGTAAACCTCCTCTGCACCCTTTCCAATGTCTTCACATCTTTCTTATAATGCAGCGACCAGAACTGTACGCAATACTCCAAGTGCGGCCGCACCAGAGTTTTGTACAGCTGTAACATGACCTCACGGCTCCGAAATTCAATCCCTCTACCAATAAAAGCCAACGCATTGTACGCCTTCTTAACAACCTTATCAACCTGGGTGCCAACTTTCAGGGATCTATGCACATGTACCCCGAGATCTCTCTGCTCGTCAACACTACTAAGAGTCCTTCCTTTAGCCCTATATTCTGTACTCCGGTTACTCTTACCAAAGTGAATCACCTCAAGCTTTTCTGTATTAAACTCCATTTGCCACCTCTTGGCCCAGCTCTGCAGCTTACGTATGTCCCTCTGCAAACTGTAACATCCATCCTCACTGTCTACAACTCCTCCGACTTTGGCGTCGTCAGCAAATTTACTAATCCATCCTTCTACACCCTCATCTAGGTCACTTATAAAAGTGACAAACAGCAGTGGCCCCATGGAGAAAAATTCCTTGGGCAATTTTATTTACATGATAGTTTCGGCCAGAGCTACAAATCCATAGTTGAACGCAAGACAGAAAACTTTAAACTTTTACAACTGTCTAAATAACTTGGAAAAGGAGGAAAATGCTGAAGGAGCCAATAAACAAAGAAAGCAAACAAAGTATTTGCTCCTTGACTAAGTCAAAATCATGGAATTTCCTCCCGGACAGCACTGTGGGAGCACCTACAGCATGCAGGCTGCAGCAAATCAAGGCAGCAGGCATCTCACCATCACCTTCTCAAAGACAAGTATTAGCAACAAATGATGGCCTTGTTAGCAATACTCACATTCTGTGAATTCAAACAAAAGATAAAAATCATATCTTCATCTACACAAATACTAATGACCTGTCTATAAATAATGCTAGGTGACACTTCTTGATACAACTGAAACAAAAACATCCCGAGCAAACTAATGGAGCGCAAGCTTGATTTATTTTTCGTGACTGTCAACATAAACTAATGTAAAACAAAGAGAAATATTGGGGATGCTGGAAATCTGAAATAAAATCTTAAGATGCTAGATATAGTCAGCAGGACTGGCAATATCTGTGGAGAGATAAACCAAGCTGGCAATTCAGAATTGTCATGATGAAAAGATCACCAATCTGAAACCTTAACAGTTCATTAACCCTCTAATGCTATATAGAAAAGCCAGTAAGGTAACAGCTTCAGTCTTCCTGAAAGATCAAGAGTCTTGGTCTGAACGAGATATTTGTCACATTTCACCTGCAGAAGGTGAAAAAGCTTTGGATTAAGTTGGGCTGCAACGTATCCCCCCATTTTGGAACAGCCGTCTTGTATTGTCAGGGCACACAAATGCAAAATAGCTATTTGGACCGCCCTATAAAACACTTGTGCAATAGTACCTCAAAAATGAGCACTGACGGAAGGAGGAAATCAGTGAGAAGTAAAGTTCATAGAATAGACTCAGAACAGTGCAGAAGGAAGCCGATTAGCCTATCAAGTCTGCATCAACAACAATCCCACTCGGGTCCTATCCCTGCAACCCCACGCATTTGCCCTGTTAAACCCTGGCACCAAGGGGCAATTTAGCATGGCCAATCAACCTAACCCGCACATCTTTGGACTGTGGGAATAAACCAGAGCACCCAAAGGAAATCCACGTACATACGGAGAGAATGTGCAAACTCTACTCAGCCAGCTACCGAAGGTTAGAATTGAACCCAGGTCCCTGGCAATACGAGACAACAGTGCCAACAACTGTGCTATCATGTCACCTTAAATACTGGAGAACAGAAGGTTTTGGGTAGGTAGGGATAAACAATGTTACCTGCATATTAAGCAAGTTTTGTAACATGATAGGTAAATCGTATTACAAATGTTTGGTAACTTAAAGGGGTCAACTTACGTGGGAATTTGCAATTTGCTGCTCAGTTTGCAGGGAATATTGACTGGGGAAATAATATTTATTATTAGAACAGGTGACCAAAAGTTTTGTCAAATCAGTAGTTTGAACAGCATCTTAATGAAGCAAAAGTATGGAGGAGGGAATTCCAAAGCTTAGGGTGCTGACAGCGGAAGGCCTGACCAACAATGGAGGGAAGAAGAAAACTGGGTACTGTAAAAGGCCAGAAATGAAAGAAAGCAAAGATTGTGGAGGTTTATAGAGCTGGAGAAGATAACAGAAATAGGGGTGGATGGGTGGAGGGAGATAAGGCCATACAAAGTTTTGAACATAAGGATGAGAAATTTAAGTTTGAAGCTTTGCTGGATGGAAAGACAATGTAGGTCAGTGAGCACAGATTTGATGGCTGAATGAAAACTTGGTATGAATCAGCTAAGCCATGAATTAGCTAATGCTCATGGAGTGTGGAAAATGGGAGGCTGGCCAGAAGAGAACTGGAATAGTTAGATTTGGGAGTAACAAAGGTATGGATGAGTGTTTCAGTAGCAGATGGGTAAAGACATAGTAGATGAGAGCATTACTGCAGATATAGAGTTAGTGGTATTGGCATAATGGAGTTTGAAGCCCATCTCAGGATCACAAAGAATGCTGAGGTAGAGAACAGTCTGATTTAGTCAGTCAGGGGGATAGAACTATGGTTAAATATGTGGATTGTAATGGGGCCCAAAGACTCTGTCTCTGATCTTGCTGATATTTAACTAGAAGAAATTTCAGTTCACTTACCATTGCATATCAGACAAGGAGAGTGACAATTTAGAGGGAGGTGCGGGGTCCACTAGGCAATGTCAATGCATATGTGGAGTAGATAAGAAATGGGAGAGTGCCTTGGGGGATCTCAGAGATAATGGCAAAGAAGCAGACAAAGAGAAGTCATCACAGTATATTCTCTGCATTGGACTGGACAAATATGAATGGAGTCAGGTGCAGGCAGTCCCACTCTTTTGAGCAAATGAAGAGAGTTGCTGCAGGACACTGAAGTGGACAATCGTGTCAAAGACCGCACAGACTGTTGACAAGGATGAGAAGGGACAGTGCACCAAACTCTCAGTCACTTTAGTTATCATTTGTGACTCCAGGAGAGCTGTTTTGGTGTAGTGGCAGCAGCAAAAACCTGATCGAGAGTTCAAATACGGGAGTTACAAGAAAGATGGCCAGGAATTTAGGAGCAGATTTTTAGTAGACGTGACAGTAGCAGAACAAAGGAAATTATTAACAATATCAGCTAACATGAACTTGGATGGTCAGCAGTTTAATTTCAGAGCGCTGGTTCTTTCACCTGATGAAGGAGCAGCGCTCCAAAAGCTTGTGATTCCAAATAAACCTGATGGGCTTTAACCTGGTGTTGTGAGACTTCTTATTGAACTTTTTAATGGCTGGAATTGTGAATCTGAAAATTTCTCAAGTGATAAAACATAAATTAGACATTTTTTACACCAACGACTTAACTTGCATCACATAAATACATGGCATTGAACTTGGTGTCAGAGAATCAGTGCCATTTTTACAAAGATTGGTAGCTGGATGAAAACTATCTCAGCTGATTTTGCAGTATAGAGTGGAGTAATGGAGTATTAAATCACCCTGTATACTTCTGTGTTTATACTCAAGGTACTAGAAAACTCAGTGGATAAATTTGGTTTCAATTTTTACTCCATGTAGAAAAATCTTGATAGCTGATTAATCAATCAGTCTTGCTCTGAAATTTGAAGACAACTCTTGGTAATATTATGCTCATAACAATTTCCGTCATTCTGTGGAGATCATTGTCAGAAATGATCCTTTCATGGCTTCTTAAATGGATTAGGTAAGCTGCTTCCATCCTGCAATACACACACCCAATTCTTTATCTCCTTCTGTTATCTCATGTTGAAAAAGTTTAAATATTGCTCCTTTGAGTCAATTAACACTCAAAATGTTTATTCCACTTCAGGTCCACAGCAAAGGTTGACCAGTTTTATTGCTTTTTGTAAAGGTGTTCTGATGTTTTCTCATGCTATATCACCAATACTATCTTATGACTAGCTGATATCTGTTTTGGATAAATGAACCAATGCCTGCCAGAGTTACTTGGCTCAGGGCAGGTCTGCAACTGACTATTAGCTGGCAATAGTTCAGGATAGTCTGAAGAGAATGGGCTTGCTGAATGATGTCATAGATTGATGGGTGAACACAGGAGAAGGCAATCTGGGTCTCCACGGCCTGTAAAACCATCCATGGAACTCATCATGTTCACTCAACTTCTTGGTGTGGCAACCCAAGAACAGTGTCAGTGACATTGGTTTGGGCTCCCTGATCAGAGTGCCTCAAACCCTCAGCACCACCCTAGTAATTCTACTGCTCCGGCAGAGTCATCTGTACTTGAGCTAATCATACCAGGTTAGATTCAGGCTTATCAATTCAAACTGACTTTATCATATGTTTAGCAAAAGTGCATCTCCTAACATTTAGCTCGAGTCCATCTCCTGACATCAGCACATCTCCTCCAAATTTGGGTGAGGGACGACTTCTGATGGTTTCCTTGGTAAACTGTGCTTAGCCATTGAAAATGTGTTTCCATATATGGCCAGCTGTTTGTCCCCATTGTAATAATGGCACTGATTCTCTTGATACCAAGTTCAATACCATTAGAGCATTCAGAACTTCTCCCTCATCCCTTAGTCCTCATAAGAGGAATTACAACTAAAGCGCCAATTCTGTATTTTCTGCTTTTGGATACTGACAGCCCTACTTTGTTTCCAGCGTTTTACGTTTTCCTTAAGTTATGAGAGTTGCCTTGAGCTGATCAGTTAATAAATAAAGGATCCTTTATTTATTAACTGATCAGCTCAAGGCAACTTTCATAACTTAAGGAAAACATAAAACGCTGGAAACAAAGTAGGGCTATCAATATCCAAAAGCAGAAAATACAGAATTGGCGCTTTAGTTGTAATTCCTCTTATGAGGACTAAGGGATGAGGGAGAAGTTCACATTCCTTGAGATACCTCAGGTAAAAGATTCAAGATTACACATCAGACACTCAAAGATAAGCACAATGCAGGAATTGGACTTTGACATGGGTGTAATTACCTGAGCACCTTGAGTCATCTCAGACTCCTTTATTTTCTGGTCAAAATGTCCCAGACATTCACATATGCTTTTGTGTACGAATCTAGAAATTATCTGCCAGAATGCATAGCCACTTATGGTCTGGATAGGCTGCAAAACAGCTCCCCTAGCAGGAATGCCCAACACTTTTTGACTCAAACTGTGATTACAGTATTACAATCCTGGTCAATTTTTATTGTAATCAACTAAAACAAATGATCAACAGAAATGTTAATATTCTTAAACGTTAACAACTTTCTCCTGTTTTTCCTGGTTTTTCTTACTATTCTTTCGAAGATGCATTTACTATACTGGCTTAAATGAATAGTTCTCCTTATAGCAGAGAAGGCTATGGGGTGATTTGATAGAGGTGATTAAGAATTGTGAAGTACTTTGACATAATAAATTCAGAAAAACTGTTCCCAATGGCACAGGAATCAAGTATCAGAAGGTACAGCTTCTAGATGATAGCAAAATAATCAGAGGATGAGAATTTTGTTTTACACAACGAGTGATTAGGATTTGGAATGCACTGCCAAAGGCCTCCATCTGTGCTATATTATTCTGTGATTATATGAGAAAGAATTTGATTACACCATTTGCTGATGCACCTTGTGTGTCCATTCAGGATTTGGCCCTATCTCTGCAGAGGAAGATTCCAAATAGCTGGGTACAGAAGAATTAAAAAATTTCAGGGTCTAATTCTCATCTCTGACACACTTGACCAGTTCATCTAATCAACTGTTTCTCTTCTAAGATCCATCTGAATAGCATCACACTTTGATGGTACAGGTTCTGCCTTTTCCAATTTAGTGAGAAATTTCTTGTGATGGCTTCTTCTCAGAAAGAAAATGGGTTTAAAGTGCTTTACACAATCTCAATGAACCCAAGTATTTTACAGCCAATTAAGTACTTGCAAAGTGAACTGTTGCAAGATAGGAAATGCAGTAGACAAACTACACTCAGTAGGTTCCACAAATAGCAAGAAGCTGGACAACCAGATGCTGTATTTATTATTCATGGTCATGGTTGAGGGCTGAGTGTTGACCAGGATTCTGGAAAAACACACCTGCTCTTCTTTGAATATTATCACATGACATTTTATATGCATCAGAGGAGGCATAATATTGACTTAATTATCTACCTGAAAGATGGCACCGCGCACAGTGCAGCACTCCTTCAGTACTGCAATAAAATCTCAGACTAGGTTGTGTGCTCAAGTCTCTAGAATGGCATATGAACACAAGATGTTCTGATTCAGGAGTGAGTTTAAAGTTTATTTATTAGTGTCACAAGTAGGCTTACATTAACACTGCAATGAAATTACTGTGAAAATCCTCCAGTCGCCACACTCTGATGCCTGCTCGAGTACACCGAGGGAGAATTTAGCATGGCCAATGCACCTTAACCAGCATGTCTTTTGGACTGTGGGAGAAAATTGCAGCACCCAGAGGTAACCCATTCAGACACAGGGAAAACATGCTCACTCCACACAGATAGTGACCCAAGTTCGAAATTGAACCTGGTCCTTGGTGCTGTGAAACAGCAGGGCTAACCACTGTGCCACCATGCCACTGCACTGAGGGTGCTACCATTGAGCCATGGCAGACATTGAATGCCACATCGACATAGTATTTTAAATACATCACTATAGTAGAGCTACTTATTTAGATTTTAATCAATTTGTATATTTGTTTGAAAAAGAGTGTTAACCAGGAAACTCATCATTCTGTATATGTCTCAAGATGCCTGAATTTGATAGCAGTAAGGTTATAAAGTCAAACGCTTGATAAATCTAAAATTAACAACAGATTGAGTATCAACTGTCATTTGTGGGAGTGAGTTCCAAACCTCTCCCACCCTGTGCGTAGAAGTGCTTCCTAACATTTCTCCTGAATGGTCTGCCCCTAATTTTAGACTATGCCCCCTGTTTCTAGGATCTCCAACCAATGGAAATAGTTGATCTTTATCTACCTTATATTTTCCTGTTGGTATATTGAAGATTTTGATCAGATCATCCCTCACCCCTCTTGATTCCAGAGAAGGGATCTAATTTGTATAATCACTCCTCATAATTAAACTCCTGAAATCGAGGTATTATTTTTGTAAACCAACACTGCACTCCCTCTAAGGCCAATATATCCTTCCTAAAGTATATTATCTTAGAAAGGATATATCCTAAAGTGTGATGCCCTGATCTGCTCATAGTATTGCAAGTGGGGTCTAACCAGGGTTTTGTATTGATGCAGTATAACTTCTGCATCCTTATATTCTATCCTCTAGATATAAAGGCCAGTATTCCATTAGCTTTCTTGATTATTCTCTGTACCTGCACATGTACATGGCATTTTAAAGATCGATGCACCTGGACCCCAGCTCCTTGTCCAAAAATGTGCACATTAAGTCGTTTAGCCATGGTTACAGGGACAGGGTGGAGGGACCCTCTTTCTGAGAGTCATTGCAGACTCAATGGGCCTAATGGCCTTTTGCACTGTAGGGCTTCTACAGTTCTATCCTATGATAGGATAGAAAAGATAAAGGGAACGAAGATTCCAGGGCATTCTCTATACAGGAGATGGGGATTCCCATAACCAAAAAAGCCCTTATGGTGGTAAATCTTGAAAGGTAGTGTCTTGATGGGTCTCCAAGTAGTTGGATGGCTGACTATTCATTTGTATGAGCAGCTTCAAGAAATTAGAAATAACTTATAGCAGCAACCTAGGACATGGGTGATACCTTTCAATTTACCAAATGCAGAACACTACATTTAGAATATGCATATCCTTCTTGTTTTAAAATAAGCCAATTTTCAGAATATTAGAAACTAAAGATTTTTTTCTGCTTCCAATGAATTCAACTACTATTGTTAACAACTGCCTTACAACTAGTTCGCTTTCTAAAAAAAACAATTGTTTCACTTGGCAATTGGGAAAGCATATACTGTCAGCAGAGTGCGGTACCTGCAAGCTAGCTTCACAAGGAGAGCAGGTGCTGATTGGCAATTGTCAAGCATGTGTGAAAAGGACTTGTTGTCACGCACAGCCTTCATGTAAAGCTCATTCCACTGGAAAGATCAGGGTTGAAAGCACTTGCTTCTTTCCAGCTATTACAAGAAGCAAATCCCTCGGTTGGCTTTCCGCTGAGATCAGTGTAACAATGTAACTGTCCCATTTTATCAGTGTACGTAGAGGTGCCGATGGTCATTTGTCTAATTATCTGGCATGTTCTACGAACAAAGCATACATCAGGGGAAAGAAACTAGGAAAAAGGCCACATGTAGCCGTGCAACGCAACTCCCAATGCACATTATTACAGTTTTTAATCTTAGTTAAATTGCTGATGAGATATACCTAGTCCCAATATTTAATGAGCTTTCTCTCCCAAGCCTTTGGCAACAGGGTGACTGTAGTTTAATTGAACCTCTGGGAGTTTTTTTGTCATATAAGCCAGTTCAGAGTTCCTCAGATAGCACAACTAAGTGTCTGATAATCAGCACATAAATTTAATATCATGTTTCCTTTGAAAATAGTTCTACTGCAATATATTGTACTGAAGCAGGTATCAGATTGTTAAGATGCTCCTGTATATCCTTCCATCATCCTACTTGAAAAAGGATTATTCTGGGTTTTTTGTGCTAAGACTTCAAGCTTCCATTATCTTGCGCATGTACCATAGTGAGGGAATTTACCTCAGAGTAAAATGTTTTTTTAACGTTACCATGGCAGAAATTGGTGAGATAGCCACCTGTGTCAAATGCAATTAGTGCCATGGTAATATTATAAATACAAAGTCAAAGACATCAAATTAGTTGAGTAAAACAACAAAATAAACCACGTATGCTCTAAACATAGGAAGACTAATTCAATTTTTTTCAGACAGAGCATTTGTCCTTACTTATAACCACATCCTAACATTATCAATCAGTGGCACGACTATGCCTGCAGTTAAGTGCTAATGGATCCAATCCCTCTCTATTACCTGATGCAACCACAAATCCAGAAAAATGTGTTTAGTTCATCTCATGATCTGCCTGTAACGTTCCTACAGGCAGGTTTATTCACAAAGAACGTGTTAACAGAAAGTTACTGCAGTTTCAGGAACTGCCAAAACCCATTAGGCTTAAGGACAGTTTCTAATGCTACTCAAAAACTTTAATGATGCTCTTTGGCAAAACATTTTTTTACTGGTGTGTCAAAATGTGAGAATCTTGAAAATATAAAACTTGCCTTACCCATGACCAAACATGCTTCCACGCAATTTGTTGTTACTTTTTGTGTGATTCCAGACAGTTACTCAGTTAAATTTGTCAACAGATTGGCCAACATCTGTACCACATAAACATTACTGTTTAATAACATCTCAATGCAAAGCTGCTGCAGTCTTGACATGCAAACATCTGCAATGTCGTCACTTGACTTAAAGATCACTTCATTATCCTTAATATAAAATGTTATGCTTGTACAGAAGTGGCAGTAAAATAAACACTGCTGAAGTTCAGGATTCATAGGAATCTTATTATGACATATTACTCATAAATTACTACTGTGTATTACTCAAATTTAGGGAAAGGATTTTGTCACTGCAATATTTCACTATTTCACAAAACAGGGACACATTAATTACACTGATGTTGTGATTTCATTACTGAAACACTCGAAGACTTAATAATTTACAAATGATCCAGTCCTTCAAAATACATTTAAACTGTTGAGCGTATTCTCAAGGTCTTGTCTCTTTCTCACCATCTTCCTCCTTATTGAACAAAATAATTACATAGGTCACATTTTCTGCAGCAAGTTACTCCTTCACCTGTTTTAAAGTGTCAGAAGACTCTGTTTCTCCTTCATCATCATAGAATCCCTACAGTGCAGAAGGAGGCCATTGATTCTGTATGGACCACAATCCCACCCAGGTCCTATTCCTGTAACCCTGCTAATTCCCCTGACACTAGGGTTAATTTAGCATGGCCAATCTACCTAACCCACACATCTTTGGACTGTGGGAGGAAACCGGAGAACACAGAGGAAACTCACGCAGACACGGGGAGAATGTGCAAACTCCTAACAGACAGTGACCCAAAGCTGGAATTGAACCTGTGAGGCAGCACTGCTAACCATTGTGCCACCTGCTGTAAAGATCCTGAAATCTACATTAACTGTTTAATTGAGTTCTAAAAGGAAATGAATCTTACTACAACTTCATGGAGACCAAGAACCCTCCGACAAAAGTGTACTCCCACATTGTCTTCAAGTACAAGACACAAAAATGTTTGGGCTTCTCAAATATTTAGCTCATGTTTGAGCTACTTTGAAATGTATAGCACTGCTCTGACTTTCTTAAAAATATATGCACAAGGAAAAGGTTGCATAAACAAACTGCAACTGGTTACAGATAAATGGCATACAGTTTGTGTGCAAGGTTTCTAAAATGAAGAGGAAAAATTGTTCACATTTTAGAATTTTGCAAGAATGGGGTTATTGTTATAAATCTGTGGATTCTTTGTACTACCTTCCAGTCTGCATTACACACTGGTAAAAATAAGCAAACAAATTATATGCATCCAATAGAAAACTATAGTGGCTACAAGATTAAAAGGTAATGTTTATGCTGATGTTCACAACTTAATTGAGCTTTGCTCTTCTGTTTAATGATGTCACCAGAACTGGAAGCCATCTGTTCCATATTATCAATTTAAAAAAAAGGCTCCAGTTATATTACAAATAGCTCTGCTATTGTATGCAAAATTCCAGTGCAGAGCATTAATTCTAGTTGATGCTGTTTTAAGGAAGTTGCAATTGAATTCTACTGTCTGAACAAGAAATTTGTGCAAGATGAGTAGTGTTCATTGAAAAAAATCAGCTGTTTTCCACACAGTCTGCTCTGCTCAGTCATGTTATCTGATTTAATATTATTCTTTTATATGTAACCAGGTTGCATACCGTAATACAGTTGAACAGCAATTAGCTCTAATGGGTTTTCTAGATTTTATTAGGAGTGTTATCAAACTAAAATCTCAATGATAAGATGTACAAAGCTTACACCTGAAATAGAGATCTTTCAATAAATTTCAGCACCATGAGTCATCAGGTAAGGAGTAGTGGAAAAGAACATAATAAAGTTTGTTTTGTAATTAGCTTCGCAATTATGTAGCACCTGGAAAGAGTTGATAACACAGCAGATCTAAAATCAGCACCATGAACAGCAGCTCCTTTGATAAATGCCTCACAACAGAGCTCTGCTGCTAGAAATCAACTTAGGTAACAGCAGCTGGAGGTAGTTGTTGCTGTGGAGACGAGGAACTTGGGACTGCTAACGATGCTAAAGCTGCCATAAGGGAAATGCAAGAAGAGTGAAACAAAGACACAGATTCACACCAGATTTCGGAAATCTTCGAAACATTAAACAGTTTTATTTTTAAAACAATTTATGAATGAAACTCTCCATTAAACAGTTTATAATTTTGACATTATTCTGTTCAATGCTATTTAAATGAAACACAACTAATCTTTTGAGAACATTAGTACATGCACACCACATCTAAACATAATGGAAACTGCTGATCTTGTTCAGTGAACTATTAAATGAGACAGATTCTGTCGGTTTCTTCCCATTACAGCTGTGTTTTGCAATATTTAGCATTATAATTAACCATGTTATTTTGAAAATAAGGAACATTAAAAATATTCCCCCCCCCCGAAATTAAAACATTTACTTGTCCAGAGAATGAAACTTATTCATTGTTGCACTGCATTTTGACATGCATAGCACCACCCAAATCTACATCAAGTAGATTAAAGCCAAAATGTTAAAGTGTAAAACCCAAGCTCCAAAACTTGAGGGATGTTCTCCTTATACAAGAGAATAGCTCCAACTGTACAACTGTGGTTAATTGATAACACAGTGACTGGGCATTTGGCGTTACCACACCAGTCAGCCAAGCAATTTTGTCTTCACTTAAACAGCCTCCCATTCTCCCAATCACTCCAAAGGGGGAAAAAAAGTCAGTCTCAACGATATCTACTTCTGCAACTAAGTGGATCAAATGAAACTTGTCGTAAGATATTGTCATTAAAATCCACAAGGCAAAACGGATTTGTACTGACAATTAAACTTCAGTTTCAAAACACAAAATGAAACATCTTCAAGCCACACCAGACCAAGCAACAAATTTATCAGCATCATTAGCAAACAACATTTGAGGCCAAGTCACATGAGATGATAAAGCCAAACACATGATCAGAGGTAAGTTTTAATAAGTGTCTTAAAAATAAGATACAGAAGTGCAGAGATTTAGGGAGACAATCCCAGGATTTGGGCTCTAGGCAGCTGAAGGTATAGTCATTGTGAAGAAAATCAGGGATGTGGAAGGGTTCAGAATTGGAGGAACACAGATTTCAGAAAATTGCAGAGCTGGTGGAGGTTAGGAGAAGTGAAGCTATGGAGGGATTTATAAACAAGGATGGGGCACATCTACCAGATTGGTTCTCACTGCACACTGCAGGCTCAAATGCGGGAAAAATCTACTCAACCTCGTCTGCACCAATCTACCTGTCGCAGGGGCATCTGTCCATTCCAGCAATGGTAGGAATGACCATGACACAGGATTTGTAAACACAAAGTCCAATCTCCATATTGAGAACACCTTTCACTGTATTGTGTAGCACTGTCACCACGCTAAATGGGATAGATTCAGAACAGATCCAGCAGCTCTAAACTGGGCACTGATGGGATACAGTACATCAGCAGCAGAATTGTATTTAACTACAGGCTGTCATCACATGGACCGGAATACTCCTCACTCTGCCAATACCATTAAACCAGGAACCAACTGTGGCCCAACAAGGAACAGAGGCGAGCATGCCAGCAGCAGCACCAACCACACTAGAGAGCAGGATGCCAATCTGGTGAAATGACAACACAGGGACTACAACTGAGTGGAAGCAGCATACTATGGCCAAAAGAACGAAGCAATCCCACAACCAACAGATCAGATCAAAGCCCTGCAGTTCTCCCACATACAGTTACGAATGGTGGTGGACAATTAACTGGAGGAGGGGATTCCATAAACATCCCCATCCTCAGCAATGGGGAAGGCCTCCTCATGGACTGCAGCGATTCAGGAAGGCAGCTCACCACCACAAGGGCAATTAGAGATAGGCAATAAATCATGGCCTAGCCAGTGACACCCAAATCCCACAGATAAATTGAAAAGGAAACACACCTATTTTCAGCCAAATGTGCCAAACAAATGATGTGCATCAGCCTCTTCATGAGATCCTAGTGTATAAGATGCTGATTTCAGTCAGTTTCTTTCACTCCACATGATATCAGGAAGTGACTGAATGAACTGGGCACAACAAAACCTGTGGCTCTGAAAATATCTGGTAGTGGAGTTACCAAAGACCAGAGCATTATTTTGGCTAGCCATAGAAATACTGGCTACAAGAGCACGTTAGAAGCTGGAAATTCTGTGATGAGCAACTCATCTCTTGACTCACTAAAACTAAACAAGGAATAAGTCAGCAGTTTGATGGAATATTCCTACTTTCCTGCATGGTGCAGCTGCCACAACACAAGAAGTTTGAAATCATCCAGGGCAAAGCAACTCACTTGATTGGTACCAAAATCCAGCACCTTAACATTTACCCCTTCCACCACCAGTGCACAGATGCAACATCTACAAGATGCACCACAGCAGCTTGTCAAGACTTCTTTGCTTGCATTATCCAAACTCTCACTCTCGATAGCCAGGAGGAAAATGGGTGTTAGACACATGGGAACATCATCAGCCAGTTCCCCTCAGCACCATCCTAACTTGGAACAATATCGCTGTGCCTTTAATGTTGAGTCAAAATCCTGGAACTCCCTCTCTAACTGCACTGTGGGAGCACCTACAGCATACAGGTTGTAGAAAATCAAGGCAGCGGGTGGCTCACTGTCACCTTCTCAAAGGCAATTAGGTGTAAGCAATAAATGCTGACCTTGCCAGCAATGCTCACATTATAAAAAAAAAATCTTCATCTATACAAATACTAATGACCTGTGCATAAGTAATGCTAGGTGATGCCTCTTGAGACAACTGAAACAAAAATGTCCTGAGCAAGTTAATGGAGCGCAAGATTGACTTATTTTTCACGGCAATCAACATAAACTAGTGTAAAACACAAAGAAAAATACTGAGGATGCTGGAAATCTGAAACAAAAACTGAAGATGCTGGATATACTCAGCAGGACTGGCAACACCTGTGGAGAGCGAAACCAAGGTGGCAACTCAGAACTGTTATGATGAAAAGATCATCAATCTGAAACCTCAACAGTTCATTAATTCTCTTCTGCTATATAGAAAAGGTAATAAGGTAATTTGGAAAAAAAATGAGACAAATTTAAAACTTTAGTTTATTCAGAATTTGATTCAAATGACACATCGGGAATCCCAAAAGAACGTAATGTCACATTTTCAAATTGTTTTCTTTAACCCTGGCATTGTGAGGTACTTCTTTACTCATATCTCACTAGAGATGGTCTCTAATCCAGGAATGCTTTAAAAGAAGCTGAAATTGAAGGTACATTGCACTTCAGTGGGTTGAAAGTGACCATAGGAACTACCAGACAACATGCCCCCCTTTACTATTTCAGGAGATCAGAATAAAGGAAACAATTAAGTTATTGGTAAACAGCCATTATACATTGTCTCCAACAGCTTCAGTCTTCACTGAAAGATCAAAAGTTTTGTTTTGAACTAGGTATTTGTCACATTTCACCTGCAGATGTGAAAAAGCTACTGTCGGGGATCACAAATGCATAATAGCTATTTGAACTGCCTTATAAAACAATTGTGCAACATCACCCCAGAAATGAGCACTGAAGGTGAGAGGAAATCAATGAGAAGAAAAGATTGTGTAGGTTCACAGAATCATAGAATAGAATCCCAACAGTACAGAAGGAGGCCGTTTGGCCCATCAAGCCTGCACTGAGAATAATCCCATCCAGGCCCCATCCCTGCAACCCCATGCACTTATCCTGTTAATCCCTGGCACTAAGGGGCAATTTAGCATGACCAATCAACCTAGGCTCCACATCTTTGGACTGTGCAAAGAAACCGGAGCACCCGGAGGAAACCCACACGGACATGGGGAGAACGTGAAAACTCCACACAGTCACCCGAGGCCAGAATTAAACCCAGGTCCCTGGAGCTGTGAGGTAGCAGTGGAATATTAATATATTTGCTTTATTGCTGCATAAAATGTAGAAAAGTGAGGCTTGATCACCGATCTTAAGTAGGCATTTTCACTCATTATTAATATTCTTGCAGTTAGGACAGTCAGCAAAAGAGAAAGACCTGCAGTACATAGGATGTACAGCATAGAAAAAGGTTATGTGCACGAAATGGTTTCTGCTAATTTTTATACTTTACATAAGCCTCATTGCACTCTTTTTATCCCGTGTGCATACATCCCTTGTCAGTCTTGCTTGTTTCTGCCACTCTAGCAGGCAGTGGTTTCATATTTTCACCACACTTGCAAAGGAATGTTTGATCTGTGGCTATATTATATTTATGCCCTTCTCATTTTGGACTCTTCCTTATGTTCACTCCATAATTGTGGAAATTTTCATCAAGTTTCCATTTCCTCTTGCGTTTTGCATGAAAAAAATCCCAGCTCGGCTCAAACTTTTTGGGTAATGGGATCCACTCAATCCCGGCAACAGCCTTTGTAAAGATGTGCAGGTTGGGTGGATTTGCTGTGCTAAATTGCCCTTTAGTGTCCCAAGATGTGTAAGTTAGGGGATTGGCCGTGGCAAATATGTGGGGTTGTGGGATAGGGCAGGGAAGAGGGCTTGGATAAGATATTCTGTTAGAGTCGGTACAAACATGATGGACAGAATGGCCTTCTTCTGCACTGTAGGGTTTCTATGATTCCATGAAATATGCTCCGTACTTTTTCCAGTGCTTCAGTTTCTACATTAATATTCTTTTTCATCAAGATGGTGGCATCCAGCACATGCAGTTAGTCTACAGCAAGACTGACATTTCAAAAGACTCATGTGCTCTAATCAGATTGGCGTAGGTTGCAGTTCTACTGTCCAATTCGGGACAAGTGGCTGGCAGGCTGAAACAAGCCAATAAATTTGGAAAAATTCAGAACTTCAAAGTAACTTTCTCTGCATAAATATGAAATTTAGCAGGGGGTTTGAGCAATTTTTCAAATAGAGAAATGTAAATAGCCATTAACATTTTCTGCTGTGAAAAACAACGGAGTCCTACTGCATATGAAAAATAGACAAAGCTTTTCATGTGGCTGAATAGCAGAAAATTATGACGGTTCAGGACACACTTTACTTGCATTGTTAGTGTCCCTAGTGATTTCTCCCATGGAATAACAAGATCATATTAATATGCAAAACCTGAACAGAGATGCCGATAACTGTATATTTAATTAATTCCAAAAAAGTAGCTCTGTTAATAGATTCGGTCCCCCCACCCTGCCCCCCCCCTACCAACTTCTAAAACAGGGTAGCTATCTATGGATATTGCAGAGTAAATGATGACATTGTAAAATGCTCTTGAAAAAAAAAGCTAATCATATATTTTTAAACTTTAATGAAAAAGTACTGCCAGCACTCAAGACAAAGAACTAATAAATGTGGTGCATGGATTTTGTGTTAAATCCTGAGCATGCCTTAGATAAAAATTTGATATCAAAATTTGAAGGTAGGAGGCTGGTTATCATTTGTTTTAAATTACAGAGCAAAACTAAATAATGAGGACCTGAAAACATTTGACTATACCACATGGTGTGATATCACAGTGGACCAATTAAGCTGATGCTTCACGAATCGAGAATTCTAACCAAAATTCAGGGGCAGCAAAGTTGCTAAATGTTTTAGTTTTTATGGATTCATATTTGTTCATTTTTAAACTTTAAAATTAATTTTAAAAATCTTTTTCGCTGCCAGAAGTTTGGCTCACCATTTAGGATGTGTGGATATTGGGTCCATTGCAAGCAAGGAAACAAGCAAAAGCTAAACACCATAAAGCACACTCTTTCTACACAATCATCCAAATAAAGTTTTCAGATTATTCAGTAAAGAGGTCCGCTTCTTTCATTGTTTAGTGTCAGAGGGGTGCAATAATTAGCAGATGGGATCTACAATCAATTTCACATAAACTGCTCAATCAGAGATATTTTGGGTAAAACAACAGGACACCGGCGCCTCAAGCTGAAACCAGAAACACCTACAGTATATGAACGATGTACAAGTTGCACAAGATTCACCTGAACTGAGCACAGTGGCACGCATGAACAAAATAAGAAAGATTCAATGAAAGAAAGGCAACTCGCACATTTGCAACAGCCTTCTAATCCTTGCCCCGAGCCATACTGTGCAGTCAGCCTGTCTATTACAAGGCAACAATTAGGCGGCCTGAGCAGAACACCTGGTACTCACAATCCTGAGCCTTCTGTGGCAGCTGACTGCAAACAACTCCCTGCAAGTGGTTGTGCCTCTTAACACTTGCTTGCCAGTCTGGGCTAGATAAAGACCATTTTTCCCCTTGCGCAGCTACTTCGAAAACCATTCATCTTTCATAATTAAACAAAATCCTGGGTTTTTTTTTGCTTGTCTCAAAATTTAAAAACCCAATCAATGGCTTCATGCAATTGTACTCAAAAATGTGCTCTCGAATCTTTTTAATTAACTGAGTACCAAATGCGTGCTTTAGCATCTGTGGAATAAACTTAAAAAAAATCTTCATCTGAACGTAATAAAATAAAATTAAAGGAATCTTTACAAGTCATAAAATATTAAATTGTAATTTCACGACAAATAAAACTGAAGCTGCATTTTCAATCTTGGTGAAAAAGTACGATCATGACCTTCAACTCCAGAACTGCTGTGGACTATTAGGTTAAAAAGTTAGAGAGGATGTAGCAAGGTTGCTTATGCTATGATGTTTCATTTTTTTCCAAAACCGACTGAGACATTGCTATCTCAGGTTACGGAATTCTAGTTTCTAGTATTATTTGCAGTTTTTATAAGCTATATTGCATGGTAATGCTCTTGCAGATATTTTCAGTGTGATGCTGCTAGTTCTTTTGACTATGATTATAAAAATTTCTCTTCGTGCTCTGTCCTTCACCATTTTTTTGTAAATAGGGGTTAACCAGAATGTCATATTATCCCACCAACTGCAAGATGACTCAGAAGTCCAATGTAAATGTACCCACATGCAGCTTGTATTCTTCTACAACTCCAAAACAATAGGCAGCGTTTGTGAATGAAAAAAATGAGAAAGGAAAGAAAGCATTAGCACATCAAAGCCTGCCTTCCTGTAAGGATATAAAAAAAATGCATGATGCACACTTTAATCTTTCTGAAAATCTATGCACAGATTGAGCCGAAATGCATTTTTCACATGAATGCTAATACTTTTTAAGAGGAGAATAGGCAGGGAATGCGATGTAGACCCAACATATTATTGTGGCCTTTGAACTGTTTAAAATTGTATCAAAGTGAAAATGATAAATAATTAACTGCCGCTGCATCTCGGCACACAATGGTTTCAGACACATTCTTTAGAGTAGGTCCCACATTTAAAAAAAATTCTAGGAACCGAGAGAACGTGGGATTTTCGTAATTAACACAGATGCATGACTACCCAAAAAAAGCACAAATCGTTATGTAGAGAAAAGCCGGCACGCAAAACCAATGCCGTACTCTAGAAAACAGACTGCTAGAGGCAGTGCGATAGATGTGTAAAAGTTCATTAATTAAACTGTTCTTCTGAAACAGATGGAACTGGCTAGCTGGACTCTAATTACTAGTAGCAGGAGCAGAGGCTTGCAGTTCTTAATGAGGTTCAATAAAACAGCTAATTGCACATCAATCACAATTAAAAGAACCCTGCAAGACGAGTTGAGTCATCCTGCAACAGGTCAGGAAATCTGATAACAGACCAACAGGCATAGCAAAGCATAATAAAGATGCTTATGCACACAAATCTACACTGTAAAAAAATCTATGTAATTAAATCTACATTATATTATCATGAAATATTACTGCTTTCAACTCTTATTGAATTCATACTTTTCTATCAGAAAAGATTGATGAAGAGCTGAAACCATCAACAGAAACATTAATCTGAGCTCAAGCGCTCAACAATTTGAGGAAACATTTGCACACTGCAGAAAATAAAGCTGTGACTCTAATCACTTGCAAAGGTTACAAAGCTTCGTACTAGAAACAAAAGTTAAATATTCAATTCTATAAATCATATAGAATTATTACTTAAATAATTATTATTTAAATAAATGGGAATTGGTGAGGCTAACAGAGGTAGTTCAGTTAAAAAGATTATTCTTAATCGGTTGCCAGAAAGTAATCATCAATTCAGGAAGAAAAAAATATACAGAAAGATCCTCTGGTTCAAAATGGTTAGCAGCCTTCATCCAGTATATTAAAAAACTGCATATTCTAGTCAGCTGCGTTCCACTGGGACATTATATTTGCCACACTGCCTAAAGAGGACACAAACTTAAAGGGCTGCAAGCAGTTCTTATTAGTAATCAAATGAGTCAAATTTCATGTCAGTGATTGAAGAATACTTTTGCATTTTGTATGAAGCTAGACACCATATGCCATGCGGGGAGACTCTATTACTTTATTCTGTGCTATCACTATGAGCCAGACATATTGGTAATCCCAATGGAAACCCTGTCTCCTCTGAGGTGAAGAGCAAGATCTTGGGGATCTGCGTACATTAGATATTGTAACAATCTGCAGGAACAGCTGGTCAGCTAGTAGGGAGCATCACAGAAATGGGTCTAAAATGATAAATTGACTGCTTGAGCCAATCTAAACATAGAATGTGAGTCAAACATTAAACAATATTAAACTTTATAAACTTCAAGGCAATACTAGATCCATAAGAAGCGAAGTGTGCAAAATGAACTAAAGGGGCAAAACGCATTTTACTACGACTTGGGGCATAAATTTTCATGCTTTTAAAATCAGGTCAATTATTTAAATAGACTGTTATAAGCAAACTAATCTGGTTTCCAAATGACACCACTATTGTCTGGATTGCAACAGACCTGTGATTGTTGGTGGCCTGCAGAGTTCAGTTCAGTTCAGGTAAAATTAGGTTCAATTAAAATTGACTCACTTAAATCCAAATAAAAATTTGATGTGCATCTGAACAGAAGAATTTCTAATAAAACCGAACAGTCAATAGTACTTGTACTTTGACAGAAAAGACTCCAATTTGATTAATGTAACGTGTGTCCATATGGAGTATGAGTATTGCAATATAACAAAGTGCACAAATCACATGTACAAGTTACCTGGGGCTGTACCTTAAATGTTGCTGGTTCTTAATGAAGCATAGCTATGGCATTTTAAAAATCCACCTTTATGAGAGAATGTCAAATGTGCAAAAAGCATAACAGAGAGAGACTAACAGAAGCATGAAAGAGTGACAACAATAGCGAGAGTGAGAACATAGGTGATACTAGTGGGGAACATAAAAGATCTGGCAAGTATGGGTTTGAAAACAATCGTAGTGTGGTCAGAGAGAAGTAGGTAAGGGCTGGGTGATGAGTGTTTTTCCTCTTTCTCCAAACTGAGAAATCAAAAATATTAATTGGGTGACTACAAATGGAAGTGTATGAATAGAAGTGTAAGAACAGAGCAGGACTAGAGGTATTAATTTACTGGGGCAGTAAGTTTATCTGGTAAGGTGGAGAGATATATATTGAATTAAATTTGAAGTTTAACATGGATAAGCGTGAGGTCATGCATTTTGGTCGGAAAAATGGGAAGGCGATTTATTATCTAAATGGGGAGACTTCGGGGAGCTCTGGTGCAGAGGGATCTGGGTGTCCTCTTTCGTGAATCAGAGAAAATTAGCATGCAGGCACAGCAGATAATAAAGAAAGTGAATGGAATGTAGTACTTATAGCTAAAGGAATAGAATATAAAGGTAAGGAAGTATTGTTGCAACTTTACAAGGCATTGGTGAGACTGCACCTGGAATATTGTGCACAGTCTTGGTCACCTTATTTGAGGAAAGATGTAATGGCATTGGAGGCAGTTCAGAGGAGGTTCACTAGATTGATTCCAGAGATGAGGGGTTTGTCTTACGACGAGAGATTGAACAATTTGGGCCTATATTCTCTGGAATTTAGAAGCTTGATGGGAGATCAAATTGAGGTAAATAAAGTTGATAAAAAGTATGAATAAAGTATAGGTAGAGCGGATGCTTCCTCTTGTGGGGCATTCTAGGATGAGAGGTCGTAATCTTAGGATAAGGGGTAGAAAATTTATAACAGAGTTGAGGAGAAACGATTTCTCCAAAAGGGTTGAGAATCTGTGGAATTTGCTACCCCAAAGTGTGGTGGATGCTGGGGCAGTGAGTAAACTTGAGGAGGAGTTGGACAGATTTTTAATTGGAAATGGGTTGACAGGTTATGGGGAGAAGGCAGGAAAATGGGGTTCAGGAGCATATCAGCCATGTTTGAATGGCAGAGCAGACTCGATGGACCAAATGGCCTAATTCTGCTCCTGTATTTTATAAACCTATATTACTTAAAGTAACTATAATTACTGAATGCCATTTCTAAACTTGAAATGTAATTGGTTAAATAAAACACAGGACATGTGATGTGTTGTGGCTACAGCATGTGAACGTCTGTGTGATCCATGGCAAACACAGCTGCAGCAAATGTCTGCAGTTTGAGGAACTTTAGCTCAAAGCTGATGAACTGGAGTCTGAGTTTTGGACACCATGATGCAACAGTGAAGTGGGGGGAGGGGGCAGAACTGGGGTAGCTTTGCTAATGAAGGATGGGATCAGTACAGTAATGAGAAATGATCTTGGTTTGGCAAATCAAGCGCCAAAACTTTGTCGCTCCACTCATCACGGGAATTGGAGTGGGCAAGGGGTAGAGAATAGGAAGGTCCATTGACCTCGGGTGGGATTTTACGATTTTGGGACTCAAGATGTATAATCAGTTTGGATGGAAATGATAGTAAAATGGTGGTGATAGTATCTAGGCCCCTCTAACAGTAGCTGCAATGTAGAAGTGAACATGAATCAAGAAATAATGGGGGCTTGTATGAAAGGTGCTGCACCAATCGTTGGCAATTTTAATATTTATAGGTGGATGAACCAAACTGGGAAAAGTCTGGAGGATGAGTTGATAGACTGTATTCAGGATAGTTTCTTACATCAAGTTTTGGAACCAACTAGGGAGGGGGTTATATAAATTCATTGTCATTGAGCGGAATGGCTTGCCAGGCCATTTCAGAGGGCAGTTAAGAGTCAACCACATAGTTGCTTGTCAAAAGTCACATATAGGCTTGACTGGGTAAGATTGAAAGATTTCTCTCTCTCCCTCTCTAAAGAACATCAGTGAACCAGATGTGGTTTTCCAACAATCAAATGATAGTCATTATTATTATTATCATCATCATCGTTACTGAGAAACCAGACTAAAAAGTAAAAAAAAGTGAAAAATTAGAATAGTAGAGAAAACTAGCAGGGAATATAAAAATAAACAGTTAATGGTTCTACACGTTTTTCAAAACGAAGAGTAGCTAAAGTGAACTGTGGACAAGTTCTCATTTTTCCACATTATACTCCATCTGCCAAATTTTTGCCTTAAGAACAATAAGAAATAGGAGCAGGAGGAGGCCATCTAGCCCTTTGAGCCTGCCCCGCCATTCAATAAGATCATGGCTGATCTGTCGTGGCTCAGTTCCACATTCCCGCCCTCTCCCCATAACCTTTAATCCCCTCTCTTATCAAAAACCCATCAACCCGCATCTTAAAAATATTTAGCGAGGCAGCCTCCACCACCTCAACGGGCAGAGAATTCCAGAGATTCACCACCCTTTGAGTGAAGAAGTTCCTCCTCAACTCCGTTCTAAACCGCCCCCCCCTTTATCTTGAGGCTGTGCCCCCTAGTCCTACTGTCCTTTCTGAGCCGGAAGAGTCTCTCCACCTCTATCCTATCCGTCCCATTCATCATCTTATATGTCTCAATGAGATCTCCCCTCGTTCTTCTAAACTCTAACGAGTACAAGCCTAGTTTATTCAGCCTCTCCTCATAGCTCAACCCCCTCAACTCCGGTATCAGTCTAGTAAACCTCCTCTGCACTCCCTCCAAGGCCAAAATATCCTTGTGTAAGTACGGCGCCCAAAACTGCACACAGTACTCCAGCTGCGGCCTCACCAATGCCCTATATAGCCGCAGCAAGACCTCCCTACTTTTATATTCAATCCCCCTCGCTATGAAGGCCAGCATCCCATTCGCCTTCCTGACCACCTGCTGCACCTGCAGGCTGGGTTTTTGCGACTCATGCACAAGGACCCCGAGGTCCCTCTGCACCGTCGCCTGCTGCAGTTTTTCGCCACGTAAGTAATAGTCCTTCCTACCATTATTCCTACCAAAGTGGACCACCTCGCACTTGCCAACATTAAATTCCATTTGCCAGTTCCTGGCCTATTCGCCCAGCCTATCCAGATCTGCAGACTCTCCACACCCTCCGTGCAATTTACCGTTCCACCAATCTTAGTGTCATCAGCAAATTTCGACACCATACACTCGGTTCCCTCCTCCAGATCATCTATATAAATGGTAAATAGCTGAGGCCCCAGCACCGACCCCTGGGGCACTCCACTAGTCACCAACTGCCAATCTGAATAGCACCCATTAACCCCCACTCTCTGCCTCCTATTTGACAACCAATCCTCTATCCACGCTAACACCCTACCCCTAACTCCATGCCCCCTTACCTTCTGCAATAACCTCTTGTGAAGTACCTTGTCAAACGCCTTCTGAAAATCAAGAAAGACCACATCCACCAGCTCTCCTATCTACAACCCTTCACAGACTCCTTATGTCCTCTTCCCAACTCACTGTCTTACCTGTTTTTGTGTCATAAGCAAATTTAGCAACCACATACCTGGTCTCTTCATCTACCTCATTGATTTGGATTGTGAACAGTTGATGTCCCAGCACTGGTCAAGGCACTTCACCCATTATAGCTTGCCAATCCAAAAATGACCTATTATTCCTGTTAGCTAATCAATCCTTTATCTATGCTAATATGCAAACCTCGACCTTGAGCTCTTATTTTGTGTAGTGGAAGAGTAGGAAAAATGAGTCACTTTAAACTTGGCAAACTGAGGAGTGCAATCCATATGCCACACCTCTTCCATTCCCTCAAACCCCCCTCCACTCTCTGCCCCTTGCCTTATGCAGAAAGGTTGAGCAGATTGGGCCTATATACATTGGAGTTTAGAAAAATGATATGTGATCTTACTGAACCATAAAAGATTCAGAGGGTGCTTCACAGGGGATATTACAGAGGATATTTCCCCTACTGGAGTAATCTAGAAATTTGGGGGCACTGTTTGAAAAAAAAATACAGGGTCAGGTTGCCCATTTAAGAGCAGTGGAGGCTGGCTCATTGAATATATTTAAGGCTAAGTTAGACGGTTTTTTGGATCAAAGGAGTCAAGGATTATGGGGAACAAACAGGAAAGTGAAGTAGTGAGGATAATCAGATCATCCGTGATCTTATTGAAAGGCAGACAGTCTTGTGTGGTCTACTCCCGCATCTATTTTGGTTCTTATTGTTTTTCAATTCTTATGAATATGCCTAAGATGCATTGGCAAAGCCAGCAATTCCTGGGCCAGTTATTTTTGAAAAAGGATCTGTACCGTTGAAATGCCACAAAAATGTTGCGTAATTTACAATACTAATACACTGTGGAAATTATTTGGGGTTGGTCCACTATAGGTAGGTGGTACTATTTTACAAGAACCAGCAAACTGAAGAATGCTATTAAAAGTGATATGCATTGCACCACTTAAGTTCAATAACATCTGCATTCAACATTCTATGGAGACTCATAGTGTGGTTAAAAAGTACATTTAGTTGTTACTTTGTGAATTGTCGAAGTTTATTTTAACCACAAACACAGCTATGTGCAGCAGCTTTCATATCTCTAGCAGGCTGTATCAACTAAAGATACAAGATGAAAAAAAGAAAGAGGTTGGTCAGTAGTATATTTAATGATTTGTTAAGGTTACTTACTACTTCTAGCTCTTTGAATTTTTGCACTCTTCAGCAAAAGTCTAAATCATATAAATGCCAAAATAATTTACGAAACTTCAGTAATGGACAGTAAGTAGTCTCACAACACGAGGGTAAAGTCCAACAGGGTTGTTTGGTAGCACGAACTTTCGGAGCGCTGCTCCTTCGTCAGGTTAGTGCCTGTAACGGAGTCAGTAATGGAGACTCTGGTGTTTTCATAGAATTACGTGGAATACAGTTCAGATTTTAATGTAATGAAGGCAAAACTGAGGGGGAGGGGGGGAATTTTCCCCTCCCACCTGCCATGGGAACTGTAGCAGGCAGGACAGGACCACGCAAAGGTCTGCTGACCTTGGGTGGGATATTCCAGTCTTGGGATGAGAGTGGCCAGAAAATCCCATCCTCAGTGTTTGCCGTCATTAAAACAGTGAAACGCACATTAACTTCTGACAACTGTGCACAAGCGGTTAATATGAAAACTCAGAAATTGCTGTCAGTGATTCCCTTCATAGGGCATGTTTGGCTGAACTTCTTGTGGAATAAGATCTTCAGAATTCAGTGTGAATTGAAATGGAATTCACCTTTATGCTATTGGTTTCACTCAAAGCCTTTGAAAAAGTTAGCTCTTGTTGAATGAGAAGCAATTAGGTTATTAAATGGCATACTAATTTCATAACTGCTGAACACCCTCTCTGGCCTTGGAAGACTAATTTTGCAATTGTGGAATGTAAAACAATACATTGATGATAACAATTCCAGAGGTGCTTAATATTTTTTAGAACAAAATTATGATATTTCAGCTTCTACATTAATGCCCCATGTACACCCCACTTTTTATTTTGGTCTCTGTGAAATGATTACAGAGTGAAGTATAAGCAATACATTTCAGATCCTGATTTGTATACATGAGAATTCTTCCATTGACTTAGCTGCTCAACCTGTTTGATGACATCTTTCACATTTTGCTCTAGTACCACATTTCCAATTGGAATAAGTGAAATTCACAGCAGAGATCAGTAGCCTTGTGGGCTGCTTTCTTCAAGGGCAGCAGTGAGTGCCTTCACCTTACAGCTGAATGCTAAAACCAAGCTATAAGTTAGCAGAAACAGGCTATTTTGTTCAACAGGTTTTCACGCTACACAAGCCTCCTCCCAGCATACATTATCTAACTCTTAACAGCATATCCTTTTAGTTTCTTCTTAAAGTACCAATCTTAAAACAAATTTGTTCATAGTGTTAATAAAAATAGAACATTCCACTAACACAATTTACTTAATGCATGGTTCCCAGATACTTTGGCGTTTAACAGACCTTGCATGCACAAATGAATAAATTATGCAAATTGGATACTACTGAATAACAGAAATTTGCTTAGTGTACACCTCAGCATTAGTGATATTAAAATGAAAATACAGTAATCTTTAATTAAACTTCCCTGATGATACTTAAATCACAATGATAGTTGAAACAGCAGGAAGACCTACATTTTTATTCTCTCACCTCCTAAATGTAAAAGATTACCAACTATTTTCATTTCTGCATGAGCCATTTTTAAAATCTCATAACTTCCAGTGTTATATAATAAACAAGTTGGGCACTAACTCAGTAATGACCACAAATACACAGTAAAAACAAGGTGTTACAGAAGACTGCAAAATGCTGAACGTATGAAACAGTCCTTTGGTTAATGCTTAGAAATGCAAAACCAGTCACAAATGAAATTTAGATTCCAGAGTATTATTGATTATCTATCAGGTAGACCAGTCTTCAATCTTGGAATGGAAAGATTCTTCTGTCACAAGAATTTAATTAAGGTAACTATCAGAGGCCAATGCATATTGAAGACCTTTTAACATGTTTGGAAAGTTAGAATGGCATTTGATCATTGGTCATGTTAAATTAAAAAGCACGCCACTCTTGGTGGCAGTCACTCTGTCCTAACAGAATTGAGATAACCATTAGATTGAAAGTATTTTTGTGTAACAATGGCATTGATATGTAACTTTCAACAAAAAGGATAATAAGATGCGAATTTCTCTGAATGGTATGCGCCAGGGGCTGACGTTTCAAAAATGAAGATGCCCCATTTTCATTTGCATTTTCTTATGTATTGTACCAGTTGAGTCTTGCAGGATGAATTACCACTACTGTCACAGTCAGAAGGCTAAAAACTTACGAGAGAGATTACAACCCTGTATTTGCAGGTTATAGAAACATGTTTTAATAACGACTGCCCCACAGTCATTAGGAACTTCCTGGTGACAAGCATCAGATCCCACAACATTTACCAGAAAATCCTGAACTTTAGTACTGAAGTTGACCTTGTGCAAGAACATGGCTCTCATGCAATCATTTCAACTCACTGGAGCACAAGAACCTCTGAACGAGAGAGAAAGTGGGCTTGAGGCAGATCAGCCACAAGTGTTCCGAATGGCAAAGCAGGTTTGAGAGGCCATATGGTGTACTCCTATTTATGTCCTTACAAAACATGGGCATACCTCAAATGCAGTCCATTGACAACCTAGGTGTTAAATGTTATCACCCTCTAATAGGATACAAAATTGTGAGAGTTTCCTAAAGAAATGATAAACATCAGAAGAAGGAACTGAAGATACTCTAGTGTCAAAGTTAAGACAACATAATTGCAAACTTACTTTTTCCTTGGCAGAGGTATTCAAAACAGATGTTGCAGAAATTAAGCATTTTTGTCTGGTTTTGGCTTGGCCGTGGGTTCCTGTAATTAAACCTCAATACAATGCAATACTGCAAGGACAACTAATTAGTTAGGTCAATGAGAAAGTGTATTGACTGAGGAGCCAAGCCATACAATTCAAACATGAATAACATGTATCCAATATGGCATTTAAACAAAGTTTATTTATTGTTTCAATACTTAGGTATGGAGTTAAGGCCTACAACTAGGTATGTTGTTAAGTCTTATGCTGAAAGAAAGACCAATGGTGGTAAGGCAAAGGACAGAGTCAATAATGCCATTAAATTGTGCCGAGCTGAGAATGGGTACTCCTGCATTGAATTTCCCATTGCCTCAGCCTTATAAAGGCCTTGTACAACACTGGAGGTGAAGTTCCTGTATAACAGTGGAGGCCAGTATATCACAGAAAAAAAGTGTCACTTGAAGAGTTCGAGTGGCTGAACAAGGGATCCGGTACAAGAAAGGAGTCCTGACACAATTTTAAATTGGGTTCTCCACACAAGATTTTCAAGGGGCTGGAATAACCAGCACCCCTTGATCCAGGATTCTGACACTGGAAATACTGCGAATATCTCCTGACCCAGTTAAATTAATACCCCCTTCCTCACCCAACGTAAACGAATGAAGCTAGTTCTAGAAATGTGGCCTGTACAAATTTCTGGCATTAAACCTTTCCGTTGTGGCTTCAGCCACTGAGATGGTGGGATAATAAATTCTGCAAGTTGAGGAGGAATTACTGTATTTATTTTCGTAAACAATGTTTTGTTGCGTGACCTCAGCCAGCCATTGATTAATGATGTCCCAGCACCCTGTTGTCCTTGCTGCAGTAAATTTAGTTCTGAAAATAGTACTAAATTATGATTCTGACCCCTTTAAAGTAATCCAAATTTCAACGCCAAGAATCAGCTCCAGAGTTATGTGACCATTCTAATTATGACATCAAGATGATCTCGTAAGGCACAATGATGATGTGTGTGCATTCCTTACTAAATTTTGGTTAAAAATGTCTTTTTTTGCCCCCTTGAAATTCAGAAGTTTATTCTGATTTACAACCTAACTTGTCAAAAAATAATTCTGGAAAATTAGTTGAAATTGGTAAAAACTGATGAATCTGTCTATGTCATAATACTTTAAGATTTTGTCAGGCTCTTTCAATTCTGGTATACGATGCTACCCAACAGTCCTGAGATGCCTGCTATACTAATACGTTCACTTGATATCATAGGTTACTGCTTCTTTTCTATTCCTTATTACTTTCTATTCATATGTATATATTCAAATACATAGAGACACATAACACTTCAACCTAATGGCCTAAATTTCTCCAAATCTCTGTTCTTTCCTTCTCCAGTTTTAGAAGTTTCACTTTTGGTGCCAATTACTAATTGTTTCCGTACAATAAATATAATGATGATCCTAGCACCAATGGTTCTGTATTTCTGATGCAGCTCCAAGTAGCACCCATGTTAAGCAGTGCTGCGTTAATTAGCAAAGTAGAACTTCGATGGACAGAATGACTTGCTTGGTCTTGGACTGTTCTGATTGGTTTTTAAAAAATAATTATAAGAACATTTGGCATAACAGACTAAGACATTTAACTTTTAACTTGGACAAACGATCTTCAATTCAATCAAGAAAACCTTTTTTTTAAAATTTGAAGATATACCAATCAGAAATGCCAAAAATATGTCAGGCAAATAAAGTTCAGGCTGTTAAAATTCAAAGAAGGTTGAATGCAAATAAAATAATGTTTATTTTTCCCTCAGAACAAATAGACATATAATTAATAAACTAATTAATTTTAGACTAATTTTCAAAATTTGATTTATATTTCCTGATATGTATTTATTAATAATTAAAGGAGGATTTATTGAACCCAATGTATCCTCATTAGATACTGAATCTCAAGACAGGCACATTCATTACTTTCAGCTCCTGCAAATAATCATTTTAATTCAGTACTTCAAGTTGTCCTTTTTATTACTTGGCAGATTTCAGTGATTTTCATACTGAAAACTTGTATTTAAATTTAGCATCTCAACCATTATCATTTAATATTGTAAATTTATATTATTTTAAAATCACAGATGCATCTCTCAGCCAGTACTAGTAGGTCTGACCTACCTTTCAGTCCTTGTTGAGACCCAAGTCTCAACAAGGACACCCTCCACTCCGTCATGAAGCACCACTATTGACAGTTAAGAACAAATGGTTCTTAACGTTTGAGGTAAATGGGTCATTAGTTGCAGCATTGTTTTATTCGACCACAACCTGTAACCTCATTCCTCACTCCTCTAAAGTCTGATTACCAATCTTGATTTACTGGAAATAAGGTGCAACCTAATGAGGTTATAACGCATCACTACACGTATACTGAACAGCAGACGCTGTTCAGAGAATGAAGCGGACCCACAGCCATGTGGGAGCTCTATAGTCCTGCCACATTTAATCGTGACTGGTGATGGTATTTAATGGGAGAAGCTGTATCCATGAACATACCCGTTTTCAATGATGGCAGAGCCCAGCATCTAAGTGTAAAAGACCCAGTGAGGCCTTTGCAATCAGCTTCAGTCATAAGTGCTACTCTTTTGGATTTCTACTAGATGGCAAACATCAGCCAATTTGAATTATTCCACATCACAGCAATGATGTGGAGGTGCCAATGTTGGACTGGGTGGGCACAGTAAGAAGTCTCACAACACCAGGTTAAAGTGCAACAGGTTTATTTGGAATCATGAGCTTTTGGAACGCTACTCCTTCATCAGGTGAGTGATGATGGAGTAGCGCTCTGAAAGCTCACGATTCCAAACAAACCTGTTGGACTTTACCTGGTGTTGTGAGACTTCTTATATTATAGCAAGAAACAGCTGACTGTACTGTCACTGGAAAGGCTCTGTCAACATCCTGGTCATAGGGTTGAAGATATGCTTCAACAATGTAGCTAAGCTGTTCCACTGCAGTTACCACACTGGCTTCAAACAAACAGTGTACAAGATCGTCTAGATAAATTTGGGTGACCGACTGGGCTACACAACACTTTGTAGTTTCTTGCGGTCTTGGTCAGAGCAGGAGCCATACCAAGTTGTGATGCAACTGGAAAGGATGCTTTTTATGGTGCATCTGTAAAAATTGGTCTGAGTCATAGTGGACATGCCAAATTTCCTTAGTCTTCTGGAAAAGTAGACTCGTTGGTAGGCTTTCAGCGTGGAGGGACCAAGACACGGTCTACACTCTCCGCTGCCTTGGGAAAGCAGCCAGCATAATCAAGGACCCATGTGCCCTGGGCATACTCTTTTCTATCTTCTTCTGTTGGGAAAAAGTTACAAGTCTGAGGACACGTACCAACCAACTCCAGAACAGTTTCCTTCTTCTGCTATAAGATTTTTGAATGGACCTACCTCATATTGAGTTGATCTTTCTCTCCACCCGAGCTATGACTGTAACAGTACACTCTGCACTCTTTCTTTTCCTTCTCTATGTACGGTATGCTTTGTCTACGTAGTGTGCAAGAAACAATACTTATCTCTATATCTTGATACATGTGACAATAATAAATCAAATCAGAAAACGGATCATTGCTGATCTGAACATCTAGAAACCTGTGGATGTAGAGGGGCATTCCTCCAGTACATTTCCTGAAGCTGAAGACCATCTCCTTCATGTTACTAACATTGAGGGTGAAATTATCGTCATCACGCCATTTCACCAGATTCTGTACTCCATCTCATTGTCTGAGATCCGACCCACTACAGTGCTGCCAGAGAACTTGAAAATGGAGTTGGAACAGAATAAGTGCATAACGAGTATAGTAAGGGGCCAATGACACAGCCTTGAGGGACACCGGTGTTGAGGATAACCGTGGAAGTGTTGTTGCCTAATCTCTCTGACTGCAGTCTGTGGTTTAGGAACTTCAGGATCTAGTTGCAGAGGGAGGAGCCGAGCTCTAGGCCACAGAGTTTGAAGATGTTTTGTTTGGATAATGGTGTTGAAGACGGAGCTATAGTCAATAAATAGGAATCTGATATTGGTGTCCTTGTTATCCAGGGTTGAGTATAGGGTCAGGGAGATGGTGTTTGCTGTAGACCTGTTGCGGTGAACTGTAGTGGATCCAGGCAATTTGGGAAACTGGAGTTGATGTATGCCATGACAAACCTTTCGAAGCACTCCATTATGATGGATGGCAGAGTTACTGGCAATACTCATTAAGGCATGCTGCCTGGCTTTTCTTTGGTACAGGGATGATGGTCATCTTCTTGAAGCATGTAGGAACCTCAGGCCGGAGTAAGGGGAGATTGAAGATGTCTGCGAATACCTCCACCAGCTAGTTCACACAAGATCTGACTTCTCATCTGGGGACTCCATTCAGGCCAGTTGGTTTACTTGGGTTAACTTTCAAGAAGGCATCTGTGATGGCGACCACGTAAACTGGTTCAACCAAAACTTCCAAGGCAGATGACGTCCTCTTGCTGAGCTCTTGTTCAAAGCGAGCACAGAATGCGTTGAGCTCAATCAGGGAGGGAGGCATTGTTGCCTGCAATTGTACTCGTCTTCATCTTGTGAAGATTTCTTTGATAAACCTGTATCTTTCACCATTTAGGAAGCAGCACGTTCATGGAGGCACCATCACCTTTTAAGTTCCGCTCCATCTCATCATGCAGTTGTATCATAATTCCTTTATAGTTTCTGGGAGTTGTCTACCTGATGGCATTGCAGTAGTACATTCACCACATAGACTCCCAGTGGTTGAAAAAGACCCACCAATACTTTCTCAAGGGAAACAATAAATGCTGTCATTGCCAGTGATATCCATATTCTGAGTGCATTTAACAAAAATTCTACAGACCCGTAAATCACAACTGTTACTTTATTCTACACAAACATAGAAATTATAAAGAGGAGCAAGTGAAAGAATAAAGAAGCTAATTTAAATCATCAGGGCAAAATTAACAAGATAAAATAACATTTTTTCTAGAAGCAGTAAGGCAATTTATATTGATTGCACATCATTGAAGACAGATGCGGTGTCTTAAATTTCCTTTATAAAGCCAGTAAATCCAGTGCTTGTCGTTCACTGCACCAAGACTCACCACATTATAAATTCCAAATGTTGAGGTCAGAGACACAAAAAACTCCTTTTGCCGGACCTTCAGTGGAGCAGCACCAACAGTCTAAGGTCACATACCAAACGACTCAAAAACAGCTTCTTCCCTGCGGCTGTCATACTTTTGAATGGACCTACCTTGCATTAAGTTGATCTTTCTCTACACTTTAGCTATGACTGTAACACTACATTCTGCACTCCCTCTTCTTCTTCTTTATGGACGGTATGTTTTGTCTGTATAGCGTGCAAGAAACAATACTTTTCACTATGTTAATACATGTGACAATAATAAATCACATCAGCACAGAAGAGGATGATGGAGTACTAATGAGCAGAAAGAGAACTCAAGAGACCGTGGTTCTTTACTACCACACTGTTCTTCTAGAGACTATCAAAGTGAAACTGTTTGCAGATTCATTAGATGATCTCATAATAAAGATGAGAAGAGTTCATTTATAAACTGCACAATGACTATACTTGATCAAGTTAGGACATGGAGATGCCAACGTTGGACTAGAGTAGGCACAGTAAGAAGTTTCACAACACCAGGTTAAAGTCCAACAGGTTTATTTGGAATCATAAGCTTTCAGAGCGCTGCTCTTTCATCAGAGAAGTGTACTGACAACTGAACAATCAGAAACACTACAGACAGTTCCTACAGATCCAACCAAAGAACACACCTACTAACTCAACAGACTAATCAAGACCTTTGACTCAGACCCACAGAATACTCACTGTGCTCTCATCCCACGTACTCCCCGTGTTGGAGATCTCTACTGCCCCCCAAAAATACACAAAGTTAACACACCTGGCTGTCCCATCTCATCAGGCAATGGGGCCGTGTGAGAAAACAGACTCACTTGATGAAGGAGCAGTGTCCTGAAAGCTCGTGATTCCAAATAAACCTGTTGGACTTTAATCTGATGTTGTGAAATTTCTTCATGTCATCAAGCTAGAACTGAGTGGTATCAGGTATAGATATATTGATCAAACACTTAGTCAAAAAAGGCAATATCACTGAAGGCACTAAAGTTGTATGTAGCATTAAAGACCTAAAATTTCTAAACAGCATCAAGTAAAAAAAAGTCCATTTTACACATATTCATAACAAGAACTAAAAATCTATTATTTAAATGCAAGTGGAATATCTATTTTACAAACTATATCACTACTGTAAGGACTGTTTAAATACTATATAAATGAGGATGAATCAAACATTCAATGTTAGTTATCATAAGGGAATTACAACAATCCATGTTAAATACCAATATCACAGCCAACACAACAAAGTTATTGCATATATAATGGTTTAACTTGAAAGAATGAAAGCTGCTAATATAAAAAGGCATGTACTCATACACCGCAGACACATTTACATGTTTTGATTATCTTTATGATGCATCACTTTCAATGCATTGCTTAAACTGTGACGAAGTATCAACAAGTTCAATGCAAGCTTATTTTTCATATTAAGGCTCTCCTAAAGGATGCAAATTATCATAAAATTTAATGTGATATAACGGAATTTTCCAATCATGTATTTTGTTATTGGGGGACATGAACCATAAAATAAAGAAATAAGCAAAAAAGAAAAATGCACCTGAAAAAATAATGCCTGCGAGACATTTACAAACAATTTTAAACACAACTTTCATTAAATGGAGACAGAATACAAAAACACACAAATGTAGCGCATGTGCTAGATCATTTCTTAAAAAAGATCAAGGGAATGCGATAATTATTATGGTCATTTAAAGTTGCTCAAAGTATTTTTAAAAATTCTATTGTAGGCTTGCTGTTTATGAATGTGTTATGGACTGCTTATATTTGACAATGATATGAATTTTGGGTCTAGTTGGGATAACCTAGTGTACGGAGGACAATAGGCGGTATAATTATGAAATAATATGCTCCGATAAAGGAATTGAAGGATCTGTGGCACTGCATTATGTCAATTTGGATAAATAAAAAAGCTTAAACCATTCTAATTGGACTCTAGTTGCAACTTATCATTAAAAAAGCTTCAATGCTTGGGATTCTCTTGGACATTTAAGAATGAGTAATAGAATCATAGAACCCTACAGTGCAGAAAGAGGCCAATCGGCCTATTGAGTCTGCACCAATCACAATCCCACCCAGGCCCTACCCCCATTTCCCTAAATATTTTACCCGCTTAGTCAAAGAAAAGTGTCTGATGCCACTCAGAAGATGCAATCTGGTGACTATATAATTTGTTTAGCATGAATATATAGAAAAAGTCTGCTTTCACATAGCAATACAGTGTGACAGAGAAAAGGTGCACAAGCACTGAGTAAGAAAAACAAAATCCATTTTACACGCATGCAGAACAAGAACTGTTAACTTTTAACAGCCAGGCAAGATGCTCAGAAAGGAGGCTGAAGTTCACGAACAGCCTCAAGAATGCAGAAATGAAAACAAAAAAAAACGGTAAATGCTTGGAATTTTGAGTAAAATGCTTCACTTGCTTCAATCTTCAGTTTTAAAAAAAACACTATTTTAATTTGGATTTACAATAAACTTAGATCTCCGAAAACATGGAAATTTTTATGATTAGAAATCAAATCGATAATTTGCATTCCCATTTATTCTTTCATCGCTGCACCTATCTCTCCTACAAATTATTTCATCTCTCCAGCTATCAAGTCCTCCAAATCATTTATGGTTAACTTTCAGCTTCTAGCATCAGCTTAATTTTGTTTTCCTGCAAATGAGTTTTAAATACTTACTTTCTTTAGTTTCCTGCAATTCCTTCCATTATCCAACTTTTTCACTAAGCTGTTAGTCTTAGTCAAATCCTTCAAAAAAAAAAGTGGTTAATTTTTATTTCTCCGGTTGTGTAATTGAATCCTTGCTTCTCGCCCACTGTTTTTATTAATAATTGATTTGTAACTTGTTTGTTTTTGGCAACTAGTTACTTAGCTGTAAAAAGCAGTGTTCGTCCTTTGTTTGTCAGTCACTTCAGGAAACCAAATAGATGTTTTATGAATATTATGTAAACAAAGGTAATCTTTGAGATGTATGGGATCAAAAACAAAAAAAAAAGCTAACCAACAATACAAACATCATTTAGCAGGAACCAAAACTTCCTGTACGCTTTAATGGCCGCAATACTAAAACCATGCAGTTTTAAGTTTGCGTCACTAGCATGGATTCCAATGACTTACCACTCATGATTACAAAGAACAAAGAATAAAATGGCACAGGAACAGGCCCTTCAGCCTTCCGAGCTTGTGCCAATCACATTGTCCTATCTATACCAACCGCTTGTATCCCTCTATTCGCTGTCTGTTTGCCTGAGGGCGTTGTCCCAGTCTTACTGCATATTTGGCACAAACTGCATCAGTGTTAGAGGAGTTGCAAATGGTACTGAACATTGCAGAAAACTACAAAGAAATTGGTGTCAAATGGGGTGAAGAACCAATGTGCCATGTTTTAGAATAAAGGAGAGGCAAGGCAGGTCAAATTTAGTCATATATGGAAAGCAACAAGAGTTGAAGCAAGGGATGAGGAGCTTAAACCAGAATTAACTGTATTGCAACTTCACAAACTGCACATGGCTCAGTAAGCCTTTCTCTGTGAGTTTCAAACTTTGTGAAGTGGCCTGAATGTGTTCATTTCAAGTAGGAGCATTCTTCACAAGGATAAAAGTCAATACAAATTCTTTTGATTAGCAGTACACTAACATGTTGTGCAGCTCAATGGATTCCCATTCTCTTTGCTACAAGTTTCTACATGGCACTTTCTGCCATCAACATAGAGCATCATTAATATTGAAGGTGTGGCAGAAACAACAGTTCTGCTTATTCACATTTACCCGAAGGTTTCAAATAGAAAAACATGTTTAAGCTAAGTAAAAGGAATACTAGTGATAACTAGCAAATGTACACACTGAAAATGTAAATATGGCCAAATGATCTATGATTAATTCGCTGGCTGAAAAATACAATACAGAATGAAAATCCACGAAAGCTGTAAGAACTGTCTCCATAAACCCATGTAATGCCACCTAAAATCTCTGCCTCGCGTGACTTATTACAGTGAAGAACAGATTAAAGGTATTGATTCCTGCCTGGAGATAGGACGCAGTAGGAGAACAGGGGTAAGCAGCACAAGCAGCTTGCTATACTATTGATCCTCGTTAACAGGAAACCAGCACTTCAAAAATGAAGGTCAGCAATTTTTATCAGTAATGCTGGCTGCTGGAGTGCTCACTGGGGTGTACTCTGATAAGTGTGACTTGTCCCCACTCCAGTCTAAAAATCCACAAGCTATCATGCAATCATTGCTTTATCATGCCTGACATTGTGCTTGTGTATGCCAAGTTAAATCCTAGACCTCTCACTAGGCAAGTAAACAGGAGGTGACCAGAGATGGCACTGTTAGTCAGAACTGATTATTCTAGCTTTCAGTAATGAGTTGCAATGTCACAGAAGCTACATGCAGTATGATGTTTATATTTCATTAGTTTCATACCTTTTTGTGCATAGGTGTTGTGCAATAGTTTCAGCCAATATCATTTTTCACACTAGTGAAATAACATGCTGATAAGCTATACAGAATACATGACTTTCAAAACTCTCCTCCCGACTTGTAAATCTTAAATAATCTCAAATTTACAAGAAAAAATACCTCTTATCAGGATTAGATTCTCACATGGCATGAAATTGTCTTGGCCGATCTTTGCGAAATTTAGACCAGATTTCTTGCAGATCAGTAATTTATGGCTAAGTTTCTTTACAAACTCATCAGCACAGGACCAGCATTCAAGTGGAATTCAGTGCATTCAGTCCATGAGGAAAACAAACACGTAGCATCTATTCAAGTCCCTCTTTGTATCAGCGATGTTTTGAAAATTAATTAGGCAAATTATAATTTACATAGATTAAGCTCTGCATGTTTAAAGAAGTAAAATTGCAAAAGATTTTCTGTTGTAAACACATTCTGGTGTCATATAACGCAAAAGAAACAGAAAATAAGGAGAAATAAGAAAAAAAACCTACAAATGTCAAAATAGTGACTGTGTCCTGCCATACCTAACATTTCAGGTGTGTATTTATACCCATTTGGAATTGCAGTCAATACGAAAAATTTGCATTCTCTGGTCTCTTGTATGGAGTCAGAGCTATGTTAAAAGTGGAGTTTCAGTGGCGTTAACTCCAGAATGCTGCAAATGATTGCAGATATTGTGCATAACCAGAATTTACGAGATCGAGTTGTGTTTTAGAGTACAAGCTTAATTTAAGAAATGTGCAAACCCACTTTTGTGCCATAGTTGCATTGAAACATTGAGAAATTCCCAGTCATGCGAGAAACATCACTATTTGTCTGCCCAAAATTTAACCCTTGACACGAGATTATACCCTTTTATTTTTTCAAATGGAATTTTTAAAGTTTCAACTTACTGGAAATTTTGCAATTTGAACTGAGACAGATCAAACTGATTAAAAATGCATTGCCACATTCCAAGGTTGAAGAGAGAAACAAAACATATCACTCTCAGGGGAGTGTGAAAAAAGAGACACTTCCAAAACCCAGACACCTATCTAAGGAAGAGATATTAAAAAGGTGAAGTACTGCATATTGAATCAATGGCCACAGCAGACAGATATACCTGAAACCTCTTAGCAACACAGAATGGGTGAAGTATTTCAAGGCAAGCCTGGCCAACTACTAGAAAGAATCATAGAATCCTACAGTGCAGAAGGAGGCCATTTGACCCAGTGAGTGTGCACCAACCACAATCCCACACAGGCCCTATCTTCATTTACCCTAGTTAGTCCTCCAGACACTAAGGAGCAATTTAGCATGGCCAATCCACCTAACCCGCACATCTTTGGACTGCGGGAAAAAACCGGAGCATCCGGAAGAAATCCTACACAGACACAGGGAGAATGTGCAAACTCTATAGAGACAGTGACCCAAGCGGGAGCTGAACCCAGGTCCCTGGCTGTGAGGCAGCAATGCTAACCACTATGCCACCATGCCAAGATTGTAACTAACACAGAAAACGTCAAAAAAATCTTCAGCAGTGGAAACGGACTCCAGACTGCTCTCACTCTTTCCGAATAAGTGCATGTTGCCCGACTTGAGAAGCCAACTCTATCAGGAACCTCCTAGTGAAGTGAGATCTCATTATAATTGCAACACTGTCTACATCTGACTGTATCCAATAAACTAGCTAATCTTGCAAGAGTTGCATGCCTTTTATCAGGAATTGATCAGGGTGATGCATGTCACCGACTGCACTTAGTCTCAAGGTGGCTCAGGCATTTGGAATACTCTCGACTGAGCCAGCTTCCGTGTGGCTGGAATTTCTCATCACTGCCAGGCTCCCAAACATCCCTCAAGAGCCTTGTCCCCATAACTTGAACCACAACACATCAAATCCCCAACCCTGTCAAAAAGACCTTCAAGTGACCCTCTAATAAGGCAAGGCTAGCGTACAGCACAGGATGGCTCAGCTTGCACGGGGTACATACGCTTCAGAGATCCTGCAAGTAAGTTTTGCTAAAATCAACGTCCAGATGGCAACTCCAACTGACAGACATCTCTTGGGTACACAGCAACACCAAAGTGAGCCATTACCACCACCTCTCAAAGAACAAAATACGATAATCATAAATCCAGTGATTAGGGTAAAGGCAATATTACTTTTCATCCTCATTTGATTATTTTGTGTACTGTTACTTATGTTGTGAAACTGTAAATGTAAAAATTAAAAGGAACTACATTTAACAAGGTGGATCATTAATATTATTCACATTTAGACATTAATTTGTGGTAATGTCCCATATTTTAAATTAAGCATTTTATCTTGTTTTGGACAATCCATTTACCTCAATTTAACTGCCAATTCTGGACTGAATACACCAATATTTACCATCACACATCTTGAGTACAAGCTAAACTCAAGACTTTCAAGAAAAGGACACTAACGTGAACACAGAACTGCTAGAACACAGAATCAAAGGTCTGTAAACAGGAGAAGTGCCAGGGCCCATAATTTCTCTCCTAGGCCTTGCTGTTTCTGTAATGGTGAATAGGAGGAGCAGGATGCGTCATCAACCCTGGGAATAAAATTTTACTTTAAGTTTGCTTTAAAGATTTGGTTTATTTTTGTTCAATTTGTTTTTGTTAGTGGGTTAGTGGTGTCCCAGTCAAATGGGGTGATAAATTGGTAATGGGTTCATAAAAGATGGTGGCACAATGGTTAGCATTGTTGCCTCACAGCACCAGGGACTTGGGTTCGATTCTCAGATTGGATGATTCTCTGTGTGAAGTCTGCACATTCTCCTCGTGTCAGTGTGGGTTTCCCCCGCTGCTTCAGTTTCCTCCCACAGTTCAAAAGACGCGCTGGTTAAGTGCACTGGCCATGGTAAATTCTCCCTCATGTATCCAAACAGGCACCAGAGTGTGGTGACTTGGGGATTTTCGCAGTAACTTCATTGCAGTGTCAATGTAAGCCTACTTGTGACACTAATAAATAAACTTACAAACTGTAGTGGTGGGGTTGGGAGGTGTATATTTGAAAAGTCTACCTCCTCATGTAAAAGCCAGTCAAACTTTGTGAAGATTGGCTGCTGTTCTATCCTTCACTAGCTGGCTTTCTCGGACATAACAAAGACCAGCTGCCAACTGGATGTGGAAGTCATTTTTTTTTAAATGAAGGTTTGGCCTCAATTTCTTTGCCTCTGGATCTTTATAAAGCTCCGCCAGATATATTTCACAGGTGACAACCTAAAACCATCAAGAAGAGTTGACTGATGGTTTGCTTGCCAGGGCAGATAATAATGTCAACTTTGCCACTGACAATGCCAGAATAAGTGGGTACTCAGGTTTGTAGCTCTGAATGGCTTCCAACAGGTGCAGGACACCAACGACTTCTTGTATCTGAACACAGATCTACTGCTCTGACAATGACCACATAAAACTGAACAGGGCTTGTCAAACACAACCTCCACTTTTTATGAAGTTGCATTGAGTTTTCTATATCATGCTAGTGCATTCTAAGTGATCAATGACATTGCTAATAATGCTTTACAATTATTTCTCTCAACCATTACCATCAGTATCACAGGATAAATTAACTCTGGTTCTTTGTATTTTTCCCCACAATAACACCAATTTTTAAAATCGTATATATACTTGTGTTAAAAGTCAATCTCACGTGAAATGCAACCCCATGGCTTTTGGCCTATAAAAGCATAGCTTTTTATGTACCTCATGTAAAAAAGACAACCCTACTTTATCAGGGATCAAAGCCCAAAATTTCAAAATTACAGTATCTAGAATCAAATCAAAGCCTCAGTTCATTGAAAAAAGTTACACGTAACCATATTTGCGTCTCAATTAAGTAGGAAGAACATAGATCAATTTTAAGTTCTGGGGGAGAAAAAGTGACAGATCAGAAAAACAAAACTAAACAGTGCACCTAGAAACAAGACATGGAGACCAACTTCCAGAGCAAAGCTTAAGTAAATGAACACCTGGGTCCTCAATTATTGCCCTCAGCCTTCCAGGGAAGGTGAGAGGATGCTGAGGCGTTGCCAATCAGAGTCTTGTGAATGTTGACTCAATGCAAGTTGTCTGCACCTAGGCCTTGATCAAGGGTTGGAAGGTGTCAATATGACATTTTTCAATGGTATGGCCCTTTCCTTCCCTCACAATGTTGACCATGACATGCCATTGCTTCCTCTTCTCAGGTGAGAGGGGTCAGGAGGTTGTTTAATAAAACTACTGATAGAGAAACATAATTGGGCGGGGGAGAGAATAAATGGCTGGTCTGGTTGTTACTCCCCCCATTATCTTGTGGATTCTTCTGACAACCATGTTGGGTCTACCTCGTGAGCGTGTTTTATTTGACAGAAAGCCCCTCAAAAACATTATCTGCGTAAATGTTGACCCCTTAAAACACATTTACCTAAAAATCATCTCAAAATTAAACTTTTACATGAGTATATGCTATAGTTTGTTTTTAAAGCTTTCACAGGATGTGGATGTCAGTGGCTAGGCCAGCATATGGTACCCAGCCTTAACGGCCCTTGAGAAGGTGATTGGAGTTGCCTTTTTGAATGGCTCCAGTCCATGTGAGATAGGTACACTTGCAGTACTGGTAAGGAGTTCCAGGATTTTGACCCAGTGAGAGTAAATGAGCGTGATATAGTTCCAAGTTAGGATGATGTATGGTTTGGAGGGGAATTTGACTTCTGTTGGGTTTTGTTTACTATGGCAGGAAGAGAGGACAGGAAAAAAAGTGAAGCTTATGAGACGGAGCCCCATCTAAGAGATCTCTGAGGTTCTGCATTGCTTCAGATAAGTTCACATATTCTTGAAACTAATGGATAACAAACTGCATCATTTTAAAAAGCAATGAAAACTGAAGTAAACACACAGGTGAAATTTCATGAACAGGTCGAACAAAATTCAAAAATATGAGCAAGGGCTACAGGGATTACATTTTTTTGAAGACATTTCTGATTCCCAGTGATGAATATAGAAGTTGTTTAAAGTTTATTTATAAGTATCACAAATAGGTTTACACTGCAATGAAGTTACTGTGAAAATCCCCTAGTTGTCGCATTTCGACACTTGTTCGGGTACACCAAGGGAGAATTTTGCACGACCAATCCACCTAACCAGCTTGCCTTTCAGATTGTGGGAGGAAACTGGAGTACCAGGAGGAAACCCATGCAGACACAGGGAGAATGTGCAGACTCCTCACCCAAGCCAGGAATCAAACCCAGGTCCCTGATGCTGTGAGGTAGCAGTGCTAACCACTGTGCCACCATGCTGCCCCCAAAACTGGTTTTACATGTGTGTGGAAGAACATTGGTCACATGCAATAGCATCAAAACACCTGAAAATCTCTGATTTTCTTTCCTCTGTCCTCCAAATGTTGGAATAACTTGGGGTATTATTCTTTGGGATGTGGAGCACTGTACATTATCTGCGTAATGCACAAGATCATTATTCACTTGCAGGCCAAAATACTTAGAGAAGGATTTGTGAAATGAGTATTAGTTTGTGTGTTAATTCAAATTTCATGACATTAAAAGTTCATTCATTAGTGACACAAGTCGGCTTACATTAACACTGCAATGACACTGTGGAAGTCCCCTAGTTGCCACTGGTGCCTGTTCAGGTACACTGAGAGAGAATATAGAATGGCCAAAGCAACTAACCAAGACACCTTTTGGACTGTGGGAGGAAACCGGAGCACCCGGAGCAAACCCACGCAGACATGGGCAGAATGTGCAAACTCCACACAGACAGCAACCCAGGCCAGGAATCGAACCTGGGTCCCTGATGCTGAGAGGCAGCAGTGCTAACCACTGTGCCAGAATGCTGCCCACACCATAGCAAAAATCATATTGTTTAAAAAATGTTGGCATGGTTATAAAAGTCAGGGTATATTTTCACTAATATTATGAAAATATTATCCCAGATTAACTTATTCCCCAAACTCACTTCAGCCACACTTTGTAGAAGTATGCACATGCAACATGAAATCCTCTATTCCTTTCCTTCTACGCACTTCCTGTAGTTGAATGGGCACATAATTGTCCATCATATACCAATGCTTTGCTTAAATAGACTGGCTTTAGCTGACTGGCCTTCAACTGAGGAAAAACGACCAATTAAGAGTGATTCAGCCTAATTTTTTTTCCTCTCCTCACTCAATATGTGGATAGGCTCCTGACATTTAGCCCAGCAGTTTATCTTACTGTGTGAATCAAATCGGTCTCTTTCTGTTCCTCGACAATATTTGGTCTATTAAAGCAATGTACTGCTACATTCTGTACTTCTAACATGAACATTGAATAGGATTTACTGAGTCCTTTGCTCTAATGTTTCCCTCTTCAAAGTTTGAATAGATAGGTATGTTTGTAACCAGCGCCGTTTGTACTGGCACAACTTATTTTTTTTTCTCCCCCCCTGTGTACTTCTCTATTGAAAAGTTGATGGCAACAAATAAAGGTTTGCTATGCAGGAAATACAACATTAAAAGCACACAGCAAATAAGAACATGCAAATTTATGACAAGTAGATTATTCAGTTAATAGGAAATGATTATTCATATGGAAACAGTATTTGTGTTCTGGTTCTTCTGTCGAACTGGCTGCAGAATTCAGTGCTTTCTGATGGCCAGTGCCAAATGTTGCACCTGCTTTCCTATGATAATAGTTCAGATGCTTGAGTTCTGTCACTGGGGATCCAACCTCAAGCCTTTGGTTCAGGAACAAAAGCAGGCGCATTCCCTGATGGACCTTGCTCTTGGATGGCAGTGCACAATAAATGCCGCTCAGCAGACTGTGACAGCATGTGGTTGCACTTGTGTCTGCTGTGGGACCTGTAGCGGGAATTTCCAAATGCTATCGTCGCCACAACAGCCTCATTCGAATTTATATCTTTATACTGTGCTGAGAAGGAACCGCAACATAAAATTTCAAGTGAAATCTAATTAGATCAGATAAATATGGAATGATAACAGATGTTTCAAATTTTAATAATTTATATGTAAAACATGCTTTGCCAAAACAGCTGAACAGATTGACAATTTAAAGAGAACTTATGGGTCACAATCTCACTACTACTAATCCAAATGACACGCCACTTTTAAACCTTTTTTTAATACAGCATGCATTAATGTCTAATGTTTTGTATAACAAAATAAAACAAGTGAAAAAAACTATTCTAGTTATCGCTTAACAGAAAAGGACATTATGCCTTCATTTAAGAGTTGGCTTGATCAGATTTCTGGCAGGAAACTTCGCTGAACCGTTTTGCTTAGGTCAAACATATTGTGAGCAGCATATTTCTTTTCCTGAACAACCTCCTATTCTAAATAGACACAATTCGATACAACACCATTCATTTTAATTCATAACATACTGCATTAAACAGAACTCAATATTGAAATGGAGCAAAATCAACGTGGCTGGTGCTTTAAGGGTTACTAACTGAAGTATTTTTCCCTGCCCCAAGATACACAAAATTACCATTTTAAAGTTACAAGTTTTATACTTCTTTAGAAAAATAGTTTTAATTTTTTATCATAAATGCAACTGAATAGATCAACTAGTGCTTGCACATTATAAATCTGGCAGAACAGATTTTTTCTAACTATGTATACTTTTAGGTGACCACAAAATGCAAAAGGTTCAGTATAAAATGGTTGGCTAGACATCAGTGGGGTTTGCACCGTATCTGAATTTTGCACTGAAGACACAATTGTGCACAACTAGTTATATGATTCAGTTGCAGTATAAATCTCAGTGAATAACCAATTAAAAAATGTCTATTATTGAAAGGCAATCACATACGTACATACACAAGGCTGCTAAGCTGCCAATCAAATTTAAACAACTGAAAAGCAGAAAACCAGCTCAGCTCTTCACAATTCATTAACAAGTAATTTCACTGGGATATGTATACGTGTATGCAATATGAAGCTATATCTTCTCCTCGGTACAATGTTACAAAAAGTATTTAAACTTCACTGCAACAGGTTCTAGGAAGAAAGATCGACCTTCTTCGATGTGACTCAATAGCATTGTGGTGCTAATTATTATAGTGGATTAGTTGGGATTTGTTTCCTCAATGCTCATTGTATCTGAGCAAACAAAATCCTTTCCAAGGCATCTACCTTGTATTATGTTTAGTGTATTAGGTATTGCACAGAAACTAAAATAACGAAGATTCAGCATAAAGGAAATAACTTACGCACTGACTTATTTACATTGTGCATTTGAGAACTGCTGGATAGGCACAACAGTAGAATATATTTTACAAGAAAATTATATTTCGTATAGATGTGTAAAATTGATTTGGCTAATGCAAACTTAGACCTGCATCATCCACTTTATAAATGCAACCTTCTGGTGTTATGCTTGATTAAAAACAAAAACAGATTTATATCCCCATAATTTTAACAATGGTAGACACTGTCTTTTTGACCAAATGACTGCAAAGCACACCCTAGGCTAAACAAAGAGCAACGAACCTTTAGGTTGCTGTGGTAACACATCCTCTGACATTGTCCTCCACTCAGCTGGAGTATTCAGTGCTAGTAGGCATTGTGCCTTATCAGATTTCTTCTGCAACCTGCTGGTTGCAGAGTGCAATCTTTTTCCTCCCACCTCTCTCCAATTGAGATGCAAATTAATCTCCTCTGCTGATTAAATTCTCCTTAATCTGACTGTCAAGTGCAGATGTAATCGGAGTTTACAGTTCTAGCAATAAAAGCTGTCAGAATGAGGGAGCGTTTTATTCACGCTCAGATTATGAAAAGGGCAAAATATACCGTACATAATTTTTTAAAACCAAACCTTACAAGTAAAGCAACATGTCAGAAACTGCCTTATGAGTGTACTCTACAGAGATTATTTAATTCTCTGATCTTAAATTCTTCCTTTGGATTTTTTATAACATTGTGCAGTGCAATGCACTATATGAGACTATCAATAAAGTATGTTTCAGCATATCTTTGGTGTAAGAAATGATTCTCAAGAGTTCCACGACCAAAACAGTATTCTATTAGCCTATTATTCTTTCCATTAACTATTTCAGTTTGATAACACCAATTATCAAGCAACTGAATTTTAATCAAGTCCGGAAATATACAAGAAAAGGTGCCCTCAGTAAATAGTGTTAATTTCAGCCAAGTATTTGCTTTCAGTTGTCAATCTCCCCATGAACACGATTACTGGACAATTTTCCGCTCAGTTCAGGAAACAGAGCGTTATCAAATGCAAGCTCTTGGAGTATCAACAAGTAGTTTTTAAAATTATATTAGCAGAGACATCCAAAATATTTGTGGTGCAATTAGTATCTCTACTGCAACAGTATCTTTTATAATTCCCATCCCATGTCAACCCATTCTCCCATTCCAAAACCATCCCATTCTTTCATCATTCCCATTCCATCCCAGCCCTTCTTCCTATGCTATCCTCCATTGCATACGTCCCACACAACACCATTCCTCATATCTTCTATCCCTCCACCTGATGCCATGCCATTCCTCCCAATCCTGAGTCAGGCTAACTTTGTTATTGGGCTCCCCCATACCTTCTAACCTGCAAAATATTTGTGTTGAAATTAATACCTTCATTGTAGAATCACTTCTTTAAATTCCCATCCCACGTCACCCCATCCTTCCCACATGAGCCCATCCCATTTCTTTCATCCTGCTCATATAAGACCATAAGACATAGGAGCAGAATTAGGCCACTCGATCCATCAAGTCTGCTCCACCATTCAATCATGGCTAATATTTTTCTCATAACCCCGGCCCCCTCAATCAAGAATCTATCTATCTCTGTCTTACATCACCCCATACCTTCCCTCACACCCCCATAATGCCATCCTCCCTCCCTCCAGTTTTGGTGGTGTGCTTTATATTAGGTGATGTTGTTTTGTAGCTGTGGGATAGCATTGTGTTAATTAGGTATACTACAACTTCTCCAATCTGGAATGCTTAAGAGAAAGTCATTTTCTGGATTACAGAATTACATTAGGATGCCTAACCACAAGTGTATGAACCAGAAAACACTGCAGATACAAACAAACATTATAAAGCCGTAATAAAAAGTATTTTTCTTACAAGGATGTTTTCACTCCCAAAATGCTGTGCTGAAATGAAGCTGATGACATCGAAAGAAAGTCTGCTGCAACAATTTCTGGACAACATATGTTTGCTAACAATAACAGAGGCTACAATGTATTTTACAAATTTCACGTTATGATTTGGAGATTGAATGTACCCAGGCACTGCCCACCAAATAAATAAATGCACCAACTCCTTCAGCTAAACAATCAGAAAAGCGTTTACAGGCAAAAAACTGGGGGGGGGGGGGGGGGGGGGATTCTCCCCAAAAACGTGTGTCAAATTTACATAAAAACTGGAGTAAATCACGCTGGTTCTTTCAGCGGGAGTTTCAAAATCAATCTCCCACACTCTGTACACTGCAGGCTGCACTAGTGTGAATCGGTACTAAAATCAGTGGTTGGAGCCTATTCCCTAAGGAGAGGCTGGCATAGCGGAGATCAGCACTTGTGCAGTGGCACTGCACTGCCAGCCTCCTGATCACTGGTCAGCCCCATAACCCGCGCATTACCAACCGTGCAATCCCCTCCTCCACGGCATGATCGCTGCCCCCCTTCCCTCCCCAGGCCAGTCTTGACAAATGCATCCCTCTCCCAATTTCTGACCGTGCCCCCATCAAAGCAGGCTGACCACCCTCCCCCCACCGCCACCGTGATGTCCAACCCAGATTGCTGATCTCCCTCCCTCTGTCACTCAGCCCAAATGCAGAGAGGCAGCAGGAACCACCCCACCCTTCACCCCCAGGAGGTGCCACTCCACCCCCAGGAGGTGCCACTCCCACCCAAAGGCTCACCCCCATTAGACTCTGCCCCCTTAGCTCTGCCCGATGGATAATGCCAAAGTGCACCTTGGGCATTGGAACCTCACCCCTTGAGCAGTGCCGGGGGCCCAGGCTGGCACCGCCAGGGTGGCAATGACCAGGGGGCACACTCCTTGGAGCATGACCCTCTGAAGGGTGTTCATGGCCCCCCTCTTTCACCCCAGCACGGTTGTGCCGCCAACTCCCTGCAAGTGGGGAAGCTATACCAAACCCCACTGGGGTGAAATAATCCTGGCGGGGGCAGGGGACACTAATGAGCCTGCAGATTTCAGTCCTGGGCCCAGTAATGGCATTTAAAACAGATTCAAATTAGGATTTCTGGCCTGGAGCTAACGGCACCATAAATCCGGCACTCGGAGAATCGCAGAGGCCACGGTATCCAGCAAGGAGCCCATGAAATGGCCTCTGCTTGAGTCTCCCGGCTCACTGCACTATGGGAGAATCGTCCCCTGCGTATTTTAGATTTGGTTGCAGTTTCAGTGCATTATATGATATGGTATATGATATTGTTGAACTCCACAATGTCTGAATGATACAGACCCTATTGCCACCTCCAAACCATTTCGACTAGTTAATGTATTAACAAACAACACTGGCTGTATTATAACAAATATATAAATGACCAGTAGAACAGCAAACAATCAAGTACAACAATGAAATCTTAATATCTAAGATTTGAATATCCAATAGGATGATGCTCTAATCAATGTGACAGTAGAAGTGCTCAAATTATGAAATAATTTAAGACCAATTTGGTTGGTTGACATAGAATAAAGGATGACTAAGTAGCCACATCAGCAGCAATCATTCCAACAGGAATGTCATTACCTGACAGGCAAAGTGAACCAAGCAAAATAAACAAAGCTTTCCCGAAGACCATACCGTATCAGAAGAGAAAGGATACAAGCTCTGGTAGAGGGGAATGAATGACTTCACAGCTCGACTGGCATTGATGCCTGTGGCACGGACAAGACTTGGCAGAAGCTTTTCATTCACAATCGCTCCATCAAAGAGAGGACCAAAAAATGGGACCTGAAACACATTAAGCCCCTTTACAGTTAAAGCAATGTACGCTATTAAACATTTATATCAACGGAATTTAAGTTAATTATTGACTGCAACACAGGCAATATCTAAAATTCACCAGACTAGTGTCCTTCACGAGTTGCAAAAGTTAAGCACAAAATAGGAAAGGACCAACTGCCTCATCAAGCCAATTCATTCTAAATACGTTATCTATAGGTCACGCAAGAATATAGGTAATAATCCTTAAGACAGGAACCTATAACATGTGTAACAACAGTTTTAAAACATCCACTGTGTGAGACGTGCCTAACCTGCTGCACAAACACCTGCTGCTGTTTTTATGAAGGCTAGTTTGTGGCATAATTAATATATTTAACTAGGGCTTTGAACAGGGAAAGGGTGACAAGTGCTGCCAGGTCCACATTGAGTACCTTTTCCAGTGTTCTAAGAGCCAGAGGAAGCAGCAGCATTTTCCTCAGTGTCTTTGTCACCTTTGGCTTCCCCTCTGCCAATGGCAGCCTCTCTCTCCATCCATAACCCCACCATCACCCCAGACATCTCTTCTCCCTCCCTATCGCTGTGCCCAAACTTAGCATTCCATCCCCTGCAACCCACCACTGTGATACCCAAAAACCTCCCCCATCTCAATACTTGATTAGCAATTCCTTTCCCACCACCACTCCCAAGAAAGGAATTTAGGAAAAACTGCATATTTGTTTAACTCCAGACACGAAATGCTGGATTTTACGCTCTCCTGCCAGTGAGTTTGAAGGTGGGAGCATGTAAAAGCCAGTGAAAGATCTCCCCGTCACCAACCACCCACCCAAACCAGTTTGAAATTTTACACGGAGTAGGAGAGATATCAGGTATCGATCCAGCCTTTTGGTCTATTGCTACTAGATAACCTCATCCGCAGCCACCGATATTTTACCTGTGGCGGGGGAAGGCCCACACCATGCAAGAAGCCGAGCAGCTTTAGCTGGTGTCAGATGGTAGTGAGGATTGGAGTTGACCTCCTTTTGACAGCCTGGGCCCAATGGCAGCACTTTCTCCCCCACCTAAAGTCATCTCTTCTCTAATCCTCCCTTGGCCTTTTGAACCTGGTTCCCTATTCTCCTACCCCCAAACTTACTTGGGCTCTTAGGTGTGGTGTGTGACTGCCTTAGTCCTAGCAGTGTCACTGCATTGGTGGGCACTACTGGGGATGGAGAGTTGTCAGTCATCCAACTGGCCGGCAGCTTGAATGGTGACTTTTTTCCTGAGAGAGGAGTGGAGGTCTCACCTTAAAGCAATTAATGCTGTTCCCAGTGTAAAATTGCAGGGGATAGCCATGGGAATCGTGGTTGCCCTCTGCCCCAAAAGTATACTACCAAAAGTATAAATGAACCCCTTAATTCGTGCAGCTGAACAAGATACGACATGTCATAAATGTACACGAACCTATCTAAAACCAAGGACTGTGACCTTTTGAAAACATGAGAATAGTATGGAAAATCAAACTCAAATTACGACCAAGGCTGATGACCCCAGTATTCACCAACAAATTTGCATTTCTACAAAGCTGGCAATGTAGTAAAATATCCCCAGGCATTTCACGCAAACATTGGCAAAGGTAGAGTCTAAGCCAAATAAAGAGCCGTTAGGATAGGTGATCAAATGCTCAAGGACGTAGGCTTTATGTAAGTCCAATCTGTCTCCTAGCTCCATAAACTGGTACTGATACGAACCATCACCACTGATACACACACACAGACACCCCCATCGAATTCCCTATCGCTATTGCTCTTCCACTTTTCTTCCTCCATCCATGTGCCTTCAGTACTCGGTTTTCAGCTGAAGTCCTCCTGATGTTCTCAGAACCTTGACATGTCTCCCATAGTCCCGTCAATACAGTGGATGTTTACTTGGGCAGGCAGGCAGGCAGCAGGCCCAAATATAAATTAGTGATAGTTTCTTGGCTATAGGAATACATGATCAGGAGTAGGCCATTCAACCCCTCAACCCTGTTCAGTATGTTCTAATTCATTGGTGGATCTCATCCCCATCTGCCTGCCTTGGTTTCATAATCCTCAATCTCTTGCCAACTAAAAATTCCAGTTTTGAAATTTTCATTTCACTGACTTAGCCTCAATAATTTCTTTGGAGTTGCAGCAGCAGTTCCAGATTTCCATTCTATTTAGAAGAAGAAATTCTTTCTGACATGTTGTCCATAAACAAATCAAAGGAAATGGATGGTGCTCCATCATTGATTATATTTAAGTTTGACAGAGACAAAACTTTAGTCTTTCAGGAAATCGAGGAGTATGAGTAGTAGGTAGAGAAGAGTTGAAGCCCAAGGATTCTATTGAATGGGGGAGCAGGCTCAAGGGGCCAGATGGTCTACTCCCCGTTCCTATCTCATGATATCTAAATGGCATGGCTCTAATTTTTTGTTCTGGATTCTCCCACCAGTAAAAATACTTTCTCCATCTGCCATATCAATTCCTTTAATCACCTTAATCTTCATTGCTCAAGGGAATACAAGCCTGGTCTATGCAAACATCTTTCATAATTTAACTCTTTGCACCCAAGTATCATTTTGGCCAATGTTATTACCAAGATTAATATATACTTCCTAATGTGCCCATAACCGAATGTAGTTACTCTAAAGGGCAGCAATCCATTAGCCTTTTCAATTATTTTTTGTACTGATTTCTTTACTTGAACTCAAATCATTTTCTTGGGTTCTTGCTATTTAGAAAATCATCCACCTTTCTTCACTGCAAAGTGGAGGACCTCACACTTCTTCGTTTTGAATGCCATCAGTCACTGTTTTTCCCCACTCATTTGATCTACCATGCCCTTTTGTAACTTTCTATTCCCATCTCAACTCTGCTATAGGCCACCTAAATTTGGATATATGGTTTCCTCCTTGTTCCTTCATGAGCACCATGACAGAACACTAATAGGCACACCCTGCCAGTAGGGCACACACATCCATTATTCCTGCCCTCTGCCTCAAACCTTTCAACTCATACCTTACCCACTTCTTTAAGTCCCTTAATAACCCATCCATTGATAATCTTTTATTTACTTCATTAGTTACCTCTTCAAGAGCATTCAGCTAGGTTTATCCATTACAAATCTATTCTCGCCCTTTGTGTTCAGATCAGATTTTCCCCCAAGCGTTCAGCGATTCTACCCTTAAAAATATATCCTAATAAATTATCCACAACAGATACTAGACTAATAGGCTTATAATTTCTTAATTTATCCCTTTTACATTTCTTAAAATGCAGTGGCTTTGCAATTTTCTAATCCAAGGGGACAATTCTTAAAATAGGAGAGCTTTGAAAGGTATGACTAGAGCAATAAGATTTCCTTGCCTACTTCTTTTAATCGCCTCGGATGGTACGCATTAGAGCGTGGAGACTTGTCTATCTTTGTTTTCTTTGTTACCTTTAGACTTGACTATTCAAATGCATTCTTGGCTGGTCTTCCATGATTCACCCTTTGTGAACCTGAGGGAATCCAAAACGCTGCTGCCAGTATCCTAACTTGGATCAAGTCCCATTCACTTATCACTCCTGTGATCATTGACCTACAATGACTCCTTCTCAAGCAAGCCATGGTTTTACAATTGTCATCCTTGTTTTCAAATCCCTCCACTGTCTCGCTCCTCCCCATCCCTCAAGTCTCCTCCAGCTCCAACTCTCAGATGTTGGAGCCCATTAAATTTTGGCCTCCATGGTATTCCCACTTTTATCTTCTTCACCATTGGTAGTTGTGTCTTCAGTGATCAAGAAACTATACTCTAGCATTCCATCCCCGCATTCCTCCACCTCTCTATATTGTGAGGGGATTGTCACAGTAACTTCACTGCCATGTTAATATAACCTACTTGTGGCACTAATAAATAAATTTTAAACTTCTCTTTCCTCAGGACACTCCTTAAAATCTAGCTTTTGATCCGGCTTTTTATCAACTGACCTAATATCTCCACATATGGCTTGGTGTCATATTATGTTTTATTATGTTCCTGTGAAACACCTTGGGACTTTTCATTAAGTTAAAAGTGTTATACTGTAAAAGTTTTGTCTTTTCTTGCATCCCCTTTTTAGTGTACATTTCTTCATAAATCTGCCATTTTTTCCTCCTCATTTACAATGAAGTACAAAAGTATTTAGCAAGTCTGCTATTTCAATTACAATATCACTTGCCTTTGTTCTTAAGCAGCCCACTTGACACTTTAGATGCACTTTGCCCAAATACACTTGTTAAAAACCTTCATTTTAGTCTATTATGCCATCTCAATTTTTCCTCATTCCCTTTTCCATCTCATACTATAGGCACGATTCTCTGACCATTCACACCTGTGGGATTTTCCTGTCCCGGTGCAGTGCATGGAGATTTGGACTTGGTGCCAAATTCTCCATCCTCTCTGAGGATGGCAGTGGCCGTGAATGGCTGGAGAATTCTGGCCTACATCTTTCATTTTGCTTGACTGTTCTTTGCAATTGACAAGTTTTTCTTTTAATTTTATATTATTGCTCGCTGGTTGTTGAAAGTGTTCCATCTTAGTTTCTGCATTGAAGTACAAGCCTCCTCTCTGAAGCCTGGAAAGGCTATGGATGCCGCTTACTTACTGAATCAGAACTTGAAGGACATACTAGCTCGAGTCATACATCCTGGATCTGACTCTGCTAGAGCTGAACTTCACTTTAATGCCAATCCAGTTTTACTAAGTATTTAGTCAGGTCAGCTAAGTAGATTTCAAACAAAATTGCTTAGAAAGCCCAAATGCTCCTGCCGGTACTCTCAACGTGCCGAGAAGTTTAGGCTGGGAAGGGGACTCTGCAAGTCTGTAAAAATCTCTCCTGCGTGGAAGATTTCCAATCTAATTTGGGCAACATAAACGAGATATTGTCCGATTATGGAGCGGCTGATTTCAGAATGGTAGTAGCAGTATAAATGCACCCTTAGTCTCACTGGTTTTGAAACAAATAGTGTTGTGTTCATCGCATAATTTTGTATTGTTTTCCTTGATTTTCTTCAATCATTGCCATATTTCAGCATGAGTGAACTTTGCGGTTTCAACTGAAAATTTCCTGGAGTACAAGCAGCAGATGGCATGGTTGATGTAAAAGAAAAATAAAATTAAGATAGCAGATAAAGTCATAGAAGTACCTACGCCATTGGAAAAATCTGTTACATGCATGCATTTTACAACACAAAGGAGGCAGTATAGATTTTCCCGCATGGCATCACTGCCTGATGAGTCGGGACTGAGGGACGAAATAAAGTGAGAGAGAAAAACACATCATTTTCCAAGTAGCAACAAATGCTGCAACAGTTGTTTTGCTTGACACAACTAATATAAAACTCCAGTGGAAAAAATATATGTGATGTAAAGAGAGGCCACCAACTATTATCAGTATTTCAAGCTACAATTTTTTCCATCTGGGCCTGGACTTACTGAACAATAAATGCCATCTATTATTCTTCTGTTGTGCAATTACTACCGGATGACTGCGACAGTCATTGAATAAGCAGACAAAAGGAATAAAAAAAAATCTCTTGCACCCAGGGAATTCCTCTAATTAGAGTTGGCAGCAAATTTCAACAGGAATTCAGTTTTGTTCAACATCTGCATCTGACAGCTGTCTTTCCAAGCAGCTCGTCAGTGTAATTCTGGCAGGTTGTGACCCGAATATCCTGACTGAAGTAAATTTTGATCGAATTAATACGTGCCCAAAATAAAACGAATACAAGTTTCTATTCTGCATTTTCAACAAAGTAGTTTAGCAGTCGTCTTTAGATTTGTAACATTTGATACACAAGTTCTAAGCAGGTCTTGGAGGTTATTCTCAGGCTTCTTTACGAATACATTACCATATCACATCAACAGAACTACAGTGAGAGAATTGAGGGTCAACTCCCTCCAGTTGATATCACAGAATGGAACATAACCAACTCCGTACACACACACCCCTCTATTCGCTTCCCTAATACAAGCAACTGCATGTTGTTTTTGTGAAGAGGAGGATTGAACCCAGATTTTGTGTGTCACATAATGGCAATCCTCCCTTCCCACCCAATTGTTGACAGTAATACTGTTCCTGGCCAACTGCGATTTTGAGATAAGCTCATCATTTTACTTATCTACACAAGCGCAGAATGTAGAAAATTGTGTAACGTTAAAAAAACTAAATTTTGAATCAAATGTGAAAAATCACTCAATAAATAACATAACGGATTATTTTAAAATATACTTTGCAAGGTGTGTGACAAAAATAGAAGCTGTCTCAAGCACTGAATATTGTAAATGTTCTCAGAAACACAGATTTTTTTCCCCTCCAATAGACTGTTATCTGAGCAGCAACAATGTGCAGTTGCTGTGTTTTGGTCTTGTTTTTTTTGTAAGAAGAACTGAAAAGGCAGGTGTATTAGTGATAACTCTTATGGAGGTTTAGACACAAATTTGATGTCAGAATTTTACTTACAAATCTGGCATTAATGGCCAAATAGGATTGTGGAAGTGTTAAAGTGGTCACCAAACGGGTGAGAATTAATTTCACTTGACTAACGAAAGCTAGATGGAACCGTGTCCCAGGGAACCCATGGTATGTCCCTAGTGATATCTTCAGTGCACTGAGCCTGTAAAACATTTTTGGTCCTATTCTGTGGCAGCTTTTGCTGTCATTGTTTTTAGTAACCTCCATACATCTGTGACGCGTGGACACTATTTGTATTGACAGACTTTCTATTCTTCTTGAGTAAGGCTTTGAGGAAGGATTGTGTTGCAGTTCATGATAATTGCATCACTTAATTAATGAAGACAAAAAAAATGTGCAAATCAGTGCATGGTTGCCAAGCACCGAAAGAGGACAAAAAAAGGCAGACGTTTGTAACAAAAGTGAAAGCTATTTGATCAGAAAACTCTATGATATTAACATGCTCAATTTTAAAAAGACATTTCAGTTTAACATTTGTCCACGCATCATGCCTTATGTGTCAACAAACATTAGTTATACAAATAAGCAGCATGCCTGAAAGCTTGTCCACAACTATGTCTGTTTCCATGGATTCTGTAACCTGATAGAGGAAATCATTTGATTAAGAAATGCAATTTAAATGGCAAAGTCCACAAGAACCACAATACGTATAATTCCTAACCAGTCTTTTCCTTTCAGCATGGTGCCAATCCGGAATAAATTTCAGCACTTGGGCAGTAAAGATGCTTGTGAAAAATTACTACAGAATGAAGTTGGCCTTTTTTTTAGGAGAATACAAAGGCACATTTTGTTTCCATTCTGTTCATGTCATGATGTCCCCAATACCCGAGTTCAGGTCTTACTTTGACTAACCCAATGAAGAAAGAAAATATCTTTCTCACAGAAGCAAAGTTTTTAAGTTAGTCATATTAGATTCTTGAAGCCATGTTCATTTAGTAAAGCCGATTTAAAGGGGCATTGTTGAGGACAGAATGTTATTTGGCTACTTTGGAAATGGGCTTACTCATTCTTTGTATAGAATTCAAATCTAGATCCACTTCATGTAAGTGACTAGTCTGCTGTAAGATAGGGGGAAAATAATTGTTACATTGTCCCTCATAAGGCATGTTAGGCCAATCCAAAGGCACACGTGTTGTGGTACTGAAATAGAGACCCACAATCTTTGAAATGCTATACTGAGCTTTACCTTCCCAGCACATAATTATCCGGTCTGTTGATAAAGCTTTCTAAATAAATTCCAGAAAAATATGTATGCATTTCTAATAGTAAGATATTTTGCCCTAAAGGGGTAATATTTCACAGCACCAACAAGGAGGAAAGAAAAAGTTTAAACTAGAAACGATGCACCATTTTGTTACCAGACACCTAGGTAAAATCATGTATTGTAGCAATGTATATTCAATTAACTTGAGTTGTTCAACTCCAGTTCTTGCCGAATAGTGAATTTTATTCTTGTGGTTCATACTTTAGGAGACTCAATAATGTGAAATGGGCATTGGCATGCAAAAGTCTCCACTTCTGATGCCTGGAGCAAAGAGCTAATTATGCAAACTTGGGTTAATTACACAGTGGCCTGACCCAGCTGCAGTTCTATTATTATGTGCCTTGTGCAGAGAACTTGACTGAGATTAAGAATCGATCAATTTTTCTGTGTTTGCATTTCTGTAGGAGAGTTCTCCTCAATTTCTGAGGGCACAAATAAATGGTTATGCTATTGTTAACTTGGTTGCAGAGGAACAGATCTTGGGTAAACCTCATGTTTCCTGATGTCTTCACCAGTTTTCGACAGTGGGTATGGGAAGAGCAATAGTTGAAAGCCAACTCTGCACGCTATCTGGCCTTGACCACACAATTTATTGTTGCTGCAGGCTTTCTGGATTGCTCAAGCTGCTGGAACATCAATTTCTTGGATCTCCAAAAGAATTTGGCAGAACTTGCATGACGCAAAATGCACTAAAATGCAGCAGAGGCTTAGTTGTGGCCATCTGTCACATGAGTTGATGCAGATTTTGAAGCCAGAAATAGGTACACATTGGGAAAGCATAGAAAATATGATTTATTATTATGAATACAACATCGAAAATAATTCTCAAGGCCACAGAACAATCATTAGATGGTATTGCTAGAGAAATGATGTTTCGCAATTTTGGGTGGAGTAAAATCCAATATAGGTGACTGAAGGAGAAAAAGATGAAGATGCGCCCAATGGTATACTTATTTAAAAGAAATTATGTTGGAAGAAAATCTATTCAAGGTAAGATATTTCCAATTATTTAATTAATGCAACTGAAAACTGCACTTCCCACAAAGCTTACAATGAAATCAACAGCTTCAATATTTGGAAACAAAAAGTCTCACCTTTTTTGTTAATTGGAATCCATATTTTGCCTGAAGACCCATTCCCAAAAACTGGTCAAACTATCTCATTACAATGTTTAGCCAAATACAGAACAAATGATGTATAGCTTAAGAGTTAAGGGTTTTTATTATTTTCAATGATGAAATTATGGCGAAAGAATTCTGTTCAATTAAATAATTATGCATCTGTTAATTGATTATCCATTATTTCAAAGGCCTGCATTGACCCCTGGATTTATGGTGCTTTAAGAGGACGATGGTGCCATTGTGATAATATCAGTGGACTAAAAATCCAGAGGCCCAAGCTAATGCTCTTGGGTTCAAATCCATGGAATTTAAATTTAATTAATAAAATCTGAACTTGGAAGCCAGTCTCAGTAATGGTGACGATCATCACTGATTGTTGTAAAATCCTAACTGGTTCCTTTAGGGAGGGAAATCTGCCATCCTTACCTGGTGTGACCTACATGTGACTCCAGATCCACAGCAATATGGTTCACTTTTTTAAAATCATCTTTTGAAATGGTCTACAAGCCACCAAAGGAGTAAAGATAGCTCTGATGCATTTTTCCAGTAGATCAGAATTAGAGTGAAATTTATTTGGTGCTACAGTCATTGTGGTAGAACACCACTTTCAAAACTCAAGGCCAATTGCAAGTAACTTATGAGTTGCCAATAAATACTTGCACTCTACTTCATCAAATGTCTTCACAACATTCAGTGAGTGTGAAAGTATGCGTCATGCTGGACAACTCTTGTATTTGAATCAACATCTCTGCACAAACTAAAATCTCATGGAGCAAACATTCCTCATTACAATTTAAAATTTTAACCCTACAGTCATGATTTATGACAATCTCATTCATTTCAATCTGACGTATCAAAAGATTTGGGAATGTCTACCTATTCTCCCTAAATATTTCTATGAAAATTGTACCATTGAAGAACAGCTGAGCATTTTGTAATCTATTTTATCCTGCCACTTTGCATCTAAGTCACATGGGTGGTCATAGCATTGTCTGTTCTTTTAAATCAGTATACAAATTTCCAACATCGCATCTTCTTCATCACCGTGGCTGTGATGTAACATGACCCATTTTCTGACCCTGCATGCTGTAGCCATTTTCTGTTGGCGATTTCAATTATGCTGTTACTACTCCCTGATTCAACTATTCCAATGCTCTCCTGGTTGGTGTCCCTTCCTTCATTAACCTAAGCACATTCAAAATTCTGCACATCATGACTTGCAAAAAGCCCCATCACCTCTTTTGTTGGCATGCAGTGGGTGGGACTTTACAACCTCGCTCGGGTGGGTCTTGTAAAATCCCGCCCAAAGCCAATGGAGAATTCCGTTCTGTGAGCCTCACCTGCCCCGATTCTGGGCTGGCGAGGCGGTAAAATTCTGGCCACTAGTTAAATGCCTTAATTAATGTCTTAATTTTAAAATTCTCATCTTAAGTTTAAATCCTTCAATGGTGTTGCCCTTCCTATAACTGTACCCTTCTCCAGCTGCAGGACACCCCCAGCATCTCTGGGCTCTTCCAACAGTGTCCTCTTGTACGTGTCCCACTTCTTCATCCCACTTTATCTGTCATGCCCCAAGCACTGCAATGCCACCTCTAAACCTCTCTGCTTGTCTCACCTTCTTTAACATTTGCCTTAAAATTTACATCTTTGACTAAACTTATTGTTATGATTCCTTTGTTGGCTCAGCATTAATTTGCCTTATTATGCTCATGTGGAATGCTTGGGGTTGTTTTGTCTCATTAGAGCTGTTACATAAATGCAAGGCGTTCTACCTGCTAAGTCACCAAATTGATATCTCTTTTCCTTAACCCAAAGAACAAAATATTGATTGTTCCATATCTACATTTTTGTACCTACATTCAAATACAAGGATATTTTTCATGATTTGCTTTTCAAAAATTATCAAACCTAATGCTCTTTGTCACCCAACTTTTAATCATTGGGCAGAAAATAGCCCAAAAAAATCACGAAGTGTCATTTTGGGTATGAAAACCAGTGCAGATGCTGATGCGAATCAGACCTCAATTTTCCCGCACTTCCCATTTTTTTGGGGAGAAGGGCAAATTTTGTACTAGTTCTGAGAGGGGTGGGGCCTAAACACATCAGCAAGTCTAGCTTCGTAGAGATCAGGCTGGGTTTTTAAAGGAAGCCCCGATCTCAAAGCGAAATTGAATGCCCCACCTCCCTCTTCATGACCTTTTTGGTCCCCCTCTGTGATTCCCTTTCCTGCTGCCCCCTTTGTGACTCCTCTTCCTGAGGAAGGTGGCACTGCCATGTTGGTACTGCCAAATGGGCACGGCCCAGCCATGTTTCTGCCCACCTGGGGGCTTCAATGGCTTCTAAGTCTGCATCCCAACCTTCCTCCCCCAATGTGGCCATCACAGCTGCTCAGTTTGTGGAGATCAGTAGTGATTCTCGCTGGGTTCCTATTGCCAAGGTTTGGAGAATTCCAGGAATAAGGAGAATCCAGCCTCAAATGGACTAGGTATATTTAAATACTCATTTAAGTATGCTAATCTGGTTCCGCTCTCTCTGGACTGCAACAGGGTTTCATGCCAGCACTGCATGTGCTAGATCCCTCACCCACGATTCTCTGACCCCACCCCACCACAATCTGTACTGTCCATAAAATTGGAGCTTTTATCTTAAATTCATCCAATATTACTGTGCCTGCATTCACAGAGTCTTCAAAACTTTCAAGAGAATCCTTAATGCTTTTTTCAATGATTCATTAAACTTTGAATCTAATATCAAAATATTATTGAATGTCTACTGTCTCAGAAGTCAACCACATTCAAACAGACACATGGTGATATCCATTGGGTTTGACTTGATAACATCACCGCCTCCATCCCAGCATCTGTAATTGCTCTCAACATCCCATGTGACAACAATATTACATTTGTATGAGACTAGGGCTTGCATATTGAGGATAAGGGCATTTGTACTCTCAGAACTGAATGTAAAACCATCCAGGAATTTCTTAATCTTATTTATTCCTAGCCTTTAATGTTGCACATTACCAATTAGCATGTTCAGTCAGAGATATAAACAACAGCATAAGAAAATTCTGGAAGTTCCTGAATGGTACTGGTAGAGGGTTGTGCGATTTTTTTTCAAAAATAAAAGCAACATTCTGTGCACTTTCTGAATTGTGTTGGTCCAGCTAAAAGTTTAAAGTTATTGATTAGTGTCACATGTAGGCTTACATTAATACTGCAATGAAGTTGCTGTGAAAATTCCCTAGTCACCACTCTCTGGCGCCTGTTCGGGTTAATTCACCTAACCAGCATGTCTTTCAGACAGTGGGAAGAAACCAGAGCACCCGGAGGAAACGCATGCAGACACAGGGAAAACGTGTAAACTCCGCACAGACAGTGACCCAAGCCAGCAATCAAACCCAGGTCTGTTAGGCAGCATTGCTCACCACAGTATCACCATGCTACCTAAGTAGATTATTTTAGCAATAAGAGGAAGTTGCTAGGTTATACAGAATTAACAACAGAATAGTGGTCAATGGATCAAATCTTATCTGATAATTCCATACACTTGCGCCAATGACCGAAGGAGTAATGGTAGTTAGTAGCTGAACAATACAAATACTCGGTCTTGTTTATTGCTGGGTTTTGAGTTAACGGAGTTCCTTTGAACAAACGGCAAGAAAACTATAAGTGTCCTCACGGCAAGGTTAGCAAAGTAAGTTGAAGTTTCTGCTCTGATTGGTATTACTTCTGCTGGAAGTACAAATGTGTGGACATTAAAAGAAAACAAGGCTGTTGAAATGCGACATTACTACGATTGAATCAATTGTCTGCTCTTAGCATCTTGGGTCACAGATGAAGAATTGTCCCTTGGACAGGTATCTAGGGCACCAGACACTTATTCCCTAACTGCCTTCAAGAAGCAAGAAGTGAGAATAAAAGAGACCAAACATAATAGTACTGCAGAAGGTTAGCAGATGGCAATTTTTTTTAAAACTGTGGAGATATGGTATTGGAATTTAGTTTGGATTTGGAGCTACAATATCTTTTGTCCTGCAGAGCTTAAATGAAAGACATACAATTATTTTGCTTTCCTCTGTGGTTTGAGGAGCATTTTAAAGATATATTGAAAAGCACCAACAAGTCAGCATGACATTTACACACTTAGTGAATAACTGAATGCATGAAGTATAAGACAGATTTTTAAAGGAGGGAGGTAAATTGAAGATTCAGCATTGCTATGTTTTTGTCATTGTTCCAACATTATCTAAAAGGTTAGGCTGGATCAACTTTTCAGAAGTGCATTTTAGCACTGATGATACAAACAGAATCGATAGCAAAGAGGCATCATTTAATGGAAAAAGAGAAATGTCACTATGTGGAATGATCAAGTGATACATATGCATCAAGTTTGCTCATGAAAACTGAACTTAAAATAAAATTCAGACAGCGCTGGGTTGCTGCATTAATGGCCATCTAGCTATAACTGCAGGAAATTTTGTCAAGTATATATGTTGATTGGTTGTATGAGTGCTTGTACAACTTAAGATTTGAGTGAACCTCAGATACAAACGGATAATTTGAAAAGGTCATGTGAACAGGGTGGCACAGTGGTTAGCACTACTGCCTCACAGCGCCAGGGACCCAGGTTCAATTCCCAGCTTGGGTCACTGTCTATGCGGAGTCTGCACATGCTCCACGTGTCTGCATGGGTTTCCTCCCACAGTCCGAAAGATGTGTTGGTTACGTACATTGAGGGAGAATTTAGCATGGCCAATGTACCCAAAAAAGTGTCAGAGTGCGGCGACTAGGGGATTTTCTCAGTCACCTCATTGTAGTGTTAATGTAAGCCTACTTGTGACATCAATAAATCAACTCAGCTCAACTTTAGTGAAGTGTCAAATGATTTTAAATCTTTTTTTTCTGATTTTCTGAAAGAGCTTTACAGTGCTCTTAATATAGAAAAATGTCCTAAATATTCGTAGAGGAAAAAAAAGTTAGGCAAAGTGACTGAAATCTTGGTTGAAGAGATATGTTTTGAGAAGATTTTTTTAAAAGCAGAGAGAGAAAGAGAGCTGGCTAGATTTAGGAAAGTAGTTTTAGAGAGCAGAGAGTCTGCCATCAACATTGAACTGCAGGAACAAAGGGCTTTGGTCAAAAGGCGTAATTGTAGAGACAAGGTGAGTGAATCAATAGCGGGGTAAACATTGGAATTCAGTGCATTGGAAAATAGTGAGCAAGGGCCACATAGTGAGGACTGAAGTGATAGACAAGGCAGGTGTGAACCATAGAATTTGGAATTACTCAAGATGAATGTCAAGAAGAAAACAAAGAAACATGGGTGCAGAGATGACACAATATTGAGAAGAGTGGTGAAGGTGAGGCTGGAGTAGAAGTGAATGATGCTATCTTGGTGAGGATTGAAAACAAAATACAAAGATCAGCTCCTGCTCAAATAGGATGCTACGGTTGTAAAGCTGAAGTCACCATAGTCCCAGATGACCATAGGCTGCTACCCACTTTGAGGAGGAGAGCTGACAGGTGGCGATTTAAACTGAGGATTATCACACCTCAGGTGAAAGACAAGGCTGAGAAAGTGGGGCAACCTCAGCCAGTACAGGAATTCAACCTGTGCCGTTGGCATCACTATGCATCACAAACGAGCCATCCAGCTAAGTGAGCTAATCCTTGCTAAGGTTGTATTCAGTTTAATTCAGCCTGGGTAGGTGAGCAACTGAAAAGGTTACTAAAAATTTTGGCAGGGGCCAAAACTGATAGCTTCAATTTCTTGGAATGTAGTTAAAATTTGAAGTTTATTTATTCGTCACAAGTATGCCTACATTCACACTGTGATGAAGGCACTGTGACAATCCCCTAGTTGCCAAATGTCTATTCGGGTACACAGAGAATTTAGCATGACCAATTCATCTAAACCAGCGTATCTTTGGACTGTGGGAGGAAACCCATGCAGACACGGAGAGAATATGCAAACTCCACAGAGTGACTGAAGCCAGGAATCGAACCTGGGTCCCTAGCACTGTGAGGCAGCAGTGCTAACCATTGTGCCACCATGCTGTGGAGGCAAATTCCAGCTCACGCACCACTGACACTCAAAATACACAGTTTGATATCATACACGTGTTGAATGAAGTGGTGGAGAAGGAGAGGTGTACACCTACAAATATCAAGGCTGATCCCATGCCAATGGATGTGATCAGCAAATGTCAGTACATAAAAAATAGCCAACTGCATAATGTCAAGGGCAGACCTTTACGGTACTCTGCCTAGTTAAAAGAAACAGTTCCTGGAGATGCCTGTCTGCATTGTGATAGTCCCATTGAACTGAACCATGTGCCAGTGACAGTGTTTAGCATGGTCAGCTATGCTGAATGCTGCAGAAAAGTTAAAAGAAAACAAGGATGGCTAATATACCACAATCGGAGGCACATAGGTTGGTTGAGAAATAGTTAAGAAATCTAATTTATGCAAAATTGTATCTTCTATCATTTTCATGTTTGGTTGTGTAGTTACGTTAGAATTACAAAAAGCAAAAAATTTATAACTGTTATATCAAATAGCCTTGGGCAGTTTTAAAATCTTAAAAGTAGTTCCATTGCAATCGGAGACTGGGAGATATAAAGGGGAGGGCAGCAGAGCATTTAAAGGATAGAGTTCAACTGACTGTAATGGGCATTTTTTCAGTGATTGTATTAATGCAATCCTGAGGGAAAGGCATGAATATGTTGGCACATTCAAGCATCTGTAAACCTTAAAGTAATTGACTGTAAGTTGAACTCATTTTTGGCATACAGGCACAAGAACGCAACACCTTGACCTGGTGTTGCAAGCAGGGCAGAAAGTAGGCTGATAGAATTCAAATGGAGAACAGTCATGGGCATGAAGTTGCAAGGCAATGGACTTTAGAGAGAAAGAGGGTAAAGATGGGGCATTAGTTGGAGAGAATAGTGAGCTCAAATTTGAGCTTCTTGTGTAGGGTCTAATGGTCCCAGTCAAGCAAAGGAGGAAGACAATTCCTGAGCAAAGGTAACAATTAACCAGGCCAGAAAACCTATGAGTGAGGAAAAATACTTGAGTGATCAAGAGGATACTGAAGGAGCAGACAGTCATGAGATTGTAGAGAACAGGGAAGGGACGAATTTTAAAATTCTCATGATTGTTTTCAAATATCTCCATGGCTTACCCCTTCTCATTGCTGTAACCTCCTTGCAAACCAACAACCTTTTGTGATCTGCACTCCTCCAAATCTGATCTCCTGTGCATTCCCTACTTTTATCAATCCATCATCGGCACGTGCGCTTTCATCTGCCTAGGCTTTAAGCTCTGGCATTTGATGGCACGTAGAGCCATTTGATTGGGTGGGAGAATAGAGAAAACCATCCTGTCGCAACTCGATGGGTGGCACGGTGACAGTGGTTGGGCAGCATGGTGGCATAGTGGTTAGCTCTACTGTTGTACAGCACCATAGATCCGGGTTCAATTCCCGTCTTGGGTCACTGCCTGTGTGGAGTTTGCACTTTCTCCCCGTGTCTGCGTGGGTTGCCTCCGGATGCTCCAGTTTCCTCCCACAGTCCAAAGATGTGCAGGTTAGGTTGATTGGCCATGCTAAGTTGACCCTGTGAGGGAGGTTAACAGGGTAAATGAGGGTTATAGGAATAGGGCCTGGGTGGGACTGTGATTGATTCAGACTCGATGGGCCAAATGGCCTCCTCTTGTACTGCAGGGATTCTATGACTCTACGATTCTATGTCCAATTAAGACCCATGTGCCCAATTAATGCCCTCATTTTTTTTAATTTATAGGATGGAGAATGTTGCTGCCAAGGGCAGCAATTGTTGCCCTCCCTAAATGCTCTCAAGTGGCTTGTTAGGCCACATCAACCACATCACTGCGGTTCTGGAATTACATGTGGATCAGACCAGGTAAGAGTGGCAGAGGACATTAGTGAACCAGATGCATTTTTATGACAAATGATGATAGCTTAATGTTCACAATTACAGATTAGCTTTCAATTCCAGATGTGATTAATTGAATTTAAATTCCATCAGCTGCCATGGTGGAATTTGAACCCTCCCCAGAACATTCATCTGGGTCTCTGGGTTATTGGTCCAGTGACATTACCACTATGCTGCCATCATCCCTGGGGAGGTGGCTTCATCGCACCACAGCCAGTATTAACCCAGTGGCAGGCAGATGATTTGTGGGCTCCTGGGACATCCCTTCTTCAAAGGTAGTGATCAATATGGGCCAAATGCAGGCAATTGAGACTAGATTAGGGGTTAAAAAAAGGGCCACATGGACAAGTTGCACCAAAAGGTATGACTGAGCATTGGGAGGGGAGGAGAGACCTGGCTAAAAGCAATTTCTTGCACATGCCGATGGCCCCCCTCATCACCCACAACCTACACCCGCCATCATTTACTTGGGCCTGGGTGCTTCCTCAATCCTGGTCTTGGGACAGTGTAGTACTGGCAACTGGCACCAACTCCCTGGTGGCACTGCTGAGTACAGAAAAGTTGCTAGCCTATAAGTGGTCAGCAACTTTCATTGGGCAGAACTTCTGTTCCGGCTGATCTTTGATCCCAGAGAAAACTTGTTGCTGGCCTGTTAAGCCTGCTTGGCTCAGAATGTAGCAAGTCTTAAAGAGATGACACAGAGTCTCAGTGGCTTTCTAGTTGGCAGTCAAGAGCCCCATCACCTACAGAAGATTCAGCTGGATCTTACTGTCAACACTAATGAAGGGGAATTAGGAACTGAGAAAGTAATCCATGCCAAATTTTGCCCGTCTTTACATTTTATATCTATACTCTAGAATTGTAGTGAATGTCTGTACTGCTAATTCTATTTAGTTTGCGCAGAAACATTTCTTATCAAGCTGTCTGAATGTAAATTTGTGATTTATGACCTTATGATAAAATGTATGATAATCTTACATTTACCTGTCATTGCACAGACCAATCACTGAAAGTAGGATGATTTTGATGTTTAGAATGCATACAAGCTTAAAAGGGAAGATTACTGAAGAGTCACAGCTTCCGAATCAAAGGGGGTTCAGTCTTTTTCTAAGTGCTGTGAAGTTTTTGAAAGAGCATAAAAACTGGGAGCAGGTGTAGGCCAGTTCGCCCTCGAGCCTATTCCGCCATTTAATAAGATCATGGCTGATCTTCTCATGGACTCAGCTCCACTTACCCACCTGCTCACCATAACCCTCAATTCCTTTATTGTTCAAAAATCTGTCTTTGCCTTTAAAATATTCAACTGCATCACTGGGCAGAGAATTCCACAGATTCACAACCCTTTGGGTGAAGAAGTTCCTTCTCAACTCAGTCTAAAATCTGCTCCCTTTTATTTTCTGGCTATGCCCCCTAGATCGAGTTTCACCTGCCCATAAAAATGACCTCCCTGTTTCTATCTTATCTATTCCGTTCATAATTTTGTGTTTCTACTAGATCCCCCCTCATTTTTCTAAATTCCAATGCGTATAGTCCCAGGCTACTCAGTCTCTCCTCATAAGTCAACCATCTTAAATCAACCTAGTGAATCTAACCCACTGCACCTGCAAACCAACTTTTTGTTGATTCATGCACAGGGACATGCATGCTACAATTCTGCCATTTAAATAACAGTTCATTTTGTTGTTATCTCTACCAAAATGGATGACTTCACATTTATCAACATTGTACTCCATCTGCCAAACCCTTGCCCATTCACTTAAACTATCTATAACTCTTTGCAGACATTCAATATCCTCTACACACTTTGCTCTAACACATACTAGTGTCATCTGCTAATTTTGACACACTATACTTGGTCCCCAACGCCAACTCATCTATGCAAATTGTAAACAATTGCGGTCCTAGCACAGACCCCTGAGGCTCATAACTCATCACTGATTGCCAACCAGAAAAACCATTTATCTCCACTCTTTAATTTCTGTTAGTTGACTAATACTCTATCCATACTAACACATTACCTGTAATTGTGTGCACCTTTATATTATGCAGCAGCCTTTTGTGCAGCACCTTGCCTAATGTCTTCTGGAAATCCAGAAACACCCCATCCACTGGTTCCCTGTTGTCCACTGTGCTTGTAATATCCTCAATGAATTCCAATAATGGGACAGTTTTTATCCAGTTATCTCACTATTTCTTCCTTGATGATAGATTCAAGCATTTTCCTCACTACAGAAGTTAAGCTAACTGGCCTATAGTTACCCACCTTTTGTCTACCTCCTTTTTAAAACAGTGGCATCAAATTTGCTTTTTTCCAATCTGAATTTCCAGAATCAACCTTGTAAATCTAACCCACTGCACCTGCAAACCAACTTTTTGAGAGTCATGGGCAGGGACACCCAGGTCCCTCTGCACAGCAGCATGCTTCAATTTTACCATTTAATAGTTCATTTTGTTGTTATTCCTACCAAAATGGATGACGTCACACTTACCAACATTGTACTCCATCTGCCAGACCCTTACCCACTCACAAACTACCTATAACCCTTTGCAGACGTTCAGTGTCCTCGGCACACTTTGCTTTACCACACATCTTAGTGTCATCTGCAAATTTTGACACACTAGAGTCCAGCGAATTTTGGTAAATTACCACAAGTGCATTTACTACTTCCCCAGCATCTTGGGATGCATTCCATCTGGGCCAGGAGACTTGTCTACCTTTAGCCCATTAGCTTAATAACACAGCTTCTTTAGTGATAATGATCATTTCTAGGTCCTCACCTGCCATAGCTTTCTTGTCATTAAAGAGAAAAGCTTACATGAAGTTCGAAATTATTACACAAACTGACAGTAGCAAATCTCTTCTGAATGGAACACAATGAGAGGCTATAAGTTATGAGCAGAGTTGAAAGAAATCAAGACTAGTTTAGTTTAAACAAAAATTAAGAGTATATCTGATAAAAGGGTTCAAAACTTTTCTCAATGTATCAAAGTATTTTGATTGGTTAGTGAGTCAGTAAACAGAAGACAAATCCAAGCTTATCTCTAGGGGAACAAAGGGGTTAGGGTTTTTTTTTAAAAAAAGGTGGAGGAACTGGGACATACAATATCTTAGTGGAAATGATGGTGGGGTGACAGCAGCATTCATTATAGTTTTGAAAGTTAAGTGGACAGATACTTGAACAAGAGGAATATAACACAGTATGGGAGAAAAAGTGGAGGATTGGACTGTGGAAAATGCTATCAGAGAGCTGCTAGAGATGCAGTGGGCCGAACTGTCTCTATGATAAAATACTATGATCCTCCAAAAACAGTAGCTATTGATTCCTTGCCAGCTCTCATTTTATACAACAGTGCAGTCCATCAAACTTCACTTTTACTTAGAAACTAGTCAAGAAACTTCCTGCCAGAACAACACTGCTTGATGATTTAACAGGGACTAAAAGAACCATATTGTACAATATACTGCAGCTTTCAATAAATCAGTGGAATTTATACTTACTTCTGGCTTCTTTAAAATTTGAACGTAGAACATGCAATTTTTCATCGGATAGATGACGATTAAGACATCGCCAAAATCCGTAGGAATGATGCCCCTGCGGTAGTCCCTTGTGTGCTCAGACCAGATGATGTGAACTTCGTCATTTCCCAGGTGACGGAGCTGCAGTGGTAAATTGGTTCTTGATTAATTGTAGTGCAGTGATCAGTGCTTTATTACGAGGTCAACATCCATAAATTTAATTAATTTGCCTCATAGGTTGCAATTTTCATAATATTAAAAGGTGAAAACCTCTTCCAATTAGTTTGTCTGAAATCTTTAGTTGGATACGTTTGTAAAGGAATGACAAATTCTATAGTATTTCTAAGAACGTTTTCAGATTAATTTGCAAGTGTGGAAATACATTTTATGTTCTTAATTACCGTGCATTGTAATTAAACTGGGGATAGTTATGCTCAGAGAATTCACTGGTGCAAACAGTATTTTGGGAACATTCACCCAAAGTGAGGTAGTAAAATGCTGAAAACAAAATATTATGATTATACGACACAGAACAGAAATATGATATTCCTCAGCAACTGCAGTGGTTTGTATATTAGAAAGGCAAAAAAAAGTTACATTCAGCTTTGATGCACTGTTTCATACTTGTTTTTCTGAGAAATCAATCTCGTGTTTAATCAAAAAATTAATGTTTTTAATATTCCTTTTTAGGAGACTGTGTCTGGTCTCACTTGTGATTGTTTTAACTTGGTTACTGTATGGCTAGGAGCATCCTGGTAAGATGAAATACACATATTATCTGGATCAGGTCTGTGGTTCAAAATATTTCATGTGATTTGGAGTTATTACTCTTCATTTATGTCTTATTATGTGTGGAGAACATGCATGGTTATAGACAAGCTATTAAAAATGAAAGCTCTCACACCTTATTCCTTATAGAAGAACGTCAGAGACAAGATGGTCTGCAACAAAGTTGTTTCATCTGGCAATTAACAGTTAAGAGATGGCAGATGAACAGGTATCTGTCCAGGAAAAATGGATGTGTTTGAAAACTTGATTACTGCACTGTGAGGAGACAGAGCTAATTGGTTTGGGCTGCTGACTCTACAGGCGGCAACAGTAATTTCAGCGAACGTATCCAATCCTGGTATTGACCGACTGTACAATGCTTAGAGCCCACCTGATGAAAGAAATATAACTGTGGAGCCTTTCCAGTTATTCTTTTTGCCACACACGTGGAGATTAATGAAAAACTGAGAGTTTGATCTTAAGAAGAACACTGGCTTCACGCTCAAGTCCAGAGTAAGAGCATAATTGGGGACCTGTGCCAGAACTTCATTTTTTTTACTGCTTTATAACAGGTTCTGTAAGTTAAATGAGTAACAATGTGATTTATTCATCTGCTGTCATTTGCCTTTCGCTTCTGCTAATTTAATTTCTCAATAAACCCGGTTTGTAATTGTAGCCTGAAAGTGTTATTTGGCTGTCAGCCGGAGAGAATTAGAGCAAATGACAGTAACTCTTGTGGTCCACAAAATCCCAGATTACTTTGCGCACAAGGTCAAAAATATTTGGACTGCACCTAATTAGCAATTTAACATAGCAACCCAATGGTGCCTGGATTTTATTTTCGACGGAAGTGAACGTCGTACTTTATTATACAAATCGTCCCAAAACAAAAAAGCTGTGCTGACCTCCAGCCCCTCTAGAAGCATGCAAAATCTGGTGCTGGCAGCAAGCTTATTTCCAGTAGCAACAGCAACAAAATAACATTGGCAGTACAATGACTATATTGCACAAGTGCTTGGATGCTGATTTAATCATGATACTCAACACATCATTCAACCATTTTGTTTCTTTCCCTTCCATTATTTAATCGTTCCATGAATGAATAAAGCAATACATGCTGGGGTATAGATCCATGAGCAGCAGCCTTCTGGCATCTCATGGCTTTTCATAATGCATGAGTATCCATGTGTTGTTCAACTAGAGGACGATTATAGCTGCCGTACCACTTTATTATCCTGACCACACTTATGTACTTCCAGCAAATAAGTATTGGACAATTATTGAGCACTAGAACTTTGCCTTATCTTTCTTCCTTCTTCTAGGTTAGGGAAGCTCAAAATAACGCAGCATCAACACCACTGCTTCACTGAGGTCAGTATTCTGTCACCCAATTTCTTACTTTCAATAAAGAAAATAGATTTAGCTACATTTCAATCTTGCATCATTCACCTCAAGCTGACCTTACAGAAATGCTTGATTCTACTTTGTGAATAATAGTCAATGACACTAACAGTCAACACCAAGAAACACTTGTCCTAAGAAAACAACAGAGTCCTTGGTTAATTAGAAGTGTTCTACACAACCCATTTACTCATCTGAATCGTGGCTGTAGTTATGTTGCAGGCTGCGAGTCGGACGACTAGCACACCACTGATGACACTGGTCAAGGCACAGCGCCCAACAGCCTGACCTCCCTCATGCTAATTGCATTATAAAGCCAGCTGGCTCAAGAATGGAGTCGTCAATTTGATTGAAAAATTCCTGCTGTCAAGTAGGCATGGTGGCCCTGTTACTCAGTGACTCTAGAGCCTGACCACCTCCTTTGTTTGTGCTACAGTGTGTTCTTCCTCAAAATCCGAGTTTTATTTGTAAATTAACCAAGAAACGTCCTGGAAGAATAGCACTGCCTGTAGACTGATAATGTGTGCCTTTCATTCGGCTCCACTCTTACTGTAACCCTGCCAATTTGTTTTCCTGCTGCAGTCCTGCCTCAGGCTAAAACAGCCTTGTAAGACATAAGTGCAATTACAGTTCGTGGAGCCAAATGAATTGTGCAAATCCAATAGCACAGCTCTGTCACAGCTTGCAACCCCTGTTGCTGCTAAAAATCCAATCTAACAAAGCTAACAAATTTCCACTATAAGAGCACAGGGTTCAGCATGGGGTTGGAGGCACACAACAAAAATGAGAGCTTACCACGACTTAAACATTTTTTGATCAGCTAAATCGTCTCAGCAGTTTTTGCAGCTCATTTTTTTAAACCATTTACTGTGATTTGGTGAGATACAGTCAGAGGACTGTAGCATGCTGATGCACAAATTGATTTTCATTTTAGTATATGCTCTGATGAAAAGTTTACGATAATGATGCCAGATGTTGCAATACCACGGAACAGTAAGACCCACATCTTTCCTGAGGCAATTCAGTAAAGCCATGATGACATACAATTCATATAAAGCTTAGGGTGCAATTACATCTATTCTGACAATTTGCCAAAATTAATTTTTACTGAACTTCAGTGCGTAAAAATACTTGTATTTTGTTATTTACTGGTCCTTTGAAAATCTATTCAAACAGTACCACCCAAAAAAATTATACATCACTAAATTCAACATTTGACTTATAACTTCAGCAATATGGTCACTGTACATATACATCCAAGATCCTTTCCAAACACATATCAACATTTGTTAAAATTCATTTCCAGTTAGCTAAACAGCCAAGTTATTTATCTTTCTTTGAAAACATAATCTTAAAGTGTTTTTCTTTTGAATTATGTTATTGAGGAAGATGTATGCCTTTGTGTTCACCTTTGCAACAGAAATTACAAAAAGGTGAAATGGCAATCGGAATAAAATGAGCTCGTAAAAATGAACAATTACAAAACTGTTCTACCACTTAACTTCTATGAGGTACCATGCACACAGTGGCCAATATGTGACTCTTCCATTCCTGACAAGCAGATGGTTATCCTTAGATGAGATCTCAATAGGTGTTGCTCTCTGGGCTAGGACGTCGGAAGCATCATTTTGTGAACAGGATACGAAAAGGTGGCTTTGAGAGGGGAACTGTCATTTTCTAAATAGGGCAAGGGGCCATCATGTGTCAAAGGTCATTTTATCTTCAAAAGCATTAGCCAGTTTCTAATTTATGGGGTTTCAGTGAAAGTAACCCTAAATATTGACATTTCTGCTTTTTAACTGGATTCTGTTTGAGGAGGGAGGAGGTGAAGCAATTCCTGAACAATAATATTTTCTTACAAAAAAATGCCAACCATATTGCCTCAGGAAGAGACGATCACATTGTAAAAGAATGCTTGGAACATAATGAAGAGGAAAACAATTGGCATGTGCCACATACATTCTTATTTTGTACTACGCCTCTCCCTTTCAAAACCTGTCAGTCTCATTAAAAACTTTTCTGTTATTGCAAATCCACCAGCTTGGGGATGATTCTCTAAAAACAAACTGTTGAACATAAGAAATAGGAGCAGGAGTAGGCCATCTAGCCCTTTGAGCCTGCCCCGCCATTCAATAAGATCATGGCTGATCTGTCGTGGCTCAGTTCCACATTCCCGCCCTCTCCCCATAACCCTTAATCCCCTCTCTTATCGAAAGCCCATCAACCCGCGTCTTAAAAGTATTTGGCGAGGTAGCCTCCACCACTTCAACGGGCAGAGAATTCCAGAGATTCACCACCCTTTGAGTGAAGAAGTTCCTCCTCAACTCCGTTCTAAACCGCCCCCCCTTTATCTTGAGGCTGTGCCCCCTAGTCCTACTATCCTTTCTGAGCGGGAAGAGTCTCTCCACCTCTATCCTATCCATCCCATTCATCATCTTATACGTCTCAATGAGATCTCCCCTCATTCTTCTAAACTCTAACGAGTACAAGCCTAGTTTATTCAGCCTCTCCTCATAGCTCAACCCCCTCAACTCCGGTATCAGCCTAGTAAACCTCCTCTGCACTCCCTCCAAGGCCAAAATATCCTTGCGTAAGTACGGCGCCCAAAACTGCACACAGTACTCCAGCTGCGGCCTCACCAATGCCCTATACAGCCGCAGCAAGACCTCCCTTACTTTTATATTCAATCCCCCTCGCTACGAAGGCCAGCATCCCATTCGCCTTCCTGACCACCTGCTGCACCTGCAAGCTGGGTTTTTGCGACTCATGCACAAGGACCCCGAGGTCCCTCTGCACCGTCGCCTGCTGCAGTTTTTCGCCCCGTAAGTAATAATCCTTCCTACCATTATTCCTACCAAAGTGAACCACCTCGCACTTGCCAACATTAAATTCCATTTGCCAGTTCCTGGCCCATTCGCCCAGCCTATCTAGATCCTTCTGCAGACTCTCCACACCCTCCGCACAATTTGCCGTTCCACCAATCTTGGTGTCATCAGCAAATTTCAACACCATACGCTTGGTTCCGTCCTCCAGATCATCTATATAAATGGTAAATAGCTGAGGCCCCTGAATTTGTGTGGAAACTGGAGTAAATCATGCTTTTTTTTCAGTGGAAGTTTCAAAATGAATCTCCCACACACTGTGCACTGCAGAGTGCACTAGGATGAATCACGATGAAAATCAGAGAGCAGGGCCTATTCCCACAGGAGAGGCCGGCAGCATGGTGCTGAGCGGGCCACCGTGCCTGTGCTGATCTGTCAGTGCCGAGAATGATTCATGCACAGTGGTCCCACACTGCCGGGCTCCAGATTGTGGGGGTGGCAGTCGGGCTGGCCAGCACCGCCAATTGTGCAACCACCCCCCACCCAAATCGCTGGCCAGCTCCACAACCCCGCATCACAGCCCCCCTCACCCGACTGTGCGATCACTGGTCCTCCCCACACCCTCCCCCATCACTGCACCACTCTGCCCCCCACCACCACGGCCCAACCGCTGACCCTCCCAAACATGCCTGGGCCAGCCTCGAGACTTCCCCCCCCAAAACCCCGGGCAGCTCCCGACCACCCCCCCAACCCAATGTGCAGTCCTGATCGCTGGCCTCCCTCCCTTTGTCACTTAGCCCAAATGCAGAGCATCAGCAGGACCCCCCCCCCCACCCCCATTTAATGCATAATTTCTTCAGCTCTGTCGATTTCTGACACAGAGCTGACAGTGCTGGAAATTTGGCTGCTAGAGAATTGCAGAGGTCGTGGAGCCCAGCGGGGAGCCCACAAAACGCCATCAATTTGAGTCTCCTGGCCTGCTGCGCTACAAAAATCGATGCAGCGGGATGGGGAGAATTGGTCTTCTCATCTTTAATCTCCCTTCCCAAGTATTTGGAAGTATTGTCAACTCCCACAGGTTTGTCCATCTTTTCTGATATATCCTGTTTCAAGCTCTCTAATTAGATTTCTGCCCATCATAGACTCTAATCAAAATTATACACGACAGTATCTGTGATCACACTCCATTGTCTTTGACCGACATCTATGCAGCTTTAGTATGGTTGACTAAAATGTTTGATTCTAACTTCTCTCCTCTGTCATAAAACTCAACAGACCTGCTTTGGCTTGGCTCCAAATCTTACCAATCAAATTGTTGCCAGTGTATCTCTAGTCATGCCTCCTTTTCCTTCATGTTGTCTCCTCTTTTTCATTTGTATATTGCCCCTTGGTCACATCTGCAAACATGTGAAGTGGAAACACCAACATGGTTGTGCCAAAGGAACTGTTTCTGTGCTGTGAATTCTCTATTTCCATAGGTACAATATTAAGCCCACTCTCCTGCCTTTTCCCAGTAGCCCTGGGAAATGTTCTTTTTTACGTAATTATCCAATTCCTTTTTGAAAGCCTCAATTTACCCCAACTCCATCAGACTCTCAGGCAATGCATTCAAGACTTTACGTACTGACAGCATGAGAAAGTTCTTCCTCATGTCATCATTGCTTCTTTTGCCAAATACCTTCTGCTTCTCCATCCATTCATCAAAGGAAACAGTTTCTTCCTATATACTCTATCCAGAAACCTCATGATCTTGACTGCCTCTATCAAATCTCCACTCGACCCTCTCTTTTTCAAGGAGAACAATCCCAACTTTTCCAATCTTTACACTTAACTGAAGCACCTCATTCTGGAAGCATTTTTGTGCATCATATCTGCACCTTCTAATGCCATCTCATCCATCCTAAGGTGTGCTACCCAAAACTGAATGAATTACTCCAGTTGAGGTCAAACCAATGTTTTATACAGGTTTAGCATAGCTTCCTTGTTTTTGTTTTCTATGCCCCCATAAAGCCAAGATGCTATAGGCTTGTTTAACTACTTTCTCAATCTATCCTGCCACCTTCAATGATTTGTTTACACATACAACCAAGTCCCTCTGCTCATGTTCCACTTTAGAGTTGTGGCCTTTGTTTTATATTGTATCTCTGTGGCTGTTTCTCGAACTATTTCATGTCTGTGGCTATTTCTCTAACTATTGAATGTCCTATCACTATTGCTCTTCAAGTCTTCTTTGTGCCACATGAAATAGGATGTGCACTTCAAAGGTCAGAACTGCTCCGCCATTTAACCAACTTTTGGTCAGTAAAACTTATTTTAAAGTACTCACTAGCTACTCACTTTTCTTGTGTCAGGAAATATAGACAGTTTTAAGTGATTTATATTTGTATTTGTGGGTATTAGAAGTAATGTATAGCTTTAAGTATGTTTAATTCTGTAGTTGTGTACAAAAGGTTAAAACTTCAGTTTGCATATGTTAAACAAAGGTGTCTGCATCTGTGGGTTTTGGTTTTATTTCAAACTGTCTGTACTGTAATTAAAAGATTTACGACAAAAACAAACCGGTTAAAAAATTGGTTGTTGCTTAGCAACCAGGGGCCACCCTAGGTTAGGAAGAACTTTTGAGTTGATCTTTAAGCTGGACTCAGCAGCAGCTGGGCAGGACCAAGGAGCTGCCAAAACCAGACTTCCCAAAAGAACACAAATCCAGAAACCAGGAAGTTGGGACAAAAAATACATCACAGGAAGACAGTTAAGTTAAAGGAATGAAGAAAAAGTAGTTGAACAAGGTCCTGTTCCGAAGTCAAGTATAAGGTAGCAACAGTATTCTGAGTTGAAGAGATAGCTCACAAACCAGGTTTAAAGTCAGTTAAGTAAGAAATCAAACATCTGAGATAAGTTAAAAGTTTGATGACACGTTAATACAGCCATGAAGCTGTAGTGTTCTGATGGCATGGCTGAGTATCTGAGAGATTGTTTGGAAGCTTGAACCCACGTGGCAATCCAAGGCAGAGGAATACTGAAAGGAGACACTGAAATCCTGGAAGTGGATTCTTGATGAAGGCATCCAAGAGAAAGGATTGTTTGGGAGAAGATTCTAAGGTAGGTTTCTTTGAGAGTGGAGTTTGGGAATCCTCATGTGGAAGCTGGTATTCCAGTGAGACCAATTAGTTCGTAGTGTGACAAGTATCTGAGAGGATTTGATGAGAAACCAACAGTTGTTATATTGAATGGCACCTACCACTTGATTTCAGAGTGTGACCTGAGCACAGACAGCTTATTGGTTTAAATGGACTGTCTATTTACAGGGATATTACATTCAAGATATATTTTGCAATTTACCTTTAAAAATGTGCATGTCTGCAAAGATACAGGTGGGGTGAAGGAGTACTGGGTTAGTTTATTTTTTCATGTTCAATAAATGTTTTAGTCTGTTGTTAAAAGTTAATTTGCAGTCCTGTGAATGATGTCTCCAAACAAAAAATAAAAGTCTATCAAGCTATGGTTTCCACTCTGGGTCCTGATTGTGCAGTCATATCAGCTGGGATCCAAACACTTACTATAATTGCTACAAAAGGTGTACAAGCAATATCATTAAGAGGATTAGCAAGGCTTTGTGAAGCTTGTGACACAATTCTGGACATTATAATGAATTGCTATTAAAGCAACTGAGCCTGAAGCATATTTTGAAGTGAGTTTTTAAGAAGTTGTGAACCACTTTGAAACCTATGCAGTGAATCATGGTTCAATCAAATAAGTGGTTGAAAAAAATCATTGGCTGAACTCTTCCTTCAGACCTTCCACAGCAAGCTAATTTTATGGTGGAAATAATGTCACCCTTTGAAAGCATCAATAAGAAAATGTAGGCCAAATATAGACCTGCCCTTTGTGGGTTTTTGAGTTGGGTTGTCACCAGACATTTGCTGCATCCAGTCAAATTAAACTGGAAATGTAAGGAAAGATGAAGTGATGACCAGAACTTATGAAAGCGTGTTTTATTTATCGATGCTTCTGACACAGGTGAATTGTTACAATTTCCAATCCACAATTAAGTCATATGAAAATGGTAATATGGCAGAAGATAGTGCTGCAAGTTTCCATAACTCCTCTTCTGAGTCTTCAAGATAGTTCAACAATTCAAAGGTTTGAGTTTGAGAAGGCTTTAGATTAGATTTCTGGCTGACCCATTAAATTGCCACGGCAGATTGCTTGACACCCCATTGATGAGATACAGCAACTTCATAGTGGAAATGATTGAAGGTGACAGATTGAAACTAATTCTGAGAGAGGAAGTACTTGAATTTGAGGGTTGTGTTATGTGAGAAGTATTCAGACAAGATTGCTCTCCTTTGTCTGATTTCTATGTTCAAATAATCTCTTTTGTTCTATTCTTCAATAGAAAATCGAAATACAGATCTGCTCTGACTTAAGCTCACACTTACAAATCGATACTTTCATTCACAACTAAATACTTATCAGGTTTCAAGGAACTAGTGAAAAACAAAGCACGTGAAGGCTTATTGATTCATGTGACTGATTGCATTTTGTATAGAATGAGTTGATTTTGGTTGTTACGAGGAATATCACTGGTCTCATAACACTGCTGTTTCATTATTTAACATAAGTTATTGAGCTTTATTCAACACTCAATACTATTAAATCATATGCGGATAGCTTGAGCACTGAGAGACGTGCAAAACAAATGTTCCATACTGGAGCCTAAAGTTGAGAGGAACGGTGACTGAGTATCAAAGTGATGTAGATCCAGAGATGGACACGTATGATAACAAAAAAAACAATAAAATCAGGAACACATCAGGGGTTCAGAGAAGACCGTGGGAGCATTGAGGAAAGTAGTCAGAACATAAGAACATAATAGGAGCAGGAGTAGGCCATCCAGCCCCTCGAGCCTGCCCCGCCATTCAATAAGATCATAGCTGATCTGAAGTGGATCAGTTCCACTTACCCGCCTGCTCCCCATAACCCTTAATTCCCTTATTGATCAGAAATCTATCTACACGTGACTTAAACATATTCAACGAGGTAGCCTCCACCACTTCAATGGGCAGAGAATTCCAGAGATTCATCACCCTCAGACAAGAAGTTCCTCCTGAACTCTGTTCTAAACTGAACCACCCCCCCCCCCCTTATTTTGAGGCTATGCCCTGTAGTTCTTGTTTACTTTCTGAGTGGAAAGGATCTCTCTACCTCTACCCTATCTCATCCCTTCATTATCTTATGTGTCTCTATAAGATCCCCCCTCAGCCTTCTAAACTCCAACGGGTACAGGCCCAAACTACTCAATCTCTCCTCATAAGTTAACCCCCTCATCTTCGGTATCAATCTGGTGAACATTCTCTGTACTCCCTCCAAGGCCAATATATCCTTTCCCAAATAAGGGGACCAAAACTGCACACAGTACTCTAGTTGCAGCCTCACCAGTGCCTTGTACAATTGCAGCAAGACCTCCCTGCTTTTATATTCTATCCCCCTCGCGATAAAGGCTAACATTCCATTTGCCTCCTTGGTCACCTGCTGCAACTGCAGACTGAGTTTTTGCGATTCATGCACAAGGACCCCCAGGTCCCTCTGCACAGTAGCATGTTGTAATTTTTCACCATTTAAATAATATTCCATTTTACTATTATTTCTTCCAAAGTGGATAACCTCACATTTGCCAACGTTATGCTCCATCTGCCAGATCCTTGCCCACTCACTAAGCCTATCCAAATCTCTCTGCAGACTTTGTGTCCTCCATGCAATTCGCTTTCCCACTCATCTTTGTGTCATCAGCAAACTTTGTTACCCTACACTCAATCGCCTCCTCCAGATTGTCATCTATGTATGAGGTAAACAGTTGAGGCCCCAGCACTGATCCCTGCAGCATGCCACTAGTCACCAACTGCCAACCAGAAAAGCACCCATTTACTCCAACTGTCTGCTTCCTGTTAGATAGCCAATCCTCAGTCCATGCTAACATTTTACCCCCTACTCTGTGTAGCCTAACCTTCTGCAGCAACCTTTTGAGGCACCTTATCGAACGCCTTCTGGAAATCTAAAAACACCACATCCACTGGTTCCCCTCTGTCAACTGCAGTAGTCACATCTTCATAAAAATCCAGTAAATTCGTCAAACACGACTTTCCCTTCATGAATCTATGCTGCGTCTGCTTGATCGAACCATTCTTTTCCAGGTGTCCTGCTATTTCTTCTTTAATGATGGATTCCAGCATTTTCCCAACTACGGACATTAAGCTAACCGGCCTGTAGTTACCCGCCTTTTGTCTACTTCCTTTTTTAAAACAGCGGCATAACAGTAGCTGTTTTCCAATCAGCCGACACTTCCCCACAGTCCAGTGAATTCTGATAAATAATTACTAACGCATCTGCTATTACTTCTGCCATTTCTTTCAGTATCCTCGGGTGCTTTCCATCCGGGCCCAGGGACTTGTCTACCTTCAGTCCCATTAGTCTACCAAGCACTACCTCTTTAGTAACAGTAATCGTATTAAGGACCTCACTTCCCACCAACCCGCGATCGTTAATATTCGGTAAGCTATTCGTGTCCTCCACCGTGAAGACCGACACAAAAAACTTATTTAAAGTCTCAACCATTTCCACGTTTCCCACTATTAAATCCCCCCTCTCATCCTCCAAGGGTCCAACATTCACTCTAGCCACTCTCTTTTTTATATATTTGTAAAAACTTTTATTATCTTTTTTATATTTTGAACTAGTTTATTTTCATTATCTATCTTTCCTTTCTGATTAAAATAGTATGGTCACCTGTTGGGGGGGGTTGGTGAGAGAGGAGAAACGTTATAAGAAATTATTCCAGTGAAAGGAAAGTATAGATGAGATAAATAAGGTTTTCGCAGAGATGTTGCGTCTTTACCTATGAACTTTTAAGAGAACTGTATTTGATAGTCTGGCCACCACGTGACACTGGGGGAATTAGACAAAAGATATTGAGACAGAAGACCCCCTTTTACCAGACAGTCAGGAAGAATTAGCGAGTGCTGCATCGTTTTAAAGATGGTGAAATTTCATTGCATTTCATAGAATCCCTACAGTGCAGAAGGAGGCCACTTGGCCCATTGAGTCCGCACCCACCACAATCCCACCCAGCCCTATTCCCGCAAACTCTCATACTTACCCTGCCAATCCCCCTGACACTAAGAGTCAACTTAACATGGTCAATCAACCTAACGCTCTCATCTTTGGACTGTGGGAGGAAACTGGAGCACCCGGAGGAAACCCACACTGACACAGGGAGAATGTGCAAACTCCACACAGACAGTGAACCAAGCCGGGTCCCTGGTGCTGTGAGGCAGCAGTGCTAACCGTGCCACCTGGATGATTAAGTTGATTGGCAAAATACACAGTATGATCATGATATATTTGGAAAACCTTCGACAAATGCAAAACAAGGATTTGTGGGAGGGGGCAGAGAGATTAGCATCAAACACGATGCAGGAGCGCAAAGCGTAAGGAACACAGCCCAAACAGAAAATTTGGAAAAACGTTCACTAGAGATCACATCCAACTGAGAGCGATATGTGTGAAAATGATTTCTGAACGTGAAGTTCCAACAGAGGCTTACACCAGGAATTAGGACACTGATGAGTGTACAGAAGTAATTTACAACTTGTGAAGAAACTGACACGAGAGAACATGATGTAGCTGCACTGAAGAACGAGTCCAAGACTGGCCCAGATACTTGACAAACAGCATCACTTAGTCACAGATGTTTACAGCATGGAAACAGGCCCTTTGGCCCAACTTGTTCATGCCGCCCAGTTTTTAACCATTAAGCTAGTGCCAATTGCCCACGTTTGACCCATACCCCTCTATACTAATCTTACTGTTTTCAAAAGACAAATTTGTACCCACCTCTACTACTACCTCTGGCAGCTCATTCCAGACACTCACCAACCTGCGTGTGAAAAAGTTGCCCCTCTGGGCCCTTATTTATGAATCCATGCTGTGTCTTTCCCCTCTCACCTTAAGCCTATGTCCTCTAATTTTAGACTCCCCTACCTTTAGGGAAAGATGTTGACCATCTATCTCATCTATGCCCCTCTATAAGATTACCCCTAAGCCTCCTATGCTCCAGGGAAAAAAGTCCCAGTCTATCCAGCCTCTCCTTATTACTCAAACCATCCAGCCCTGGTAGCATCCTGGTAAATCTCTTCTGCACTCTTTCTAGTTTAATAATATCCTTTCTATAATAGGGTGACCAGAACTGTACACAGCATTCTTTATCAATGTCTCGTACAATTTTAACAAGATGTCCAACTCCTGTAATCAATGTTCTGACCAATGAAACCAAGCATGTTGAATCTCCTCTTCACCACCCTATCCACCTGTGCTTCCACTTTCAAGGAGCTATGAACCTGTACCCCTAGGTCTCTTTGTTCTATAACTCTCCCCAATACACTACCTTTAACTGAGTAAGTCCTGCCCTGGTTCAATCTACCCAAATGCCTCACCTCACATTTATCAAAATTAAACATCATCTGCCATTCATCAGCCCACTGGCTGATCCAAGATCCCGTTGCAATCCTAGGTAACCTTCTTCACTGTCCACTGTGTCCCCAATCTTGGTGTCATGTGCAAACTTACTATCCATGCCTCCTAAATTTTCATCCAAATTATTAATACAAATGACAATTAACAGTGAACCCAACACCGATCCCTGAAGCAGACAGCTGGTCACAAGTCTCCAGTTTGAAAAACAACTCTAACTTCTGTCATCAAGCCAATTCTGTATCCGATTGGCTACCTCACTTGGATCCTGTGAGATTTAACCTTATGCAACAACCTACCGTGTGGTACCTTGTTAAAAGCCTTGCTAAAGTCCATGTAGAAAACGCCAACTGCACTGCCCTCATCCACCTTCTTGGTTACCTCTTCAAAAAACTCAATCAAATTCATGAGGCATGATTTTCCACTCTCAAACCCACGCTGACTGTCCCTAATCAATCCTGTGTCTCCAAATGCCATAGATCCTGTGTCTCCAAATGCCATAGATCCTGTGTCTCCAAATGCTATAGATCCTGTGTCTCCAAATACCTTCCAACTTTTGATGTTATGCTCACTTCCCTATATAAGAACATAAGAAATAGGAGCAGGAGTAGGCCATCTAGCCCCTCGAGCCTGCCCCGCCATTCAATAAGATCATGGCTGATCTGTCGTGGCTCAGTTCCACATTCCCGCCCTCTCCCCATAACCCGTAATCCCCTTGCCTATCAAAAACCTATCAACCCGCGTCTTAAAAATATTGAGTGAGGCAGCCTCCATCACTTCAACGGGCAGAGAATTCCAGAGATTCACCACCCTTTGAGTGAAGAAGTTCCTCCTCAACTCCGTTCTAAACCGCCCCCCCTTTATCCTGAGGCTGTGCCCTCTAGTCCTACTGTTCTTTCTGAGCGGGAAGAGCCTCTCCACCTCTATCCTATCCATCCCAGTTCCCAGGCTTTTCCCTGCAGCCCTTGTTAAACAAAGGCACAACATTTGCCCACCCCCCAATCTTCAGGCACCTCAACTGTGGCTATCAATGGTTCAAATATCTGTTAGAAGACCCACAATTTCCTCCCTAGTCTCCCACAATGCTCTGGGATACAGTTCAATGTTGGTAAATGTAAGGTCATCCATTTTGGTAGGAATAACAGCAAAATAGATGATTTAAATGGTAAAAAATTGCAGCATGCTGCTGTGCAGAGGGGCCTGGACGTCCTTGTGCAAGAATCACAAGAAGTTGGTTTGCAGGTGCAGCAGGTAATTAAAGCAACAAATGGAATTTTGCCCTTCACTGCAAGGGAGATGAGTTTAAAAACAGTGAGATTATGTTGCAGCTGTATAAAGGCATGGTAAGGCTACACCTGGAGTACTGCGTACACTTTTTGATCTCTTTACCTGAGAAAGGATATACTGGAGGGGGTGCAGAGGAGATTCACTAGATTGATCCTGGAGTTGAGAGGTTGGCTTATGAGGACAGACTGAGTAGACTGAGGCTATACTCATTGGAAATCAGAAGAATGTGGGTAGATCTTATAGAAACATAAGATTATGAAGGGAATAGAGGAGATAGAAGCAGGGAAGTTATTTCCACTGATGGGTGAAACTAAAACTAGGGGGCATGGCCTCAAAATAAGGGGGAGCAGATTTAGAACTGAATTGAGGAGGAACTTCTTCACACAAAGGGTTGGGAATCTGTAGAATTCCCTGCCCAGTGAAGCAGTTAAGGCTATCTCATTAAATGTTTTTAAGGCAAGGATAGATAAATTTTTGAACAGTAAAGGAATTAAGGGTTATGGTGAGTGGGTGGGTAAGTACAGCTGAGTCCATGAAAAGACCAGCCATGATTTTATTGAATGGTGGAGCAGGCTCGAGGGACCAGATGGCCTACTCCTGCTCCTACTTCTTACGTGCATCAGGTCCTGGTGATTTATCTACCCTGATGTGCTTTAGGACTTCCAGCACCTCCTCCTCTGTAATATGTACACTCCTCAAGATAAGTTCCCTAACATCCATGTCTTTCTTAACAGTAAATACTGATGAGAAATATTTGTTTAGGATCTTGCTCATCTCTTGGGTATCCACACATGGATGACTTTGTTGATCCTCAAGAGGCCCTACTCTCTTCCTATTTACCCTTTTGCTCTTTGTGTATTTGTAGAAGCTCTTTGGATTCACCTTTGCCTGATCTGTCAGAGCAATCTTGTGTTCCCTTTTTGCCCTTGATTTCTCTGTTAACTCTATTCCACCACTCTCTATATTCTTCAAGGGATCCATTTGATCCCAGCTGCCTCTGCATGTCATACGCCTCCTTCTTTTTGACCAGGGCCTCAGTATCCCGAGTCACCCAGGGTTCCCTACTTATACCAGCCTTGCCCTTCACTCTAAAAGGAAAATGCTTACTCTGCATCCTGGTTAACACACTTCTGAAGCCGCCCACTTAGCAGATGTCCTTTTGCTTGCCAACAGACTTTTCCAAGTCAACTTTCAAAAGTTCCTGTCTAATACTATCAAAAGTGGCCTTGGTCCAACTTAGTTGGTAACTTTTGGCCAGGTCTTTCATTCTCCATAGCTGTCTTAAAACTAATGGAATTATGGTCACTGTTCCCAAAGTGATCCCTCACTAACATTCTGTCACCTATCCTTCCTTATTTCCCAAGAGGAGGTCATGTTTTGCCCCCTCTCTAGTCAGGGCATCCACATACTGAATGAGAATTCCTCCTGAATACTCTCAACAAATTTCTTTCCATTCAAGCCGCTAATACTATGGCTGTACCAGTCAATGTTGGGAAAGTTAAAGTCCCCTACTATTACCATCCTATTTTTCTTGGAGCTATCTATAATCTCCTTACATATTTGCTCTTCAATTTCCCACTGACTATTTGGGGGCCTATAATACAATCCTATCAAAAAAATCTCCCCCTTCTTATTTCTAATTCTATTCATATAGACTTAGTGGGCAAACCCTCAAATATGAAATGGCTCATTTCACCTGCAAGAATAAGGCAGGATTTCCCTGCCTGTTTTGAAGGCATGAGAGAGGATGCAGAACAAGTTCTGATGAGGAACTTCAGTTACGAAGGATTGGAGAAGTCCAGGCAGTCTTCCTGCGAGAAAAGAAGCCCAAGAAGAGATTTGATAGAGGTATTCAAAAGCTTAGGATTGTAAGATATAGGAACAGAATTAGACCATTTGGAAAGAGTAGACCAGGGGTAGATAAGGAGAAACTGTTCCCACTCATGAAAGGATTGAGAAAGAGAGAAGTCATTCTTCTGGTGTCAAAATTGACTACTTTGAGTTGTAAGACTAAGACAGTCTGGGTGGACTAATATTCCACACCACCATTCATGTCTTATGCTTAACCTGGCAGCACCTTAAGAGAATGGTGACAATTTCTTTCACCATGAAACATTTAACAAACTATCCATAATGAATGAAGAACATTAGAGCACAGGAACAGGCCCTTCTGCCCAAATGAGCCACAGCTCACAGGATTTCATAGTGCGTGGCTGGTTCAAAAGATGGGGTGGTTGATATAAATATTGATACTGAAAGATACCCAGAATTACTTTGGAGAAAAGCAAATGATTAATTTTATTAGTACACTTTCTGATGACACATTGAAAGTACTTTTTTAGATGCTTCAAAATACATAATATTAATAGCTAAAGGAGGAACATTGTCAGAACTGCGCAGTGAATCTGACCAGCTAACCTCCGAGGCTTGTCTCTGAACTGCAGCAATTCAATACTTTTGGGAAAAAGAGGAACGAAACTGACATTCTTTAGCACAAGTATCCCTTCCCTTACTTTTGAATTTCTATACATTCACATTAAATCATTGAAAAATGAGCGGCACGGTGGTACAGTGGTTAGCACTGCTGCCCCATAGCACCAGGGACCCAGGTTCGATTCTGGGCTTGGGGGAGTTTGCACATTCACCCCATGTGTCTGCATGGGTTTCCTCCGGGTGCTCCGGCTTCCTCCCACAGTCAAAAGGTGCGCAGGTTGGGTTGATTGGCCATGCTAAATCGACCCTAGTGTAGGGGATAAGCAGGGTAAATACATGGGTTAAAGGGAATAGGACCTGGGCGGGATTGTGATTGGTACAGACTCAATGGGCTAAATGACCTCCTTCTACACTGTAGGGATTCTATGATTTTATTCTAAGATAAAAATAGAAAGAAAACAAAGTAAGGGAAGGGATACTTGTGCTAAAGAACGTAAGGAAACAACAGCAGTCAAGAACAGCTTGATCGAGTTTTCACTTTTTACCTTTTTAGTTAATGAATCATCAGAGTCGGATGGCATTCTTGTAGAAACATGGAAAATGACTTCCACAGTAGAGGTAGCATAATAAGGTGCAGTTTGTCCTGTACTGCCATTACGTTGCAGGCCACCCATAAAGCCACAATGTGTAGACAGGTCAATCTGAGGAATGGTAAATTAAACAATTTCAGAAATAAAGGCAAAATTTTTATCACATTTCATTAACAAAAATGGAGAAGCTTTGAAAAAGTATGTCCTTGATTTAGCATTACATTTATTCCAGGTTTTACAGACAGAACTCCTATTCAGTACATTTAAACAGTTTCAAGGGAGAATTACTTTCTAAATACCAAAGGAAGTATTAATTTTAACATATGAAGGATTTCCCACCACATAAATGTGAAAACTACACTTTAGTTTGATACAAGTATAATTTGTGTTCAGCTACAATTCTACTTCCAATTTGACTTTTTTTTATTTACAATCTGTGCAGCACACTAACTTGCAAAGAGCTTTGGAGAAAACTCAACATGGTGGCACAGTGGGTTGGTATTGCTGTCTCACAGTGCCCGTGACCTAGGCTCAATTCTGGCCTTGGGCGACTCCCTGCGTGGAGTTTGTACAATCTCAATGGCTGCGTGGGTTTCCTCCCACAATCCAAAGATGTACAGGTTAGGCGGACTGGCCATGCTAACTTGTCCCTTGGTGTCCCAAGATGTGAAGGTTAGGAGGATCAGTGAGGTAAATGCATGGGGTTATAGGGTAGGGGGTGGGCCTGGATGGGGCGCTCTGTTGGAGAAATCGGAGCAGACTTGATGAGTCAAATAGTCTCTTCCTGCACTATAGGGATTCTACGAAACTAGCACTGAGGCCTCCACCTAAACATGCAAATATAACAAATATATTAAATACAATGACAATATATTCAGTGTGGAGCCATTTTCTATGGTGGACTGCTGTGGCTTTTTCAAGGATGCTGGTTAGGCAGATCAAGAGTTGAAAATCAAATCAGATTAGTCATAACTAATTTAAGAGTTTAGTCTGATATGGAACTTCATTTCTGTATTTGGGAGCCATCTAATAGAAAGTCCTGGCATTTGGTTGAATATCGCTTGTGAACCGCTGCACTGCTGAATTGGTTATTGTTTTGTCATTTTAAGCTCCAATTTCAGCTTCATGATGTCTACCTTGACATTTTTCAAACAGTCCAAAAGACACTTTCAGTGCACATCCTCCAGTTCCAAAAGAATTTGATGAAAGCAGATGCTAATGAATTGTACTGTAATTTTAAATGTTATTTTAAAAAAGTTCAGCGTCCAGTTAATGTAAAATGTGACATTCATTCAAAGTACATAGTGTAGCCAACAAGACCAGCATTATTGTCCATCTCTATTGTCCTTGAGCTGCCTTCTTTAACCAGGTGTTGAAGGTATGCCCACTGTATTGTTGAGAGAGCTCCAGGAATTTCACCCAAAGATAATCAATGAAGGGTGGCATGGTGGCACATTGGTTAGTACTCCACAGCCTCAGGGACCCGAGTTCGATTCCTGGCCTGGGTCACTGTCTGTGCGGAGTCTGCACGTTCTTCCCGTGTTTTCGTGGTTTCCTCCAGGTGTCCACAGTCCAAAGGTGTGTGGGTTAAGTGGATTGGCCATGCTAAATTGCCTTTTAGTGTTAGAGGGACTAGCTACCTGTAGGGTGATTAGCAGGGTAAATGCATGTGGTTCTGGGATAGGGCCTGGGTGGTTTTGTGGTCGGTGCAGCCTTAATGGGGCAAATGGCCTCCTTCTGCAGTGTAGGATTCTGTGGATTCTATTTTCAAGATTAGGATGGTGTTTGACTTCACGAGAACTTGGAGGTGGTCTTTCCATCCACTTGCTACTCTTGTCCTTAGAGATGGTAGGGTTGTCGGTTTGGAAGGGCCTGGTGAAGAAGCCTTGGTGGGTTGCAGCAAACAGTGTGCAAGTGGGGGAAGGGCGAATGTTTAAGCTAATGGATGGATGGATTGTCAATAAATAGACCACTTTAGTGTGGATGGTATCAAGCTTAAGTATTATTGGTGCTGCACAAATCTAGGCAAATGGAGAGTTTTACATCACAGTTCTGACGTACGCCTTCAAGAATGGGAAAGGCTTTGGAAAGTCACACATCTGTGCGGCTGATCAAGTTAGGTTTCTGATAAATGATGATACCCAGGGTGCTGATGATGAAGGATTCAATGGTGTTAACACGATTAAGGGAATTCTGTCTCGTTGGAGATGGTCTTTGCCTGATACTTGATTGGGGAAAATATTACTTGTTACTTTATTGATCCAAACTTGCATGTTGCCCAGGTCTTGGTGTGTGTGGACATGGAGTGCTTCATTATCTGAGGTATTATGAATGATACGCAACACTGGCAATAATAAGCAAATGTTACCTGTCAGAATCTTATGACTCCTTCCCACTGGTAAGCTTGGAGGTGGGGGAATTAGTGGCATTTAAGCAGGTGGGAGGTAGAAAGTGAGGATCCTGCCATCTTCCTATGTCCACCCTGATAAGTCCGTGGCGGGAAAGCCTCTGCACTGCCTTCCAGCCCAGCCACCAATTGAGACCCTTAATTACAATCATGACTTTTATACGCATTGATCACAACCTTTGCATGCATTCAGGCTGCACTGAGTCTGCAGTTCTAAAATACAAGAGAGGATTGAGACATGGTGTGTGTACTTCTTTCTTACAAGAGATAGGATTATGAGTCAGCTACAGCTTCTTTTTGGGGTAAAACTGATGTATCGAAGAAATCCATTTTAGGAAAGTCAAGTAATTACAAAATCAATCAAAAACATCTATTTCAACATACTTCAAAGGACAAAAAAAACTGAAGACATATTGTTAGAGTATGGAACCTACTAATAAACTAAAACTATTGTGTAACTATTTCTTCACAAATTTCACATATTTCAATTTTGTTTTCAACAACAAGAAGTTGAGTTAAAATAATAGAATTTCTTAAATAATCTTCAGAAAATGTTACATAGAAGGAAGAAACATTCTGACCTCCCAGCCAAGTCCAGCCACAAAGTTTTCATATGCGTGGCTTCCTCCAGTGTTTGAGAGAATTGAGTACTTGTTTTCCTGTCCTTCCATAATGTAAAACACTGCAATCTTATGAGTTTCCCGACTTGAAAATAAGAAGTGAAAATTCATGCATCAGTATTTTGGTTCTAAATATGGTAGAAGTGAGGAAACAAAAAAAAAATTGTTGAAAGCATGCTGTTGTCATGTTTGCCTCCGATTGGAAAACAAAACAATTAATTACGGTTCGTGGTCAGATATTATGTTTGTACAGCAATAAATCTCTCACAGCTTCACACTGTATTCAGCTGTATCATTCCACTGGATATCTGCACAATTGTAATAGAAGGGATATTGATGCTAGGAACAGGAAGAAAGGGGTTTGATGAGTTTGTCGTATTTTCTAAACCTGATAGCAAAATAGAATCTCCATTCATCTATTGAACTGAAAATAAAAGATAGTTATGGGAATTTGCCGCATTTATTGGTACCACTAAATCAGGATTTTTCTATTGTCCTATAGTAACATAAATAACCTTTAGTATTTGCATGTTTAACTTAAATACTCTTTCTGTACAAGATCCAGAAAAGCTGTGCTTTAATCCAAACACATTAATAACTCAGTAGCTAATGAGATAATTTCAAAACAATTGGCTTTGTGGGAGGTACCAATTCATAAATATTTATTTGAAAAATAGTCATGATTTGATTGACTGAGCGTTGTGTATTTGGGAGAATGACACTCAGGAGCACTTGATAAACAAACATAACTTTATGGTGGTGTGTTCCCCCTCGTACCTGCTGCTTCTCAGTTTGCTGCCCTACAATGCATTGCATCACTTCCTTGTATACAATACTATAGCAGAGCTCTACTGTGAGCCGAAAGAACTATATAACATTCCCACCCCCGCTTAACTTGTACATCCATAAAACAAGTTCAACATGAACAAAAGTCAATAATTAGTCACTACTATAAATTTAAGTGGTCTGGAGGTCATTGCTCTCCAAACGGTTGACGACAAACCTCTGGCATTTTCATGTTCACACTGACATCAGCGGTGGTTGGTTCAACTGGCGCTAACATGGGAACTAGAGGTTGTCTCTGTGCCTGAACAGAGCGCGAGGTGCTGACTTCCTCAGTGGTGTTTGGTAGCGTAGGTTGCAGTAAAGTCTTGACGGCTGGACCCGAATTCTCAACGTGTTCCAATTTCAGGAATCTGTTTTTTCAGGTAGTAATGTCTCTTTCCAGATAATGTTATCGGAGGTCTGGACAGCGTGAGAAATAGGTTTAGTTTGCACAAGGAATGAGGCAGGAACCCATTTGTTTCTTTATATGTTACAAGACTCCTTGTCCCTGGTGGAAAACTCAAGTGCTTTCTGTGCTTTCACGCCATTCCACTTGTGCATCTTGTTGTTGTCACATAAATTTCCTTGGTTTTTGGAGGTTTTAGAAGATCAAATGCAGAACATAACTGGTTTTTCATCACGAGTAATGCAAGAGAGATCTTGGTCGGGGCATGTGCGGTATTTCAATAGACCAATAAGAATTTACTGAGGTATTGGATAAGTGAACCTTGTTCTTTGGTTGTTTTCATCGTTTGTATGATAAACCACTCCTCCAAATGGTTTAGCAAGCGCATGTCCATTATCTTTGTCACCAGTGTTTTTGGAGAGCACCACTTAGGAACACTCGATAAACGAATGCAACTTTATTATGGTATGTTCTTTCTCACACCTGCTGCTTCTGTTCCCCATTTTATACTGCATTGCATCACTTACTTGGATACATTACCACAACAGCATTTAATGGTGAGCCAAAAGGGACAAATAAATAACACTTGAGTTTCCGGTGGTTACCTTTGATTAACTGATAGTCTGAATATTTTAGTTCAATTCACTAAAAATTGAATCAGTTGAAGGCAACCCAATTGAGAAATTCAAAAGGTAGAATAAATCAGTCATCAATAATAAGCTGGATTTTGTGGTCAGTGGGAGTGCTCACCACTAAATAAATCTAGAGAAAATTTCACCTCTTAGTGTCATACAGCAGTACTGCAGCTGATTGCAGCTTTCTTCACTGGGCACAGTGCGAAGCTTGAGTGACTAACATCAGCCAGTCCAAACACCAATCATAAATCCCCCAAAAACCTGGCCAAAAAAACTAATTTATCAGCAGCATTCCATGATTATAAAGTTACTTGATTGAAGAAGATGCAGCTTTTTAAGGCGTTTCAAGTAGCTGGAGTGGAAAAGTTGATTGCAGTGATTGCTGATTTTATGGAGGTCACATAACAGCTGTTTATGTCAGAGCACTGAGTAATAGACCACAACTTCAGGACTTCCTCAATAATCTGCACGTGCCTGACATCTTAAAATTGTGCTTAATTTCTGGGGACTAAAATTACGTTGAAAACCGACAATGCATTGTTGACATCATTCACCAGCTCCCCACCCAGCACCCTAACAAAATCCACTAAATATAACTAGATCCCAGTGGAGCATCCAAGTTTCCAACAATGTATGCACGTTTGGTACTCAGGGCTTTCATGCCTCCAATTTAAAAGTGCATTTTATTTTGTTCCCTGCTCCAGTTTCTCTTCCCTTTTGAGTATGGATGCAAGTCGCTTTTGCTCCTCATTAAGATGACGTTTATTTATTTATGAGACTCCACTGAATGGCCGCAAGCCTTCCAAAAATTGAGGGATCATTATAGTGAATTCCAATCCTAACCTGCACTGATCTCTAATCAAGATTCTTACAGCAGTAGTTGCTGGATAACAATCAGGAGCAAGTAGTATGCTCAATCTCATTCCCTCTCTCCAATGCAAGAGTGGCAAGGCTGATTGTAATGATCAAAACCTGCTGGAGTGGAAGAAGCAGTGTCATAATCTTCCAAACATCACCAGTAATAAGCACTTGCATATTTGAATGATCTGTTAATGGCTAAAATGTAACAAAGGCAATTTTCTGAACGCAAATTTCTAGACTGTTAATGCTTTGTCAAACAGGTAAGCTGTTGAGCTCAAGTTTTTTTCTCCAATTGCTTTTGGATATTTTAATTCTACCATTTAGTATTTTCTGAAAAAGCTACGACAGCAAACGGTATACTCGAAAATCGCGCCATGCAGATTTTTATGAGATTTGGTAGTTCGACTAGCAGCTAACTGCTTGTCTTGCACATCCCATGCAAATGCTGCATCAATGTACACAGTATCCTAAAACAAAGTCAAGTTTATGGCAGATGCCATTATTTGTTTAACACGGGGCAAATAAGAGGACAGAGAATGTATTCTATCTTGTACAAGAGATGTGCTGGGTTATAATATTTGTTTTTCACCCGCGTCTGATGCGGGATGCAACTTGTAGGGAAATTACAGATTTTAACAATAAAAAGTTATAAATGCAGCTAATTTCAATAAATTAAAAGTAGACTGGAATAGGGAGAATGTGTGCAGTGAGAAAAGGATAGTTTTCTTGAAGTGGATTCAGGTGTGTTTTCACAGATAACATGTTGCTTCTCCATGAGGAGTGAAGCGCTGCTTGACCTGGTTCTGGACAAAGAGTGACCATAATGTGGTTAGGTTAAAAGTGTTAAGAATAGAACAGGAAGAACAAGGGTTCAGCATGAGAATGTGCTACTGGAAAGAAAGCACATTAAAGCAAGCCAAAAAGAATTCTCTCTGATTGAATGGGAGGAAATGTTGGCAAAAAGAGTGGTAAAGCATCAATGGGAATCACTGCTTTCCACTTAGTCTTCCAAAAAACTTTGATATGGGGCTATTCAGCAAGACCAAAGCCTCTTGCAATAATGATAATATATTGAGGCAAAATGGCTTGCAGGATGTAGGAAAAAGTGAGATGGATTTGGATTTGTTTGGAGACTCAACTTCAGAGGTGTCCAACTGAAATCAGTGTTGGGACTTTTCTTTACTATTTTTATTAATAATCTGGTGGTAGGTGTTCAAGGCTGAATCTACAAATTTACAAATGATACGAGGAACTACAAGGGTTAGAACTATAGATGATGCGTGACTGCTGTGGGGGGGGTGTCATACTATGCTGGAGGATTGGGCTCAGCACAGACAAATGATGCTGGATTTGGATATGTGCACTGTCATTCATGTGACCAGGGGGAATGTCCAACATTCTTGCACCTTTCAGGAAAAAGCATTAAAGTTTGAGAAAGTACAAGATCTGGGTATTCCAAGGCCCCAATCGCAAAAGGTGCATGAAAAATGTTGTGAATTAATATCCGGAACAAAAAGGATGTCAGGATGTGTTCAGAGGACTTTTGATTGCAAGAGAAACCCCATGCTAGTTTGCCGTTGCAGAAAATATCGGTCAAGTCTCATTTAGGATACTGTGCCCAGTTTTGCTCCCCTCACATACTAGGTGATACTGAGACTGAACAGAATGCACAGAAAGGTTATTCATTCCCAGTCTAAAGCAACTTAGCTATTGTGAAAGGAGTTGGGCCTCCAGACTTCATGGAAGTGTGGACATACGATGACTCGACTGAAGTTTTATGGCGATGAAGGGAATTGATTGTATTCGCATTGACACTTGTTTCATTTTAAAAAAGTTAGGGAGGACTAGTCTTAAACAGTAGGTCAGATCTAGGTTAGAGGTCTGGATGTTGATTTTTCTCTGAGGGACAGCACTGTAGCACAATGGTTAGCACTGCTGCCTTACAGTGCCAGACACCCAGGTTCAATTCCAGCCTTCGGTAACTGTCTGTGTGGAGTTTGCATGTTCTCCCAGTGTCTGCGTGGGTTTCCTCCGGGTGCTCCGGTTTCCTCCCACAGCCTAAAGAGGTGCAGGTCAGGTGGATTGGCCGTTCTAAATTGATCCTTGGTACCCTCAGGGGGATTAGCAGGGCAAGTACGTGGGGTTACAGGAATAGAGCCTGAATATCTTATTCTCTGTATATCATGAATATCTGACACAAGGGGAGTTAAATATCAGATCTTTCTGAATGGGCTGGAGTTCACAGAAGAAACCATTAAAGCACTATAAATACTTCCATTACTTGGTAAGCAGCTATGTCATGTCATCCTGATAATGCTAAAGACCTTGGTTGCTGGGGACAAACACAGGTCATATCCAAACAAAATGTTTATTCTGAGACAGGTCTTGAGATTCAGGGAGAGATTAGCTATGCCAATCAAAATATGCAGTGATCATGTATTGGGGGGATTGTTTTACTTTGGTCCTCAAGGAAGAGAGGTTGATTCAACTGCAAAGGTCATCTTAATGAAATCCCCTAGCCAGAATGTCGTTGACCTTGAGGGAACTCAAAGGGAGCTCATTGGCTTGCCTCATGCTGTGTGGGCTGGAGGAAGCATGGGTTTGCGATCCATGAAAATATTTGGTGCTGCCATTTACTAGCATTAGGCTCTTGACACATAATTGAGTTCCATGAATGCAGTGCCTGCAAGCACCTTAACATCAAACTTCTCCATGACCAGGCCTATGAAGGTGAGGTTAGGTTACGAACCTGATTTCTCCTCTGGAACTGAAATGTGATATTATACCCCTTCTATATGCAGTGGCCTATTTCTCAACCACTCATTTTGATATGATCCAACTTCTATTAACAACCCCATAGCAAACTCGAGATTGAGGGTTAGCTTATTTACACACACTCAAATGTGGGATGAGTGCTGTACCGTGGCCTTATCATTCAAAATAGAAATAGGGGATTGAGAAAGGAAGACATACAGGGCCAAGGTCAGAGAATAAAGGTTTCCTTGTTTCATGTAAGTCCAGAATCAAAGTTCAATGGTGAATTTATTCACAGAGGTTAGCTGGCTAAACTTTTCCAGTTGAGTTGACTTTCGCAGAAAGCTGGCCACAGACAGATGAATTAGTCTTGGAGGTGATGGTACAGAAGGTCTAGTTGAAATCGCATAGATCGGGGCCAGGCATTCAAACCTGGATAGAGGCCTTTTGCTGCGTTACTTGGTAGGTAGAAAGCTGGCAGACTGCGTTTTGCAGTACAGCAAGACAATGGTTGGAATTTTCTCAAAACATATTAGTGTAAAGTTCAGACTGAAAACCAGCATGCATCTCTTTGGATGAACAGCTGGATTTTCACTTCAGATTTTCTGGCACTGTGCACAGAGAATCTGGGAGCATGGATTGTGCCAGCATTCTGCCGAAGCAGGGCTTGTTGGAGTCAACAAGGCTGGCTCCACAGAGGGTGCAGTGCCATCATTAAAAGGGCATCTCAATCTGCTCCAAGCATGGACATGCAGGACCCCCCATCACACAAGCATCAGTGCACAGGGGGAACACATATGGGGAATCCCCCCAGTGAGGTTCCCCCGAGGGCACATCCTGACAATGCTATCCTGACAATGGCATCTTGAGGAGAATTGTTTGATAGAGCAGACGCAGCACGGTTTCGTTAAGGGGAAGTCGTGTCTGACGAATTTATTGGAGTTCTATGAGGATGTGTCTAGGGCGGTGGATAGAGGAGAGCCGGTGGGCGTAGTGTTTCTTGATTTTCAGAAGGCGTTTGATAAGGTGCCACACAAGAGGTTATTACAGAAGGTTAGGGGGCATGGAGTTGGGGGTAGGGTGTTAGCGTGGATAGGGGATTGGCTGTCAAATAGGAGGCAGAGAGTGGGGGTCAATGGGTGCTATTCGGATTGGCGGTTGGTGACTAGTGGAGTGCCCCAGGGGTCGGTGCTGGGGCCTCAGCTATTCACAATTTATATGGATGATCTGGAGGAGGGAACCAAGTGTATGGTGTCGAAATTTGCTGATGACACCAAGATTGGTGGAACGGCAAATTGTGCGGAGGGTGTGGAAAGTCTGCAGAAGGATCTAGATAGGCTGGGCAAATGGGTCAGGAACTGGCAAATGGAATTTAATGTTGGCAAGTGTGAAGTTGTCCACTTTGGTAGGAATAATAGTAGGAAGGACTATTACTTACGTGGCGAAAAACTGCAGCATGCAACGGTGCAGAGGGACCTCGGGGTCCTTGTGCATGAGTCGCAAAAACCCAGCCTGCAGGTGCAGCAGGCGGTCAGGAAGGCGAATGGGATGCTGGCCTTCATAGCGAGGGGGATTGAATATAAAAGTAGGGAGGTCTTGCTGCAACTGTACAGGGCACTGGTGAGGCTGGAGTACTGTGTGCAGTTTTGGTCGCCGCACTTACGCAAGGATATTTTGGTTTTGGAGGGAGTGCAGAGGAGGTTTACTAGGCTGATACTGGAGTTGAGGGGGTTGAGCTATGAGGAGAGGCTGAATAAACTAGGCTTGTACTGGTTAGAGTTTAGAAGAATGAGGGGAGATCTCATTGAGACATATAAGATGATGGATGGGATGGATAGGATAGAGGTGGAGAGGCTCTTCCCGCTCAGAAAGGACAGTAGGACTAGGGGGCACAGCCTCAAGATAAAGGGGGTGCGGTTTAGAACGGAGTTGAGGAGGAACTTCTTCACTCAAAGGGTGGTGAATCTCTGGAATTCTCTGCCCATTGAAGTGGTGGAGGCTGCCCCGCTAAATATATTTAAGACGCGGGTTGATAGGTTTTTGACAGGCAAGGGGATTAAGGGTTATGGGGAGAGGGCGGGAAAGTGGAACTGAGCCATGACAGATCAGCCATGATCTTATTGAATGGCGGGGCAGGCTCGAAGGGCTAGATGGCCTACTCCTGCTCCTATTTCTTATGTTCTTATTCGTTTTTGAAAACCAATGGTGATTCGCGCTGACCTAATATCACAGCAGCTGGGTAGGATAATACATTGAGGGTGGAAGTAGCATCGTGAAACTTGCTAATGATGGTAAAATATATCATAATCATGTTCATGCCCTTATGGGTTTCATCGGAAGAGGACTGGAAAGATTTCATTTGGAAATCTCGTTGACACAAATTCCATTTTTAGCCTCATATGATATTTAACAGACATTGTGGGATTTGCACCTGTAGCAGCAGAACATTAGACTCTGGGGGTCAGATCTGACTTCTGAAACATCGATAGCCTTTGTACAAATGTTGGTCTTTGCAGCCCACATGGATCATTAACATATCTTCAGGGATAATGAGGAGCAAGTTTCTTCAATATTGTCAGATTGGCATCTATTATTCAAAGGTCACAGTCAGACATGACTGCAGTCATTTTTTCCAATTTTAGTAATTATCCATGAGAGGAAAGAAGTATTTAATAAAAATAGTACGAAGTAGCAGACATAAGTGTGTTTCATCAATGACTTATAAAGACAATGAACCATCAGCCTGTTGAACACATTAGGATGAATTCCGGATGGAGACACCAAGTCTCAAAGCTGTGAAATCACAGATATGTTGCCAATGGCTTCACTATCACGTGAATAGCACGGTGGTTGAAGAATGTATTTAAGTTGTACATGGAGTTTAACTGATCCCAACAAGGCTTAGCAGGTTCCTCATGTGTCTGGATTGCATCATCATTCAGGACGGCAGCTATTTTATAAGCTTTAGTTAAATACTGGCGGTCTTGAACTGGCAGAAAGTTACACTTGAGAAAATTTTATCTGGTTAAGTTGCTTGTTTACATAATGAGCATGACATGTGCTGGATGCTTGGAAAGTTGAGTGTTTGGGTCTTGTTAGGTGACAGCCAAAACATCTGGCCTGTCTGGAAAGAGTTAGCAGTAGCAAGGAGAACACTGGAGACAGCAGATGCTGGAATCTCATCCAACAGCAAAACCTTTGATAAACTGATGCCAGGGTACATGAGTTTGGTGCCATATCTCTGCTTCATTGAGCATGATGGACAAGGATAATTGGGTTACAGCCAATGTAGGATCACAACATTCTCCAGTGAAGATCATATTGCCTCACCCTTGTCAAGATGTAGACAGCAATGATTGAGCCCATTCTCATCCAAGAGGCTATCTTCAAAGGAGGCCATCAGACATTGATATAGATCCACATGTCTTTCTCCCAATTGCATTCTGACATCAGCCAGGTCCAAAAAATGGGCACTGTGGCCTTGAAGTTACAACACTGGTAGATGCTGTGCCATATTGAAGCAAGTAACATTGATGCTTTAAGTATTGAGTCGTGAGACAAAACTGGACAGTAATTCACTATTTGCCCTAGCAGCAGATGCAATAAGCTCATTTTGCCTGAGCAACAAGTGCTAGAGGCATTCCATCATGTTCTGTATCAATGAATCCAGAGAGGGCACTAGCCCTGGTTCTCTTCTCCCAGGTCAAACAGTCAGTGAGGGAAGGGGGCAATGTTAGGATCAAGAATCAAAGCGTAGATGCTGTTCTGATGCCAATGGTCAAATAAACAGTCTCAATCTCTCGTCAGCATCTTTGTTTTAGTGCCTAATACGTGACTGCAATTGTTTACAGTATTACAGCAGAAGCTAAGTGTAGGGTCATTATCAGTGTATATATTGTGCCACATGTATTCACCAATTTCCTTTGATGACAAGAGTGAAAACATTTCCATGCACCATGTCAGAAGGTTGCATTTGGACTGACACACCAAATGGATCACATTACCAACACCATTTAGGTGAAAACACTAACTTTAATGCAACCCTAAAATCAAGCTCTACAACAAAAAACATACAAAATGCCCACACTCTCATGTGAACGAGCACCCAGCCACAAGAGGGCAATAACATATGACGCAGTTATTACTGGAAACAATCAACTGTTACCTGCAGAACGTGGAGCAGTTTACAAATAAAGTTCAATCATGTACAAAACATGTAACGTTTTTACACAAACAAAAACATTACAATATTTCAGAGTACTTAGAATCAAACATTCCAAGATTCAATAAATTTAATTGTATAAAATTCAACATAAAGATATCCAAACAAGAATTTTGAAATATGTCAAGGACTGAATATAATTGTCATGACAGGAATATTGCCAGCATGAGATAAAGAATGAATTCAGTTTATATCCAATTTGAAGTAAGCTGTTTGTTTTATAATCAGAGTTTTTACAGAAAATTAGTTTATATTGTGTACAAATCACTATAGCACTACTGAAAAATGTTCTATTTGACAACCAACTCCTTTAGCTGTCTACTTATTGAATGATGGCATGTCTAGCTAACCAATATTCAGGACGTTTTATGGTTTCCAAACTAGTAGACAGCACTATCCATCTAATCTAGAAGCAACTGTTAATCAATGTGGTAGCCCAGTTCATCACCAAACCAGCCTTGCATTCACTGACTCTATCTACGCTTCCCGCTGCTTTGGAAAAGCAGCCAGCATAATTAAGGACCCCACGCACCCTAGACATTCTCTCCTCCACCTTCTTCTGTCAGGAAAAAGATACAAAAATCTGAGGTCACGTACCAACCGACTCAAGAACAGCTTCCTCCCTGATGCTGTCAGACTTTTGAATGGATCTATTTCATTGATCTTTCTCTATACCTTATCTATGACTATAACACTATATTCTGCACGGTCTCATTTCCTTCCCTATGTACGATATACTTTGTCTCCATAGGACGCAAAAAAAATACTTTTCACTATATACTAATACATGTGACAATAATAAATCAAATCAAAATCAACTTCTTCACAATAACCACATAATTCTCAAAAGCACTCACCATTGTCTTGAATCCAAATTTTTCAGCTCCCTTAACAGCTTTGAGTTTTTCTTCAGAAGATGGAAGCTATTCCTTAAAACAGAAAGGTACAAGTATCTTAGAACCAAGAGAAAAATGTAAGTACCAATTTATTTTCCTACAAGGGCTAATAGCTTATTTAGGAATTGACATTCAAAAATAACTCATGCACTTAAAAAAAAAACACTTCAGCATAAAAGAAAAGAAATTGCTTGGATTTGAAATCTATGTAACACAACTGACTAGTCAGAAAAACTGGGCAGCAATGTCTGGTCATAAACTTCAAGTAAAGGCTAATGTTTATGGGACTTAGCTAAGCTTTATCATAAATGCGCAGTAGACGGACTGAAAACAGAATGAAATGCTGGTTCGGTGGAAGCTTTTCGGAATTGTGAAGCTTGAGAAACCAGCCACAACCTTGCATTTCTATGGTGCCTTTAATGCAGTGAAATGCCCCAAGGCATTTTGCAGGATCATTATCAAAGAAGATTTGACACCAAGCTACGTAAAGAGCAGTTTGGATTGATGGCCAAAAGCTTGGTTAAATAGGTAAGTTTTTTAAGGTGCATCTTCAAGGAGAAGAGACAGAGGTGAACAGGAGATTTTTATGATAGAATTTCAGAACTTAATGCAGGAATGATTAAAATCAGGGATGCATAAGAGGGCAGAATTGGAAGTGCACAGAAAATTTGAAGACTTGGAGGACTGTAGGAGGTTGGAGAGAGAGGGAGGGACAAGGCTATTGAGGAATTTGAAAACAAGGATTAAAACATTTACATGAAAGGCACTGGGAGGCAGTAAGTTATTGTACGACAAGTCTAATTATCAAGCAGGACTAATTATCAAGCAGGACTTGGCACAAAATAGAATATAGGTGACAACATCAAGGGCCTATAATTATGTAGCATCTTCAGCACAGCTTTGCATTTGAGCTTTATGGAGGATTGGAAGCTGTCCTGTAAGGCAGTAGAATAACTAAGTCAGGGGGGTGTGTGTGTGTGTATGTGGGGTGGTGTGTGTGTGTGTGTGTGTGTGTGTGTGTGTGGTGGTGGTGGTGGTGACTAAAATATAAATGGGAATTTGCATGTTCTGGTAGAAAGTGGGCTTAAATGGAGGTGGTGTGGACCAAGTTGTAGTGGTTAATGATGAAGAGGATGAAGGTAGCGCTTCCATCACTTTCTGAGGAAGAGGCCCAAAGTCTCAACCTTCAGGAAAAAATGGAAGGATCTTAAATGGTCTTAAAATGGAGGATCCTTTGTTTTTAAGCAGCGAAACTCTAGTTCTAGATACTCCCAAAAGAGGGAACATCCACTCTCAGGATCTTGTTTGCTTCAAGTTGAGGGGATTGAGCTATGAGGAGAGGCTGAATAAACTAGGCTTGTACTCGTTAGAGTTTAGAAGAATGAGGGGAGATCTCATTGAGACGTATAAGATGATGAATGGGATGGATAGGATAGAGGTGGAGAGACTCTTCCCGCTCAAAAAAGACAGTAGGACTAGGGGGCACAGCCTCAAGATAAAGGGGAGGCGGTTTAGAACGGAGTTGAGGAGGAACTTCTTCACTCAAAGGGTGGTGAATCTCTGGAATTCTCTGCCCGTTGAAGTGGTGGAGGCTGCCTCGCTAAATATTTTTAAGAAGCGGGTTGATGGGTTCTTGATAAGAGAGGGGATTAAGGGTTATGGGGAGAGGGCGGGAAAGTGGAACTGAGCCATGACAGATCAGCCATGATCTTATTGAATGGCGGGGCAGGCTCGAAGGGCTAGATGGCCTACTCCTGCTCCTATTTCTTATGTTCTTATGTTCTTATGTTCAATCAATTACTCTTCTAAACTCCAGTATTCCCAAACTTTTCTCATAAGACAATCCACTCCTTCCAGATATTTGTTGAATAAACCTTCTCTGAACTGCTCCAATACATTTACATCCTTTCTTAAATAAGGAGAGCAATACTATACACAGCAGTCCAGATGTGGTTTCACCAATGCTCTGTATAACTGAAGCACAACCTCCCTACTTTTGCATTTAATACCTTTTGCAATAAATTATAGCACTCTATTAGCTTTCCTACTTACTTGCAATACCTGCATATTAACTTACTGCAATTCATTTACTAGGATGCACAGATCTCTCTGCATCTCGGAACTCTAATTTCTCATCCGTTTTTTATTTTTCTTTCCAAAATGGAAAATTTCAGATTTTTCCCACATTATACTCCACTTGCCAGATCTTTGCCCTCTCACTTAACCTCTCTTTATCCTTAAGTCCTTCATAACTTATTTTCCTATCTTTGAGTCATCAGCAAATTTAGCAACCGTAACTTCAGTCATTTATATAAATTGTATGCAGTTGAAATATCAATTGTCACATTTTACCAACCAGAAAAAGATCCATTTATGCCAACCCCATTTCCTGTTAGTTAGCTAATCTTCTATACATGCCCATATGCCACCCCAACACCATGAACTTTTCATTACCACATTTGAAGTGGCACTTCATCAAATGCCTTCTGGAAATCTAGGTACAATACATCCACCAGTTCCCTTCATCCACAGCACGTCTTCTTCAAAGAATTCCAATAAATTGGCTAAACATGATTTTCCTCTCATAAAACCATGCTGACTCTGCTTGATAACTGTGAAATTTCTAAGTGCCCTGCTGTACCATCTTTAATAATAACTTCTAACACTTTCCCTATGACAGATGCTAACCCATCTCATCTGTAATTTACTGCTTCGGTCTCCCTGACTTTTTCAATACGTTTGCTATTTCCAAATTTAATGGAACGGTCCCCAAATCTAAAGAAATTTTGGAAAATTAAAATGATCAAGCTAGGCTAGGCTGGAACTATCAAGCTGAGCTATCTCATTAGCCACTTCTTTTAAACCCCTAGAATGAAGCTCATCAGAACTTGTCAGTCCACAGCTCCAAAAAAATTACTCAGTATTACTTCCCTCATGATTGCAATTTTCTTGTGTTCCTGAGTTCTCCATCTCTGGGATGCGTTCAGCATTCATGACCTGGCTGTCGAATGATGTCACCAAGGGTTTGAACGGAGGAGGGCGCCAAGGATCAAATCTCGGGAGGCTCCAAGGGTAATGGTTCAGACGTGGTAGAGAAGCCATTGTGTGTGATTCTCTGGCTATGACTGGGTAGCTAAGAATGCAACCAAGTGAGGGGATTCCGGTCTAGCTGGAAGACAAAATAGACACTTCGGAAATTGGGTGGTGTGGTCAACCATGCCAAAGACCACAGGAAACTCGGGAAGGATAAGGAGGGACAGTTTGCCATGGTGATTGTCACACAGGATGTCACCTGTGTCTTTGATTAGGGCATTTCAGTATTGTCACGTGGGCGGAAATCCGATTGGACAGATTCAAACATAGGAAGGAGCAGTATGGTGGCACAGTGGTTAACACTGCTGCCTCACAGCACCAGGGTCCCGAGTTCGATTCCCAGCTTGGGTCTGTGTGGAGTTTGCACATTCTCTCTGTATCTGCATGGGTTTCCCCCAGGTGTTCCGGTTTCTTCCCATAGTCCAAAGATGTGCGAGTTACTCTACATTGCCCGTTAGTGTCAAAGGGACTAGCTAGAGTAAATGTATGGGGTAATAGGGATAGGTCCAATTGGGGTGGGATTGTGGTCAGTGCAGGCTCAATTGTTCAAACGGCCTCTTTCTGCGCTGTAGGATTCTATGATGCTATGAATTGTGGTAAAAACTAACATGTATTTAGCAGGTAACAATACATTTTAGGAATCGCGAGGAAAGGGATTTGGAGATGGGCTAGCAGTTTGCATGGACAGAGAAGTCAAAGGTGGGTTTTCTGAGCAGAAAGGTGATGACAGCAGATTTGAAGGGGAGTGAAATAGTATCCATGGAGAAGGAACCATTAAAGATATCAAGGGTTTTAATAAATGCCTCGCAAAAAAGTCGCTCTTTGGAAATACTACATTCCAGTTTTTTTGCTAATGATGAAAAACAGACAAATTCATTAACTCATCGCATCTAATTACTTTTCTGGCTGTAATTATTTAATTTTCAAATCACCTAGATAAATGCAAAACGAAGAATGGGGTTTTCACCAATCTTTAACAAAAATATACAGGATATGTCTGAATATTTCACAATAATAATTTTTGATCTTAATTTTCCAATGGGAACAAGCTGATTACTTTAAGTACTGACTCTCAGTGAATCCTTAAAATTGGCTCAGGGTGTAAAGAAAGAGTAATGATATTAACTCTGGATTTTAAGCAAGTTTCTGTTAAAGGTAGGAAAATGTCAGCAAAATTATCCGAGTCCACTGTTGTAGACATGGACATCAGCTGATAAGCATTCAGCTGCAGACTGCCTTTATCCGAGTCTCATGGATGTCTCAGCTATCCTTTTATGGATTAACTCTGCTAAGCCCAGACCTCTCCACAAAGCAAGCGATAACTCAGCTGTAGTTATCTAATTCATCAGTTACAGATAACAGTCTCCAGTGACTTTCTTGATCCAGGGTTCATGGGAGTTATGCCTATTCAGAATCCAATTAATTGGACAATGTAATACTTTGAAACACAAGATTCTCAATTAGCTAGAGAAGAAGAAATGTATAAAAACAACTTGAGAATAGATATTTCAGAATTCAAAGCTTGACTTGCCACAAAACCTTTCAGCCCAAAATCTGCAAAACACTAAACTCTGTTTTGCATGGTGAGATCTCTCAAGCATGTGTGTCATAATTAATACTATTCATTGTATACTTGAAAACCAATAAATGCCACTGGTTCCCATTACCTAGTGAAATAACTTATAAACACGACCATCCACTCTCAAATGGCCTTTTGTGGTTTCTTGCAGTCTTGGGCAGAGCAGGAGGCATACCAAACTGTGACACAACCAGAAAGAATACTTTCTACGGTGCATCTGTAAAAGTTAGTGAGAATTATAGCTGACATGAATGCAGCCCAAATCATCACACAAACCAAGCTTTCACCCATTGACTCTGCTGCCTCAGCGAAGAAACCAGCATAATTAAGGATGCCACACACCCTGGACATTGTCTCTTCCACTTCTTCCATTGGGAAAAAGATACAAAAGTCTGAGGTCAAGTACCAACAACACAAGGACAGCTTCTTCCCTGCCGCCATCAGACTTTTGAATGGACCCACCTTGCATTAAGTTGATCCTTCTCTACATCCTAGTTATAATTATAACACTACATTCTGCATGCGTTCATTTCCTTCTCTATGAACGGTATGCTTTGTCTGTACAGTGCTCAAGAAACAATACTTTTCACTGTATGCCAATACATGTGACAATAATAAATCAAATTAAAAAGAACAACCGGATCTTCATTTTTTCAAACTACTCTGGTGTTTTCACTCCAAGAACCTTCTATGTCTATATCATCTACATCAAGGTGTTCAGGAAAGGAGGGTTGGCAGTATTGATTAAGGAGAACACTGCAATGGGGCAGGGTAAGAGAGAGAGAGGGGGGGGAAGAGAGAGAGAGAGAGAGAGAGAGAGAGAGGGGGGAAGAGAGAGAGAGAGAGAGAGAGAGAGGGGGGGAAGAGAGAGAGAGAGAGAGAGAGAGAGAGAGAGAGAGGGAGGGAGGGAGGGAGGGGGGGAGAGAGAGAGATGTCCCAGCAGGATACAATACATTGCTCAGTGTGGTCTGTAGGATACCAAGTTGTGGTAAAGATGCATTGGAACAAATTTGCAAACTAATTACAAAGTAGTGCAAGAATTGTAGTGTAACATAGAAACACAGAAAATAGAAGCAAGACCAGGCCATTTGGCCTGTTGAGCCAGCTCCGCCATTCATTTTGATCATAGCCGATTGAATTCAATATCCTGATTCCTTTTTTTTCCCCCCATATCTCTTGATCCCTTTAGGCCTTAGGGCTAAATTAGAGCTACATCTAATTTCCTCTTGAAATCACACGACATTTTGGCCTTACTTTCTGTGGTGGTGAATTCCACTGCTCTCTGGGTGAAAGGATTTCTACCTCACATCAGTCTTAAAAAGTATACTCTATATCCTGAAACTATAATCCCTAGTTCTGGATTCCTTTACCATTGAAAATGAGTTGTTATAATGGGGGCTTTAATGATCTTAGTATAGACTGGGAAAGTACCAGTGTGAAGGGTAGAATGGAGCAAGTGTTCCGAATGTGTTCAGGAGAATTTTCCACAGCAACAGGCTTCAAGTCCAATGTTTTTTTTAAATTCATTCATGGGATTTGGGTATTGCTGACTAGATCAGCATTTATTGCCCATCCCTAACTGCCTTTGAGAAGATGGTGGTGAACTGCCATCCTGGACTATTTATTGCAGCCTGTGTGGTGCAGGTATGAGGCATTGATAAACCTGGTACTTGGGAATGAGGTGGACCAAGTGGCAGTAGGAACAGTGTTCATTTTGTCATAAGGTTTACTTTGTCTATGGAAAAGGTCAAGGAGCAATCCAAAGCAAGAATAATTAACCTGGAGAAAGCCAACTTTAATGGGGTAATCAAAGGTAAACTGCAATTGAATGGTGGGTTGACGTTAAAGAAGAGTAGCACAGTCAAGCTATGTTTCTATGAAGGAGAAAGGTAGGGCAAACAAATCCAGAGCTCCCTGGACGACAAAAGAGATGTACATTGATGAAGATGAAGAAGTAATATATATGACAGATCTCTGGTAAATAAAATTGAAGACCAGATTGAATATAAAAGATTCAGGAGGAACTGAAAAAGCATACGAGAGAAATAAAAACGGAGTACAGAGACTGGCAGTTAACATAAAAGAAAATCCTAAAGTCTTCTATTGACATAGAAATAATACAAAGGTGATAGGAAGAGAAAAAGAGTGGATTAGGGACCATAAAGGAGATCCACACATTGAGGCAGAGGGCACGGCTGAGGTATTAAATGAATACTTTGCATCTGTCTTTACCAAGGGAGATGCTGCTACACAGGTCATTGTGAAAGAAGAGGTAGTTCAGATATTATAGGGGTTTAAATTGATACGGTGGGGTTATTGGACAGGCAGTCTGTACTTAAAAATTAATAAGGCACTAGGATCAGGTGGGTTGCACTCCAAGGATGCTGAGGAAAGTGAGAGTGGAAATGGGGAGGCACAGGCCATAATTTTCCAATCTTTCTTAGATTTAGGGGTGGTGCCAGAGAGCTGGATAATTGCAAATGTTTACACACTTGTTCAAATGGGTGTAATACCCAACAACTGCAGGTCAGTTTTCCCTTGGTGGTTGTGAGGCTGTTAGAAGCACTAATTAAGGACAAAATTAATAGTCACATGGATGAATGCAGGTTAATTAAAGATAGTTAGCATGAAATTGTATGGGCAATCCTATTTAATTAACTTGCTTCAATTGCTTCAGTTTTTCTGATGAGATAACAAAGAGGGCTGGTGAGTAATACTTTTAAATGATGTATGTGGACTTCCAAAGGTACCTGATGAAGTGCCTTGTATCGGATTTGTGAGCAAACTTATAGCTCATGAAATAAACTTGGACTGTAGCAACATGGATGCAAAATTGTTGGACTGACAGGAAGCAGAAATTATTTAATAATAATTGTTATTTGGATTGGAGGAGAAATTATAGTTTAGTTTCCCATGGATTGCAATTAGGAGCTCTCTTGTCCTAATATGCATTAAGAACCTACATCTTTGGTATACAGGACATAATTTCAAAGTTTGCAGACAATCTTATGGGGACAGGTTGGAGGGTGGGCTTAGATAAGGTTGTGTTCAGAGAGCTGATGCAAACTCGATGGACCAAATGGCCTCCTTCTGCACTATAGAGTCTCCATGATTCTAAAAGCAAGGAAATTATATTAGACTTGTATAAAATCTTGGTTTGGTCTCAACTGGAGGATTATGTCCAGTTATGGGCACCATGCTTTAGCAAGGGTGTGAAGACATTAGAGAGTGTGCAAAAAGATTTCATGAGAAGGCTCTCAGAACGAGAAATTACAAATATGTAGATAGATTTGAGAAGTTGGAACAGTTTTCCTTGGAAAAGAGGTTGATTGGAATTTGATGGGGGTAACCAAAATCATGAGAGTCTGGACAGCGTAGATAGAGAGAATGTGTTCCCATTGGGAAATGTGAATCAGAGGACACAGATTTAAGACATTTGGCAAAAGAAGCTATGGAACCAAAAGGATTTTTTTTTCATGCAGCGAGTGGTTCAGATGTGGAAATACCACCTGAGAAAATGTGGTGCTGGTCGGTTTAATGGAGACATTCAAGAGGGAATTGAATTATCACTGGAAATGGAAGAAGGTGCAAGGGTTCAGGGAGAAAACAAAGGTGTCTGGCACTAGATGAATTGCTCCTTTGGAGAACCAGTACAGACACAATGGGGCAAAAGGCCTCTCTCTGTGCTGTACCATTCTATGATTCCATTCTGTGTCTCAGGTTTCAGATGAAATATTACATCAGTTTTGTTTTACCTTTGGCAATAACAGTTTCCCACAAATTAGCACTGGATATTGATATAGAAGTGTTCAGAAAGTCAATAAAAATAGGGGAAATGGTTTTGCTTTTAACACCTATGCTTATTAACAGGTACAGGTTGAGTATTCTTGATCCAAAATCCTTAGGACTAATTGCACTTTTGGTTCCAGGTGCTGCGTATAAACTTACATTACAATAACCTAAGCCTAGGCTAGCTATAGTGGAAACTTAAAAAAATGGCTAGAAAAGTAAGATGTATCACAAAATAATAACTACACGATATCTGTAATAAGTTTCTTTTTGACATGTTCACCACAAATTGCAAGGTGAACAGTGCAGACAAACTATACCGCCCACACTGATATGGTTAAAAAAGTGCAATTTTTGGAAGTGTTCAGTTTTTGGATTTGGAGATAAAAAATGCTTGACCTGTGGTTAAAAAAATATTAGGCCACAGTTTTCTACTTCTATGCCTGCAATTTTCCACCTGTTCCCTTTAAAAAGGGTCGAAAATCCTGGAGTATTGATTACAGGAACATAAAACTTCAACATTGATAGAAACATAGAAACTAGAAGCAGGAGTAGGTCATTCGACCATTCCAGCTTGCTCCACTAGTCATCATGATCATAGTAAGAAGTCTCACAACACCGGGTTAAAGTCCAACAGGTTTATTTGGAATCACAAGATTTCAGAGTGCTGCTCCTTCATCAGGCGCCTCACTGATTGTCGAGCAGTGTTCACTCATCCCTTGTCGTAGCGTTTATCGACAAGGCTCGACAATCACCAGGCAAGACTGCTGTCTTCCCGTTGGCAAACACTTCACCAGTCACGGGCATTCGGCCTCTGATCCTCGGGTAAGCGTTCTCCAAGGCAGCCTTCACAACACACGACAGCGCAGAGTCGCTGAACAGAAACTGATTGCCAAGTTCCGCACACGAGGACGGCCTCAACTGGAGTCTTGGGATCATGCCACTCTATTTGTAACGCCCATGACTTGCCTGAGCTTGCAAAATCGCACTTACTGTCCTGTCTGGAGACAAGACACATCTCTTTAACCTATGCTTAATGCTATCTCCACTCACATTGTCTGCACCTTTAAGACTTGATTAGCTGTAAACACTCGCATTCTAATCAGTATTCTGTAAACTGAGTGTGTCTCTTTACATCCCCTGTTTGTGATCAGAACTCTCCACTCACCTGACGAAGGGTCAGAGGCCCGAAAGCTAGTGGCTTTTGCTAACAAATAAACCCATTGGACTTTAACCTAGTGTTGTGAGACTTCTTACTGTGTTTACCCCAGTCCAACGGCAGCATCTCCACATCATGCTTCAGAAAGCCAGTTGAAGGACAGAATTGGGAGCCAATCCTTCCAGTAATAAAAACAGAAAACACTACAGATACTCAGTAGCTTAGGCTGTGGAAAGAAGGAGTTATTTCAGGTTGATGACCTGAACATACTGTTTCTCTCTCTCTGTGGATGCTGTCTGAACAGCTGAGCATTTCCAGCATTTTATAGTTTTATTTCAAATTTCCAAGATCTATAGTAGTTCAGCTTCACATCAATCTTTAAAGACTTTTTAAACATTTATTTAGAGTTATGCATTTGTACCACCTAATCCAAGGAACAGTTTAATCTGTGTCCATTTATAGGGTTATAAGCGAACTCCCTTAATTCCCACCATCTGAATACAAGAAATATATAGGTAACATGGAATCGGCCCATCTGGTCTGCACTGACCACAATGCCACCCATAACCTCCAAGCATTTACCCTAGTTAGCCCTTTGACACTAAGGGATAATTTAACATGGCCAATCCACTTAACCTGCACGTCTTTGGACTATGGGAGGAAACCGGAGCGCCCACGCAGACAAAGGGGGAATGTGCAAACTCCACAGAGATAGTGACCCAAGCCAGCAATCGAACCCAGGACCCTGGTGTTGTGAGGCAGCAGTGTTAACCACTGTGCCACCATGCTGCCCCTTTCCATGTTTGAATCTCTCCAATCAGATTTCCGCCTATATGACAATACTGAAATGTCCTAATCAAAGTCACAGATGACATCCTGTGAGACTGTCACCATGGTAAACTATACAGTTCTTTGTGTTCTTTTGTCAGTATTACCATATTTGTTGCTGTCTGAATACAAACTCATATTTAGAAAAAATAGTGATCAATTCCTAAACTCGCTTTTACAACATCTAGGTGGAGGTGGATGCTGGCATTTGTACAGTGCTAACAGAGATCAAGAAGAATATTCAATCTAGATGCAGGAAACTAAGCAACTAGTAGTTTGAAAGGTAAAACAGCAAAAGCATAAACAAACAGACATGGTAGGTTTTGCTCCTAATCTGCCAAGTAGATTGCTTCAGTCGACACAAGAGGATTTATCCTTCTAGTGTGGTGGTACGAGTTGTTTGGATAAAGAATTGGCAGGTAGGCCATTGTTAATCATTAGCAATCCCAACCTCTTTTGTGTAGGCAACTTACTCTGATGTAGTGCTGGCCACTTTTCATCAACCAACAGGAGCAAGTGAAAAAATGAACCTGAACATATTGTACACAAAACAACAGATGGTCAAGTATTGGATTACAGGTGCAAACAGAGTCCCTGAAAGGACTTTAGCATGTATTTATCCATGTAGCTGTGCTATTATTACATTTACTAACCCTTAGATACAGGGCCAGATATTTATCCTCAACTCACCTTGGACAGGACTTCATTTTTGTGTGTGTGCATGTGTGTGTGAAATTTGAAAGAAAAACTATGAGAAGTGCTTGAAAATTGCCTTTTTTAAGGAAGAAAGGATAGATAGAAAAGGTACACCATTTCTGTACAATATGTCACTGTACGAATCACATATTGTACTGGGTTATTTGTAAGCAAAAATGTTTGCAAAATATTTTTTGTAAATGTTAATTTAAGTGTAATTTAACTCCAAGTTTTATCATTCTAAGTTAGGAATGTGTACACAATTGGAATCGTAAAATAAATTTGACTGAAATTTCAGTAATTTGAAAATTATTCATATTCTACCGATATCCCCATTTTCTTCTTTCACTCTACAATGCCTAGATTCTACACCATGATATCGTTCTTAGGTGACCACAAGCAGATACCCCCGTCTTTCCCTGATGTATCTCGAGTCTAAAGAACTGCAGGCCGATTTTCAAATAACAGTGCCGACATACATCAGCAAGGTGATGAGGTTCATTTTTGGCACTCGCTTGCAAGTTTAACGTTTAAAACATCACACTTAAAAATTTTGCCTAATCTGCAACTGTAGATGGCAATTGCACCAGCATGGTGTCACAATGGTTAGCACTGCTGCCACACAGGACCAGGGATCCAGATTCAATTCCTGGCTTAGGTCACTGTGTGGCATTTGCATATTCTCCCTGTGTTTGCGTAGGTTTTCTCTGGGTTCTCCGGTTTCCTCCCACAGTCCAAAGATGCGCAAGACAGTTGATTGGTCATACTAAATTGCCACTTAGTGTCTGAGGGACTAGCAGGGGAAATACGTGAGGCTAGCAGGGACAGGGGCTGAGTGGGATTATGGCCTGTGCTGATGTGATGGGCCAAACGGCCTCCTTCTGCATTGCACGGATTCTATGATTCTACTGCAAAAACATCAAAAGATGTACAAGCATTAGGACAAGTTTACAGACAGCTCTAAGGAATGCACTGCATACGGGCTTAAATACGTAATTTGTTTGCCACAATCAGAAGCCTCGCTAGAAATGGGTAGAGCAACAGGGATAGAACGAGTAGGCATGTCATTTGTACTGAGATTAGTCAGGAGAGAATTATGGCAGGGACGAATGAATTAGCAGCAGGCTGAAAACTGAGAAAAGGCAAATATACTTAGACTGAGCTCAATGTTATAATACATACAAAGATTTTGTTTTACATGCACTGTTAAGGCAGCAATTTAAAAATGATAGACATTGCTGTTACGTAACCCACTTCCCACTGACATAAATGACTTGGATTTACATCAAGAATTTAACGAGGAACACAGCAGTTCATTCAGCATGAACAATTTGAAAATGATATATGGTAGAATTGTCACAACCAAGGAACGTCTGCAACATTGGCATGTTATCCATTGAAACTCTCATGCAGCACACCGATAATAACAAGGAAAGTGCTGTGTACTTCAGCTTAGCAAATGCTCCAGGTAATAAGCTGTCAGTAAACAGACATGCTGTAATGGTCCCTGTGGTTCAAAGCCAGACAGCAGGTACAAGGATGCTGCCGGGGTGTTATCACAATTTTCACAGACAGAATTTGAAAAATTATATAGGTACGTCTAAGTTTAGAAGTTTTGATATTTCTCCAGTTCTTTTCTTTACATTAGTAGTAAAAATGCACATCAGGATTAAAGGTCTGCTCCAGGCATAAGACTTAAGGAATGTGTTTATTGTATGTCCTATCATCTTCCATTTGGTCAGTCAAGCAGTTTGATTCTACGTAACTGATACATTTAGAACAAAATTGCTGTTCTTCCACTTCCTTCTCTTGATACAAAATCAATATGAATCCTGGCACCTCTTTGAAACAAATTCTGTCAAAAAGCACTACAGTTATCTACTCATTTCTTTTTGAATAAAAAAAACATTCATGATGATTTTAATGTGTATAATTTTGTAATGGCTCATGTCCTCCTGTGCCTTGACATCATCAAACCTCAGAAAAACTAACCTGCTTGCAATGGCCTGGATGATAAGATCTCTCATATTAACCAGTGACTAATATGTTGTGATTATCCTGGAACTCCTACAGTGCAGAAGGACCCCATTCGGCCCATTGAGTCTGCACGACACGAACAGAACAAGATACCCAGCTCCATCTCTCTGTCTTATCCTTGCAACCCCCACACATTTATCCAACTAATCCCGCCAATCTACACACCTTGGGACACTAAGGGGCAATTTAGCATGGCCAATCCACTTAACCTGCACACCTTTGGATGGTGGGAGGAAACCCACTCAGACACGGGGAGAATGTGCAGACTCCACACAGTCAGCCACCTGAGGCTGGAACTGAGCCCAGGTTCCTGGCGCTGAGAGACAGCAGTGTTAACCACTGTGCCACCGTGCTGCCCTAGATTAAGACTTAGTGGTTAAAATTAAACATTCTAATATACACATGGAGGAAAATGTGTTTAAAACAGATCATAAGAGCAACTTACAAATTAGCAATACATATAAAATTGTAACAGTGCATCAGTGATAACTCATCAATGTCCGATCAAGGGTCACTCTGATGGGCCTTTGGGATGGCTGAACTACACTGAAGACTCAGGAGATACTGAAACATTCCATCATTGGGCAAATATTAGGTGCAGGAATTCTAGCTGTAAATCAGCAGCATGTTGGAGACTTCACACTAATAACAAGGTCAGAAGTGGCAAACTGTGTGTACCACATGGGTGACAAGGAATAGTTTATGCTATCCTATTACTACTCTGTGCATAGTACACTAAGTGGGGATAAATATGAAGGTTTGTGGTATAAAAGAGATCATGGCAGCACGGACAGAAAGTAAGTAAATGAAGAGAAAACAGAAAAATAGTTAACATGGATTTTGGATTTGTGGAATAGGTGGGCAAATTTTTTTATTTTTTGAGACAGACCCAAACTAGTCAAGGGGGAACTGGGCAAGGGAGATCCGACCTTCTCAGTTGCTAAGGAAATTAAGAGGGGAACCAAGAATTGGAAACCAAAACCTTTGGCTGAAACTATACAAAAGGAGACAGGATCAGAGTTCAGAAGCTGAAGTGTCCAGACGTCAGTGGCGTAGCTAGAGGAGGAGCGACCGCTTCCCATGAGCGCATTCTTCAAAAGTGGCACCTTTTCAATGGGGTGCTCCTCACGGGCCCCTCAGATCTCTTCCCGAGATCTGAAGTCGTCGATCCGCGTACTGCAATCGCAGGATGCAATATGGATGCGGGGACTTCAGGCAGCGAGGAAGGCATGTAACCTTCCGAGAGGGCATGCAATCACGAGGATAATTGCAGAAGCCGCGAAGGACATAAATATGCAGCCACCATGACGAACGGGCAGCCAAGACCAAGCATTCCTTGCCGACGGACATTACCCGCCAAGATTGGGTGAGTAAATACATTTGGTGATTATCACTTGAAGAATTTAAACCACTACAGAGTCTAACACTGGCAGCTTTAATTTAAATAAACCAGCTCATTTAAGTACATAGTAAAGATCAAGAACAAGAGTACAACATCACAGGAATGGTTTAGTAAAAATATTTGGCGCACAATTTATAGTTTTAGTCACCACTCATTCAATACTGTGTATCATGAGAATCGTGGTGCCTTTTTAACGTGCTCGCTTGCCCTAATGTTAGAACCTGGCTATGCCCCTGCCAGACGTACAGTAAGGGCGATAAGAGGGGCTGATCCAGAAGCTAAAATATGTAGTTACTGCAGCTGTTTTTTGTTACTCAGAGACAATGTTGGTGGATCCACACCATCCAGACAGAGCTGAGGGAATTGTGTGCCATTTTTGTAAAGACGGTACCTATGAAACCCAGGTTAGCTGTTTGTTGACTGGTGATTAGAATATGTTCTGAAAATTACACTGGAATTCTTTGCAAGGAAGATAGAATTATGAAGTACTTTGTGACTGAATTTGATGACCTTTATGTTAAGTAGACTACTGAGCCAATTTGCAAGATCTGTCTTAATTGTATCTGCCATTAAATGAGTAATTTATAATCAACAATAGTTTGCCTCTTAATTCATGTTCAACTAATGTTGACTTTGGATTTTAGAGTTAAAAACGATTAACTGAGAAAGTACTTCATATTTGCTTTGTTCAACTCCATTTTGACTCTTGACTCTCGTAAAAATTATTTGGTTTTAAACTTTGGAATCTGTGGTTTCATTCTTCTGGTAACTAACTGGGATTGCAGATTTATCTGACTTTAAGAAAAAGTTACAGGTCTAGCCCAAGATCGGAACAAAATATTGGACTCGTTCAGCATTGTAAAAGTACCCACATATGCAAAACAAAGATGTGCAGGCAATGCAAAAATAAAAAGTTTGGTTAATGGTGAAGCGGACTGCAAACAATTTAGGAGAATGCAGCTACAGAAATGAGGAATCAATATCAAATACAATTTAAGAGAAGTGTGAAGATTTGAAGAGATATATATTTTAAATAATAAAACTTGACTTGGGGAATTCAGATACACATATCGTTGCAAATGGTAGGAAATACTTGGGGGTGGGGGGAAAGAATAGAAAACAAGATTCCAATTGTTCTAAACAGTAGTACATAAAACACAAAAACAAAGCGACAATGCTAACCTTGTATGTTAATCATTGGTTAGATTGCAGTTACATCATGATGTCTGGGTAAACACTTGAATAAGAAAAATGTAAGAGGATATGGGCAAAGGTAGGTGAAGGGGACTAAGCAGAGAGCTCATTCCCAAAATCATCACAGGCACAACAAGGACGACGACTTCCTGAGTTGCAAAATTTTATGATTCAGGGTGAGAATAAGTCAGCCAGAAATGATCAAAATGACAGGGAGGATGAAAAGAGTTATAGGTGTAAGAACAAAAGATATTTAGACCATAAGAGCAGAATTAGGCCACTCAGCCATCGAGTCTGCTCCATCATTCAATCATAGCTGGTATTTTTCTCATCTCCATTCTCCTACCTTTTCCCCATAACCCCTGATCCCCTTATTAATCAACAACCCTATCTATCTCTGTCTTAAAGACACTCAATGACCTGGCCTCCATAGTCTTCTGCAGCAAAGAGTTCCACAGATTCACCACACTCTGGCTGAAGAAATTCCTCCTCAACTCAATTTTAAAGGATTGTCCCTTTAGCCTGAGGTTGTTTGGATTTTGTTTTAATTTATTATTGCCACATGTATTAGGCTGATACCGGAGTTGAGGGGGTTGAGCTATGAGGAGAGGCTGAATAAACCAGGCTTGTACTCGTTAGAGTTTAGAAGAATGAGGCGAGATCTCATTGAGAAGTATAAGATGATGAATGGGATGGATAGGATAGAGGTGGAGAGACTCTTCCCGCTCAGAAAGGACAGTAGGACTAGGGGGCACAGCCTCAAGATAAAGGGGGGGCGGTTTAGAACAGAGTTGAGGAGGAACTTCTTCACTCAAAGGGTGGTGAATCTCTGGAATTCTCTGCCCGTTGAAGTGGTGGAGGCTACCTCGCTAAATATTGTTAAGACGCGGGTTGATGGGTTTTTGATAAGAGAGGGGATTAAGGGTTATGGGGAGAGGGCGGGAATGTGGAACTGAGCCACGACAGATCAGCCATGGATCTTATTGAATGGCGGGGCAGGCTCGAAGGGCTAGATGGCCTACTCCTGCTCCTATTTCTTATGTTCTTATGAGTACACAGTTTCTGGCTGCTATTCATTCAGAGATAAGGAAACGAGAGATTGCAGAATGTAGTGTTATGATCATAGTTACGGTGTAGAGAAAGATCAAGTTAATGCAGGTAAGTCCATTCAAAAGTTTGACAGCAGCAGGGAAGAGGTTGTTTTCGAGTCCTTTGCTACGTGACCTCAGACTTTTGTACCTTTCTCCCAACGAAAGAAGGTGGAAGAGAGAACGTCCGGAGTGCTTGGGGTTCTTGATTATGCTGGCTGCTTTGCCGAGGTAGCCGGAAGTGTTGACAGAGTCAATGGATAGGAGGTTGTGCCCTCTGATTCTATGTTTTTCCTACTAATGGAAACATCTCTCCACATCCACTCTATCCAGCCCTCACAGTATCCTGAAAGTTTCAATAAGGAAACCCTCATCCTCCTAAACTCCAACAAGTACAGACCCAGAGTCCTCAATCGTTCCTCATACGACAAGCTCTTCATTCCAGGGATCATTCTTGTGAACCTCTTCTGGACCCTTTCCAAGACCAGCACACCCTTCCTTAGATATGGGGCCCAAAACTGCTCACAATACTCCAAATGGGGTCTGACAAGAGCCTTACACAATCTCACAAATGCATCCCTGCTCTTGTATTCTAGCCTTCTTGACATGAATGCTAACATTGCATTTGCCTTCCTAACTACCGACTGAACCTGCACGTTAACCTTAAAAAAATCTTGAACCAAGACTCCCAAAGTCCCTTCGTGTTTCAGATTTCCCAAGCATTTCCCCATTCAGAAAATAGTCTGTGCCTCCATTCCTCCTTCCAAAGTGCATAACCTCTCACTTTTCCCCATTGTATTCCATCTGCCACTTCTTTGCCCACTATCCTAACCTAACCAAGACCTTCGGCAGCACTCCTGCTTCCTCAATACTACCAGTCCCGCTACATTTGCTACTGTTAAAAACATGCCAAGCTGCCTGTCACAATGAGAGTCCTAATTACTTGCCTTACAGCTTTACTGGTCATCAAAAGTTGAATAATAATTAGAAGCAGGGTTTTAGAAGATGGCCTCAATGTTTCTTTTGAATAAACTGATGAATTTCCAAAACTCATTCTGATTATAGCTTGTCAGTGTTTTTTTTTGTTTTTGCATGACTGCATTACAGATGAATGTAACAAATGTTCTTCCTTTTGCTCAGTGTCATTTTCAAATTACAGTGCATTCAAGCATTAAGACATCTCCCTGACATGACTGTTGCAAAATCACACTGATGCTCATGGCAGCTAAGCAAAATGAATTTCTTGGTACATTAAACACACTACAGTTTCTATAATTTTTAATACAGTATGAAAAAAGATGCATAGGTGTTAGAAATACTTAACATATCAATGAGTTACTAGGGTATTCATTGCTCATGTCAAGCTGAAAGTAGCAGTAGTTAATGAAAAAAATTGACTTGGCTAGAAAGGTCTGCACACCACCTGGTAACAGTGATGTCTGCAGATATCACGATGGTGATAAAATACTATGACGCACGAAAAAAATCAGCAAACTGCAACTGTAGAGTGGTTAAAATGGAAAACCTGAATTTCACACAGACTTAAAGGGTCAAAACAGTTCAAAGTAATACATTTCTTGAGTGTATTCATACATGTTACGGATCATCTCAGCTGCCGTGGGGGTATTTGTCACAGCAGCCAAAATGTAAGCACAGTTTTCACAGCAGGTTGTTGGATGTGGTTTTCTGGAACATCTTGTTCTTTTTGCAGTCAGCGTTCATAAATCAACAAGTCAGTGTTCATGAACCAACAAGAGAACTGGCCATAATGGATTTAATAGTTTGTAATGAGACTGAATTAGACAATAATCAAACAGTAAGGAACCTAGATAACAGTGACCATAACATGATTAAATTCAACAGTAGATTGGATAGGGAGAGGGGCAGATCGCAAACCAAGGTTTTAGAATTGGGCACCACAGGTTTCAACTGAGTCTCAAACTGACCACAGCAGACTGGGACAAGCTATTAATGGATAAAACTGCAGATGGGCAATGGGAGTTGCTAATCGCTTGAAGTTGAATTCTGAAAGCAAACAAAACTTTGTTGAGGGAAACAGATTGGAATAGAGTTCAGGCCGAGAGGAGGAAAACAGATGGAGGACAAGATGCATCCACGGCACAGTGAACACAGGTATGGCTACAATGTTAGCAGTAAAAGTAAGGGGGAGATTTTATTAAGGGTATTGAGCAGAAGGTTCAAAGAAAAACTGATCAAAGAAATAAGAATGAGGACAAAAGAGTAGTTGGAAAATCATGGGGAATAAGATGCAATGGGAGTCAGGTATTGGGAAGTGGCAGAAGTGATTGCAAATGGCAATCACTTCTGCCAATGGAGACCACAGAAGTCCCATAAATCCACCAAAAATGCAACCTACTGCCACTGGTGGCACATTTCTCCATCATACCATGCCAAACAGCCAAACAAAAGGAAGTGATAGAATTAGGAGCAATAAGGAGAATTAAGGGGTAAATATAAGAGATGGTCAAAAATGGAAGTCGACACAGAAAATGCTACACGGAGAAATAGGTAACAGAGTAAAAATAATTTCAGAAGTATTGCGCGTAGAGTTGCATGAGACGAACTGGAAATATATTAAAAATCATTCATCCGCATATACTTCTCAATAAATTCCCATTTTCATGTTTATAATGCAGATTTTCTACACAAGTATAGATGAAAAGCAACAAGAAAAGGTTATTCAGCTCTCTCGAGCCCTTTACATTATCCAATTAGATGCAGACTAATCCGTACCTCAACTCCATTTATAGATGAATGATTCACATACCTCAACGTCATTACCTACTAAAAATTCATCAATCTCAATTTTGAAAATAATAATTGCCCCAGCATCCACAGGGTACCCACAGTACTCTGGAGGAGAGAATTCCAGAATTTCACAAACCTTAATGTGAAAACATGCTTCCAAATTTCACCTCTGAATGGCCCATTGCTGTAATTACCTTTGTTACCGAAGGTGGGCCAAAGTAACTTTTTTGCCCATGTTTGTTGTTCTGTTTATCAGTAAACAATATACAAAAAAACTAATGAATGAGTTTCAATGAAACTTGACACACAGATGGGATATGGCCAAAGGAAGAATTGTTTAGTTTTTAGCAAGGATGCAGATCCTGGATTTTTTTTTTAAAAGGACTAGTCAACAGGATGATAAGGCAAATGGATTTTTTTTAAAGAATATTGTGGGTTGTTTCGTTTAGAATGCTGTGGATTGTCTCAATTTGTCACAGCTTTCAAAATATAAGCAGAGTTTTTAGAGCAGGTTATTGGATGTGTATTGAACTGAAGCTTCCTCAATAAAAATTAGGTGAGATCCTAATAATTTTTTTCCAGTTTTATAGTGACAGAACATCAACCAGATAGGGAAATGCCTCAAGAAAGAACCTTGTAATAAAGAAAAGCAGTGGCTATGTCCATTTAATCATTTTGTTACCTTTGCCACTGAAGGTGGAGGGAGGTTACGTTTTAGCCCTTTTGTTTGCCTGCAAACAATGCATCTCAAAACTGAATGGATAGATTTCAACAAATGTGGATAAAGGATCAGCTTGGAGTGTGTAGCCCTCATTATATAATTGATCTTAAAAGTTTAGAAAGTTATTCCTACTTTCAAAACAGAAAATAAAACCCTTTAAAAAGAAAGAAACTTAGAATTTGCACCGAGCTTCAAAGTATTATCACATCAGTATTTTACAGGGTGTCATCATTTTCCTACCAGCTCAGCAACTCCCAAATTGACCTCACTCAAGTAAGCCTCTTTAAACTTTGTTGCTACTCTTATGAATTTATTTTGCCTTCATAGTCACATCAAAATATTTCGAACCATGGTGACTCAATTAATAATTCAGCTCTCACGTTTAATAGGGAGCAAAAGTAGTAAGAGATGTTATCCATCCACAATTGGGGGAAGACAATGGTAGTATAACTGGACTTGTAATCCAGAGGTCCAGGCTAATGGAGAACATGGGTTCAAATACCATCACGATAGAATTTAAATTCAATTAATCAATCTGGAATTGAAAACTAGCCTCAGCAATAGTGACCACAAAACCAACATTAATAGTCATAAAACCTCATCTAGTTCACTCGTATCCTTTAGGTAAGGAAATCTGCTGTCCAGATGTGACTCCAGATCTACAGCAACGTGGTTGACTCTTAACTGCCCTCTGAAATGGCTTAGCAAGGCACTCAGTTCAAGGGCAATTAGGGAATGACAGCATTTCCAGGCCTTGGCAGCAACAACCATATCCCGTTAACAAATATAACAAACAAGATACATTTTGAATCCCACAAACATTTTCTTTCGCAAAAATCACTCATCCACCATTATCATGAATTTGCAATTGACAAACTGATGACCCAAAAGCATCTTCACTGATAAAACAAAGTCCATTGAGCTGTTTCACACCTTCCCCAGGATAAAAATACTTGTTTCCAAGCTATATTAGAGTTCCATTGACCCAACAGAAGTACATATTCACAACTGACACTTTTTAAAATGGTCTTTTTTTCATCTTAATGCACTTGGCTGGTTAATTGACACAGTTTGATCAATCTTTACACAATATGCTGAAATAGACTCTATTTGGGATCATCATCCAGTACATTTCATTGAGTAATACTGAAAGAGGCATTTTGTTGAAGTTCTCATCTTGCACTCATGATGAGTTCCACCTATCAAACAAATGAGTAATGAGGTACATGAATTTCAGTGCCAGTCTGATGCTGGGTATGTAGCCCATACATCCCAAAGACTGGCAGATCATATCAAACAGCATGACCCTTCGCAACTGGCAAAGTACAGGCAGTACTCAACCAGAAAAATGCAAAACACGGTGTCCAACATTAGATGTGATTCTGCAATTGGATAACATTTGCTAAATAGTCCTCAGTGTGCTAAAATTTGCTGAAGAACAATTTAAGATTGTCTATCAGGCTTGCAGTATGGTGCATTTTTCTGTACCAGAAGCTACATATATTAATACACAGCATCCTGTTCTTTACAGATAGAAAGAACAGGTATACACATTACGCCTGTTTCAGCTTAACAAAATAAGTGATAGCCATTTGATAATGCATTCCACAGAGCAATATTTATCCAGAGTTGGGCTGCCCATTTAAATTTCAAACAATGTTTGGCAGTTAACTGTCAATCACCATCAACTAGTGTATTCTCCATGGCAACACCTCTACCAAAACCTACCAATCAGCACCAGCTTCTCATACATCATAAAAATGTTTCTTCCTCTGTTCTTGCAAATGTCCTTCTGATAAATGCAAGATGAAAGGTTTCAACAAAATGTCTTCTCAGCAATAGTCAAGTTCTGTACTTGAGACATTTCACCGAATTCCTGCAAAGATTTACATTTGCTCTTAATATTCGAGATTTGCTGTTTTTCAAGCAGATTTATAGCTTACCTTCGTTCCCAAGAATTCATTCCCATGTCATTAAGAAATAGCCTGCAGTAGTAAAATGGTGCTCGAGGTTCATGATGAATAGATTCTTTTTGACTGGCCACACTCATACAGCGATCTCTGCTCCATCTACGCAGGTACTCCTCCTCCTGATTGTTCTGTCTGATTATAGCATCTATGATATTTTGTTCTTGATCATGATTCATTCCCACTGGTAGTGGTGCCGGCTCACTGAGTCCCAACTGCGGATGTGGTAGGCATTCTGGACTGCTGTTGCTTAAATCTTCAAGCAACTGGTCGAGATCGTCATGTTCCTTTTGAAGAGTTCGGCAGTCTGAATCACGTGTGTCAGATTGACCATCGACGAATAAACTGACATTTGAATACAAAGGTGCTTTACAGTTTTTAGAAGAGATCATCTGATCGTTGGGCGGGCCATATTGAATCCGACCGTCCCAAGAATACTTCCCAGAGATGTCGCGCACAATTATCCTCACATCTGAGGCAGGAATGTTTGGTTCATTGCTGGAGATCCTCTCTCGAATAACTGCTTCTGTAGGGATCTGAAGATAGGAAATTAGGGTGCTGTCATTAAGTACAAAAAGTTGCAAATTTGGGCTTTTGAAGACCTCTGCTGATAGGTCTGATGCTTCAACGTAGGGGTTGTCATGGTTTTCGCTGATGAGGCTGTGAAGTATGGCAGGACCTCCACTGAGTGGATAGTGACCTAAGTGATTAATTAGGTGTGCCATTACCATGCGCGCTGTAAGAGGGATCCAATCCAAACTTCTTTTCTTCTTACCTGTAACAAATATTCATAGAGAATAAATTTAAACTACACATACCATACAATGGCATTTGAAAAGTCATTAGAATTGATATGCTTCTCTACTCCCTTCCCTGGGCATTGGACAGATATGGCAAACCTCCAATGTATTGCCTACATCCTAGTCTGACTACACCTGCATCTGGTAGGTCACGTTGTCCTGAATGGTTCTGACACAGCCATTGTGTGGATACCTGACTCCTGGACAAGAGTGCAGGCATAGCTTCAAACCTCAGGAGCCAGCAGATTCATATCAGACCACCAACCTCGACATCATCCAGTTGCTGTCATACTGCAGCAACCAGATTGGGTCCATTCTCAGAGATTCAAAGGAATTCTGAAAGAGAAAGGGAGCGCTTACGTTTGCAAGCTTCCTTCACCTTGCTGCGTGTCCTAAAATTTCCCTGACCCTGAACATGGCTCCCCCCCACCCCCAAGTCGGCACCCTGATCTGACAGGCGTTCAGACAAAGTACACCAGTTTCTTCACTTGGGTATTCAGTTTGTCCGCCTACATGGAACTGTAAAACCAGTTACTCAGAATGCCGTTCAGTAGAAGGAGCCCATGACAAGTAGCAGTTGTATGGTAGTGGTGAGAATAATAAATTATTTCGCAAAATTGTGATGAAATAGTTAATTTCATCATCTGATTTTCATAGTATATTTTCACAGACATAGGAATACAGGAGATGAATAAGCCAAAGCTAACAAAGGATTGCCCAAAAATATGATTTACAGACTGCAGTCTGGGAGCATAAATTGAGTTAGTCAATTTGCAGCTAAGCAAGACCGAGTATGCTACACACAATTTTTCTTTTAAAGTTTAGCCAGTTATGATTTACACAACCTATTGCCTTTGCTCATTCTTAGCTGTGAATAACACTCCTGTGCTAAACTGCTGCCCCTGTAGCTACTAGCAACCAACAGTCTACTTAAACAAATGAACTTAGCTACGTAATGTTATTACATGGTCGCATCAGAGAACAAGTATATGGGTAACAATGGGACTTGCAATATTTTGTCTGCCCAGAAAAATCACAGATCAACAAATGGAATCAATGTACACTTATACTGTCCAAAATCATGTCAAGTATCAGTTTTGACACTCATCATGCATGTCCTTCTTTGCAGCTTTTTCCACCAAAAAAAAATGCCTATTTTAATAAATTAATACACTGCAAAGTCAATTTATATATTTACACTGAACTCTAAAACTGCACTGTCAGATTTCACATAGTCTTCAAAAGTTCAGTTGATTTGTAAGAAATAAGAGTTAAAGTTCAGTCATTTATAAATATATTTCAAAATATCAATAAGCAGTTAATTATTATTGCTGACTATATAATGCTGCAGCATTTAAACATATCTTTAAGAGACCCTGGCAAACATTAAAAAGACACTCAAACCAAAATTTCCTGATCAGTGTTTTAACTAGGTTAATACCGGCATTAAAAAGTAATGGTGAATGGAAAATCTAGGCCATACAGTCATGATCACTTGAGTAAAAAGAAAACAAACTCTGTGGCTGCGCTGGTGCCAAACCATTGTTACCACAGTAATGCATAACACCTACAGAAAAAAAGTTCATGTGAATTTGAATAAAAAGGCTCTTTTAATCTTTACAAGCTGCTAGTAAGAAGCTGCACCACCGAGCGCAGCTCAGGAGAAAATATTTTAAATGTGAAGGACTCACTTTCTGTGACAGTAAGGAGGCTGCCAAAATCCTTAGGGACATATGAATGTGCAGGTTCAGAATTCTTGACATTTCCCAATGTCAAAAATGGATCATATTCTGTAGAGGAGACATCAGCAAGAGTCAGCAGGTATTGACTTTGTTGGGTGAAGAGATGAGAGCCATAAACACAGGAATGCAATACCTGTAAAACATAAGACAACAGATGGGTACAGCAAATCCCACACATAGCTACCACATGATTTGATTCATCAAGGAAACTTTGAGCTTCATGACACTGCTGTTCAATATTAATCATTTAGCAAACAGCACACTGTGGGGGGAAAAAAAAGCGCAATTTCTCTTCTCTGTCAATCTCATGTTGTTCTGCTCCTTCAGGAGCTAATTAAAACCAAAAGCTCAAGTATAGTGACTAATCAAAGCTAAGACTGCATCTAGTAATTATGAGGCTTTGTTGCTTTTACAAGCATGTGAATAATGTAAAGTTCAGCCTTAATTATATAAAAACAAGAAGAGTTCTTAATGCTGCAGCTGGTGGAATACTATATATAACCAATGCACTGCCATTTTGCCTTCAGAGTGGGTTAATTTACTAATCATTAACAGGAAAAGGCAGATCACATGGTTTCAAGATGGTGGATAAAATTAAGTTCACAACATACATTTTAACATTATCCTCGATTTTCCATTGGAATGTAAGTATTGGAACATCTTAACTAAATACAAAAATATGAAGCATATCTGAACCAAATAAAATTTAAAATGTTACATCCCAGCAACTAGTTTGTTTAAAAGCATAAAATCTGTACTCATTAGGGCCATAATGATGCTGTCCTTTTACCCGCTGGGATTCAGGTCTAACCAAGCTAATGGAACAAAAATCCTCCCTTTTAGATGCAGGATACAAAAGCAAGTGGATACAAAATGGCTGCTAATTGAAACTAAATTCACTAAAATTCTAGTTCTAGATCTCTGAGAATGAATGAGAAAAGAAACATACAGAATAGACAAGCATTTGTAAGTGTGATATTGTTTCATCAACCTTGGAAGGCATACAGAAGATAATATGGGGTCATTGTACAAGTCTACGTACCAGCAGGGAGCCTTGCTCAACTCTCACTACAAATCAAAAATTCAGCTATCGACTATGCACCACTTTCCAATCAAAATACTCAGGAAATCATGGAAACTGCATGCCTAAATTTCCAATTTGCACTGCCATTCGGTAATGTTCTTTGCTACAATGTGATTAACAAAATCATCTACATAGTGAAGATAAACTTGCACAAAGAGGCAGTGAGGAAGAACAAGAAGAAGAACCAAAATAACAGAAGTACAATGAAAATGTGTGAAACACATGCTAAAGTTAAGAAGGAAAGAGGATGGAGACAAAGAATATGTGCATGTAAAAGCAGTTATAGGAATGAGAATTTCAACAAACTTCAATGAGCACATGGTTGTTAAGAACTGTCTTTTTTTGTTAAACATCAATTTTGGTTCCTTCCCTTTCCAGTAAGTTAATCTTCAAAATTAATTTCCAAAGTACAGCTGTTAGCTTTCAGTAAGTAGACAATTGAGGTTCACACTCAAACACAGACATGAAATGCTTGTGTCATCCAGCGAAGAGGATCGCTAGGCCAAAATAAAAGCAATAATATTAAACACACGGGGTAAAATCAGGGATAACTTCATTAAAACATTGCTAAAGCGGTTCATTTTCTTATTGAACCATAGGATCCATACAGACCTGAGAGGGGCCATTCAGCCCCTTGAATCTGCACTGGCCACAATCCAACCCAGGCCCTATTCCCGTAACCCCACACGTTTACCCTGCTGATCTCCTGCTAAATTGGTCAGTTTAGCCAATCAACCTAACCCGCACATCATTTGACCTAGGTGTATCAAATGCTTGTTTTGATGTCACCTGCAAGTGTATACTGCCACAACCATGAGATGCCACAAAAACTAGCTGGGAGAAAAAAAAATCCATACAAGAGGAAACAAAAGATTTGCATTTATGTAGTGCCTTTTCACAAACAAGACATCTGCAAGCACTTCACAGCCAGTGAGGTACAGTATAGACACTGTACAATTCAGGAAAAAGCAACCAATTTATGCACAGCAACATCCCTCAAATAGCAATGTGGTAATGACCAGAGAATTTGTTTTTGTGGTGTTGATTGGGGATAAATATTGGTCAGGACACGAGGGATAACTCCCCTTCTCTTCTTCAAATTAGTAACATGGAGACTTTTACATCTACCTGAAAGGTTAGATGGGGTTTCAGTTTAAAGTTTCAATGAAAAGACAGCACTTTCAACAGTGTGACAATCTATTATTAATGGATGCATAAACTCTCCAGAAATAGAACAGCTTCTTCAGACATAGTATTGTTCCATCTCACACTTACAAAAGTCACAATTTCAAACTGAATATTTGGTGTTGAGATTGCTTTCTCAGAGGGTTCTTTACGAGGGGATTAGGAATGCTTTCAAAAGATATTAACATACTGACACTTCAGCATCAAGCCATTATGACATGACAAAACACGGAGTATGCTTCCCAACACACATGAAAAAAATTCGTCAAGAAAAGCTTTTATAAATTGTAAACCATAGTTTGTGTGTTGGGTTCATAGCAGAACAGTTGCTGCCAGCCCAAGAAAGAAAGTATTCTTATTGCCCTCACGAATTGTATAGATCAGATGCGTTCAAAAGAACACAACATAAGAACATAAGAAATAGGAGCAGGAGTAGGCCATCTAGCCCCTCGAGCCTGCCCCGCCATTCAATAAGATCATGGCTGATCTGTAGTGGATCAGTTCCACTTTCCCGCTTTCTCCCCATAACCCTTAATTCCACTGTCTATCAGAAACCTATCTACCCGTGACTTAAATATATTCAGCGAGATAGCCTCCACCACTTCAACGGGCAGAGAATTCCAGAGATTCACCACCCTTTGAGTGAAGAAGTTCCTCCTCAACTCTGATGTAAACTGCCCCCCCCTCCCCCCCACCGACTAGAGGACTCCTTATCTGGAGTCCTCTAGTCCTGCTATCCTTTCTAAGCGGGAAGAATCTCTCTACCTCTACCCTATCCATCCCCTTCATTATCTTATACACCTCTATAAGATCCCCCCTCATCCTTCTAACCTCCAACGAGTACAGACCCAGTCTATTTAATCTCTCTTCATAGGCTAACCCCCTCATCTCCGCTATCAGCCTAGTGAACCTCCTCTGCACTCCCTCCAAGGCCAATACATTCTTCCGCAAGTGCGGCAACCAAAACTGCACACAGTACTCCAGCTGCAGTCTCACTTGTACAGTTGCAGCAAGACCTCCCTACTTCTATATTCTATCCCCCTCGCTATGAAGGCCAACATTCCATTCACTTTCTTGATCACCTGCTGCACCTGCAGACTGGGTTTTTGCGACTCGTGTACAAGGACCCCCAGGTCCCTCTGCACCGTAGTGTGCTGCAGCTTTTCGCCTTTTAAATAATAATCCCTCCTACTATTATTTCTGCCAAAGTGGATAACCTCACACTTGCTAACATTATACTCCATTTGCCAGGTCCTCGCCCACTCGCTCAGCCTATCCAGATCTCTCTGCAGACTTTCCACACCCTCCACGCAATTTGCTTTTCCACTCATCTTCGTGTCATCAGCAAATTTCATCAACCTACACTCAGCCCCCTCCTCCAGATCATCTATATAAATGGTAAATAGTTGAGGCCCCAGCACCGATCCCTGCGGCACTCCACTAGTCACCAACTGCCAACCAGAATAGCACCCATTGATACCAACTCTTTGCTTCCTATTAGGCAGCCAATCCTCTGTCCACGCTAATCGGACGGGAGGGGGTTGGTTTTCTATTTAATTCCTGTCTACTCTGTCTAAGCCCCTCATTTGCAAGGCAGCTGTTGGCAACCACGAGGAGGCAGCCATGCTTTTTGAACTGCCCCTTTTCATTCACTGAACTCAACTCTGTGCACCCTAACCTTCTGTAGCAACCTTTTGTGAGGCACCTTATCAAACACCTTTTGAAAAGCTGAAATGAGATATCCGGAGTGTTGCAGGATTCCCTTGAAGAGATGAATGCTCAGTGAGTCACGAAGTTAAGCACTTGAGGTGTTTGTATGAGGAGTTAAAACTTCTTTAAGACAGCATTAGATGTTTAGGATCAGACCAGGAGGCTCTTTTAAGATATATGGCCTCCAGGTTCTTAAGAAGCAAAGAATGCTACAAGTCTTTTGCTGCAACTACTGTCATTTTCAGTGAATGAAAAGGGGCAGTTCAAGAAGCATGGCCGCCTCACCATGTGGTTGCCAACAGCTGCCTTGCAAAGGAGGGGCTTAGACAGAGTATATAGGAATTAAACAGAAAACCATCCCCCTCCCGTGCGATTCTCCTTAGCTGAGGGAGAATTACCAGGGGCATAGGTTTAAAGGTGATTGGTAGAAGGCTAAGAGGGGATGTGAAAAAACAGTTTTCATCTAAAGGGTGGTAGGCATCTGGAATTCACTGCCTAAGTTGTTGGTTGAGGCTAAAATGGTCAACTCATTTGAAGGATACTTGGATGTGCTTCTAAAATGCTCTGGCTTGCAAGGATACTGGCCGGGTTGGAAAATGGGATTAAAATGAGAAACACATCTTCTGGCTGTCGCAGACATGATGGGCTAAATGCCCTCTTCCTCTAACTATGGTTCTATGGTGTTGGCCTTACCTTGATCAGCCAAATCCTGGGCTATTGTTTCCAGCCATCCACCCTGGGGGTTTGAGACCATGACTATACTTGTTTCATGCAAGCCAGAAATGCTGTTCTAGGTATGTCAGGATAGGAATGCTGACACTTCTTAGTCTGTAATGGTGCCACTGTGTTTCTGAGACAGTATGATTTCAACAGAGATGTGCCATTTGGGCACATCCAGTGAAGAGGGGAGGCCTCTAGGAATGGTGATTTAATCAAAAGCTTTGGAGAAGCTTGAGATAGTCTGTTATGTTGCAATAATCACTTGACCTCAAATGGACATATGGACTTCAGTAAGGCCTTTGACAAAGTCCCTCATGGTAGACTGGTACAGAAAGTGAAGTCACATGGGATCAGAGGCGAGCAAGCAAGGTGGATATAAAACTGGCTTAGTCAAAGAAGACAGAGGATAACAGTAGAAGGGTGCGTTTCTGAATGGAAGGCTGTGACGAGTGGCGTTCCTCAGGCATCAGTGCTGGGACCTTTGCTGTTTGTAATATATGAAGGATTTGGAGGAAAACGTAACTGGTTTGATTTAGTGGATTTGAGGATAGCGATGAGTGCCATCAGAGGATACAGCAGGATATAGATCGGTTGGAGACTTGGGCAGATGGAGTTGAATCCAGCCAAATGTGAGGTAATGCATTTTGGAATGTCTAATACAGATAGGAAATATACAGTAAATGGCAGAAACCTTAAGTGTTGACAGGCAAAGGGACCTGGATGTCCAGATACACAAGTCACTGAAAATGGCATTGCAGGTGGAGAAGGTAGTCAAGAAGGCAGATGGCATGCTTGCCTTCATCGGCTGGGGCTTTGAGTTTAAAAATTGGCAAGTCATGTTGCAGAATCTTAGTTAAATCGCACTTGGAATATGGTTTTCAATTCTGGTCGCCACACCACCAGAAGGATGTGGAAGCTTTAGAGAGGGTACAGAAAAGATTTACCAGGATGTTGCCTGGGATGGAGGGCATTAGAAATGAGAGGTTGGAAAAACTTGGTTTGTTCTCACTAGAAAGACGGAGGTTGAGGGGCAACTTGATAGAAGTCTCCAAAATTATGATGGGCATGGACAGAGTGGATAGTCAGAAGCTTTTTCCCAGGGTGGAAGAGCCAATTACTAGGGGGCACAGATTTAAGGTGCGAGGGGCAAGGTTTAAAGGAGATGTACGAGGCAGATTTTTTTTTTTAAACAGAGGGTGGTAGGTGCTTGGAACTCATTGCCGGGGGATGTAGTGGAAGCAAATACAGTAGCGACTTTTAAGGGGCATCTTGACAAATACATGAATAGAATGGGAATGGAGGGATCTGGTCCACGGAAGGGTAGTTAGTTACGTCAAGCAGCATGGTTGGTGCAGGTTTGGAGGGCCAAAGGGCCTGTTTCTGCACTATAATTTTCTTTGTTTTTTTGCCCTAGGCAGCCATCTTAACAGCTCATTGGTGTCTATTTTAAATCAAAGTCAGTTCCAGAAACTTCCGCACTAAAACAGACTCCATATTTCAAGTTATGAATGTGATATGCCTTCACTGGGCTTAACACATGGCTGACATTTTAGATTTATGTAACGTTTGAAAATTAATTTTAAAAAAGTTCTATTCAGAGAATAGACTGTGGAGAAGCAAAAAATCATAGACGGTTCTGGATTTCCATGAAGTTGCCGTCAGTTTCAGAGGAGTAACTATGGTGACTGCTGACAGCTTTCCACACAAAATAAGTAGCTATACTATGTTCTGAATGTTGCAAGCTAGGAATAAAATTGGAAAGTACGATTAGTTTTTAATGCAATGATACAAAGTATGTAAGAAATTAGATAAGGGTAATCTGATTTAGAAATATAATGACACCATCTGACAATTTATCACACTTCAGACTAATATGAACTCTTACTCATAGAGCTGAAAATAATTTTTCCAAGGACCAAGATTATGGTTCAAAAATAATTTGAAACTAGCGAAGTGTCAGCTGATTAATTTAACAAAATATGGAAATTTGAATACATGACCAGAGATAAATATATTAATGTAAGTGATGAAACTGAGAAGTTGAACATACAAGTTCACCAAAAGAACTGCACAGTGCATCTGATGTAGCTTTTAATGTCATTGAATTATAAAACATTACCGGCAAAGGCAGTTCACCATGCCCATGCTGGCTCTTTGAGAGGGCCCTTAGTTCATTCCGCTTGCTTACTTTTCCCCCAGAGCTCTGCAAATTTTCCTTTCCAGATATTTATCCTATTTCCATTCAAAAAAAAACTACTGAATTTGCAGCCACCACCCTTTCGAGCAGTGCACTGCCATTCATAACTTTATTTTCATGATATTAGATGTTTCCATAGTTGGAATCAAAGCTTCACCAAAATTGCGTACTCTCCTAATCTGTTGACGCATGCAAGGCATGCGTACTAAGGGTCAAAACAATTGAAATGGGTCTTCAGTCAGCTGAGCTATACACTTAACAATGTATGCTCATTCCATTAAAGTCTGTGACTTGTGCCATCTTGCCAGTTCATACTCATCAAATACCATCACCAACCGAAGGTTCTGGGTTCCCTAAGCTAGAAATACACACCAGTATACCACCACACCTTTTTAAGCTTTGTAAATGGAACAGTAAATTTTACATTATTTACATTATTTCAAATGTGAACACAACCTTATCCTTTGAAAGTGTACTCAAAAGATGAATTTGAGGAAAATAAATAACTTTTTCATTAATTCATTCAAGGAATGCGGCCATCCCTAACTGCCCTTGAACTGAGTGGTGTTCTGGGCCACTTCAGAGGGCATTTAAAAATCAACCACATTGCTATGGATATGGAGTCACATGTAGGCCAAACCAGGTGAGGACATTAGATTTCCTTGCCTAAAGGACATTAGTGAACCAGATGGGTTTTTAAGCAACAATTGAAAATGGTTTTGTGGTCATTACACTTCTTAATTCCATGCTTTTATTGAATTCAAATTTCACCATCTGTCGTTTAGCATATCTCCCTCCAAATCAACTGGTGTGTTGTGAGAAGCTAAGTGGCAATGAATAGTTGCAGCCCAACATATTAGAAATGGCAATGCCAGTAAGAGTATTACTCTGCCTCATTACTTTTCAAAATAAAAGGTATTTTTTAAACTGTCTTGTGTTTTGGCAGTGATATTTCAATGCTTGTGATTCTATCACAATTGGCAGGAATTAATAATGCTTCTGAAAGTACAATGATTGTTCTTGAATTTTGTATTTTTGAATGATACATGTTCCTCACCATTGCATGTTTATTACGATTCTCCTTATTATTTATGCTCTATTTAAACTGACCACTGTTTGGGAATTCACACACCAACAGGTGAGAAAAAGTGTGTTCTGGAGCTAGTTATGCAGTCTTGTGCTAGTGGGACCACACTATATATTGCATCTCGACATTCCAATAATTTAAGGAAACTAGTTATGCTTGTGACACAAACAAACTGCTGAGACAATCTCAATAGTAAGTGGCTACATCAAGAGGCAAAAGCTCTTGATTAAACCAAGTTCAAGTTAGTGTTGATATACCTGTCAGCCTTTTCAAAGACTGGATTGGGAGAAAGAAGGAACAAACTAAAAGCAGGTGAAGACAAACCTAATAGAGACAGGAAAGATTTTTGTGAACAAGTGGCAAATTGTATCAGGTGTCAAATTGGCAGCAGTGAGCACACCATGAACGTCCATGTAAATAGGCCAGTACCGTAAAGATAACCACAGTCATGAACTTTATGCATGTAGCTCCATCCAGGCTTGCACTTCATTGCATAAAGGACAGAGCGTTCCTTTCTTGTCAGAGACAAGTAGAGAAAACACTTGACTTAACTAGGATTGCAGGCTCTCCCATGGTGCAGAGTGCCAACAACTACATGCAAGTCACTTTGCCAGCAGTGTGCTAACTCTGCCATATATCTGAATTGAAAGGGAGTCGACTCCCTCACCTGTCCAGCTGATTTGCGACCACAGGCAGTGTAACATGAAGATCGATGTCCCGTATTCACATACGTGGCATTCGGAGGTTTATTGTATCAGCTGCCTTTGAGCCACAATGGCAAACTAAAGGATGACTACGAGGCAACAACGACTATCTGTTAACAACATAGCTCAAAATACAAAACACAAACTACCTGCACACATGTGCAATGGAAATCATGCTGCCATATTAAAAGTAATAAAATATACGATTATCATGTTGAAACATTGTTTCCTTTACCTGCAGAGCTCTGGAGGAGCCCTGCAGAACTCAGTAGAGCGGGCAAGAAGATTTGTGATGGTCTGCTGCATGCTGCATCATCATGAGACAATCGGCCTTGTTATACAGCGAACAGCTGAGGAGCAGCAGGAAGGTGAGGGCTGAAGGTGGCAAGCTAGACATTCCCTTTCTGCCCAGACTATAAAGAAATCATCCTTGTGTGCTTCATCGATACAAGTAATTTGCTGCAGAACAGATTGCTGTATTGTTGTGATACCCTGCAAGCCATTCATACACTGCAATCTGCAGTCATGATGGTAGCAGTTTTACATTGGACTTCAGCAATCTGGGCTGCCACAAGCACCTTGTGATCCCAGCATCCATCTTACACCCTATCCAATTTACAGTCCCCACCCCGCCATAATGAACTGCAACAGGAAACAGTACTAGTATTGAGATATCCTTCGTAATGTGCTGTTCCTCGGGTCAACATTCTCTTCTTGCTAAGATATGTACTTTTGAAACCCACAGATGCATAATAAACCCAATTGAACTGTGGTAGTTTGATGTATTAATTCATTATGCTGCATGATGGAGCACACATGGGTTCACAAGACAAAGCCAGAAAAACAAATAGCAACCTTTTACCAGGACTATTTTCTGACTTACACAGGATTTAAAGCATCCAATTAGTTTACATTTGCATGGATAACTGTGTTATCCGTGTTGGATATGAAAATGGTAGCAAAAGGAGTACATTGAAGCAGTTTTGAAGACAAGGATACAAATATTGCTTACACTGAAAATGTCACACGCAAGCCATCCATAGCAGCATCAATGCTGCATATCAAGTTCAAGACATCCTGATGTTGTGCAGAACTTCTACCTCCCACATTTCTTATCCCTGTGCACTATTATTATTAATTACTTGGAGTTCCACATCAGAGGGAGTTTCTCTGCGAACCAAGGTTGTCTTCAGCTCACTTTAGCTTTAGGATAAATCTTCCCTGGCTGGTCTACATTCTAACCTTAGATCTAATGACAGAAAGATTACTGTCAGCATTAAGCCCTTGAATATGGTGCATTTCAAAACTGCTTTTGTTTGTTGTGGAGCTATTTTAACAGTCATTAGACTAACTCTGCCATAAGGATTGCAATTATCCCTATTTCAATGCTAATTTACAAATGCTAAAGCTAAGTACAAGAAAACAGAGTTCATACCAGGCATTTTAACACTGAAAGTATTGGCCATGCCTGCAATGAGCATCTATGATTTGACCAAGTCGATCTTGTGCATTATGATCCACTCTGCTTGCATTTCAGATTTCAATCATCGCTGTTGCTGCGATAGAGACTAATTTTGCAACTGCCACCACCCAAATTTTACTCTTCATTGGGAATACTCAACTGCATGTGCTGAGCTCTGTGCCCCAACAATGAATCTTCAATGTATGGTACGTCACTTTTTAAAATATTAAAAAAGGACCATGCTGGAGTTTATGAAATGGCAAAGTGATTGATAAACAACTTGGGAAATTTTAAGCTCTGGCTGGGTGCTGCAGATATTACCAAATGCAACAGGTTTAAGACAATTAAGAAGGTCAAACATTGCTCCTGTTCAGACAGATCAGCTGTAATTACACTCACTTTTTTACATTTTTGCAAAGTATCAATATTTATACCTGAAACAAACCAGGAAGATGATGCATGTGATCAAGTCATGATTGTAATTTGTTGTGGGGAGGGGGATTTATTATTTTAGGAGTTCATTAGCAACCTGTGTATTTTGTCATTATTCAATCATCTCTCACTTTTGCTATTTATTTCAATTCGACAGTAAAGATATACATACCCTGTAGATATAGTCTAGCAAAGGTGCTTTACGTGCCATTTGATCTTCCATCAAAGTTGCACTAATAGGTTCCAACAGGGCATCCACAGACATTGCCATGCACCAATCCAAAAGGCAGAGCAACAGAGATACTATTAACTAAAAAGGAAGAAAATATAATGCAGTGCTATGCATTAGTTTCACTCTGAACTGTTACCATGCAACTGAAAACTAGTAACATACAACCTCATGCTCACCCGTTTATCAGCATCCACAGATGAATGTTCTGCACTTGGCAGAAGAAATGCAATAGTGGCAACAAGGATCTGAATTTAAAAAGTAAATATTCGGTTTTATTAGAGCACACACATCATATGCAGGTTTAATTCATATTTCCCTCAATCTAATTAACACAGAAAGATAGCATGATTTCTGTATCCTCAAACAACCATGAAAGGAAATTGACTTACCTCAGCAACTTTCTTGGGGAGCTGGGATTCATACTTCTTAAGCCTTTCCATATGTGTAACCAACAGCTTTAGCATGTCACAAGCCACTTCAGCAACCACTTTGTTTGAAAACTAGAGACAAACCATAAACCAGTGAAAATATGTACCACGACTATATTTTAACAAGTAGTCAACAATCACCACAATGTAACCTTGAGATGGCCACGGGGGGGTGGAGAGAAAGGAAATGAGCTTCAGAGTTAAATAAGGGTGAGTTTGCTTGAGAGGTACATCAGTAACTAAAGAACACTAAAAAACAAGACTAATTGCACAATGCCATAGAGTCATAGAGGTTTACAGCATGGAACCTGGCCCTTCGGCTCTATGAAGGAATAAAAACATATAAAAAGAATACTTCCTTTGCAGACTAACTGAAAGCACACTGGAAAATTTATCAGATCTATAACTTCACATAACCTTGCTCAAGAAGGAGCGAGCATACATCAACGAGATGAATAATCTCAGAAAGGAAATGGCTTTGCAAATAATCAGTGTTTAACATTTGTCATTACTGATGCTGAGGTCACCACAGGTAGCCATTATATACAGGCAATATTCAAGCATCAAGAGCTGCTATGCTTCTGTGCCCGTCTTCAAGTATTGATTCTTACATATTGTCGGCTTCTCAGAACATCTGAGTGCAAAGCAAAGAGTGTACACTTCACAATGAAAGAATTCTTCCTCTGTACATCAGTAGGTTAAGTAATGACCCCATTTATGAAGAGGATCCAATTTTCAACTGTAATAATGTGAGATCTGCAGGCTTGCAAATGGCTGTCTAAACAGCCACTAGCTCAAGGAGGCTAATTAGAAGTTGCACCTTCATAACAATCAAATTCAGCATCACCTTTATATAAATGTTAACAAATATAGTGAAGCTTAATGGTTAGAACGCAGAAATTCACATTCTCTTAGGCAACACAAAAATTAAAATCATATCAAAGCAAATTTTGTTTTATGAATTCAGCTTTTATATTTTGCAAATGCATAAAAATAACAGTTATATAATCGGTTACTTCATTTCTTGATGTACCACACTTTAGAAGGGTTGAAGATCATGTACACTAAGAATGTCAGTCTTGTGACACTCTTCAGGAGCCTCAAGAAATATGCACTAATTGAACTTAGTTTTGGATATGTAGATTGGGTGGAAGATTGGACCTGAGGTCAATGATCAGCCCGATCCTAATAAAAGGCAGAGCAAGTTCAAGGGATTGTATGCTTTGCACCTGCTTCAATTTTTTACATTCTTACAGAACTTTTTGAAACATTACATTTTATTACAAAACTGAAAAAAGCATCTATTTTGATAAGGTACACACCCCGGAACTGTTTCTAATTGCACTCACCATGTTCAAATCCATACACACAAAAAAATTAAAATAAACTCTTTACGTTTCCAGTATTAATTAGCTGGAACCAAATTTGGCTCATTAACAGTTCTTCTCTACTCCAAAAGAAGATAAAACTGTATGTATCTGAAAATTAAGGGAGTTATCCAGTGAAGTAATGGCAAGCAATGTTCAAGTTGGGATGTGTGACTTGAAGAGGAATGTGGATCTGAAGATGCTCCCACAAACCTACTGCCCTTGTCCATCAACTTAGTAGAGGATGAGGTGGAGAAGATGTGCATTTAGGAGTTATGAAAAGTATGAAAAGTCTTCTGACTTACTGCAGTGCATCTTGTATACGTTAGCCAAAGTATGCTGGAGGTGGAAGGAATGGAAGTTTTAGATGGTAAGTGGATGCCAACCCTGGTTTAAAGTTATGTCCTGGATGGTGTTGTGCTTCCAAATGTTGTTGTTGCTGCAACATTCAGGAAAGATGAAATATTCCTTCATACTCGTGACTTGTACTTTATTGATGATGGAAATACTTTGGGTGCCAGGAAGTAAGCCATTCACCACAGAATACCTGGTTTCTGAGCTGCACTCAGAGCCACAGTATTTGCATGAGCTGATCCAGTTCAGTTTCTGATCAGTGATGACCCCAGGATGTTGATGGTCGAGAACCTGGCAATGTTTATGTCACGGATGATAGACCCTTACTTGCTGCAAGTGGTCTTTGCCCAGCAATTGTGCAACACAAATGTAACTTCAAATTCATCAGCCAAAATTGAGGTGCAGTCCAGACCCTGCTTCATGTGGGCATACATTGCTTCATTGTTTGACAATTGCAAGTGGAGCTGATCAGCAAACAGAGACAGCTCTGGTCTTTGAACAGAGGGAAGGTCATTGACAAAGCAACTGAAGATATTGGACCCCCGAAAAACCCCAGGTGCTGTAACAATTAGCTGAGAGATAGTTATGATTGTTTGTCTCGTATGGCCCTTCCATTGCCGACGTATAGTGGCAGTAGTACATATACTATACAAGATGCACTTCAGTAACTTGCCAAGCCTCCTCTGACAGCACCTTCCAAATTTGTGACTGATACCACCTAAAAGGAAAAGGGCAGCAGATGCATGGGAATCAATTGCAAGCTCCCCTCAAAGCCACACACTGTCCTGACTTGGGACTATATTGCTGTTCCTTTACTGTCACTGAATGAAAATCCTGGAACTCCCTTCCTCAAGGCACTGTAGGTGTATCTTCACCACATACTACAGTAGTTCAAGATGGCGGTTCATCACCACATGCTCAAGGGCAATTAGGGATGGGCAACAACTGCTGACCGAGCCAATGATGCCCACATCTCATGAACAAGTAAATTTTAAAAAGAAATAATCTGAAATTATGCGCATTAATATTTTAAAGTCTGTTTGCGTTAATGCTTTCTTCATTATGAAACAGTTTTTCAAACCTATTCTGAGTTAGAACTTTTGTCTAAGATCAATAGGGGAGATAAGACCTGGAACCAGACTAAAATCAGATTCGGCATTTGATTGCAGAAAGCAAATATGAGACGAATGTGAAACTGCAGAACTGCAAAAGTTAACAGAACTCTAAATCTCCAAACTTCTGGAAAAAAAGGGAAGCATTTGTAGCTGCCTACGTGATGGGGCATAAAGGGTCCTTAAACTTGATTGACTCATATTGGCCAGGGCAAATAATCTCCCAATATGCTATTGGCAAGGGGCCACTGATGGGGATGAAAGAAAGAAGATGCAAGATATTGTTGGCACATTAAAGAAAACATCCCATCATCAGAAAAAAAGAGAGAAGACTGTGACCCAGAGAAGTCAGGAGCAGGAACTGTCAGAGAAAAATCCCATTGTACATCAATTGTCATTGTTAAATATTAACTTTGGACTTCTTTATGATACTGAATAAACTCTCAGACTTAAAGAACAATGGTTCATACGTTGTAGGTCAGAATTGGTCAACAATCCTTCACGAGATGGGTTGAGATATCTACTGTCTCACATAAAGTATTATATTCTGGGATCTCTCTCTATACCTTACACACGCAGTTACGATTGAGTTTTTTAAAATTTCCATTCTTTAGGTTTATTCAGCTCTTCTTCAGTGTTTGGTTTTTGATAGTTCATTCTCTTATTTTACATTTTCTTTTTTTTATTCATTTATTGGATGCGAGTGTCGCTGGCCAGGCCAACATTTATTTCCCATCCCTCATTGCCCTTAAGGTGGTGGTGGGCCGTCTTCTTGAACCACTGAAGTCCACTTGCGTAGTGCAAACCTTAACTGCCACTTATCAGTCCAAGTCTGAATGTTATCAAGTCTTGTGCATACTGATACGGACTGCTTCAGACCTCATCCTTCTGTTGTCTGCTGAACATTGGCAAAAGGAGATCCCTGGCTCCCGACTTACTTAATTAGGGTTCTGCTCAAAATGAGTGAGAACAAAAAATAGGCACAAGTGTCCTGCAGCAAGATCCAGTGCTAGTTGCCCAAATTCCAGATTCCTTTTGCCTGAACTCAATCAGAGATAGGCTTACTTGCCTAAAATATTCATATTTTTATTGTGAAGCAATTTCTTCATGTATCAAAAAATGATCAAATATACTTACACAGCTATACAACATAACTACATTTCTTTTACAGGGACAGAAAAATATTTGGGGTTAGTTATCACAGATATTGATTCACAATAATTTCATTCCCCCCATAGACTTGCTTTTCTGCAGTAAAATTGAATTTAAATCTCATTTACAAAACATCATACACTGGCAACAAAGAGGGATGTAGTTTGTTTTAGTTCCATTTGCTCATTCCTGTAAGCAAACTTTTAAAATGATTACGTCACCCAGTAGCATTCATAATTACCTTCAGTGTCACACCTAATACGTTCAGTGCGTCCTGAACCTGTGCATGGTTTGTAGACTGTACCAGCTCCTCACTAATCCAGATTCCAAGGCTACACATTGCTATACATCTAAATCAAAAACAATAAAATTTTGGTCAGATGAGCTTCAATGTTTTCTTTTGCAATACCTTCACTTTTTTCCCTCTTCTCCTTGTTCCTCTTAGGCCACTCACCAAATTAATGAGCAGGCAGACTCAGCTGTGAGAAGCTGCATCTGGTGACAAATTTTCCTCTTGCATAACAAAGTCCCAGACCTTTGCTCGATCTTCTCCATATCACCGCTACTAAAACCAGCAACTCAACGGAGTGAGGCAATTGAGCCTACCCCACACCAATTTGATCTCAATGAATGCTTTGACACTGTTCCACATGGAAACAATACTAACGCAATACCATTCAATATGTTAGGCACAAGCCACATGTGGCTAATTGAGAATCCAAATATGGTTAATTTTTTTTATTTAAATGCAATGGACTATTCTTGGACATGTGATCTCAATTCTCATATTTGCATCATTAATACAAACACATTTTAATTTTACTGTGCATTTATTGGTAACAGTGAGACAAAAAGTAGTGCAAGAGTGGGTTTGTTTTGATCATTTACTTCCTTGACTTTTAAATCGTGATAAGTGAATATACAAGGCCAATGCATTTACCTATACCTGCCTCAGCTTGTGTATTCGTCCAGTTCTCGACAATACATTTTGGGAAGGATGTGAAAACGCTAGAAAGGGTGCAGAATAGATTCACAAGAAAGGTTCCAGGGATGAGAAACTTCATTTACGTTGGCAGATTGGAGAAGTTGGGGTTGCATTTCTTAGAGAACAGAAGATGGAAAAGAGATTTGATAAAGGTTCCCTAAAATCATGATGGGTCTGGAGAGAGTGGAAAAGGGAGGAACTGCTTCCACTGATGGAAGGATTGAAAACCAAAGGATACAGATTTAAGGTAATTAGTGAAAGGAGCAATGGCAACATGAGGGGAAAACCTTTTCATTTCGAGTCATCAGAATCAAGAATGAACTGCCTCAGACTGTGGTGGAGGCAGATTCAGTCAAGGCATTGATGAGCGAATTGGATTATTGTCTAAAAAGGAAGAATGTGCAGGCTACTGGGAGGTGGTGGGAGTGAGCATAGATGAATTGCTCCTACAGAAAGCCAGCAGACACAACGGACTGAGTGGTCTCCTTGTAATTATATTACAAGGTAAAATAATTAAGTAGTTAGTAATTTAGTAATTGTAACTTAGTAATTATATATCAAAATTCACTGGACTCTGAGGAAGCGCCAGAAGATTGGAAAGCGGCTAATGTTACGCCGCTGTTTAAAAAAGGTAGCAGACAAAAGGCAGGAAATTATAGGCCAGTTAGCTTAACATCCGTAGTTGGAAAAATGCTAGAATCCATCAAAGAAGAAATAGCAAGATACCTAGAAAAGAACGGTTTGATCAAGCAGACGCAGCACGGATTCATGAAGGGGAAGTCGTGTTTAACGAATTTATTGGGTTTCTATGAGGATGTGACTAGTGCGGTAGACAGAGGGGAACCAGTGGATGTGGTGTTTTTAGATTTCCAGAAGGCGTTTGATAAGGTGCCTCACAAAACATTGCTGCAAAAGGTTGGGTGCATGGAGTTGGGGGTAAGGTGTTACCGTGGATTGAGGATTGGTTGTCTAATAGGAAGCAGAGAGTTGGAATCAATGGGTGCTTTTCTGGTTGGCAATTGGTGACTAGTGGAGTGCCGCAGGGATTGGTGCTGGGGCCTCAACTGTTTACCATTTACATAGATGATCTGGAGGAGGGGGCTGAGTGTAGGGTAACAAAATTTGCTGATGACACGAAGATGAGTGGAAAAGCGAATTGCGTGGAAGGCGCAGAAAGATCTGGATAGGCTGAGTGAGTGGGCGAGGATCTGGCAGATGGAGTATAACTTTAGCAAACATGAGGTTATCCAGTTTGGTAGAAATAACAGGAGGAGGGATTACTATTTAAAGGGCAAAAAACTGCAGCATGCTACAGTGCAGAGGGACCCGGGGGTCCTTGTGCACAAATCGCAAAAACCCAGTCTGCAGGTGCAGCAGGTGATCAGGAAGGCGAATGGAATGTTGGCCTTTATAGCGAGGGGGATAGAATATAAAAGTAGGGAGGTTTTGCTGCAACTGCACAGGGCACTGGTGAGGCCGCAACTGGAGTACTGTGTGCAGTTTTGGTCCCCGCATTTGTGAAAGGATATAATGGCGCCTTGGAGGGAGTACAGAGAAGGTTCACCAGGCTGATACCGGAGATGAGGGGGTTAGCTTATGAAGAGAGATTGATTGGACTGGGTCTGTACTCGTTAGAGTTTAGAAGGCTGAGGGGGGAATCTTAGAGAGACTTACAAGATAATGAAGGGGCTAGATAGGGTAGAGATAGGGAGATTCTTCCTGCTTAGAAAGGATAGCAGAACTAGAGGGCACAGCCTCAAAATGAGGGGGTTGTGGTGGTGGTGGTGGCAGTTTAGAACAGAGTTGAGGAGGAACTTCTTCGCTCAAAGGGTGGTGAATCTCTGGAATTCTCTGCCCATTGAAGTAGTGGAGGCTACCTTGCTGAATATATTTAAGTCATGGGTAAATAGATATCTGATAGACAAGGGAATTAAGGGTTATGGGGAGAAAGCAGGAAAGTGGAACTGATCCACTTCAGATCAGCCATGATCTTATTGAATGGCGGGGCAGGCTCGAAGGGCTAGATGGCCTACTCCTGCTCCTATTTCTTATGTTCTTATGCTGTACAGTTCTCTGATTCTGTATTATGTGAATGTATTAAGATGTTTTCTGTGAAATTCTGCATATGTAGTTCAAGCAATATCATGATAACCTTCTCTGCGGCTTCACAGTATTTTCTATTAGAAAAAAACTGCTAAATCCCATCTTAATTTACTGAAACAAAAAGACTGCAATTGGGTCAAATTGAAAATTCTGAGACAGTTTTACAATTAGTCCTGTTGATTTCTGATCTAGATAAGACTGTAACAAGTTCTTTAACAAGAACCAGTCTAAGACTCACCTTAAACCTCAGTGAAACAAATATTCCATATTTCTCACTAAGCACAACATTTAAGGAACTCAAAATTAAAATGATTATACTTACCGTGCAGTCTCACAGGTCTCATTCCTTGCATTTTTCATCAGAATGTTTATCAAATAATCCTAAAATAGATCAGAAGGTAGCAAATATTTTAGCACAACTCTTCCAACTTATTTTTACTATGATATACAGGGACAACAATATTGTATTTAAAACTCAATTTGAAGGTTAGTCAGTACATTTTGACAATATCAAAGAATACATGAAGCCTCTTTTTAAAAATTTACAAAGCCAAAATAAAACTTAAAAATGCATCTTTAAAATTAGAAACAAATGCTTTGGAAATAGGAATTTAGCATATTGAGGAACTGGTCCTTTTGCAGATATCAGCAGTTGATATTCTTGCCAAAAGGTAATTACATAAGAGTATTGGACTCAAAAATGTCAATTAAAACAAAAAGTGCTTTGAAGGAAGCAATTGACATTGAGCAGTCAAATGGCCATAAGAACAGATGCTTTCATGAAAGCACATGACCAAAGGCAATTATTTGACAGATCATATCACTTAAAACTGCAAAGTGCACTAATGACCACTAACTTGATTCAAATCCTATGATGAAAATTATATTTCTGTTGTAAGTTCCATTCCCAACAGTTATTTCCCTCATTTTTTCATAAACCTCTGTAGTATGAAGTTAATAGGAATCCTCTGAGGATCAATGTAACATTTTAAACCAAAATAAAAATATTAAGAGAATTCAGAAAGTGAAGAAACTGTGGCAGCTTTCTTCTTCTGAGTAACATCCAGGACAGACAAATGCTGACGGGTAAATAGTTTTTCAAATTAAAATGTCAGTAACCAAACACTGCTTACCACCTGCCTACACCAATATAAAACTCATAAAAACATTACACATAATAAAAACACAACAGCTTCAGCAGACTGAATCACTGTATATAAATGAGAATTCAATCTGTTTTCTTATGTTCAAGGCTCGACATCGTCCCAAGATGTATATTTCAGAATGATGTGCCTGTGAGTTACTGCAAGTGGCAGCTGAATCTATCTTCAGCAGTACCAGTCATTGGCATCAAGTTATATTGCTTTCCTTGCACTAATATCTAGCCTGGTAAAGCAGAATTGAAGCATATAAACATACAGCAAGGAAGAGAATAACCTGAAAATCAGCTTTGATTGTAGTTTCACCTCAGCTTAACATGAATGGTCTCCTTCCAACATTCACATCATAACTCTTACTTAAGCTTTGTTGATGAGTCTTTAAATTTAACATTTCCTCTCTCACTAACCAGAATGTCAACTCCAGTCAGGGTAGAAACCAAGAACTTACCCCTTTCTAGAAACCTTTGACATAATTGACTGCATCCTCTTCCAGTGTCTCTCCTATACTTTATGTTTACTAGGATTGATCTACTTGTTTCCTCTATTACTTTTTCCTCACTACAACCAAGGGTATCTCTAGCAACATCTTCATTTCCCACCCCTACATCTTCACCTCAGAAGTCACCCAAGGATTCCTCTTCAATTCAGAGCTTCATCACCAATATGCTGCATCTTGGCGACATACTTGTACCCTTAACAGTTGCACTGAAATCAGTTTCTGGCTGAAGCCAGTCAGAAACTGAATGCACATTGGTAAGAATTATTCAATTTATTCTTTATGAAGAGCTGCACTTTCTCACAGCTGGAAAAGGTCTAGGTCCTGATACTTAAGCACCAATTCTTAATCAGGGGGCCACAGTCAAATAAACCATGTCATTTGCCTCCTACCAAGTATACCTCATCAGGAGGTGGTTAGAATATTCACAAAGGTAGCAGGTAGTGACAGTGCTTAAAGGCTTCATTTTTCACTTTTAGGTTCCAACTACTAAAGCTGTCACAGCGAGATAGAAATATTTCTATTAAAATAAATCAATGTCAAATATTGTTTGATATTTCATCTATGAAAGATCGTGGAACATGACATTAAAGGGAGCTGTACAAAAAGAAGTTGATAAATATGACGTTGACAAGATGGACAACAGCAGCCTGCCAAGGCTTCTTCTGAGACACCTCCACATCGGAGACCTTCAGCACCTACAGGGACAGAGTGCATGGTAATTCCATCACCTCTCTTCCAAGTCACACACCACCCCAACCTAAAAAAAATGCACTGCTATTTCTTTGTTGTCACTGGGGCAAAATCCTGGAACTCAAACAACACCGTGGACTGAAGCTATTCGAAAGAGTGGCTCACAAACACCTTCTCAAAGGCAATAAATGCTGGTGTTGCCAGCAATGACCACATCATATGAATTAAAAAATGTTGAGCCATTTGGCTTGTGCAAATGACTTTTCTAAAGACAGAAACAAGCAAATATTCATTTCTAGTAGTTACTAGGTATTGTCCATTCATGTGTTTGTCTTTATTTTTTCCTTACAAAGGCGAGGTTATTGAATCAAACTAAATTGCTGCTATACTGCATGCAGAATAAAATGTACATTGAGATTCATTACTAAAACACAAAAATATTCAAGACAAATTAATCGTTGGAATAAAAAATGAATTTCTAAAAATAGGAGCTAAAACTGACAAATTGTAATGGAAAATATCTTAACACTATTTTATTCCATCTTTACCAATGGTTAAATGGAAAATGTTGTCATGGGCAATCATAGATAACAGTGGAAAAAAAACTCATCATTGCTGAGAGATAATTACAGAGCTCCTTACACACTACTAATCCCTCTTCAATTTGTACTGATTGTCAAATTGGATGAACTTTCCTCATAAACCAGTCTAAAGCAAACAAACAAAGCACTAGATACATCCAAACTAAAAAACAAACTCCACCCCTCTCCCTCCTCTGCCGCCTCCTCCTCCATCCCCCTTCCTCCTTTGTCCCTTCCTCCCTCTCCCTCTCCAATGCCCTCTTTCTCCATCCCCCTTCCTCCTCCTCCGCCCCCTTCTTCCTCCTTTGCCCCTTCCTCCCCCTCCTCCTCCTTTCTTCGTCCCCCTTCCTCCTCTTCCACCCCCTTCCCCCTCCTTTGCCCCCCTTCCTCCTCCCTCCTCCTCCTCTCCCTCTCTCCCATCCTCTTCCTCTCCTTGATGAGGTCAGATCACAATGTGAGTACGGTGGAGCTGAGAGGAGAGGACCTTGCACTGGGACGAAGTGGAAGTAGGAAGTAAGGGCAGTTAGCTTGAGAAAGGGAACCAGAACTAGTGAAAGACTGGGAGGGCTGGATCAATTGAACTTTATGCATAATGCCATCCAATGCAATATCTGGCACTGATATTGAAACTTTTATTTACAATTTAGCTATGCTAAGAGAGGAATCTTGAGCAGTGGTGAAGATAAATGGAGCATGAACTTTATTTTCAGTGGAAGCTCAGCCTCGAGGTGAGGGTAACCTAAAAATCACTGAATCTGTCTTCAAGGGAAAAAAGCTTTATTGATATTGGGAGAACCAGCTGATGTTGGATATATGGTAGTTTTACAATGTGGGGGCTTCCAGGGGGACATGCTACTTGTGTGGGACGGCCTTCAATGAAATTCACTGATTTCACCTGCAGCTGGGGATTCTCTGGTCCCGCTGCTGAAAGTTGAGACTTGGCAGAGCGCTAAATTATCCATTCTCGTTGGCAGCAGGAGCAGGGCATATGAGATTGAAGAACTCTGGACCATAAGTATAGGAGGCATCTCCAACCACTTACTCTCAAACTCGTTGGGGAATTTTGCCAAGTGCTGGTTCCAGTGAGAAAAACCCTTCACATCCTCTCCATAGATGCCTTTTCTTATTTTGAAAATTCAGTTTTCACTTCTTGCAGGATAGGAGAGCAGAGAACTCCAACGGAAGCCTCATTGCTAACTACATTGCTAAGTACTGGCAGTATGTGTCCACCTGGTCCCCGGGGAAGGTGATGTTGTTCCAGGAGGCTACTGATATCTGAAACAACCTGCTCAATTCTCCTGCGGTGTTGGGGCTCAATATTTTAAGAGAGCTGATTCTCTGCCAGTAAATCCTGCTGTGGAGATGCCAGCGTTGGACTTGGGTGAAAACAGAAAGAAGTCTCATAACACCAGCTTAAAGTCCAGCAGGTTTATTTGTAGCAAACACCACAAGCTTTCGGAATAGGCTTTCCTTTCGTCAGGTGGGTGGGAGTTCTGATCACAAACAGGGCACAGACACAAACTCAATTTACATGAATAATGATTGGAATGTGAGTCTTTACAGCTAATCAAGTCTTAAAGGTATAGACAATGTGAGTGGAGAGAGCATTAAGCACAGGTTAAAAGAATGTGTACAATCACTGAAACAACTATGTGATGACATCAACAAGTTCCATCCCACCATCAGACTCACCATGGACTACTCTCTAGAATCGGTTACATTTTTAGACACACGCATCTCCGTCAAGAACAGCCACCTCAGCATCTCACTGTACCGCAAGCCCATGGATAACCTCACGATGCTCCACTTCTACAGCTTCCACCCTAAACACATTAAAGAATTCAAACCCTCTGTATATACAGGATCTGCTCAGATGAGGAGGATCGCAACAGACACCTACAGACGCTGAAAGATGCCCTCATAAGAACAGGATTTGGCACTCGACTTATCAATCGACAGTTCTGACGCACCACAGCCTTCTGACCTCCTCAGAAGACAAACACGGGACATGGTGGACAGAGTACCCTTTGTCATGCAATACTTCCCTGGAGCAGAGGGGCTACAATATCTTCTCCGGAGCCTTCAACAAGTCATTGGTGAAGATGATCATCTCGCCAAAGCCATCTCCACTTCTTGCCTCCAAACAACCACAGAACCTCAAATAGTTTATTGTCCGCAGCAAATTACCCAGCCTTCAGGAGAACAGTGACCACGACACCACACAACCCTGCCACAGCAACCTCTAAGACGTGGCAGATCATCGACACGGATGCCATCATCTCATATGAGAACACCATCCACTAGGTACATGGTACATACTTTTGCAACTCAGCCAACGTTGTCTACTGATACACTGCAAGAAAGAATGTCCCGAGGCTTGGGAGACCATGCAGACGCTACGACAATGGATGAATGAACACTGCTTGACAATAACCAGGCAAGACTGTTCTACTCCTGTTGGGGAACATTTCAGCGGTCACAGGCATTCAGCCCCTGATCTTCAGGTAAGCATTCTCCAAGGCGGCCTTCACGACACATGAGAATGCAGAGTCGCTGAGCAGAGACTGATAGCCAAGTTCCACACACTTGAGGACAGCCTCAGCCAGGATCTTGGGTTCATGTCACACTACCTATAACCCTCACAACTTGTCTGGACTTGCAAAATCTCACTAATGTTCCTGTCTGGAAACAATACACATCCTTTTAACCTGTGCTTAATGCTCTGTCCACTCACACCGTCTGCACCTTTAAGACTTGATTAGCTGTAAAGACTCACATTCCAATCATTATTCATGTAAATTGAGTTTGTGTCTTTGTGCCCTGTTTGTGATCAGAACTTCCACCCACCCGACGAAGGGACAGCCTGTTCCGAAAGCTTGTGGCGTTGCTACAAATAAACCTCTTGGACTTTAAGCTGGTGTTGAGAGGTTTCTTTCTGGTAAATCCTGCACCAGACAGGTCTCACTTCCTTTGAGCTGGGTCTTTGCATGGTTATGATCTCCACAGAGACTGACAATTTTTAGAACAAGTAATTCAAACTTCCAGATAATAGCTGAAAGGATGACACAAGAATTCACATTTTAAGATATTTACTGTAACAAAAAACTGAAAGGACTGTTGACTAAACACCATCTTTGTAGGGTAACGTATATTTGGAGTCATAATGAGCATTTCAAAGCCCACTTGCAAAAAGATTGGAGAAGTGTAATTGCACTTGGAACACACCTAATATCCAGTTCAGATCAGAGGGCCAGTGTTATGCTTGAAATTTTCTCCCGCATAGATTGACACTTGGAACTACAGGCACACAATTGAACATAAGACGTTGAGATCATTTATAAGAGTGAATGTACCAGAGGGAAAGTTCAAGACAAATGTTAAACTTGTAATATCCTGATTACGCAAAGGAGTTCAATCCTACTGCCCAATTATTGAGCTATAACATCAGCAGTAGGGAAGTTATTAGAAAAAATTCTGAGGGACAGCATTAATCTCCATTGGGGGAGGCAATGATTAATCAAGGACAATCAGCATAGCTTTGTCAGGGGAGATCAGGTCTAACAGATTTGACTGAAATTTATTGAGGTGATTAGTTTTGCAGCTGACGGCAGTGAATTGTTGCAGTCTACATGAACTTCAGTAAGGCGTTTGACAAAGACTGATCAAGAAATTAAGATCCCATGGGATCCAGGGCAATTTGGTAAATTGGACCTAAAACTGGCTTTGTGGCAGGAGGCACAGGGTGTTGGTTAACGGTTGTTTTTGTGACTGGAAGCCTGTGTCCAGAGGTGTACCACAAGGATTGGTGCTGGGTCCCTTGCTGTTTGTAATGTATATTAATGGCCTAGACATGAATGTGAGATGTATGGTCAGTCAATTCACAGATTACATGAGAATTGTTAGTATGGTTAATAGCAATGGAGAAAGCCTTAGATTAAAGGATGATTTGACGGGCTGGTCAGATAGGCAGAACTGTGGCAAATGGAATTTAATTCAGATGATACATTTTGGGAGGAGTAATAGGGCAAGGGAACACACAATGAATGATAGGACACTAGGAAGTACAGAGGACCAGAGGGACTTTAGGGTGTGTGTCCAGAGATCACTGGAAGTAGCAGGACATAAGGCGGTTAAGAAGGCATATGAGATATGATATTAGCTGAGGCACAGAATACAAGAGCAGAGAGGTTATCATGGAGCTGTATAAAATACTCAGTAGACCACAGCTGATTACTGTATGCAGTTCCGGTCACCACACTATACAAAGGATATGATTGCGCCAGGAAAGGGTGCAGACAAGATTCACCAGGATGCTGCTCGTGTTTCAGCTATTAAGAAAAACTGGCTCGTCTAGGGTTGCTTTCCTTAGAGCAGAGACGGCTAAGGGGACATGACTGACGTGAACAAAATTATGAGGGACATAGATAAGGTAGATAGGAAGTAACTTTTCCCCTGAGTAGAGGTCAAAAATCAAGGGGCATAGATTTAAGGAAAGAGGCAGGATATTTACAGGAAATTTGAGGAAAACCTTTTTCACCAGAGGTTGATGGGAATCTAGAACTTACTGTCTGAAAGAATGGTAGAGCCAGAAATTGTCAAAACATTTAAGAAATATTTAGATGAGCACTTGAACTGCCATATTGTACAAGGTTACGGACCAAGTGCTGGAAAGTGGGATTACAATAGATGTCCAGCCCAGACGAGACGGTCCAAAGGGCCTCTTTTTTTGTGCAGTAAAACTGACTGTATGAATAATGTTTTAACAGAGCAGGGGGACATCACTCCCTCTAAGATGTAGAGGTGCGAGGCTGCACAACAATCAGGAATGGACCACAGTGCGACAAACAAGTTGTGCATAACAGAGGGCCATACAAGGGAACATAGGAAGTCAATCACTGAAATTTACAAATCTTGATATTAAATCTACAATGGAGTTCCTATATTATAGATATGAAAACTTTGATATTTCTACAAGGAGATTTTGTTCCTCACACAGCGCTGCTCTTCTGGTCTCTCATTCTCACTTATCTGTTGCAGATATGGAACATAATCTTCTTTTTCAAGCCTGGTCCAACATCTATGCTGTGGTAGCCCCCCCAATTTCTAACACCAATCTGCTAACCTTTTCCTCCATTATGTGTTCCCTCCTTAGAACACGATCTCTACTCCAACATTTATAGAGCACCATTAATATAATAAAATATCACAATGTGCTTCACAGGAGCATTATTAAACAAAATTTGGCACCAAGCCACATAAGGAAATCGTTGAGCAGTTGGACAAAAGTCTGGTCAGAAAGATAGATTTTAAAGGTGCTCCTAAAGGGGATTCCAGAGCTTAGAGACTTGGCAGTTGCCAATGGATCAGTGATGAAAACTGAATTTGTGCAAGAGGCTAGAACTGGAAGAGGGTTTTAGGCCTTACATTAGGTTAGAGGTAAGAAGGGGCAAAGCCACTGAAGGATTCAATCACTGGATGAGAATTTAAATTGAAGGCATTGCTGGACAATATTCAAATCTGGAGGGAACATGGATGAGGGTTTTAGTAGCACGTGAGCTTTGCAGAGACAGAGAAACAAATGTTAATGCTAGTAACAGACAGGATAAGGGCTGAAAACGCAGCTCAGGATCCATTCAGACACGAGGTTGCAAACAGCCTGGTTCAGCCTGACACAGCAGAGGGGATGGAATCAGTGCTTAGGAATGAAGTTTGTGGCCAAAGAATATGGTTTTTGTCTTCCCACTATTTAGCTGGCAAAAATGTCTGCGCGTCTACTGGACATCAGACAAGCAGTGAGACAAATCAGAAGCAGTGGAAGGGTCAACAATGTGGTAGAGCTAGGTGTTGTCAGCAAATCTGTTGGATTGGAGTGTTTCTGGAGGGGAAGCACGTAGGTTAGAAACAGGAACGGGGCAAAGATAACTCCTTGGGGGATTCTGGAGACAAGAGGGCAAGAGCAGGGATAGAAGCCATTGCAGGAGATTCTCTTGCTATGACCAATGGAGAAGTAGTGCTGGAGGAGAATTCTATGATCAATTTTGTCAAAGGACGTAGACATAGCAATGAGGTATTTGACCCATAATTATTTTGCAGCTTTCTAGTAAAAATTGGGAGGCTGTTCCTCCACTGACATAAATTTCTAATGCTGTAAAGAAAGTTAATAAAAATACATTTCTAAATGTTGAAAAAATCATTCTAGATTTAAACACAAGCACGTGCCTATTTAGTCCCAGTAACATAAATTAATCTGTCTGCAACACCACTTAAGATTGTGGTCAAAATTTTTGGCTCAGCAATTTTCTCTCTGTTCCAGTCAGTTAACCTGCATTACCTTGATATCTTCATTCCCTGTGATGATGTCTGTAGCACCAGTTACAGGCTGTAGCAGCGACATCTGTTGGTACAGATTAGGAAAACAAACCAGAGATCCAAGAAGAATTTGTGCTTCATATCGTGGTGCCTATACAATGTACAAGGAGATATTTTTAAACAAACGGCAGAATACTTTGGTGGAACACAAAACAGGCCCCTGAATGCATATTGTTTTCCCAACTCTTATCCCCTGTACCACTAAGCCAGCCGTGGTGCTGCAAACTTGCTCTGGCTGCACACTCCAGTTGAAATGTCTCTGTCGCCTGTGTTCAGAACAAGATGCAGGGAATTCTATAATTGGGGGAAAAGACAGGCATTTCTGCAGTCACAGAAGCGAATTCAGGATGGAATGTTGCCATCACTGTTGCCAGGATCAAGGCTTTCAGAATAGCTGCAAAGCGGTCTGATGAGTGAGGACAAATAGCCAATAGTTGTGGACCAAATTACGACCGACAACATATTTAGGGGGATGGGATGGTGGTGGTGGTGATGATGATGAGGTCCTGTAGACAGTGTTTCTGGAGCTAGGAAAGAAACTAACAAGCAGGATCTCAAAAGTAGTCATCTGTAGATTGCTCCTAGTGCCACAGGTCGGTGAATATACAATTGGAAGATATAAACAGATGAATACATGGCTGGGGAGATGGTACAGAAGGAATGGCTTTAGATCCTTGAGACATCGTTCCCAGGTTCTGATAGAGATGGGACCTGAACAGGCCGCAGGGATTGCTCCTGAATAGAGCTGGGTTCAATGCTCTTGCAATTTTGTTATTGCTTTTAAGGAGGTTTTAAACTAACTTGGCAGAGGATGGGAATCAGGTATCAGAAAGGAAAAACAAGACGCACAGACAATTGGGAAAGACAGATAAGAGCTGTAGCTTACAGCATAACAGTGAGAAACAGCAAGCATTATGAAGTATCAGAAGAAGAAAAAAAAACAAAAATTAGGGTCTAAAGTAGATTTACAGAGCATGTAGGTTAGAGCCAAGAAAAAAATATGAGTATCATTACACTGCTTGGTGTATTCTAGGGTAAAAGATATAAAGTTATAAATTTGCAAATTACAAAGAGGAATAAGAAGTATATCATTGTTATAATGAGTGACTTCAATTATTATTCACTGTACTGGAACAAAAACTACCTTTAAAGAAGAGATGGTTCAGGTAGAGTTGAGGTGCATTTGAATGAGGGGGAAAGGTAGGATGAACAAAGCCTGAGCTCCTTGGATGACAAAATTGACTAAGAACAAGACAAATCAGAAAAGTGGTGTGTATAACAGAAGTCAGGTCAATAAAGTGAGTGCCAGACTGAACATAGGTAGCTCAGGGGGAATTGTAAAAGCAAATCAGAGAAACAAAGAGTTTGAGAAGAAACTGGCAGTTAACATAAAGGGAATCTCAATTCTTGTATACATATATAAATAAATAGTAGAAGGTGATAGAAGGAGGAAAGGAGCTGATTATAGATGAAAAAGATATTTCTCTATAGAAGCAGACAGCGTGGCTCAGATACAAAACAAATATTTTGCACCTGCCTTTGACGGAAGATATTGCCCAAGCCAGTGAAAAAGGAAGCAGTTTAAACATTGTAGGGACCAAACACTGATAAAGAGGCATCAGAAAATGAAAAATTATAGAGTGGAGATTGCAGGAAACCAGGCTATTATCTTCCAATCTTCCTTAGATGCAGGGGTGATACAAGAGGGTGGCAAATTGGAAATATTATTCCCTTGTTTAAAAAGGCAAGCAAGAATAAGCCTAGCAACTATAGGACAAACAGTTTAACCTTTGTTGTGAGAAATAATCCAAGACAAAAATCAAACAATGCTTGGACAAATGGGAATTAATTATGAAGCATGAATTTGTTGAGGCAAATTGTATTTAACTAACTTGATTGAGTTTCTAGTTGAGGCAACAAGGAAGGTTTATTTGGTTTAAGTAGCTGATATGGTGTACATGAATTTCCAAAAGACACCTGATGAAGTGCCACATAAAATCATAAAATGGTCACAGCACAGAAAGCTATTCACAGTCGTGGTTTTCAAATCAATATTGGATAATTATCTGACAAGAAAACTGCAGGGCTATGGGGAAAAGGTGGGCAAGCATGACTGGCTGAGGCATTCTCACAGATAGAGCATGGAGATAACAGGTTAAACAGCCTCAATCTGTCCTGTAATTATTCTATGATTCTACAAATTTTGGATAATAATCTGAAGCATATTCATATTTAGAAATTTACAGCCACTAAGATTTAAAAATCACTTGTTTTTTCTGTAAGTGCAGTTCATGTTACTGAGTATATATGGTCTTATTCTAGCCTTTTGATGAAACACCTTTATGCTAGTACACTGTCACCCTCCAATTCACACATTTGCTGCCATGGTATCTGCGCTGAGCAATCTGTCTCACATTGCACTAATGAGCAAACACCTGTTTGAGTGGAGAAATCCAAACCTTACTAACAGCTATTCGGTCCCTGTGGACAGCATGGCCATACTCACATCCAGCATGTCTGAGTTGAGGACTTGAGTTGCAACTGTGATGAAATCCCCAACCATCATTGTGAAACCAGGTAAACCAAGTAGGAAAAAGCGAGGTGAACAATGCTTAGTAAGCACATTCAGCACATCCTAGTTTAAATCAAAGCAGAAAACAGGATTAGTTATTACAAAAACAGACTGACGAACAATTAAGTCATGTGTATTTTGTTTTTTCAAAAAAATCTAAGACGCACTCTGAAGCGCAGCAGTAATGTGACTAAGGTTCACCTAGACTCAAAACGTTGGCTCTATTCTCTTTCCAAAGATGCTGTCAGACCTGCTGAGATTTTCCAGCATTGTTCTGTTTTTGATCATAGAATCCCATCAGTACAGAAGGAGGCTGTTTGGACCATCAAGTCTATACTGACCTCTTCATTCCCACCAGGCCCTATTCCTGTAACTCCACCTTATTTACCCTACTAATTCCCCTGACACTAGGGTTAATTTAGCATGGCCAATCAACCTAACCTGCGTATCTTCAGACTGTTGTTGAATAATAATTTAAATACTGGTGAGGAATACACTTCTGTTCAACAGTTAACAAATGTTTGTAATTATAAAGATTTTGACTTTTCGGAACTCTATCATTTTAAAAAGATAATATTGAGACTAAAAGCTCAGTTTGGCAAATTAGTATGAATTTAGTAAAACTATAATATCCAAAAATCCACTACTCAAAATTAATTCCAAAAGCCTCTATTCTTGATTTCGGTTAATAGTCACAAAAGGTGTCTTTTTTTCATTCCTTTTGACAGTTGGCATTTGCATACCTTCTGACAATTAATTTTTAAAGTAGGTTAAATTATAGATTTCAAAACTATACATTCTCTTAGACAGCAAATGGATTCTCCTAATAAAACAATTGCAAAACAAATGCTAACTGACTGCAGGGCAAAACAAAAGATCTACCTGCATCATAAAGAGTCAGATTAATTTGTCATTTTTATATCACACCTGCAATTACAAACACAGCTATGTATTGTCCTGAACCATTGTTGTTGGATTTCTGGCATTAAACAACATAGGAACAGATGGGAGTTTATTTCTGTTGACATATGCTGCTTTTTAAAAATGGATATCAGTGACCCAAATTCTATAAAGGTGACGGTCAGTGCATTTCCCAATGTATAACACAGATTAGTTTTAGAAAAAAAATGCTCATTTTTTAAAGTAGTTTATAATTCTAAGTATTTATATCTACAAAATATATTATCAATACTATCAAACACACAATGATCAACAACGCCACTGAGATTAAACATTACAAAAAGCTTTTTTTAAATAAGATGTTTCATAATATAGCTTTAAGAAATATACAAAGAATAAAGATAAACCAACGTGTCCTACAGTAAATTATTGTTAATTTTGCAGAAGCTTGGCATGAAACACTTTGAAAGCTATAATCTTGTACTGTTCATGCCCCACCACAGTACAGCAAGTTACCACATTATCTGGTTTAAACAAGTGTATTTTTACTCTACTGCACCAGATTAAATTCTTTGAAATTTTTTGAAAACAACTTCCTTTTCTATCAGTGTCAGTTTAGGACCAACAAAACTCAGCCGACATGTTTGAGAACCTTCTCACATTTAACAGTTATGCAAGGAAACATTAAAAATCAATACTTGTCACTAACTCAATTTTTTCCAATGAAAAGAAAGCAGCACCGATACATGAAGTCCAACTGATGCATTACTAAGAACTACGTATAACAGCTTAAACATATAAAATGTTTTCACTAGATACATAGTTGATCATTTTATAACTGGATGAGTAAAGTTATTACCACATATAAATTTAGAAAGTCAAACAAATTATTGTATACAAGCTCCATTCAATTTCTTGAGATAGATAGTCTTCTGTGGAGTCTAACCATCTGTTTATTATAATCTCGTGAACATAGTGTTTAGTTAGGTTTGCTTTAATCTCCCCTACGTTTTCTGCTTCTATTATTCAAAATGAGTTTTCCTGACACACAATGCCAATCATCTACGTGACAGACTCGGTCAGTGTTTACTGACAAAAAAAAGCAGTACTGTCTCGGCCTCTTTCCCTTCAGCACCATGCTAATTAAAGATCTGCTACAAATGGAAGGGATCCCAGCTGTTGCATTCTGTTGGTAGAAATTCTCAAAATACAATTTCCTGGACTATTTTACACTTAACCAACATTTTTACAACCCTCCGCCCCATTTGACCTGGGGTTGAGCTTCGAACCTCATCTCCTCTCCTTCACAAAGGCCACATATTTCCACCTCCGTAATATTGCAAACGCCCACACCTCAATCTGCTGATGAAAACCTGACCCATGCTGTTGTCACCTCAGCCTTCCATCCTCCATAAACACAAGATCATTCAAAATTCTGCTCACTGGATGCTAACTCGTGCCATCTCATTCATTCACCACCCAATGTTCACCAGCCTACACTGGCTTCTAGTCCATATACCCTCAATCTTAAAATTCTTAACCATGTGATCAAATCCCCTTATGGCCTTACCCTTCTCCATCTCTTAACTCCACCAGATTTACTATCCATCAAAATCTGTGCAATCCTTCAATCCATCATGTATTCCCAATTTCTTCGCCCCACACTGATAGCTATATATTCTGCCATCTAGACCCCAAGTTCTGGAGTTCCTTTTCAAAATCTATCTTCTCTTTTAATAGGCTATTTAAAACCTGTCTCTTTGACCAAGCTAATGTATCCTCCTTTAGTTCATAGTCAACTTTTGTCTGATTATAACTCCTATGAGGCATCTTAGGGCATTTTATTCCATTAAAGATGCTCGATCGAAGTAGTAGTGAAGAAACTGCGGACATATTGGGAGAACATTAATTACTTCAAAAAGTTAGTTTTCAAAGGTCTCCAAACTAGAGACTCGCTTATGATCACAAAGTCAACGTCTCCCTAACGCGTTGTATCTGACAACGCTGACAAGACTTCAAAAGAGTCTTTGACAAAGGGTTATCTGGACTCAAAACGTCAGCTCTTTTCTCTCCTTACAGATGCTGCCAGACCTGCTGAGATTTTCCAGCATTTTCTCTTCTGAATTCAGATTCCAGCATCCAGAGTAATCTGCTTTTATTCTGACGGACTTCAAAGCTTGGACCTTGATTGGCACCATTGAAATTTTTGGGTGACCATGGAAATTAAAAAGAACTGCAAATAAACAATTGCACACAAATCGCTAACCAAATTTTCACGCAAGATAGCGCATTTAATTTTAAAAAAAGTTTCAATCATGTGATGCAGGAATTGCCTTAACATTTATTGCAATCCTTAATTGCCCTTGAACCGAGTGACTTGCTTGGCCATTTCAGAGGGCATTGAAGAGTCAACCACATTACTGTGAATCTGGAGTCACATGTAGGCCAGACCAGATAAGCATGGCAGATAATTCCTCAATTATAAATACTAAGACATCAACATAGACAGACATTATTTTGTAAGCAGCACCAAATAGTACTGTTACTTTGAGATGTTCATTACTTTCAAATGAATGTAATTTTTACTCCCTTCATACATTTTGCACGATTACTAGTGTTAATACAGAATAGCAAGCATACCCAGTTGTTGGTAACCTAATGGCCAAATTCTAAAAGCCTTAGGTTAGCCTCAGAACTAATGTAAAATCCTACCAATTACAGAAAGTAGTCACCAAAGATCAGGCAGAAAAAATAAGACCACCAAAACTCTTCTCTTGTTACTTCTTCAGCTTAGTGGCATACTTTTTTTTAAGAAAGAGAGAAAGTGCATCTAATACTTTATATGTTAAAAATTACAAAGCAGGGAAAGCATTTACAAAAGGGATATATATAACTGTAGCCTTAGCAAAATGCTATTCCACAATTACTGTGGATAGTCTAACCTGTTAAACTTCAAATTCATCTGAAAACCCCAATCTGTAAGGGAAAACTGCAAGATGAGAACATCTGCCCTTTATCAGCTGGATCATAAAAAATCATCTAATTCAAATACAGGCATGTTTTCCTTCCCTTTTAAAGCACAGTTCAGTAAATATGAACTGCAGCAGGCTGCTAGCTACCTGGTAAATGAATCACTTTAATTGAATGCTTTGTACACAGAGCTTGCAGAAATGCAAGCAGTCGTGAAAACATATGGCGGTAGCAAAAAGCAGTTGGTGAGTGTACTTTGTTACTGCAACAATCCCTTCATTCCTGGATGACTGATTGTTGATGAACAAAATCTGCAAAATGATTTTGTTCACACTGTTAATTTCAAGTATTTTATTAGTGCGCCGTTTATTTCATTTAGGTGAAAAGAGTCAATGAAGTAGAAAAAACACAGCTGTTTGTGTAATTAACAACCATTATAACATGTGTATGTATTTCTATAGAAAAAAAAGGATCCGCTCAAAGTTATTACATGTTATTAGAATTTGCAGGGGGGAGTGGGTGGATGGAGTTGAGACTTCTTCTCACTGGCGGAGGGGTGGGGGTTTGTGGTGGTGGTGGTGGAGGGGCGGAAAGTGCAAAACAGGAGGAATAAGTTGGTTAATTCAGACAAAAGACCTGGAAGGTTCTAGGGGAAGTGCTACGGTGTTCTGACTCACCACCAATTATTAAGCATGCTCTTCCATGTATCGTGTGCCTGCAGTCACCTAGTGTTGTCTGTGGGTTTTTATAAATGGTACTAACAAAAAAATCCATGCACAGACTGCACTCAGCTCTACTTACAATAAAGTGATCAACCATTTTGCAGTTAACTGCCTTACTTACAAAAACCAAGATGATTTTTTAAAGTAAAAGTCACTTAAAGCAATGCTATTCCGGTACAGAACACAATTTTAATTGTGTTTCATTCTATCAACATAAAATATCCACTATAACCTTGGATTTAGTAAACATGGAACCAATTGATTAAATGGATAATGCAAATGCTGAAACATCAAAACACATTTTAATTCAAATAATAATCACGAATTTCCAATTAATAAATGATAAGTCCAAAATATATAGATGTATTTTTCAGCATCTAACCAGAATAAGCTCAATATCCCAACTTAATTGGGGCAGCACAGTGGTTTTAGCACTGCTGCCTCACAGTGCCAGGGATCCAGGGTTCAATTTCCAGCATGGGTCACTGTCTACGTTGACCCGAACAGGCACCGGCGTGTGGCGACTAGGGGATTTTCACAGTAACTTCATTGCAGTGTTAATGTGAGTCTCCTTGTGACACTAATAAACAAAATTGAACATTAAAAACTTAATTGCCCATTTTGTGGCTCAAATGCAATGGTTGTCCATTAAATGCACCTTTTTATATATACCATATGATCAAAATCTAGAAACACGCATACTTCAGAACACTAATATTAATTTGTTGGCAGATTGATGTTAACCCTGAGGCCCACCTTTTGGCTCCTTTCATTCTATTTTGCTCAGCTCTTAACTACCTAACTTATTTTTCTAAACTCTATGACAGTAAACATTTCTTTCTGCTCAGTAACAGAACCCTTTCAAAATCATTACAACTTCATCAAAAGACTCCGATCAAAACATCTGATCTTGTTAACCAACCAAAAACCTATCCTTAGTCCATCCCTCTTCCTTTGCTGCATGATGGCAATATCATGCAGAGGTTTGGCACCCAGATCTGCTTCTCCATGTTTCTTAACCTTATCCACTGCCTCTGTGTTTTAGTCTCCCTCTGGTTGACATCCAGTCTTGGATGAGCAGTACTGTTTTGTCAGTTAAATATTAGTTACTCAGGAGCTAATTCCTTCAACTCCTGCCACCAACTCCAACCCTCCTTGTCCAATATCTTGGGCTGAACCAGATGGTGTACAATTCCGTGTCCCACTCAAACTTAAGCTGCATTTCCAACTGTGTATTCTCTCCAACATAGAGAGCATATTTCCAAATCTTTAACATCTACTGTGCTTCCCCTCCCCATCCCGCTCCATCTCAACCCATTTGCTGCTGACAACTTGATACATGCCATTGTTACCTCCAGACTCCATTATGCCAATTCCCCCGCACCCCACCCGCAACCAGCCTCCCACCTTCTAAAATGTTTGAATGTAAAACTCTGTTTAATGGCACAAGATAACTGCAGTTTTGTTGTTCCTCTACTTCAACTTTCTGCCTCTCAATGACTTCTATGGCCTGGCCATTTCTGTAACATCCTCCAGCTCTACAAGCCTCTTGCACATTGCTCCCTTTTGCTCAACCATGGGTGGTTCTAAGCTTCTATAAGCATCAGCTGCACTAAGTCAGTTAATATTCTCAGTATTTTTTTATGAAGTGGTTTCAAGGATGTGTTAACAATGTAAGCTAAAAAGCAAAGATTGTTTTAAACTTTAGAAGCATAGATCTGGGCCAGAACTTTCCAGCCATTTGTGCCCTGCTGTCGCTACAAGCAAGGATGAAGAATTTGGTGCTCAGTCAAATCTCCGTTCACTGCAGCAGGACCAGAGAATCCCTTTGGTGTGAACAGCTGGAAAATTTTGGCCCTAGAAATTGGATTTTGTTTCACTGTCATCACTGTAAAATGGACATAACAAAGACCAATTTCAAGGACGAACATCTGCATCCCAAGGATGCCCCAAAGATCCAAATATTAGACTAGCCTGTTTTTCAGGCTGCCTCAAACAGGCATTAGGTGCCTTTTATAAGTTAATGAAGGAACTTACACCAAAAGAGAAAATGCTGGAAAATCTCAGCAGATCTGGCAGCATCTGTAAGGAGAGAAAAGGGCTGACGTTTCGAGTCCAGATGACCCTTTGTCAAAGCTGGCAGGGACAAGGAACTCCAATGTTTTAGGAAGCCAATTGAAAATTGAACTTCCTTAAGCAAAGCAGGGACTGGACTTGCCCCACTCAAACCACACTGTTGCGAATGTGACTTTGCAAATGGCTTCTCCCCAAAGATTTTTTCAATTTTCATCTGGAGAGCAGGGAGTGTTCCTCCCAGTTCCACACCAATCCTAATGGCTGCTGCCAGCTGCAATCAACACACCCCTGCAGCTGAAAAAATACTTCTCCAAAAAAAACTCACTTTCCACCCCTTATGTTTCAATGGCAATGGATAATATCCACACTCAACTAAAGGGTCATATCCATACAAACAGATGGATTGCAAAACTTCATGTATCACAGGGCTGAATTACTATGATGCTATCTACTGCTGCCTCGGGGTAAGCAGGAGGTCAACAGTACAAAACTGAATTTGCTTTGCAGCATACAGACCAGCAGCTGTTTTAAATGGTTAGACAGCTTGCCTAGATTTTAAAAAGCAAAGAGATGACACCACATTCTGGGGGATGCAAGACAGAGAGAATTGTAAACCCATCCCACCTATTATTGCCCTTAATTACTGCACAGGTTTACACGTCTAGAATAACCACTTGCCTGGAGGTAGAAGAGGGATGTTACAGCTCAAGAATCAACTATGAATTGTTGTCTTAAGAGGAAGGATGGTTAGCTAAGAGAACCACCTCCTGCTTTCCTCTTTCCACTACCCCATGGAAAGATTCTATCCCACTTGCACTTAGAATTTTTTTCCTTTTCTAAAATACATTCAAGGTTCGTTAATAATTATATCTTCAAAAATATTAAAACATTTGGTTTCATTTGTTCATTGCATGATGACAAAAAAAGTCTGACTATAATCACTAGGATTCATTTTGTTTTGGGAGTTTTAGCTGCAACAAAATGAAACCTTGAGGCTAAACCATGTATTACAACAAAGAGTGTATGAAAAACTGTTACAGCTTTTCCAGTCATACTATACACTTGCTTGAATAGGTGATATAATTTAGGTGCCTGAAGACCCAACACCACCTTGTATCGTAAACAACAGCAATGCAACCAGAGAATAGTGCACATGGCTCTGGTATCTTCCCAGTTAAATTCAAGAGGGCAATACTCAAGATATCCAAAATTTTGCTAATATATGTAATCGTGCAAAAACTTTGATATCCTTATTCAAAATCCAATTTCTGTTTTTTATTTTCTTTTTGAATAATGGAAGTTTATAACTATATGCTTAGATTAACAGTGAACAAACAAGGATATAAATCAAGAAATTGACCAAAAACATTTAGCAATTATTTCATTGTTCTTCTTCAAAGCAATAAAATTCCAACAAGTTATTCTTTCAAATAACACCTGCATTATTCGCTCTGGAAATTAACTGACCGTTTGGCAGATGGGGAAAGGGAGCTTGTTAGTGTATTAATCATTTTGATTTCATCCGATTTTTGTCCATTCATACATGAAATAATGTATTATTTACTTATTACTGCATTGAAGACAGGGATTAGGAGGTTTCATTATCTTTGCAGAATGAATGGAGCTGCACGCCACTTGAGAAAAAAAACAGTACTGTTAAAATCATAACGATCAATCTAACTTGTTTAATGGCTGCTGTGCAATATGAGTGATCCAGCAATGCTTATAGAACACTGCTGTTTTAATTCACACCCCTAAGTTTATTATTGGCAGTTACTCATTTACAATTAATTACTGGCTGTTGATACCCCAGCCATCTGGCACCCTCTGAAATGGTATTACTATCTAACAATTGCAACAGTGCTTAAACTAAGCTTTAAGACTTCTCTACAACATATGGGAATTTGCAGCAAGCATGATGAATAGCATTGTGAATATTGCTTCAAATTAATCCAGAAAAAGAGGATCAGAGCACATTCATTTAAAACAGATATTACAAAATACTTCTTTGCTCAAGAGTGATAGATGTTTGGAACAATCTGACAGGCTGCATACTAAGAAGCAAAAATGTCAGCACTGTTCAAAAGAGTCTGTTATTATTGAAGAGTTAGGATAGTAGAGATTATGGCCAGAATTTTACCGGCGTGCCTGCCCCGATTCCAGAGGCGGGCGAGGCTCAGAGAATGGCATTCACCGTTGGCCTCGGGTGGGATCGTGCAAAACTTGGGTGGACATGCCGGTAAAATTCCGCCCTGTGTGTTCTTCTGGTCCAAACGGCCTTTTCTCATCCTTAACATTTCTTATGCTCTTACAATTATAATTAGATAGGCTTTTACTGACTGTGACAAAAGCAAAAAGGAAAGGACACACTTGAAACTTCAACTGTTTATACCTCCACAGATGCTGCCAGATGTGCCAGGTATTTCCAGCTTTTTATTTTTAGTCAGCTCTTTAGGACCATACGTCAAAATTTCATGAGATACCCTTAATAATTGTGAATACGCTTCTACATGCATTTAGTTTAGAAATTTTCAAATAAATGCTTCAATGAATGAGGTTGAAAAAAAAACAGCATCCTTGCCATTATGGGGAAAGGCAACATATTTCCCATGATTGTTTTAGCAATATACATTACCTGAACTATAAGTTATTCTAGTAAAGCCTTCAGCAAAATGTTATATATTCTCTGAAAAAATATAATTTTGTACACCCGAAATAAAAGGCTACATTCATGTGGTTGTGTGTGCCATCTAGGGATAGAAATTAATAAAACATCAGTGAGAAGGATGCATCTGCAGTTAGTTGTGCTGCAAACACACATTAATTCACTTCACAGCCCCGGTCTCAAGAGAGGAAAATATTGACTGCTAACAATTGACTAGATTTATTAACTGATAAAATAGGTAGAAATTAGAAACAAATGCTCAACAACTTAACCCTGTTCATTCCTCTCCAGGAAGGAGCAGTGTATTAAACTTTCAAACTGAGATTTTCTTTGCAGTTTTGAAAATTACTTTTATTTACCTAGCAACTTTTACAACTTCAGAAGTCCAGTCACTGTGGAAATGTATGAAATACAGCAGCCAACCTGCATACAGCAAGGTACTACAAACATCAGTGCAATAAGAAAAAACTCCACTTAAGTATTGCTGGAAGGATAAATACGGCTAGACTATAGGGAAGGATTCCCCCCTAATCATGGCATGGAATCTTTACATCCACTTGAAAGGCCAGACGGGAACATTTTTTTTTAAAAACATCCCTTTCGACTGTGTAGCGTTCCCTCCCTACTGCCCTGGCATGACAGCCTGCTCCAGTCCCTGGAGTGGGATATCGAACCACAACCTTTTGACTTGAAGACGAGAATGCTACCTACCATTGAGTTATGAAAGGCACTATGTTGATAACTACAAATACCGATCTAAAAGTAGACGAGTGCTACATATTAAAGGCACAATTTAGGATACCATGTAACACAATAAGCGCAGAATTGAAGCACCACAAAACATACTTAGCAATCTCAAGTGACACCAAAAGCCCCACTCCCAGTAAATAATTAGAATATTTATTGAATAACTAACTTTAATACCATTCTTATGTAAATGTTTTTAAGATTCCAGATTTTGTACTATTCCATTCCATAAATAAAAGAGTTCTGAAGAAGAATCATACGAATGCATAACATTAACTCCTCTTCTCTCTCCATAGATGTTGCCAGACCTGCTGAGTTTATCCAGCATTTTTTGTCACCATTCCATGAATGCTCTGTCCAAAAACAACTGAACTAACCAGCCCCTTTCTTTAATGTTAAAGCAATAGGAGTATCTCAGGAGGAAGGCGACATCCTAATATAAATGGGTACACCTTCAGTGGTTGTGCCATCTGTGGCTATTTCCTGCTTCTTATGCGTGCTTTGTCTTGGCAATATCATCCATAAATATGGGCTCTACTCCTGTATCCATGTCAATGAAAGCCTCAGCCGTCACCATTCAATCCCACAACATTTGCCATACAGACCAACATTAAGCTGTGGATGAACCACAATTCCTTAAAAATAAACATCAGGAAGAGCAAAGCCATTCAGCATAGTTTCTGCCAGAACTTCTGCACTTCAGCAGCAGTTCTAACCTGTCCTCTGACTGCTCAATCAAATTTAAACCAACTGTGCACCACTGCACTGTCCTGCTAACTCTGAGCTAACCAAACTCCACATTTCCATATCATCCTATTTTTATCTGACATATTGTCTTTTCCTTCCTCTATTGGTTTTTCATATGCCGTAGCAAATATAATCAAGTAAAATAAGCAGCTACACGATCTCTTGCAAAGTCCTTCATATACTTCTTTTGAAGCAAAGAAACAAGTTCATATACAAGGAATCAAAATCTAAACCACTGCCTTTTACTAGAAATCAGTTAACAATTTGCTGTGCCATTTTTATACATGTATTTTTTTAAACTACAGAGGTATCATTATGGGCTGGACAATTGTGAGGTAATATTTCACTACCTCATAGCTAATATACCTTTAATCACAAAACATTTTGACCCCATGTTCCACAGTTCAACTAATAACAAGAGCTTATGTTACAACAATATCCTGTAATATGTAGAGCATTACCCATCCCTCCAGTGATTGTAGCCAAGGTCTTATTGCGCACGGTAGGTGAATGCAAAATATCAAAGACTGAAGAACTGAAGCTCAAGCTGTCATCCGTAATCATTTGGATATAATTGATATTGAACAAATTACTTCCATATTAAAGGTTTAGTTTGATCTATCCCACAAAGTGTTAATTCTCAGTTTTTTCCTCCCATCAGGGAAGTCAAACAAATGACTCAACCTTTCAAAGCAGTTTATAGCAATTCACACTAGTAGCATCTGTTCAATGCCAGATACTGCAAAATGACTCCATAACCTCCTACCCAGACTCTGTCCAGATGACTTGTCCACATCACAAAGGCAATGACCGCTAATGTTATAGGCGATGGTGGAAGGATAGCCTGTGGAACACCTTTGAACCATAACTGAAGGGCCATGAGTATTCTTTGGTGCAATATTTTTCTCAGGGTGTAAGGAAATAGAGCTATCACAGTCATACAAATAACACTGACCATTATAGATAGCACTATGAAAGTGAGTAACATAATGGAGATCATGGGAGGTCATACTACATTTCATTTGGTGATGAATCTGCCCACATTTTTCTCCTTATAAAAAAGCTCCTTCGAATATGCCTGCATTAAGCACATCTGGGCTTTCCTGATTGACCACAAATGCCATGATAGGAATTCTTAGATTTTTTTCCTCTTTGGATAACATCTGCATCAACCAGTTCTTCCAGGTATAAACATGTGGGGCTTACTTCAAAACATGATCACTACTGACATGGTCCCGTTGAAGCTTAGGAGAAAGTAACTTTAATCTAGATAAGGGTACAGCGTCCATGTCATCCATTCCGTTGATACTGATTGAAAGTACTTCCACTAGGTATTCACAATTTCATACTGGCAGCATACAATTTCTCAGGCTAGCTGTTTCAGTGGTTGAACTGCCTGCATGATCTGTGCGGGGTGACCATTTTGGATTTCAATGTCAGGCTGAAGGAGTTTGGGTCAGTCAGAAATTGTGTGCCCTTAGGGACTGCAGTAACGAGAATGAAATGCTGAGCTTTCCTGAGCTGGTGAAATATTTCCTGCATCTAAGCAAGCAACACTTCTAAATTCCATTTTCACCTCTTGACTGCTTCAGGAAAATGAGTGCCCCGAATGTATTTTGAAGGATGGAATCATGGGTGGCAAACACTACCTGATATTTAATGATTTCATCAAATGTAGTCACTAAATAAGATTCACAAAAAAAAGCAGCTTTAGCAGTCCAGTGCAAAACAGTGAATAGTGGAAGAGGGGGAGGATGTAACAAGTACTTTAAAACAAATAAATCATACCGGTCATTCTGAACTGCTGGATTGAATATCCCTTAAATTTAAGAAATGATTTTTGCTTGGTTGATGCAAACGTCACTGATCTCAGAGCTTTCCAAAACTGCCCTCTTCAGGGCATATTTGGAATGGCTTGCGAACCTACTATTTTCTTTTGAAGTTCAGGTATTTTAAAATGAGCTATTATCTTCTATTAGCCGCTTCTAAAAGTCTGGAAACTTGAGACAAATAGACAGAACATTATCCCACATAGCCACATAGGCTCCTCTGTCTACAACGTTCAAGGGTTACTTCTCCCAGCATCAGCAGTTTAATCTATTGGTCCATACCATCAGAATTAGCTATCATCCAATTCCTATCTGAAAACTAGCCAAATCAATCTCCATGGCATGTTTATGCACAAACTACCCAGCATATCAGGTGGCAAACCACACCTCCTGAGAATAAAGCTCCTTTCCCAATCAATTCCAATTTGTCTCAAGCTGTGGGATTTGGAACTTGACAGCTTACAGAACACCGTGGAGTTTATAAAGACTAAGCTTCTAAAATGGGAGGTTTGTCACCCATCTCCTCCTCCTCCTCAGAGGCACAGTCTAACTGCCACTGGCAAGTTCGTGCCTGGAACTATATCATGAGAAACATGAAGCTTCCCTTGCTTAAGATGAGACATGGGTTAGTGTGGTTTTTGTACGCAAAGCAAGTACTTAGTCTAAAACAGTGACAAATACTCCAGCAGCAGGAGCAATAAAATTAAGACAAGTTAGTAATTTGGACAAATGTTGTTACGAAAATAAAGTTGGTTTTAAGGGATTGATGTTTGTATTGATAAACATGAGGAATAAGATACAGCTTTAAGTGAATTTAGTTTAATTTTTCTGCGTCTAGAAAGGTAAATACCTATAGTTAGTTAGATTCATGCTCGACAAAGATGGTTAGATGTATGGAGGTTGGTTTAAATTCCAACAGTGATTCTATTGTGCTTAGAGGGCCACAGTGTGAAGAGTAAAATATCAGCAATGGTTAGCAACTATACATGTTTAGTAAAATGACTTTTCTTGGCGTTTAAACTAATTAGTGGTTCTATGACTCTCCTCTGCCACATGAGCGGCTACAATTCCAGGTAAAGCTTTGATGTACACAACACTGAAAAAAGGCTAGTTATTTCTAACATTTTGTCAGAGGCAAGATATTCAAAGCTATTTTCCCACCCACTGAAGATCTCAGATTCAAAAAAGGTGTCAGAGTTGTTAATTCCAATGTTAAGACCAGTTGATTTTAGAGAGAAATATATCTGCAGTTTGATTCAGAAATCACTTATGCTCTGATGACAAGGAGAAAGCTTCCATTATCATTTACATCAAAGTGTTGTGATTGAGGTCCCTATCATCTGGATTGCCACACTCTCTCAGGACAGTTTATTCAGATGATCTCAATAAACGGTTCAGATGATTAACTAGTAGCAATCAATCTGAAAATCACTATTGACAGATGCATTCAAATCTGGACCACTCTTGCATCTTAAATGTGTGTCTTGACATTGAAGAAATGCCTTGGACAGTCCCTACGTCAACTTGCTGGCAATTGCTATTAAGACTATCGTGCCAACATTCATGAAGATATGATAGCCAAAATTTCTAATTTGATCCAGTATTCAACTATCAGAAAAATTCTGCTGGAATTCACCAGGTAATTATGAAAAAGGATGGCCATGTAGCCTGCTTTGTTCATCTACCCATAGAGAATCTACAATAACATTTTCTGGGTCACTAACGAACATTGGTTCACATGATGGCTGGAATTTTACCATCCTGTCCACTATGGGAATTGGAAAGGACAAGAAGTAGACCATAGGAAGGTCCACTGACCTCAGGCAGGATTTTTACCATTTTGGAATGAGCGCAGCCATAAAATCCCATCTGATGTCACCCCTTTCCTTAGTTCTTATGGTAACCTCCTCAGTTTCCCCAAATATCGGAAGTATATCATAAAACAATACTTTTGCACCTTCTTTGAGCTTTGTGCCAATCCTCTTCATGTTTAGTTTTTAAGGTTTGGTATTCTGAACTTTGTAAATGTGGAGATAAAATTTCAATATACAGACTCAATCGGAATACAAAGGCGAGCATAAGGTTCAAGTCATTTAAAAAGAAATTGAGGCAGGACAGAAATGGAGCAGTTTGTCAGTTGAAATGGGTACATTGCCGCAATATTTGGCATACAATGCTTAAAAAAGAACTTAATCCATTTGGTAGATTGTCTAACAAAGTCACTATTTTTCCCAAGGATTTTCCCTTACATTTACTTTAGAGCAACCTTGCTTTAGTTTAGAAAATGACAATTGTGACAATTAATTTTGACTTTTAAATTAAAACTTGAACAAAGAATAAATTACATTACCTGATCCTCACACACAATGCCTCGATGTATCACATGATAAAAGTGTACTAAGAAATCGGAATTTGGCAAGACATCTTGGCGTTTAGTCATTATGTCACAAATTAGCTTATAGGCTTGCAATTTTCCCTCCTTATATTCATTGGGCAAAGTTGTTGCCTAAAAAAAGTTACAAGAATACAATTAAGCAACACGAGTTTCTGATAAGCTTAGACACAATTTCTCATTAAATTTAAACAAACAGATGCAAATACACTTTGATCGGTTTCAAATGTATGCCCATTGTAATTTATATTTCTGCAAATGCTTAAAACCTAAAGAAAGGTCATCAAACTGTTTCTCTCACAACAGATGCTGCCTGGCCTGCATTGTATTTGCAGCATTTTCCATTGCGTTTTTTTTATATTTCAGGTTTCCAGTGTCTGCTGTATTTTGCAGAAATGAACACTTGGAATTTATTCACAATGTTATTGCAAGATAGCATTGGTTAGCAACCCAGCCAAATAGAAGACTGTGAAACCAGAAGTTAATTAAAGGAAATTTTACAATTTGGTATTAAATCAGAGTTGGGTAACTGGGAAAAAGAGCATTTTCTTATAATTTGATGGAATTAGAAAATAATCAAAGTAGTCCTCATTCACCATTTATCTGAATAAATCAAAATATGAAATTCTACTGTCATTGTCCTCAACTACTAGCCCTCCTTCTGTGAATAAAGATAATGGATGGAATTTCTTCTGAGGGGAGAAAACCATCATGCAGCTCACCAACTGCACAGCCATCTTATTTCGCCACATGTTTATTTCTACACAGGATGCTGAACAATGGAACTGTGGCTCTTGCTTACATGCTAGCAGGGCAGGAACAGGGTCAGGAACAGCAGGCAACATTGGGAATCCCACATGCCCCAATCTCTGCTGAAAATAAAATCCTCACCCTCCCCACAGGTAAGGGGGAACCTTCCTCAGTGGAGCTCTCCGTGGGCTCCCACCCCCATCACAGACCCCTAGCAGGGAGCACCTGGAGGCAGTGCCAAGGTACTGCCTGGCTACGTCTCTCTCCCCTCTCCCCCTCCATCCTGGAGCTATACTTGCTTGTGCAACTCCAGCAGGATCCCTTCATCCGATTGTAAATAAACAGTTGTAAACCTTGCCCACATGAATTGCTAACATGGCAGTACAATACATGGCAGGGAAGCCCACTAATTATATTTAAATATAATTATATTAGAAGACTGTGAAACTACAAGTTACTTAAAGGAAATTTTCCAATTTGGTATTTAGTCAGTGTTGGGTATCTGCCTGAAAGAGCATTTTCTTATAACTTAATGGAATTAGAAAACTGGGAACCTCATTATGTCACTGGTGGGGAAAATTTGGAAAACGAGATCTTGCCGGTGAGATTCTCATCTTGTGGGAATTTGCAGTGTCGCCATATGCACTCACAAAATCCCCCTCCCAATACCTTCCGTGAGTTAAGTATCTGTTCTTTCCTCCCCCCAACTTCTCTCTTCCAACCGCAACCCGATTAAAATACCCATTCAGCTGTTAGTTCACTGTTTTGATGAAAAATTACATTTGAAACTTTAACCTGATATTATTCCTTTCAAGTGCCACCTCAATCTACTTGTAGCAATTTTGTTTTGTTTCAGATTTGCAATCATACTTGTTTACCTTAAACAACCAGGACACAAACATACGAAGAGGTGGAATCAAAATTGGAGGTTGTGGTGAAATCTGATTATCCAGGCTAATACCCAGGTTGTCTCTAATCTAAAAAGAAAACAAAACAAACATCAATCTTTTTAGACCTATAAAAAGAGCAAATGACACACAAAGCAATACAGTTCAACTACTAAATTAGCCACCTATATATTCACTGAAACCTAGATGCATGCACAGATATTAAACAATCTTCAATCCTGTCTCCTGTGAAGATTCCTAGGAAAATTGGTATTGCTTAGTGGCCTACTTAATTTTTAATCTTAACTGCGAAGTAGTAAATTAAGGTGATATCCACAGCACCAGTTCTTAAATTGGAATATTTCACAGATGATGCACCACACTAAAACAAATGTACAAAAGTGTAGTATAATTTTTACATTCAGTAGCTTAGAATTTTGAAAGATTTCACATGTTTGTAATTAGAATGTGGGATTGAAAAAACATTTTACATTAGTTCAGTCCTTTATTAATGGCAGTGAGGCTAATATAGTCATGTGACTTTAATAATATATCCCCACAGGGATTTCTTTTGAGGGGCTGGGAGAGTGAGCTGGAATAAACTGATCAAAAAGTTGGAAACAGATCATAGTAATAAGACCTTACAATTCTAATTATCTAAAATAATTTAAAACTTTAAATTTAAGCTTAAAAGCTAAGCAAAACCACAAATACAAATGAGGAACATCTGAAATGCTAGACATTTTTTCTTTAGGAAATCACACATTACAAGATGATGAGACATTTGATTAAAAATTAAGTTATCCAAATGATTGGAAGCTGCGCGTTTCCAGCAGTTGAGAAGTTAAAAAGAAGGGGCACCACATACAAAATTAAACATAAGTAATTTGGACCAATGAGCAAGAGAAACCTCTTTAGACAGAGATGCTGATTTCACTTTCAGTGTTAGTAGTTATGAGAGAATTAATTGTCAACATTCAAGATTAGACTGGATAGATGGAGGTAGGAAAAGGGCTTGGAGGCGCATGAGAGCACGATGTGTAAATATGATTTCATCACAGAGCACTCCTATTTCTTAAATGTAAGAAATATTGGACTCGAATGTTTTAAGTTTTAATTCTTTTTCAAATGCATCACTAAGTTACAAAATTTCCCACACTTAAGAAAACAAATGCAAACAGCCAAGAGATGTCCAAAAGACTTAAAATAGCCAATGTCTTAAGCAATGCCTAGTTTCAAATCCCCAATGGCTTCTTTGTTAAAGCAAACCATTACAAGCAAATACACTCAACTATATTATTGACAGATTCTTGAAAAAGTCCTCTCAGGGGACTTACGTCAGATGTATAACCAAGTTTTTATCTTGCATGAACCCAACCACTGTTTTCCATATTTTTGCTTAACAAAACGGTTATGATTGCTCACCTCTCTCATTGAATAATGGAACCCAAGAAGAAATATCAAAACACATTTTCACTATACCAAAAAAACTCTGGGTTTTTTTCACCATTGACATACCATCACAATCTGAATTGTCATGATGCTTTATTTCTATTTTATACGACTATTAAATTTTCGGATTGTTTCCAGTGCAGTCCAATTGTCCAGGGGAAATTAGATAATTGTTGCATATGCTCTCACCTGGGAACTTGCAGAGAAATTCCCCAGCACATCTTTGGGGTAGCCCTCAAATCTGACTTTAGGGAGTCAGGTAGTTATGGCCCGGTTTTATGGTCAAATGATCCTCTGAATATTATAGTCACACACTTAAGTAATGCTTTTGTAAAATTATTTAAATTATGGCCTGTCATTTCTACGATTTTCCTAGTATCAGATTTCACTCATGACACTTCATGTTTTACATCCCAACTATTTAATAATCATAGCCTGGAACAGTTAAATTTTGAAGCAAACCTAATGCATCGGGCAACCAAATAGTAGGGCGCAATGAAGACTATCCCTTTAACATGTAGTCAAATGTTTCAGAACCTATCCCAACCACAGGTATTTTACTAACCATTTACCCTTCAAAGTAGTCACTAAAATCAGTGGACCATTGAATAAATATCTCGCACAAAAACTAAGTCTCCAGTGGATGTAGAGACGCCGGCGTTGGACTGGGGCAAACACAGTAAGAAGTCTCACAACACCAGGTTTAAGTCCACCCAGTTTATTTCATAGTAATCCCACAAGCTTTCGGAAACAGTGTTCCTCCATCAGGCGTGTGGAACTTTCCACACTTCTGACGAAGGAATACCGTTTCCGAAAGCTTGTGGGATTACTATCAAATAAACTGGTTGGACTTAAACCTGGTGTTGTGAGACTTCTTTCTGCCTCCACTGGATAGCCAACATTGTGATCCAAGTACATTTTCCAGCACAGAAGGAGGAGTTTATGTGGCCCATCACTTCCACGCTGTTCTGTGAAATTTTGAGACAGCGTTTGGTGTTAAGGAGCTGGTTATTATAATGTCCGAAGAACCAGCTCCTTATTTACCAATTATGAATGCACATAAATACACACGATATAACATAGTTTCTCTGATACAAAATGTACAAGTTATCTAAGAAAAACTATTACGCAGCCAAAATACCTTAGCTAGTTTGTGCCAGAGTTCATATAGATACTCAAAGACCAGGGCATGGATTTTAGGACAGCGTATGCAGTTGACATCTCCCAAAATGCCCAAAATTCTTCTCCATAGCACAGCAGCTGCATCAGCATGCCAACCAGTGAGGTTTCCTCCAGCAATGATACTGCACTCATCTGCAGGGCATTCACTACTATCTGTAGATCAAAATAACGATATGTCAAATACATTTTACACTGTTCAAAATGTTTAGCCATGATGTATTCTTCAGTTCTTGCGCAACAATTGTGCAAGCTCCCAGTGATTCCATTAATCATTAGTATATGAAGAACACTACAGCGATTTTTCTCTTGATTTAGAGGAATTATGGTACAACAAGCAAAGGCAATCTATTTGTTCTGTGCCAATATGCTGTTAAACATTGGGTTATGGAAGGCAAATATACTCAGTCCAAACCTCCATAAATAAAATGCAGAGGTTATATTTATGAAACAATGGGACAGGGGAATAATTGTTAAAGATGTGTTACATTTTGTACACAACTTGGACTCCTTCTCTCTTGACTATAAATAATGAAATGATGTTTGATTCAAAGATATGACAGATTTAAACATGACAGTAGGATTTATATACTAAGGATAGTATCTGCCAATATCTCTGGACCTACTAGCCTACATACAGATCTATTCATTAAGACTTGTTTCTCAAATTAGTTAAAATATTACTGATGACTTGTGTAACAAAATGTTTAAAAAAATGGGATGCTAGATCCAACACCTATATTTGTGTAAAAAAGCTCCTGAGATACCTTCTGAAAATCTGTTGGTACTACATCTGCTATATTCCCTTTACTTAACCAGCATCTCTCCAAAAATACAGGCTCTCATCTACTCCTTTCAACATTGGTGACATCCTGCACCTTTGCTCTTGACTCTTAAAACTTGATTTCTCAGCGGAAAAAATATTCAAGTTGGAGTCCTCTCTGATTGATTTGAAATCAATTTCAAAGCTCTGTGTATATTGATTTCTGTAAGCCTGGTGATTTCATCTCTTTCACGAGAGACATGGGTATCCGATTTTAATTGAGAGACTTTGGGTAAGCAATGTTAAATTAGTTCAAAGAAGAACAAACAGCACAAATCCTCAGGAGGGACAAGTAAACATTCTCCACTGCAGCTGTCACATGCCAAATTTGTTGCTGGCCTTATATTGTATACATCAGTATTGGACAGTGTGCTGGGGAATTAGCTAATACTTGTCTACCTCTTTCACTCATCCCTTATACAAGTCATATTAAACCAGAAATTGGATTTTCATTTCAAAATTGGAGCATTAAAATCAAAATGAAATGATATTGCAATATTATAGTGACAATCCCATTACATTGCATTCATACCTCAGCTCTGCTACCTTTGTAAAACAAAATAATTCACACTTTTTGCAAAAGTACATTTGACTTCTCCAATACTACCAAGATATAATCTACAAACATTCTAACTCATCCAAGACTACTGTCGTCAGCTTATCCCATTCAAAGTTTTGTTATCTACATCTACAAGCAGTATCAGTGCATGCACTATGTTTCAATTTCATAGACATTTGATGAGCCACCACCACAATGATTATTGCAGAAAATAAAAACTCACGGTGTAGGGGATAACACAATGGCATGGATAGATTATTGGCTGGCCAGCAGGAAGCAGAGAGTGGGCATAAATGGGTCATATTCTAGTTGGCAGGACGTAAGGAGTGGTGTGCCACAGAGATCAGTGTTAAGGCCTCAACTCTCCACAATTCATATAAATGACTTGGATGATGGGACAGAAGGTATGATTGCTAAATTCACTGATGACACAAAGATAGGTAGGGAAGTAAATTGTGAAGAGGACATAAGGAGGCTATGAAGAGACACAACATAGGTTAAGTGTGTGGGCAAAAATCTGGCAAATGGAGTAGGGAAACGTGAAACTGTCTATTTTGGCAGTAAGAATAAAGAAGCATACCAACTAAACGGTGCAAAAGTCTGAGATGCAGAAGGATCTGGGTGCTCTAATGCATGAATCGCAAAAAGTTAGAATGCAGGTACAGCAAGTAATTAGGAAAGCTAATATTCTTAACTGCAAATGGAATGGAATACTAAAGAAAGAAGGTTATGCTTCAGTTGTACAAGGCATTGGAATGACTGTGTCCAGAGTACTGTGTACAATATTCGTCACCTTATTTAAGAAAGGATGCGTTAAAAGAAGTTCAAAGGTTTACTAGACTAATACAAAAAAGGGAGGGTTGGCTTTTGAGAAAAGGTTGGACAGGTTAGGCTTGTATCCACTGGAGTTCAGAACAGTAAAAATAGATTGAAACATGCAAGATCCTGAGGGGTCCTGGATGTAGACGGAATGTTTCGTCTGGTGGGAGAATCTAGGACTCTGTTTAAAAAAAAGGGGTCATCCATTTAAGGTAGAGATAATGAAAACTTTTCTGAGGGTTGAGTATCTTTGGAACTCTCTTTGTAAAAGTGGTGCAAGCAGAGCATTTGAATATTTTTAAGATATAGGTAGTAGATTATTAATAAACAAGGGGGTGAAAGGTTATCAGGGGTAGGTAGGAAAGTGGAGCTAAGTTTACATTCAGATCCGCCATGATCTTTTCAGTGGCAAAGTAGACTCTAGGGCTGAATGGCCTACTCCTGTTCCTAATTAATACATTTGTATCACATCCTCTTCTACCTACATCAACTTCCTGTCTCACTCAATTTCAAAACTTTTACCTTCTTTTATAAATCTCTTCATAGCCTCACTATTTCAACTCTGGTTTCGCTCTACTTCATGACAGGAGACATTTTCTTCCTAAACTCACCCCTTTTCCCAATTTTAAATATTTGAAGTCTCCTCAAATCTTACCCCTTCAAACAACTTCAGTCACCTTCCCAACGCATAACTTGCACTCCAGCTATCATCTTCAACTCTTTTTGGAATGAGTTGAATAGCTGCTAATTGTTGCATGCAACAAGATAATTCAGTACACCTTGTGTTTATAAGCACATTGTCTTTCAGTTCCAGTGGGGCAGCAAGTGGGACGATGGTTAGGGCTACTGCCTCACAGCACCAGAGACTTGGGTTTGATTCTTGGGCGACAGTCTGTTTGGAGTTTGCACGTTATTCTTATGTCTGTGCGGATTTCCTCTAGGTGCTCTGGTTTCCTCCCACTGTTCAAAAATGTACAGGTTAGGTGGGTTGTCCATGCTGAATTGCCCCTTAGTGTCCCATGATGTGTAGGTTAGGGGATTAGTGGAGTAAATGTGTGGGATAGAAGAGGGGGTGGACTTGGGTGGGATGCTCTGTAGGACAGTCAGTATAACTCAATGGGCCAAATTGCCTCCTGTGCTGTAGGGACTCTACGATGGTTTATATGGAAGCTGCATTCATGGAATGTGTTTCAGGCAGAGATAATTAAGCAGTCGTTCAAAGCTACAGTTTGAGTTACAGTTTGGGCAGAATTGCGTGTCTCTTTCTGCATTACTGAATGAAGTTGGATCAGGGCATAATGGTTGTGGTGGTTTTATTAGATATGATCTAGGACTAATTGTGATATTGGAGTTCTGGAATCCTCTCTACTTACCCACCAATGTCTTTATACCAAAATGGTTGTGTGGGGGGTGGCTAGCGCTGGGCAGCAGTGCCAAATAATGTTCTGAATTTCATCCTCTCAATGCACTTGTCTGTTCCTAAAATTCATTCTTTCCTAATGTGATCATTTGGTGTGCTGATAAATATGATTGAGACATCAAACATAAATTCAATAATGTGCAATTTTTGCATTTAAAGCTGGCCTGATTGGCCTCCATTGGTTTTTCAATGCTCCATCCTGGCCCAAGATCTCAGCAGAATAACCTTCGTTTACTGTGGATTAGCTTAACCATGATCCAATTGTAATGCATATTTGGCTGCCCTGTTGTCTATAGTGCGACAATTACTTTATCCCTACTTTAATCTTTCTGCATTTTAGTTTTTGTCTAGGGCTTAAGTACATCCAGCTATCAATTAATCAATCCCAAAAACATTTCAGAGAAAAATGATTACATATTACAATCCCTGTCTGATACTAAGATGGCCATTAAAAATACCAACTAAAACAGTGTTATTGTATATTCCAACTGAGACAAAGTCAAAGCTGAGATGTTCGGATGCTGAATTTGTAAGGTCCAGTTAATATTTTAGATTTCAAATGTCAATGTTAATTTTTCCATTTTTTAAGAGGCTAAATTACACTGTGAAGCAAGATTTTAAAAGCAGCTTTACAAAGAGCAACACCCCCCCCCTCCCCTACTGCCAACAACTTCTCCAGATTAAGCTAACAAACTGGTGACATGGTGACACAACATATTGTTGCAATCTATTGATGGAGCATGATGACAGGATAAAAATATTAGAATTATATGGTGCTGCTGGACAGTGGCTTGGTAGAGCAGCTCATCTGTAATTTACAAAACCCACTCAATTTTCACTCCACTGGTTTGATTCGACTTGATTTATTATCGTCACACGTATTAGTATAGAGTGAAAAGTATTGTTTCTTGCGCACAACACAAGGTATGCCGTTCCTTGTGTAGTGGGAAACGAGAGGGTGCAGAATGTAGTGTTACAGTCATAGCTAGGGTGTAGAGAAAGATCAACTTAGTGCAAGGTAAGTCCATTCAAAAGTCTGACAGCAGCAGGGAAGAAGCTGTTCTTGAGTCGGTTGGTACGTGACCTCAGACTTTTGTAGCTTTTTCCCCTGATGGAAGGAGGTGGAACAGAGTGTGTCCGGGGTGTGTGGGGTCCTTGATAATGCAGGTGCTTTGCCGAGGCAGCGGGAAGTGTAGACAGAGTCAATGGATGGGAGGCTGGTTTGCACGATGGATTGGGCTACGTTCACGGCCTTTCTTTCAACAGAAAAAATTGATTCCAACAGAATAAAATTTGGCCAAGCTCTATAAAGGACAGACAATCCTGTCTGCTGGAGGATCTCCCTACTCAAAATGAAAATCAACCCCATAGCTCAAAAACAATGGGAGGCTTACTGATCTTTGAAATGGCCTACCCAACAGGTGATTAACATTTTCATAGAACCATGAATTTTAGGAAAATTAAACTTGGTTTTGAAAATACCAGACACCTATGACTTCAAAAGGTGTCTTAGTTTTAAAGATGGCTCTGGATTTGAATCTTGCACCCCCTACTGGGTATTTTCTGTACCATCAGGATCACTATTTCAGCTGTACATACTTTTCAGATAAATTTCAAACTAAAATATAAAGCAGTCCTAATTTAAACTTCTAAATATATTCATTAATGCACTTGTACTTTGTTATGGGCAAATATGCCAAGTTTCATTGTAAAAAAAAAACCCATCTTCCATAGAAAACAGGCCAAATACACCTAATCAGCTTTATTTCAACTATAGCTTTAACCATCCCAGCCCTGTTTAAAAAAAAAGGTCAATTCAATGAACAGACAGTTCTACAGATCCTATCAATGCACTCCCTAGACAACCCTGGAGAAGTAGAGCAAGAAGCGATCATGGCATCTACAACAATTAGTGGCACGAGAGCGCCTATGACTATTTTCAAGTGGGGTATTCTGCAAGGCAGTCAGGGATTAACTGAACCAGTTGAGTGCCGATTTGACACTTCTAATAAAACAGAAGTTTGATGGATGTCTCACCCATCCAGTCAAAAGACAGTTTTGTCTGTAAAAAAAGTGATCTTTTATGACCAGGAAAGGTCACCAAGTATGGTGACTGAATGTCAGGACTATAAGAAAAAGCTTTGCCCAGAACTGCATTTCAATGCCAACTGAACATTTACATTGTTGTTTTCCTGGGCAAACAAGGTGGTCTGCAGTAAATCATGGTGGAGCATCGGGTAAGGAGGATTACGTACCCAACATAACTGATGGAAAATTGGGCAGTCAATTATTGAAGCATGAGCCACGTGATACATTCTGCTTGAATTCTCTATCATGCAGAAGCAATCTCAAATGCCCAGGTGCAAGAACAGGAAGGAAAATCTATCCACCAATTCCCATTGGTTGATGTGTTCTTCTTATTGGACAATTTCACCAACAGGGAACATAACGTGGCAGGCAGCACTGCCCTGAGCAGCAAGCTGCACCTTGAAAGTGGCATCAGATATTTATTGGAAAAAGAGGAGAGTTTTTTTTGAAACTGTGCTGAAGCCAATATGCTGAAAGTACATGCTAATAAGCACAAAGCTTTCTTTTGTATTTTTGAACAATGCAAAAACGGAATCAAAGACGAAACAAAAGCAAAATATGCAGATTCTGGAAATGCTGACAACGTCTCGGTAGGTCTTGCAGCATCTGCGTAGGACCAGACAGAATTAGTGTGTTGGGTCAATGGTTTTGCATCAACCCTGAAATGTCAACTTACTTATGCTGCAAGCTTTGTGAAAATTATCAGAAGGGCAAGTGGAATTAAAATAGGCAGCTGGCCTGGAAGTAACTACGTTCACTTTGATCGTGAAACAATCCAGTGAAGTTGCTTCTCCTACTTACTCAACAGTTTATCATATCTATAGAGAAGCAAAATCACTACAATCCTTTCCCTGGAGATTTGATTCAGGTTTGCTACTATAACCATTGTACGTTGCAAATTCAACTCTTCAGTGCTGAGCTGTTGGTCACTAATTTAAGTAATTTCAATCAAATTCATTGTAACTTTAACATGCTATAACAAGCACTATTGCATACAAATTCCTGTTACTTTGTTCCCTAAACATGTACACATTGAAACTTACATCAAGATTTTTCAGATACAAACAAAGAATCAATATTGAAGAACTAGCCTCAATGTTCAGCAGTTTCTTTGTTTACTTGCAATGATGTGAGTATTGCAACACTAAGATCATTCATATCTCATTTAAGATTTTCAAATAAAAATCACAGTGTCAAAAAATGGCAAATAATGGGGCTGTTTGCACCATTTATTTTCAGAAAACTCAATGAACCAAATGAATTATTACCCCCACACCCCCACTCCAGAGATAAAAATAATATAAGAATCAACCAAAAAAAAGTACCCTGATCCTCAGGAATTTGCATGACAGACTGGTGCAGTTTTTCATCCAGGAGTGGGGTGGAGTCCTTGGATTCAGGTTGCATGGGGAAGGCTGAAGAAAGGGTGGAGAGGTGGGATTGTGCACAAGTTGCTGAGAGGGTAGGAAGGGCAGTATCAGAACCTAAGAGGGAACAGAAAAATATACACCATGGGTTTCTTTAAATTAATGCACCAAATTAATGTATCATTAGAATGTTTTGCAAGTTCAAGCTAAATACCTGTCCTTACTAGGGATAAGAACTCATTCTGAGATATTTAGCCTCAGACTGAACTACAGCTTTTTCTTCAGGAGGTACATCATTTTTAGGCCCTCAACAAAAACCCTCTCTTAGTTCAGAATTAAGCACGTGCTTTTTACTTTAGGTCAACAGAAACTTTCAAAGCTCTTTGCCTATTCTAAACAAAATGGTCGTTCTCAGTTGCAAGTCACATAAATTTCAGTAACATACATGTATTAAATTTAAAATTGGAAGACAATTCGACAATAGACATACTTCAAAACTATGCTGAACACTTTGGATTAAATACATGGTGAAAATAACTTTATACTATAGTCACTTGTTGGCTCATTTTTAAATGTGCTATTAACATTAAAAGACTTAAAATTCTTTGAGTTGCTCCTGTAGTAAAGAGCAAGATGTTTCATGATTGTTATTTCTCAAAAATAAAATTGCAGGCATCATAAATTTAAGGGTTTGGCGACAAAGATAGTTTTAAAATGTATTATGCACAGAATAGAGGGAAATTACACAGAAAGCTATAATCACTGATCATATCACTGATGCAGTATTGAGTCCAATTCCAGCCACCAAGATACAAGGACAATTTTCAAACCCATAAAGGAATGAAACTGACCACCAGCTTTGGAGGAACAAATTAATAGCAGGATAATAGATATTGAACTTCCACAAATAACTGAAAAGAATTACAAAATGCAATCCACAAAACATTTTAAAGAGCTGGAAGGTCTCAGAGACCTATGTAATAATCAAGTTTGACTATTCAGATTATAAATCAGATGTACTAATTAGAAATTTGCCACAAAAAATACAGACCTTGTGCAATAAAGACAATATTTGATGATTAGTCACAATAAGCCAAGCTAGTAGTCCTGATCAGGTTAAAAGTACTGAAGAAATTTCCTTGAAAGGCGGCAAATGAAAGGTGACCTTATGGAATCATACAAGATAATGTAAAGTATAGAAAAAAGACAAATCAATTACACTACTTCAAATTACACCATAATAGAAGGGCAAAAACTCAAACTATTGGAAGGTAAATTTAGGACTGATCTCATGAAGTTCTTGTCACACAGAGATCAACACACCAAATAACTTCCTCCATAGAGGAGTAGAGAAAAGAACCTAACTAGCTTAAGAAACAGTTGGCTGCTGTGATGGATAACAGTTGGATTAGAGGGAAACTGTCAGGTCCTTCTTCATGGATGAGCCAAAGTGAGTTGGAAGTCTCCCTCCTCTGCTCATGACCTATGGGTTCTTCCCTGTGTTAGGGTACCAGAACAGAAACCCAATTAGACTCCAATATAGACCCCTATAGTTTTTCTATATTGGCATTAGTGAGAGGGTATGGTGTTTTGCTCCATGTGTGATGCTTCTGACATAGTAGGAAGCTTTTATCAAAACAAACTTTATTTAGCAATAAAATTTAACTATAATGAATGAATTAGCTTAACTTTTACCAATTTAAATTAAACAAGATATAGTTCTTAACTACTAACCTATCGCTATTAGTTCCAATTTAAGCAATATTCCTTTTATAGACTTGAACTTCTCTTCAAAGTCAGTTAGCAAACAACAAAGGCTTATGTGGTTTTACTCGTTAACAGTCCTAGGGCCTTTGAACATGTCTAGAGAAGAGAGAGAGAGAGACTTGTCTTCTGACAGCCCAAACAGCAGCCTCAAGAGACAGGGATAGAGAGAGAGACAGAGAAATCTCTTGCTTCTTCCAGGACCAGGCAGCAACTGACCATTTAAAAATCAAAGAGATCTGTGTGTCTTTCCTGCAAGCTTAGCTCCGCCATCGACTCTGCCTCTGTCAATCAACTCATTCAAAACTCCTACTCTGAAACCCCAGGAGAAAGAACAGAATAAACAAGAATGCATTAACTGAGATTAAAACCAACACCCCATTATCTAAAACCAACTATTCTGCTGCATTCTCAGCATGGAGCTGCCTAGTGTGCAGACAAATCGGCAAACGAGATGAATTTTAAACGTACCCCTCACAAGAAATACAATATAAATACATTTCTTAAGAGTACAGTATCGTCACACCAGTGAATACAGTCCAAGACAAACATCAGCTTCTCCTGCAGGACCATCAACTTAGCAAAAGAGGATCCTTGGTCTGCTCAAAATTTGTTGGTCTTACAATTCAAAGAATTGTCCATGACGAATGCTGTAACCAGGCATATTTCAAGGTTCAAGGCTACATGCTGAGGGATGCAGCAGGTTCAATGAGAATAGGAAACTGTCAAGGACAGAGGACTGGGAATTGTGTTAAACCGCTGGTCTCTGTCATGACATGTAATTGCAAAAATACTGAAACATTTCAAAGTGCCACATGTTGTGTGGAAAGAATTTATGCTGTATTGTATTTCATGTAATTTTTATTTATTCAGTTATTTTAGCTCAATTGGCTGGGTAGCTGGTTAGTGATGCCAACAGCATGGGCTCAATTCCTGTACCAACTGAGATTATTCATGAAGGCCCACCATTTCAACTTTGCCCGTCACCTGAGGGTGTGGTGATCCTCAGTTTAAATCATCACCAGTCAGTTCTCCCCCTCAAAGGGGAGAGTAGTCTATGGTCATCTGACACAATAGTGACCTTATTTTTACTTGATGTAGGCATTGCTGGCTAGGCCAGCATTTATTGCTAATCTTTAATTGCCCTTCAGAAGGGGATGTTGAACCCTCTTCTTGAACTACTGCAAGCCACGTGGTTTAGACACACCCAGTGCTGTTAGGAAAGAAGTTACAGGATTTTGACCCAGCGACAATGACAGCAATGTAGTTCCAATCTGGATGGAGTGGAATTTGTAGTTGATGTTCCTATTCACTTGCGGGCCTTGACCTTCTAGGTGGTAGAGGTCACAGGTTTGGAGGGTGCTTCGAAGGAGCCTTCGTGAGTTGCTTCAGTGCATCTTGTAGATGGTACCCGTTGCTGTCACCATGCATCAGTGGTACAAGGAATGAATGTTGAAGGTGGTGGATGGGGTGCCATTTTAAATATTCATTCTCTCCATTAACTATACACAGAAACAGCAGTGTGTACCATCCACAGCGTCCAACTTGAATCGTTCCAGAGTGCAGTTTTACACATTTTTATGACTGAAGCATAGCTTTAGAAAAAATATTCTTATAGTTCAGCATACATATTACACACCAACTCAAGTGACTTATAAATTTCCAATACATCTGATTACATTACCCTGCAAAGCATTCTTTCAATATTCAATTTGCTCCATGATTATTGTAAAATCCTCAACTAAAATGCAATGTATGATATGTCAATGTTCAATGCAATAAGTATGCTTTGATATTTAACCAGGGATCACGTGGAATCAGCTATCTCCCTATTAATTTATTTAGCAACACAACAAGGCACATTTGACTGAATATTGTTTCTGGGTTGCAATTCATTCCAGCATTTAGAAAATACTAAGGAAATAACCACTACAACTCTCCAGCTTTTTGTGAAATTTGTGGAATCAATCACAATAGATACAAAAAGTAGAACTGCAAGAGAATCATTCATGGTCAATCCAATTCTTGATGTAGGTTTTCCAAACCTCACCAATTCCTACCACTGCCACTAACGATGCTGAACTGTGTTTCTGAATTCTTTTTGAACAGGTGCTGCTCATGTTCCATTGCTTTTATATCCTGATAGTTAATTTCTTAATGAGTCATTAATTGGAAAATTACATATGAAGATGATTTAATGGCACAAGTAAAAGTGTCAATTACTTGAAATCTAATTACAGTAAACATATTGCAGTCATCTTTAGAATGATTCCATAAATAACTGATTAGCAGCTATATAAGATTCAGTACGCCTTCCTCTGACAGATGTCATTTTCTTAAACAATGCAGTGATATCTGCAATTTGCCAATCTAAAATGGCATTTTCTGAATAGGAATCTTTGGAAGATTGTGGCTAAAGCAATTTCCTCACCTACTTCATTTAAAACCGCAGGATAGAAACCATCAGGTCTTGGGGGCTTTTACATTTTTAGCACCACTACTTTTTTTTAATACTTTTTTACTCAAGTTAAAAGTGAGTTCCAGTCATTGATTCATTCATAGTTTGCTGAAAATGTCAGGAATATTACTCTCAACTGTGAAGACTGATTTATGTAGATTAACGATGGCCCAAAATGTTTACACGTCAAGGAAAATGGTACAAGCAAAACTGAAAAGATCAAATGGTTAAAGCAGCAAAGCCAAATTTATTATTTTCAAGTGCCGAAGGAAACAGCAGAGTGTGCCTTTACTTTACAAAATATTCAAATCATAAACTGACATCTACAAATCAGTGAGTTTTACTTCATTAATGAGTAATCTTATAAATCCTTCTCCCTTTTGAACATGTGGGGTATTTGGGCAGGGCTTCAGTCTGCAAGAAGGTGCTGCAAGTCCAGTCCAGTTCTAGTGCTCTTGTTCATTGCTGTTTTGTTAAACTTCATTGTTCATTTGTATAAAGAAAATCCTTCTTTTAACAATGCACGCAACTACTTTATTTGTGGACACACGTTATACATTTTTGGTGACAAGGGAGAAACGGAAATGGAACACAAAGCAAAGTTGTTCTTTGTTCAGCTTGGCAATACAGGTTGCATACGGTGAGTTGTGAATTTATTCGATGGAATTTCAAGTCAGCAACATCATGGCTATGTCTGGGGCAGTCAGAGAGTTTAATGAGTGACCTGAGGATGGGACTGAATACATAGACAGGTTACAGCATTTTTTTTAAGCAAATGGAATAGAAGATGCGGCAAAGTAATGCTCAATAGCTCTGTGTGTGTGCGGGAGTGAGGAATCAAGATGATGAGAAATTGGCCACAGCACAGAAGCCGGAGCAGACTTCCTATGAGTCTTAGTTGTTCAGAATCACCATAATCCAAGCTCTCAGCAATTGCTCAAAGATTCAAATTTCATAGACATTTTCAAAAACCAGGTCAATTGATAGCTAACATTGTGGAGGAAATACATTAGCTTTCAGAAGACAGATTTCAGGGCAGTTTTGGGAGGTATGCTCAGAGCCAGGCTGGTCTGCGAAATTAACAAGGACAGCATTCAGTGTCAGTTGTTGGGGAAGTCACACTTACTTTTAAGAAGGTTCTAGAAATTTTGAAGGATATGGAAATTGCTGCTAGGCATGCCAAACATATTCAGCAGGCTAATGGTAGTGCCTAGGCAGGGGCACTGCACGAAACTCAGAAAGAAGCCTTCAGAAAAAAAAAGTTAAAAGCAGTGGAGTGTTTTAGGTGTGGAAGGCCACACTACGCCAATCATTTAGAATTCATAGGTGGTGGCCATTTGGCCCATTGAGTCTGCACTAACCATTATCCCACCCAGGTCCTATCCCTATAACCCTACTTCTTTACCTCACTAACCCCCTGACACCAAGGGACAATTTTGCATGGCTGATCAACGTAACCCGCACATCTTTGGCATGTGGGAGGAAACTGGAGCACCTGGAGGAAACCCACGCAGATATGGGGAGAATGTGCAAAACATACACAAACACAGTGACTCAAGCTGGGAATCGAACCCGGGTCCCTGGTGCTGTGAGGCAGCTGTGCTAACCACTGTGCCAGCATGCCGTTGCAAGTTTATGGACATTTGTTTGTCTACAATGCAGCAAGGGCATTTAGAAAAGGATGCGGATGAAAGGCAAGGCAGTACAAGAATATTTAAATTTAACGAAGGATCAATGAGCTACACACCACGTGGAAAGCTTGGAGCCGGCAGGGAAGCGTAACCATAATATGTCCACTATTAATAAGGCATGAGCAGAGCCTGCGTTTGCTACAGTTGTAATCAACAAAGAGCAAAATCAAGATGGGGGAGGACACAGGAACCTCTGCATCTGTAATTAATACGCAAATTTGCAAGTTGACATTGAATTCTAACCAACAGGACAGGTTATTGGTGATCTGAACACCCAGAAACTTGAAGCTTTTGACCATTTCTATTTCGTTGCTGTTGACGTAGACAGGAACACGTTCTTCACTACACTTCCTAAAGTCAGTGACTATCCCCTTCGTTTCACTGACGTTCAGGGAGAGGTTATTGTCGTCGAACCATTTCACCAGATTCTCTGGGTGGGAGTTTCCACTGCGTTCTCCCTCAAAACCGTAAAAATCCCGCCTGAGGTCAATGAAACTTTGCATGGTCGGCCTCCCCTCCCCGGCAGGTGGGTGGGAAAATTCCACTTCCACTGATGGTCTCTGCCAGTGGCAGCAAGTGGGGCAGAAAAATCCACAAGACTCCTTAGGTCCCTTCATCATTGCAGCCATTTACATGACACCTAAAAATTTCCTACACCTTCACTTGCATGTCTATGTGGAGTTTGCACATTCTCCCCGTGTCTGCGTGGGTTTCCTCCAGGTGCTCCAGTTTCCTCCCACAGTCCAAAAATGTGCAGGTTGATTGATTGGACATGCTACATTAACCCTTAGTGTCCCTCGATGTCATATGCTAGAGGGATTAGCAGGGATAGGATCGGCGTAGGATTGATGTTGGTGCAGACTCAATGGGCTGCATGGCCTCCTTCTGCACCAACACCTTCTATGGATTGTACGTGTTTATCCAATTCCATTTTATCAGCCTCTTTTCACCTAAGCTTGTTTCACACTTAATATCTTGCACGTTCCTCACTACCCCCTTACAGCCATTCAGTTTTAATAAGAAAAAATCAAACTGGAATAAAATTAAGAATGGAAAGTAACATTACAACTGCCGAGTTCAGCATGCTAAATTTCATTGTGAAAGCTTTTGGCAGGTACTTTTCACTACTTATAAATAATTCCAGCTTTGTATTGCTGTTCACCTAATCAAACACGTGACAAACGTGTAGCTGAAAGTAGAGTAGAAATTAGCCTTGGAAGACTTCAGTCAGAAAAGCCAGTCACTACACTTCTCAAAGATGTCACTGTTGGTTACACCAGAGAGTGATGATTATTAAAGACAGGACATTAGACTCAATTATTAGAATGCTCTGCACAGCTAAATTTGCATCTCACCTCATTATTATTTTTCTTTACTTTAACTCTCTGTGGTCTTAACCATGACTGACAGGGGCAGCCAACAGTCATTCAAATTAGAAGAATGACAAGAGTTAGGTATGTCTAGGTTAAAACAAAATTTGGGTTCAACGTAATGAACATGAGTATAATTAGGGTTGATGGAAAGGTTACTGAAAGTTTGTCCAAAAAAATCACAGCATGTGAAATTACATTTACAGGACACGCATGCATGCTGTTGGCAAGACTTTGCACATTACAAAGTAAGTAGTTAATGAAAACTCAGCCTTAACAAAAACACTTTGGATCACATGCTGCAGTCCAGAACTGCTGAACAGTATCCAAAACTCTCAAAACATCCCACATCACCCATCCACTGCAGTGAACAAAAACAGTAATAGGCTAGTGACAATAATCCCCATGTACAATATAGCTATTTGAGGACATAAAAGAAAGATTGGCCTGTGGGTTTTAAGTACTATTTTTACGAGAATGTTTTCTTTTTTCAAAAAAATCTTTCCCTAGAGTCTTCGTTTCAGATGTTTTTCCATTGAAAATTTCACTTAGAAAAGCCTGTATGTACTCTATGCTAGGGAGTCCTTTTAAGATTGAAGATCATTTCATACAAAAAGAAATGGTTTTTGACAGTAATAGATTTTGCAAATCAAGGCATTTAGTGCAGACTTACTCCTTCTGACAGTGTCTTTATCTAAACACAACAGATATTTTAAAATGTTTTCAAGATATCCAGTGGCATAGTTAGAACTAGCAAAGGACTCAGAATTTTAAACCGTAATGAATGTTTTATTTTGCTGTGAAAACTTGAGTAATGTGAGGTGGTGTTCATTAAAATCATCAGAACATTTCACAAGTTTAAATGTCTAAAATGTTCATCATTTTTGAGCTTGTCCCCCCACTCCCAACAGAAAATCATGAGTTGAGTTGGATAGCACAAAGGCAGAGAAGTGTGAAGCAGAAGAGCAGGGAAAGAGCAGAGGAACAAATAGAGGAAAAACAGAGGAGAAAGAAAAGAGGACTAAATGCTGGAGAAAGGAAAAGATTAAAACATGAGACAGAAAGAAACATAATATTACAAGAAACAATAAAACTAAAAAAGGAAAAGAAATTTAAGATAAAGTCACGGAAAGGAAAGAGGCTCACACACAGACCAAGCCTGGTTTCTGTAACACAAAAACATCACCAAGAGAATGGTTATGGTGCGATCCATATACATGCACTCAAACACATATGCACCCATGAGTGTGTGTACACACATTCACCTGTAAGTACTGGACAGCAATTAAGGAACAAAAAAAAAACCCCACTGGTTTCTTCCTCATTAACCCAGGAGCACTGAAGTCAACTGTGCCATCCTTAACTCTGCTCCAAGTGAAATTAGCAGACTTAGGTAAGCCCGGGGATCAAAGCTAAAGTAGCCCCTCTGTGCTGCAGTTAATGGATAAATTGACACACGAATCATGAACAATAGTTATATTCCTGGACTATTTCTTCTTTATGTTGATTGCAATAATGGAATCAAGAGGTGCATCAATATGGGTGCATATAATGCTGGGGACAGTGGTATAGTGGTCATCCAACTGAATTGGTGATCTAAAAGCCTGGACTAACATTCTAGTAAAAAGTCTGACAACACCAGGTTTAAGTCCAACCGATTTATTTGATAGTACACTCGCTAGCTTTCAGGTTAGTCCCTTCGTCAGGACCCATTCACCTGATGAAGGGACTAACCCGAAAGCTAGTGAGTGTACTATCAAATAAATCGGTTGGACTTGAACATGGTGTTGTCAGACTTTTTACTGTGTTTACCCCAGTCTAACGCCAGCATATCCACATCATGACTAACATTCTAGAACGTGGCAGCTGGAGGAGTTTAAATTCAGTGAATTAAACTAGTATAAAAAGCTGATCATGAAACTACTTTCAAAAAACCATCTGGCTCCCCGATTAAGGAGGAAAAACTGCCATCCTTATCCTAAATGCCTCTCCAGACCAACAGCAATATAACTGACTCTTAACTGCACTCAGAAATGGCCAAGCAAGCCACACAGCTGTACTATCCCACTACAGAAAAGTCTGAGGAATAGACACACACTGCCCTGTTGAGTCCTCCTTGCTAACATCGGGCCCAAAATTGGGACAGCTGTCCCATAGCCTAGAAAAACAACAGCCTGACATATTAATATGTTCAGAATTATTCCTTACATCTAATGGCCCAGATTCATCCATCACCATCCCTGGGATGTTCTGGCCCAGTAAGAAGTCTCACAACACCAGATTAAAGTCCATCAGGTTTATTTGATAGCACAAGCTGTTGGACTTTAATCTGGTGTTGTGAGACTACTTACTGTGCTTACCCAAGTCCAATGCTGGCATCACCACTTCATGTTCTGGCCCGCCAGCAGTTCAAACCCACTAAAGATGACAGCAGCACTATGGTGCTATACTGTCAAGATAGAGTGGCCCCGAGACTCCTCACATTGACTCCAGTGTCTATGAAATCTCCTAACATCAGATCAAACACGGATAAGAAAATCTCCTGTTGTTTACCATTTCCCTCAGCTGACGAAGCAGTACTCTATGTTAGACACCACTTGGAAGAAGCACCAAGGGTGGAAAGGATGAAGACGCACTCTGAATGGGGGACTTCACTATCCATCACTACGAGTGGCTCGATAACACCACCAGTGACCAAATTGGCTGGATCCTGAAGAACATATCATAGCCACTGGCCCAGTCTGGCAAATGAAAGAATGGACAAGTGGGAAAACGTACCCAACATCAACCTCAACAATCTACCTGTCAGAGATGTATCTGTCCATGGCTATGTTGGTAGAAGTGACCATCTCGCAGTTCTTGGATATAAAATTTCATTTTCACACTGATGATATCTGTCATTGTATTGTGTGGCATTATCAATGTGCTAAATAGGATAGATTGAGAATAGATCTAGCCTTTCAAAAATGCCCATCTGGACATCAGCAGCAGTAGAATCGTACTTAACCACAACCTGTCCCTCATTGCCCTGCATATTCTTCCCTCTACATTAGCATTAAGCAAGCGAATCAACCCTGGTTCAATACAAGGTGTTAATTTTGAAATATGTTCGGATATTATTCAACATTAAAAGTCAATCATAGATAGAATCCCTACACTGTAGAAAGAGGCTATTCAACCCATCCCGTCTGCACCAATTCTGACAGAATATCCTACCCAGGCTCACTTCTATTATCCCCATCCCCTTAACCCCACACGTTTACATCTCACCTACACATCTTGGAACACTAAGGGGTAATTTACCATGGCCAATCCACCTAATCTGCCCATCTTTGGACGGTGGGAGGAAACCTGAGCACCCAGAAGAAATCCATGCAGACACAGAGAACATGCAAATTCCAAAATCACACAAGGCTGGAATTGAACTTGGGTCCTTGGAGCTGTGAGGCAGCAGTGCTAACCACTCTACCACTGTGCCTTCGCCATAAACATCAAGTTGTTGCAATGCAAATAAAATATTTTGTTGAACTTTAAATAAAATATACTATGGCTTGTTTTATGACAGAAAATGAGCAGTCATAATTGATGTATTACTATTATCCTTTCAAAGGTTGAGACTCAGGATCCCTACAATACAGGAGGCGGCCATTCGGCCCATCGAAACCGCACTGACAACAATCCCACCATATCCCCATAACCCCACATATTTACGCTGCTGACATTCCCCAAAACTAGGGTCAATTTAGCATAGTCAATCAATCTGACCCACACATCTTTGGACTGTGGGAGGAAACTGGAGCACCCAGAGGAAACTCACACAGACACAGGGAGAACATGCAGCCCCCAAACAGACAGTGACCCAAGCTGGGAATCCAACCCATGTCCCTGGCGCTGTGAGGCAGCAGTGCTAACCATTGTGCCACCGTGCCACCCTCCAAACACTTAATTATGTATCTTAATTTCAAATAAAATCACCAGGCCTTATGGCTGAGAAAACAGATGGCCAAACAGCTTAGATTATCCTTCTTTCAGGTTATAGATTTGTAAAAATTTCTGAACAAAAATCCCATTCTACTTCAAAGTAGAATTCTATTGCTTTCAATTTTTCACTTCAGGTGGTTATTTAATTATTTCTTCAATGTCGCCACTATCATTAGTGTATTCCATATTCTATGACATTTTGCGGAGGCAGAATTAACTCATCCTAACCCTAAATTCATGTTCTTGATTGGCTAGTCACAACAACATTTCAATATTTACCTTCTCAAACTCTTTTAACAATTTTGAACGACTTGGTGAAATGCTTCTTTAATCTCTGCTGTTATTTTTCAGTTCCATCATCAAAATTATTTTCTCCTATCACAGTTTATCAGCCCTGTAATTCTACAATACACATAGTCTGTATTTTATTCTTCCCAATAATGCGGTTTTCAAAACTGAAAGTAGCTCTCTGACAGTGGCTTAGCCAACATCTCCCAGTTTCATTATTTCCTCCTTACTTTGGTATTCAATGTCTTTGGTTGTGGCTTTTTCCAGAACAAACAAAATATCTTGTTTAAACATGAAATGAATGGCCCGAACTTTCCACAAGCTACAGGATGTGTAGGCTTCTAATGCTTAAACAATACAACATTTAAATAATATATAAAGAAATGCAAGTTAAACCATTAGTTCTGCTCTACTTTATCCCCTACCTGTAAGGGTGGTAGCATTGGAAGAGCTTCGTCTCTGCCAGTTGTGCGCTGTATCTGCATCAATAGCATCATCAGTTACTACATCAACTTTTAACTCTTCATCAAATGTCTTCCACTGAGATAAGGATAGCTCCGTTTCATTGAAACCATTAAAATCATTGGATGTTTCACTACTGATACTCTCACCTAGTTGTAGCAGAGAAAAAAAAAGTTTTTTTAAAAAAACCATATGTTGAATGTCGAATTCCCCCTTTAAATTCAGATAAAAACTGCATGTTTTAAAATACAAAATCATTTTGAGATAGATTTCCATGCTTCAGAGTTGAAAATTTTTTGCTTACTCTTTAGCAACAGTTTAATGAAAGTTTAACCTTTACAAATGCTCACACAGTTCCCTATCACATTGTTAATGTATTAATTCACATATCACAATTACAAAGTAGAAAAACTTAGAAGACGACTAGATCATTCTGTATGCAAATGGAACAGAAAAGCAGTTTGGTAAAACAAACAACTTGACATCCAGTGATTACACTAATACTCAAATACCTCAGTACTTGCAATGCACTGTTGACCAGGAATTAATTTGTCTCCAGCACCTAAAGCATGTTCCCACCTATGTTGCATTTCTAATTTCCCCCATAGTAAGTGTCCAGCTATTTGTGTGTGACTGTTAGATATTGCCACTTCTTGCTGGTCTTTGTAGCAATTTTGATAATACCACTGATTGACAGCTACTCTATCCTCCCACACAATTAAAAGATTTTTATTTTGCACCGCAGAAAAATGTGAGATTTCTGAATCCCAGAGCGATCGATAAACTCTTGCTAAAGAATAGGAGGAAAGAAGCAATAAATATGGAAAGATGACGATGTTTGAGAAGAAAGTCGAATGTGTAGTTCAGTAACGTGAAGAACTCAGATACGGTAAATGTCAAAGCCACAAAAGGGAAGGAGGGCTACAGACACAAACTCCATATAGGGTGAGCAGCGCACAGATCTGAAAGTGCAGGAGATGAATTAGCCGACCATCATCTAAATAAGCAAAGTAGCTACATTGAAACAACTTGGAATCATGGTCAAATTGTCTGATTTTCCAAAATGAGCAACCCATGCTCCAATCCTGGCGACAAGATGATGCCGAACTGACGATCTTGCTATCAATCCACCAGGATAAACTCAAGGACAATGCTGCCTTTTTATTTCAAACTGTCTAAGCTGGAAGCCACCAAAGGACAGAAAGTACACTGCAAATTTAATAACTAAATAAATTCCTTCATATGGTGTGATGAAATAATCAATCTGAAATTGAAAAATCACATAAGAGCTAGTTTATCAAACTTCCCAATGGATAACATGTCAAACTTCAGTTGATCAATGGGCATCACTGCCCAGATAAAGTGAACAATGGCAATTTAAGTCCTTTGATAGTTCTAAATGTGGAACACGGAAATAACATAGTTGATGTAAAGTATTTTAATCAAATGGATTCTCTCCTGATGGGAGGAAGCAAGGACTGCCGTTCAAAATCTGCTTCAATCTCACCAAATAAAACTATACAAAATTAAATTATTCGCCTGACAGACCAAAATATGAAGAGTTCAGGACTCACTCTTATTTCTCAATCTGTCTCTTCCTTGGGATGATTGAAGTGCATCTTCATTGCTTTCTAGCTCACCAGGACTACTGCTCCTACGTATCATGATCTGCAACAAAAATTCAAGAGAAGTATTGTGTAAATTTGGCTTCTCCCTTAATTTTGCTTTGCAATGCATTCAAATAGTGAATAACTAACAGGATGTATAAAAAATACTTTTCTCCATAAAGGTATATATTTAAATATCTATGCAGGGATATTTACGTTTAAAGAAGTTAATGATAGTTTGTTGAAAAGGACAAAGTACTTTGTCCAAAAATAACAAAGGCATAACTTTTCTTTAGAATTTTTTTTATATAAAACGGAGGCATTCTGAAGTAAGCACGATCAACTTGCCAATTAAAAATAAAATGTGCTGGCATGTTTACCCACACAAGTGCATTGGTTTAATACTACTTGCGGATATTGCTCACAAATTGGAAGGCACACTTTGAGAAAACAGGAACGCAAAACCACATAATGCACAATTTATTATATAATTAATATAACCAATGGAGCTCTTGCACCAATAATTACTTCCTAACAGAAGTAAACAGATTGCTTTGAGGAAAGATGTGTGTTGCTAAACTGAAGCTGTGCTTGACACGGCCTTTCATTTAGGACTACAAGCTGAACAATGATCTCATTTTCCATGAGCTCAGCTATTACCTATGGAGAGCTTCCCTAAATATGCACATGCTGAGGTTAATTGGGTAATTTCAAATCCTATACTGTATTTTTTTGAACTCTGGGGGCAGGAAATAAAGGGGAATTGAATTTGACACAAAATATCAACTCGCATATTGTAACAATTTAAAACTTATTAATTGTAACAATTTTAAAAAGTCTTGTTCCTAACATGTGTTCATAATCACATGTGTCAAAGCATTTAGCATCCAGAAGGCTGGGAAAAGGAATTCGTTGTCAACTCGCGTTACCATCGTCCCATAATCATTAAAGATCATTGAAATCAGTGTTTATGCATTTTCGCCACTACATTACCACATTTTAGAACATAGAACAGTACAGCACAGTACAGGCCCTTTGGCTTGGGTGGCACAGTGGCACCATAGTCAGTACTGCTGTGTCTCACAGTGGCAGGGACCCAGGTTAGATTCCCAGCTTGGGTCACTGTGCAGAGTCTGCACGTTTTCCTGGTACCTGCGTGGGTTTCCTCTGGCTGCTTCTATTTCCTCCCACCGTCTGAAAGACGTGCTGGTTAGGTACATCTAGATTCATAGAGGTTTACAGCATGGAAGCAGGCCGTTTGGCCCAACCTGACCATGCCACCCAGTTTTTGCTACTAAACTAGTGGTGCCATGCATTTACCATCCTAAATTCTTCCTCAGTGTACCCAAGCAGGTGCCAGAGTGTGACAGTTAGGGAATTTTCACAGTAACTTCATTGCAATGTTAATGTGAGCCTACTTGTGACACTAATAAATAAACTTTAAACTTTTTTCAGGTGGTAAATCAGTAAAAATGAACATTAGCCCAAAAGAAAAAAAAAATAGAATTCCTGTTGTTTTCTTACTGCTCCAAAGATGGAACTGAGCATGTAGTCCATATTGTATGAAGAACAGTAAATTGCTGGACTCATGGGTGTGATGCCTGTGCACTTCAGGCCTGATTTTTTAGCAAGAAATGATGGATATGAAATTCGAAGGTGTCAGTCTTCACAGTGGAAGGCACAAATAACATGCCAAAAATGGCTTCTGCTCATCACTTGCTATGTCTGTTCCCAAACTCAAACAACAGTTTGTTGATACCCATGCTGATTTCACCCTACCAACATCTTGATGCCAAAGCTTTTTGTCGTGCACTCAGAATAAATGCAAGAATGCCAAATATCAATCACCTGGATCACCAAATTTAAATATGGACTCGTTATCTGCTATTTACTTCATTTTTACAACCAGCTTTTTACGCACCTTAATTTTGATGGGAGCACACCTTTGTAACTTGAACTCCCCCTGAGCTGATTCACATGGGATTTTTGCTGTTGCTCCAAGCCCCTTCATTGCATTTATAGTCTCTTTTAAACTTCTTTATCCCTCCTGTACGATCTCTTGTCTTCCCAAGAGTTCCCAGCTCTCCCAATTTTCCAGCTCAACCCTTGATATTCCTACTCTATTGCCACCATCCAAAGCTTGATTCCTTCTCACCCATCATCTCCTTAACCCTTTATGGTATGTCTGTCTTTTCGGCAATATTTAAGATTGATCCTCCCTTGACTGTATTCTAGATTTAAGAAACACTTAAGGTAATTTTGTTCATGCATCGCCTTACAACTGGAGTTTCATTGTCTTTTCCTCCAAATTTTCTGTTCTCAACAATGGTAGTCTTTGAATCAGAGTTACTGAAACTAGCCGAATGCTCCCACTTTTGTCCTGTAATAAACATACAAGAAAAAATTTATACGTATGTGAGGTTTAAGCAAAGAGTTCATTATTTCCTAAATTTTACACCTATCTTTTTGGTAAAGGGAGTCTTTAAATTTACAGGCTTAATACATTACATCAGCAAACCATGCCAGCTTTAAAAACATCTTAGGCATAATGCCATTATCCCTCATACAAAAGTATACAACATTAAAACATTCCATGGTGGTGTGATAGGGTGGCACGGTGGCACAGTGGTTAGTTAGCACTGCTGCCTCATAGCACCAGGGACCCAGATTCGATTCTTCACTCGGGTTACTGTCTGTGCGGACTCCTGTCGACACGGGTGCTCCAGTTTCCTCCCACAGTCTGAATGACGTGTTGGTTAGGTGCATTGGCCATGCTAAAGTCTCCCTCAGTGTACCCAAACAGGTGCCGGAGTGTGGCGACTAGGGGATTTCCAGAGTAACTTCATTGCATTGTTAATGTTAGCCTACTTGTGACAAAAATAAAAGGTATTCTTAAATTTATATTAATTTGGACAGCAAACAATGGAGTGTTCAACATTTCTTTTTGAAATAGTGCGCACTTTATCATCATCTTCAATGGCTCGAAATCCTTAAATAGTATGAGACACGCAGTGCCCTGTATTTCAGCAACTAACCCTGGAGTTTGTAAAGTTTTGTTGCCAGCAAATTGGGGTGAATTTTATCTTCCACACACTGCGCACCATCCCAGATCTTAGATAACGCCAAACTAGGAGTCAAAATGTTTATCAGTCTTTGGCTAGGGAATTTATTTACTTTTGATGCATCACATTATTGTGATTCCTTCATCCTATTACATCCTTACTATTTGCCATCATTATTAATTTCAAATGATACTACATTACATTCAATGAAAAGATTTTACTTTCCTCCAACCACCAACCCAACCCAATCCAACCCCACCACCCCCACCCCCCACCCAAAAACAAATCTCAAGTCCTGGTATACAAAAGTTGTTGTATAGTTTATTCACAGTACCTTGCAGTTCAGACTGGAGTTGTTCAGCTATGTCAGAGGTGCTGCTGCTATGGGCAAGTTTTTGTTCTTGATCCAGCACTGAACCACACATCAGTTCTTCTGCATCTGGTGCACTTTCAGGCTGTTGGAACTCTTCATCTTCTATGTGTACATAATAACATTTGGCAGTGAGTGAAATCTAATCTGCATCTTTCCCTTAGAAATGTGCTTCACAAAAACATTTTTAAAATTGACACATAAAACCCAAGTTGCTCTCAATGTTTTCCCCTCTTTTTAAACTATAGTCACTCTTGAGACCACGTCTACTCAGATTCAGTGACAATCCTAGTTAAAAGCCAATCAACTTGCACCTGTGGACTAACTGTTGTTCAGGAGGTATCACCACCCCTTGAATTATAAGGAATTTGTAACGTAGTAAAAGATAAATTATATTACGTATTGTGCTCGCAGAACTTGTGAAAGGAATGTAAATTTTAACAGCATTTTCTTTCCCTTTGAATTTTCAATCCAAACCAAAAATTAAAACCAAAGTTAACTTGGTGTGAAAAATTAAGCAACTGCTCTCTGCATTGTAAACATGCGCAACGATAATCCTTTTTCAGTACAGGAGGAGCTGTTTGAAGTGAATGGAGTTCAAAATAAATGATGCAGTTAAATTTGCCTTACTAGGAAAATGTAAAACAGAACAAGGAAATTTCAGAAACGAATGGAACTACAAACATTATTTACATTATAAAATGAAACCTTCTGCTACACCTAGAGTTAGGGGGTAACTTTATGAAATAAGCACAACTATTTCATCCCATCTGCTATTCTGTTGACAAAAAAATTACAAACCATTCTGCAATAAATACACTTTCCAAGTCTTCAAATTTATTTTTGCATTTAATGCAACCTAACTTTAAGGCCCATTGCCCCATACAAAGCACGTTGTATGAAAAACACTGAACAATGTCTGTAAAGGTATTGCATACATCATGTATCTGGTTTATACCCCATACTTGTTTATAATGGTGCATTTTACACGCAAAATATTTAATTTTTAAGATTTTTCCTGCAGGATCAAATAGAGATTTGTGGACTGAGCATTTTGTGAACCATCTGGTATTTATGTTAACAATTTTTCTAACTCAGATTAACTGTGCTCAAGACTTTATGTATGGATGTCAAATGCAACAGGACCTGGTTAAGAGAGACAAGAATGCAGATTTTCCTTGAATAAGAATTGTGTATTATCTATTTAGGATTGAATGCATTTATACGAGAAATATTATTGTGGGCTTAATTGAATAGGTGACATATCACTCCATAGCAAAATAGCTTGAATCATCATATAACAGAAAAACAAATAAGCCATAAGGTAGTGTGAATATGCAACATCAATTCACAGACAGAAAGCCAATCATCTTGAAGCATGATTTCTTACAGGACAAAAATTCTCTTTCAGCTAGATTATCTTTCACTGTAGATGGGGCATCAATTAATAAAGAAACGCTTTTAAGGATCAAATAATAAGCATAGTCTTTGCAGCAGCAAATAAAATGTTAGGGTTTACTTTTAATCTATGTTTTTAAGTCTGTGAAAAAAATGTCCAACCAAAATGGACAACTCATCAAAAGTCGCAAAAGAATAAATTTTAACCTTGGCTACATTAAGATAAATCTACAGCTTTATTACTGGCTCTTTTCCCTCAGGAGCTGACACCAATTTATTAGCAATACACATCTGTGGATAAATCCTGTGCATTTGCATCCCATTCCTCTTTCTTCAGTTTATGACAGAGGCCATCAAAATGTCACTGAGATTAATCATTAACACTGATCCAAAAGCAGTTTAATGAGAGCAAAAAAAATACAAATAGGTTATTGACCAAATATAGATTATACACATTTCAGTGACTATTGCTGAAGAAAGAGACATGCTACCAAAGCTTTTCATCCTGACAGATGCAAGAATACCAAATCTCAAAAGGAACAATAATTTATATGGCATGAGAAGAGGGTGCTGACAGGTTGGCAAGTGGACTCTGGTAGCATTGAGAGGTCTCAGCACCAACCCAGACATGCATATCGGTATGCCCAAAGGGGCTGGAATAGTCAGCCTTAAAAAGCGTGACTACAATAACAAAATGCACACTGTTCAAGACGTATCCAAATTTCTATCCACTGGACCCATTTCTAAGCGTAAGCGCACAGGTCTGCTTGAAAACAAGTTACAAAATGCTTGTTGGACTTGTGCAAGAGTAACGACCTGCCTAGTGGTGAATATGATAGGATTCGTTCTTGTGGCTTAATGCGCCCATGTATGTACGCACTGCCCAAGACACAAAAGTGATGTCAATTTACATCCCATCTTACCTGTGATTGGTTCTGCACAACATTAATGAGCCAAATAGCTGAGAGTTGAAACAACTATTGAGGAAGTCTTCCACATATACAGTGAATTCCTTCACCTTTGCAAAGACCACACGGGACTTGCGCATTGACAGGAGTGTTGTGTCCACGTACGCATTTGAAATTGCTAGCTTATTCATGAATGCACCACTTGGCAATAAACACTTGCACCATGTTACCAATGCATGTCTACCTAGACATGCTGCCATTGCCTGAATCTGCATTTATTGAACTTGAGCTCAGCAACTCGCTTAGTTGAGTTCGATTGTAACAACATCCATTCACGTCCAAATGCATGGTGTTCCTGGGTCCTGCTCTTGCAAACATCTCTGTTGGTTTCCACAGAAATGCTTCTTTGATGGAATGGCTCCTAAATTCCTACTCCTTGCACATTTCCAATATGTAATGATACCTTTACTATATTTGAACCTGCAGCTGCAAATTTTCCTTATTCACCTTAATGGGTTCCATCTTGAGCACAAAGTCACCTTTGAACTGGAGCAGTGAAACAACACTCGTTCCTTGATGTGCTAATTCAGAAATCTGTCAATAGGTTTTCTACTACCGTCAACTGCAAGCCCACCTCAACATAGGCATCGAGAGATACAGTTCCATGCACTACAAGAATGGCAACTTCACAATTAGGGCCAGAGCCACTTGCTCACGGTGCAAGCTTGATGCCAAAAGAAGCTGCATCAAATCTAATCTGCAGAATACTGTCAACCCTGATCAGATCGCTATACATCAAACAAACTCACAAATGGCCCTAAGGCTGCCATTTTGTACCCTGGAAAGCATCTAGTCAACCTCAGATTACCCTGGAAGGATAAGGTTTCTCAAAATTTGTACAATGTATGAAGCTAGCCGTTACCATGCAGTAGCAACACGAGTGGTATATTCTACCCACAGGCTGCTGCCATCAAACCAAAAAAAGAGGTTATGCTTACCACACAAATGACTAAGATTGTTCACAAACTTTGGTACAGGGTGATGCTAATGACGTGGATCGTATGTCCCAATGACTAGTGGAATGTCTCAAAAAACTCATCTTTACACCGTTTGAAATAGGCAAAGTTTTGACCGTATTCAACTAGCTTGTACTTGCAAAACTGAAAATGCAGTGTCCAATCCTGGATGTGATTTTGCGATTAGGTAATAGTTAATAAGTAATTCCAATTGTGTTAAGAAAAAACACTAACAACCAATTTTAAACTATCAGGATCTCAGTGTGGCATGATAGAAGCTACATTTTTTCACAAGCAGGGCCTTGTCCTTTGCAAACAAAAATAACTCATTGTACTTTTTTTAACTAAAAAAGTTTGGGAGACAATCATTTCCTGGTTCATTCCCTACAGCAATGCCTTGACCTGATCCAATCCACCAACCAATCAGCATCCTCTTCTCATGCAGTATAAATTGCTCCCTTTGAGATTTGGTATTCTTTGGGCGCAAGATCTAAAGCTTCGATAGCATGTCTCTTTTCTCAGCAATACTCAAATTCTGTACTACAAAGCAACCAACTCAGTGACTGCTCAACACATGACTGCACAATATCATAAACGCCAGTGGAAAGAAATTAAGAGCAGAATGAAGAAATTAAGGAATAGTATAAAGAATATAGCTTTGAGTACAGTACCTGAGAGTTTCTGAGAAGAAGAGGCATGAGTGATACCAGGTAAGAGAGAGCTCACAGTGTGAAGCAGTAGAGGCACACTTTTAGTGCTTGGCAAAGCCTCATAAAGATGCACACAGTTGCTGATAGATTGGCTTCGCTTAGCTTCCAAAGAAATAAAGCAGGCAAAGATAATTACAATAGATAAAAACATACATATTTTGAGGATACTATCCAACACAGATATACAACATGAATATAAAACCAAGATTATAAATGTCATTACTTTGTAATCTTTTCCTGTCACAGTAAGGTTTCATTCGCCCTATTGCTTGTATATTACTTAAAAAAATGCACATGAATTCAAAGCAGATAGCACATTCAGGTGGCATCATAAGATCACATTCCATATCTCTTATTGGCAAGTTCAGGAATTGTTCCCTCACCTGATTAGATCCCAGGAAGATATACATGAAAGAATGCATTTAAAGGTTTATACAGTTTGAACAGACATTGAAGCAAATGGAAAGGGCCAAATATAATTTGCATTTATATAGTACCATGAACATAAAACATCCCAAAGTGTTTTACCAGCATTGTAAAACAAAACTTTGACAGTCACATGAGATATTAGAGCTGATGAGCAAAGGCTTGGTCAAAAAGATAGGTTTTAAAGAGCAACCCAAGGAGGCAAAACCAAGAACGCTAAAGAGGTCAGAATTAGCAGAGTGAGGAGACCTTAGGGACGTGCAAGAGGTCAGGATGAGGTGAGGGCAAGACGATGCAGAGACTTGAGGACAAAAATTAAAATTTAAAACAGAGGTGTTGCTTAACTGGAAGCTAAAGGGGATAAGAATGAGCATAACTTGGTGCATTTTAAGACACAAGCAGTAGAGTTTTCAATGAGTTCAAGTTTACAGAGAGTAAAATCAGGAATGCTAGCTTTCCTGTAGCCAAGGTATAGAGGTGACAAAGATATGGGTATGGTTTTCAGCAGCACATAAGCTGAGGAAAGAGACAGGCAATGTAATAAGAAATAGGAAATAGGAGCAGGAGTAGGCCATGTAGCCCTTCGAGCCTGCCCCGCCATTCAATAAGATCATGGCTGATCTGTCGTGGCTCAGTTCCACATTCCCGCCCTCTCCCCATAACCCTTAATCCCCTCTCTTATCAAAAACCCATCAACCCGCGTCTTAAAAATATTTAGCGAGGCAGCCTCCACCACTTCAACGGGCAGAGAATTCCAGAGATTCACCACCCTTTGAGTGAAGAAGTTCCTCCTCAACTCCGTTCTAAACCGCCTCCCCTTTATCTTGAGGCTGTGCCCCCTAGTCCTACTGTCTTTTTTGAGCGGGAAGAGTCTCTCCATCTCTATCCTATCCATCCCATTCATCATCTTATACGTCTCAATGAGATCTCCCCTCATTCTTCTAAACTCTAACGAGTACAAGCCTAGTTTATTCAGCCTCTCCTCATAGCTCAACCCCCTCAACTCCAGTATCAGCCTAGTAAACCTCCTCTGCACTCCCTCCAAGGCCAAAATATCTTTGCGCAGGTGCGGCGCCCAAAACTGCACACAGTACTCCAGCTGCGGCCTCACCAATGCCCTATACAGCTGCTGCAAGACCTCCCTACTTTTATATTCAATCCCCCTCGCTATGAAGGCCAGCATCCCATTCGCCTTCCTGACCACATGCTGCACCTGCAATGGCACGGATAAATGGCACATCTTAGTTAAAAAAAACTAATGTGACATTGTATTACTGCACTGGTTAGCCATAAGATTGAAGAAGTTTAATGTTCACTGCCCAAAAAACTAACACCAGCGCATTGTAAATACAACCATGAATGGGTAAAACAGGGGCACATCCCAACATGACATTTACAATAATTTATGCTTCATTTTGGCCAACTTAACCTTCAATCATGCTTGCCTTGCATTATTTGTCACCAATATAACTGCATTACTTTAAGATCATAAATCTCATGTACCACGTGTCATCAGAAATTATAGGAACAGTTCAAGCACCATGCAGAGTGAAATGTTAGCCTTTGCTGTGCCAATTATGGGGTGGAAGTAATAATCCTGGGACGTTATAAAATGATATTGGAAGCTGTTACAATAATTCACAGATGCAAAAAAAGCCCGATTTGTTTTAACATAGGTAACAAAAAACGCTGAACACTCCAATATGGTGTATGTGGCAGTTTCTGTTCAAATTGGTTGCTTTGATAAAGACAACTTACACACTGATTAAACCTCAAAATATCTGGTTAATAATGCTACTTGCATATTACAAGACATTGCAACTATACTTTAGTAAGATATTAAAAGGTAACCACACTTCCAACAAAAGTGCAGTGAAGGTATAAAGGGATAAAAATCTCTGAACACTTGGAAAAAGTGTCTTCAGTCAGCTATGGAGAATTAAAAAGTCAGGGGTATGCGACAAGTCTGAATTACACTGCATAAAAATTCTACAAGACACGTTAACCTGTAATTATATTTTTGTACTTTCTTTCACAATGTTTTCAACTGCATAGGCAAAGAAAAATTAAAACTGGATTCTGAACTGTGCCAGAATGCGTATACAGCAAAACATTACTCAGATGTTCACTGCATGCAAAATCCAATTAGGTAAGCTATTTATCATAAAGGAAAGTGGAAGCAGCAAATGTCCATTTCATCTCACTTAGACACAGATGCAGCATATTTTAAAATGGCACTCATTATTAAAGACTTGTCCATCTGGCAAATATATATGTCTTTTAACAACTAATTACATCAAATCACAGTAATAAAGATATTAAGCATAAAGGGCCTTGTTAAAAAGAAGTTTGTAGTTGGTTATTATTAGCGAAAAGAACCCATACTGATTTACAAATTTGGGCTTAATTGAAGAAAAGGCTTAAGAAATGCAAAAATGATCGAGTGCGAAAGCTGAAGGGTTTATGGAAAACAAACATGCTAATCACACCAATTTGTCAACCGTCAATGGGGATATGTTTGTTTGCCAATAGCTTTGTAGCCCTGTGTCAGGCAGTAATGGCACCTGAGAAGGCGAATATGTACCATCTGCTTGCCTTTTATCCTTAGACTCCTTTCTTTAAAAGGAAAACAAAAAAAAATAAATCTACTGTTTCAAGTCCTACAGCTAATAATAAAAAGATCTCTATTTATGGCCAGCGGGACACACGTTTCTCTGTATGTCTGTGCAGCACACAAAGGAGGACTTCTATGGATAACTCCTTGTAAAAGAAATAATGACACACGACAACAGTATGAAAAGAACCTTGTCGTCGTTCCACTCTCCTGCAATTGACATCATTTCAAAACCCACAGAACATGTGCTATACAAGTATGCGTACAGTGAGCGCTTCCACACTACTCCTTTCACTCAGGTTCCTTTCAGGTTTGTGATTTAGCAACATCATCTAGTGGACAACAAGAACCAGGCTTTTCCACAGAAATATAGAGGATAGTCCAAGCAGCACTTAACCATATGCCATAGCACAAACTTTTCAGCGTCATTATGGCAATGAGTGCACAGAAATTTAAAGAGCAGGCATTAAACGTCAACCTTCCCCCATATATATTATGCATTTATTCTGATTTACTATATTTTAAAAATACCATATAGTTTATGTTTGTACAGATCAGATGTATTTATTGAATTATATAATTGTGATTATAAATTTATAAAAATGCTAATAGGCTACTCCTACTCCTGAATCCTAGTCAATTTGTTTTTATTTCCTTATGTTCTTTGCAAAGTCAAGTTTACACAAAACAAATGGTTAAATTGAAAAACATGCCAATTAAAAATTCTCACATTTAAAAAATCCTTTCGTACATACACTGAAAGGGATAGCAAACATTTGTGTTTACTGATAGTTTGGAAATATCAAATGTATATTAGTAACACTGGAAATTTTGTTTGAAGTGAGTTCCCAACAAATGCAATAAAAATGGAATCTGTGCTGTGGAGTTTTTTTTACACTTTCAAAAATAAGCTGTAAATGAATTCAATTGCAGCACCATTTACACATTATATTACCATCTCTTCAAAAGGCATTAAATTAAAATTAAGTTGAGCATTTATTGATCCAAATTTCAGATGAAAACTTAAGTGAGCTAGACCAAACGACAAGAAAATGATCTTATGCTTTCATACAAAAAAATCTATTACTACATTAACATTTACATTTGTATAATAAAATGTAAAATATTTGAAAGTAATTTACAGACGAGAAGGAGGTACAGAATTTTTCTGGGAGCATGGCATATCTACAGTGCAGAAGGTGGCCATTTGGCCCATTGAGCCTGCACTGACAACAATCCCACCCAGGTCCTATTCCTGCAATCCCCCATATTTACCCTCCTGGTTCCCCTGACATGGGGGCAATTTATCATGGCCAATCAACCTAACCCACACATCTTTGGGCTGTGAAGCACCCGGAGTAAACCCATGCAGACACAGGGAGAATGATTCAGCAAATTCCACACAGACAGACAAGTGACCCGAGGCTGGAATCGAACCCAGGTCCCAGATGCTGTGAGGCATCAGTATTAACCACTGTGCCACCTCGTGGTAGGGGAGAGAAAAAGAGAAAGAAAAAATATGAATAATTGAAGAAATAGCTTGTTAGGAGATTATAAAGAAGAAGGAAGAAGAAGCAAGGCAGAATATTTCCTTGAAGCCTGTTCTAGAATTCAGGGCACAATGACCAACAAAGTAACTTTTGGTGGTGAGTTGGAGTGAGTAAATTCGTAATCTAGAATCAAAGGATTGAAGACTACAGAGTGAAAACACGGTTGGAGAAAATTGCAAGAGTAGGATGGGATGAAGCCTGGAGGAAATCGAAGGTAATGGTAGTGCTGTTGGGCCACAGGAAAAGAATGAAGACAGGAATGAATGATATGCAGGATGTTTCCTGGTGGAGGACTTGGAACACAATGTTCTGACCGAGCTAAAGATTGAGCGGGGTGGAAGGGTAGTGAAAAATAAGGAGACGTGAAGGCCCATAATGATGAAACCATGTTGAGGGCTCCAACAACAAGAACATGAAACAGGAGCACAAGTGAGCATGCTTACAAAATGGAAGATGGTGGCCTTCGTGCCAGATCATAGGCAAAATAGAATGCACAGTGTAAAGAGCTGAACAGAGTGCTGAAGCTGTGCACTACCAGATTCAGTCCAAACAACTAGCCAAGTGGTCAACAAAGCCAGTAGATGAACACAAGTTGCAGAATTATGGAGCACAGAAAAGGGCCAAATGATTCATCATGCTTTTGCCAGCTCCTTGAAAGAGCCATTCGCCAAGTCTACTTCAGCAGCATCTTCCAAACCCACGTCCTCTACCACCAAGAAAGGCAAGGCAGCAGATGCCTGGGAACATGCAAGTTCCCCTTGAAGCTACATAGCATCCCGACTTGGAACTACACCAGCGCTCCTTCACCATCACCAAGTCAAAATTCTGCAACTCGCTTCCTCACAGCACTGTGGGTGCATCAACACCACATGGACTGCAGCGGTTAAAGGAGGTGGCTCTCCAGGCAATTCGGGGTGGATGATAAATGCTAGCTGAGTCAATAATGCCCACATGCCATGACAGAATTTAAAAAAAAACCTCATTCTTTTCTCACAGCTGTGCAAAATTCTCAAGTATATATCCAACAGTCTTTTGAAAATTACTATTGAAGGTACTTCTATTATCCTGGCAGGCAGTTTACCCAGATCTGATAACTCACTGCATTAAAAAAACTCATTTTCCCCTTGTATGATCTTAAGTCTGATTGTCGACCTTGCAAGAAACTACAAAAGGTTGTGAATGTAGCCCAGTTCCATCACACAAACCAGCCTCCCATTCATTGACTCTGTCTACACTTCCCGCTGCCTGGGAAAAGCAACCAGTATAATTAAGGACCCCATGCAGCCCGGACATTCTCTCTTCCATCTGTTTCCATCAGGAAAAAGATACAAAAGTCTGAGGTCACGTACCAACCAACTCAAGAACAGTTTCTTCCCTGCTGCCATCAGACTTTTGAACGGACCTACCTCGCACTAAGGGGATCTTTCTCTACATCCTGGCTATGACTGTAACACTATATTCTGCACCTTCTCCTTTCCTTCTCTATGAACAGTATGCTTTGTCTGTACAGGGCACAGGAAGCAAAACTTTTCACAGTATACATGTGACAATAATAAATCGAATCAAATCACTATGTCAAAATCCCACATGCTTTTGAAAACTTTAAAATCTCTTCCCACCTGCTTTGCTCCAAACAGATCAATTCCAGCTTCTCTCATCTCTCCAAATAACTGAAATCTCTCACTCATCTAGTAAAACATGCTTTGCATTTTCTCATCGGCCTTTATTTTTGTGGTGCCAAGAACGGGACATAAATCTGGGTTGATCACAACTAGATTATCGAGATTTGCTACAACTTCCTTGCTTACCATTCTATATCTCAATTTACAAAGTCAAGAAACACGTATGCTTTCAAAAAGAAAACTGTATTATCAATATGTCCCTCCACCTTCAAAGATTAATGAACTGTCACGTCCCTGTTCTTGCATCTCTACACCGTTTAAAAATTGTACTTTAGTTTTTATCACGTTACCCCATTTTTCCTTCCAAAAGTCATCACTTAATGTCTGCATTAAATGCTGGTTGGTTTAGCTTTGAATAGGAAACTACCATTCACACAGGATTGGGTAATGGAAATAAGCAAAATCTCAAATTAGTGATAGGGGTGAAGAGAATTGAATTTCACGTGTTTAAATGTGGAACCTGACTTACTATTTGCAGGTGTGGGAGCATAAGACAGCATTTATAATTAACAGAATTGTTCTCACATCATAGACAACTGAGAAAATAAAGTATACGAGGAGACGATTAAGAGGAAACAAAGCTAGAAAAGTGCCATTTCACGGATGTGGACTAAACATGAGATACAGTAGGTGTGAATGATGTGGCAGGATAATGAGGAGATTGCGGACAAGATAAGGGCAGCATGCAACATCAATTGCAAATGTGACTTTGAACAACTTGTTGCTTGATACTGTCAGGTAGTCTATACCAGATCAGCGATAATGCTACGTAGCTACAGGGTTACAATGAATTAACTGAGTCTGAAGTGAGGGGGAAACGAGAGGATATAGCAGTAATTTACAAAGTCAGACAAACTGAGTAAGAGCTCTGGCAAGAAAGCAGTGATAACAGTTTTAACAGACTGGAAGCAAAGCATGATAAAGAGATGACAATGTGAGTCAGTTTCTGGAGTTCAGGAATAAGAAACGAGATTTGAAGACAATGAAGGAAGAAGTGGAAACATTATGGAGGAAGCCAGTCCAATAAGAACACAAGAACTAGGAGCAGGAGTCAGCCATCTGGCCCCTCGAGCCTGTTCTGCCATTCAATGAGATCATGGCTGATCTTTTCGTGGACTTAGCTCCACTTACCCGCCCGATCATCATAACCCTTGATTCTTTTACTGTTCAAAAATTTATCTATCCTTGCCTTAAAAACATTCAATGAGGTAGCCTCAACTGCTTCACTGGGCAGGGAATTCCACAGATTCGCAACCCTTTTGTGTGAAGAAGTTCCTCCTCAACTCGGTCCTAAATCTGCTTCCCCTTATTTTGAGGCTATGTTCCCTAGTTCTAGTTGCACCTGCCAGTGTAAACAACTTCCCTGCTTCTATCTTATCTATCCCCTTCATAATCTTATATGTTTCAATAAGACTTCCCCTCATTCTTCTGAATTCCAATGAGTATAGCCCCAGTCTACTCAGTCTCCCCTCATAAGCCAACCGTCTCAACTCCAGAATCAACCTAGTATATGTCCTCGGCACCCTCTCCAGTGCCAGAATATCCTTTCTCAAGTAAGGAGACCAAAACTGTACACGGTATTCCAGGTGTGGTCTCACCAGCACCTTATACAGCTGCAACATGACCTCACTGTTTTCAAACTCCATCCCTCTAGCAATAAAGGGACAAAATTCTATTTGCCGCTTTAATTACTTGCTGCACCTGCAAACCAACTCCTTGAGATTACTGCACAAGGACACCCAGGTCCCTCTGCACAGCAGCATGCTGCAATTTTTACCATTTAAATAGTAGTCCATTTTGCTGTTATTCCTACCAAAATGGATGACCTCACATTTACCAACATTGTACTCCATCTGCCAGATATTCACCAACTCACTTGGGCTGTCTATATTCCTTTGCAGACTTTCAATGTCCTCTGCACACTTGGCTTTGCCACCCATCTTTGTATCATCTGTGAATTTTGAAACACTACACTTGGTCCCCAACTCCAAATCATCTTTGTAAATCGTAAACAATTGCGGTCCCAACACTGATCCCTGAGGCACACCACTGGTCACTGATGGCCAATCAGAAAAACATCTATTTACCCCACTCTTTGCTTTCTGTTAGTTAACCAATCCTCTATCCATGCTAATACATTACCCATAACACCGTGCACCTTTATTTTGTGTAGCAGTCTTTGGTGTGGCACCTTGTCAAATGAATTCTGGAAATTCAGATACACCACATCCACAGGTTCCCCATTGTCTATTGCACATGTAATGTAAAAAGGATTCCAACAAATTAGTCAAACACGACATTCCCTTCATGAACCCATGCTGCGTTTTACCAATGGGACAATTTATATCCAGAGGTCTTGCTATTTCTTCCTTGATGATAGATTCAAGCAATAAGAACTTTAGTGAAGATAGCAAAAATACTGAAGATTTTACTAGATTAGCAAGGAGTAGAGATCGAGTGGAGGGCAGCAGGTAAGTAAAAGCCAGTATATGGGTTTCGGATTTTGAAAACAAACTCAAAGATTCTCACATCCAGAATTAAAGTTGATGATTAGTCCATAATTACCAAAAAAATTAAATAAGCCCATAAAAGCAGACAAAAATGTTACATCACACTACAAAAATACTTTGCAGTTCACTAATAATTTAGAGCTTCAACAAGCTTACCTGTTGCTTTCTGGCGAACAATATTTCTGGCCTTTTCAACACCTGGAGCACCAGAGGTAGTTGCACTTCTAAATCGCATATGCTCTTGTGTGCCATCAGGCTGACTTCTCCAACTCAGAGAAAAGGACCTACCTACTCCGGTTACCTTATTAAGATCTTGATACACACCTTAAAAGATAACGATGCATAAACTGTATTAGGTTCAGTCCTACATATTGTTAATTTACTTAATTAATTGTTGACGATGTATAAATATGGCATTCCTGCGCAACAATTTAACGCATGAACTCCTAACAAGGTTGATAGTGCACTAAACTGTGAATGTTGGTCACTCGTAATAAATTTTAGGTTTAATAGTCATTATAGAATTATACTTGTTAGCCTCAATTTTCTATCACATTTTGGATTGGCTGCGGAAGCGAGGGCAGCAAACCTCAACTTTGTGCGATCTGCTGTTGGCACCTTGTCACCACCACCTGCTCCCTCCCCAACTTCCCCCTTCCCATGCTTCCCCATATCACAATTCAACATTAGAAACACATTTTCATCGTGAAAACGCAATGAAACATTTGAAAATAGGAACACTGTCCATTCTCCCACTCTCCCAAAAGGACAGCCTTCCAAATAACTTGTATAAGTAAGTTTTATTACCTCTCCCTCTTTGCTTTTTTTCCTTTTGCTCACTTAGCTTGTCCAGTGGTAAATTATTCATATCCAGACTGTACACACATCTTGCCAACACCACAGTGAGAGAATCCATAATTTTTGCCCATTCAGTAATCAGTTCAGTCCAGGTTGTGAGAGAAGATAGTACAGAGAGCAGCTCATCCCAAAGTTCTCGTGAGATATACACACTTAAATTAGCCCGGATCCAGGCAACAATAAGAGTCTGCAGAAAAGAATTATAGAAGATTTATGATGTTATAATTAAATATTTTAAAACTTACTACAATGGAAGGCAAGAGGTACAGGGGCAATGCAATGTTAAAAAAAATACAGTGAAAGGCTTTACTTTAATCATGACTGCACCCAGGTAAACTGGAGCATAGTAACCCAATCATAATAGGCTGCTTCACCACAAATAGCAATTAACATAGAAAATCCTTGTAAAGGTCAAAAAAAAGCAAATAGTAAGTTATAATAATCACTACTTACTTCTTTAGATAGAGTTTTATACTGTGATGCCATTATTTATTATTATGAATACTTGCACATTAATGATCGCGATTTTAGTTTGACTATCAAATTGACTACCCTTCTTCCCATGTCACATCAGAACAATTCAGTCTTTTTATGTATACAAGTTTGGTCAAGTTTGGCTGTTATTCTACAAATACTTGGCTGAGATTCTGGAGTATGCTTATGTTAGTAAGATAAACTAGTTATATAAATTGCCCTCTGACTAACATTGCAGAATGTAATGAAGGGCTGCCAGTATTTTTCTTTATTCATTCACAAGATGTGGACTTCACTGGCTAGGCCAGCAATTATTGCCCTCCTGATCTGTCCTTGAGATGATAGTGGTTAGCCATCTTCTTGAACCACTGCAGTCCATGTGGTATAGGTACACCCACAGTGCTGTTACTGAGGGAGTTACAGGATTTTGAACCAGCAACAGTGACATAATTCCAAGTCAGGATAGTGTGTGATTTAGAAGGGAACTTCCAGGTGCTGACGTTCTCATGCATCCACTGCTCTTATTCCTCTAGCTGGTAGAGGTCGTGGGTTTGGAACGTGTTGTCAAAGCAGTCTTGGTGAAATACTGCAGTGCATTTTGCAAATGGTGCACACTGCTGCTGCCATGGGTCAGTGATGGAGGGAAGTGAATGTTGAAGGAGATGGACAGGGTGCTAATCGAGCAAACTACTTTGTCCTGAATGGTGAACATAAGAACTAGGGTGTGGAGTAGGCCATCTGGCCCCCCTTCAGCTTGTTCTGCCATGACTGATCTTTCTGTGGACTCAGATCCACTTACCTACCCACTCACCATAACCCTTAATTCCTTTACTGTTCAAAAATTTATCTATCCTTGCCTTAAAAACATTCAATGAAGTGGTGGTGAGCTTCTTGACTGTTGGAGCTGCACTCAACCAGGCAAGTAGAGAGTATTCCATTACCCTCTTGATTTGTGCCTTCTATACGGACCCACTGCAGGATTCCCAGCCTCTCACTTGCTCTTATAGCTATAGCATTTAAATGGTTAGTTCAGTTTCTGGTCAATGGCAACCCGACAAGATATTGATAATGGGGGATTCAACAATGGTAATACCGTAACGTCAAGGGGCGATGACAGTTAGATTCTTTGTTGGAAATGGTTATCACTGCTGTGTGTCATACTTGCCACTTCTCAGCACAAACCTGAATATTGTCCAGGTCGTGCTGCATATGGACATGGACTGCTTCAGTATCTGAGGGGTCACAAGTGGTACTGAATATTGTGCAATCAGCAAACATCCCTGCTTCTGACCTTACAATGGAGGGAGGATCATTGATGAAGTAACTGAAGATGATTGGGTTTAAAACACTACCCAGAGTAATTTCTGCCATAATGTACCAGTACAGAGATGAATGACCTTCAACATCCATCACCATCTTTCTTTGTGCAAGCTATGACTCCAATGATTGTGGAGATTTCTCCCCCACTTCCCACTGACATATCTTGTGCTGTGAGGCAGCAGTTTTGTTAGGGCTCCTTGATGCCACATTCAGTCAAATGTTGCCTTGATACCAACAGTTACTCTCTCCTTACCTTTTGATTTCACCTCTTTTGTCCATGTTTGGATCAAATCTGTAATGAACTCTGGAGCAGAGTGGTCCTGGCTGAACACCAAACTTAGTGCATCAATGAGGTTATTGCTGAGTAAGTGCCACTTGACAGCATACTAGATGCCCCTTTGCAGCGCTTTGCTAACGATAGAGTAGATTGATGGACCTGTAATTGGCAGTGTAGGATTTTGTCCTTTTTATGTATTGGACATACGTGGGCTATTTTCCACATTGCAGGTATAGTAGAACAATTTGGCTAGGAGCACAGGTAGTTTAGGAGCACAATTCTTCACTATTATTACTAGGATGTTATCAGGGCCCAAGGCCTTTGCAGTGGCAAGTAACTCCTGCCATTTCTTGATGGAGGCGGAATCAACTGAATTGGCTGAAGAATGGCATTGGATATGCTGGGGACCTCTGAAGGAAGTCAAGATGGATCAACCACCTAGTACTTTTGGGAAATGCTTCAGCCTTATCTTTTGCACTTGAGTTGGGTTCCCCCATCATTGAAGAAGCAGGTATTGTGAAGCTTCCTCTTCTTGTTAACTATATAGTTGCCATCACTGTTCACAATTGGATGTGTCAGGCCTGCAGAGGTTCGATCTGATCTGTTGGTTGTGGAATCACTTAGCCCTGTTTATCGCATGCTGTTTTTTGCTGTATGGCACACAAGTTGTTTTAAAAATTTACACCTCATTTTTAGGCATCTGGTTCAGCTCCTGGAGGGCCTCTTGCACTCTTCACTGAGCCAGTAGTGCAATTGTCTTCCATCTCATTAACTCAGCATTGCACCTACTTTATGATATTCACAACCTTTTGCATCACTATCACTTTAATGTGGTGCTCTCAATACAGCACACAAATCTATGTAAATAATCTATCATAAACGAAGGACTGAGACATTGTCCCTGTATAATCTTGCTCAACAAAATCTTTCCAGAAACCACAACATGAAATGATTGTTCCTGTTACATCCAGTGAAGGCAAGTTGGTTGTTTGTGCTTTATAGCCAATAATCTCAACATGCGTCACATTCCTCCAACTTTGTCAAGGCATAATTTGTCATTTGATGAAAGAGTTGCATGAAGATCAACAAAGACAAAAGATAAAAAGCATTTTCTTATATAAATGGGGCAACAATTGCAATACAAATATGGAATATAGTGCAAACAAACGGGGTGGCATGGTGGCACAACGATTAGGGCTGCTGCCGCATAGCACCAGGGACCTGGATTCAATTTCCGGCTTGGGTCACTATCTGTGCAGAGTCTGCATGTTCTCCCTGTGCCTTTGTGGGTTTTCTCCAGGTGCTCCAGTTTCCACCCATAGTCCAAAAGATGGGCTGGTTAGGTACTAAATTCTTTCTCAGTGTAACCAAACAGGTGCTGGACTGTGGTGGCTAGGGGATTTTCACAGTAACTTCATTGTAGTGTTAATGTAAGCCCACTTGTGACTAATAAAAGAACTTCAAAAAAAAACAAGGCATATGCAGAGGATTGAAGAAATTTCTGCACGCATGATCACTACTGAGATGAAGAAAATTTTACAAGCATTCTACCATGTCAGTTAAAAGAGGGTTCTATAGCGTGTTGGTGAGTTTCTGTAGTTCACCTTGTAGATAGTACACGCTGCTGCCACTGTGCGTCGGGGGGTGGGGGGACTGGTGGTGGTGGGTGATGGATGGATGCTGATCACGTGGGTTGCTTTGTCTTGGATGGTGTCAAGCTTCTTGAATGTTGTTGGAGTTGTGCTCATCCAGGCAAGGGGAGAGTATTCCTTGCTCCTGGCTTGTGCCTCGTAGATGTTGGACAGATTTTGGGGAGTCAGGAGATGAATTACTTGTCACAGGATTTCTAGTCTTTGACCTTCCTTGCAGCCACAGTATTTGGATAATTATTCCAGTTCAGTTTCTGTCAATGATAATCCTCAAGATATTGATAGTAAGGGATTTAGCGATACCATGGAATGCCAAGGGAAGATGGTTAGATTCTCACTTGTTGGAGATGGTCAATGCCTGGCACTTGTGCAGTACAAATGTCTGCGCAAGCCTGGATATCGTCCAGGTCTTGCTGCTTTTGGACATGGACTGCTTCAGTATCTGAGAAATCATGAAAGATGTTGAACATTCTGCGCAAGCATCAGCAAACATTTCCACTTCTAACATTACGATGGAAACAAGATCATTGGTGAAGCAGCTGAAGATCGTAGGGCCTGGTAACAAACACAACTTATCTCTCACAAGTATCAAAAGAATTAGGAGTATAAGAGGCAATGGATAGAAGTACAAGGTTCCATGCCAATCATTACAGTGAATGCCCTACAATATTTTTCGACATTAAAGCATCGCCAATAATGGGAGGCTTGGAATTATTTCGATTTTCAAAGATGAAATAAGATTAGTGGACTTTGCAGGGCAAGTGGAATTTTGTTTCATGTGATTTAGACAGGTCTGGTAATGGATAGCTAAACCGGTTATGTGCTAAAAACGTTCATGTCTGTGCTCCATGAACTTGAGAACACAAAGATGGGAAGTCCATATGAGGGGGAACAGCCAGGCTGGGAGATGATGAGCATTTTGAGGGAGCAAGATCTAATTTGGTAACAACAGTCATAACTCACAAGGTTGTAGGAAGTATAGTCTCAGGTGGGCAACTCCTCACATCCTCAGCGCCAGAGGGAATGGCTGCTGAGAGCATTGCACATTCCAGAAACTGTCTAACCACTCCTTAATCCCTGAGAAACCACTGAATTTTGATATGTTAGGGAATATGGGTGCCAATCAATTCATTAATATTCATTGATATTCTGGCCATGGCAGCCAGATTGCTGCATGTCATTTGTCATCATTTAAGTTAAAACTCAAGACAAGAGGAAGTTCAAATATTTTAGCATGTAGGTAAAACTGGACTTCAATAAATCTAGGAAATTTCTCATTTGAATACATGTTAAGATGTTATTTCAGAAAGGAAAGAGATGCAAAATAACCACAGATGGTTATCAACCAGCTATTTCTGCTATCAGATGATGTGGGGATAACTGATTTGGAAGCAAGAGTCATCATCTTTTGAACTCAATAGCTGCTTATACTAAACTAGAGGCAAAAACTCTCATGCTAATGGATGATAAAAAAGCTAACACACTGTGACAGAGTGCCAGTGGGTGCCAGACACTCAGTGACAGAGATCCAGTGATTCAATACCAATACTGTAGCACAATTTTAAGGCACTAAAACAAGACCGGATATAACGCAAAGCACTGATCTTCACTAAACACCACAGATAATGTGAGCTAGACATCACTGCAAGGACCTTCAGCCAACAGCCACGGGGACCAAATTCACACCTCAGTATGCCAACATCTTCATGCACAGGTTCGAACAAGACTTCTTCACTGCGCAGGGCCTTCGACCGACACAATTCACATCTCTTTAACCTGTGCTTAATCCTCTCTCCTCTTGCATCGTCTGTACCTGTAAAGACTTGATTATCTGTTAAGACTTGTTTTCCAACTATTATCTTGCAATTGAGTCTGTGTCTATATATGCCCTGTTTGTGAACCCAACTTGCCACTCACCTGACGAAGGAGCAGCACTCCAAAAGCTCGTGCTACCATATAAACCTGTTGGACTTTAAGCTGGTGTTGCAAGGCTTCTTACTGTTCCTACCCCAGTCCAACGCCGGCATCTCCACATCCTGGATATTTTCAACTAACACAAAGGCCAAAGGGAATCCGCAAGAGTCAACTTTGACATCTACCAACATTGCTCATGTTAAACCAGCATGGTGCAATTATAGAATCCCTACAATGAAGAAGGAGGCCACTTGGCCCATCGAGTCTACACCGATCACAATGACTTAATGGCGGGAACTCTGATCTCATCTGCCAGTTTCCTCCCCTACACTCACATGAATGATGTGAAACTGGAAAAATGTTCCAATGACCATAAATCTGCATATTTTAAATACAAATTGATAACTTTTATACATATACGTTATCCACACACAATGTACTTTTCTTTTTACCCGGAAAAGCAGTCCAGCCATTTGTTCGGCAAAAATATCACGTTTGTGCAAATCATTTTGCTTTTGCATAATTGTTTCAGTGATCCTGAGTAACACTCGCAGAAGTTGTTCCCTGTAAAGAAAAATGAAGAAATATCCAATCATTCAGAAATATTCTACAAGCACGTCCACATCAACAAGTGGAAGACATTTTTCCGAATTTCTCGCTCCTGCTGGGAGTTTATGTACTGGGGGATGCACAATTTTCTACCCATGTATTAAAAGGATGCAGGCGTATGCAGGGAGAAAATGAATTCCCAACATGCATCCAAAAGAGAAAATGCTGGAAAATCTCAGCACGTCTAGCAGCATCTGTAAGGAGAGAAAAGAGCTGACGTTGAGTCCAGGTGATCCTTTGTCAAAGCTAAAAGGCATAGAAAGTGGGAGATATAGGGCAACGCGATGGCACAGTGGTTAGCACTGCTGCTGCACGGCTCCAGGGACCTGGGCTCAATTCCTGGCTTGGATCACAGTCTGGGTAGAGTTTGCATGTTCTCCTGTGTCTGCGTGGGCTTCCTCCAGGCACTCCAGTTTCCACCCACAGTCCAAAAATGTGCGGGTTAGATTGCCCCTTAGTCTCCCAGGATGCGTAGATCAGAAGGATTAGTGGGGTAAATTTGAGGGGGGGGGGGTTACAGGGAAAGGGCCTAGGTAGGATTGTTGTAGATGCAGACTCAGTGGGCCAAATGGCCTCCTTCTGCACTGTAGGGTTTCTGTGGTTTCTATATTTATTCTGTAGGGTGAGGGAATGAAAGTTGAGTCATGGCCATAAAAATAAGGGGAAAGGCTAAGAGGTGCTAATGGTAGAATAGAAGGTGTGAATGGCTAAACAGAGAGAAGCTGAAATCAGAGAGTAAACTGTGACAGGTGAAGGTGTGAGGGGGAGGGGGAGATGAATGGGAGAGAAGAAAAATGGAGAAAGGGGAAGCAAAGGGTAGAAAAGGTAAGAAAGGGTGATAAAATGGGGCAAAGATTGGGGGAAAAGAAAATGATAAATGAAGACAATAAAAAAAATATGCGTCAGAGGGCAGAGGGCAAGGTGTTTCATTTGGGGCTGGTAGTCACAAATTGTCTCTATTATTGCACTGTGTAAAGTAATCCATTTCCCAAAATCAACAACCAGAACAGCAGTAAATTTTAGAAGAAAACAAAACGGTTCCACAAGCTGGGCAGTAGAACCTTGCAATTCTGTTCAAAGGAGCTCAATCTAATCCCTAAACATCTGCCAACATTCCAACGCCACAATGAAAAAATTAAGGCAGGCAATTTCCATTAGGAGGATATTTCATTGCATCTTAAATGTGACAAGGGAATCATATTTTTAAATACTGTAAGGACAAGGTAAATATCCCACCAAATTATTGGGAGCCACAAGGGGTCAAAAGAGAGTGGGGGAAATCTTTCTTTTTAGATGAAGAAAATCAGCAAAATTCAAATGGGTCAGCATCAGCTTAAAATAAAGTCTTAAAATAAGGTCTTAAATACACTAAAAGTCAAATTTTAAAGTTTATTTAAAAGTGTCACAAGTATGTTAACATTAACACGGCAATGATGTTACTGTGAAAATCCCTTAGTCGCCACACTCCAGCGCTTGTTCAGGTACACTGAGGGAAAACATAGCATCTAAGCAGCACGTCTTTCGGGCTGAAAGAAGAAACTAGAGCACCCAGAGGAAACCCATGCAGACATGGGGACAACATGTAAACTCTGCACATTGATCCAAGGGAGGAAATCGAATCTGGGTCCCTGGTGCTGTGAGGCAGCAATGCTAATCACTGTGCCAGCATGCCGCCCTACATCAATTACAGTCTACATTAAAAACCTGCTGCCACACATCTGAGGCAAGTTTGCACGGGTTTACTCATTCAAAACTATAAAGTTATCAATAAGCAAGTTATAGAAATGGATAGCTAAACTCACCATGTCTTCTTGCTCATGGTTAATTCCATGATCATGTGCCTATAGATACTCAAGACTGCCTTGCACACATCAATCTGCTCTTCCAGGATCTTCGAGATATCAGTGCAGGGTTCCAGTAGGAAGACATTTGCAGAATTTGTCAAAAATACCTTTCAAAATGATTTGCAAATGTGTTAAAATTTATCAAGAGCACCATTGAACTCTACAGGAAAAATTGATTTGATCAACAATTGTTACCAAAAGCTATTAACGTTTATTTATTTATTAGCGTCTCAAGTAGGCTTCACAATCATGCTGCAGTGAACTTACTGTAAAAATTCCTTAGTTGCTACACTCTGGCACCTGTTTGGATACACTGACAAGAGAATTTAGCATGGCCAATCCACCTAATCAGCACATCTTTTGAGCTGTGGGAGGAAACCGGAGCACCCGAAGGAAACTCACGCAGACATGGGGAGGACGCGCAAACTCCACACAGTCACCCAAGCCAGGAATTGAACCCAGGTCCCTTATGCTGTGAGGCAGCAGTGCTAACTACTCTGCTACTATGCCACTCACGTTATTGCACAATACTTTGCGTTAAAAGTAAAATATCAATTGCACTCTCTCCCAACATCTTTTATTTTCAGAGCCAATGCATATAGCCTCCACACATCCTGTTCCTTTCACATTATAAGAGGTCACACGACACCAGGTTATTGTCCAATAGGTTTATTTGAAATCATAAGCTTTTGGAGCACTGTTTATCCAGCCCAGTGGCACCTCCACATCTTAGCATTTTAATCACGTGGAAACAAACAGCTTAAAAACTATTGGCCTCTGCTGCAAATTTAATAATAAACACATTCACAGCACCAGAACAAAATACTGCAAATGCCACAAACATGGAACAAAAAACAGGAAACGCTGGAAACATTCAGGACATTGCACAGCAGATATTTTTATAGAGAAACAGAGCTAGTGTTTCAGGTCAATAACTTTTCATCAGAACCGGAACATGGAAGTGACAAACAGCTTTTAAGTACACAGTGCAAGAACAGGAGTATTTTCTGTATCGTTGGGTTACCCATACGGCTGCACCCATCAAGACCACAGCAATACTCTGTCTACACTTCCTGCTGCCTTGGCAAAGCAGCCAGCATAATTGAGGACCCCAGCCACCCCCAGACATTCTCTCTTCCACCTTCTTCCGTCAGGAAAAAGATACAAACGTCTGAGGTCATGTACAACCAACACAAGAACAGCTTCTTTCCTGCTGCCGTCAGACTTTTGAATGGACCTACCTCGCAAAGTTGATCTTTCTCTAGATCTTAGCTATGACTGTAACACTACATTCTGCACGCTCTCCTTTCCTTCCCTATGAACAGTATACTTTGTTTATATAGCGCGCAAAAAAACTTTTCACTGTATACTAATACATGACAATAATAATTCAAATCAAATCAAAAAACTGGTTGCACCCATCTGGACCACAGATCATTGTGTGATGTGCGAAAGCAACTCAGTTGACACTGTCATGCTACACAATGGAGCCAGGCACGCCAAAACACCCCACAGCTACATTAAATTCGGAGATCTATCACCAATTGAGAATTAAACACAGGCTGGACATTTCAGTGTTGGGAAGGAATATTTGAGGTAGAATCATTTCCAGACAACACTTTCCAGCAAATGGTTTCAAAAATAAGACATTATCAGAGACCCTGAAGCAAACCACCTTGCAGGGAGAGGGTGAATAAGCCAAAATATGTCACCCTTTTAAAAAAATCAGATTGGCTCATAAAAGAAGAACTTGATTGATCAAGCACTCACCTGAAGGGTTGATTGAGTACCAGCCTGAACATTTACATTTTCCTCTTCAAAGACACAGCCCCGATTGATAGCATTTGTAAAAGAATATGTTCTTCCCCAGCTGGATGTGCGCCGATGCCTCGACTGGTGATTGGTCTTCAAAAGCAAAAGCAAACAATGATTCAATGTGACATTAATTTGAGGTGTGCAACCCTCCAAGTAAAACAAACCTCTTTTCCAATTTTCCAACCTGTCTACCAATACTGACAGATAGCCAAAAATGTCCAATATTCCAGAGATCAGCTGCTGTCAGGTGAACCAGTGAAATTTGTGCATCTGGACTTTAAGGTCCCATACAAGAGATTAGTGAGCAAAATCAAACCTCATGGTACTCGGAGTAACGTATTGATGTGGATAAAGAACTGGTTGGCAGACAGGAAGCAGAGAGTGGGAATAAACGGGTCCTTTCCAGAGTGGCAGGCAGTGACTAGTGGGGTAACACAAGGTTCAGTGCTGGGATCCCAGGTATTCACAATATACGTTAATGATTTGGACGAAGGAATGGAATACAATATCTCCAAATTTGCAGACAACACCAAGCTGGGTGGCAGTGTGAGCTGTGAGGAGAGTGCTAAGAGGCTGCAAGGTGACTTGGACAGGCTGGTTCAGTGCACAAATACAATATAATGTGGATAGATGTGAGGTTATCCACTTTGGTGGCAAAAACAGGAAGGAAGATTATCTGAATGGTGGTAGTTTAGGAAAAGGGGAAATGCAACATGACCTAGGTGTTATGGTCATTGAAGGCTAGCACGCAGGTACAGCAGGTGGTGAGGAAAGCTAATGGCATGCTGGCCTTCATAGCAAGAGGATTTGAGTATAGGAGTAAGGATGTCTTGCTGAAGTTGTACAGGGACTTGATAAGGCCACACCTTGAGATTTATGCGCAGTTTTGATCTCCTAGTCTGAAGACAGACATTCTTGCTACTGAGAGAGTCCAGCGAAGGTTCACCAGACTGATTCCTGGAATGGCAGGACTGACATATGAAGAAAGACTGGATCAATTGGGCTTGTACTCACTGGAATTTAGGAGAATGAGAGGGGATCTCATAGAAACATATAAAATCCTGATGGGACTGGACAGGCTAGATGCGGGAAGAATGTTCTCAATGTTAGGGAAGTGCAGAACTAGGGGGTCACAGTCTAAGAATAAGGGGTAAGCTATTCAGGACTGAGATTAGGAAGAACCTCTTCACTCACGAGTTGTAAACCTTTGGGATTCTCTACCACAGAAAGCAGTTGGAGACAGTTTGTTAGATATGTTCGAGGGAGCTGGATATGGCCCTTGTGGCTAAAGGGATCAAGGGGTATGGAGTGTAAGCAGGAGTGGGATGTTGAAAGTGCACGATCAGTCATGATCATATTTAATAGCAGTGCAGGATCGAAAGGCCAAATGGCCTACTCCTGCACCTATTTTCTATGTTTCTATGTCATTGTACCATGCAATAGACAGCAAATTCACATTGCAGGATTAGATCATAAGACATAGGAGCAGAATTAATCCACTCGGCCCATCAAGTCTGCTCCGCCATTCAATCATGGCTGATTATTTTCTCGTCCCCATTCTCCTGCCTTTTCTCCATAACCCCCGATCCCCTTAACAATCAAGAACCTATCTACCTCGGTCTTAAAGACACTCAATAAGCTATCCTCCACAGCCTTCTGCAGCAAAGAGTTCTACAGATCACCAGTCTCTGGCTGAAGTTCCTCCTCATCTCTGATTTAAAGGAGCATTTCTTTAGCCTGAGGTTGTGCCCTCTGGTTCTATGAGTAAAACAGTTCCCACAGAACCAATCAGGAGATTTGTCTCATTAAACATCTATAGGCCAGATTTCAGTGCTGCGTAGCAAGACAAAGTTTATAGTTTATTTATTAGTCACAAGTAGGCTTACAGTAATAATGCAATGAAGCTGCTGTGAAAATCCCCGAGTCACCACACTCCGGCGCCTGTTCAGGTACACTGAGGAAGAATTCAGCATGGCCAACGCACCAGTAAGCTATTCTTCTGTAAACATTATTTTCCTTTCTTTTATTAAGTATCCACTTTGCTTTTACTTCTTATAGAATGAATATACACAATATACACACACACACACGTGCATGACAAAGACATGAGGGCAACATACACAAACCAAACATACTATTGGCATTCACATACATATAGAACCTCAGCCAGAGAAGAGAGTCTGCATTTATTTCATTGCTTATTACATCTCTGTAAATAATGCTAATTACTCAGTTAGAATATTATTCATGGAAAAAGAAATGGCCATTTGATCTTCCACAAATAATATCTAATCTTCCCTACCAAGGAATCTACGTCCACTGAAAAATTATTCTGCAAATTTCTCCATGCGAAGCAACCCTCCAAAAAAAAGACGAATGAGAGAACCAACATCTTACGCTCAAGATTATTTACTCTTTGAATGATATTTCCACCGAGACAATAACCAAAATTACTCAAAAGTAGGGTAGATCCCAGACATTTTGGAATAGGTGTACACAGTACATTCAAGTTTCCTTCCTTCTCTTAATGCCTTTAATCATAGGGTCTGCAGCGCAGAAGGAGGCCATCGGGCCCAAAGAGCCTGCATAACAACAATCCCACCCAGGTCCTGTCCTATCCCCATAACCACACATGTTTACCGCCTAAACCCCCTGATATTAAGGGGCAATTTATCCTGGCCAATCAACCTAACCCGCACATTAATAGTTCACTCTGATTCATTTCTGCATGCAGATTGACAGCTAAATCCTTTACTTTAGGAAATTACGTCTCAAATCAAGATTAAATGGTGGGAGTGAAAAACAGAATAAAGACCAGTGAAATACTACCTCTTTGGTATTCTATAAACTGGCATTCTAACTGCACAATTCATTAAAGTTATTAGAAATATAACTAAACAATTCTGGGACAGAGGGCAGAGCCAACATGCAGTTATATCGTGCATTTTACAACCACACAACAGCCCAAAGTACTTGACAACCTATTCATTAGCTTTGAAGTGCAGCCATTGTTTTAATGTTATAAAAACAGCAGCCAATTTGCACACAGCAAATTACTACTAAAGGAAATTGTAAACTACCAAATAATCCGTTTTTGTGATGAAGCATAAATATTGGCAGAACATCAGGGATCAAAGATAACTCCTCTTCAAAACAATAACACTGAATCTTTTGCATCTACCTGGAAGGTTTGGTGGGTCTCAATTAAAAGTCTGAATCAATAAACAGCACTTCCAACAGTGCAGCATTTCCTCAGTAATGCATGTACGGGCTTCCCACAAATAGAACAGGCTGTTCACACGCAGTGATATCCCACCTCACGCTCAGGAAAATAACAGCTTGAAAGTGAATACTTGGTGCGGAAATTGATTTCTCACAGGTTTCTGAGGAGTCCAAACACTTGCAAGAGACGTTAGTTTTAAAATTCATTTACAGGATCTCTGAGTAGGCCAGCATTTATTGCCCATCCCTATTTGCCCTCGAATAAGTGGTGGTGAGCTGCCTTCTTGAACCACTGCAGTCCCTGTGTTGTTAAGGGAGGGAGTTCCAGGATTTTGACCCAGCTGATGTACTTCCAAGTCAGGACGGTGAGTGACTTGGAGGGAAACTTGCAGGTGGTGGTAGTGTGCCCTGGTATCTGTTGCCCTCGCCCTGCTAGATGGCAGTAGTCGTGTGTTTGGAAGGTGCTGCCTAAGGAACCTTGGTGCTTTTCCATTGCTGAAGTGGCTAAATACAGCGTGTTCAAATGCGGAGTATTTTCCTGGCACAAAAATTCCTTAAGCCCACTGTCCAAAGCATATCCACTGCTGCACCTGTTGAATTCAGTTTCACTCAATAGAAAGGATTTCACTCTAGCACTCAATATTTGGAATAAACCTTGAAGGAAATAAGAGATTTGAAGATTACAGACAAGCTAATAAATCACCCGTCATTCTGAATCCTTGTTTTCCATATTATCAAAAGAAAACACAAATTGACATGAAGAAAGATAGAAAAAGGGGCAAGTTCTACAGTACACATTTGAAAATGCCAACTTGTTTACCTCCTTGCTATTGGTCAGTGTTACAGAAAGAGTTTCTGAATGGTCCACTATGTCATCATCCATTTCCATCTTTTCTGGCTCTGCCATAAATGGAGGTTTGTTTTCTTGCAAGATCCATTTTCGATAAACCTTTACAACCTTTTTTATTGCTGATGCTTCACAAGATGGCAGCAGAAAACCCTGGAGGGAGGGAGAGAGAGAGAGAGAGAGAGAGAGAGAGAAAGACACCAATTAGATAGATGAGCTCCACAAATTATGGGTGACTCGGTGGCAAAGTGGTTAGCATTGCTGCCTCACAGCTCCAGGGATCGGGGTCAATTGATAACTTGGGTCACTCTCTGGGTGGAGTTTGCACATTGTCCCTTTGTGTGGATTTCCTCTGGCTGCTTCAGTTTCCTCCCACAGTCTAAAGATGTGCAGGTTAGGTGCATTGGTCATGCTAAATTGCTCCTTAATGTCCCTGGATGTGGCAGTTGGAAGGATTGGCGGGATAAATTTGTGGGGTTACAGGGATAGGGCCTAGGTGGGTTTGTTGTCGGTGCAGACTCAATGGACCAAATGGCCTCCTTCAACACTGTAGCGTTTCTATGATTCTACAACGATTCTATGACACCACCTCAATTTAGAAAGGCAGGCACCAGGAAGTAAACATGCGTTTAATGATATTTGAAACAGTAAGCATATCAGAAGCACGTCTGACTGAAATTTATCCAATAATTTATAACTTGACAAACTCCTAATTTGTTCTGAGGGGGATGTGCTGTGAACACAGGAATTTCTTCAATCTAATCTGAACTTCAGGAAGAAACATGAGGAATAATGTATGCTAGATGGGTGGCATAGGATGGTAGAGGCTCAGTCTGTGAGCAGCAACAGTTTAACAGCATTTTTTCACAAGATCCTCTTAGATCAACAATCCAACTCATGAGCTTAGATTTCAATTGTTAGAAGAATTAAGCAGAGATAGAAGCAACAAATCAGTACATGCATTATTTAACTACGCAAGGAGTGGAACTGATATTGGGGGTTGGGGGGGGGGGGAAGAAATTACACCAACTGTTGAATTTGTATTTTTAACTGATGACTAGTTTATAATGACTAGATAGTTTATAGATCGAAACTTGCTTCCCCAAAGCATTTCCCATTTATACGCTGGGAGCTTACTGCAATAATCAACTGACATTTTGTTGTAAGGTTTAATTCTGAAACAGGTTTCTGTGATAGTTCACAGTACAGAAGGAATTTCGCAGCAAGTACAGCTACTACAGGCGATTCGACTAAATTGACCAGCCTTCTATGCAAAAGCAGCCTCAGTTTTATTTTCTTTCCCTTCCAAGAGCCAAATCATGAAAATGCCTGAGGGATCAAGGTCTATTCCAATTTGCAATACAAAACGGAGAACTGAAATAATGACCCAAACTAACCAAAATATTTGGTGAAACACTTAAAAATGTTGGGAGTCCATACCATCTAACCTGATACAGAAACAGTAATCGGAGTCTAGATCTCAAAGTTTGACATAATCACAAAAACCTGTATTTGATAACATACCTTTGAGGGAATTGTATGCACTACCAAGAGCAGAATTGCAATTTTTCTGGTAAGGGATACAGACTTTAAATGTAACCTGTTCATTATTTTTATAAACATTAACCTATTTTCTGTGTACTTCTAGCATTTTGATTTTTTTTTGGCTAATGCTTTGGCATTTTTAAAATATATATTTTATGCTATCAGTACTTAAGCAAACTACAATTTGTCTGCCAATAAAACTAAGCATCAGTACAGCTCCACTATCTAATTAGCACTGTAGTCTATGGTACAGCAGTGCAGAAATTCACATGCCATACAGTCGGTCACAGAGTAGTTATAGCATAGAAGGTTGTCCTTCAGCCCATCAAATCCATGCTGGTACTCTGGAGCAGCACAATCGACCCATTCTACTTCTCTATCTCAGTAGCCCTGCGGGTTTATTTCCCTCAAGTTCCCAACTAATTTTATTTTGAAATCACTGATTACATTCTTCTCCGCTACTCTAGTAGACAATGAGCTTCAGGTCATTCGTTACCACTTGCTGTGTGAAAGAAAATGATCAAATGAGGGTGCGCTCAAATCAACCATTACAACCTAAATGCACCTTTTAAGGAACCAGTCCTGATATAGACCTATGGGAAAGACTTTTTTTTGATTTGATTTATTATCATATGTATTAGTATATAGCGAAAAGTATTGTTTCTTGCTCTCTATACAGACAAAGCATACTGTTCAGAGAGAAGGAAGCAAGAGAGTGCAAAATGTAGTGTTACAGTCATAGCTAGGGTGTAGAGAAAGATCAACTTAATGCAAGGTAGGTCCGTTCAAAAGTCTGACAGCAGCAGGAAAGATGCTGTTCTTAAGTCGGTTGGTATGTGACCTCAGACTTTTGAATCTTTTTCCTAACAGGTGGAGGTGGAACAGAGAATGCTCAGAGCGCCTGGGGCCCTTAACAATGCTGACCGTTGAACAATCCCACAAATGAATCGAATCCACACTGCTCTTGTACCCGTTTTTATTCCCTCTCCCCCAAAAGTTTTCACAGCTCTAATGCTGTTTCTTAACTAGATAAAATGTCTACTTCAACAACAACGATTGATCGAGAATTCATCAGAAAAACAAAAATCTGGCAAATCAGGAAAAATGGACAGGAAAGGAGGTGGTGGAACTTTACAAGTCAGACACTTAGAAGAACAGAGAGATTCAAGGTATTACAGACTCGGGACTTCACAAAATTGCATGTTCTAAAATGTCTCTTTTAAGTTCGAGCGAGCACAGTAAGAAGTCGCACTACACCAGGTTAAAGTCCAACAGGTTTATTAGAAATCACAAAATAATGTAAAGGAGCAGAAAACTTCAATTCTTGAATAAACTTGGAATTTGCCTGACAACTCTTAACTTTTGTACATCAAATAATAAAAAAACCTAATTATACATTTAAAGTTCTATAAATTTTGACAGTAAAACTGCAAGCTTATAGAGCTCATGAAAATATATGGTTAAACTACCCTTTGTCATTTATTTTAATTATTTGGTGACCTATTGTCTAGGACTTTGTTTTAAAAAAAACAGACAGCACTTCCTGAAAAACAGCGGAACAATAGTGCTTTAAAGTCGGAGTGAATTTGCATTTGAGCCAAAGATCAGAAAAGCTTGGAAGGGAAGTTCTCACTGGGGTCAGAGTTAAAACTAGGCTTAGGATTGTTGATTGACTGCAATTGTATGAAGAATGGAGATGGATCTAGAATGGGGCTTCATATAAAAGGTTTCTGGAGAAAGCCAGGCAAATGAGATGAAACAGGTTTAATGACATTGATAGGGGTAGGGGGCGAAAATGTTGCATTGCCAACTTCAGCCTGAATTAAACTATTTTTTTCCCTTCTTATCAATGATGGCAACTTCAGCTTCCCAATTTTAAAATATAATTGGAGGTTATTCAATATATAGGTTTTATTATGGTACTGGACATTTAATTGGGTACCTTCAAAATTGATCTGAAAAAAACAAGCACTTGTTACAGTGTGATTGCTCCACCAGAGGGTGCTACAACTCCATTAAGAAGAAGCCCTTCACAATTCTAAAAGATTCACAGTTTGCACCAAATCTTGGAAACCTCCGAGAAGAATATTGTTGCAGATTTTCAGCAGAGTCCTGCACACTTATCTGTTTGATTCAGACCAGATGCTTGATCAACATACATTCAACATGCATTCCAGTCCTACGCAGGCCGAAAAGAATATTGTTGCAGGTTTTCAGCAGAGTCCTGCACACTTATCTGTTTGATTCAGACCAGATGCTTGATCAACATACATTCAACATGCATTCCAGTCCAACTCAGGCCTAACAGAACTTGCTGTTAGGAAAGGTGTTCCAGGTGCTCAATCTACAATACATTGATGACTACTGGTGTCATTTCTGTTCTCACCCAGTAAACTTCATTTACTTTGCTTTCAATTTCTACCACACTCACCTCCACATGGTTCATCCCCAACACTTCCATCGCCATTTTTAGAAATAGGATGTCTCTTCCTCATGATAAGCCCACCAATTCTCACAGATCCTCAATCACCCTTCTTCACATTCTGCCTCCTTTGAGGGGACCCCATTCTGTTCTTGCAGTTTCTCCGTCTGTCAAATCCACTCTGATAATGTAACCTTCCACAACACTACATCAGGTAAGTCTTCCTATTTACACACAGGACTCCTAAACCCCAGCTCTCACCAACTACAGGAATCTCAACCCTGTCTGATCTATGTCCTGCACTTCTGCCATCACTCCCTCCCTCTCCCCAGAACATTAGCAGGAACCCTTGACCTCATTTTCCACCATACCAGCCCCCACATTCAAAGGGTCATTCCCCCACTATATCTGTCCTGCCAGCATTCTGAAGGGGACATCTCCTCAATATTCCTCAATCATCCTCAACGTCTTGTCCGCTTTCCACGGCACTCTCCTTTAACTCCTTCCTCTTCATCGTCCAAGGCCAGAAACCCTATTTCCAGGTGAAGCAGCAACTGATTTGATTTATTATCACGTGGCGAAAAACTGCAGCAGGCGACGGTGCAGAGGGACCTCAGGGTCCTTGTGCATGAGTCGCAAAAACCCAGCTTGCAGGTGCAGCAGGTGGTCAGGAAGGCGAATGGGATGCTGGCCTTCATAGCGAGGGGGATTGAATATAAAAGTAGGGAGGTCTTGCTGCAGCTGTACAGGGCATTGGTGAGGCCGCAGCTGGAGTACTGTGTGCAGTGTTGGGCGCCGTACTTACGCAAGGATATTTTGGCCTTGGAGGGAGTGCAGAGGAGGTTTACTAGGCTGATGCTGGAGTTGGGGGGGTTGAGCTACGAGGAGAGGCTGAATAAACTAGGCTTGTACTCGTTAGAGTTTAGAAGAATGAGGGGAGATCTCATTGAGACGTATAAGATGATGAATGGGATGGACAGGATAGAGGTGGAGAGGCTCTTCCCGCTCAGAAAGGACAGTAGGACTAGGGGGCATAGCCTCAAGATAAAGGGGGGGGCGGTTTAGAACGGAGTTGAGGAGGAACTTCTTCACTCAAAGGGTGATGAATCTCTAGAATTCTCTGCCCGTTGAAGTGGTGGATCCTACCTCGCTAAATATATTTAAGACGCGGGTTGATGGGTTTCTGATAAGAGAGGGGATTAAGGGTCATGGGGAGAGGGCGGGAATGTGGAACTGAGCCACGACAGATCAGCCACGATCTTATTGAATGGCGGGGCAGGCTTGAAGGGCTAGATGGCCTACTCCTGCTCCTATTTCTTATGTTCTTATGTTTTAGTATATAGGTGAGAAGTATTGTTTCTTGTGTGCTATACAGACAAAGAATACCGTACATAGAGGAGGAGAGAAGGTGCAGAATATAGTATTATAGTCATAGTTAGGATGCAGAGAAAGATCAACTTAATGCGAGGTAGGTCCATTCAAAAGTCGGACAGCAGCAGGGAAGAAGCTGTTCTTGGGACGTGACCTCAGACTTTTTATCTTTTTCCCAATGGAAGACGGTGGAAGAGAAAACGTCCGGGGTGTGTGGGATCTTTGATTATACTGGCTGCTTTTCCAAGGCAACAGGAAGTGTAGACAGTGTCAATGGACAGGAGGCTGGTTTGTGTTTTGGATTGGGCTTCATTCATGACCTTTTGGAGTTCCTTGTAGTTAATTGAATTGTACGTCTTTCAATTCGCTGCTCGCAATGCAGTCTCCTCCACATTCAAGAAGTTGAACACTGATTGAGGTATTGCTCTGCAGAATACCTCCTCCCAGTCCACAATAATAACCTCCATTTTAATTCACCACTTTGCTCTCCCACTCTCATGACTGCCCTCGGCCTGCTGCTGTGTTCTAATGAAGTTCAAGTTCAAGGCAAGTTCAAGGCAAGTTCAAGGCACAACACCTTATCGTTGATTAGGCATTTGGTAGCCTTCCGGACTCAACACAAGAGTTCAACAATCTTGTCCATGAACTCTACCTCACATTTTGAATTTTTTTTTTTGCATGTGCCAATCTGAAGCTTGTTGTCCATATTTTTGTTTTTAGACAGAGCTATTGATTATTCAGTCATTCACAATCACTCTGATCAAATGCATTGTTCCTTTACTGCAACCAGTAACACTCCCTTTGTCTTTACCTCCTTACATCTTTGTGATTTAGTCTCTTCCACCATCTTCCCTATCTCAGGCCTTTCCTTTTGTTCTTCCTCCCCACCTTATAATCTGAAGCATCACCGGTGGGATTCTCCAGCCGTGAACACCCCCCAAACCAAAAACCAGACAATCCCACCCAAGTTCAATGGACCTTTGCGTTGCCTGCTTTGCACAGGATAGAAGAATTCCCCCCAACATCTTGCTCTTTTCAGTTCTGAAGACGAGTAACAGTCTGGCTCCGTTATAACGCGATGGTTGGGGTCCATAAAATGTTATTGCAAAAAAAGCGGGGTCACGCTAAATCAGGGTGCTGTAGTTACATTACGATCTTGGAGTCCGTCAGAGCTCTGTTTATACAATCACTACACACATCATTAACTTTTACAAACCTTTTGATTGGCAGGTCCAGGCTAGTTTAAAACAGGCAGTGGGGATGTTTACAAACACTTTCATGGCCCATTAACTGTTAAGTACTTCCTCTTTTGAACAACTGTCTAATGTAGTTTTTTTCTAAGTGGACCCCTTTTATCTGAGCTGGGCAAGGGGGGAAGCAAGTGTTTTCTGTCCACAATTTCCTTCTAAAGTGGATTATTTTCACTTTAGAAATATATTGCAGTAACCAAAAACTTTTCAGTTCCCCAGAAAGAGCAAAAAAAAGGGCCCAATGATTCATCGTATTCTATCCAAATTCATGCTAAATTGGGTTTCGCTGTATTTAAGACAAAACATTGACACTCTCTCCATAGAAGCTACTAGATCCGCTGAATATTTCCAGCATCCGCAGTATTTTGCTTTCACATTCCATACTCACCTGGATAAAATACATCAGATGGCACAATCAAAAGAGACTGATGTTCTGCAATAAAGCTTTAGATTTTTTACATGTTAAGTGCAGAACAAATTATTTAATGTGGTGCAATATTAATGTGTAATTAGTTACAATTCTCATATTTTGACTAGATTGTGTAACTGCACATCACTGGATGTGCCATGCCCAAATATTATTTGAAAATTAGTAATCCGCAAAAAGAAATCTCTGCTGATCCACAATTATCTATCAACAGAGGTATCAATGCAAGACAGAAACACTTCAATGGGTTTCAAAGTTTAATCCTGGAAAGTTTTTTTTTGTCAAACTAATTCATCATAGGTCATCTATTTCAATCATTCTGCCAAAAGATGTTGTTTGAGCTGAATGGAAAATAAAATGCACCTATCCACAAGAAAAGATCCAAGTCAAAATCTGACTGCGAGTATGCACCTCTGGTCAATCATTTCACATCTCAGGAAAGGGATAGTTTTATAATATCTCTATCACGATAGTCTACTAACTCATCAGGACTTGGAAGAATTCATCTAATTTGCTAAATCTCTCAACCTTGTTCTGAGATGCAAAAAACAATTTGTCAAATTCATTCCAGGGATGTATGTGTCGCTGGCTGGCCAGCATTCATTGCCCATCCCTAATTGCCCTTGAAAAGGTGGTGATGAGCTGCCTTCTTGAATCAGTGCAGTCCATGTGATGTAGGTGCATCCACAGTGCTGTTAGGAAAGGTGTTCCAGGCTTTTGACCCAGCGACAGTGAAGGAGTGTATTTCCAAATCAGAATGATGTGTACCTTGGAGTTGAACTTCTAGATGGTGTTCGCAAGTATCTGCTGCCCCTGTCCCTCTAGATGGTAGTGTTTGTGGGTTTGGAAAGTGCTGTCTAAAGAGCCTTGGTGAGTTCCTGCAGTGCATGTTGTAGATGGTACACACTGCTGCCACTGTGCATTGGATGGTGGAAGGAGCGAATGTTTGCAGTGGGATAGCAATCAAGTGGGCTGCACAATAGTCCTTAACATTTCAAAACCTCAGAACCATATCCAACAAGTAGAACTGCATGTATGACTGCCTCTGAAATATAAACATCAAGTCATGATATATAGGTGCATGTCATTACAATATTAAAAGCAGTACGCCACTAATGAAAGCAAGCTCAACTCAATTAAATTTCTCCCCTCCATCAGTGACCTAATGGGTACCATCAAAAGTGACATGATTCCCTTTATTGAAGAAAGCACCCAAAGCAGGTGGTTACTTTCTCATCTGAATAACAACTCCACAATCATGATATCCAGACAGAGCTGACCAGGTCAACATGGCATGTTCAATCATAAAATGTCCCAATTCAATGACTGTAAAGAGTGACCAGAACATTACATATTAACTTCTACAGGGTTTGCAAACTCTTCTGAATGACTAATATTCAGCTCTTCCACTGACTCATCACAAACTGATCTGTGGCAGGGTGAACAAAGGTTGTTTGAAAAACAGACGAACACTGGAAATTACCACAGAAGTTCTGCTGCAGAGCAGAATCGAATATTGCAATCTTGTTCAGTGTGTTGCTGAGAAATAACTGGTCCTCGCTCCTGCACTCAGCTCAATCCAAAGCCAAGCTCAATAATGTGTTTCTGAAAGACTGTCTACTCCATTCCAGGAAAGTCAACACTGGAGTTGCCAAATCATTGCAAGTTCTTTGTACCGCCTATAAGTGTAGGGAAGACCACCACCCTACACTCTTGCATACACATTACTTAAAGTGTCATCGTCTCATCCAACTTCAACAAATATCAGGGTGTGTGTTATGAAAGGGGAGGTTAATCCCTTCTCCGAGAACTAACACACGACCACCCAAAAGGGAAGCACCACCCTTCATAATCTGTTAAAAAGTGCGAGGGGGGTAATATCTGCGCTTCAACAACTTTTGGTGGTTAAATCAAAATAACTACGAGATTCTCTCCGTAAAATCAATAAGTAGCACTTTATTTATCTAACTAACGGTCAACGGGTTAACTAAACTAGTAACAAAAATAAAACACTATTTTAATGGAATGCTATTTAGATAAACACAATTCCCACTTCTTAATAAAAAAAATAGAAATTTTAATTATTGTCAAAATACAATCTTCTGGAATCTTCTATTTTCTTTGCTGATTTCTTCCGTCTTCACTATCGAGATGAGGCTTTAAGACACAAATGTGGCCGTTACGCTGGCAGATGCAGTTACTAGCTATCTCTCTGAAGCTGTGAGCTGTGGCAAAGGCAGTTGCTGGGAGCTGTCTCTTATACCCACTGATGACACAGCAACATTCTCCCCACCCCCCTCCTCCTCACTCAATAAGATTGATTCTTAGGTTGTCAAAACATCAAATTCAAATCTGATAGGCTGCTGTTATTCAAATACCTAGTTTAAAAGGATTGGGCAAACTTCTAAAGCCGCTCGTCTTGGTGACACTACTGCCTAGCCTCTCAATACAATGTTTCACTCTATCTCTGTGTACTTGCATTTGCACCTGCAACTCTTTTTTTAAAACTAAGTACAGAAAAAGCAAAACTGCCTTTTAAACAACAATTTTACAAACGCCAAAGTCACAACAGTATGGGAAATCGGAGATGCCCATTGTACCACTGCAACTCTTCTGATCTTTCTATACTTGGATGTAATGTTACATAATTTATAGAGGTATTTCAGAAGGTGATAAAGGCAAATGGGATTGTGTCAGTTAGTGAACCCACCCTCTAGAAGCAGATTTTTAAAAAAACACAACATAATCCATCTAACAGATTGGAAACTAATAAAACTGAACAAGAACCAGTAAGTTTAAGTGTAAGGCAGCCCTATATCTTAAGCGAGGAGCATTTTCATTTCTCGTAGACAGTTTCAGCTTCTGAGAAGCAGTTACTGAAAACCATTATGCACACGGAGCCAGTTAAATGGGGTAATTATTGCGAAGGATTGAGATTTCTGAAGTTTCTCCGATGTTATTTTCATCTTATTAATTTAGTAAGAAATAGAACGCCTGCTCTGTAACTGAGCCACCATTTCAAAAAGATGTTGTCAAGTTGAAATAAATCCAATTAACACGCTGTGTGCCAAACCCACCGAATCTTGAATAGTTTTTATATGTTGTAAAATCCTCAGTTGCAAGCATGTGTTTTCCAAATGACTGAACAGAGCTGGGTTTTCATATTTGTCAAGCAACGTTTCTAGTCATGAAGGTTAATATTCTATGCCCATAGACCAAAGTCAAACAAACATATTGATGAAAATAACATTGAAAATAAATAATTGAAATTGTTTAGGCTCCAGCTGCGATGAGCTAAAGACACATGAAGAAACCCTTTCATTATTTATCACATTTATGTAGAAGTCTGCATAATTTATTATGCTGATTTAATTCAATCAGTATTCAGAACTGAGACGTCAAAATGTAATGAATATTTTATTTACAACACATTTTGAGCAAGCCAAGAATATCATGCCCTAATAATGAGTGCATAATATAGAAATATAACTGTATGTTTGGCTAGTGGTTGTGATGCTGGACTAGCAAGGTCATGGGTTCAAATCCCCGCTATGCGCTGAATGCAATAAAACCTAGCAATTTGTGATCGGGCACCAGTAGAGAAAAAGATGACCATGAAAGACGTGCAATGGTTATAAAAATCCACTGGTTCATTAATGCCGTTCAGGGATGAGGACACGCCACTCCCACAAAGTCTGCTGCACATTTGACTCCAGTTCCAAAGAAGACGCTCAACTCTTAATGCGAACGGAGCAACCCTGGATGAGCAATAAATGTTACTTGGCACCACACAAACACTGTCAGAAATGAAGAAGCCAGACTTCTGTAAGAGGTTGTTTTCTATGAGTGAGGAACTTAAATGGAATTATTGGCATCGATTCCAATCTCCATCTGACAGAGGAATCAGCACTTTAATCCCCCTCTCGTGACGGCAAAATACAAACAAAAGCTTCTCCTCTCTCTAAGAGCGAAGCTTCCATACAAACACAACCTTCCCTAACTAGGCATTCATTACTGACTGATGTTTACTTAAAGGTGGACAGTATTTTGATTACATTCAAATGATTAGATGATTTCTACTAGCTTTCTTGGTGCTGTTCCTTACAAATTAATCCTAATTCCTATTTTTCTTTCCATACCCTATTCCAATACATGCCTTGGTAAATACATAGAGGACAATTTCATTGCTGGTCAATTCGACCTGTTTTTACAAATTGCAAGACTGTAGGAATGGAATTCAGGGTGTTTTTAGGTATTTTTTAGGTCCAGGACATTTGTAAAGTATAACCTGGACATTATCATAGCTGGCATGGTGGCACAGTGGTTAGCACTGCTGCCTCACAATGTCAGGGACCCAGGTTCAATTCTGGCCTTGGGTCACTGTCTGTGCAGAGTTTGCACATTCTCCCTGTGTCTGTGTGGGTTTTCTCTGGGTACTCCAGTTTCCTCCCACACTTCAAAGATGCGTGGATTAGGTTGATTGGCCAATGCTAATTTGACCCTCGTGTCAGGGGGATTAGCAAGGTAAATATGTGAAGTTATGCAGATAAGGCCTGGGTGGGATTACGGTTGAAGAAGACTCAATGGGCCGAATGGCCTCCTCCTGAACTGTAGGGAACTCTATGATTATATTGCTGTTTGAATATTTCAAAGAACAAAAGACTGATCCCCACCCCCTACTTCCTGTCACTCTGGCTCCCAGGCAAGCAACTTCTTAATTTTAAAATTCACATTCATTTTCAAATCCCTCCGTGGCCTCACCCTGCTCCATTTCTGTCATCTCCTCAAGTCTCTTAACCCTCCAAGATATCTGCTTTCCTATGCATCCCAAATTTTAGTTGTTCCACCACTGGTGGCTAGGCCTTAGGTTGTGTAGACCCCAACTCTGGAATGTCATCCTACACCTCTCCACCTCTTATCTTGCTTTCCTCCTTTAAGTCACTCATCAAAACCTAATTCTTTATCCAAGCTCTTGGTCGTCTGACCTAAAGTTCCTGATGTTGTTTGGTGTCATACTTTTTTAATAATGCTCCTTGGGGATGTTTCATTATGTTCAAGATGCCATATAAATGCAAGGTGTTATTGTTTGTGGGGTTGTGGCATAGTGGCTAGCATTGCTGCTTCGTAGCACTAGGGACCTGGGTTCGATTCCTGCCATGGGTCAGTATGTGTGGAGTTTGCAGGTTCTCCCCATGTCTGTCTGGGTTTCCTCCAGGTGCACCGGTTTCCTCCCACCCTCCAAAGACAGGCTGGTTAGGTGCATTGGCCATATTAAATTCTCCCTCAGTGTACTCGAATGGGCACCAGAGTGTAGCGACTAGGGGACTTCGACATTAACTGCATTGCAGTATTAACACAAGTCTACTTGTGACATTAAACTATGTTGAGTGCTGTGTTTCCTATACTATGAGAAATGATTATATTTCAAAATGTATTATTGGCTGCACTTTCCAGAGCCCTTAATGCACAAATGCACATCTATTCACAAGTGAGGAGTCATTGATACTTCATAAAAGTTATTCAATACAAAAAAAAACTGCTCAACTGAAGATGGTTAATTCACCTTGTGGAGTTAAGTGATCACTGATTTGATACTAGATCTCTCACTGTGGCATAATACATAAAGAAAATGGCAAAATGAGGTATCACTGCCATTGATATCAACAGGATCATTTCGCTGTTAGATATCATGGCTGGGCAAAACAGTTTACTTCCAAAACCTGTCACTGTTTTTTTAATCTTTAAAAGCAAGTACTAAATAGCTCAAGAAAAATAAAGCTGCATTGTAGTATTACATTTGTGGAAAAGTATTTTTCCCACGCAATCAATGCATCAAAGATTCTAATCTCAGTTCTATGCAAGTGCAATCATTTAGTCACAATCTATTTTAACAGTGACCTTTATTTAAAAACTTAACAGAAGAGTTTTCAAGTCATGCCTGTCTGGCTATTGTGCTATTGACTGTAGCCAAATTCTCCTCCAACTCGATTATCAAGTTTGCTGATGACATTATTGTAGTGGGTTTGCCTCATCATTGTTTGAGATCCGAGTACAGGAAAGAGATGGAGAATCTGGTGAATTGTGATGTCAATAATCCCTCTCTCAATGTAAGCAAAACAAGAGAGATAGTTATTGATTTCAGGAAGCGTAGTGGAGGACACGTCCCTGTCTACATCAATGGGGATGAAGTAGAAATGGTCGAGACCTTCAAGTTTTTAGGTGTACAGATCACCAATGACCTGTCCTGGTCCCCCCAATGCCAACACAGTAGTTAAGAAAGCCCACCAATGCCGCTATTTTCTCAGAGAACTAAGGAAATTTGGCAGGTCTGCTATGACTCTCACTAATTGTTACAGATGCACCATAGAAAGTATTCTTCCTGGTTCTGTCACAGCTTGGTATGGCTCCTGCTCTGCACATGACCACAAGAAACTACAAAGGGTTGTGAATGAAGCCCAGTTCATCACGCAAACCAGCCTTGCATCCACTGGCTTTGTTTACACATGCCGCTGCCACGATTCATGTAGGGAAAGTCATGTTTGACAAATTTACTGGATTTTTATGAAGATGTAACAAGTGCAGTTGACAGGGGGGAACCGGTGGATGTGGTGTTTTTAGATTTCCAGAAGGCGTTCGATAAGGTGCCTCACAAAAGGTTGCTGCATAAGATTAAAGTACATGGAGTTGGGGGTAAAGTGTTAACGTGGATTGAGGATTGGGTATCTAACAGAAAGCAGAGAGTTGGAATAAATGGGTGCTTTTCTGGTTGGCAGTTGGTAACTAGTGGCGTGCCGCAGGGATCGGTGCTGGGGCCTCAACTGTTTACCATATACAAAACGATCTGGAGGAGGGGACCGAGTGTAAGGTAACAAAGTTTGCGGATGACACAAAGATGAGTGGGAAAGCAAATTGCGTGGAGGACTCAAAGTCTGCAGAGAGATTTGGATAGGCGAGGATCTGGCAGATGGAGTATAACGTTGGCAAGTGTGAGGTTTTCCACTTTGGAAGGAATAATAGTAAAATGGACTATTATTTAAACGGTGAAAAATTACAACATGCTACTGTGCAGAGGGACCTGGGGATCCTTGTGCATGAATCGCAAAAACTCAGTTTACAGGTGATCAAGAAGGCAAATGGAATGTTGGCCTTTATCGCGAGAGGGATGGAGTATAAAAGCAGGGAGGTCTTGCTGCAATTGTACAAGGTACTGGTGAGGCCGCAACTAGAGTACTGTGTGCAATTTTAGTCCCCTTATTTGCGAAAGGATATATTGGCTTTGGAGGGAGTGCAAAAAAGGTTCACCAGGTTGATTCTAGAGATGAGGGTGTTAGCTTATGAGGAGAGATTGAGTAGACTGGGCCTGTACTCATTGGAGTTTAGAAGGCTGAGGGGAGATCTTATAGAGACATACAAGATAATGAAAGAGCTAGACTGAGTAGAAGCAGAGAGATTATTTCCATTTAGAAAGGAAACAAGAACTAGAGGGCACAGCCTCAAAAGAAGGGGGAGTCAATTTAGAACAGAGTTGAGGAGGAACTTCTTCTCCCAGAGGGTGGTGAATCTTTGGAATTCCCTGCCCATTGAAGCAGTGGAGGCTACCTCGTTAAGTGTGTTTAAGTCACAGGTAGATAGATTTTTGACCAATAGTTATTGGGAGCAGTGGAACTGAACCATTACCAGATCAGCCATGATCTTATTGAATGGCAGGGCAGGCTCGAGGGGCTAGATGGCCTACTCCTGCTCTTATTTCTTATCTTCTTAAATGCAGCCAGGATAATCAGCACGCTGGACATACTCTCTTCTATCTTCTACCGTTGGGAAAAAGATACAGAAGTCTGAGGTCACGTACCAACCAATTCAAGGACAGCTTCTTCCCTGCTGCTGTCAGAATTTTGAATGGACTTACCTTGCATTAAGTTGATCTTTCTCTACACCCTAGCTATGACTGTAATACGACATTCTGCACCTTCCCCTTTCCTTCTCTATATATGATATCCTCTGTCTGTATAGTTTGCAAGAAATAATAGTTTTTACTGTAAATTATATATGACAATAATAAATACAAATCAAAAACACCATGACAGGAAAGGTTGTAAGGAACCTGATTGTCTGTAACTACACCCTGTATTAAAACTAGAACAATAGTCTGCACTGTGCAGAGGAAGACATAAAATATAGTAAATCTGCAATTTTTTTCAGTAATTAGCAAATAGACACACTAACCTGGTGAAACACTTCATTGATAAAATTCACATTAGCTTGAGTGGAAAGTAGAACTCTCTGAACCATTTCATAGACTGGCTGATGTTCTTCTTCAATGCTGCAGAGGCTGGAGGTACTGGGTCTTCTTTCAGATAAGGTACTGCTGTTGGAGTGAGAGCGATCCTGTTCAGTGGACCCATTTGTTTCCAATTCAATGGTTTTCTCCTGAGCTGATGGGTTTGCAGTCACTGACTGCTTAGCCAACAACAAAATGAACAAAATACAAAAAGCTGAAATGTAAGAAATGCATATTTTCCCCTATTCTCAAATGGAAAGTCAGCACCACACAATGTTATTGTAACAAATACACATGAAATACTCTCAAATGGAACAGAACGATCACATTTCAGCTCCCTCAGACAGAAGACAACAAATGAAACACATTCTCAAAGGAAAATTCAGATTTGAGTGGAATTTCAGGTTGGATTATGATTCTCTTGCATGCAAGGCTAACAATCAGAAATATATTTCCCACATTTGCTGGAATGTAGCAAAGCTACTAACTGCGAATTTTAGGATTCAAATAAATTTGTGTTACTTTCCATTTGGCATCACGAGTGGCACAGTGGTTAGCACTGCTGCCTCACAGCGCCAGGGACCTCAGTTCAATTTGGAGTTTAGGTCACTGTGCAGCGTCTACACATTCTCCCAGTGTCTGCGTGGATTTCCTCCAGGTGCTCTGATTTCCTCCCACAGTTTGAAAGACATGCTGGTTAGGTGCATTGGCCAAGCTAAATTCTCCCTCAGTATATCTGAACAGGTGGTGGAGTGTGGCGGCTAGGGGATTCTCACCAACTTAATTGAAGTGTTAATGTAAACCTACTTTTGACTCTAATAAATAAACTTAAAAATCAATTCAAAGTACTAAATTAATGATTAAATTAAGTGATTAAATTAAAATTCTCACCCAACTCTTAAGCCAATTACACTCAGAGACACTAGGTAGTGGGTGGTCCTTAGCATTCAGGAGCAAATATAATGTAAAGGTGAGTGCTCCATGATAAATAAAACAGACTTCTTTACTTAGCTGATGTTATAATTGATATTAATGAACTTCTGCCACTTAAAAGCTTGGTCAGAAGTCTCACAACACTGGGTTAAAGTCCAATAAGTTTATTTGGTAGCACAAGCTTTCAGAGCACTACCCCTTCATCAGGTGAGTGAAAAGTTGTGTTCACAAACAGTGCATACACAGACACCAATTCAATTTACAAGATAATGGTTGGAATACAAGTCTTTACAGGTAATCAAGTCTTAAAGCTACAATGTGAGTGGAGAGAGGATTAAGAACAGTTAAGCAGTAGATCACGAACCCACTCAGGTTAACCTGTAACACAGATTACGCTGAGACACTCTGCTGTCGCACCTCTCTCTCATTCCTCATGCATCAGACGCCACAACCTGGAAACCAAGATACAGTCCACATTCTCAGCTTGCGCTCAGGGCACAGACCAGCCACAAAACACTACCAAGCAGACAAAACAAAGGAACTACGCCATCTACATGCACACCAAGAACAGGAAACTTGAGAAACTCGGCATTGCCACCAGCAGCAACCAAGTCTCCTCCCCGGTACCGCAGCAGAAAACAGTACCACTGCAGGGAAGTCCACTGTCAACTTGTTGGACTACACACGTCAACTAAACGAAATCGTTCTCAGCCAAGAGCTCAATTTCTGCCCCACCAGTCTCACAGCACACACCGAGGAATTCATCAGGCACACGAGGCTGCGCGAGATCTTCCACAAACCCCAGAGGCCGACAGCGAACACAATGAGACAGCCAATGAATCGGAACAGCCAACAGAGAGATCCGTGGTGCAGCAACCGAAGAGGAGTCGAACTGAACTCCTCCTGAAGGCCGCTGCCCTCGACTCAACATGTATCTTCAAGCCATCAGGAGGTGCGTCAATGCCAGACTCACCAGACAGCCCCAAACATCACCCAATCACAACACATCGGCGCTCAAGACCAACCACAACATTATCAAACCAGCAAAGGAGGGGTCACCGTCATACCGAACAGAACAGATTACTGCAAAGAAGTGTACCGAAAACTGAACAGCGAGGAACACTACAGTTAGCCACAGATCCGACCAAAGAACACACCCGTCAACTCAGACTGATCAAGACCTTTCATCCGAATCTTCAGAGCACCTCTGTGCTCTCATTCCACATAGTCCCTGCGTTGGAAATCTTTATTGCCTCCCGAAGATACACAAGGCCAACGCAGTCAGCCATCCCATCGTATCAGACAATGTGAGAACCTCTCCGGCTACGTCGAGGGCATGCTGAAACCCATTGTACAATCAACCCCCAGCTTCTGTGGCGACACTATGGACTTCCTACAGAAACTCAGCACACATGGAGCAGTTGAACCAGGAACACTCCATGTCACAATGGATGTCTCAGCACTTGCACATCAGCATATCCCATGACAATGGCATTGCTGCAACTGCCTCAGTACTCAACACGGACAACTGCCAATCTCCAGATGCAATTCAACAACTCATCCGCTTCATCCTGGACCACAACGTCTTCACCTTCAACAACCAGTCCTTCATCCAGACACACGGAACAACCATGGGACCAAATTTGCACCTCAATATGCCAACATCTTCATGCACAGGTTTGAACAAGACTTCTTCACCGCACAAGACCTTCAACCGATGCTATACACTAGATACATCGATGAAATTTTCTTCCTTTGGACTCATGGCGAAGAATCACAAACAACTATATGATATCAACAAGTTCCAACCCACCAGACTCATCATGGACTACTCTCCAGAATCCATTGATTCTTGGACATGCACCTCCATCAAGGAGAGTGACCTCAGCACTCCATTGTACCACAAGCCCACAGATAACCTCACGATGCTCCATTTCTCCAGCTTCCACCCTAAACACGTTAAAGTAGCCATTCCCTGCAGACAAGCCTTCTTTATACACAGGATCTGCTCAGATGAGGAGGATCGCAACAGACACCTACAGACAGTGAAAAATGCCCTCATAAGAACAGGATATGACGCTCGACTCATCGATTGACAGTTCCGACATGCTACAACGAAAAACCACACTGACCTTCTCAGAAGACAAACACGGGACACGGCAGACAGAGTACCATCCGTTGTCCAGTATTTCCAGGAGCAGAGAAGCTACGATATCTACTCTGGGGCCTTCAACATGTCATTGACGAAGACAAACATCTTGCCAAGGCCATCCCCACACCCCCACTTCTTGCCTTCAAACTACCGCACAACCTCAAACAGACCACTGTCCACAGCAAACTACCCAGCCTTCAGGAAACAGTGACCACAACACCACACAACGCTGCCACAGCAACCTCTGCAAGATGTACTGGATCATCGACACGGATGCCATCATCTCACATCAGAACACCATCCACCAGATTCACGGTACATACTCTTGCGATTTGGCCAACATTGTCTACCTGATACACTGCAGGAAAAGGATGTCCCAAGGCATAGTACATTGGGGAGACCATGCAGAATCTATGACAACGGATGAAGGAACACCGCTCAACAATCACCAGGCAGAATTGTTCTCTTCCTGTTCGGGGACACTTCAGAGTCACGGGAATTCAGCCTCTGATCTTTGGGTAAGCATTCTCCAAGGCAGCTTTCATGACACACGACAATGCAGAATTGCCGAGCAGAAACTGATAGCCAAGTTCCACACACGTGAGGATGGCCTCAACTGGGACCTTGGGTTCATGTCACACTATCTGTAACCCTACGACTTGCCTGGGCTTACTAACTGTGCTGGCTGGAGACAATACACATTTCTTTAACCTGTGCTTAATGCTCTCTCCACTCACTCACATTGTCTGTACCTTTAAGACTTGATTACCTATAAAGACTCGTATTCCAACCATCATCTTGTAAATTAAGTTTGTGTCTATAAACGCCCATTTTGTGAACACAACTCCCACTCACCTGATGAAGTGGGCAGTGCTCTGAAAGCTTGTGCTACCAAATAAACCTGTTGAACTTTTAACCTGGTGTTGTGAGACTACTTACTGTGCTTACCCCAGTCCAATTCTGGCATCTCCACAACACTTAAAAGCTTGACAGACTGATTATCTTCCGTGCAGATGTTAAAATATCCGTAAAATACCTACTAACAAGTCAAACATTCTAGCAGATCAGGCTGCATTAGAGAATTGATTCCCAAATCATTTATGGTACAAAACATTTTAAAAATTGTATTGAAAAATACATTCAAGAAAAAGAACACGTTACATTACATCAAAATAACAGTTTTTAAAAATCCCATTTGTTCTCAAATTTTGTTGGAAAATTCAAATGCCAAAATTTTTAATTTCTTTTGCTGTTCATTTAAATTAGTTGGGAAAGTCTCGGGTCTGGGAAAGAGAGGCCTGAATCAGAGAAGGCTTAACCTTTCTTTATGGAACTTGGAGAAGCAGTTTTGCTCCCAGTCACACAAAGAAAGTCAAAGTAAACACATTTTTTGGTCTCTTTTTGGCTTCAATTCCTCTTTCTGATGTGCCTTAGTTAAAATGTTCGTAGTTAAAGCAGAACCCTGCCAACTTCAAGCAGGCGTCAATATCATTTTATCAGTAGATCAGATTAAAATACAAGAGAGTGGGGAAGTAGGACACAGGCAAGAATAAGTCTCCAGGCAATTTTAGCTATCCACCAACTGGGTTTTCTCAGGACAGTTAGAAACAACATCACTGCCGGAATTTTACCGCCTCACCCGCCCGAGGCTCATAAGATCTTGCCCGCAGCCAATGGAGAATGTCGATCTGTGAGCCTCGCCCACCTCGATTGCAGGGCGGGTGTGCCAGTAAAATTCCAGCACACATCTTTGGTCTTCACTCACCACATGCACTGCTGTAGGTGATCAAGTATAACATTTATGAATGGAGTGTCAGAGCTTACAGATTACGGTATGCTATCAAAATATCTGGACGTACCTGGATAATTTTAGGCAGTATTTCTCCGCCATTCTTAGTGTTTTGACTTGTGGCAGTGCATTTCTTTTCCAGAAAGAAGGTCACAAGCCAATTAATAAATGCCACCCGAGCTGCCAAGTACTGGTCCCTTGTGCTGTACGTGCTTTCACTGTTTCGTGTTACATTGATATATAGTGGCTTTGGCCTCATCTGAGGAATTTCTGGTAAGAATAAGCAAAAAGTATCATATTTTGGAACCTTCCACCTTTATTGGGTTTTAAGTGACAAAAACAAAAAAAGGAATTTCTTCTTAGTTTCAATACTATTTGTTGTTCGACTAGCTGCTGAGACAGTTCACTACCTGAACCACATTACACTTGTTTCAACAAAGCATATCAGTTTTCCAGCTGGTGAATAATTAGTTTGACTCAATAAAAGGGCGGCACAGTGACACAGTGGTTAGCATTGTTGTCTTGCAGCGCCAGGGCCCAGGATTCGATTCCTGGCTTGGGTCACTGTGTGTGTGTGTGTGTGTGTGTGTGTGTGTGTGTGTGTGTGTGTGTGTGTGTGGAGTTTGCACATTCTCCCCATCTCTGCATGGGTTTTCCACAGGTTTCCTCCCACAATCCAAAGATGTGCAAGTTAGGTGGATTGGCCATGCTAAATTACCCCTTAGTGTCAGGGAGACTAGCTAAAATAAATGCATGGGGTATGGGAATAGGACCTGGGTGAGAGTGTGGTCAGCACAGATTCGATGGGCCAAACAGCCTCCTTCTGTAGTGTTGGAATTCTATGGATTCTATGAAAAGGTTTAACCTACACTGAATTTGAACAACCAAATCAGCCACCACATAATTCTTGAAAAGGAAGCAATTACATTGTGATGAAAATATAATAAAAACTTTTCACTATTAAAGCAGTAGCAGTGCACCACATTGCTATTTACTAAATTAGATCCTGATGGGAGTTTGTTTTTTTTTAAAATTTACTTGATATTATTGATAGCATGGGATTGCGTTAAGCTCCATGCATATCTGAAACCAGAAGCTATGTTTGAACTATGCTCACTTTTCATAAACCTTGCCTCCCCACATTAGAGGCTTTACCCACTGACTCAACCAACCATACTTTTTTTTTAAACAAATCGGAAATGAAACCTCTACCAGCTAGATTGTTGAACATTGAGGATCTTTATGGAATTTTGGGACTTGGATTTTCCTAATAACACAGACGAAGTTTTGTAAACTGTGAAGGGGACAGCGCAGAATTCAAAAGGAGGCAGGTAGGTTGGTGGAGTGGCAGGTGAAGTTCAATGCAGAGAAGTATGAAGTAGCACAATTTGGTAGGAAGAACATGGAGAGAGAATATAAAATGACGGGTAACATTCAAAAAGGGCTGCAGTATGTCAACAGATCACTGAACTTGCAGGACAGATACAGGGAACAGTTAATAAAGCACGTAGGTTTTATTAGTAGGGGCATAGGTTACAAGAGGAAGGAAGTTGTGTTGAACTTATTCAAGACACTAGAGAGATTTTAGCTGGATTAATGTGTACAGTTCTGGACGCCACAATGTACAAAGGATGTGGAAGCACTGTAGAGAGTGCAGATGCAGATGAGGTTTACAAGTATGATTCCAGAGATGAGGAACTTCAATTTATGAGGACAGATTGGCAAGGTAGGGACGGTTCTACTTGGAGGGAGGGAGGCTGAGAAGAGATTTGATACGTATGTTCATGAGGGGGCTGGATAGAGCACATCGGAAGAAACTGTTCCCCACCTCCTCCCCAATACAAGGATCAAGAAAGAGGGGGCCACATATTTAAGGCGATTTGCAAAAGAAGGAAATGTTATACAAGAAAAACCTTTTTTATATGATGAGTGGTTGGGGTTTGGATTGAACTGCCTGGAAGAGTGGTGGAGGAAAGTTCAACTGAGGCATTCAAGAGATCATTACTTGAATAGAAACAATATGCAGGGCGTATGAGAGAAAGGCAGGGGAACGGCACTAAGCCATGATACCGTTTTGAAGAGCTGGTGCAGACACAATGGGCCTAACAGCTTCCTTCTGCACTGTAACAACTCTGTGATTTTGTGATGAAATGCTTGCATTGTTTTAAAAAATACATTTTCATTTTATGTTTGCCTTCTACGCGTGCTTTGCATGATCCCCAAGGAAAGCAATATGCAGTGACATGTTCTTTTCAAGCTCTGAAAATGTCACCCTTTGGTTAAATTTCAGCATTCTCCAATTCTCCACCATCTTCCATCTCTTTGAAGGAAAGCAGTCTATCTCCAAGTCCTCACCTTCCAAATATCCATAGTGGAGATCAGAAACATCTCTCACCTTCTTAATCTTCTTTTTAAAAAAGTTAATTTGAAAAAAAATATCAAAATGGCATCAATGATAGAAATTTTGGTTTTTGAAGGTCACGCATAAATACTTTATTAGCATTCTGTCATCTCATGACACTGCACACATTTTACTTACATAAAATAGAGAATCAGTTTTCTGGATAATTTTATTTTAAGATTTGTTCCAGCTTTGGAACATACAAGTTTGCCTTTGACTGACTTGATTTTTAAAAATTACTTGGATATTCCAAAACTAAAACTCTCATGTTTAGTATCCATTATAAATTTGAATTTGCTTCAACAACACTTTGCATTTATATCATAGCTCTAGTGGCAAAATTTTTCACGGCACTTCAAAGGAATGATATCAAACAAAATTTGACATTAAGGAAAATGAAGGGAGATATTAGACAGGGCAGATTTCAAAAGCTTGGTCAAAGAGATAGGTATGCAATGGTTTATGGAGAAAATTTCAGAGGTTGGATATTAGCAGTGAAGGCACAACCAGCAATTAAAATTGTGGGTGTACAACAGGTCAGAATTGGAAGACCGCAGGTACCTCAGAGTGCAAGAAATTGAGATTATAGCGATAGGGTGGACAGGGTCATGAAGGGATTTGAAAATAAGGACAAGAATTTTAACACCAAACTGTTGCTTAACCAGCAAAGTCAGTCAGCAAGCACAATGGTGACAGGTGAACAAGACAAGTGCAATTTAAGATGCGGGCTACAGAGTTTTGGATGGCCTTGAGGACAGAACATGGGAAGCTAGCCAGGAAATAAGCGAAGACAGGGATGGGACAAGCAGTGTTAGGTGGTGACAATCATTTACTGACAATGCAGATATGTGGCCTAAAGGTCAGCTTGGGTTCAAATAGGGCACAGTGTTTGCTTGCAATCCATTTTGGTCTCAGGCAGTTGCTGATGGGAGGGATGCAACCAGTAGCAGAAAATGAGATTGTGGGTACCAAAACCAATGGCTTCAATCTTTCCAATATTTAGTTGGAGAAAATCTCTGCTGACCAAGTCTCTTGCATTAGATGATGTATTAATAGTTGTTCCCAACTAAATAGTCAGTTAAGAGGCTACACCCTTTACTTTTGAACATATGATTTTTCAACTTTCAACTGACTGGAACTTTTGCAATTTGAACTGAGGCAGAGTAATCTGCTCAAAAAATGCAAGGCCACATTCTAAGGTGGAGGTAAGAAACCACCAACTCACCCTCAGCGGTGGGTGAAGGGAGGCATTCCCGATTACCCAGAAACCCAACAAAAACTCATGACCATTTCAAAGAAGGGACTTAAAAATATGCAAAATGCTAGATATTAAAACAGGCAGAACCACCAAAAACTTCTTGGAAATACATAATGGATGAAGTAATTCAAGGAGAGGCTGCCGGCCATGATGGAAAGATTACAAGTGACACAGGTGGTGTCCAGAAAGCCTTCAACAGAGGAAACAAGCTGAATGAGGGATGTTCATTCTCTCCCTCTGTCTCTTTTGGGATATGCATGTCACTTGGTTTGAGAAGCCAACTCAGTGAGAAACCTACCAATGAACCAAGATCACATGGTCTTTTACAACTGACTGCATCAAAGAAACCAGTTATCCTAGAACAGTTGCAACATTTAAAATCTTTGTTTCAAGAACTTTATCATGTATCTGTTTTAAAAATTGGGACTCTAACTGTATTTACTTCAGGAGGTTATTGCAGAAGGTCAGGGGACAGGGAGTTGGGGGTAGGGTGTTAGCGTGGATAGAGGATTGGTTGTCAAATAGGAGGCAGAGAGTGGGGGTCAATGGGTGCTATTCAGATTGGCGGATGGTGACTAGCGGAGTGCCTCAGGGGTCGGTGCTGGGGCCTCAGCTATTTACCATTTATATAGATGATCTGGAGGAGGGAACCGAGTGTAGGGTGTCGAAATTTGCTGATGACACCAAGATTGGAGGAAAGGCAAATTGTGCGGAGGGTGTGGAGAGTCTACAGAAGGATCTAGATAGGCTGGGCGAATGGGCCAGGAAATGGCAAATGGAATTTAATGTTGGCAAGTGCGAGGTGGTCCACTTTGTTAGGAATAATGGTAGGAAGGATTATCACTTACGTGACGAAAAACTGCAGCAGGCGACGGTGCAGAGGGACCTTGGGGTCCTTGTGCATGAGTCGCAAAAACCCAGCTTGCAGGTGCAGCAGGTGATCAGGAAGGCGAATGGGATGCTGGCCTTCATAGCGAGGGGGATTGAATATAAAAGTAGGGAGGTCTTGCTGTGGCTGTATAGGGCATTGGTGAGGCCGCAGCTGGAATACTGTGTGCAGTTTTGGGCACCGTACTTACGCAAGGACATTTTGGCCTTGGAGGGAGTGCAGAGGAGGTTTACTAGGCTGATACCGGAGTTGAGGGGGTTGAGCTATGAGGAGAGGCTGAATAAACTAGGCTTGTACTCGTTTGAGTTTAGAAGAATGAGGGGAGATCTCATTGAGACGTATAAGATGATGAATGGGATGGATAGGATAGAGGTGGAGAGACTCTTCCCACTCAGAAAGGATAATAGGACTAGAGGGCACAGCCTCAAGATAAAGGGGGGGCGGTTTAGAACGGAGTTGAGGAGGAACTTCTTCACTCAAAGGGTGGTGAATCTCTGGAATTCTCTATCCGTTGAAGTGGTGGAGGCTGCCTCGCTAAATATATTTAAGACGCGGGTTGATGGGTTTTTGATAAGAGAGGGGATTAAGGGTTATGGGGAGAGGGCGGGAATGTGGAACTGAGCCACGACAGATCAGCCATGATCTTACTGAATGGCGGGGCAGGCTCGAAGGGCTAGATGGCCTACTCCTGCTCCTATTTCTTATGTTCTTATGTGGGCATGCATCATCAATGCCTCTAGCTCTGAGCACCAGTATTTGCATGCATGCCAGTGCAAGTGAGCCTGTGTGTTCATCCATGCATGCATACCCTAATGACTGCATGAGGGCCAAATGCTTGGCATTCTTTGTTGTATTTCTCAGGCTGCAGGTTAACAAATTTGCAGTTTTGACTCAAGAAAACCTGGTTTATTGGATCTTTGTTGCTCACTGTTTAAACAGTGAATTGCATTTGGATTCAGTAAAAAGAAACAAACATTTACTGTGACCAGCTAAGGAGATGTAAACGGGGGGGCCAATTCACTCCCTCTCTCTCGGTCATACAAAATCCAATGGAAATTGGCATGGCACTTTCAACACTGAACACAAGATTCAACCCAAAAGACATGGATGACAGAAACAGACTTAAGTACTCAGATCCAATTCGGACAAAGGGACAATGTTCAGGAGTAATATTTGGCCAATTGTTAACAATAAAAGCTAGTGACATTTACTGCTTTGCTTGGTTAGTTTTGGGTTTAAATCCTGCACAACTTTGTGCGTAATCTGACAAAGTTTGAACAAACGTACAGGAATAAGACATTAAACATTAATGATCTGTTTTACTCACCAAGTACAGGATTGTAAAGGTTGGTAAATTTTGTGAAGGATGGAAATAAATGCGAAAGGTAGAACTTCTTAAACAAAGCAAAAAGAAACTTAAAGCCACTTTCTTGTTTCTCCTTATTCTTCCATTCTAAGCTTGCAGCCTTCAAATTAGAAGCAAAAAACTAGTTGAGGAACAACACTTGATCATTCAAAAAAATTAGTATTCAGAATATTGTGAAAAACATATTCAAACATAAAACATTTAATTCTTCCAGCTGGTCGCTCTTCTCCCTTTGAGATCCTTGACACAATATATTGCTAACCAGTTAAGAAGACAATCTGAGAGCAGCCAACACCAGCAAATTCCCCCATATTCTTCTTGTGAGAAGAAGCTTACCTTCCATCAGTAATTTTCATTCTAAGATTGTGAATGTTCTGTGACGATTTTTGGATCGCTATTCAGGTTCAAAAGTTCATTAGGCTTTGAAACAACCCAACCAAGCAGGGAATAAAAAAAGATTCAAACATACTGGTATCTCTGTGCAACACTTTTCCTTCAATTACAATTGTCATCACTCTCAGTCACATTGTCTCCCATAATCTAAAATGAATATTCATTAAAATGCAAAACTCAGCAGATACTAGCTTTGAAAATCAACGGGTGAGTAGCTCAGCATTTACAGTGGGTGTACACCTACCAGGAAACACCAACACTCACCCAAGCAACATGGGGGGAAAAAAGTCCCTCATTTGCCTGCAAATAATGTAAGCATTCTAAGATACTAGATCATCTAGGGAATCTGTCATAAAAATGAACTCTTAAAAATTAATCTCTGCTATAAAAGAACTCTGAAAAGTTAACCATTGCTATCAATGTGCTTTCACACCCAGGGGGGTACTTGCAGTTGCCCCTGTAGTCTCCCTTACAAAGCAGGGGCATTTTAACAACATTAAACAAAAAGTTGCTATCAACCATCTCGAAGACCCCATATCCACCTGATCAGTCCGAACAGCCATACCTCCAATGACTATACATTAGACCTGTCTCGAGATACTGAGACGCGAGAACTCCCCAGCCCTGCCTCTCCTTAAATTACTGCCCTATGAAGGATGAGAGGAGAACTCTATCCCACGAGTCCTTCCCAAGATGTTTGCTGCATGATCAAGACACAGTATATTCAAACCCAGCTTAGTTAACCACTCTGCATTTCCCCAGTTCCAAATAGGGCAAGGTGTATGCCATATTGGATTTTTGAGACCTCAATTGTTTCCGCAGGAACAATAAAATTTCCTTGATTTTTTTTCAAATACATCATTTTTCATCCAGCATGCCACTCTGGGTCATCAATTTACACCATACAGTAAGTGTTTCACTCTTAATTGTAAGTTACAGCACTTCTTTAGTCAAGGGGCAAAGGATTTGTAATATTCAGCTGCTAGTGAGTGATGATTCCACAAGAGTCATTTCCTCTAATGTCCAGAGTACCATGCAGAATATATTCACTGTCACTGAGCAGGTTCAAGGTTAAGGGGGGAGTTTTATATCATGCAGTGAAAAATATAAGCACATTATATTGCCAAGAAATTGAATCATTGTCAATTTATTTTCAACTGAACTAATTTGCTAACAGAACAAATTTTGTAAAGGACAGGAAAGGTGGGGAGGAATCAAAAAAAGGATGCAAATATATTTACAACATTGACATGGTTCTTTGATTGTGGATTAAAGACTTGTACTTGGTATTCAGCTATTATACAATATCACAACCATGTTCTTCAAATAGTTTTCTAGTAATCTGTATTTTCCTCTAAATGCATGTTTTTCATTGTACTGACACAGTAGCAACTGACAGAGGTGTTTTGCATTTTTGCCATAACAGCATGAAAATGGGAGTCCAGCTTTGGGGGTTGGGGAGGGGGCTTAGGTCAGCTGCAGAACGCTCAGGTGCCATTGTGCAGGATTTCGTGATCGGCTGGTGAACCAGGAGACCTCCTCCCACCCCTCCCGCCATGGGCAGCAACATTGCTAATCCCCACACCAACACAGGCCACTAGCATAGGGGCTACAGGACCGAGGGGGTCATGATGGGGGGGGGGAAAATCTCCTGGCAGACCTGGGACATGGCCCCCCCAACCATCACGACCCCCTCGGTGACCCATCCCTACACAAGAACCCCCCCCACGGACATCCCCCTGCAGAGGTCTCCCGTTGTTCCACCCCACCTCAACCTTACATATGCCCCACCTATTCCTATATATGCCCCCTACCCCTACATATGCCACCCCACCCACCCACCATTATTGTGCAAACCACCTCCTCACATCTGTCATGGGACCGAGCCTGGTGGCCAACCAGGCACTGTCAACTGGGCATTGCCTGATACGCACTGCCTGGCCATGCCAAGCACCAGTGACTTCAATGGCCTACAGTTCCTCCCCATGGCACCTGGTCCCCACTACTGCAGACCATGATGCTGCACTGACATGGGCAAAAACACATGGAAGGGCAGAGGCAGCTGTACTGAACCTGGTAATCCATTTAAATATAGCCAATTTCATTGAAATGGGCTTTGCATCCTTTCTTGCAGGCAGAACAAGATCAGGAAGATAGCAATCCCGGATTTTTGGCCTCACACCCTGTCTTCCCAGCTCACCACTCTGATCAACTGGTGAAGTCAAGCCAGTAAGATTGCTCCCAAAAGATCTCCCGGGAATATTCAAAGCAAGACAGGGAACTCTATTTGTGTTTGGCAATACTCAACTCTGCATTAACCACAAAAAACAGATGAACCAGTCGTTTGATTAATTTACTGTTTGTGAGACCTTGCAATTGCAAAGTGCTGCTGTCTCTGCCAGCATAATGGCAATGACTATATGTTTAAAAAATTTGGTTGTGATCTGCTTTGGAATAATTAGAGAACTTGAAAACAATTTTACAAATATTAGAACCTCAGGGCAAGAACAAAAAGAAAAACTGCCGGACTTCCAGCTTCTGGTTATCATTCAGTACAATCCACTGGTGCAAAAGTGCTTTTTTTGTGGGCATTGAGTAAGACTATGGCTGTGATAGTTTTGACAGTCAAATATTCTACCAACACTTCCTTCACATAACTCTTATACAAGTAAAATACAAGAGCGCTGCCACTCCTTGGAACTGTTTCGCACTAAGGGTTGGCAAATTGAAGAGTGGAAATGAGAACAACAGGGTAACTTTAAAAAATTGGCCCAACCATCAATTTCCAGGTGCAACAGACACATTGAACATACTACACTTCTACAGTCAAGAATAATTCAGTACGTAAAATGTTATTTCTGCATATTCCAAAACACATGTTAAAAACTTCTATCTCTCATTCCCACAACTTCAAGGTGTCCAAAGCATTTCACAGTCACTTTTACTTTTAATTGTGGTGCTGCATTTCATGGGCCACCCATGGGAAGCAAAACAGGCAGATGGGCCCACAACTTGGGAATACTGTGCCACCGGCACCATATTCGCCAATGGCTTATCTGTCTCACCGTTTTCACAGGTGGCTGGGGAGGCATTGGGTGGGCCGCACAGTTGAGCCCTAATTAAGGGCCTTGATTAATCATTTCTCCAATTTATCAGCGATGAGAAAAGCCTGCGTAAGCAGGTTTAACCATGCAGCGCTGGTCAGGGAAGGTTCGCAGAGGGGGTTTCACTTTCTCCCCGGCCCTTTGTGTCAATCAGAAATCCGTCGTCACCATCCATCCTTCATGTACAAACTAGCCTGTAATCACTGTTACAATACAGGAAGCACAGCAGTCAATTTGCGCAAAGCAAGCTCCCACAAGTAGTAATATAATAGCCAGGTAACCTGTATTAGAGATGTTGATTGAGGGGTAAATATTGGCGTTACCACTGGGCTAACTGCCCTACTCTTCTTCTTTCAAATAGTGCAATTTGATCTTTCATGTCTCTCCCCACCCTCACCTCCCAAAAAGATGAGCCCTTCTTATAATGTCTCATCTGAAAAACATCTCCAACAGCATACCACTTCCTCAGTATTCCATAAGCATACCACTTTCTCAGTATCGAGCATAAGCTTGGATTTTTTGTATTTAGTATTTAGTAAGACGTGAATTTACAACCTTCTGACTCAGGTGAGAATACTATCACGTTGGTTGCAAGTCCAATTAGAACAGAAACTTGACAATGAATTATATTTATTCAATTTGCATTCAACTACTCATTGGCTATACATTCATTTCTTGCTTATATGGTTAAATCATGCACTGTTCCACTCTCAACTTGACTGAAATATTGGCATTATTATAAATACTCTTGATTTACCTGGATCACCATGTACTTCAAAAGAATCTGAAGGAAGTATAAAGTCTGGTCATCCGATATCTTTTCACCCAATACTGATGGTAATAAAGGAGTAATGTCTTCTGCAGCAATTTTTACTAAGCATAAAAAAAGGTAAAAGTCATCAGTATCTAATTTTGTGCTGATTATTGTGTACAGTTTTAATTGCCATATTATAGAAAGGACATAGATGCATTGCGGAAAGTGCAAACAATTGTGAAGGTGATGCCAAGTTATGCATATCAGAAAAGGGTGAACAGTTCTGCAGCAATACAAAAAGAAATTCCCTGTTTTTTTTAAACCACAGAATCTTTCAGTGCCAAAGAGGTCCATCAGCAACACCACCTCCCCCCCCACAAAAACCTCCTGCCCGTGTTCGCTCATGGATGACTCTTCAACTAAGAAGAGCAGTTTCTGTTAGTAACCCACGTGAATTGAAAACCTGACACTTTCCTGATATGTATAACCTGTCAATCTCTGGTATCATCGTCACAATTTTTTGCCCTTTCTCAATGTATCTCTGTCCTTTCTATAATATGGCAATTGGAACTGTGTACTATAATCCAAGTGCAGTCTAACCAGTGTTCAATACAAGCTTAGCAAAACTTCTCTACTTTTCAGTTCTAACCACTTAAGAAATAAATCCTATTTCATGGTTTGCTTTTTACCTTATCGCTACCTTAAGTACTTTGGACTCTGAATAGTAGCAAACAAAATTTACCAATGCAATTTTGCTTTAAAAATATTCCATTATGTATTTAACAGTATCTCAGGGCTGTTTGACTATGTGACGTTAGTGTACCTTTAAAAAAGGTTTTTAAAAAAACATGATTTCTGCAGCTCTCACAACTTCAGCGGTGTCATTGTTGCTGACGACTGGAAATGTCCTTTTATTGCTACTTAAGAGGCTTAAATGGGTTGTTTGTGTTTACTCTGGGATTAGTTTTATGATCCTACATTGTTAGGACGACAGTCACATGTTTTGGGACAATTTTTTTCTCATTTCAGTTTGGAGCTACAGGTTTGAGTTTCAGAAGGAACAGCAAGCCAAAACTAAGTGTTTTCCCTCTCTCCCTGTTCTTTTTCTTCCTTGGAAACTCGTTTTCCTGAAGGATGAAAATCTGCTGTTGTTGGAGGCTAGACCAGAGTCTCTCTGGAGTTGAGAAGCTGTTTGGTCTTCAGCTTGTTCTGAGTGAATGAAGACAAAGTTTTCAATTCTCCAATCAAAGGATTCAATTTCCAGCATCACGTCAGCATTAGTCTGTGCTGCATTAAAACTGTGAAAACGGTCTTTTATCTATGGGATTGGTTTGATTGGAACATTGTAGATATCTTTGTTAAGGGTTAGACATTATCATGATTGTTTCTTGTTTGTAATTGATAAAAGTTATTGATAATTTTCTTACTATACATGTTAACTACATTCTTAAATAAACATTGTTTGATACCAGCTTCCCAGTGGGTCACTTGAATCATATCTGAAGTGAAACATCTCATGCTTATCCTACAAAATTCAAGATGCAAAACTTATGATTCAGACGAACTTCTTAGAATACTTTGTCATTTCTACCCTGAACCATAACAACTGCATAGCTCAAAATAGGCTTTAATCAATGTTAACCCCACCCCCCTTGACCTCGGAGTAACTCCTTTCTAAAACACTAAAAATAACTTTCAAAAAATAAACAGAGCCATTTATATTTATAAAGGGTAGTATAATTAGTTCCTTAGTAAGCAAGCCAACATTTTCAAAGCTTTTAAAACATCCTTATTAGAACCAGCTTAATTTTTAGGCTCTCTTCAAAGGCCTGCAAATAGAATGCAAATTAAAAGATGTCCGGTGGTGAGTAATTCATTTTGGATGGTTAGTTTCATAGGTGAGCCAGCTTCTAACACTGCTTTTTTATAAACTCACAGAAAGAAATGACAAAATAAATTGAGAAAATACTCCTCACACTGAACATAATTTGCAATTAGTACTCCACAATCTTAGGCACTGGTTACACTGATTTCAAGCGCAGTGCAAACCGGTGGAAATTTGAGGGGGAAGTTTAATTTTGGAGGTAATCGTTACTTTCATCGATGGTACAAAGGTGAATGCCTCTCTATAAATGCTAATGGGCGGCATGGTGGTACAGTGGTTAGCACTGCTGCCTCTCAGCGCCAGGGACCCAAGTTCAATTCCTGCCTCAGTCACCATCTATGTGGAGGATTACATTCTTCCTATGTCTGTATGGGTTTCTTCCGGCTGCTCCGGTTTCCGCCCACAGTCCAAAGGTGTGCCGGTTAGGTTGATCGGCCATGCTAAATTGCCCGTAGTGCCGGGGGATTGGCAGGGTAAATGCGAGGGCTTACAGCAATAGGGCCTGGGTGGAATTGTGGTTGGTACAGAGTCGATGGGCCAAATGGCCTCCTGTACTGTTGAGATTTTATGATTCTGTATTGCTGTTGGCCCCACTGATATTGGGCTGGATTACTAACCATCAGATAGATTATAGGAGGGGTTTGTGAGTGTATCAAGAGTACATGGTCCAATTTGAGATGAAACAGCTGGAAAGCCAGGGACTAGACATGCAAACAAAGTTAGCTGCTCATCTGAAGAATTCTCTTGCAGTGCTTGAAGCCAAAGCAGGTAGAGTCGAATTCCTTCACATCTTATCTGAGGAGAAAATTTACACAGTATTAGTCAAAGCTTATCAAAGTTTGCACATTTATAATGAAGTACAAGTCGTACCATGGCCAAAAGAATTTCATCCATACCACGTGTCATGCATCCACTCAGTGCTCTGTATCATTAATGTGTTATGCAGAAATATAACCAGACTAGCATTTGCAATTAAGATTGTGTGGAAAAGCCAATTAAAAACAGTCAGACTTTTTTTTGTGCTATACACTGGCTAATTACTTTGAGGTGTTAATTATACTAACAGGTACAATTCTCGTCATTTTTATTCTGGACAGCCGTCTTTCTTGATAAAATGACACTAACCATTTGCCAGCATCACGAGTGTCAAATACAAAGGCAGTTAACCTATATTAACCTATTTTGAACAGTCCAGGAAATTTGAAATTGGCCTCAGTAGTTGTGAAAGACATTAACAAATGCAGCAATCGGGACTTTGAAATTGACGATGGTAAGGCAGTTTCATTTTTACTATTTAAAGTGGTTCTACTGAACTGTAGCATCTTGTAATCAGTATTGTAATTTAAAAAATGAACACCCAAGTTCATTGATGTCTCGATTGAGCAAGATGGGGAACAGAAAACATTAGCCCAACCAATATAATCAAATATTAGCTCGAAAGCACTTTTCTTTTGTTGAGGAAGTCACTTAACTGATTAAAACAATTAGTCAGTGGAGAAAATTAACTGCCTCAATGACACTGCTGCCAAAGTTTTTGCATGGGTTTTGGAAAGAGGCAAGTACTCTTTCTTTGCAGCCACAGTACCTTTGCACTGTAATTTCAAATATGCAAAAATTGTAGCCTTCAGCGCATTTGGAGAACAAACGAGATCTTGTGCATCAGGAAACCTACCTTTGGGATGATCACCAGAGGATCACACACTTATCCAAGATGAGGGCCAACGTTTTAAAAGTTTCAGCAACCAGCATTCTTACTTTTATGTAAACTTGCATCCACAAACACACATTCAACACTTGCACATTTCAACCAGCACTTTCTACCATTGTTCTACACCCTTATGCTGTGATATTTACACTAACTCTGTTCCCCAAAAACTTCAAATTTCCCCTTTCTGTATTGTGTCTATTATGTTATCTCAGATTTTAAATTAGCTGAAGGAGTTTGGATTGAAATTAGGAAGGCAAGCTGCTCCTTGAATATCACAGCACAAGGCAGTACTAAAAAAAACTGAAAGAATTATTTGGTCACCAAAATCTCTGGGGAACAAATCTTTCAAAATTGCAGAACAACACAGAATAAATTAATGAAATGGCATGTGTTTGCTACTTATAGTGCAATTTACAGCAAACAAATAGGTCAATAGGTGTAAATGTTCCACATGGCCCTCCCTTCACCCTATTTCATTTAACACTTATAGCACATCCTTCTCTTTCTTACTTCAGCTACTTACTTAGCTACATCTTAAGTGCAACTATCCTATATGCCTCAACAGATTCTTCTAGCATTAGTACTATGTTTCACATCCTAACTACTTTCTGAATTTATTTATTAAAAGCAGTCATTCAATTTATGTATATACTATTAAAGACTTCTATCAGATCATCTTTCAATCTTCTCTTCACTGGACAGTTTAGTTTGTGCTTAATTTTGATATTGCCTGAACAATTTGAATTAAGATTTACAATACTTTGTGTATTCTACACAAGGGTAATTTATCTGCAACGCAATTGTAAAAGGCTATTTCCAAGTACTTCAACTATTGAAATGTGACTAGTTCTAAATAACAAGAATCAAAATGACTGGCATTATGCTGTTGTGTTTAGCTTCTGCTTTTCGTAAAAACTAGAAGTTACACAGAACCCTAATTAAAACAGGAAAAAAAAGACTACAATATTAGTAACCCAAGACACCCAGATGAAAAATACCCTCCACTCAGTCACCTGAAAGATCAGCATTCAAATTTAAACTACAATAATCCTTTGACTTTTATTACATTTAATGATAGGTTAATTGATTGAAACCTTTAAGATCCTGTGGGGTATTGAAAGGGTGGGTGCGGAGCAGACATTTCCTCTTGTCAGAGAATCTAGAACTAGGGAATCACTGTTTAGAAATAAAGGGTCGCCTGTTTAAGGCAGTGATGAGAATTTGTTTTCTCTGGAAGTTTTTTCGTGGTAGAAGTAGAATCTTCAAATATTTTTAAGCCAGAGCTAGTGGCTTATTGAAAAACAAGGGAATAAAAGGTTATCAGGGGTAGGTAGGAACGTGGAGCTGAAGTTAGGTTCTAAGGGACGAGTGACCTACTCCTGTTCCTAATTAATATGTAGCGAGTGATATGTATTAATATAGAGCTGAGGCAATTTTTTTTCTCCCAGAGGTTGTGAATCTCTGGAACTCACGTCCTCAAACAGCAATGGAAGCAGAGTCTTTGAACATTATTGAGGCAGAGCTAGATAGATTCACAATTAACATGGGGGTGAAAGGTTATAACCAGATCAGCCATTATCTTATCGAATGGTGGAGCAGGGTCATAGGGGCGATTGACCTACTTCTGCTCTTAAGTCTCATGTCTGAATGTAACTTAAGTGCTTTTTTTGAAATATTTTGCAAAGTCTTGCCTAAAGACCAATTACAAAAACAGGTTACAAATAACATATTGCTTCTTTACAGACAAATGCATAAAGGATGTCACTTGGTGTGACCCGCAATAAATTAAGCCATCTGCTGTGCACTTGTTCCTAATAATATCTGTATTTTGTCAGAGGGACAAATATTTTGGTTTGCCACAAGGTTGGAAGTCATCCAGCAAACTACCAATGCATCCTCTCAGTGGAGCTACAAATGTTGAGAAGGTCATTAAAAGATCACTCTCACACACCTCCTAGATGCTGACGGTGAAAAAAGCTACTGAATTAGATGCATAACCTCCTCTGTTTCATTCCTCTGAATTGAGCCAAAGAATCAGGGGGCGGAGATGAGAGATAAGCAGAAAGGAGGACATATAGCCTTGACAAAATAAATTAAACTTCCTACCTTGACAGAGTTTCCAGTGTGCAGAAGTTTCTTCAAAATTGAGCCTGAAGTATTAAATTTGTGCAAATTAGAGATTGTAGATGTAATCATGTAAATATTATAAGCAATTTTGAATATCACTGAGGTAGCAAAGCACAAAACATCAATCCTTTCAAACAACAACTTGAAAGGGTTGCAGAATGTCTTCTAAATGCACGGACAGAACTTACTGAAACCATTTCAAGATTCATTAGAAAAGTTAATTAATAAACTCAGCTTAATTCAAATAAACTAAAACTCTCTTCCAACCCTTCCATTCAGCACGACAACCCAAGTTTACCCGTTTAAAAGACCCGTTTGGGGCTGGAGGGTTGTAGGCTCATCCGCGTGTCTAATATTGAATTTGATGACCTCAGTTCAAGTTCTGCTCAATACGGTTTGCCAAAGCATCTGCGGGTTTTGGAGGGGAACATACTTCAGCAGTCCCACAACAGATCACTATTCAGAATCTCAACAAAAGCAGTCAGGTTGACCTTTGGCCATATTCAGAAATGTTGCCAAACCTCTGACAAAGTTCACATAATTATGCCAGTAATTATGGCAAGTCACCAGAGGTAAACAACAACAGGAAGCAGTACCTACAGAAAAAAGGAATACAAAATTGTTGAGGGAAATATGCTCCCCAGAGGTAATTATCTTCCAAATGTTTTAATAATTTTGTTATTAACTCAAAGATTAATGTCAAAATAATTAGAAAGTAGAGAAGCCAGTAATAAAAATGGTGACTGTTAAAGGCACGACTGGAAATGTACCTGCCAGAGTCAGAAGATTGTAAACTCAAGTCCCTATTTGAAAACCTGAGGACATACTTTAGACTGACATTGACTGCAGTGCTGCTTCATAAGAGGTGCCATCACTTGGATGAGACATTAAATTGAAGCTTAGTCTATCTGATCAGATGAACGTGGCACCTTCGAAGAATAACAGGGAGGGCCATCAATCCCTGACATCATTAATTTCTCAAAAGAGTCCCCAAAATACATGAACTAGTCATTTGTTTCATTTATTGTTGGTCTAATCAGGTATCCAATCCTATCTGGTGACTCAGCACAATAGAACCAAAGAGAATCTCATCCATCAGGCCATTTCAGTGTCATTTGCATCACAGTCCCGCCTGTTGGATGCATTTAGTGCTGGCATACCGTGCTTCAGGCTGAATCAGGTCTAGATCACACTGTAACACCACTGACTAATGTTCAATTGAAAGTAGCACACAAGCCCCATAACCACTTAAATTATACAAATAATCATCAGCACCTCAATCTTCCGAATGGTTCATAACACCTCATTATTAAAAGATGATGGCACTTTGACATGATATTCGCTCTATTTTCCTGATCAACAGAGAATGGCCTCCTATACTTCCTACCAAAATGGAACACCTCTTCACTATATTGAATTTCACTTGCCATTTATCCATCAACTCTAAGTCTGTTTATGTCTTCTTGTATTTGATAAGCCTCTTGTCACAAACAATGTACAATTTTTAAGTCGAGTGTTTCAACTTTTTAGGCTGTTTGAGGGTCTTCCTGCCTGGGAGTCTCCAGAGACATTTGACTGAAAGGTCAGGTCTTTTGGGTTTTTATATATATTTGTATACACATACACACATACTTTAATGAGGGTTTACAGGCCCTGAAGATAAAGAGATGGTAGTGGGCGGGAAGGGGCAGGGCAATGCCAGGGTAAGCAGGTGCTTGATAGGAAAGGGGTCAAACCTTTGTCTGATTAAGTTTTTGTGATGCACCCTGGGGCGGACTCCTGCATCTCACACGATATTAATGCAAGTTATTACCACACCCATAAAAATGCTTCAGTTTCTACTAACTCCTCCGTAAAGTTGATGCAAGGACTAATTTTGCAGATGTCTTCCTGAAATAAAGCATAACCTCTGGCCTTTTGCCCTAACCCCTTACTTCCAAGTATTATTCATTTTGTCACATCTATTGTTAAGCTGCCTTTCATATGAGCAACTCAGCAATTAACAAAAAAGTGGAAAAAAAACAGGAAAAACGTTTCCACAAAGCCAGTGAAGACAAAGTCAACAGCAAGTGAAAATAAGTATTAAGAAGGTCAACACAACGCCATGTGAAAACTAATGCAAAGTTAAAAAATAGTTAAAATTCCTTCACGAGACCCTAAAGCAGCATTTCAGAAGCAAGAGATTGCAATGTTTTGTTGCCACAAAAATACGTTAAACCAAAATGTGCAACAAAAAAGAAACAGGAAAGAAAAAAAATGTTTGGCGTGCATTACTGTGGCTGTGAAATTTAAGGAAGGATGTTCCTGAGAAGGAAACCAAAATGAACAGGATGATGAGAAGCTAAAGATTGGTGCCCACATCAAGGCATCAAGATAAATAGGAGTGCATTAAAGCTTAACAAAAATTTTACATATGAAGCTTAACATTACACACAGGAGGGTTTTAAAAAGATTAACATAAACCTCTAGCTCATGATTAGAAATGGATAATTGGGGGATAACATTGTATGTACAAACATTTAAATTTCATACATAAAGATACAATGATGACTTAATTTAAGAAATATTTGATCTGTTACCTTAAAAATTAAATGGTATAGATTACAAAAAGGAAAGAAAAGTAAAGATCATACAATATCATAATTGAACAGAGTTTACAATTTGCTCCCTGATTTGTAAATGCCCCATAAATATACCCCATTCTTCTTACCTATGCTGTGAAATTGCCATCTGCTGTTGATTTTCTCAGGAAGAAGTTGAAGTATTTTCTGTTCAAGATAAATTAAAAGTACAATTTAAGATACATGCTCCAGTATAGCAACACTAAATCCCAAGTTTTTGGCAGCATAATGGACAGCACAGGAGGCGGCTGTTCAAACCATCAAGTCTATGTCAGAATCATTTACGGACAGGAGGCAATTTAGCCCGTCAAGTTAATGCCAAAACTTTAGAGCAGTCAAGGCACCATAATCCCCCTGCTCCATCTGCAAACCCTGCAAGTTGACTTCCTTCAAATTCCCAATTTCCTCTTGAAATCGACTGTTTCTGCTTGCTTCCACAAACTGTAAACTCCAGGTCATTAGCAGTCATTGCATAAAAACATTGTTCCTCACATTTCCCATACACCACTTGCCTATTAACAACTATTGCCTTTCGATTTAGATTAACTTTTCCTTAATATGGCAACAAGGATAGTTAAACCCAAGATAGTGCAAATTTGAGAACTCTGGCACCTTAGGGAGTACCATTCTGACAGGTTCATATTTGATAAGCACTGCCAAATCCCAAACACATTGCAACTTTGAATCAAACCAATCATTTTTAGTTAGCACTCATCAAGGACCACATCTTTTAAAAATTCCATTCATTTTAAAATGCATTTGGTGTCACTCAAAGGTGACCTGTACAAATCCCACTTAATACAACTGGAGATTTTGACCCCCTGCTTGCAGAGTACTTGCTATGCTTATTTAGAATTATCTCACACTGTTGATAAGTGGTTCTTGCAAACCTAGAAAGTACACTGCTTTAGAGTAAATTGGGAGAGTCCCCAACCCTCAGCTTAAAACTCAATGGTGAGTCCTGCTACATTGTCCCAGTTTGTTCAGCAGCCCCATAACTTGTTTAAGGCAGTCCTTCCGCTCTCATTGGAGGAGGTCCCACCTCTGAGACCTGCCAACCAAATGGTCAGCAGAAACCTTGTCCCAGCAACAACACCTGGAGGAGTGGCCGCTGCTGGGATTGCAGTTTGCCCTCGAAGACGAGCAGCATGAAGTCCTGACTTACCTTTGTGGGAGAGACTAGAACTAGGTGACATAGTTTAAAAATGAGGGGTCTCCCATTATTTATTACGGGAAGTTTTTCCCCCCCCAAGGGTTAGTTTGTGGAACTCTTTTCTCCCTGGCACAGAAAGGAGGGTTACTGAATATTTTTGAGCTGAATTAGGGTGATTCTTGATCAACAAAGGGGGTAAGTGAAATTGAGGTCACAGTCGGATCAGCCCTGATCTTATTGAACGGCAGAGTAGACTAAAGGAGCAGAATGGCATATTCCTGTTTCCAGTTCATATGTTTGTATATACCTATATGCCACAGGCAAATGGCCATAGGATGAAAATTTTATAAACCCACCCCTCTAAACAGGCAATATTACTTCATATTAAAATATAAAGTTGCAGATATGTTACATCAATCCAATGATTGGCAGAGAAGCATTTGGAAACTGTGCCCATTCCAGTTTTTGGGTGGCATGGCGGAACAGCGGATAACACTGCTGCCTCTCAGTGCCAAAATCCTGGGTTCGATTCCCGGCTTGGGTCATTGTGTGGAATTTGCTTGTTCTCTGATGGTTTTTCTGGGTGCTGCAGTTTCCTCCTGTAGTCCAAAGGATGTGCTGATTAGGTGCATTGGCCATGCTAAATTCTCCCTCAGTATACCTGAACAGGCGACAGAGTGTGACAACTAAGGGAGTTTCATGGTAATTGCACTGCAGTGTTATTGTGAGCCTACTTGTGACTAATAAACAAACATTAACTTTTTCCTTTCTCTTGCCTGAAGACACCAGGCTTTTATATTCCAGCAATGACCATTTCCCTCTTAAATCAAGGGAAAGGAGAAAATTGTGCGTGGGGCAAATACAATCTGCACTCGAAAGGAAGCTGCAGAATAGATCAAAAACAATAATGCATCTTCATTGAGTCACATGAACTACAGAGATAGTAAAGTGTACAGGCACCAGCTGGAAACACCGCAGGTAAAGCGAGTGCCAGATGCAGAGTTGCAGCACTGATACGTATTTTACATCCAAGATTTGATATTAATCTAGAATGCACTAGAATGAAAAGCCTGATTTTTCTTGACCGTTAAAGATCAAACTTGTCTACATGGAAATTCACACATTAGCAATTTCAAAACGTGAGAATTGATAATCTATTTAAATTTATATTATGGAAAGTACTATAAACTGCACAGGTGAAAATTCTGATGGTGATCAAAATAACAATTCTGTAATGACGGCTGCTTCTTCAAAGACACAAAAGGGTGCATACATTTAAGCGGAATAACAGATGCATCACTGTTATAAAAGCTCTTCCAACGCATATCTCACGCAGTCCTGGTTCACTATCCAATTACAAGCAACAGTACGCATTACTGTTGCACATAAAAGGAAGATATCACAAAATACTTTACTTTAAGGAGGAGCTGTCAAGTAGGACTGCAAAAAAGAACACACTGGGTAGCGCAGATAGCCAAAGGATTGGTCAAAAACCTGCAGAATGAACCGCTGCAAAAAGGAACGGAGGTGGCAGCACAGATTAGGCAGAGAGTGTGCAATAGCCGAACAAGCAGCCACCAGAGGAAATAATGGGAGACTGCATTCACAAAAGAAAGATCCTGATGATATAAATCATTACACAAAAAATTGGTACAAGAAATTAAGCATTTTAATGTTGCAAACTAAGAATGGGATTTTCCAGCTGCGCTTGCCCCAAGACTGGAAAATCCCTGAGATCAATGGATCTTTGCATGATCCTGTCCCGCACACGACAATTCCCATGGTGGGCAGGATGGGAACAATCCACCTTAAGTATAGTATCACCAAATGACAATGCCTCAACACCAGAAATACTGTGTGGCATAAAATTTTCATTCCTTTTGCAGGAAATTGGTACTTTATATGCCGAGTTGAAGATCACTGAAGTACAAAGTATATGACTGTGAAATGAGAAAGCTGAGTATTTAAATCATATATAAATCTCCATATTGTGAGTGAGTAATTGGGAAAAAAATTGGTAAAGTGTATTTTACCTGACTGATATTACACATTGCAATTGTTATTGCACCAGGCTTTATGGTATCTGGCAGGTGGAGAGAGATTTATACCTACTTTAACTCCCTGAACCAAAACTTGGAGGGGAAAAAATCCCTTTAGCCTACATACAGTAATCAATTTAATGAAGCTTAAAGTCATTTACTCGCAGGAAATATTGAGTAGGAGAAATTGAAATAACTGTGGATTACTGCGGCTTTAAACAGCTGTTTCATGGAGGTGACTGATCCAGAAAATAACACTGAGAATGAGAATTTGGAATTATCACTGAGCCCTCCCTAAAACCAACCGTCAATCACTATGTTTTTGACCTTTTGTCTTTGACTGTTCATTCCACAATTTGCTCATTCCCTCAAAATTTTGGTTGTTTTAACAGCAGCAGTCTTTAGTACTTACTCAAAATTATTCACTAGTTCAGACAGAAGGTTCACATCCAAATTGATATCCCCTCTTCTTTCAGATGCAGACAGACCTGCAGTATGCTTCTGGCTTTTTTGATATTTATTTATTCCTGTGTGCATGCCAATTCTTTTATAATTGAATTACTAGAATTTGCATTCATCCACAAGGCTTGTAACAGACAATCCTTAACTACTTAGTTTAATAGGAAAACACAGTGAACACAGACATCAAATATAACAAATGGGTTACTGCAAATGGATTACTGGAGAGGGTTATACAGTGGAATTACCTGAGATTCAGTACAGGGACCATTGCTGTTTGTGCTATGGATTAATGATCTGAAGTACAGGGCACAATTTTGGAATTTACAGACGGTGCAACCTTTTTGGAAGTGTAGGAAAAACTGAAGATAGTACACAAGAGCACCCAAGAACACAAGAATTAGGAACAAGAATACACTATTTGACCCCTTGAGCCCACTCCTCCATTCACCAAAATCTGGCCAGTCAGATTGTGGCCTCAACTACACTTTCCTGCCCGCCTCTTAACCCTCAACTCCCTTGTCGATCAAAAACCTAACTCTGCCTTGAATATATTCAATCACAGCCTATAAAGCTCTCTGGGAAGGAGGAATCCACAGATGAACAACGCTCAGGAGAAAAAAAAACTGTCTCACCTCAATCTTAATGGGAGACCCCTAATTCTGAAACTGTGTCTCCTAGTTCTAGACCCCCCTGCCCGCCCAAGGGAAAACATCTTCTCAACATCCATCCTGTTAAGAACCCTCAATATCTTCTATATTTCAATAAGATCACTTTGCATTCTTCTGATCTCTAATGGATGTAGCCTAATCCATTCAATTTTATCCCAGAACTTAGTTGAGTGAATCTTCTCTGAACAGCTTCTAATGCAATTGTATCCTTTAAGAAAGGAGACCAAAACTGTACACAGTACTCCCAATGTTGTCTTATTATAGAGCCCGGTACTGCTGTAGCCACTTTTCCCTACTTTTATACTTGACGAACACCAACATTCCATTTGCCTTCCTATTCTCATGCCGTACCTACATACTGAATAATAGTTTGTTCTAGTGGATTTCAAAAAGACACAGCAAGCCTGGTGGAATGGGTGGACACACTGAAGAAGAGTATGAGGTGATACATTTAGTAGGAGACTCAGAATTGAGGTGGCATGATGGCACAGTGCTTAGAACTGCTGCCTCACAGCACCAGGGACCAGGGTTCAATTCCTGGCTTGGGAACACCGTCTGTGTGGAGTTTGCATATTCTCCCCATGTCAGTGTGCGTTTTCTCCAGGTGCTCCAGTTTTTTGACTTGATTTATTGTCACATGTATTAACATACAGTGAAAAGTATTGTTTCTTGAGCGCTATACAGACAAAGCATACCGTTCATAACGGAGGAAAGAGAGTGCAGAATATAGTGTTACAGTCATAGCTAGGGTGTAGAGTAAGATCAACTTAATGCAAGGTAAGTCCATTCAAAAGTCTGAGAGCAGCAGGGAAGAAGCTGCTCTTGATTCAGCTGTTACGTGACCTCAGACTTTTGTATCTTTTTCCCAGAGGAAGAAAGCGGAAGAGAGAATGTCTGGGCTGTGTGGGGTCCTTAATTATGCTAGCTGCTTTGCTGAGGCAGCGAGAAGTATAGACAGAGTCAATGGATGGGAGGCTGGTTTGCATGATGGATTCATTCATGATCTTTTGTAGTTCTTTGTGATCTTGGGAAGAGCAGAAGCCATACCAAGCTGTTATATAACCAGAAAGAATGCTTTCTATGACGTATCTGTAAAGGTTGATGAGAGTCGTAGCTGACATGCCAAATTTCCTTAGTCTTCTGAGAAAGGACAGGCGTTGGTGGGCTTTCTTAACTATAGTTAGTTATGGGGAGGACCAAGACAGATTGTCGGTGATCTGAACACCTAAAAACTTGAAGCTCTTGACGCTTTTTACTTCATTCCCGTTGATGTAGACAGGGGCGTGTTCTCCACTATGCTTCCTGAAGTCGATGACAATCTCCTTCGTCTTGTTGACATTGAGGGAGAGATCATTGTTGCCACCCAGTTCACCAGATTCTCTATCTTATTCCTATACTCTGTCTTGTCATTGTTTGAAACCCACTGCAGTGGTGTCGTCAGCAAACTTGAAAATCGAACTGGAGGGAAATTTGGCCACACAGTTATAGGTGTATAAGGAGTATAGGAGGGGGACGAAAACATAGCCTTGTGGGCCATCGGTGTTGAGGATGATTGTGGTGCTGCTGTTGTTGCCTATCCTTACTGATTGTGGTCTGTGAGTTAGAAAGTTCAGGAACCAGTTGCAGGAGGTGCCGAGGCCTAGGCTATGGAGTTTGGAGATGAGTTTCATGGGAATAATAGTGTTGAAGGCTGAACTGTAGTCAATAAATAGGAATCTGACATAGATGTCCTTATTATCCAGTGTTCCAGAACTGAGTGTAGGGCCAGGGAGATCGCATCTGCTGTGGGCCTGTTGCAGCGATAGGCAAACTGTAGTCGATCCAGGTAGTCTGGGGGGCTGGAATTCATGCGTGCTGTGACTAACCTTTTGAAGCACTTCATAATGATGAATGCCAGAACCACCAGCCGATAGTCATTATGGCAGTCTGCTTGGTTTTTCTTAGATATCGGGATGATGGTCGTCTTCTTGAAGTAGATGGGGACCTCAGATTGTTGTAAATAAAGAGAGGGGTTGAAGATGCCTATGAATACTCCCACCAGCTGATCCACACAGGATCGGAATGCTTGCCTGAGTACCCCATCTGGGCCAGTTGCTTTCTGTGGGTTGACCTTCTGCAATGGTGACCCCAGATACAGGACTTCCAGGGTGGAGGGTATGCTCTCGCTAACCTCTTGCTCAAAACAGGTGTAGAATAGATTCAGCTCATCAGGAAGGGGTGCATTGGAGCCGGCAATTTTACATGCCTTCATTTTGTAGCCTTGCCATAGTTGGCAGGGGTCGGTGTGGCTAGCCTGGGACTCTAGCTTAGTCCAGTACTGTCTTTTGGCATCTTTGATTCCTCCCACAATCCAAAATACATGCAGGTTAGGTACATCGGCCATGTTAAATTCTCCCTCAGTGTACCCGAGCAGTGTGATGGCTAGGGGATTTTCACAATAACTTCACTGCAGTATTAATGTAAGCCTATTTGTGACAAATAAACAAACTTTAACTTTAAGAGTCAACATGTGCTAAATTGTACAATTTTAAAGAGGTTGGCGTGAACGGAGAGGAGGCTCCTGGGACTGCTCGTGCACAAATCTTTGAAAGCGACAGGGCAACGAAGCATAAGGAAACTTGGGACTTTCTAAATAAAGCCATAGAGCATAAAATTCTGATTGGGTAGCAAGGTGGCGCAGTGCCAGGGACCCAGGTTCGATTCCCAGCATGGGATTCTGTGTGGAATTTGCACATTCTCCCCATATTGGAGTGGGTTTTCTCCAGGTGCTCTGGTTTCCTACCACAGTCTAAAAGATGTGCTAGTTAGGTGCATTGGCAATGCTAAACTCTCCCTCAGTGTACCTGAATGGGTGGCAGAATGTGGTGGTAATGGGATTTCCACAGTAACTTCATTGCAGTGTCAATGTAAGCCTACTTGTGACTAATAAATAAAAAACTTTCTATGCTCATCAACAACATTGTAACTAAGGGATTAATTTTCATTTTTAAACCTACATATTTTCTTGAGATGTCAAGTTCTGCTTTTATCTTTGCCCCTCTGATCTTTTTAATTACCACAGCCCCCTCACCACTGCTTTGTCAGCATCTTATGCCACCCAAGCCACCAAGGCCATAAGACTTCTTGACCTCATTAGTCTTGTTTGAAACATGGGCAAGAGTGCTGAATTCCAGATGCGAGGTGAAAGTGATTGCCCTTGGCAGCATTTGACTAATGTAGCATCAAGGAGCCCTGTTAACATTAAAGTCAATGGGAATCAGTGGGGAACTATCCACTGGTTGGAGTCATACCTAGCACAAAATAAAAACGTTTCTGGTTGTTGGAGGCCAATCATCTCATCCCAGGAAGTTTCTGCAGGGGTTCTCCAATGTCCCAAGACCAAACACCTCAACTGCTTCAATGGCCTTCCCTCCATCATAAGGTCAGAAGTGTGAATGGTTGCTGATGACTGCACCGTGTTCAGCATCATTCACAACGTTTCAGATACTGAAGCAGACTGTGTCCATATACAGCAAAACCTGGACAACAGTCACACTTACACTAAGAGGCAAGACGACTGTCACAAACCCAACTGGTGTTAATGGCAAGAGTATCCCAACTTGGAAACGTTAGTTTGTAGTGGTGTATAGTTTTGTCCTTAGAAGTGTTGTAAGGGTCCAGGTGTGATATGCAGTGAGAACAGTAACCAGTCAGCCTTAGTATAACATTTATTAAAGACTATTTATCATATAGAGAAGATTCATATACACGAAGAGGATTATAACAATCTAACATGGTTATAAAGGGTTAATATCGACCAGAAATTGAAATGGATCAGCCATATAAATACTAAGGCTACAAAAGCAGGTCAGAGGCTGGGAATTCTGTGGCAAGTAACTCATCTCCTGACGTTTCTGGTTGTTGATGTTGGAGGCCAATCATCTCATCCCAGGAAGTTTCTGCAGGGGTTCTCCAATGTCCCAAGACCAAACACCTCAACTGCTTCAATGGCCTTCCCTCCATAAAGGTCAGAAGTGTGAATGGTTGCAAGGCAAAAGATAAGAGCAAAATAGAACACACTTCATGTGCCTGGATGAGTGTTGCTCCAAAGTAAAACGATTTTTTTATTCACTGCAGACTTAGTACAGAAAGAGGCCATTCAGCCCATTGAGTCTGCACCAACAACAAATTCACTCTATCCCTATAACCCCACATATTTACCCAGCTAATTCCCTCCAAAACTGGGGCCAATCAATGTAATCCACACTTCTTTGGACTGTGCAAGGAAATCAGAACATCCGGAGGAAACCCATGCAGACACGGGAAGCGTGTGCAGACTCCACACAGACAGTGACCCAAGCCAGGAATTGAACCCAGGTCTTTGGCACTGTGAGGCAGCAGTGAATTGAGCCACTGTGCCAAACCTACTTGTACCAACGTCCTTAGCTAATAGGGCACTAGACTATTTTATTGGAACCAGCCTAAAAGTCTTCGAAAGGTATTTCTGGGGAAGGGGGTCAAATCAGAAGGAAAAGCGGAGAAGCAATAAGATACCTAAAAGCAACACTGATTGGTGCATACGTACCAGTCAGATTTTGACCTCATCATTTACATTCATTTTAGTAATACTGCAACAAAGAAAGTGATATGGTGGTGTGAAAAGGAGGAGGCATAAACTGTTTGAAGAAGAAACAGAGTATGTACGAGTGGCAGAGACACAAAATTGAGCCTAGTGTGGAAAGTCACGCAAGAGGAGGAGAGTAAGAGCAGTGAAAGAGATCCTATCAAGGCAGCAGAAATCTAAAAGTAGGTAAGAAAAAGAAAAAAATGCTTTATGGTGTAAGAGAATCTACTGATCGGAAACAGCTGACATTGTTGGCAAGGGACAGGAAAAAAGGAGACAAATGTATATTACCCTCTGGTGGGGAAAGTGGGCAACAGAAGAAATTGCAACACTAATATGGGACTACAGATTATTTAGCTTTAAGAACTAGCAGATTTAAATGACCTACTTTCAAGCTGTGCGCCAATACCAGCGAAATGTTAATGCAGAAAACTCACATTACAGGACAATTAGTACTAACAATTTTTTCAAAGTCACATTGTTGCACTGGGACACCCCCCAGACCCACATTGTTGAAAAAGAACAATAGCCTATTAACAACAAATAAACATACTTTAATTTCATATTTCCAAATGCCAAACTTAAACATGCATATTTTAATTACAAGTGTCCTGACTTTTCAAATAATATCCTGGCCTAATTGCATCAAATCTATTCAAGAGACTCTTCAACTTTAATTAACAATTTAGAACAACTATATTATGTTACACTGGTGGATGCTTCAAAAAGTTTTAAATGCCTGTCTTCAAAAGAAACCTCAAAGCTTCGCATAGATTTCAGCAGAATACAATCTCAAATTTAAATAAGGCACATAAACCCTTCCCAGTGCTTTCTCAATTTTTCTTAGGTTCTCTTTTTACATTCCCTTAAGGTTTCATCCAAAATGTTGCCTTCAATAAGAGTACATAATGTACTCTATAGTAAAAGGAGTTTTGAAACGAACAGTTCAGATGATCTTTAAACTTAAGTCTTCCATAGGACGAGCTAATATTTAAATCTCATCACTTTGAAGCAACAAAGAATTTTGGCACATTTGCAGGCCAGCCATAGGCTATTATATTAGCAAAGATATTTCTTGTCTGATAATGAGGAGCAATTCACAGGGGTCTTCATATTCTAAAAATTAAAGAAGATTTTTGTTAAAACTAATTTTCCCGTCTGCCTTGCTGTTTAAGGTTAGCAGATATTTGATGCTACTGCTGGCTTACTCATGGTAAGAAGTCTCACAACACCAGGTTAAAGTCCAACAGGTTTATTTGGTAGCAAAAGCCACTAGCTTTTGGAGCACTGCTCTTTTGCCAGGTAAGTCAGAGTTCTGTTCACAAACAAGGCATATAAAAGACAAACACAATTTACAAAATAATAGTTGGAATGCGAGTCTTGAGGTAATCAAGTCTCAAAAGGTACAGACAATGTGAGTGGAGAGAAGGTTAAGCACAGGTTAAAGGAGATGTGTATTGTCTCCAGACAGGACAGTTAGTGAGATTTTGCAAGCCCAGGCAAGTTGTGACGGTTACAGATAGTGTGACATGAACCCAAAATCCTGGTTGAGGCCGTCCTCATGTGTGCAGAACTTGGCTATCAGTTTCTGCTCAGCGACTCTGTGTTGTCGTGTGTTGTGAAGGTCGCCTTGTAGAATGCTTACCCGAAGATCAGAGACCAAATGCCTGTGACTGCTGAAGTGTTCCTCAACAAGAAAAGAACACTTTTGCCTGGTGATTGTCATACGGTGTTCATTCATCCGTTGTGGCATCTGCATGGTCTCCCCAATGTACCATGCCTCGGGACATCCTTTCCTGCAGCACATTAGGTAGACAACATTGGCCTAGTTGCAAGCAAATGTACTGTCTCCCTGGTGGATGGTGTTCTCACATGAGATGATGGCATCCGTGTTGATGATCCAGCATGTCTTGCAGAGACTGCTGTGGCAGGGTTGTGTGGTCACGGTTCTAAAGGCTGGGTAGTTTGCTGCGGACAATGGTCTGTTTGAAGACAAGAAGTGGGAGTGTAGGGATAGCCTTGGCGAGATGTTCATCTTCGTCAATGACATGAAGGGTCTGGAGAAGATGTTGTAGCTTCTCCACTCCGGGGAAGTGCTGGATGGTGAAGGGTACTCTGTCCCAGGTTTGTCTTCTGAGGAGGTCGGTGCAGAGGTCAGTGCGGTACATCAGAAATGTTGATCAATGAGTCGAATGCCACATCCTTGGGTGGGGGGGGCAATAATATTTTCTTTACAGTACATTCAAGGTACTTACTAATTTGCATAAAGCCACAAGATTCCATGGTTTTTGAACAAGCTAAAGTAAACTTCATTATACAGGTTTCAAACATTTCTTTAATTTACAATATTTATTTTATACTAATAGTCAGGGAAGTTATGACGTACGTGTGAATTCACAGGTCAACTGCAATCAGTCACACACACTATGCAATAGATGATGGATGCAACCAAAACAGATTCCATAGATTTCTCAATAACCCACCCAGATGTTTGTCACATTATGAGCCATTGAAACTTAGGGCAGGACTTTCTGGCCTCAAGGCTCGAAATTCCCACCCAAGGGCAACCAATCTTTGCACAGTCCGCCCACACCCACTATAATTCCTGTGGTGAGGGGGAAAACTCCACCTTTCGACTTTCTTACAAGGGTTTCAAATTTCCACACTTGAATATCTTCTCTTCAAAAGACACTCCCATTCTGATGTCTTCAACAATGACCCACTTCGCAGATTTTCGATCTTGCCTGCCAAGATTCCTTCCCTCCGGATCTCCGAGTACACTCAAGCTTCAGCTTCAGCTTCACATTCCATCTACAATCCCAGATCTTCAGCCATGTCAAACACATCACTACTGCTCCAACAAGAGTCTCCAAATTCAGCTGCCTTCTTAGATCTTCAGGGCTCCTCTTCTGCCTGCTTTTCTCAGTCTATAGCTGGCACCTCTTTCTTGGATTCAGGGCCTATTACACTACTTCTTTCTTTAACTTCACTTAGGAACCGATTTCCATCCCCTGGCTTTGCCCTTTATCTGGGGCGAGCTTTTGGAACCTGTCCATGTTCTCCTCCAACATCCTGCTCCCTGGGACACCTACAAGGAGGTGACACTCTTCAGGGCATCTGACCTGCATTTTTGCACCGTTGTTTCTTTTCATCTATGCAGGGATGTCGGGCCAATCCCCAGCCTGAAGAATACAAAAATCTCAAACTACACGTTTGGCCATTTCCCAGCTGGTGCATGCACAGGTTCATCAGAAAGGTAACTATTGCAGTTTAACAGTACCTTGACTTCAAATCCTCTGGTATAAAGGCCAGAATTCTTTACACTTATGATTATTTAATAAAATCTCATGGACAGATATAAAAATCTAAACACATAGACCCTTGAGCTCTAAGGACCACCACTGCATCTAATTTTTCCACAGTTGGTCCAAAATGGGCGGCCTCAATTCCTATATTAAAATCCATTTAAGAACATAAGAACATAAGAAATAGGAGCAGGAGTAGGCCATCTGGCCCTTCGAGCCTGCCCCGCCATTCAATAAGATCATGGCTGATCTGTCGTGGCTCAGTTCCACTTTCCCGCCCTCTCCCCATAACCCTTAATCCCCTCTCTTATCAAAAACCCATCAACCCGCTTCTTAAAAATATTTAGCGAGGCAGCCTCCACCACTTCAACGGGCAGAGAATTCCAGAGATTCACCACCCTTTGAGTGAAGAAGTTCCTCCTCAACTCCGTTCTGAACTGCCCCCCCTTTATCTTGAGGCTGTGCCCCCTAGTCCTACTGTCTTTTTTGAGCGGGAAGAGTCTTTCCACCTCTATCCTATCCATCCCATTCATCATCTTATACGTCTCAATGAGATCTCCCCTCATTCTTCTAAACTCTAACGAGTACAAGCCTAGTTTATTCAGCCTCTCCTCATAGCTCAACCCCCTCAACTCCGGTATCAGCCTAGTAAACCTCCTCTGCACTCCCTCCAAGGCCAAAATATCCTTGCGCAGGTGCGGCGCCCAAAACTGCACACAGTACTCCAGCTGCGGCCTCACCAATGCCCTATACAGCTGCAGCAAGACCTCCCTACTTTTATATTCAATCCCCCTCGCTATGAAGGCCAGCATCCCATTCGCCTTCCTGACCACCTGCTGCACCTGCAGGCTGGGTTTTTGCGACTCATGCACAAGGACCCCGAGGTCCCTCTGCACCGTCGCCTGCTGCAGTTTTTCGCCACGTAAGTAATAGTCCTTCCTACCATTCTTCCTACCAAAGTGGACCACCTCACACTTGCCAACATTAAATTCCATTTGCCATTTCCTGGCCCATTCGCCCAGCCTATCTAGATCCTTCTGCAGACTCTCCACACCCTCCGCACAATTTGCCTTTCCCCCAATCTTGGTGTCATCAGCAAATTTCGACACCCTACACTCGGTTCCCTCCTCCAGATCATCTATATAAATGGTAAATAGCTGAGGCCCCAGCACCGACCCCTGGGGCACCCCACTAGTCACCAACCGCCAATCCGAATAGCACCCATTGACCCCCACTCTCTGCCTCCTATTTGACAACCAATCCTCTATCCACGCTAACACCCTACCCCCAACTCCATGTCCTCTGACCTTCTGCAGTAACCTCTTGTGAGGTACCTTATCAAACGCCTTCTGAAAATCCAGAAAGACCACATCCACCGGCTCTCCTCTATCCACCGCCCTAGACACATCCTCATAGAACTCCAGTAAATTGGTCAGACACGACTTCCCTTTAATGAAACCGTGTTGCGTCTGCCCTATCAAGCAATTCCCTTCAAGATGCCTCGCAATTTCCTCCTTAATGACGGATTCTAACATTTTACCTACCACAGACGTTAAACTAACCGGCCTGTAATTCCCCGCCTTTTGCCTGGCACCCTTCTTAAACAACGGCGTAACATTAGCCGTTTTCCAATCCTCCGGCACTTCCCCGGAATCCAGCGACGTCTGGAAAATAACCACCAAGGCATCCACTATCACCTCCGCCATTTCTTTCAGAACCCTCGGATGCATTCCATCCGGTCCTGGGGACTTGTCCACAATCAGCCCCTCCAGTCTGTCGCGCACCACCTCTCTAGTAACAGTAATGTCATTAAGACCCTCCAGTCCTACCACCTTTCCATCGCTAACACCCGGCAAATTATTCACGTCCTCCTCCGTGAAGACAGAAACAAAAAAGTTATTCAAGACCTTAGCCATATCCCCATCCCCTACCACTAGGTCCCCTTTCTCATCCGCTAAGGGACCAACGTTCACCCTAGCCAGCCTCTTCCTTTTTATATATTTATAAAAACTCTTGCTATCCTTTTTTATATTAAGTGCTAGCCCAGCTTCATAGCTTCTTCTACCCTCCTTTATCAACTTTTTTGTCAATCTTTGTTGACATTTAAACCTTTCCCAATCCTCTTCTCGCCCACTGCTCTTAGCTACTCTAAATTCCTCCGCTTTTAATTTAACACTTTCCTTCACCTCCTTCGTTATCCACGGCTTATTACCTCTCTTCCTACTGTCCTTTTTAACCATCGGAATAAATTTCTGCTGAGCACCAAGAAAGATCTCCTTAAAGATCCTCCACTGCTCCTCAGCAGACCTACCTTCCAACGCGCTCCCCCAGTCCACATTCGCCAATTCTTCTCTCATCCTACCATACTCCCCTCTATTCAAACAAAGGACACGTGTCCGGGAACCCACTTTCTCCTCCTCCATCTGCAACAGAAACTCCACCATACAATGATCACTCTCTCCAAGAGGATCCTTCACCTCAAGGTCCCTAATTCTACCCGCCTCATTACATAGCACCAGATCCAAGATAGCTCGCTCCCTCGTCGGCTCCAACACACACTGTTCCAGGAAACTATCCCGGCAGCATTCCAAGAACTCCTCCTCGAGCCCACCTCGTCCAACATGGGTCGACCAATCAATATGCAGATTGAAATCCCCCATAACTACTGCCGTCCCATTCCTGCACGCCGCACTTATTTGCGCGTTAACAGCCCGCCCCACCTCCAGATCATTATTCGGGGGCCTATAGACGACACCCACCAGCGTCTTCCTCCCTTTGCTGTTCCTAATCTCCACCCACAACGATTCCACTTTCTGCTCTTTGGCTCCGATATCATCCCTTGCTACCACCTTGATGCTGTCCTTAATCAGCAGAGCTACGCCACCCCCTCTTTCCTCCTGCCTATCCTTCCTAAACACTTGATAGCCCTGTACATTCATCTCCCAGTCCCTGTCACCTTGCAGCCACGTCTCTGTAATGGCCACCAGATCGTATCCATTTGTGTCGATCTGCGCCACCAGCTCATCCACTTTATTCCGAATGCTTCGTGCATTCAGATAAAGCGCTTTCATCCCAGCCTTCTTCTGGACCCTATTTGCCGTAACGCCACCACTTGGGACATCCTCAGCCTCTTCCCTTACCTGTACCCTATCCTTAACTGTAGACCTCCTAACATCACCTACCCTCGCACCCTCCCCCCCCCTAATTAGTTTAAAGCCCTGTCTACAGTTCTCTTTACTCGATTCGCCAGCACTCTGGTCCCAGCACGATTCAGACCAACCCCATCCCGCCCGAACAAGTCCCACCTACCCCAATACTGGTGCCAATGCCCCATAAATTCGATCCCATTCCTCCCACACCAATCTCTGAGCCACCCATTCACTTCCTTTATCCTGTCAACCCTACGCCCGTCTGCACTCGGTTCAGGCAGTAGCCCAGAGAAGACCACCTTGTCGGTTCTACTTTTTAATTCCATTCCCAGCTTCTCATACTCCCTCCCCAGATCCTCAGTCCGCACTTTGCCTACGTCGCTGGCACCCACATGTACCACCACAACTGGGTTCTCACCCTCCCACTCCAGATTCCTCTGCAGCCCAGCTGCGACATCCTGTACCCGAGCACCAGGCAGACAACACACCCTTCTGTGCACTTTGTCATTGTGACAAAGGACAGTGTCAATACCCTTCACCCCACTATCTCCAATCACTACTACGTTCCTTTTCCCCTTCTCTTTGCCTATGTCCTGCTGCATCACTGTACCGTGTGCAGTTTGCTCACCAACCTCACCTGCCTCGTCCTCTTCCAGAGTGGAAGCAAGAACCTCAAACCTGTTATGCAGATTAAGAGGCTGAGGCCTCCGCTCCTCACCCCCCTTCCTCCTCCCAGCAGCCCCCTTTTGTTCCTGACCCTTAGATTTAGACAGTCTAGGGGGGGTGGATGTCACTTGCACCCCATTGACAATGACACCCTCTCTCCCCCTGATGAGCCTCAGTGTCTGTAGCTCAGAGGCCAGCTCATCCACCTTGAGCTGGAGCTCCTCCAGCAACCTGCACTTACTGCAGACATGGCCACTTGGCAGCGTATTACTCATTCACTTCATCTATCAATATCTTTTTGTAATTTTTATGCTTTCATCTATATTACTTTCAATATCATAGATTAAGTTAAGCTTATTTATTAGTGACAAGTGAGGCTTACATTAACACTGCAACGAAGTTACTGTGAAATTCCCCTAGTCGCCACACTCCGGCACTTGCTCGGGGTCAATGCACCTAACCAACACATTTATCAGAGAGGAAACCGGAGCACCTGGAGAAAACCCTCAGACACAGGGAGAATGCGCAAACTCCACACAGAGTGACCCAAGTCAGGAATCGAACCGAGGTCCCTGGTGTTGTAAGGCAGCAGTGCTAACCACTATGTCACCATGCCACCCCACAGTGGCAAGCACTGCTGTCTCAGTGCCAGGGAAAGACTTTTAATTTATTAACAATTTTGGACATTTTGAAGTTCATAAAATGGTATGATAACAATTATTTTAAACTGAATAAAAACAAGACAAAAGAACCAGTTACAGACTTTAGGAAACAGCTAGTTCATGATATAGTCCATATGAAGATTCACGATATGGACATTGAAAGAGTTACTAACTACAAGTATCTAAATATTGAAGCAGATGATCGGTTGAATTGGTGGGAGTAGTGAACAAGGTGATAGCCAAGGAAAGAATCCACTCAGAATTCTGACACGTGTCATGAACAATGAGAATCATTTCTTGTTTCAGTAATGCTGTTGGCTGCATCAGGGAAAAGGCTTAAAGTCCTCAGATGCAGGACGAATCAGTTCTTGAACTTGTTTGTCCCTTCTCTATAAGGCTTTCGAGTAGCATTTTAAGAATGGAGATGTGCACTCAAGATAGGTCTCACTGATTAATACATTTTAATCAATTAAAATTATTCCAATCCACTGAAATAAAGTTAAATCTCTAAGAGGGTAATTTTATTTCTTTCTATTGTCATTTTTCATTTATATGTAAATCTTTAATGAATGAACAGTGTCCATTTTCTTATAGACAATGAAGTGAAATTGAAATGGAATATGAGAAAATAACAAAAGACAGGAGTAGGCCATTCAGTTCATCAAATGTATTCTACCATCTAATAAGATCATGGCTGATCTGATACTAACCAGAAATCTGCATCTCACCTGACACCAATAACCTATCACCCCTTTGCTTACCAAGGATGAATCTTCTACCTGAAAAGTATTCAGAGACTCTCTTCCTAAAAAGGTGGTGGAAGTGGAGTTCCAAAGAGCAGTCAGTAAGAGTGGTAAACTTGCCATCCCTTTATCATTGGTTAATAAAATCCAGTGAGTGCATCTATTCTCTTGGATTTTTAAAGCTGTACAAAGGATTCTTATTGTCGATTTCTCCTGCTGCAGAATGCTTAAAGTGCATCAGTCCAATCTGTTATTGGCGGACTACAAAACAGCTTTACTAAATTAACAAATGCTCGATTTGTCTTCAAGTTACTTGATGAAGATTTATGACATTTCTGACTATGAAAATTATTCTGATCAGGGCATGCAAGTGAAGGTAGAGGATGATCATGTGAGATCATCCTCACACATGAAGAGCTAGGGCACAAATCAAAAATAAAAACAGAAAATGCTGGAAATGCTCAGTTGATTCAAATTAGCCACAATGCCATAGAGCAGGAATTCTTGGAGTGTAAACAGGATAGTTTTCGTGACCAGTAAGTGGAGGAACCAACTGGAGAGCATGCCATCTTAGCCTGGATACTGTGTAATGAGAAGGGAATCATTGCCAATCTGTACGAGACTTCTTGGGGATGAGCATGATAGAATTTTGTTTTATCAAGATGGTGAGTGAAGTGGTTGATTCAAGACTAGACAGTTGAATCTTAATAAAGGAAACTGAGAATATGAAGCGCGAGTTGGCCTTGATAGATTGGGCAAGTTATTTAAAGGGAACACAGTGGCTAGACATTGGCAAACATTCAAGGAACGCCTGGGAGAACTGCAACAACTGTTTATTCCTGTCACTTCTTGGCATTTTGGCTAAGATCAAGTGTAGTATTAACATGCTGCACTTGGTTGAAGTCATTAGATTACATTTTAGCTTTATTTGAAGCAATTTTTAAAAGCAGCAGCTCAACCTTTTGGAGATGCAAATACGATCAAGCCTTGGAGGAGGTGCAACACCTACTCCAATCAGTTTGGATCATGTTAATCAAGCCCAAGACAGGAGGCGAGAGCCCTGTCTTGTCAGCTTGGACCGGGAATGTCTCACTTGTTGAGACTGAATTGGACTTGATTGGATTGAATTGGATAAAAAAAAACTTTTTATTCCTTTCTGGCACAAAAGCAAAATGGGTAATGGCCAATCCGTGGCTTACAAAGGAAATTAGAGAGAGTATCCGATCTAAGGAAGAGGCATACAGATTGGCCAAGAAAAACAATAGGTCTGAAGATTGGGAGCAGTTTAGAATTCAGCAAAGGACCACTAAGGGACTGATTAAGAAGGGGAAAATAAAGTACAGAAGTAAGCTTGCAGGAAACAAAGATTGACTCCAAGAGTTTCTATAGATACGTGAAGAGAAAGAGGTTGGTGAAGACAAACGTAGGTCCCCTACAGACAGAAATGGGGGAATGTATAATAGGGAACAAAGAAATGGCCCAGCAACTGAATATATACTTTGGTTCTGTCTTCACAAAACAGGACACAAATCAAATGCCACAAAGGTTGGAGAATGCAAGATTTAGAGAGAGGGAAGAGCTGAGAGCTCTTTATTAGTAGAAAAATATTAGTAGAGAAATGGTGCTGGCAAAGTTGATGGGATTGAAGGCAGATAAATCCCCAGGGCCTGATAATCTACATCCCAGAGTACTTAATGAAGTGGCTCTAGAAATAATGGATGTTTTGGTGGTCATCTTCCAGGGTCCTATAAACTCTGGAACAGCCCCTGCAGATTGGAGGATGGTGAATGTCATTCCAATATTCAAGGAGGAAGGTAGAAAGAAAACAAGAAATTATAGACCAGCAAGCTTAGCATCAGTAGTGGGGAAATTCTCAAATCCAATATCAAGGACTTTACAACAAAGCATTTAGAAAGCAGTGGCAGGATCAGACAGAGTCAGCATGGTTTTATGAAGGGGAAATTATGCTTGACAAATCTGCTGGAATTCTTTGAAGACGTAACTAGTAGAGTTGACAAGGGGAAATCAGTAGATGTGGTATATTTGGATTTTCAGAAAACGTTTGACAAAGGCCCACACAAGAGATTATTGTGCGAGATTAAAGCGAATGGAACTGGAGGGAATGTACTGAGATGGATAGAAAACTGGTTGGCAGAGAAAGAATAGGAATTAATGGGTGCTTTTCAAATTGGCAGGCAGTAACTAGTGGGTGCCACAGGAGTCAATATTGCAACCCCAGCTATTCACAATATATATTAATAATTTGGATGAGGAAACAAATGTAACATCTCAAAGTTTGCAGAGGAAGTTGAGTAGGAAGGGGAACTGTGAAGAGATCCTTCAGAATGATCTGGACAGGTTGGGTAAGTGGACTAATTAATGGTAGATTACTATCTGAATGGCTATTAATTGGGAGTGGGGAGTGTGCAGTGGGACCTGGGTGTCATTGTGTACCAGTCACTGAAGATAAGCATAAAGGCAGCAAATGGCATATTAGCCTTCACTGGTGAGAGGTTTCGAGTACAGGAGCAGGGATGTGCTGTTACAACTATACAGGGCCTTGGTGAAGCCACACCTAGAGTATTGTATGCAGATTTGGTCTCCTTTTCTGAGGAAGGATGTTCTTGCTCTCAAGGGAATGCAGCGTAGGTTTAACAGGCCGATTCCAGGGATGGCGAGACTGACGTATGAGAAAGATTGACTAGGTTAGAATTGTTTTTGCTGGAGTTCGAACAAATGAGGGGGAATCTCAGAGACTTATAAAATTCTAACAGGTCAGGACAGAATAGATGCAGGGAGGATGTTCCCAATGGTGGGGGAGTCCAGATCCAGGGGTCACAGTCTGAGGATTCAGGATGGAGGATTTAGGACAGAGATGAGGAGATATTTCTTCATCCAAAGAGTGGTGAGCCTGTGGAATTCATTACCACAGGAAGTAGTTGATGCCAAAACATTGAATGTTTTGGTGGCTGGGTAAAGCACTTGGGGCAAATGGGATCAAAGGTTACAGAGAAAAAGCAGGATTAGGCTTGGAGTTGGATGATCAGCCATGATCGCGGTGAACGGTGGAGCAGGCTCAAAAGGTCAAATGGCCTCCTCTTGCTCCCATCTTATGTGTTTCCATGTTTCAATAGCACTTGTGCAGAGAGAATGTTTGTTCACATTTCAGTTCAAGGATCCTTATTAGGGGCTCATCAACCATATTTCTCTCTCCACAGATGCTTCCAGACCTGCTGAGTATATGCATCATTATCCTTTCCTTTATTTCAGATTTCCAACACAGTATTTTGCTCTTGAAGTGTAAAACACTGCTTTGGCAATATTTCAACTGGAGCTCTGATGGTGTACCCGTCTGTAGAAAGTCCACTGTTACTTGTATTCATTGCTGTCTTAACCGTCTACTAATTCTTTAGTGGGCCTCAACATAATTTTCCCTTAATTTACATTGAATTTGACAGAAGCATGCGTCAATTTTGCCAGTAAATGCAAACATTCTTTTACTGCCAATGTTTTCACTCTGCCAGTATCAACAATAGCCGTCAATCTTTTCACACTAGTTGGTTCAGTGTTGCCAAAAGGTTTGTTATTGGAGTTGGCAGGCTTGCTATAATCATCTCTTGTTCTGAATAGCGCAGAAACACAATGCAGTTGTTTCTTACAAATGCATCCCGTGAACCGAAGGCTTTGGAAGGAGGTCTTATGGCCCAGTAGTGCTCTTGACTCTCAGCCAGAATGTCCTGGTTCAAATCCTGTGCCAGGACTTGTTGGGCCTGGAAGGAGCATTCATGGCCTGGTTTGAACATGTTGATATTCAGCCTGCCAGTCCTTCCAACACTCCGCCAGCATTCCCCAAAGGAAGATAAAGCGTATAAAGATAAAATACCAAATAAACTTGGCTTTGCAAGTATGGGTAACAAACATTTTACGCAATGATCATTGATAATGAATATACAATTCAATTTTGAAATGTATTTAAAGCCATCAACAGATGTAAACATTTTGTCCTGGGTGTGATAGAATATGGGGTTTCTTGCAGGGATGTACTGAGGGGCACACAATGTTCCAAGTATAAAATTCCAATTTCTAATGTCATCTTTACTTTTGCCAATTTATTTTCCGAGAATGATTTTTTACGGAGTACAGAATTGATCAGTGGTGTTACACAGGAACAGGAGTAGGCCAATCACCCCTTAGTCTATTCTTTCATTCAGTTAGATGATGGCTAATCGATACCTTAGCTCCACCAACCTATCCTGTTGCGCTTACCCCCTTACTTCTCCAACAAAAACCTATCAATTGAGTTTGAATTTCAAATTTTTCAACTGACCTTACCTTAAAATGTTTGAAAGAGTTCCAGATTTCCAATATTTCCTGTGTGAAGAACTCACACTCACCCTTGAGTGGCTGAACTTTGAGGTGATTCCAAACAGTTCTGAACACCCCAGCAGAGAAAATTATTTCTCTCCATCTGTTCCATTTATTACTTTAATCATTTTGTGCACCTTAATTAGATCAATAAACTAATGATACATAAAACACTTAAAATATTGGTGCTGAATAGGACAGTTCAGTGTAGTGTACAAAAGGCATTTGATACCTTGTGCTAACCAATAAAAACTAGTAATTAACAAGCATAAAAACCCAGGTACAACATTTTATTGATAGCAGCAGATATAATGCTTCACATCTATCAAATCTGGGCTTATTTTGGTGATGACACTAAGATGAGTGGGACAGCAAAGTATGCACAGGACACAATCTGCAAAGGGATACAGGTAGTCTAAGTGAGTGGGCAAGGCTCTGGCAAATGGAGTACAACGTTGGTAAATATGATGTCATCCATTTTGCTGCGAGTAACAGCAAAATGGAACATTATTTAAACAGTAAAAAAATTGCAGCACACTGCTGTGCAGAGGAACCTGGGAATCCTTGTGCACAAATTGCAAAAAGTTGGTTTGCAGATGCAGTAGGTAATTAAGGCAATTTTGTCCTTCACTACGAGAGGGATGGAGTTTAAGAACAGCGAGGTTTTGTTGCAGCTCAATAACGTGCTGGTAAAGCCACACCTGGATTACTGTGTACAGTTTTGGTCTTCTTATTTGAGAAAGGATATAATGCACTGAAGGGGCTGCAGAGTAGATTCACGAGGTTAATTCTGAAGTTGAGGGTTGGCTTATGGAGGAGAGACTGAGTAGACTGGGGCAATACTCATTGGAATTCAGAAGAATGAAGGAGGATCTTATAGAAATATATATTATGAATGGAATAGATAAGATAGAAGCAGGGAAGTTGTTTGCACTGGCAGGTGAATCCAAAACTTGGGGGCGTAGCCTCAACATAAGGGGGAGTAGATTTGGGACTGAGTTGAGGAGCAACTTCTTCATCCAAAGGGTTGCAAATCTGTGGAATTCCCTGTCCAGTGAAGCAGCTGAGGCTACCTAATTGAATGCTTTTAAGGCAAAAAGATAGATTTTTGAACAGTAAAGGAACATGGTGAGCAGGTGGTTAAGTGGAGCAGAGTCCATGAAAAAAAAACCATGATTTATTGCATGGTAGAGCAGGCTTGAGAGGCCAAATTGCCTCCTTGTTCTTACTTTGCTCATGAGGCTGGAATGTTTTGCCAATTTTTGGTCATAAAATGTCCAACATTGTGCACGGGGCAGGAGAAGGGTTTGGGAGTTGAGATGGACCATGGTACAGGTTCTAGGACATCTTAAGGCCTGGCAGTGTCTAGCTGCAACATCAGGACAGAATAGATATGGGGCACCCAGCAATGAAATGCATTGTTCCTACTCATGCACTTTCCTACATAAAGTAATTAGAAAAGTTAGAAAACAGCTGTTTATCTGCCATCTAGACCTAGGAACAGTATACTGACAGCAAGGAATAAAAGCCCAAAGTTAAGAATGTTAGTTTTATTTGGAAGGAAATCAAATTCAACTTTTCAGTTCATATTATTAGGGTAAAGTAACTGAAAGTCAGAGCTAAAATTATAAAATGCTGCATTATAGATCAGTTCTGATGCAGGATATGTTTCTGAAAGATCATATCCTGTTCTCTGCCCCCACCCTTTTTACAAATGTTTACTGACCTGCTGCATATTTCCAGTATTTTGTGTTTACATTTTACACCATTGTGGATTATTTCAAGAAGGGAAGTTGGAAAAAATGGCACTAGGCTGCCAAGGTTTAGCGGAGAGAGATAATATTAACAGCTGAAACAATTTGAGCTCAGGTGGACAAAATTATTGGTCCAAGATTGATCAAGGGACTAATTACAGATCTCCAGAGTGAGAAACTCAACAGATACGAAAAAATCCATTTCGCAAGCACCTAGTGCCAATAGTGATATTATTATTCATTTACGGGATGTGGGTAACGTTGGCAAGGTCAACATTTACCCCTAATTTTGCTCAACATGGTTGTAAGTGACCTTGTTAAATCAATGTAGATACACACAATTCTGTTAGGGAGCATGTTCCTGAATCATGGCCCAGTTGACGAACAGCAATATATTTCCAATTCAGCATAGCATGCAACTTCAAGTAGCAGTGTTTCCAACTGCCTGCCATCCTTGGTCATCTAGATGGTAGAGGCCATGGGTTTGAAAGATGTTGCCCAAAGAATCTTGGTGAATTGTTGCAGTGTATCTTGTGGATAGTACAGGTTTGGAGATAAATCTGGATACGTTAGGGAAATCAACCCAATTTGGCAACAATACAAAGTGCAGCAGGTTACATCTAAGCAAAAGGCAAATCCAAGCAATTATAGCTCGTAGCACTGAATTTTCAGAGTTACTGAGAGGCAGATATTGATAATGTGTCTTCACTGAATGAGAATCTCATTCGCATGACTCATTCAGGAAATGGTGCATCAAGTGCTCTGCTGTTTTAACACCAAGAATATAGTTTTTTTTTAAAAAAAACATACAGATCAAAATATACCATTAAAATTGATGTATGCCTTCATTATACTCAATTGCAATGAATGTGGAGCTGTGGTAATCCAGTCAAAAATCACCCAAAGCACATTTTCTCTCACCATTAAATAACGACAGAATGGCTGGAAAATTCCACAGCACCCGAAAAGCTTATTCATAAATTTAATCATGAACAAATCCTCGTGGCTTTTTACGAATTCAGAACTCCATGTTGCAGTTTGTGCATCCAGTTTCTTTATCATTGGATTGTTAAATATGAATATAAATGAGATTCAAGCTATTTAAGATCAGACTTAAAGTTTGTGCCTAGTTTGACTATTGTGCCTATTATAATAAACCACTACAAATATATTCTTGGCTTAAAAGTCAATCTGCATTCAGAAATTTTAACAGTTTGGTGCCACAGAAACAAAATTTTCTTCCTGATTTGAAGATCTCTTTTTTTAAGAACAAAAAGCTCTGAACAATTTAATTCAAATACATTTGGAATACACAATATTCAAGGTGTTCACATTTTGATATGTATTATTTTTAAACTCTTGGGAAACAGGCTTGCACCAGAAAATGCTGTCTGATTTTTTCCCACAGATTCTTAAAGGTTGTTGATTAAAACTACAGAATATCAACATCGTGGGCAGGGTTTCCCCACCCCGTGAGTGGGAAACATGGGCTAGGATTGGTTCCGGGTCTCAAAAGCAGCCCAGGGATAACAGCCAGTGATTTTCATGGAAGCATCCCATTAATTGATCTAGAGATGGGTTTGGTGCCATATGGCTCTTTAGGCTAGATGGATAAAGGACTTTGAGTGGGAGAGGAGTGGCAGACTGCAATCAAAGGTAAGGGAGAGGGCAGGAATGGCTAGAATGTGGCTCAGAATTATGCCAACAGCACGAGTTCAATTCCCATTCTGGCTGGTGTAGAGTTGGGCCCTGCCTCCTTGCCATGCCTGAGTGGAAAATGATAGAACATAGAACATAACAGCGCAGAACAGGCCCTTCGGCCCACGATGTTGCGCCGACCAGTTAAAAAAACAAACCATTACTGGTCAAAAGGAAATGGTCCAGGAGAATGACATCAGCAGCCAACAAGCTAGGGAACGGTCTTCAGACAATGCACTCATGGAAATGAGTGGAAAGAGAACTTTAAAATAGAGAACCTCCTCACCAACTTTTCTAAAAGCTTAGACTACACAACAGACCTTGCACCATAACCACCACTGATGTGGGAACACACTTCTGCAGGCAGGCAGAGTGAGCCTCAAGGCCAGCTACTAAACATGCCCCACTACCTGCGGAAAGCTGAAAAGCAATTGGAAGCCAGCTTTCCCTTAATTGGTCTCAAGAGGCTTTTAATGATCTGTGTCAGGCAGGTACCATTACCACTCCCTGCATTCCAGTCTTCACAAAAATGGCCGACACACAATTGGGGCCAGGAAACTAGCACACTATTCGGCAGGGCTTTAAGCTCCCACCTGCTTACATCTGTGGTGTCAGCAGGGGCTCACATTTCAGCCAATAAGTCTCTTGGCATAGCATCACCACCTTTTGGTTAAGTTACTTTCTATGTATCCACTAACGTGTAGAGTTAAGTGTCTTCCACGATTTTGTTTTCCCTATTTTTGCTCATTTTAGGTTTAGAACTGCTTGTTTTCCTTCCGTTGAATTTGAAAAACAAAAAATGTTTAGTCAAGCTACTCAAATAAATACCCAAAATTGACTCAAAACAACTCCTCCCTCATCAATGATGAAATCTCAAGAGCACATGTTCTCCATCCTGACCCTAACTTCAGGTACAGGTTCGGATACCAAATATAGTGGGTCTCTGAGGCAAAATAGCCTCACATGACATTAAACAATGGTCCAACTATGCACATTTTCATTACACAATGAGGGATTTCTTTGTACAAAATATTCCCCCCCGAACTTTTCTTGTAATGTATCTTGTTTCCGTCTACTTTATCTAGAAGAACATAGGTGCTTCCTATGCACACCATCTAAGCCACTCGATTTTACATATCTCCCTTCAACCTCCTCTGTTCCAGAGAAAACAACTCCAATCTATTTAAATCTTTCCTCAGTTACAATTCCCCATTCCAGGTAACCCCTCAAATTATCTCTGAACCATCTCTCATGCAATCGCATCACTCCTGAAAGAGGTGGCTTGGGGGTGAGGTTGTGGTTACTGTGGTGTTTGCACATTCTCCCTGTGCCTGCATGGGTTTCCTCTGGGTGCTCTAGTTTCCTCCCATAGTCCAAATATGTGTAGGTTAGGTGCATTGGCCATGTTCAATTCTCTGTATACCCGAACAGGCACTGGAGTGTGGCGACTAGGGGATTTACACAATAACTTCATTGCAATGTTAATGTAAGCCTGCTTGTGGCTAATAAATAAATAAATTTTACTCGATAAGGAACCTCAATAGAATAGAGGGGAAGCACCTATTAATATCCTGCCATCAACAGTGACCTGTTCTTGATCTTTCCAGAACTGGCTGGGCCAACATTTTCTGCTTTAATCTCAAACCAACGGTTTTGTGTAAGCAGAGGGCAGAAAAACTAAAGTTGCAGGAAATCAAACATGAACAAGCAAGGCTGGAACCACTCAGCGGGCCTGATAACAGCTGCTAAGAAAGCAACAATTCAGGTCATAAATTCTGATGAATGGTTTGGTGAAGCATCAACATTGGAAAAATTAATTTGCTTCTCCAGTCAGGGCTGCTAAGTGTTTCCTGCGCTTTCTGTTCCTATCCCAGAGGCTCAGTGTTTTCCACTTCTTGCATTCTCAAGCATGCTTCCTGTAATATCAGGACATTAATGCAACTTTCCATTGCATAATTGAAATGATCTGTTGCATAACCCGATGATTCTATTGGTATGCAGTCAGTGTTTAATTTTCTATCCCCCCCCCCCCTTTCTAATTAATTCTATTCATTCATTTAGGCACCTCGTTATTTTTTACTTCTGCAATCCCACCCCAAAGGTTTGACTGTTCGCTTCATAGATACTAACTGACCTGCTGCATACTTCTAGATCTTCCTGTTTTTGTTAAAAACAAATCTATTTCAACTTACAATCATGCACCCTTGAAACTATAGTTTCACATTGTAGAATCCAAACAATTAGTATTCACACCAAACCTCCCACCCACTCCTTGGTCAATGAATAATGCACTACAAGTGTTGCAATAACACTTTAATAGCTAACCTACTCCCATATTTATTCTACAATTAAAATTCCAATTTCTACTTTAGCTTCTGTTCCATGATGCTACAATTTTTCCATTCATCATTAATCTTGGAACCAAGAAAATTCTGAAAGCTACTTCCACAACCAATTAAGACTCCAAGTGTCATTTGTTTCAGCTGAGTGAGGGGCCATCAAAACAAACTGGGTCCAGGTGAGCTCATGGAGTTTAGTAAAATAACACAATCATGACATTGATATTTAATGGTTTAGATTTTGCTACAGAAGTAACTGTATACAGCAGACAGCAATTTTTAACAAGTGGAGATGTGTGTAATTAAGTGTGAAAATCCCAAAGTCGCTCTCAAAGATCTGCTGTCAGAAACTGGGCAAATTTGTTTTGCATTTTGAGATTAATGCTTTGTTTCACAACCTCATTGGGTGGGGAGGGTGCATGTGGTACGGTGGCAATGGGAAAAGTGGAGGGCTCAGTGTATGAACGCCTGTGCCACAAGCCATGCCCTGACAATTCTACCCGATTATACATTTACCTTCTGTTCAACTGACATGTTCCTCTGATCCACTTGTTTCTTTTTGCAAAAATGTACTTTATTCATAAAATATCTGAAAGAATGTTACAAATATTTCAAAACAGCCATCACAAAATGTGCAATAATTTTCAGGCTTCTATATAAATCAAGTTGCACTCACATGCTTCCATAGTCAAAGAAACATTACAGACACTTCAAAACGGTCATTAAAATGGTGCAAAGTTATTTAGTTTTTCGATATAAATCGAGTTGCACTGTTGAGGTGCTTCAATTCAAATGATCCTCTTGGGCCACAGCACTGGACCTATCTCTTGGGAGGTTGAGGTCCAGATTTAGTGCAGCACAGTGGTTAGCACTGCTGCCTCACAGCACCAGGAAACTAAGTTCAATTCCAGCCTTAGGTGAGTGTGTGGAGTTTGCATCTTCTTTCCATGTCTGCATGGGTTTCCTCCCACAATCCAAAAATGTGCAAGTCAGGTGGATTGGCCATGCTTAATTGGCCCTTAGCCAAATTGGTTACATTTGGTTGTGGGATTAGTGGGGTAATATATAGGGATATTGAGTGGTGGGGGTGCTCTGTCGGAGAGTTGGTGCAGACTCAATGAGCCAAATGGCCTCCTTGTGCACTGTAAGAATTCTATGAAATGCAGTTGTGCAAGGCAGTGCACACCAACATAATCCTAACCCCTCTCCATTCAAATAGTTCAACAGCATGAAATTCCTGTACTGACATTACAGATGGAGACTCAGCTCGCCAAAAAACTTGGGACTTGTCCAATCCAGTCTTAGCACCCTTTCAACATAAATCTTAATTATTGCCAAATAACCTCTCAACCATTGATAATTAACTTTTTACAAGGGTGAAGTCAGATTAATTGTTGTTGGAGATATAAAAAGATAAATACTTTACATATTTTTTCCTGTCACTTTCCTCTTAATCCAATCCTTTTCTTTCTATACCCAATCTGAATTTGCACACTATTCTAACTTACACTTCCTGGGTCAGGTTTTGCTCATTAGTCTGATTGGGGATTAAGGCCATACATTTGTTTACCCAGCTCCACAAGTCCCAGGTGCAACTTGCAGCACAAAATCCACAGGAGGTCCAAGCGCAAATCAAATGAATGGCAAAAATCAGGTCTGTTGTGTACATAAGAACATAAGAAATAGGAGCAGGAGTAGGCCATCTAGCCCTGCGAGCCTGCCCCACCATTCAATAAGATCATGGCTGATCTGTCGTGGCTCAGTTCCACATTCCCGCCCTCTCCCCATAACCCTTAATCCCCTCTCTTATCAAAAACCCATCAACCCGCGTCTTAAAAATATTTAGCGAGGTAGCCTCCACCACTTCAACGGGCAGAGAATTCCAGCGATTCACCACCCTTTGAGTGAAGAAGTTCCTCCTCAACTCCGTTCTAAACCGCCCCCCTTTTATCTTGAGGCTGTGCCCCCTAGTCCTATTATCCTTTCTGAGCGGGAAGAGTCTCTCCACCTCTATCCTATCCATCCCATTCATCATCTTATACATCTCAATGAGATCTCCCCTCATTCTTCTAAACTCTAACGAGTACAAGCCTAGTTTATTCAGCCTCTCCTCATAGCTCAACCCCCTCAACTCCGGCATCAGCCTAGTAAACCTCCTCTGCACTCCCTCCAAGGCCAAAATATCCTTGCGTAAGTACGGCGCCCAAAACTGCACAGTACTCCAGCTGCAGCCTCACCAATGCCCTATACAGCCGCAGCAAGACCTCCCTACTTTTATATTCAATCCCCCTCGCTATGAAGGCCAGCATCCCATTCGCCTTCCTGACCACCTGCTGCACCTGCAAGCTGGGTTTTTGCGACTCATGCACAAGGACCCCGAGGTCCCTCTGCACCGTCGCCTGCTGCAGTTTTTCGCCACGTAAGTAATAATCCTTCCTACCATTATTCCTACCAAAGTGGACCACCTCGCACTTGCCAACATTAAATTCCATTTGCCAGTTCCTGGCCCATTCACCCAGCCTACCTAGATCCTTCTGCAGACTCTCCACACCCTCCGCACAATTTGCCGTTCCACCAATCTTGGTGTCATCAGCAAATTTCGACACCATACACTCGGTTCCCTCCTCCAGATCATCTAATATAAATGGTAAACAGCTGAGGCCCCAGCACCGACCCCTGGGGCACTCCGCTAGTCACCATCCGCCAATCCGAATAGCACCCATTGACCCCCACTCTCTGCCTCCTATTTGACAACCAATCCTCTATCCACGCTAACACCCTACCCCCAACTCCATGTCCCCTGACCTTCTGCAATAACCTCGTGAGGTACCTTGTCAAACGCCTTCTGAAAATCAAGACCGACCACATCCACTGGCTCTCCTCTATCCACCGCCCTAGACACATCCTCATAGAACTCCAGTAAATTTGTCAGACACGACTTCCCTTTAACGAAACCGTGCTGCGTCTGCTCTATCAAGCAATTCCCCGCAAGATGCCTCGCTATTTCCTCCTTGATGACGGATTCTAACATTTTACCTACAACAGACGTTAAACTAACCGGCCTATAATTCCCTGCCTTTTGCCTGCCACCCTTCTTAAACAACGGCGTAACATTAGCCGTTATCCAATCTTCCGGCACTTCCCCGGAATCCAGCGACGTCTGGAAAATAACCAAGGCATCCACTATCACCTCCGCCATTTCTTTCAGAACCCTCGGATGCATTCCATCCGGTCCTGGCGACTTGTCCACAATCAGCCCCTCCAGTCTGTCGAGCACTGCCTCTCTAGTAACAGTAATGTCATTAAGACCCTCCAGTCCTACCACCTTTCCATCTCTAACACCCGGCAAATTATTCACGTCCTCCTCCGTGAAGACAGAAACAAAAAAGTTATTCAAGACCTTAGCCATATCCCCATCCCCTACCACTAAGTTCCCCTTCTCATCCTCTAAGGGACCAACGTTCACCCTAGCCAGCCTCTTCCTTTTTATATATTTATAAAAACTCTTGCTATCCTTTTTTATATTAAGCGCTAGCCCAGCTTCATAGTTTCTCCTACCCTTCTTTATCAACTTTTGTCAATCTTTGTTGACATTTAAACCTCTCCCAATCCTCTTCTCGCCCACTACTCTTAGCTACTCTAAACGCCTCCGCTTTTAATTTAACACTTTCCTTCACCTCCTTCGTTATCCACGGCTTATTACCTCTCCTCCTATGGTCCTTTTTCACCATCGGAACAAATTTCTGCTGAGCACCAAGAAAGATCTCCTTAAAGATCCTCCACTGCTCCTCAGCAGACCTACCTTCCAACGCGCTCCCCTAGTCCACATTCGCCAATTCTTCTCTCATCCTACCGTACTCCCCTCTGTTCAATCAAAGGACAAGTGTCCGGGAACGCACTTTCTCCTCCTCCATCTGCACCAGAAACTCCACCATACAATGATCACTCTCCCCAAGAGGATCCTTCACCGCAAGGTCCCTAATTCTACCTGCCTCATAACATAACACCAGATCCAAGATAGCTCACTCACTCGTCGGCTCCAACACACTGTTCAAGGAAACTATTCCGGCAGCATTCCAAGAACTCCTCCTCGAGCCCACCGCGTCCAACATGGGTCGACCAATCAATATGTAGATTGAAATCCCCCATAACTACGGCCGTCCCATTCCTGCCCGCCCCACCTCCAGATCATTATTCGGGGGCCTATAACGACACCCACCAGCGTCTTTCTCCCTTTGCTGTTCCTAATCTCTACCCACAACGATTCCACTTTCTGCTCCTTGGCTCCAATATAATCCCTTGCTACCACCCTGATGCTATCCTTAATCAGCAGAGCTACGCTCCCCCTTTTTCCTCCCGCCTATCCTTCCTAAACACTTGATACCCCTGGACATTCAGCTCCCAGTCCCTGTCACCTTGCAGCCACGTCTCTGTAACGGCCACCAGATCATATCCATTTGTGCCGATCTGCGCCACCAGCTCATCCACTTTATTCCGAACGCTTTGTGCATTCAGATAAAGTGCCTTCATCCCAGCCTTCACCTGGGCCCTATTTGCCGTAACGCCACCAACCATACTCACGCCCCCTACTCCCTTTATTATTGGGACATCCTCGGCCTCTTCCCTTACCTGTACCCTCTCCTTAACTTTAGACCCCGTAATGTCACCTACCCTCGCACCACACACACACACCCACCCCCCCCCCAATTAGTTTAAAGCCCTGTCTACAGTCCTCTTTACTCGATTCGCCAGCACTCTGGTCCCAGCACGGTTCAGACCAACCCCATCCCGCCCGAACAGGTCCCACCTACCCCAATACTGGTGCCAATGCCCCATAAATTCAAACCCATTCCTCCCACACCAATCCCTGAGCCACCCATTCACTTCCTTAATCCTGTCAACCCTACGCCCGTCTGCACTCGGTTCAGGCAGTAGCCCAGAGATAACCACCTTGTTGGTTCTACTTTTTAATACCATTCCCAGCTTTTCATACTCCCTCCCCAGATCCTCAGTTCGCATTTTGCCTACGTCGTTGGCACCCACATGTACCACAACGACTGGATTCTCACCCTCCCACTCCAGGTTCCTCTGCAGCCCAGATGCGACATTCCGGACCCGAGCACCAGGCAGACAACACACCCTTCTGTGCACTTTGTCATTGTGACAAAGGACAGTGTCAATACCCTTCACCCCACTATCTCCAATCACTACTACGTTCCTTTTCACCTTCTCTTTGCCTATGTCCTGCTGCATCACTGTACCATGTACAGTTTGCTCACCAACCTCACCTCCCTCGTCCTCATCCAGACTGGAAGCAAGAACCTCAAACCTGTTATGCAGATTGAGAGGCTGAGGCCTCCGCTCCCCACCCTCCTTCCTCCTCTCAGCAGCCCCCTCTTGTTCCTGACCCTTAGAGTTAGCCAGTCTAGGGGGGGTGGATGTCACTTGCACCCCATTGACAATGGCACCCTCTCTCCCCCTGATGAGCCTCAGTGTCTGTAGCTCAGAGGCCAGCTCATCTACCTTGAGCTGGAGCTCCTCCAGCAACCTGCACTTACTGCAGACATGGTCACTGGGAAGGACCCTGGGGTCCACCAGCTCCCACATCATACAGAAACAACACATCACATGCCCCTCCATTATTCACTGTAGTAGTATTGAAAATTTCCTCACGAACTCACCTGGCCCTTTTTCTCTCCAGCCCTTTTGATATTAAGCCCTAATAGCTCACTCTGCTTCCCCCTCACTCCACTGTCTATACCAGGCCTCCTTTTAAACCTGGCACTGATTTAAAGCTTGCTGGCCCACAACTCCCTTCTAACCACCCCCTCAAAATTCTTAAAGCGGTAAATACAAAAAGCCCACAAAAATGCTTTTAAATGATTTAAACAGTTCTACAAGGTACAAAGTGCTTTAAACTTATTTAAACAGGTTTTTAAACAAGTAATTTCTTATCTCTCTCTCTGCTCCTTCACTCGTCTGCTCCAGCAAATAGTGTATTCGTAACACATGCCATTGCTTTCTTCAGTGTATTTTTTCATACTCATCTCACTGCATACTTAGCCTTTCAAGAAGCTATCAAGTCGGAAAATTAATAAAAGTTCATCTGTGAGAAGCATACTAGATAGTAAAAGTTACAGGTAAACACATGTAAAGGGCCAACATCAAGAAAAAGAGAGAGCTGCCTTAGAGGTGGAAAGAAATATAAAGTCCATGAGGGGAACAAAGAGAATATTGGCAAAGTGAGAAGTTACAGAAAAAACACATCTCTTTTACACGTGTAGTAAGAGAGAAGTGATTAATGAGGCTGTAAAATTGAGGGGCAATTTAACATTTAATCAGATAGATGGAAAATGCCACAATAAATTATCTTTCCTCTCACTCAATTTTCTAGTGAGGAAATTAATGAACTAATAAAAGAAAACATTACGTTCACATATGCTAGCCTGGAGTTCTCTCTTTGGGTGCAATCAGGAAATTGTGCCCAGAATCTACGACGAAGCAAGGAGTTGGAATTTTACCTCAGCCAAGTAAGTTTCAACACAATTTATAAAACGGAAGTCTCAGTGCAAAATTGTTCATAAAACAGCACAATCCGGCTATGTAATCGAAATCTAATTGGAACGGAGGTATTGGATTCTAGAAAATGGCTGCAATCAAACATGTCTGATTATTAAAATGTAATAGCTTTTAGTAAATTTTGAATATTCCATTGCTGTTCTTAAAATCAAAATCTTAAATGTTTGCAACAGTACAGTAAGAACTACAAAGGGAGTTCAACTTTTAATACATTTTCTATAGATCATTAACAGTTGCAGACTTAAGTTTTGTGCAACAAATTTGTTTTGCATCTTAAGAGCTTACTGCCTTGTTTCATAGTCTCATTGGTAGGGGAAGGTGAGAATGGCTGGGTGGCATGGGAGCAGTGGAGGACTCATTATGTGAAAGCTTATGCCACAAGCCATGCCCTGACAGCTCTGCCCTATTAAATGCTTACCTCCTGCATAACTGACATGTTCCTCTGATGCTTTTGTCCCATTGCACTGAACCCTTCGCCTGGGATATGGAGATTCATACAACTGCAAATGTACATGGCATTGCACATCTGAACCACTCTTTGGGAAATATGGGCTTTTCAGCAGCCAAATTGCTCCCTTAATGACCTATCTGCTGGACGCATGGGCAAGATGTGCAAGGAGGCCCATCTTTGACTATGCCACATAGAGCAATGTCACGAGCACACCAGCAGAAAACATAGCCTGTCGTCAATACGTTATTGGCAAGTTTCCCAAGTTTGCAGGATATTGAGTAATTTTGCACAACAAAAGCATCTTAACATCCATCAAGGAGTTGTGTGTCAATTTGGAGTATTTGCAGGCGGCAGAGATGAGAACATAGAACAACTACAGCACAAACAGGCCCCTCGGCCCACAAGTTGCGCCGATGATGTCCATACCTACTAGGCTTAACTATAACCCTCAATTCTATTAAGTTCCATGTACTCATCCAGAAGTGTCTTGAAAGACCCTATCAAATTTGCCTCCGCCACCACCGACAGCAGCCGATTCCACTCACCCACCACCCTCGAGTGAAAAACTTACCCCTGATATCTCCTCTGTACCTACTCCCCAGCACCTTAAACCTGTGTCCTCTCATAGCAATCATTCCAGCCCTTGAAAAAGCCTCTGAGAATCCACTTGATCTATACCTCTCAACATCTTATACATTTCTATCAGGTCACCTCTCATTCTTCATCTCTTTAAAAGAGAAAAGACCAAGCTCCCTCAACCTATCCTCATAAGGCATGCCACCCAATCCAGGCAACATCCTTGTAAATCTCCTCTGCACCCTTTCTATAGCTTCCACATCCTTCCTGAAATGAGGCGACCAGAATTGAGCACAATATTCCAAGGGAAGTCTGACTAGGGTCTTATAAAGCTCCAACATTATCTCCCGACTCCTAAACTCAGTCCCTCGATCGATGAAGGCCAGTACACCATATGCCTTCTTAACCACATCCTCTTCCCGCGAGGCCAATTTAAGAGTCCTATGGACCCAGACACCAAAGGTCCTTCTGATCCTCTACACTGCTAAGAGTCTTACCCTTGATATTATACTCCTTCATTCCATTTGACCTGCCAAAATGGACCACTACACATTTATCCGGGTTGAAGTCAATCTGCCACTTCTCCACCCAGCCTTGCATCCTACCTATGTCACGCTGCAACTTCTGACATCCCTCCAAACTATCCACAACACCACCAACCTTCGTGTCATCAGCAAACTTACCAACCCATCCCTCCACACTTCCTCATCCAGCTCATTTAATGAAAATTATAAACAGCAAGGGTCTCCGAACAGATCCCTGGGACACTCCAGTGGTGACCGACCTTCATGCAGAAGACGACCCATCTACAACCGTTCTCTGCCTTCTGCGGGCAAGCCAGTTCTGGATCCACAAGGTGAAAGCCCCTTGGATCCCATGCCCTCTCACTTGCTCAAGAAGTCTTGCATGGGGGACCTTATTGAACACCTTGCTGAAGTCCATATAAATCACATCTACTGCTCTTCCTTCGTCAATGTATTTAGTCACATTTTCAAAGAACTCAACCAGGCTCGTAAGGCATAATCTGCCTTTCACAAAGCCGCGCTGACTACTATTGAGCATACTAAACTTCTCCAAATGTTCATAAATCCTGTCCCTCAGAATCTTCCCCAAGTACCAACCACTGAGGTTAGGCTCACTGGTCGGTAATTTCCTGGGCTATCCCTATTCCCTTTCTTGAGTATGGGAACCACATTCGCAATCCTCCAATCCTCTGGAACCTTTCCCATCTCCATCGACGACGCAAAGATCACCAGAGGTTATGCAATCTCTTCCCTGGCCTCCCACAGTAACCTGGGGTACATCCCATCCAGTCCCGACGGTTTATCTGTCTTGATGTTATTCAAAACTTCCAACACATCCTCTTTCTTAATATACTCAATCTTTTCAGTCCGCCACAAGCCTGCAGTACAACCATCCAGATCTTTTTCAACCGTGAATACTAAGGTAAAGTATTCATTAAACATCTCTGCTATTTCTACCAGTTCTGTACAAACTTTCCCACCTTCACATTTTATAGTTCCTATTCCTTCACATCTCATCCTTTTACTCTTCACATATTTGTAGAATGCCTTAGGGTGCTCCTTAATTTTACCTGCCAAAGCCTTCTCATGACCCCTTCTGGCTCTCCTAATTTCCTTCTCAAGTTCCTTCCTATAAGCCATATACTCCTCTAGATCCCCAACATCTCCTAGCTCTCTGAACCTTTTGTATGCTTTACTTTTCTTTTTGACTAGGTTCATTACAACTTTTGTGCACCACGGTTCCTGTAACCTACCAAAACCTCCCAGTCTCATTGGAACATTGTCTAGAGTTCTGCACGACAAACATTCCTTGAAAATCTGCCACCTTACTTCGGTACTTTTTCCTGAGAACACCTCCTTCCAATTTACTCATCTAATTTCCTTCCTGATGGCTTCATATTTCCCCTTAGTCCAGATAAACACTTTCCTAACTTGCCTGATCCTATCTCTTTCCAATGCTAGCATAAAGGAGATAGAGTGAAGATCACTATCCCCAAGATGTTCTCCCACAGAGATCCGACACCTGTCCAGGTTCACTAGTCAGTACCAGATCGAGTAAGCTTCTCCTCTTGTAGGCTTATTCACACTGCATCAGGAAACCCTCCTGAACACACCTAACAAACTCCCAACCCGCCCCCCCCCCCCCAAACCCCTTACCCTAAGGATATTCCAATCGATGTTTGGGAAATTAAAGTCTCCCATCACAACTCTTATTACTACATCTGTCCAGGATCTGTTTCCCTATCTGCTCCTCAACATCCATTACTATTGGGTGGCCCACAGAAAACACCCAGCAAAGTTACAGATCATTTCCTGTTCTGAACTTCCACCCACAGAGGCTCCGCAGACAATGCGTCCATCTTCTCTACAGCCATGACACTATCCCTGATCAATAGTGCCACTCCCTCCCTGTCCTGAAACATATGAAACCCGGCACCTGAACTATCTAGTCCTGTCCCTGAGACATCCAAGTCTCTGTAATGGCCACCACATCACCATTTCCAAGCAGCGATCCACACTCCAAGCTCATCCACTTTATTCACCACACTCCTGGCATTAAAATAGACATCTCAAACGTTCAGTCTGAGCACTCCCCTTCTCCATCACCCATCTATTCTCCCTCTTACACTGTCTACAATCCTTCTCTGTTTGCAAGCTAACCTCATTGCTCCCAGTCACCTCATCTTGATTCCCTCCCGACCTTTCCAGTTTAAAGTCTCCCCAGTAGCCTTAGCTAACTTTCCCGCCAGGATATCGGTCCCCTTGCAATTCAAGTGCCACCCATCTTTTTTGTACTGTTCACACCTGCCCCAAAAGAGGTCCCAATGATCCAAGAACTTGAATCCCTGCCCCCTGCTCCAGTCCATCAGCCATGCATTCATCCTCCACCTCATTCCATTCCTGCCCTCACTTTCCCGTGGCACAGGCAGCAATCCCGAGATTGCTGCCTTTGTGTTCCTCCTTCTCAACTGCCTACCTAACTCCCTATATTCTCTTTTCATGACCCCTTCCCTCTTCCTACCTATGTCAGTGGTACCAAAATGTACCACTACCTCTGGCTCCTCTCCCTCCCACCTCAGGATTTCTGGGATGCAACCAGAGACATCCTGGATCCATGAGCTTCATGTTAGGGGGATAGAATCTTGTCCTTTCATATTTCTGTTTCCAAAGGAAGCATGTCCTGTCAATTGCTACAAAAACAAATTTGGAAGACAGCAACCTGATCAAAGATCAAAGCTTTGAACTTTGCTCCCCATGTTATATATCAAATTGGATATTGTCCAGGCCACACAACTTGCTAAATGCTGTCCCATACTGCCCTGACCTACTACCTGGAATGGTCCACATCCGTTGAAGTTTAGAGTAATGGTTATCGCCATCTTCACAGTAAAGGCTCGGGTGCTTGTAGACTGAGTCTCAAGACTATTTGATAACAATTCACAGCCATCTGATAACACATTTAATGGACTACAGGCAGTGCACACCCCGATCCACAAACATCTCATAACTAATGAGGCCCTGTACACTTTGCGGCTAGCATTCCTATAGGTGAGGTGCAAACCTTTCCCTGTGGCAGTTTAACACTTTGCACCGTAGTATCCAGAACTCCACTGGATCTCCTTTCAGCATTGGGAAGAAGTGTCACAGCCAAAAAAAAGCCATCCTTCAAGCCTTTGTAGTTCAGTGATGGTCTGTTAATTTGTGCTGCACTCATGTGCCCAAGCTGCCAGTACACCAGTGAATCCTGCACAATGTAACAAACTACATTGTTGGTATGGTGAGGGTAGGAGGTGGCAAACAGGTGCAATTGGCAGAAACGCATATTTTGGTGTTAGATATGGCAGAAATTGCACACAAGAGCTTGTTTGAACACAAGCGTCAATTGACGTGCAAAAGATCACAGAATCGAGTGTATTATAGTTATGAGGTTAATCATTATACCAAATTTCCACAATCTATTAAACCACTTAATTGGTGATTACTTATTACATTTTTTTTAAAAAAAACTAATTGCGTTTATCTGGGCACAAACTGGGGGGAACTCCTGGCCACCATAACATAATCCTTGGAACCTATCACTTTATTTTAAGGAATAGTTTCTGTGGCACAGATCCAATGTCATGGCAGAGTTTCCCCATTAATAACCTTATAGACAGCTTTTAGTTGCAATACACTGTCATGTCAAACAAAGGCATATGTTCCCAACTTAAGGTATAAACTTAATTAAATGTGAGCTCTTTGAAATTGGCCATTTTTAAAAAAAGAAATTCAATGTCCTGCAAAGGTGGCCACAGCTCAGATATTTGGTTTGTGAATTCAGAAACAACCTCACTGCCTCATAAGACAAAAGAATACATTCCAGACTAATTGGTGTCAACGTCTCATCCTGAGTTTTATTTTGTTTTTATTCCAATTCAATCAAATCAAACCCAATTCAAAGTCTCAACAAGTTGAGACATTCTCGATCCAGGCTGACAAGACAGGGCTCTCACCTCCTGTTTCGGGCTTGATCTACATGATCCAAGCTGATTGGAGTAGGTATAGCTCCTCCAAAGCTTGATCTTATTTGCATCTTAGCCAAAAGGCCAAGATGCTGCTTTTAAAAACTGCTTCAGAAGACATTCCTGAACTGAACAGACTTCTTCTGAAACCATCTCAGAATCAATATCTTTAAACAATAAATCAGGATGTGGCTAATCAACCCAACCGAGGTCACTGCCATATTTGGAAAAATAACAAATTGTAAGCGGTCACATGGTAAGGCAGCCATATTTATCCCTTTGTAACCTTAGTGTTGACTACAGGAAGAGACAGCAACAGCAGAAAGACCAACATCTATGCCTTAAGAATTACTAAGACCTCCAAACTTATTCATTTTCAGACCATCCAACATAGCAAGTTGACCACCAGGTAACACGGCAACAAGCAACTAACTTTGTGATCTGCAGAAAATCCATCCCTTCAAGAGAAGCTGGAACAACTTTTGTATTTCAAAAATAAAACTTTATTTTGAAGGCTTCCCATCAATAACATATCTGGATTTTGACAAACTATCAGAAAATGTTTTGAAAGAATTTACTTTTTGAACAAAATTCCCTCAACTCAAATTATGATCTCCAGTTGAGAAGACAGTACATCTCACTCCTTTGCCAATGTTGGTCCTCAACTGGAGGTGCACAAGACCTACCCATGTTTATTCTGCTTTCAAACTCTTTCTTCCTTGCTGTGGAAATCTACTGCCTCCAGTCAATCCATTCATCCACCAATACAAGTGCCACTAGCACTAAAAATGTGTCTTTGCAAGCAAGATAAGAAAATCAAATCACTGGACTTCATTGTGCAATAATGCACAACATCAATATGACCCAAGTTAAATAGTTAAGTAAATCAATACACAATAAAAATTTACAATAATCTGCAATATTTATTCTCTGTACAAAGCAATTCTATTTTTTTTGAATGGTCATTCTTCCCACCATTATACAGCAACACAGGGCAAGGTGACTCTTCATATAAACTTTTCTTTATTTATATTTTGCTAAACAAACTGAAATTACTGTAGATGAAGCAAGACTGTCTTTCAATGAAACTGTATACAAAAGATGCAAAACAATTCAGGGTGCATTTATACCACATCAAATGAAAGGAATGAATTGCTCCTAAGCTTTCTTGGGGTTTGGTGAGCTGATTTACTTTTTGCGAGAATGGATCTTCCTGGTTTTTAAATCACTCGAGGTCTGTTATGTCACAGCACCACAGATATGCATAGCACCATCCTGAGGTTCAGGGATCAGGCACTTGTAAGCACAAAAGTTTATCAGCAATGGAAATTATTTTATTCACCATCATTGGGCAAGATGCTCACACTTTCCCCTAGGGAGAAAGTTCTAGCCTGGCCTTTCTCCAAGGTGTGCCTTTGAACCTGAACTGTAGAAAAGAGTTTGACATGTCAAGTCCAGCACAATGCACTCGAGATCACTAGCATCAAATGCTACAATATTCTTGTTGGTGCGTAAATGCACCATGTCCAGGAATATATTTTGCACTTATAAATGCACTAAGGTTCAAATATTCCACATTAATAAGTTTTGTTTCCAGTGAGATTTCATACTTTATAGTTTTCTTAATTTACCAAATGTGAAATCTGAATAGAAATGTAACTTGTATACATACTTCTGAAGTGGTTTCTTGATGCACTCAGTAACAGCCCCTCCTCCAAAACCATTTCAGTTTGGCAACATGGGGTAAGCTTCTAAATGGCACACTTTACATCATGTAGTTATACCTGTCAGATTTCTAAAGTAGTACTGTTTTTATTTTTTAGGGTCTAAATTGCAGCATCGGAAAGTTACATATCAATCATGTGGGTTATTTCTTGCGTGACTGTCTTTTTCCACCAAAATAACACAAGGTCACATTACGTCGTGCAACAGTTTAAAAAGTGAACATCCGGGTAAAAAAAACTTGGTTGGAATGATACTCACCAAAGACAAAATAAAATGGCAATATTAGATGTTGACAACTACAAAATTAACAAGTTCAGCATTTTCAAGCACAATATAGCAGAGAGTTATTTGAATTGTGGGAAGTTAGAAAGAATCACTGTAGCTCAGATGACAATCAAAATCAAATATCTGCATCACATGAATATTAATACTTATACTTGCTTTATAATTAAGATTAATAATTTTTCATTTATTCAAAATAGTAAAAACACTTATCAGATAGCGATTAATAAACATCATGAGGTTAACGATAAGTCCACAAAGAAATGAAGCTCTAACTATGCTTTGTGACTCCAAGTGGCATGAATGTTAATGAATATTGTTTTGAATAACTGTCACATGTATTGGGTGATACAGTGAAAAGTATTGTTTCTTGAGCACTCTACAGACAAAGCACATCATTCATAGAAAAGGAATAGATAGGGTGCAGTATGTAGTATTAGTCATAGCTAGGGTACAGAGAAAGATCAACTTAACATAAGGTAGGGCCATTCAAAAGCACGAAGGCAGCAGGGAAGAAGCTGTTATAAAGCAATGAAATTAGCCTTTTAAGAAATCAATACAGCAAAAAACTTTCAACACTTGAAGTCTGCTTTTTTTTTTACTTCATAAGCTATTTTACCTAATTCCACCTTCTGTATACACTAATACTCCTCAAACTGCAATATTCCTCTTCAAACCATTTATTCGCTTGTCAGATATGCAGATACTTCCATTGTTGTGGCAAAAACGCCAATAAACTTAGCGTTATCTATGTAAACAAGTATTTTCCAACATTTACTTCATTTTGTGATTACGTTTGTGCATTCAAGTAAAATTTCACCTAACACTGGAGCAATAAAACTCTATTTTGTTGACATGTTGCAGGCCACAATCAGTTTACACCTCAACTATATCAGTTCCAGCGAAATTAGCCCTAACCCCTTTCATCTCTTTTCATAATACTCATCCCTGATAAATCCCAGAGCAGCCATCTTAATTACTGAAAAATTCAGCATGTCCACTACGATTCACACCAATTTTTACAAACGCACCACAGAAAGTATTCTTTCTGGTTGCATCACAGCTTGGTATGGCTCCTGCTCTGTCCAACACCACAACAAACTACAAAGGGTCGTGAACGAAACCCAGTCCATCATGCAAACGAGCCTCCCATCCATTGACTCCATCTACATTCCCCATTGCCTCAGAAAGCAGTCAGCATAATCAAACATCCCATGCACCCCGGACATACGCTCTTCCACCTTCTTCTGTCGGGAAAAAAAAATACAAAAGTCTGAAAACACATACCAAGAACAGCTTCTTCCTGTTGTCATTAGACTTCTGAATGGTCCTATCATATATTAAACTGGTCTTCTTCTTCACCCTACCTGTAATGCAACATGTTCTGCACCCTATCCTTTTCCTTTTTCCCCTGTGCACTTTACGAACAGTATGTTTTGCCCATATAGTGTGCAAGAAACAAAACTTCACACTGTATCCTAGTATACATGACAATAATAAATCAAATTCAGTACTTTTTCCATTATGTTCATAAATTCCTACAACGGAACTCCTAAAACCACACAGAACACCTTACACATGTACTTATTAGTTACATCCTTAGACAATAACAGGTAAAGGAACATTAGGGGCGGCGATAGCCTAGCGGTGTTATTGCTAGGCTATTAATCCAGAAATTCAGTAAATGTTCTGGGGGCTGGGTTCAAATACTGCCATGGCAGATGGTAGAATTTGAATTCAATAAAAATATCTGGAATTAAGAATCTACTGATACCATGAAACCATTCTTAATTGTCGGAAAAATCCATCTGGTTCACTAATGTCCTTTGGGGAAGGAAATCTGCTGTCTTTACCTTGTCTGGCCTACATGGCTCCGGAGCCACAGCAATGTGGTTAACTCTCAACTGCCCTCTGAAATGGCCTAGCAAGCCACTCAGTTCAAGGGCAATTAGGGATGGGCAATAAATGCTGGCCAGCCAGCGATGCCCATGTCCCATGAATGAATGAGAAACGGTCTAGCAGACATACAAATAGATAAGTGATAGCATTGATTACTCAATAGAAAGAACATTCTTATATATATATATATGTAGTTCATTGCAAAATAAGACTTACCTCAAATACAAAGAGAATGGAGTCCAGCTCCTCCCTCTGTGACTTATTCCCTAAAACCATCCCAGAAAAAAAAAAGTAGTGATTTTTTTCCATTTTCAAGCACAACATGCACAAGAGTCATCTGAATTGTGGTAAACATTTCAAATGTGATTAGAAAATATATCACAGCACTTCAGATGACTCTGAAAATCAAAACAATATGTCTTCATCATATTAACATTAAGATTCACATTTGCTTTGTAACTAACAGTTATTTCAATATACATTTAAAATAGTAAAAAACTTCCCAGATGAGGGAATTCATAATGAAGATTACACAAATAATCGTTTTATAGTGAATAACTTGAGCATCGTTTAAAAAAAAGGACAGATCAAAGCTTTATCTTGCACTCCTGCAAAAATACCAACACAAGGAACAAACAACAATTTTTACTGTACAAGTACAGTATGGATGCGGGGGGAATTTGTAAAATGTGTGTTGGAAGGGTCCTTGGAGCAGTACGTAACTAGCCCGACTAGGGAGGGGGCTATACTGAATTTAGTGTTGGGTAATGAGCCAGGGCAGGTGGCTGAGGTTGCAGTAGGCGAACATGTGGCTAACAGTGACCATAAGTCTGTCTATTTTAGGATAAAAATGGAAAGGGATGAGTGCCGACCGAAGGGGAGGGTGCTGAACTGGGGGTAGGTGAGCTATAGCCAGATTAGGAGGGAGCTGAAGGACACCGATTGGGAGGGGTTGTTAGCGGGCAAGTCCACGGTTGCTAAGTGGGAGGCTTTCAAGGGCAAACTGATAATGTTGCAGGAAAGGCATGTGCCAGCAAAGAGGAAGGATAGGAAAGGCAGGATTAGAGAGCCGTGGATTACAGGGGGTATTGAAGACTTGGTCAGGAAGAAGAGAGAGGCATATGTTAGGTCGAAACAACTGGGAACAGAGAGAGCGCTGGAGGAATAGAGAGAGTAGGAGAGAGCTTAAAAGGGGAGTTAGAAGGGTAAAAAGAGGGCATGAAATGGCTTTGGCTGATAGGATTAAGAAAAATCCAAAGGCATTTTACTCTTATATCAGCAACAAGAGAGTGGTTAGAGGGAAAATTGGTCCTCTTAGGGACAAAGGAGGGGAGCTATGCATCGAGTCTGAGGGAATGGGGGAGATCCTGAATGAATACTTTGCGTCGGTATTCACAAAGGAGAGGGGTTTGGTGTCTTGTAATGTCTTGGAGGAGGGAGCTGTAGATCATTTGAAGGAAATATCCATTACGAGGGAGGAAGTGCTAGGGTTTTTAGGTAGCATAAAAATGGATAAAGCTCCGGGGCCTGATGGTATTTATCCCAGGCTGCTTAGGGAGGTGAAAGATGAAATTGCTGGGCCTCTGACGCAAATCTTTGTCTCTTCTTTGGACAGGTGAGGTCCCAGAGGATTGGAGGGTAGCTAATGTGGTACCGCTGTTTAAAAAGGGCAGTAGGGATAACCCTGGTAATTGTAGACCAGTGAGTTTGACATCGGTGGTAGGAAAATTATTGGAAAAAATTCTTAGAGATAGGATGTATAAGCATTTGGAGCGTTGCGATCTGATTAGGGAAACGCAACATGGCTTTGTTCAGGGGAAGCCTTGCCTTACAAATCTGGTAGAATTTTTTGAGGAGGTGACAAAAACGGTTGACGATGGGCGAGCCGTTGATGTTGTCTATGTGGATTTCAGTAAGGCGTTTGACAAAGTCCCTCACGGTAGGCTGGTAGAAAAAGTTAAGGCACATGGGATACAAGGACAGGTAGCTAGATGGATTGAAAACTGGCTGGGCAACAGGAGACAGTAGTAGTGGAAGGGTCGTTTTCTGGCTGGAGGTCAGTCACCAGTGGTGTGCCGCAGGGCTCAGTACTGGGACCTCTTCTCTTTGTAATATATATAAACGACTTGGAAGAGGGCGTACGTGGTGTGATCAGCAAGTTTGCAGATGACACCAAGATGGCAGGTTTGGCAGATACTGAGGCGGATTGTCAGGTGACACAGCAAGATATAGATAGGTTGGTATACTGGGCAGATAGATGGCAGATGGAATTTAATCCTGACAAATGCGAGGTGATGCATTTTGGAAGGAATAATGCAGGGAGGAGTTACATGATAAAAGGTAGACTGATTAAGAGTATAGAAACGCAGGGGAACCTGGGAGTGCAAGTGCACAAGTCTCTGAAGGTGTCAACACAGGTAGAGAAGGTTGTGAAGAAAGCTTATGGAATGCTAGTCTTTATAGGAAGGGGTATAGAGTATAAGAGCTGTCATCTAATGCTTCAGTTATACAGAACGTTGGTTAGACCGCATTTGGAGTACTGTGTCCAGTTCTGGTCACCTTACTACCAGAAGGACGTGGAGACCCTGGAGAGAGTGCAGAGGAGGTTTACCAGGATGCTGCCTGGTATGGAAGGACTGAGTTATGAGGAAGGATTGGAAAAACTGGGGCTCTTCTCCTTAGAAAGACAGAGATTAAGGGGGGATCTGATAGAGGTGTATAAAATAATGAAGGGAATAGATAGAGTCAACAGTGGCAGGCTTTTCCCTAGATTGGGGACAAATATTACAGAGGTCACGATCTAAGGGTGAGGGGGGAGAAGTATAATTTGGATACTAGAGGGAGGTTTTTCACGCAGAGGGCCGTGGGGGTATGGAATGCGCTACCAAGTAAGGTGGTGAAGGCAGGCACGCTGGACTTGTTTAAGGTTTACTTAGATAGGCACAGGAGTGAAACAGGGATGGAGGGTTATAGAAGACGGTATTAAAAAGGGTCAGAGCCTTGGGACAACACTGGAAATGTAATATTACATGTCAATGTTTTGTCTCTTTCAATCCACAGGTGTCGGTCCACCTTGTTGTCAAACGAGGGGCATGCACACGATGGGTCGTGCATGGGCTGCTCTTGGAGGTTTTGAGAGAGGCCTAATGCTACGTGTCGTTGTGTGTGCTTAATCCTGGACCAGCAGACAGGCACCACAACAGCTCAGTGACTATCACTGCTAGCTGTGCAGATACATGGATTTGGGCCTGTGTCTGTGGGAGTTTGCGCATTCTCCGTGGTTGCGTGGGTTTCCTCCGGGTGCTCCGGTTTCCTCCCACACCCCAAAGATGTGCTCTTAGGCTGATTGGTGTACCAAATTGATCCTACACTATTCTCCCCTGAATCTAGCTACATTAGGGGTACCACCCACACACACGGGGCAGGGTAGGTGTAGGAAAATGCTCTGTTGAAATGGCGGCGCGGGCTCGTTGGGCCAAAGGGCCCGTTTCCCATGCTGGGTTGTTCTTTGTTCTTTGAGAAGAGAATGCTGTGGATTTTGATGGGTAGAAGTGTTGCCAAGGAGAGTGCCTCAACCAGAGTCCACCTGCTAACCAATCAGCACTCTCCTCCTCTTATACTGGTATTCTGGGGAAGTATTCTAATGAGTACATGGCCAAAAAGCTTTAACATCTTTCTTTTTTGTTAAGTACAATGGAGCTTAATGATAAGTTCACAAAGGAATAAACTCTGAGTAGGCCATATGACTCTCAATGAAATGGCATAAATTTTTATTTAGTTTGAAACATGGAAGTTACTTCCATCTTATGTACAACACTTCATATTGAGCTACAATCCACAAATGGCATGGCAACCTCTTCATGACACTAAATCTGCTTTTCCAAAAGCTTGACAGACAAGAGACAGTGTTAAAATATTTGCGCATCACTCAAGTTTAAATTAGCAACAGGTTAAAAAAATAAGATCACCATCCAGCAGAGAGGTATTGGTTCAGTACAAAATTAGGGTGTGCACTTAAAAAGCAGAAGTTCCACTTGTGCGGTTAAACAAACCTAGCCAAAAGTAAGAGTGTGTTACTCTAAAAGGAAAAGCTCATACACATGCATGAATTAAATACCAGAAACCAAGCAGACTGGCAGAACTATAGAATCATAGAAGCCCTACAGTGCAGAAAGAGGCCATTTGGCACACTGAGTCTGCACCAACCACAATCCCACCCAAGCCCTACCCCATATCCACCAACTAATCCTTCTAACCGACACACTAAGTGTAGGACACTAAGGGGCAACTTTAGCATGGCCAATCAACCTAACCAGCACATCTTTGGACTATAAAAAGTACCAAATAGGTAGAAAGAGAAAAACAAGTAAAGAACTGAAGTAGGGAAAGGGTTAATGGATTTTGTACCTAGAATATGTCACAAACATAACCTTTCATCATAATTGATCTTCTCAAGCTCCTGGCATTAATAAGTTATTTGTTCATGTGTTACATGCTTTAACTCTCATTTTTATAAAGACATAGTTTAATATGGCTGTTATTTTGTAGACTTTGCAAATCTTACCTATGTGTGTTAGTTGGACATAGTTACACAGATGGTAGTTTACGATACCAGCTTTTGACAGCTGCTGATGGCAGATCGTGATACCGGCTTTTAACAGGAAGAGTCCTGCTGGGACAGTCGCAATTGCACAAGTAACTTCAAAGACAGGGATGCCAGTACTGCTGCAGAAAGGTTTTGAATCGTGACTGTGTATCATAACTGCAGCTGCCAGCTAGACTGTGAATCGTGATTAAATCTGGAGCTGTATCACGACCAAGGAAGACCCGGAGTTCTGGCCGGAATGGAAAACTTGGAATCATGATTGACACTAAGACTCATGATGTATAAATGCCCACTTGTGTTTGTGTTCTGAGAAGTCTGTAGTCCTACTTCTCCCAAAATTCTGGAATAAACCCCAGAGTTTTGAAATAAAAACCACTGTATTTTGACACACTAACAGTCTGAGGTATTATTTTACCTACAACAGAACTGCTAGGGATTTCAAAGTTAACAGTAAAAGTAGTCAAAGTTTTATGAAGGGCAAGTCATGTCTGATTAATCCAGTTGAATCTTTTAAGGAGATCACTAGCATAGGTCTATGGTTATCATCTATATGTACTTCTAGCAGGCATCAAACAAGACTCCGGATAATTAATTAACAAAGATGGAAATGAATGGAATTGGGATGTAATCAATGTCTTTTTATATTTCTTTCCGATTTTCTGCTCCCAAACCATGTAATTTAGTGTGGTTCCAAGGTTTGAATCACCTGTAACCTTGGACATAAAATTCTCCTTTATCTAAGTAATTTTGAAATTAGTGAAAAGCTGAAGGCCCAGATTCTTAGGGAACATCACATCACATCCCACGAATCAGAAAACATTCCACTTATCTGTCTTCCAAGTTTTTCTAGGTAAAACTGTGGCATACTGAGCATGATTTGTAAAACATGAGGCTTTCCACTTTGGGTCTGCGAAATATAAAGTGCAACATTTTCTTGATGGAAATATTCTAGGAACAAAGATTGTGCTCAGCTATACATCACAAAATGATAATGCACAAGTAGAAAAACTAATATTAAAGGCTAATGGAATACTGGCCCTCTTGAGATAAAGTGAGGAAGTCCAGCTTTAATTATATAGGACACTTTGGTCAGTCCCCAGCTGGCATATTGCATTCAGTTTTACCCACTGAACCTAGGAATAAGGTTAGGCCAGCATTCATTGTCCATCCCTAACTACCCTTGAGAAGATGATAATGAACTGCTTTCTTGCACTGCCACAATCCAAGTGGTGTAGGTACACCTGCAGTGCTGTTAGGGAGTGAATTCAAAGATTTTGACCTCCTGACAGCAAAAGAACAGCAACATGTTTCTAAGTCAGAATGGTGAGTGGCTCGAAGAGGAACTTCCAGGTTGTGGTTTTCCCATGTATCTGTTGCACTTGTCCTTCTAAATGGTAACAGTCATGGGTTTGGAAAGTGCTGTCTAAACTGCCTTGGCGAGTTCCTGCAGTACATCTTGCAGATGATACACAGTGCTGCTACTGGACATCTGTGGTGCAGGACATGAATGCTTGTGGAAGGGAGGCTGGATCTGTTTCAAGTCTACCCCATTTAGCACGGTGGTCATATCTCACAAACGATGAAAGGTACTCTCAATGTGAAGACTGGACTTTGCAGTGGTCAGTCCTACAGATACTGTCATACAGAGATGCATCTGGTGGTGAGAAGGTCAAGTATGCCTTTTCCTCTTGATGGTTCCCTCACCACCTGCCACAGACCCAGTCTAGCAACTATGTCCCTTAGAATTTGACCAGCTCGCACAGTAAGGATGGCTCGATAGCACCACTAATAATGGACACTGACGACCTCACCCCAAAATACATTCTGCACACATGCCACCATCTTATGTTTCCTCCAAGTGGTGTTTAATATATAGGGGTATTGATTGATTAGCAATGGGGGGGGATGGTTTGAGTAATCAGCAGGAGGTCTCCTTGCCCATGTTTTACTTGATGCCATGAGACTTCATGGGGTCCAGTGGTGATGTTGAAGACTTCCAGGGCAACTCCCTCAAATGTGTATCACTGTGCCACCACCTCTGCTGAATATGTCCTGCCAGTGGGAAATAGTCATACTGATAGGATCCTATCTTATAGACAATGTTTCTTAACTAGTCTGTGAGATAGCTCTCCTAATGTTGGCACAAATCACCAGATGTTAGTAAGAAGGACTTTCAGTCAACAGGGTTGGGTTTGCCAGGGTCAGTTTCGGTGTGTAGGTTGATGTCAGGTGGTCTGCCTGTTGGTATTAAAGGAGCTACAACACAGACTCAGCAGAATGCCACGGCTAAAATAATTAAATTACAAGAATATATTGCACAATCTTGGCTTGTTTCCCTGGAGTTTAAAAGGGTTGAGTGATGATCTTATCAAGGTGTCCAAAGTGATAAAGACAGAAAAGGCTGCATAGACAAATTATTTCCCATGACTGGGGAAGCCAGAAGTGATATATCAACAAATTAGCACCGAGTAACATGGAGTGTAATGAAGCAGCATGTTTCCCCATGCAAACAATAGTGGAAATCTGGAATTCTGTGCTCCAAAGTAGCTGTGGACTTGTGCTCAACTGAAATGTTTAAATCTGAGACTGCAGATTTGGGTTAAGTAAGGATTTCAAGGAATATGGAGTCAGGTGGATAAATGGAGTTAAAGTACTGAACAGCCACAAATTCACTCTCAAAATGATGCAAGGCACAGCTTTGTTCCTATGCTCTTATATTCTAGCCAAATTTTAATCATAAGTTAGATTTTTTGCACTCAGATTTTTAACCTGCAAGTTTCTTTAAGTGCAAACCAATAACAGTACGATGAGGGCAACGTGATGTATGTCATCTTAGTGAAGAAGGGGACCAACTCTGCCTCCTTAACTAACGAGATTTAAAAACTGAGAAAGGAACAGGAATGATGGAGATGGAAATGGTGTGAATTGGAGACAAATTAGGTACAAAAAGAGAACTTTTGAGTGGAAAGACAGGCAGGAAGCAATTGGACTAAGGGAGAGAAAAGAGACTGAAAAGAAAACTTAAACATTAAAAATTTGAACTCTTTTTGAAATCTGGAAGAACTGACTACATGCAAGAATGAGAGTGAATAATTTAAATTGTTCCATTTCTGGGTCAATAGCTTGATTCGCACTACATCCATAACTGTCATGTCAATAAAAAGCAAACATTCCATTCCAAACACAACATTCTATCATGAGTTTAATGCGTAATTAAGGTGCAAGTCTGATAAATTCTTTAAAATAACAGGGGGAAGCCAAGATGCCACCTACATGAAGCAAATGGCACAGCAACATAAACCAACCATGAAGTTTGAGAGATTCATAACTCTCAGTATATCTCAATCTTCTAAACTTGCTGGCCAATTGGCACACTAATAACGGTATGCATCATTAACATTCCGTTCTTTTCTCAACAAGTTCGAACGCAGTACTTTTCCTCAGACCATACATGGCCTTTAAAGAGTGCACAGAACATTGGCAGCCTTGCCGTGGAGTATCAAAGTCAAGCGTTTTGGAGCATAAACCAGAAGTACTCAAATTACTGAGGCACTAGTGCATAAATACATAAAGTTCAAATAATACACTAAGTTGTTAATAGATTAAGTGTAGAGAATTCAGCATTTAAGAGAAAGTGCGTGACTGAGCAGTTAAGTACTTCTTTGTAAATATATATATATAAAGCAGATGACAACTTAGTCAACATTCTTACCTTTTTGTTTTAAACTACTTTCCAGTGTGAATAAATTTTCAAAGAATATAAAATAAATCTGAGAGTAGTTGGTTTCAAAGAATTGCTTCAGTTCACTTCTTTCCAAAATATCTGCAATATTAAAAAAAAGACCTGGGTTTTATTGAACATGGACATCTGAGCATGTATAACCAGTTAAACAAAGGTTATTGAAAAGGCATTTATAGTGTCGGGATACACTGCCAGGGCAAATGGATACAAAACAAGAAAACGGAATAAGACCTTCGTGAGGATTCAGAATGCTGTGTTCAGAATTAGTCCAGAGGTTCAAGGATGGACCACTAGATTAATTACTATTTGTCATAATAGACTTTATAAACACAAAAACATTTTAAGGGAAATTTGATTGATACCTTTAAAAATTGTAAACATTACACACAATCAATTTGGTTAGACTATTTGGGTTTAAAAGGTCAGAAAGGACAATGAACAGGAGTATAAGTGATATACGTAGGACAAAATGTCAGGAACTGCTTCTTTTCACAAAGTCATTGATCAATGGAACATCTAAGAGAGCTAGATGATCTCCTGAATGTAAACCAACATTGCTATATATCGAAGCAAAATGCATGTTCAGAGTACATATCTTTCAAGTACCTTGGCTGCCTGGAAATTTGTTTGATCGTTGTCAAAAATCAAAAAGGCATTTTCCAAAGTTGCTTTTCCCAAATTGGCCTACTTTTTCTTTTTTTTGCCTCTCGTTAGAGATTTGTATGATCAGCTAATTACAAACAGCGAGGAGAGCTATAAAAACATATACAAAACCACATGGGACAGTCTGTCTCTCCCTGACCTTCATTTACATATGCTCACATGAAATGTCTAAAGAATGCAAGGGCAGAAAATAATACATCTCATTCAAAAAAGGATGGGGATAAAACAGGAATTATGGAAAGGTTAACCTTAAAATTGTAGATAAACTAAAGTTCATGTAATACAGTAAAAGTAAAGATTTTAAAAACACAGGCTCATCAGGGACAATATGCTTGATTGATTCAAATTTACCAAAACTTTCAAAAAAGTGTGGTGTTTGTGAATTTTCAGAAGTATAACACAAGAAAATCATCGCAAAAATTAAGTTACGTGACATCCAAAGTAATGCAATTAGGTTGCCTTAGCCATCCAATAAGTAGAAGTAGGAAGTCGTAAACTGTTTTCCAGATTGATATGCGATCCTGAATTTAAGCTGGGGGTTCTTCTGATGCAATATCCTACTGACGTGTAAAGTTGTCCAAATTCAGGAAATAGAACCGTGAAAAGATGCTTAGCTTAGAGAGTTATTTTGTGATTCAAATACATGGATCTTTAAAATATCTTTAAGGTGGTAAAGGCCACAAAACAATGCAAATAGCATTCTGGGTTTTCTATATGGGGCACCAAATTTGAAAGAAATCTCAACACCAGATTGAAGTCCAACAAGTTTATTTGTAGCAAACGCCCCAAACTTTCAGAACACATTGTTCCAAAATCTTTGGGCATTTGCTACAAATAAATTAGTTTGACTTTAAGCTGGTGTTGTGAAATTTCTTTGTTTTACCCCAGTCCAACGCCAGCATCTCCACATCATGAGCACCAAATGTGTGCTGAACATTGGTTAAGCCAGAGTTGCATTATTATATTATCATCCTGTTACAGGAAGGATTTTAGACCATAAAAAAGGGAAGTGGAAGTTTCCACCAGAAGAAAGGTTGAAGGGAATCATTACAACAGACAGGTTAGGTTAAATGGACAAAATAGTGGCTTTAAAATTAGGAAATATTTTAATAGATTAATTTGGGCTTCCACGAGTTTGAGAATCTGTAACAAGTGGGCATAGACTCAACGATCAATATTAGAACGCAGGGAGAGTTATAGAAAATGCTTTCTTACTGAGAATTACAATATGCAAATCTTTATAACTGTTAACGACATACATCAATTGAAAAAGAATTAAGGGAGATCTTAATAATGAATATAAGAAAATGCTGCAGTGTGCAGAAAAATAAGCCTAGATCACCTCAGCAAAAGGAGCTGGTAAAGACAAAATGCTATTGCAATTTCTGTAAATCTACACATAGCTGGATGCCTTCAGGGTAGATCAGGTCCTCAAAAATGTTGATGATGCAAATGCAACTTCGAATCACTGATGGGTAAAAGCTAAGAGATCTGCCACAAAACCTTAACTATCAATTAGCATGGCATGAAACTCAATGACGCCATAAGGTTTCATATGCAGTATAACGTGCAAGTTTAATTACAAATTCATAGAACAATTTTGTTTGAAAGGAGCCATTAATAATGGTTGAAATCTTATACAACACAACACTGCATTGTTAAATTATGCAAAATGGTTCTTAACTTTAAGTTTTGGGCATCTCACACCAACTTATGGTAAAGGCCATAAGTAATATAGTCCTGGTCTCCTTGCTATATTTTGTTGCATCTGTACAAGTCCCTCCTATCTAGTTAACGTTTTGAAGAAATGAATTTCACTGGTTAAAAATTGTGTAAATACAAATGCTCTGGCCCACATTCATACCCATGTGATTCATAAACAAAACCATCAGCATTCACATGTACTGTTGATGCAATTTTTAAAACTCTGGCCCTGTTATAGACCAGTCTTAAGGGGAGGGCAGGGGTAGCTTCATTTTGTTACATATTCCACCATAAGTTTATATGGCATACCGCAATTGTCATAAAGTTGGGGACCACTTGCAATGCTGTTACTTGAATCATAACATCTAGATCTGTGTTTGCAGTTTGAGTTATGTGCAAACTTATGGAAATACCGATTAAATTTTACACCCAAACAGCTATGAAAAACAAACATGTACACTCCTGACCTACCTATTCAGTACGCTGCAGAATTTAAGGTGACAATAGAATCAAAATATTTTCCGCAAACATGCCCATTGGGAACAATTAAGAAACTAACCAAAATGTTACTGTTCCTCTGGAATATTTTGAAATGAAGTGTGTGACATTTCCAGAGCCATGTGACCTGTATTCTCTTTACATACAATAAGCAGGTACACAATGGGATAAACTCAGCCTTTTAATGGGGAAAGCACAGAGGGCATTCTTTGATCTAGGTCTAATACTTAGAGGATAATCTTGCATTTTTAATTACATAATTTCTATAATCCTAAACACAACATCTTACCATCAAAGTACAAATGTGTTTTTCTAATGAACAAAGTATTGTGAAATACATTTTCGTACTATACATTGCTTTGTGCAACCGTCACAAACATTTTTGAATCAAGCATAGAAGTGTTCTAAATATGTGTCAGAATCAAATCGTCACATCAAATATTATAATTTGCCTGACCTTCCCACACAAAAACTAGACAAATTTTGTGCCTAGAAAATCCACCAACTGTGCCAAGTGTCAATAAGAAAAATAAATTGGACCAGGCTACAATGATAAATCATAAATTAAAGAGACTAGCATGTAATACCCTTAATTAACCTGACCCAATTAATGGTTCTTCATTTCTTGATGTGATTAATTATTGACTGCTTGAAAGGACAAATTAATAGGTATCTACTGTGATGCTGCACATTGGGAAAGAAGATCAAGTGCAACCCCCAGATGATTCGTGGCAGGTGGTAGGGATAACTGAATAAAGCAGACAAATTTCAGCACATATTTTAAAGTCATATATTCTGAAAGTATTATTTATAGTTAAGTAGCAATTTGGGCTGTCCAAAGAAGTGGGATCCAGAGCACAGGATTTACTTCCTTTCCTTCATTGCTGCTGCTTTGTCTCATCATCAACATGTTGGGACTCAAAGCGTGATGCAGATTAATAGTCAAGCTGTCACCATTCAACCAATTGGCTGCCCAGTCATTAAGGTCAATACGATCTACACTTAGAGTTTCAGTGTGTCTTTGAAGCATTTTCTTTGGTGTCACAATACTTGATACCAAGCCACGTTAGGCCATTTAGGTCAGATGACAAAAATCTTAGTCAAACAAATAGGTTTTAAAGAACAGCTTCAAAAGGTGGTGAGGGAGATTGAAAGGCAAATAAGTTTAAGTAGGGAATTCCACAGCTTTGGATAAGGTGGCTGAAAGTTTCAATGCAGGCATCAGAGTTTTCGATCAGCTCAAGTTTACAGAGAATGCAAAGATAAGGGGCTGGCCAGGAAAATATTAGTCTGCAGGTAACAAAGGCATGGATTTGAGTTTCAACAACAGAGTGGAGGAGTTGGTTGTTAGCAGGTGGAAGCAAACAGCGTTGATGAATGTTTGACCACGACTCCATCAGGAGCAAACAGAACTTTAACAGACAAATGGAGAGTCCACTATTGCACTTTACCCCAATTACATTGTGTGTATTTCAGATGTATGCAATGTCTAAGTAACCCACTAGGAGAATAAAGCCACATGTTTCCACAACTTTAAATAGACAAAATGAACTTTCCTATACAAAGTCAGGAAAGTAAAACAATTTACACCATCTTATACTCTAAAATTCAGAATTAATATTAACAGAAAAACTGCATTTGAACACACTACGCTGCACATTAAATGGCAGATGTGACCACGACAAATCCCATGGATTTTTCAATGGCCCACTCAGATGTCAATGACCAGAGTCACAAAATCACTATCGAGAGATTTTAACTTTTCACTTTCAAGGATCTTTTTCCTTAAGAACCTCTGACTTGAACTGCCTCAGGACTACGGACCATCAGGCAGCGTAATCTTTTTTCCTGAGACTGTGTTCCAAAGGATTCACAAAGCAACACTCCCACCCTAATCACCAGCAAAATTCAAACTCTTTCGCAGATCACTATCTTCACGAAATAGACACTGCTCTGGATTTCTCAGAATTCCGGTGTCCCGGTTGCAATGCGCAATAAACAGCTCCCAGGGCTTCTCAGAGCCCCAACTGTCTGATAATGCACTAGTGACCTTCTACCTTCTCAGTTCCCCAAGATGAATTTTGAGCTCCAACTACCTGGAGTTTGCACACAGCAGCACCTTTCTGGTATCTAGCCTCTGCCCTTGTTGCAAGATGTCTCAGCACAAACACACAAATTGAAAGCAGAGAACCTTCAGCTCTATTCATCTAGATTATGATATAGATTGCTCTGGTATACACTCAAACTGACCTCCAAGCCCACCTGTTATTTTATTGTTCCATCTCTTCTAGTTGACATCAACATAACTCCAAAAGTTTAAGTGCAATAGACTCTGAGCTGTTTGTTACATTTATCCCATTTCTACAATTAAACTTAAATCTTCCCTAAACTAAACATTAACTCTAAAATAGTAACATGAGGCATGAACCAGATATTCATCACACCACATAAATGCGGGAGGCAGGATCCAATCCAACTCCCAGCCGGACAGAAATCTTGCAGTGCGAAACAACTCCAGGAAACCATCCCATTTGTTTTTTTTCTAAGCAAGGTTACAGAAAGCTGCCAGCAACTGTGATAATGCACTAACATGAGTCAACTTCAGGAGCAGTGGAGGGATTATTGGAGACATTCTAAAAATCGAAAGCATCTGCAATCACCTACAGAACTTAAAAATAATACATCAATATAATGTGAATAGAAATCCTAAAGTGTACTCCTGTAGATGCTGTATGTAAATCAGCAACATACAATATGTTACCTGGAAACAATTGACAAAGACACAAGCCAATGCAAAATACAAAAGACCTACCATGACTTTGATATTGTTCTTAAAAATTTGCACTTATAAAAGTACCTTTAAAAATGTTTTAAGCTTCAGAGAGATCCAATCGGATGAAAACGAAAATCGCAAAGGAAACCCAAAGCTGTGTCAAGAGTTGAGTTTTAAGAACAGTTTTAAAGGGCAAGGTGAACAGAAGGTTTAAGGAGGGATGAAAGTTAACAGGATTATTGGAGTCAGGGATGTAAGAACAGAAGGCCAGAGGCAGATGATCAAGCTTCGGAGAGGACTGCTGGATTTACAGAAGCTAAAGAGATAGATGGGAACATAGTCCTGGAGGGATTTAAATATGAGGATTGGAATTTTAAAATTGGGGTACCTAAACACAAACGTCACCAAGGTCAGGAAGATAGCGGAGTAGGACCTGGTGCGGGGAAAAAGTACAGGCAGCAGAATTTTGAATAAGCTGAAGTGTACAGCAAGTGGAGAATGGAAGGCCAGCCAGAAGAACCTTGGAACAGTTGATTCTAGAAATGGCAATGGGAAGGTTGAGGATTTCAATGATAATGTGGACTAAAGCCAAGGATATGGAAATAAGTTTATTTATTAGTGTCACAAGTAGGCTTACATTAACACTGCAATGAAGCCACTATGAAAATGCCTTGTTGCTACACTCTAGCACCTGTTCGGGTATGCAAAGGGAGAATTTAGCATGGTCAATGCACCTAAGCAGCATGCCTTTCGGACCATGGGAGGAAACCAGAACCACCGGAGGTAACTCATGCAGACACAGGAGGACGTGCAGACACCACATAGAAAATAGCCCTAGCCAGGAGTTATACCTGAGTCTCTGGCACTGTGAGGCAGTAGTGAACTCTTCCACTGTACCATCGTGCAGCCCCAGAGCTAGAATAGCCCTTGTGATGCAAATAGATAACCCGAGATGCAAATAATATGGAGTCAGAGGTTCAGCCGGAGGTCAAATAGCAGGCCTAGCTTACAGTCACTGCGATTTTAAATCTTTAACTGCAGATCACAAAATGGAATTATCTCACAGCCAATAGAAAAAAAGGGAATCTGCAGCTTTTGGACAGATATTTGATACATGTTCATCACATCCTCTTAGGGTATAGGGAGCGATTCACAGTATCCAGCAAGCAGCATTAACATTTGCTTGTGCAATGTCCTGAAAATGCTAAAATATTCCACAGGGCGTTACTAAAAGAAAAAATTAACACCAAACAGGATTAAAACAAGAACAATTCTGAACTCTGCACTAGAAGCTAGTTGTTTTTAATGACAACTGGTGTGACATACAAGTATAACAGAGCATAGGTGAGGGTAACATTGTCTTGGATGACCTGGAGTTTGCACCTAGGTGTGTAGTAATGAACAGCAAATGAGAAGACTTCGTGACAGCGTAAATAGAGTTTCAGACAGGGTGGAGTGAGCAATATTTTACAGGTGTAAACTAATTCAACTTGCCTTCGATTGCACACGCATGCAAACTGCAAGGAAAAGTGTATACGGCTAATTGAATCTTTTAAGTAACAGCTTGAGAATCATGGTCAGACTCCAAAGTCTCTCTGCATTACGAGGTCAAGGTCCAACTTGCATTCAAAAAATTAGGCTTGCCTAATGGTTGGAATGCTATACTTAACCAGTGGGCAGACACCTGGTGCCAGCTTTTGATTAATGGTTTGAGGCCTGCTTCAAACTTTGTGTAAATTCCTTGGATATAATTTTCAAGCTTGCACCAGATATTTCTCACACTTTGGCACCAAAGTAATGTGATCTAAATGCAGTCTATATCTGGACACTTACTACAGCTTTCTAATTGAAAATAACATATACCCTTTTCTAGTCTTCTGTTAACAGAGTCAGAGTCATTCTCCAGATCGCAAGTAAATGGTTGCAATTAATGAATCAACTTTTTTTTGAAAAAACAAAATTAATAGCAGGAATTAGTTTCAAGTAAAACAGATATTAAGGATCTATATAGTATTTACAGTAGAGGAATAGGCGATTCCACCCTACCACTGTATGCCAGTGTTTATGTTCCACACAAGCTGCCTCCCACCATCTTCATCCATTCCAATCAGCACATCCTTCCATTCTTTAAGCTTCATGTACTTATTAAGCTCTCTCAAATACACTACTACTGGAGTACAATCATTATACTATCAACTATTCCTTAGGATACTGTGTTGCATATTCTCACCACTTCTTAGATAGGAGGTTTTTACTAATTTCCTTTTTGGATTAATTACAGACTACCTTTTATTTATGGCCACTAATTCTGTCTCCCTAGCAAAAAACCCTCCAAGTCTACATTATCAAAACCTCTCAATGAGGTCACCTCTTAGTCTTAGCTTCTCTGGGGTAACAGCTACTTCAATCTTTGCTCATTAGGGTAGCACAGTAGTTACCATTGCTGCCTCACAGCACCAGGGACCCGGGTTTAACTCCAGCTTTTGGTGTGAAGTTTGCATGCTCTACCAGTGTCTGCGTGTCTCTCTTCTGGGTGCTTTGGTTTCTTGCCATAATCCAAAGATGTGTAGATTAGGTGAATTGCCTCTTAATGTCCAAGATGTACGGGTTAGGTGCATTAGCAGGGTAAATATGTGGGGTTACATGGGATAGGACAGTGGGTGGTTGAATAGGATGCTCTGCTGGAGAGTCAACGGGACAAATGGTCTCTTTCTGCACTGTAGGGATTCAAGAATTAGCTATAATTCTTCGGTTCTGCTTTCATCCTTGAAAATCTTTCTTGCATTTTCATCAGTGCTTCTAACATCCTTTGTTGTAATACAAAAGACCAAAACTGCTCTCCGTAATCAAAACATGACTGAACCAAACTTTGCTACAAATTCAAACATAACTTCCATCTTTCAAATCTAGCCCTCCAGAAAGGAAATTCCTTTTTTTTAAATAAATGGCCTTATGAACCCACAGGCTACTTGTGATCTGTGTGTTTATCTACAAAACTAAATCCTGGTGCTTTGCCTCCCTATCTTGATATTTATTTTTCAAGGAGCACGTGGGTCTTATTCTTCTCACCAAAATTGTGCCACCTCACACTTGCCTATCTTGAAATTTGCCAATTCCACAAACATTGATAGAATCATGGAATCTATCAATTCTGTGATAGATAGCAGGAGGCCATTCAACCCATCAAGCCTGCACCACCACAATCCCACTGAGGTCCTATCCCCATAACCCTGTGCATTTACCCTAGCTAGTCCCCCTGAAACTGGGTTAATTTAGCATTGCCAATCAACCTAACCCACACATCTTTGGACTATGGAAGGAAACCAAAGCACCTGGATGAATTCCACACAAACAGTGACCCAAGCCAGGAATCAAACTTGAGTCCCTGGCACTGAGGCAGCAGTGCTAACCACTGTGTCACCTTCTGCAAGTTTATTAATGGTTTCCTATATTTTGTTGCAGTGTTCTTCTGTACTAACTGTACCCTCTAATTTGGTGCAATCTACAAATTTTGACCTTGCTTCATTGGATTCCTGAGTCCAAATAGTTTAAGTAAATGGAGGCCAGTAGTGGTCCCACAAAGGTTCTGGAACACTACTTCACTTATCGCTCAGTTTCAACTTAACCTATTAACATTCATATTAAGTGCCATGGAAAATTTCATTACATTATATACAAAGCTGCTGATGCTATTGTAATAGTTTGAGGTAAAGCCATAGGGAGATTTGTAAACAAATTTATAGTAAAGAACCGCTGCTCATGGGGTCGTGATCCTGTGAAACTAGGGCAGCATGGTGGCACAGCGGTTAGCACTGCTGTCTCACAGCTCCAGGGACCGGGGTTCAATTCCCGGCTTGGGTCACTGCCTGTGCGGAGTTTGGATGTTCTCCCCATGTCTCCGGGGGTTTCCTCCAAGAGCTCCAGTTTCCTCCCACAGTCCAAAGATGTGCAGGTTAGGTGGATTGGCCATGTTAAGTTGCCCGAGTGTCCCAGGGTGCATTGATTAGAGGGATTAGTAAGGTGAATATGTGGGGTTACAGGGATACAGGCTGGGTGAGAGATTGTTGTCAGTGCAGACTCAATGGATTGAATGGCCTCCTTCTGCACTCTAGGGTTTCTGTAAATGGTAAAATCACAAACAACCAACCAACATTCGATGCAATAAGACTTACAAGATTGCTACTTGAACTGAGATTATAACTATCAAGGAAGGGCTGGGGCTCTTCTATAAAATTGAGAATGCTGATAGGTGACCTGATAGAGATCTTTAGAAAGATGAAAAAGTTTTGATATTTGCTGAGTATCTTCAGGTCTGTTCTCACAATTACAACCTATTCTCCAATATCTCAATAATATCTCAATAATCCAACAACGTTGACAAACAGGAACAACACACTAGAGGTACCTCTCAAGCAAAGTAAATGTCAGCACGTCGTGTTGAGTAAGATAAGACCAAAACCTGAACAGAACCACATCCTAAAGCTGAATTGCAGAACAGGATGAAGTGTATTAAAAACATCAGAGAGGTCAAGGATAACGAGAAACAGGGAGCTGCAGTCAGTGCCAGGCAGAAATGTCATTTGTGACTTTAACTAGCATGATTTTAGCAGATTGGAGATACTCAGATAAGGAAAGACTCAGATAAAAGATAATAAAGAGCATTGCTGCAAAGCATTCCAAGAGTTGGGAGAGGAAGGAAAGGTTTCATACAGAATTATGACTGAGGTAGTAGTGGGGTATAAGAGTGAATTTCTTGAGGAGCAATAAAAAGATGTTTAAGTAGTGCCAGGGAAGAGAGCCAGTATCAGTCGAAAGAAGCGGATGCTAATGATCATACGATAAAGCCAAGTTGAGTGGTCACAAGCTGTAATAAAAGATGATCCAAAGAGCAGCTGATGGGTTTCATATAAGAATTGAAGGGGAAGAAGATGTGGGAGAAACTAAAAATAATAAGTGTGGTTCCATGGCAGGCAGATGGGAAGTAGCCAGAAGAGACTGAATACTAGTCAATAACACTAATAGTAGGCTTGAAAAAAGATAAGCTACAACCAAACAGCCTAATTTTCAAATACTGCCCCTTCAATATCTATATTTGCATTTATGTTAATATGACTTCTTACAGTTCAGACTGCCTATAAATAATTTCTTTTGCGTTATATCTGAGTGAAGAACAATAGTAGAAAAATTGACCTACAATGAACCTTATAAACAGGAGTGACACAGGACAAGGATACAAGTTACCAATATAGTTAAAAGTAATAGTCAATGTGCTGGAACGGTCCATTCTGTTTAGGGAAAATACAATACAGTGTAGCACTGCTGGAAGAGACCTGCATAACATTGGCCATAAAAGGAAAATCTTTAAATCCCCATCCCAAGCACCTGTCTACCATGGTCCCCACTTGCACCAATCTTTGCCCACCAGTTCAACCTAACAACCCATCAAAAACTGCACACATACAAAATCTGCAATTGTAATTGATTTTCATCCAAACTTGGGGGCAGGAAATCACTGTCAATTACTGTCACAATCTCATCCATGTTCCATAGCACATTTCTAGTACATGGTGAACCAGCAGGAGAAAATACTTGTAACCAAACTAAAAATTTACTGACACTCTGGCACAACCTTGTTGAGGGGAAATCATCTAAGACTTAAAAAAAGGTGTAATAATATTTTGTAAAATAATATTCCACAAAGACATTAAGACAACCACCCTGATTCAATAAGATTTTCTTGAAGTCAATGATGAAATGGACACAAGTAATACATGCAAATTGATAAAAAATGTTAAAACATTAATCTAGTGTCATACTAGGATGAATTGAATGGGAATAGAGGGATATGGTCCCAGGAAGGGTAGGGGATTTTAGTTCAGACAGGCAGGCTTGGGAGGGCTGAAGGGCCTGTTCTTGTGCTGTAATTTTCTTCAATCTGTTATCTATTATTCCATTTTAAAGTCAAAAGGCAAGTTTGCCGATTTTGTAATTTCAAGATGTAATTTTCTAATTGACTGAACTGCATTCATAATATTGGGTATATATTTAAGGACTTTCTGAATTAAAAAAACTAAAAATTATTTTAGCATTATTACACTTCTACAAACTAAGTTTCAGCTTTCAAAGAAAAAGTGCTTATTCATGCTACCTTAATATCAGTAGAAAAGTATACTTTTTTTTTAAATGGTACCTTTCAGTACTTTAATCAAAAAAGCCAATTCAAATCAAGTCCAATCATGGTCACAGCATGAAGGACAACAAGATCCAAGCTGACAAGACATTGCATCCCATCTTGGCTCAAACAAGATCCAAGCTGACAGGATGAGGAATTGCACCTATTCCCAGGCTCAATCTAATGCTTCATCTTAGCCGATGGCCCGACTGTAGCAGGGAATGTGTAGATCGACCGATGATTAATAGATCACTTTCATCACATTCATTGCTAATTTGGTTAAAACGGTCTATAATGGCTGTTTTTTCCTTTTATGAATATTAGAGTAGAATTCCAGGCTTGCATTTTCAATTAAGCCCCATTAAAATGCTACAATTGTAAAAAAGAGATGAACAGTATTTTAGCTCAAATTAGTAATGGGTCCCTGGAGGTTCAGCTCCTCAGTTCTGTTCTGCAAAATCATGCAAGAATGCAGAACCTGTGACATGAGCTTTGATCACCTTTAACTAAATCCACTAAATTGGTCAATTCCATCATATTGACTGAAACACGTTATCAAAACTCAGTGCTTCCCTATTGGCTGAAACTGGGGGCATGTCAATGGAGAAAAATAACAATTGATGCAGAAGGCAATCTCAACTGGAAAACAGTTCAAGCAAACAAGATCTCAAAATCAAGGAAAGACAAGATACAAAAAGATAAAAAGGAAAAAAACTTTTAAATAGCTGAGCTTTTCAAAAATATCATTGAGGAATGGAAAGTGAGACATGAAATAAAACCCAAGTACTATAAATAAAAAAAAAAATCAACATTTAAAAAGGTAAGATGCAGCAAATAGACATTGGCATAAATACTCTCCTCTGAAGTGTGAGTGCTTTCTTTTTCAGATGCTAAAAGACAAACTACCTACAGGTTTTCTTTCAATCTTTAGTGAAAAAAACGGTTTCTGTATCTAAAATAACGGTGGGACGCAATCTGCATTCAGAACTAGCAGTTAGTTCCAATGCAATGCATCGAACAAAGTTCTGATTGTCATTTGGAAATGTCTAGCACACCATAAATCAGATTTTAGCATTTAAAAAATAAATACAGCGCGCAAGTTAATCAACAGATTTTCTCCAAATAACACTTCCTTTGTCATCCTAGGATACCAATGCCTTTGTGAGAAGACAATATACAAAAGGGCATAGTCTCATCATTTAATGGGTTAAATAAAAACCTCAAAGATAGAAGGAAAGGTTGCCATTAAAAAGTATTTTAAAGCAGCTACGAATAAGTGCCAATGTAATGCAACAACTATCTTTAACTGGGCTACAGTATTGTAACTCAACTGTTGGTGCCCTATTTACCTTTGTTAAAACTTCCTCGAACACTCGAGGATCAAGTATATTAAGACATTTGCTATTCAATCAGAACAGGCAACTGACACAAAACTTGAAATCAAGCTGATACTTGAAATTTCCTACACAAAAATCTCGACGGCAACACTTTAACTTTTGGGAACCAATTGGATGATGGATTTGGGCGGGGGGGGCGGGGTGCGGATTTTAAAATGGAGCTTGGACTCACTCCACTTGTTAGGCTACAGCCACAGCACTGTGCACAGTTCTGGTCACTATGCTAAAGGAAAGATGTGACAGCACTAGAAATGGTGCAACAGTGTTGCCTGGGCTGGAGTGTTTCAGCTACGAAGAGGCTGGATGGGCTATGGTTGTCTTTGCTGGAGCAGAAAAGGCTGAGGGGGAACCTCATCAAGGTGTGCAAAATTATGAGGATATAGATAGGAAGAAACTTTTCCTCTTGGTGGAAGGGTCAATAACCTGGGGGCATAGATTTAAGGTAAGGAGCAGGAGATTTAGAGGAGATTTGAGGAAAATCTTTTTCGCCCTGAGGGTGGTGGGAATCTGGAACTCACTGCTTGAAAGTGTGGTAGAAACAGGAACACAACATTTAGGAAGCACTTAGATGAGTACTTGAAACACCACAGCATACAAGAACACAGATCAAGCTCTGGAAAATAGGATTAGATAGTTGCTTGAAGGATTTTTTTTTATGCTGCAAACTTCTATAACTCTGCTCACTAGTGCACTCTTGCACTCCCCTCACTTCCAATTTTAAATCACAAGAAGTACACTTAACCCAAATTGACAGGATCTTCTTTAAACATACAGATCAGGCTCTGATGATGCCAGAAGCTAACAAGATAGCCCAAGGCCTGAGCAAGGGTGCTGTTGTGGCTTCCCTGTTAAGAACAGCAGCCAAGGCTAGATTACTTGTGTACTTTATTAAGGAATCTTTGGAAACCCCTGCTCCTCCCTCTGACATTCCTAGTCACTCCCATCTGAAGTTAAAATCAATCCCAACAGGTTCACAATTTCATAATTTCTGAAGAATGACAGATGGACTTTGTTCCAATCGGAAGGCCATACAGGTCTGCTTCCAGTAAGCTGAACAGTATCATACTGCAAAGACAAAAAATTATGCAAGTTGTGCAGAAAAGAATGAGACCAGAAAATGACCACTGACTCCAAACTATTCATCCTTCATTGTTTGAGAAAGTCTATAGTTATTGCATTAGGATCAATAACTCACCAGCATTAATACATTATACAATCAAAAAGAATCTTATATTCTGTTGCCCTTGATAAGAGAACCTAAATATGCTGGACCTAGTGGAATGATGGAACCCGCACACATATATTGTGGGTGGATTTCACCAAAGTAACTACATAAACCTGTACACACAGCTGTTTGAAAGTGTCAAATCAAAGTTTAACTTCTGCCCATTAACTACACATAAAGGCTGGAAAATTATGACAGCACTGTGCAAAATTGTACCATAATAGCTTTCAAAAACAGTGACTAGCACCATCAGCACCAGCCACGATGTTATATTTTCCATTATTGCTACAGTCGCTTCGTAAGGAGCCAGGTCATCACTTCAAGTAGCACTTTCAGATGCAGTTCCACCAGCTCCTTTCAATTACAGCACTGCCACCGTCAGCTATAACAAAGCAGGTCCTATTCCTGCCAGGCAATGTCTGTTGTGTGGGTGGAGGTTAAGAAGAAAAAACATGTAAATTAAAAAAAGGAAAATGTAAACAATATGTTCAAAGTTGAATATAAAACTATTAGGTGTGTTCCACTGAGCTCGCCTTCCAGCTCCTTGAAAAGTATAGCTCATGGAAGCAAAGCAAATCAAATGTTCAATGATCAATTCCTCATTGCCTTTTTTTAAAATTATAACTGTTGTTTATATTGTGCCTTTAACAAGGAATGTCCCAAGCAACTTCACAGAAACGTAAATCAGAGGTAAAGTCGGCGTTCTCCCAGGTGGCACTGCTGAATGGTGGTGATTTAACGGGGAAGGTTACATAAATTCATGGGAATTGTGCCTGCATTTTTGACATTATTATCATTCTGCATCATGAACCAGCTATCCAGCAAACCAAATAAACACCATGCCAGAAATATTTCAGTGCATGAGACCCAGATTTTAAGGCTCTTCATGGACAAGAGGTAGGTGGGGGCGGGAGGGAACTTGGCCAATGGTGAGGAAACAAGAGACCACGGTTCAGTGGATGCAGGGCTCTTGGAAGATTGGGAGGGGTTACAAAGCTAGGAATGGCAAAACCAAGAGGATATTTAAACAAAAAGGTGAGGATTTTAAACTGAGAGCCCTGATGGACTACCGACAATGCAGATTAATGAAAATTGGATGATGGATAGGGAAGATTTGGTGCAAAGTGGCAGGGAGCAGAGTTGTGAGGAGGAGGAGAGAATACAAATAGTAGAATTTTGGATAAGCTTGCGTTTCTAGAAGGAGATGAATTGGAGACCAGATGGAAGAGTTTGAGTGGTTGAAGCAAGAGGGGATGATGGCAAAGATCAGGGTTTCAGCAGCTGAAAGGCTGAGGCAAGGTGACTATGGAATTAAATATGCTGTTTGCAATGAAGCTAATAAACAGCTCAGAAGGTTACAAAGGATGTGATTTAAACTGAAATAGGCTGGAGAAAAAAGGTTTAGAATTAGTAACAAGGATATGAAGTTAGTACTGGAGATCAAAGATAACAGTTTTGGTCTTCCCAATGTATTAATTGTTGGAAATTACACTCAAGTACAATCATAAATAGGGGTAAGCCATTCGGCCCACTGAGCCACTCTATCATTCCATTAGACCACAGCTGTTCGGATTGTGGCCTCAACTCCACTTTCCTGTCTTCCCCTCATAGCCCTTGTATGTCAAAAGTTTATCTAACTCAAATTTGAATATATTACACTACATTCAAGATCAGATGTTGGTCTGAAAACAGAGGTAATGCAGCGGTTGAAACAGATGGTGGAGAGTCCTCCCCTACTGATGGGTGACATCACCTAAATGGGGAAGAGTCTGTCAACAATCAATGTTCAAAGCCTTCAAAGGAAAGAGTACAAGGATAGGAACAGGGACATTGTGAGAGATGCTCCAGCTACAATTGCATAAGAGAGTGAAACTAAAGTGGTGCAATCGCAAAAAGCTGGATAACAGAAGCATTTAGAAAGGTGGTGTGTTTTACTATTCCAGAAGCTGCAATGAGAATGGGGAGGGATGCAAGCTTAAATACAGGTTGATTCCCATGGTAGAACAGAAATCCAACAGGAAAATGTAAACATTAAGTTGCATGAAACCTGGACACAGATTTTGAGTGACATGTTTGGAGAGGGCAGGGGAGGTTGGTGGTTGGAGGTGATGGTTTTTGGAGGGGAAAGCAAGGATAAGGCCACTTTTTTTTTGAGAAAGCAGTAAATCACAGAAGCCCTAGAAGGAGGCCACTCAACCCATTGAGCCTGCACCGACAACAATCCCACACCAGGCTCCATCCCATAACCCCACACATTTAACCCGCCAATCCCCCTCACCTGCATATCCTGGGACATTAAGGGGCAAAGATCTTTGGACTGTGGGAGGAAACCATAGCACTCAGGAAACCCACACAGACACAGGGAGAACATGCAAACTCCATACAGACAGTGACCCAAGCCCAGGAATTGAACCTGGGTCCCTGGTGCTGTGAGGCAGCAGTGCTAGCCATTGTGCCACCATGCCACCCAATAATAACAGTATTGTTAAGTGAGAGATCGACAGTATCTTAGAAATGTTCCCTCCACTTTTCCTTGGCGGTGAGTGGCCCTTTTGTTGCACTTCCTGTGCGTCAGCCAAGCATGGCACACGCACAGCTTAGAGAGAGCGTTGTAATTGAGAAGGAACTATTTACAATGCCAAGCTAACATGCAAGCAAGGAAAAAACTAAAAAGATGGGTAGTCACTTCTTAAGAATGGGTCATGTTGACAAGCTCAGTGGGAAACGTGTGGAATTAGTAGACTGGTTCATCGAAGCACTTGAGAAAATTTGACTTGGTGTGAAGGAGGAATACAATAAAGACAATTGTCATAAAAGAACCAATGAGTGCCTCAAATTTATTGTTGGTGAAAAGAGTGGAAGGCAGGGAAGAGGATTTTAAAGAGATAGCTGGGGCATAAAAGAAGCAGGTTAATGGTTGCTCACCAGGATAATGCTGGAGCTCGGAGCAGATTTAGCAGAGGAAACCAAAGCCCAATAGAGTTGTTGTGGCCCAATCAGATTTGATGGCAGAAGGCTGAACAATTTGTGTGCTGGATATACTCACTTATGCATCCATTAGACTATAAAAGGTGAAAAAATGGAGTCCATATGAAAAGTCATGACAAAGAAGGAATATAATAATGGTTATAGAATTAAGGGCAGCCAAGGTAGAGAACGAGCCATTGGGTAAATCATCAACTGCAGAGACAAAATAACAAGTGGAAAATCAAAAAAGTTAGATGGTTGGGAGTTTGAAGGTATAGTTATTAAAAGACTTGAGGGTAAAATTGTTCCTTTTGTTCGTGTAGAGGGAATTGGGGTTGAAAAGAAGAAACAATATGTGATAGATAAGGAATATTAAGAATGATTGGAGATTACCTGCCTGAGATGGTCTCTCAACTGCCATAGATTCAATGAGATAGCAAGGTCAAGATAACAGTATACAGACTTGTTTATTTTCCTTGTCATACAAGCTTATCAAGGAGTCAGTGGTCAATTAGTGGGTTATTAGAAATGAGGCCACCCCTTCCCACATCAAATCCATGCAGATCTTCAATATATTAACTAAAATCACCCTATATTTGTTGCCCAACCAACAGAACTCCAATGCCAGGATCATTTATGCTTATATAAAGATATTACAATAATCTGGTTTTGACGAATTACATTTTAAACTCTGAAAATGTCAAGCATTCAAAACAGTTTTTCAAACCATTAGTGGAAGCCTTCTGTCTCATAAGATGGTATGCACCAGGGTGCTCATGTATGTTAAGAATAACTTGGTCTGGCTCTCAGATGTCCCAATCTTGCACTGCATTTACTGCAGGTGAAGACAGTGGGATGAGAAAGTGTAGGATTCACTAGCCTAAGTTTTCTTTGGACTCTCTTCTCAAGCAGTGAGATTTTTGCTTCTGCTTACCTCTTCTAATGTCCTTCCAAACAGCCGTCAATATCAATGCTCACTAAGTTCATATCTTATTCATAGGCTTTTAAGCACCCAATAGGTCATGACTCAGCAGCCATCATCTTTCCGATAGACATGACTGAGCCGGCGCAGATACTAATGGATCAGCAATGAGTGCACGCAGATAGAATTGGCATGCTCCAGAGTTGGTGACCTTGCCCCAAGATGTCAAGGATACATCTGAGACAGCCAAAGCAGAACTGTTCAGCCTTCTTTCCCACCTGGCTAATGTTGTTCAGGTCACATCACTGTTGGTATGCGAAGAGGGTGCAGGCTTGCTAGATTTGCAATTGATGTAGTCAGTCAGGTTGCTGTTAATGCACACACATACTTAGCTTGGACATACTTGATGTTGAAATCAAAGCTGCAGTAACAGATTGCTGGTGATTCTGGTGCCTAGATATATGTGAAGCTAACAACCTCCAGCATCACATTATCAATGCTGATAGATGGCAGTATGGCAATACCCTGAACCCATGACATTTGTCTTCCTAATGCTGATGGTCAAACCAAAAACAGGATAACAGCCTATCCATTTTCCACTAGTGCAGCATCGTCAATGGAGTGCAACACTCTAATGAGGACTTACACACGTTTGTGTCAGATCCCACGTCAGTAAGGTTGAAACAGCCCATTAGTACTGGTGTGCAAGTTGACAGCTTGACATGAAGGCAAATGACAGCAAAGAGAATATGCTAAAGAGTGCAGATGCCAAAACACAACCCTGCTCAACCCCACTGTGGATCCCAAAAAGTTATTATTGCCCTACCATAACGGACCTTAGCCACCACATTGCCAGGGAAAGAGATCATGTAGACCAGCTCAGACAGGCAACCAACTTTCTCCAGCTTTTCTTCACATGGTCAAATGTCTTGGTGAAATCAAGAAAGGGAATACATAATGGTCTCCTTTGTTCACATCATTTCATTTGCAGCTACCATTCTAAGATCATAACAACTGAAAGGTCTACAATTGGTAAGTCAGGGTCTGCAGTCTGACAAGAGCAACACAAACAAATACTTTTCCCCAGATGCTCAGAAGGGCAATGCCTCAATTGTTTGTGTAATGTCTGTGGTTGCACTTCTACTTGAACTTGGTCACAATCTTTGCATCATTCAGATCCCGGGCCACTGCCCCTCCTCCCTCCAAGAAATGGAGATGCTGGTATTGGACTGGGGTATGCACAGTAAATCTGAACACCAGGTTAAAGTCCAACAGGTTTATTTGGTAGCATGAGCTTTCAGAGCACTGCCCTACCCTGCCCCGCCCCTCCCCTTCATCAGGCGAGTCCTGTTAAACTGTTGAACCTGGCGTTGAGACTTCTTACTGTGCCCCTCCCTCCAACAGAGGAATTGTACAGATGGTGCAGGAGTGTCAGCTTCCTGTGCTTGCTGAGTTTAGACGGTATAGTAACACAGCTCCTGCAGCTTTGCCTATGGAAAGCAAGTCAATAACTTTGCCGAGCTCCTCCACTATGGGTCGGATATTTTAGTGTGATTATTTATGGGAATTCTGCAACTGTTGTTCCTGTATGTTCCTTACAGCAAAGCCTACACCTTGCCTTGAACTCTTACCTTGCTAGATGAATGAGGAATGGTTTTCTTTCGGTGATCAGTGTTAAGTGAACCTGGTTTCTTGTCGAGAAGCTACGTCAATACTCACTTTATCAACCTCCTTATCACAGTTCTCGCATGTGACTAGCAAGTGACTTGTCAATCCCAGCTTGCCAAGAGAATTGGCTTTTCTTTCTTTTTGTTTGTTTCATTTACTTATATTCGTGTGATGGATTCTGTCCATTTGTTGAGCACAGGCCAGAAGCTCAAAGCATCCCCTGAAGGGGCTTTGGAAGGTCAGTGTTGCAATATGCCTTTAAGAGAAAGCAGCATGACATCATAAAGAGAAATATGTCATGTGATATAATCTAAAGTTCACATTCGCTGAGCAGAGCGCTCAGTTCTGATGCCCTCAAGCTTTATACCCATGTAACTAATCTTAATAAAGGAACCCAGAACTTGTTTACCAACCTTTATTGATGATCAGTGCCTTGTGCAGCAATTAAACCCAGGGTGTTACACCATTAAGATATTGATCAATCACATTGATATAGATCAAGTGGCAGCAAAGGTAAGGTACAGCTACAACATGGTGAATGCTCTTTGATCATGTTGTTCGTCTGTCGTCATCGATGAGGACCACAACACCATTAGTCATTTTGAGGCTGGTTGCGGTGTGTCCAAAGAGGACTGATCAGGCCAATTCGGGCACAAATGTCTTGGCACATAGTGGACAGACTTGTGTAGACACTGTAGTTATTACACTGGTGGCTCTGGACTTGCGCAGCTTGTGCATAAGTTGTGCTTCAGCAATACACCTTGCTTTGTAAGCTTGACAGCTGTTGGGGGTGAGGCAGCGCCAGGTTTTGTGCCAGTGTTTCCCAGGTGGTTGTGTCTATGTTGAGCGACTTCAGGGAGGCCTTGTGTATTTTTGAAACATTTCTTCTGCCCTCCACGTGAGCACCTTCCAGCAGATGGTTCCCCAAAAAGGAGCTGCTCGGGTACGCGCTCGTCTGACATACAGATGACGTGACCTGCCCACCGGCTCTGCACTCTCATCAGCAGTGTGTGGACTGATGGTAGACTTGCTCTAGAGAGAATTTCAGTGTCTGCTACTTTGTCTTGCCATCTGATGCGTAATAATCTACGAAGACAAGTCATGTGGAAATGACTGAGCTGTCTTGCATGCCTTTAATACACAGTCCATGTTTTACAGGCATACAGCAGGTTAGTGAGTACCACATCGCTGTAGATCTTCAGTTTTGTTGCTGAGCCGATTCCTCAACATTCCCCATACAATGGAGCGCAGTCTATCGAAAGCAGAACTCACCTTTGCTATTGTGCAGTTAACTTCTGTATCAGTAGTCACTGCTTGGGAGAGGGTACTGCCAAGATGTGAACTGGTCCACTATCTGTAGTTTCTGTCCTTTGATTGTGATTATGCGTTCTGTATACAGTACATGAGCAGCAAGCTGGTGCACGACTTTGGTCTTTTTAATGTTGATGGCGAGTCCAAAAGTTGTCATAAGCCATGGAAAATTTGTCCATACTGACTTGCATCTCTGGCTCTGAGCCAGCATACAGGGCGCAGTCAAAGAGGAAGTCTCTCAGAACCGTCTCCTTTACGTTGGTAGTAGCTTGAAGTCTCCTCAGTTGAAGAGCTTCCCATCCACTCGGTACTTGAGGCTGATTCCAGCATTATCCCGGAAGGCAACGTTCAGCATGGCAGTAAACATCATGCTGAACGGGTGGGTGCAAACACACAGCCCTGTTTGACGGCATTGGTGAGTGGGAATGCCTCAGAGAATTCTCCACCATCCAGTACTTTGGCCATCATGGAACTGGTGTGAATGGGGGGGGGGGGGGGGCGGGCAGGCAGGCAAACTTTGACAAGATCCTCCACAGGCCTTGGTCGACTTAGTGTCGAAGGCTTTCGCAAGGTCAAAACGGTTGTGTCGAGCTGGCGATTCTGTTCCTGACACTTCTGAAATTGACATGCAGCAAAAAAATCATGTCACTGTCCCACAACCTTTGCGGAAGCCGCACTGACTCTGGAAGCGGGCCCAGCTCCAGATGAGTGACCAGACAATTTAGCAGGACTCTTGCAAGGGTCTTTCCTGTGATGGAGAGCAGCGAGGTTCCTCGGTGGTTGTCACATACTTGCCAATTGCCCTTCCTCTTGTAGGGGCGTATGATGGAAACATCTTTAAAGTTCCTGAGGAATGGATCCTTGTTTCCAAAAGGACCAGAACAACTTGGTGAGCTTCTCAATAAGTACAGGACCAGCAGCTTTGTAGATCTCTGCGGGTATGGCATCTGCCCCAGGGCTTTTGCCACTGGATAGCTGGCTGACAACTTTCGTGACTTCGGCTACTACCGGTGGGTCATCCATGGCGCTGCTGATATCAACCTGGGGAATCCTGTCTATTGCCTTGTCGTTAATAGATGATGGTTGGTTGAGAGTGGTCAGCCCATCTCTGCAGGATCTGAGCCCTCTCCGTAAGGAGAGTTGTACCATCTGTACTCAGGAGGGGGAGAACTCGAGAGATTGAGGTCTGTAGAAAGCGTTGAGGGCTTCATAGAACCATTTCAAGTCTTTTCTGTCAGCGTATCCCTGTATTTCATCTGCCTTGGCACTCAGCCAGGCATCCAGCATTTTATGCAGTTTATTCTGGAAAGTCCTGCGAGCACCGGTAAAAACATTTTTTCTTGGCAGATGATGGGTCGTTCTGACAGGCCTGATGAAGACAGTGCTTTTTAACAAGTACAGCCTGTATCTCATCGAACCAGTCATGCTGCTTGCGGGTGGAGGGCCCGAGCATCTTCAGCGCAGACGTATGGACAGCATCTCTGAAGCGTTGCCTGCGAGGTGCATGTCAGCAAGCTTGATTTCTAAGTCTTCAGCCAGTGCTGAAGCTATGCTGGTGTTCTTTAGCTTGGCCGCACAGATTCTTTTCATAACCTCACTTCTTTGTAGTTGCCTCTTGGGTCTGATGCAGAGCCTCATTTTGGAGACAATGAGCCTTGATCTGTCCAGCAGTCAGCACCACATATGGCCTTGGTCACTCTGACATCCTGCCTGTCTTTTCTCCTGACAATGATATAGTCAATAAGATGCCAATGCTTAGAGCGGGTGTGCATCCAAGAGGTCTTATTTATGGGTAGGCAGATGGGAGGTTATGTTGATGAGGAGGTCGTGTGCTGCACAAGTCTTCATTAAGGAGTAGGCTGTTACTGTTGCCCATTCCATGCCTCCCGATGACTCCCTGCCAAATTGCAGAGTCACACCCTACTCTTGCATTGAAATCACCAAGCAAGATCAGCTTGGTCGGTACTGCTCACTGCTGATAGTAGGGCATCTAGTTCTTCATAGAACTTGTCTTTCATCTCATCCGGGTTGTTCATTGTGGGGGCATAGGTGCTGAGCAGGGTGGCTTGACTTCTGTTCTGTAGCAGAAGCTGTAATGCCATAAGCCAGTTGTTCACACCCTTGGATAGACTATCAAGTTTCGGAACAAGGTGACTCCTGACGGCAAATTCAACTCCAGCATCATGACACTCATTGCTACCACAACCGCTCCAGAAAAAAAAAAGTGTATCCACCTCCAGTTTCAGTCAACTGACCTACATTAGCAAGATGAGTTTCATTCAGGGCTGCAATGTCAACGTTGTATCTTGCAAGCTCAATGGCAACTAAGGCTGTTCTTCTCTCTGGTCTGTTTGCTGTAGGGTTGTCCAAAAGCGTGCGCATGTTCCAAGGGCCAATGGTGAGTGGTATCACTGTGTTTTATTTTTTGTCCAACCGCAAGGTGGGATCCCTGCCAGCCGCAGTAAGCTGGCCAGGCTATAGTGAAGCAGGCAATGTTTAGGGCACCTTTTCTAGCCCCTTTCTCATTCTACGGAGGTGAGCAGTGTGTTCCTGAAGAGGACTGATCAGTCGCCCAGGTAGACGCCAAGTTTCACTGCTGCTTCGGTCAAAGGAAAACGACCATTAGACCTGAGCCGCCTGTGTGCAGGTCCGTGAATACAGCTCCCAGTGTATCCATACCTGCTGCTTCATCGCTCGCCCATCGCCACGGGACTTCAAGGGTTGAACAGGACACTGATGATGATGGTGTCCAGACCAGCGCTTGATTTGGATTAAAGTGAGGGAGAGTTGCGCAGTATCAGCCTCACTCTATTCCCAATTCCCATCTGGATCCAGTGGCAAGACAAGAGTCAAGACAGCTGGATTTAGGACTCGGTGCAGTGGATGACCAGGACGTCTCCTGTGTCTTGTCCTGCTCTTCGCATTCCACAATGCTTGCAGAGGCCGCCTTCTTGACCATTAGATGTTCCATTGGTCTCGTCCACTCAATCCATTGGAGTCTGTCTTCACATGCTGGGATAGACATCTTCCTATCTCACCGAGACTTGAGACCTGTCAGCTACCCTCACCTAGTTTAGCCAGCTTGTCGATCATGTTACATGGCATGAGATGACCCTTGACATTTTGGCGAAGCCACAATTAAACTGTGACGTGTTAGTATGTTGGAAACACTGTCAGAACTTGTTTTATTTGCCCATGGAACATGGGTGTTGCTGGCCAGCAACACCCATCCCTAGTTGCCCTCAAGGTGGTTCTGGTAAGCTGCCTTTTTGAATTGCTGTAGGCCATGTGCTGTTGGTTGACCCACAATGCCAGACAGGGAATTCCAGGACGTTGTCCCAGCAACTATGAAGGCACAGTGATATAGTTCCAGGTCAGGACAGTAAGCGGCTTGGGGGGGGGGGGGGGGGGGGGAAGAACTTGCAGATAGTCATATTCCATTCATTTGCTGATCTTGTCATTCGAGATGGAAGTCTCATGGGTTTGGAAGGTGCTGTCTAAGGATCTTGTGAATTGCTGCAGTGCATCTTGTAGATAGTACACATAGCTGCTGCTGAGCACTGATGGTGGAGGGAGTGAATGTTTGTAGATGTGGTGCCAATCAAGCAGGCTTTGTCCTGGATGGTGTCAAGCTTCTTGAATGTTGTTGGAGCTGCACCCATTCAGGCAAGTGAGGAGTATTCCATCACACTCCTGGCTTGTGCCTTGTAGATGGTGGATAGGCTTGGGAGAAGTCAGGAGGCGAGTTACTCATCACAGTATCCCAAGCCTCTGACCTGCTCTTGTAGCCACTGTTTGTGTCGTGAGTCCAGTTGAGTTTCTGGTCAATGGTAACCCCAAGGATGTTGACAGTGGGGGATTCAGTCATAGTAACATCATTGAATGTTAAAGTATGGTAGTTAGAGTGTCTCTTATTGATGATTGTCAATGCTTGGCATTTGTGGGGTGCAAATGTTACTTGCCACTTGTCATCCCAAGTCTGGATATTGTCAGATCTTGTTGCATTTGGACATGTGGGGGAAAAAACTTTGAAGACACAGTGTTGAGCTAGTACTCAAGTGAAGAGCTGGTAAGCAGATGGATCCCTCATCCCAGGAGGACCTGCTTGACAAAGCTTAAAAAACGTACAGAAGCAAAAAGCTGCTCAAGGAAGTACGCAAATATGAAGCGATCATTGCATCTCAATAAGGGTTACAGGTCCTAAGTACAGCCCCAACTGTTGATACACCCACTAGAACATCCAAACCTAGCAAGAACATGCAAGATGTGGACTTCTGCACACACAAAAAGAAATGTCCAGCTGTGTCAATTCTGTAGAGTATGTGGTAGAAAGGGCCTTTGTCAGCAACAGTGCTCCTGCAAAGGCTGATAGAGCTACAAAGGGCCATGCACTGCTGCAAACAGAGCATACACAAAAAGGTACCTTCAAGCAATAAGAATGACCATCCAGCAGCCTGACAAAAACATTGACAAGGTGATTGTCATTTCCTGGATTGTCAATGGTATGCACAATAAGACGAAGAGCAATGAGAACATGTCTCATAATCAGTGTCACTGATGCCATCACACCATTTGGTGTGTTTGCCAAAATTCAAAATTACCTGCTGTAAGAAAACTGGTAACTAGGTTGACACAGGACAACACTACTTCAGCAAACCCTAAAAGACACGAATGCATCCACAGATTTGGAAGGCCATGGTGAAACCCACTACTGTGAAACTTTCAGAGTACAATGCTTCACTAATTTCATGTGCAGGATCCATTGTTCTGCAATGCAAGTACAATCAATCTTCCTGGGTGTCACAGAAACTCAATATCTTGGAACTAAAGGCCCAGGAATTAGAAGTCTACTGGCGTATCACAGCCCCACACTAATAATGACCCATGAAATCAGTCAGATATCATAAAGTAGATCAACCTCAGAAACTACTCCTGCATCCTCAGTTTATGACCCAACACTGAAATATTCAGACTGTTTTGATAATTTCAAGTGAGCTGCAACTTTACATTTAGAAGAACGCAGGTCCATCATTTGGTTCAGCATCCACATAGAAGTCATGTTTAAGGATGAACTAGACATAATGGAGAAAGGTGGAATCATTAGAAGAATACAAAAGCACACACAGACTGATAAACTCAAAACAACACGCACTATAAATGAGGATGGGTCATTTCGTATATGCCTTGACCCATAACATTTGAACAGATTTGAAACATTGCTCTTATTAAAATACCCATTTTAGAAGAGTTGAGTCACAGATCTGCATGTGCAAAATTCTTCTCGAAGCTTGATGGCAAGAATGGCTTCTGGTCAATATATCTCTCAGAAGGCATAAGAGAGTTTACTACCTTTTATATTTGGACAACACTTATTTCAGTTACATCCTTTCGGGCTGTTAGCCAGGGTTTCTTTCAAGCTCAAATGGACTGCATTACGTACACTCTACCAAGATTGATCTGCATAGCAGATGTAATGGATGATATACCTGATGTACGAAGAATAAAATAGGAACATCACCATAATCTGCACTTATTGATGCAAGTGGCACAGAATGAAGGATTGGTGCTCAACATCCTGAATTGCAACATCAACATGCAGATCAATTTACTGGGTTCAATTTATTTCAATGCTGGCAGATGTCACAATGCAAGTAAAATAAAGGATATTAAAGTCATGTGAATTACTCAAGATAAAGTCAATCTTCAAAGCTGTCTAGGTTTCTAATTTCTTATCTCCATACATTCCCATTGAGCAGTGGACTCCAAAATTGCAAAGTCTTGTGATAAAGATTCAAGGTTATGACTCAGTAGGTACAAACCAGTTAACTTGGAAGTCATATCAGATACACTTAGTAGATTACTTACCCAGCAAAAAGAGAGCATATATCTTTAGATCTCCAAGGTGACTCAGTTGACAAATTTGGGGTTCTCCAGGCTGATGTGGTAAATTTTGTGCAATGCAAATGCCAGCAGCTACGAGAAATGGTGAAAGATTCTACACTACACAAATTGTAGAAAACCATTGAAGGATGGCCTGATTCAATTTAGCATGTCCATGAATACACAAGATCATTTTGGCCTTGTTGAGGCAAGCTAAACCTCTGGATGTTATTTTTCATGACAGGTCATTGTGCCAGAATCTGAGGCCTGATATTCTTCAGCAATTTAATCTCTCACGTGGGCAACTGGACGAGAAGGCTAATGGGTTACAGTCTACTGGCCACACAATTACATTGAAGCCATCATCAAGTACAAGACAGATCAAGAGCTCGGATATGATAATTCCTGTCCTCCCAGCTGATGCAGAGAATCAGTCTCAGGCAGTGTTGATGGTATCGCCACAGGACCTTGAAGTGATGTCTGTATACATCACAAGTTTCTAAGCCGCATAGAAGGGTTGGGAGAAGAACTGCCTTGTACAGGAGGATCTTAGTATCAGCGTGGGTGATGTGGTCATCGAAGACTGTCATCCTTAGTGTCCAAAGGTGGCGCTCATGAATTGGATACAACATTGGATCTCCTCCACATCAATATCAGCCTTAGATGAGAGGTTGCTCTCCAGGTAAGGCAATGTTCCATGCTTGGGAGGGTGTCTGTGTTGAATCTGATGAAAGGCGAGGCCAGATGTCGCCTTCGGCGGACTGGAAACAACTTGAGTCTTTAACTCAGCCTCAACTGAGACCTATTCTTCAGTTCCTCAAAAGGCTTCAAGTGTGGCTTGGATATTCTCCCAAGTGAGCAGATATGGCATCGTCATCTGCTTACTGAAGTTCCATGTGTGATGTTAACGCCATTGTTTTGGATTTTAACTAGTTAGTCAGAAGTTAGTCAGTTTCAGCTGGATAGTCAGAAGTCTTTTCTCAGGATGGAAGAGTCAATTACTAGGGGGTATTGGTTTAAGGTACAAGAGGCAAGGTTTAAAAGATGTGTGAGGCAAGTTTTTTTTTTAGAAACAGAGGGGGTGGTAGGTGCCTGTAACTTGCTGCTTGGGCAGGTAGTGGAAGCAGATATAAATAGTGATTTTTAAGGGGCATCTTGACAAATACATGAATAGGCTGTGAATAGAGAGATATGGTCCCCAGAAGGGTAGGGGGTTTTAGTTCACTTGGGCAGTATGGTCAGTGCAGGCTTGGAAGGCTGAAGGGCCCATTCCTTTGCTGTAATTTCCTTTCTTCTTTGGTTGAGATTGTAAAGGTTTCCATCCATCCTGTCGATGACGTCCACTCCTCTGAAAAGCTCATTCTTGACAAGGTGAAGGATAGTGGTGGTGAAGATGGAGAAAAGGGTCAGAGTGATGAGATATCCCTGCACGACTCCAGTGTTGACCTCGATGGAAATATGACAGAAACCATCAGTGAGGATGGTCACTGACATCTTGTCGTGGAGTCGGAGGGTGTTGATGAATTCCTCTGGACAGCCAGCCTTTGACAGTCTTCAACAGCACTTTCCCATTGACTTGAGTCAAAATCCTTGGCCAGGTCAATGAATGCCACGTGGGGTGGCAGATGTTGGCATTTCTCAAAATTGCCAAGCAGTGAAATTCATGTCCATTGTTCCACTGTTTGGTTGGAAGCCAAATTAGTTTTCCAAAAGGATTTCTTCAGCAATTGGGAGAAGACAACAGCTAGCGAGGGTTTGGGCAATGATCTTCCCAGCAATTGAAAATAGGGAGGTTCCTCAATAGTTCTTGGTCCGTTTTGTCTCCTTTCTTGAAGATGGAAGCTGCCTTCGCTACCATGAGGTCAGCAAGGATTTCTTCTCTGTCCCAAATTGCACCTTGAATTGCTTTAAAAATTAGCCATGTGTAGACAGGGCAGCAGTATGCAGTGATAGAAATTTTAATGAGTATTTTTTTTGATGTGTTTAAAGATGTGATCAAATAATACAGGGCAAGATTGTTCAGGAACAGCTGATGGAGACACGTGATCTTTTCTCTGCTAAGTCTGGAAACCTCTGCTGGAATCCCATCAACTCCTGCAGCTTAGGCTTCATCCACATTTGGTGGGAGATCATTTTTGTTGAGGAGTTGAGGATTTCTTTGAACACATCCTCAACTATGATTGTATAACTTTACCATGTATCCCAGTGTTCAACAATTGCACAACTACCACACATACTAAGTGCTATTCTAGTTGTTGTGCCTAGAGAAATCATTACGGATAACAATCCATAATTTATTGGTAATTCCCCTATTTCAGGATGAGAGAGAAGTGGAATACCGATCACGCCACTTCTCAGTATCCTGAACTTAATGGCCTGGCTAAATCAATGATCCACATGGTGAAATCCCTCATTCTCAAATGCAAACAAGATCTAAACATTGCAATGGTAGATCGAAGAGCAAAACTTTTAAGTGCAGCTATTCCACTGCCAGCAGAGTTCACGTTTGATAGGTCAGTGCATACCAAATTACTTGCTCTTACCCATTCTACTTTTCCAGAAACTCAGTGTAACTTTTAAAACTACAAGAGATGACGACAAACATGCATGATAAAAATGCAGTGCAAAATTGCCAAGTTTACTGTTGGGGACATTAAGTTTCCACACAGAAACCCACAGAAGATGTGTGATAACCAGTCAAATTGCAGCACAGTAGCACAGTGGTTAGCACTGCTGCTTCACAGCTCCAGGGTCCCAAGTTCAATTCCCGGCTCATGTCACTGTGTGTGGAGTTTGCACATTCTCCTTGTGTCTGTGTGGGTTTCCTCCAGGTACTCCAGTTTCCTCCCACAGTCCAAAGTTGTGCCAGTTAGATTGATCAGCCATGCTAAGAAATTGCCCCTTAGTGTCCAGAGATGCGTAGGTTAGAGAGATTAGTGGGTATAATACGTAGGGATATGGGGGTAGTGCCTGGGTGGGATTGTGTTCGGTGCAGACTCGAGGGGCTGAAGGACCTCTTTCTGCACTGTGGGGTTCTATGATTCTATGAATTGAAAGTGCTTGTTCAGTACCGCGATCCTTTGCAGTCATTTGACTGCAAGGCACAATGGTGAGGCATAACCAAGGACAAACCAGATTCTTTCCAACTCAACCTCTGTACATCCCTGTTGCATCTAGGGCAAGATGACAAATGCAACCAGGAACATCCAAGTATGGACCATCCCATGGATCACTGAGCAATTGAAGGAACCTCCTGACAAATTTACCATCAAGATTTGGACACCAGCAGATTACCTTTCTGCTTTAGAGATTTTCTGATTCATTTATGTAATTGTAACTAAACATGAAAAATGTATTGCAAATAGTTATATTTCTTTGGAAGGAGGTGGGGTGGAGAGGTAGGGAAGTATCTTTGAAAAGAAAGGGAGTTGTTGTAACATGCCTTTTAGAAGGATATCAGTGTGAAATTGGAAGTGTCATGTGATCCAGTCTTAGTTTCACTTTTGCTCTGATGCCTCCAAGCTTTATACCCATGTATTATTGTTCAAGTGCTGAATCTTAATAAATTAACTCATGATGTGCTTGTCAAATAACTTGAGTAATTGGTGCCTTGTACAGCAAATAAGCCACTATCATAATAACATGACAGTCAGCAACTTACTCATCAGTCTAAGTTGAGATGAGTGGTGGTCGACCAATTGAACACAATGAACCCTCCCACAGGAAACAACCCGAAACACCATTCCTCAAATTAAGCTTATCACTTGTAACAGCTTTCTCCAGCGTTGTAAGCCTGGGCAAAATTTATGGAGACCTTGCATCAGGATATCCTCTTCAACTTCCCTGGTCAGTCTGAAAGAATGTAAAGCATTACACATTTGGCACCAGCTTCGTTGCGAGAATTGGCAGATAGATTAACTTTTAGCCAGTCAGCCAGCCTTTGGACTCCACACCAGATTCTGTCAATGTTTACTCTCTTAGCCTTCAACTCTCCTAAGGTATCCACAGGCAATGGAGCTAACCACTCAAATGCTTTGTGCCAGAGTGCTTCCACACGCCAGTGGGCCTGCACGCTATGTTTTGGTGCCAAAACCCTCAAACTTTTGCCTGGAACTGCAAGAGACCAGTTACCATGTGTCACTGTGAGGAAGCCTAGATAAAGGACTTGCCGACAGAGAGACTCTGGTATTAACAGGGAGTGCCTTGCACATTTGGCTCTCTTTTTCACATTGCTGTTTGCCAGCAGGTTAAGGTGAAAACGAGAAGCAAACTCGCCAATAAAAGCAGAGCACGTGTTGTTAACTCTTTTCATCCACACACTAGACATCACATTGACCGTGATGTGAATGGTACACAAACAGTAATACAAGTGATTTATTCACAACAGAAGGAGATTATGTAGTGAACATTTTAAAAAGACAAAATCCATTTATTGATGATTGCTGTCTGGAAAACTGTCATTTTAGCAACATCTGGGAAATAGTTCTTATCTTATCATTTCACATTTTCCTGTTCCACAGTGGGTAAAAAAAACAGTGGTAACTTTCAGCAAGTCTTTTAACTGTGTTTCATCCATCATTAATCTAATGGGAACTATTTGAGCACTTCCTCTGCTTAAAAGCACAGTATGCAACCCCAATCAAATCCTTGTGTTTGGATTTTAAACAACAGCTTATATTTGAAAAGGAACTCCCCTGTCAACCTCACCCTTATCTTGCTGAATATACAGGAACTTCATGCAATAACTAAGATGTCATGGATAACAACTTCTTCCTAGTTTTGTTTCTGGTTATCCTGCATTGCAACCAATTTGCTCTAATTTGACATTAATTTCCATGCAGTGCATATCATAGGGTACAAGAATTGTACCAAAAGCAAAGTACCGCAGATGCTGGAATCTGAAACAAAATGAAAAGGTGCTGAAAAATTTCAGCAGGTTTGACAGCATCTGTGGAGAGAGAACAAAACTCTAGTTCCAACTCTGGATAATTCTTCGTCAAAGCTAAAGAGAACTAGAAATAGGATGAGATTTATACAGTTGTTTTGAGGGGAGCGGGGCAAAAGTAGTAGGGGCTGGATGAAAGCCAACGACAGTTGGAGGCTAGAGAGAGGTTGACAAAGATGTCATGGACAAAGTCAAAGGGAACGTAAATGGTACTGATCATGCCTAAGGGTGTCGATAGTGGCACATTAAGGAGATCAGAATATGCTAATAGCAGAACAAAAGGTTAGCAGTGTGACTAAGGACAACCTGGAACAGGTAATAGATGGCCCTAGGGGGAAGGGAGATGGGGGGGAAAAAAAACAGATGGAAAGCAGGATAAGGGGATGCAGAAATGTATCAATGGAAGAAATTATAATAAATTTATAGAAATAAAAAAAATGGGGTGGAGGTGGAGAAGAGTTCATTGTCTGAAATTGTTGAACACAATGTTAAGTCTGGAAGGCTGTAACATGCCTAAAGAGGAGATACTGTTCCTCCAGTTTGCACTGGGTTTCACTGGAACGTTGCAGCAGCTCAGAGATAGACATGTGGACACAACAGCAGGATGGAATGTTGAAATGGCAAGTGACAGGATAATCTGGGAAGAGAGAATAGAGGCAACATTTCAAGTCAGGATGATCCTTTGTCAAAGCTGCTCTGGTGAAGTATGATCCTGACTCAAAACATTGGCACCATTCTCTCTCCACAGGTGCCATCATTCTAGCATTTTCTGTTATTGTTTCAGATTCCAGCAACTGTAATATCTTGCCTTTATCTTAGGAAGGTCTAGGTTCTGCTGGCAGATGGACTAAAGATGTGCTGCAGAACAGTCACCCCAGCTGCATTTAGTCTCTTCATTGTAGAGTAGGCCTCATTGGGAACAATGAATGCAACAGACCAGATTAAATGAAGTGCACATGAAGGGCTACATCATCCAAAAAGTTGTTTGGATGGATGGTGAGCAGGGAGGAGAATGTATGGTGCACTCTGCATCTCCACAAATTGACTTGGCTTCATTGGAATGTAAAGTGTGCAATATAAAAGCTGCAGCTGAACTTGCACAAGATATGGCTTCAGTTGACTGATTACAACCACTTAAATCCAAGCATTTTGGCTTCATACCAGAGACAACCAATCCAAAGCAAACTTTGAACGCTATAAGATGGCCTGGTCGCTTAAGTACATTTATAATTTTTATATCAGGAAACAGGCAGGAATCTGCTGCAATACACACCCACCCCTATTTTGTCTAGAATTTACTAGGAGCCAGCAGTGTAATGTAGCTGTCAACTCAATGTTCTAAAATTGATTAGCATTTACAAATGGGATTTCTAACATAAATGTAGCATAAAATCCTCATGTGCACGAACAGATTGAGGTTGCTATGTGCCAGGGGAAAACTTCCTTATTGCATTCCTCTAAGCACACGACCCCCATATCACAAAGCATCTGCAGGCAATTGACCTACTTAATACAGTATGTTAAAAAAAGACTCCATTAGATTCTGAGTATGCATCAGTGTAAACATGGATGCAAAAAATGATAACAGCAATCGAGGAAAGATATTTCCTAATAAGAATGAGTGTACATTAAGATTTTGTTCATTCCCACCACACCACCACCCCCGCCCTCCAATTCAAGGTGAAACTGAATGTTATGTACATTTATCATGTAATTATGTTTCAAGTTGTTGGATACTTTCAGCAGCTAGCAATCAATCGGTTATGCTGAGACAGTATAAATTACTATTCAGGAAAAATTACAAGGCTTAAAGATTAGAAACTAGAAATAATCTGGCAGATTATAAAACTTATTTCTATACATTTTCCCTTACGCTGGTGACTGACCAGGCCACATCAAGCATTAAGCTAAGCATCAAGACACTATGCTTCAGCCTCCAAACAAACTTGGAAGCAGGAAGTTGTAGAGACATCAAGTCAAATACAAACATTTTTTAAATAATAAATTTAATTAAATAATAAATTTCATTACTTGGAAATCAACTTCTAGATCATAAATAAATGATTTAAGTAGCAAAACCAAGCTTTATACATGTTAAACTAAATATATACTCTTCACAATATGTAATTTCTATCATTTCAATAATAAATTACAAAACCTGATTGAAATGATGAAACTTGCACAGTGAAGGACAAAGTCTGGCTGTGTCACAGGATAGAACGTGAACTATCCAGTGCAATAAAACAGAAAAAGTCCTTCATTTCATAAAGCATACTCATATGTTATTATCTTCATTCTAGCTTACTCCAGCCCTACACTTTTTATTGTCCAGATCAATACAGATGAGTTGGTCATTGAATCAAAATACACTATATGTAGTAAGACTGGGTAATGGTACTATGTATATACACACACACACACACACACACAGTCTATATAAATGCTGATCATTCAGGCAAGGTTAAGTGTCTAGTGCTGGTCTGATTAATCTCTCAATGTATGATTACTGTATGAGATATGGAGTTCTTCAACAGTGTTAACATAGACATAATATCTATGTAAAACAGGCCATTTGGTCCTACTGGTCTATTCAAATTGCTTATGTTCCAAGCAGGTCTCACTTAATTCACCCAGTTAGTATATCCTTCCACTCATGTCCTGTGCTTTACCTAGCTTTCTCAAATAGATCTATGATAATAACCTCAGCTAATCTTTGGGGGGAGTGAGTTTGCACCACTCTCTTGATAAAGATGATTCTCTTGAGTTTCTTACCCTGGTGAGATGCTCTTGGAGATTCAGTGCAGACTTAAAATGGGCTGATTGACCATCTTCTGCACTGTGGGGAATCTAGAGTTCTTCATTCATCATGCCTTATAACCTGGTGACATCTACATATAGTAGTGATAAATGAACATGGTTATTTTTCAGGTTGGAAGAAACTTTGGAGAGGAGCTCCCCAGGACCCTTGTTTTTCCTAACATGTATTAGTCACATGGATTGTGATGTGCAGGCATGATAGAAAGATTGAAAGTGTTGTCAACTATGATGGGGATAGTCTTGAACTTGAAAAGGACATAGACAAACACGTGGCAGATAACATTCAATGCAGAGAAGTGTGATGCATTTTGGCAGGAAGATGATGGAGAAACAGTATAAAAAAGGAGAAAGTCTCAAGGAGATGCAGGACCAATGGGGCCACAATGTTTATGTACATAAGTCATTAATGATAGGTTGATATGTTGAGACCAGTTAATAAAGCACATGGTATATCAAGTTTTAATCAGAGCATTGAGTACAAAAGTAAGCATGTTGAACTTGCATATGATACTTGTTATCCCTCACCTAGAGTATTGTATCCAGTTCTGGGCATCATACTTGAGGAAGGATGTGAAGGCATTGTACAGAGGAAGTTTAAAAAAATAAGTCCAGGGATAAATGACTGTAGCAATGAGGATAGAATGAAGTTGGGTCTGTTTCTTGCAGGAAAGACTGAGGGCTAAAAAGTATTCAAGATCCTGAGGAGCATGGCGTAACCATTCCCAAGTGTACATCAAGAACTATAGGGTTCAGATTTCTCTCCTTGGCCTAATATGACATATCCTTGCATTATCAGCATGACTTAATAAGGGAGGCCAGAGCAAGGAGAATTGCAGAGTCACAACAACATGAACAGCTGTGTCGACAGAGGAAGCAACACAATTCTAACTGTGCAATAATGGAATGTTTAAATAGGATGCTATCAAAGATGGTGGATTGCAGGTGTACCTGGTAGACGGTTAATTTGGTAAAGGAAGCACTAATTCAGCTATGGGGTCGAGGCAATTCCAACACAGGTCAAATTTTCAAACAGGAATTGTACTGCAGTGTAACAGTAAGATTGGTAGCTTTGCAATTTATTTATGTTAAATGTCTTGTGTTCTTGTTCTTGTGAGCAAGCATGTTTTGTACCGAGGGAGATTTGATGGAAGGCAGAAAAATATCTGTGAATACAATAACATCCCAGCAAGCTTCCCTGTGTAAATATCTAAGAACAGATCGTCTCTTGAACAAATAAGAAAAGTACTAAAGATTAAAGGGCTTCCAATAACAAGCAGGAAACCAATGAAATTGTTTTCAAAATCCTTTGAGGCTCAATCAAGCAGAGTACAATTCCAAGGATTTACCAGCAACACTCCTGCACAGTGGCAGTGGTTCATACTGCTGCCTCACAACGCCAGGGACCTGGGTTTGATTCCCAGCTTAGATCACAATCCGTGTGGAGTCTGCATATTCTTTTAATGTCTGCATGGGTTTCCTCCAGATGCTCGTTTCCTCCCACATGCTGGTTAAGTGCATCGGCCATGCTAAATTCTCCCTCAGTGTACCCGGAGTGTGTATTAGGGAATTTTCACAGTAACTTCATTGCGGTGTTAACGCAAGGCCACTTGTGACTAATAAATAAATAAACTTTAAACGTGGGAGTTTTTTTTTTAAATTTAAAACTACCTTCCTTCAAATGATAATTCCGCATTTTGGAACGGGGAAAGAGGCATAAAACATCAGGATTTTGTTTCACTTAAGATAATTGGTCATTTATAAAGCATGCCAAGTCCATTCTATCATACAGCTAGGAAAAATGCCCAAGGAAGACATTTATCACCAGGGAAAGGAAATAAAAAATGATAATAACAATGTTACATATGAAAAACAAATCAAAATAATGCAGTTAACATTTTAATTAGTTCAAAGATACCACCAATAGTTAAAAAAGTAACCATATATTTATTGTATGAAAGGGGAACAAATTAATTCCATATTCATTTGCCTGCATTTGGTCAGAGAAACTTTATTTAAAGATACTTTTTTAAATTCACTGTTGTCTCAATGCCTCCCTCTCAAAGATCTTTCCAAATCTTCGCTCCCCCTCACAGACACACCCAAGTACTTCAGATTGCAACAGCATAACCTCTGATGCAACACAAATAAGGAAATATGATATATGTTAATGTATGTAAAATTTTAATCACTGAATTAGAGATGCTCAAGCGTCTCATCTGTGGATTAAATGTACTCAATATTTCAGAGTAAAAACATTTGCAAGTTGTAGAATCAAGAAACCATTCAGCCCACTGGGTCTGCACCGACTCTGTCAGAGTATCTTACACAAGCCCTCGCCCCTGCCCTACCCATCTAAAGCCACACACTTGTTATGACTAGTCCATCTAACCTACATATTTTGGGATACTAAGAGGCAATTTAGCATGGCCAATCCACCTAACCTGCACACCTCTGGACTGAAAAAATGGGAGAGGCTGTCTTTTTGGATTTCTTCCATGCATACCAGTTCTCCATTTTAAAATCAACTTTGACCTTATCAACTTAACTTTGAGCAAATGCTTATTCCACACTCATCACGATTGGGGCTTCAATTATCAACAGGATCAGGGAGCAGTTTCAGCAGAGACTAGAATCGAATAATTTTAAACAACAACATGCATTTATACAAGAACAGCACAAAAACAACCCAGGTGCTTAACATCAGAAAAACTAATCAAGTTGTAGAAGGAAACCCAACAAGAAGTGATAAAATGCTTGCTCAAATCAAGTCGATATTCGCAGAAGAGGAAGGTAGTAAGGCAGAGGTAAATTCCCACAATTAGGGATGAGGAAGTTAAAGGCACAATGTTGAGAAGGATTTAGAAACACACAGAAAGGTACAAAGACTTCTACGATGAATAGCAAAGCACAGTTAATATTTTTCATTTTCTTTTATCTTGTTGTAGCCTTCCTCAGTATTCCCATATCCTAAATTTTGATACTGCAGTTCTGTTCTCCCCTCCTGTGGAACACCTCTTCCCACTTCCACCAGCCTAATTATCTACTTTCAATCCTTACTTACAATTCCATTTGCCCTGAATTCACATAGAGTCCATTATACTGTAGACTGCATTATTACTGCATTGCCCCTACAGTATTACTCCCTATATGTTCCTTGTCTACTCTGTTATTTCTTCAAAGAATTCAAAGACTGGTCAAACATGACCTTCCCTTTTGAAATCTGCACTGTCTACTCTTTGTAGTCAATTTAGATATTTTTCCAATTAAATCACTGAACAAAGATTCCAAAATCTTTCCCTCGTCAACATTAAACTAACAATGCCACAGTGGTTAGCACTGCTGCCTCACAATGCCAGGGACCTGGGTTCGATTGCCAGTTTGGGTCAGTGTGTGTGGAGTCTGCACGTTCTCCTTGTGTCTGCATAGGTTTCATCCGCACGCTCCGTTTCCTCCCACAGTCGAAAGGCATGCTGGTTAGGTGCACTGGCCATGCTAAGTTCTCCCTCAGTGTACTAGAACAGGTGCTGGAGTGTGGCAACTAGATTATTTTCACAGTAACTTCGTCGCAGTGTTAAAGTAAGCTTTCTTGTGACACTGAAACTTTAAACTGATTTCTAATTCCACAGATTCATTCCTTTTTCACTTTAGGAACAATGATGGCTGTCTGCACACGTACATACTTTCTCTTTCCATCAGCTTCATTGGAGTACACACAGATGCAATGCTCTCCAAATAGAACATCAAGTTCTCAAACAATCTGCTTCAACCTGAGACTGTTCCAGGTAAGACGATAGTATCACTGGCAAGAGTAGAGTTTGCAGTAAGTGCTAAGGATTATGACTTTGGACTTCCCAGTGTTAAATGGAAGAAATTATACTTCATTCAGGAATGGATATTAGATGTTATTCTAACAATCTGAAAACTGGTTGTCATTAGCATATATGAAGAACTCAATCCCACATCTTCGATGATTTCAGCAAGGAGCAGCACGTAGATGAGAAACAGGATGGGGCCAAAGGAAATATCATGGAAGACCTCTGGCATTTAATTTTCAATTGCAATTTGTGTTGGAAACCCGTACTATACCACCTTGGTTTATACACTAACATCAAATAAACTGCAAATCAGATATTCTCAAATGACTAGTGTAACAAAAGTCAACTAACTTGTATATTTGCAAGCAAGGCATTAATTAGTTCCCACAATATATTCCCCATTTCTTTTCAGCCATATGTTCAAACTGTATTTCAAAAAAGATTTCAGTTTACATGGTGAACTATTATCCTTCCAGAGACAAAGGAATGAGCTTTCCTTCAAGCTCTGCATCACACACACATCTCAGGAGGTAACTGTGACAAATGGATCCCAAGCCAGATAAAAAATCTTTTTCTCATTAGTTCATTTATTTATAGAATGCAGCAGCATTACACATGCCTATCTCTTGGCTATTAACCACCCCAGTGTCCCAGCTGTCCTTTTTTTTTTAAATACCTTTCTTGTACAACAATTAAACAAATGGGCAAATTAACAAGTGGCAGCCCCAGTGGTATGGTGGCACAATGATTAGCACTACTGCCTCATGGTGCCGTGGACCCATGTTTGATTCCCAGTTTGGGTCATCGTGCAGACTCCACATAGACATTCTCCCATGCCTGCGTGGGTTTCCTCCGAGGGCTCCGGTTTCCTTCCATAGTCCGAAAGACATGCTGGTTAGGTGCATTGGCCATGCTACCTTCTCCCTCAGTGTACCTGAATTGGCCCCAGAGTGTGGTGACTAGGGGATTTTCACAGTAACCTCATTGCAGTATGAATTTAATGTAAACCTTCTTGTGATACAAATAAATAAACTTAAAAAATTAACAAGATAAAATTTCAGAGGAAACTAATAAATTAAAATTACTTTGAGGTGGGGGAGGGGGTGGAATTGACAATGAACTCTTGCCCCAATTGTACCCACTAGTCACAGCAGTCTCCTTTTATACTCTTTAATAAAACAAAAATAAAGAAAAATTAGAAAGGTTGACAGTCCCTGGTGGGGCACTCTAAAACAAAACAAAGGGAACTTAACCAACTAATCCAAAAAGTTTAATTTCTGGGGGTGATGATGCATCCCAGCCCTGCGGTATTCACTAATTGCAAAAGGCCAGCAGTCTCTTTTCATATGTGCTCAAGATACTTAATCAAAACCCTCCATCTGTTTATCCTTTACAATGGATGTTGCTGGCCAGGACAGCACTTGTCCATTCTGAAACCAAGTGTCTCGTTCAACCATTTCAGAGGGCAATTTAGAGTCAAACACATTGCTGTGGGTCTGGAGTCACATGTTGGCCAGACCGAGTAATGAACCTGATGAACAATAGTTTCATCGTCACCATCACTGAAATTAACTTCACATTCCAGATTTACTAATTGAATTTTAATTTCACCAGCTGCCGTGGTGGGATTTGAACTCATGTCCCCAGTAGCATTAGCCTGGCCTTCTGGATTACTAACCCAGTGACATTACCTCTATCCCATCATCTCCTCCAAACAGGTTTCACTGCTAAAGTTTAAAAATTGTAATTCCAACCCACAGATCCTTTAAGATGTCACAATAAACAATAACCTCTGCACCATAATTCTTGTGTAGATACCTCGCATAGTTTTTGAGTAGGATATCAGCACGGCGGTTTATTAAATTAAAAATATAAATTAACCAGATAATCTGCCAAAAATTTATTCCTCAAATCAACATCACTCGATTATCTGGTCATTATCCCTCTGCTGTCTGCGCTTATAGAAAATTATAGCAAAGAAAGTGACCCATTCGCCAGAATTCTACCGCCCTGCCCACCACCGGAATCGGAGCAGGCAAGGGGCGGACAATGGGTAGGTCAGACGGGATTTTCCAGTCTCGGGTCGAGAGAGGCAGTAAAATCCTGCCCAATCTTGTGCTAATGTTAGCCGAATTCAGCCTAATCCTATTTTTCAGCCCTTGGTCTCACCCAAGTTTTCCTCTAAATGTTTAACGACCCACAACTGCACTGGCCTATGAATGAAAATATTTTAAAGAACAAGCCAACTCAATTCTAAGTCTCCACATTGTGGAAACAATTTAACAACCTTTCTACTGCCACCTCCACAAATCAACTGACAACTCAGAGCACTGGCAACGGTTACCTCAGCAGACAATGTGTTACTTGTTGTCAAGTTTTGTACAGAAAGAAATTTATTGTGCCAACAGGGCACGTGGCACATTGAGCATATTAAAAAGTCTCAGAGGAAGGTGAAGGTTACAGTGTGCCACATTTAAAATTACAACTGCCTAAAGCAATTTTTTGGGGCCTTTTGCTCTCAGGTGTTTAAAACCATAACTCATTGTCAACTTCTGGCCTAAGCAGTAAACAAAGAGCAAATTCCAGCTATCCACTCTTTTGCATTTCCATCTAGATACAAGAAGTCTGCAATTTTAAGTCAGTCTGCAAAACAAAACATTATTTCACGTATCCAAGCATAGCAAGTTATCATAACATCGCATTACCCAGTTAAAAATTTCCAGGCAATCTCTAATCAAGGTCATTTATGGATATAAACTGCTCTGCCATATTTTTAGTGAACACAAGGTACTATAAATGCTCTTTGCTGATATCTGCTTTAATCTGAAAAGCTCACATGCCCTGAAGGCACCATCTAGTTCAGATAAGAATGTACCATCCAACGACAGACACAAACCTAAGCAAAGGCAAATTCAGTGAAATGCACTGAAAGAATACAAAATAACTGAGATGTCCTGCAAAAAATTCATGCAGACCTCTAGATTCCTTACATTTTACTTCAAGACAGCATAAAATGGGAGACATTCTACCTTGTAAGGATATAGCCATAAGTAATTTATCTGAACATCAATTATCCAAACAAGCTCACCCTCCCAATAGGCCTGGATATCTGTGTCTGTAAGTTATCAGAATTAATAGGCAGTTCAACAATAAAGAGTTCCCAAATTGTTTAGGCAAAAAGCACCCAAATGCAACTAACACTGCTGAGCAAGTCACTTCCACAAAAAGTGAATAACAGCAAAATACATAAGCACTAGAAAAATAGCTTAAAGCATAACAGAAAAATTGCTAAGTTTAAACTATTGGAAATAGACTACTAATTCAGCAAACATTTTGTTCCAGCAGCCACTTTACAGGTTCATACGTTCTAATGTTTTCCATACAGATAGAGAAAACATCTTTTGTTAAACCAAAGTTGAAATACATATTTTCCTATTCCCCAACCTCAAACGTTCATGTTCAGTATCTTAATACCCATGCCCCTTTCTGGTCTACTTTTTTTCAGAAATGATTATTTTATTACAACGGAACACACTTGTTCGAGTCAGAAACTCAGACTCCAGAGACGTGAGCTCATCATCTAAGCTAACACTACAGTGAGGAATGATGGAATACTTCGTTGTTGGGAAGACTGCCTATCCTCTCAAATGGGTGTAAAAGATCACATGGCTTGTAAAAGAGGAACAATAGAGATTTTCCAGGAGTCATGTCCAATATTTATTCCTCTTTCACCATCATAAAAATAGACCACCTTGTCATTATCCCATTGTTCTTTGTGGGATCCTTGAATCATAGAAAATGATGGCAATGAAATTGGCCATTTGACCCATTTTACAACCTCGCACACCCAAGACTTGTAAGATTCCGCCTAAGGCCAATGGAGAATGCCTTCTGCAAGCCTCACCCGCTCCAATTCTGAGGCAGGCAAGACAGTAAAATTCTGGCAACTGTGTCTGTATTGATCGAAAAATAGCAATTTAGCCTAATCCCATCCAGCTCTTGCTCTGTGACCTTGTAGATTATGATACTTGAAGTGCACCTCCAAGAGCTTTTTTAAATAAGATGAAGATATCTGCCTCTATTAAAAACGAGTCCCTGACTCCCAACAGCCTGGGTGAAAAATGTTCTCCCCTCGTAAGCCTTCTACTAATTACTTTAAACCTGCATCCTCTGATAATTACCCTCTGCTAAGGGCACTAGTCCTTCCTATACATTTATACTAGGCCCCACAGACCTTGTGCATACCTTTTCACATGTCACAATAGCAAGCCTACTTCTGAAGTATCAGAGATATTGACATACAAGAATAGCATGATGACAGTGGTTAGCACTGCTATCTCAGTGCCAGAGATCCATGATCCAGGAGAGTTGGCATATTGTCCCAGTGTTTGCATGGGTTTCCTCCGAGTGCTCCAGTTTCCTCCCACAGTCCAAAGATGTGTAAGTTAGGTGGATTGGCCATGGTATATGCATGGTGTTAAGGAGACAGGGAGGAAGGGGAGACCTGTATGGAATGCATTTTGAGAGTTGGTGTAGATTTGATGGGCCGTATGACCTCTTTATGCATTGCAAGGATTCTATTGACCTTTGAAGCCTCAAAAAAAAACACCCTCCAAAACAGGGGTCAATTTATATGATAAGGATAAAAGTGAGTAAGTGGCATGGGAGAGTTTGGTCACTTTGTAGAAACATCATTGACATCCAATACAGGGCGGACATGTCTTAAACCTCTATACATTTTCACAACACTGCCTGTATCACCTGCTTGATCTACTGCACCTAGTTACAAGGTTAGTAAAACAATCATTTGTGGGTGAAAAATTAATGCTAACTACTAATGAGAGTATAGCCTGTTATGGTGATAAGGGGGATTTGACCTAATACAACTTTTAGAGCTAAAAAAGGGGTCATCTTATATGCCATAATTTAAGGTACTTTGTTGGCTATAAAGCATTTGCGGCATCATAAACTTGTGAAAGACATTACATAAAATGCAAGCCTATTATTTCCCATACGTCATAAAGTTGGGTTGCAAAACACCAGGTCACTGACTGGACTAGACCTGAACTGTAACTCCAAGTCATCTAAGCAGCATGCTTCTCAGGTTACTGTGGAGATTACTGTGTTTACCCCAGTTTTAAGCCTTGGGAAAGATGTGTGGAAACTGCAAATTTAATTTGGCTACAATATTGAAAAAGTTGATTAACCTAATTTTTTTGAAATGGTGGTCTTGGCAAAATTTGAGGATCCCAAACAATTACTAAATTATTTTGCTGTGGCCATTTGGCAATAGCTGCAAGTGGACTAAGACAAAACTTCTGTCTTCCATTCCCATCTGGACAGAAAAATAATATAAAGCACAGATGGAAAAGTATCCTTGCACAACAAAATTACCTAAATTCAATGGAAAGATACAGTACACTGACATTTAGTTCTCTCCTATTCTATACTGCAACTGTTTATAAAATAAGCACTGCACAAACTTTATTACCCATTTTATATTATTCAAAAGCTAAACAGAATATTTCATTTTTAAGAAAAGAAATATGGAATAGGTCATTTGGTCCATTAAACCTGCGCCTCAGTCAACAGATCTTGGCAGATCCTTAGATTCTCTTTCCTGTCTGCCCCCCCAATAACCAGCAACTCTTTTGTAATCAAAAATCAAACCACCTCAAATATAAGCAATGATCTAGCCTCCGCTGCTCTCTATGGGAGAGAATTCCAAAGACTGACAACCGTCCATATCCACTTTAGAAGCAAGAATTCAAAAAATTTTCAGAAGTCACATTTCATTTTGGGACTCTACACATTAAGTTGGCATTCTACATCAATTAACGAGACTTTTGCACTTTATCTAGAAACCAAAAAAAAGCTCAAACTAAAATTTAAAAGTATTACCTTTCATTACCTATTTTCACTATAAGGCTATATGTAAAGAAAATAATAATGGTATGAATGGGAGCTTTTATTCTAGTTAATTTATAATAAAGGCACAGCAACTAAAATTTCTCATTTGTCTAAAACCACCATTATTAGGATGAGGGAAGAAAATGTGCACGTTATATAAAATCAAAGAATTTAACTTAAAAATGCTGGACATACTCAGGAGGTCTAGCAGCATCTGCAAAGAGGAAAACCAGAGTTAGTGTTTCAGACCCTTTTCAGAACTGCTGGAAGATAGAAATGTAATAAATGCAAAATGAAACAGGAAGAACAAAAGGGAAGGTCCATGATAGGGTAAAAAGTGTAAAAGATTAACTGACAAAAGATCTCATAGTACAAAAGCTTTGTCCAGAATGGGTGTAAATGGCAGAATAATGAACAGCTCTGCCTGGAATTAAAAACATGAAAAATAAAATGAGGGAGCCAGAGATTATGGTCTGAAATTGTTGAATTCAGTGTTGAGTCTGGAAGGCTTTATAGCACAGAGTCAAAAGGTTAGCTGTTCTTCCAGCTTGAACTGAGCTTCACCAGAACAGTGCAACAGGCCAAGGATTGAGACATCCCAAGGAGAGGAAGGTGGAAAATTAAAATGGAGGCTTAAGGTCAGGCTTGCAGACTAATCTTGAGTGTTTCTAAATTTGATTTTTTGTATTCTTTTCTTCCCATTTCCCCATGAACATACATCACAACCGGCATTCTTTTTAGATGAAATGAATGACTGCATAAAATTCTCCAATGCACTATAATATTGTTAGGTAAGACATCAAATGATTAGGGAGTAAAGCCATACTAAATTAAGGTGGAAATCAAGTACTCTAACTTCAGGAAAAGGCACCTAGATCTACTCCCATTTTTATGTTCCTAAAACAGTTAAAACAAATTAATGAAACTAAATACCTTGTAGGGAAATCTACCGATAGATAGGACACCGTTACTTACCAAATTTGGTAAAAACAGTTTACAAGACATCACCCTAAACAGATGCAAACCACCACTTGACCTCCCTCCACCCTAATGTTCTTGCTTAACATTCTGGCTTTTCAAAGTAATCGAAAACTTGATCAGCATGGGGTCCTTGAAAACAAATGCCCATTTCAAGACTAATCAAGTCATAGTATCATGTAAATGCTGGCAAACACACAGAATCAAATAACGAATTATTGAGCTAAGGGAGGAAAAAATTAGCTCAATTTATCACTGAAATGCAATAGTCATTCAGTTCAATTTAAGACCAGAATTCTATTTTTGTCCTTAGCTGAGATTATTCATAGCCTAAAAATCATAAGCATTTACATTAGTGAAAACATAATAACGTAACATTTTGTTTAAAAATAGCGACTTGGCATTACTCAGCCAGCACGATGACAAGGTCAAAACTGACTTTCAGATGCCTGAGGGAGAACTTGAAGGTTAAATGGGAAGGTAGATAAAAGGTTTGGGATGTTGGAAATCTTACTACTGCCTCTTACTCATGCAACTGGACAAATACACAAGTGGTAGTTTGCAATTGTGAATGACAGCTATGGTTCAATAGTTTAATTTTATAACTACTTTGACTCTTGCTTTATAAGATTATTGTGCAAATCTGTTAACAGCCAAAACGTTTTCCATTGTTTAATTGAGAGATCAATATTCTGGTGAACACCTTAAAGGTTGCAATGTTCAAGGTGTGACCAGTGAATCAACACTGCCTACAAACTTCTTGGATTCATCCCTTGAAGCTACCAGCTTTTTGGTTGATGCAAAATCAATTTCAGTTTGGGCGTGGAACACTGGAAAATACTAGAGCAATGTAAAGGGGTCACTGGATTCTCTCCATCTCTCCCAAAGCCGAAAGAGAGGGGGAGGGTTAAAAGTGAGAAAAGAATGAGAACAGAATATGAGGAGCTGGCTTCAAGTGGGAGTGAGAATGACGAGCAAGGAATGGAGAGTGAAGATGGAGAAAAGGAGCTTGAAAGGCTTATACTGTCTTTTGTGTGCATGGAGATCCAATTTATTCATGTGTGAAACAGAATCACTAGTTTTCCTGCATCAAGGGCTGTGCAGCATAACATTTTATTTAAAAATGCACAAAGCTTTGAATTGAGAGACTATAATCCTTAATGAAAAAAATCACTTCACAAGACCAAGTGATTAAACGGTTTTCACACTCAAAGCAAACAGACGGAAAAGCTGCAACAATCATTAGCTAAATGCACATACATCATTAAATCAAGTCATTATATGCTTTGACAATCACATTACCACATTTCCTTTTTAGCTGTCAACATGGTTACAGCCTTCACCATTCCAATGGTATAACACATTCTTTATGACAAACTGCAAACAACAAATCTTCCTATACTAGAAAGAAAATCAAATTATCTTCTAGTAGATAAGAGCAACTTTCTATCCTACACATGCCCAATTTCTTCCCAAGAGTTCAGAAAATAAAAATCTGTGTGCCCCCAGGATTAATTGGATTTTGATCCAAATAAGCTTTTTCAAAAATATTTTTATTAACTATTTCCCCATTTTTATGAACAATGCAACAACCCTCAAGGATTGGTACAGCACAGCATTATCATTTTTCCATGTATACATACAGAAAAGTCCAACAAATATTACAATTGGTTTTGAATAGCAATCAATTACATTGAATTGTAATTGTTGTAAATGCAATCAGCACTTTAGCCTTTCATTATCCAAATGAAGCAGAGTCGGAGACATCAGAATAAACAGGTGGCACAATCGTGCACACCCTTGTCCACAGGATAACAAGTATCATCCATATCACACAGGAGCCCCAGTGGAGTTAAATACAACAAACTAGAGCCCAAAACAGCACTCCAAAACATCTGAACAGTGAAAGAATACAACAAAGTGGATACAATCCCAAACCAAAGACAATCCCAAATTAAAGTGTAAACTCACACACAGGACAAAAGGAGCGGAGCTATACAGACAAAAGGGAAGAGTGCAGTTTAAACAGAGCCCAGGTATCTAAACCTATCCTTGGACCACACGAAAAATAGGAAACCTTCTACTAGGGAAGCCTAACCTATAACAATCTCCATGCTTTCTTAGTACGAATTTTCAAAGTAACTGCTTTCCTAGCCTACATAACCAAATAAAGCAAGGGATTTTGACATAGATAAAAGTGTCAATAAGACAAGAATTCTCACACCATGCTTGGGCTCATCGCAAAATAAGCCTCACTTACCTCCAGCCTGGCACCATGGGTGGCACTCAAGCCCCACCATCGGTTGGAAAATCTAACCCATTTTCCCACCAAGAAAACCTCACCAACAGGGAGAAGATCATCAAGACACTCACAGGTAGATATCTTGGGGAAAGGCACAATCCTCTCCCACCCAACAAGACTGAGGAAACCTCATGGAATCAAATATAATAAATTGGAGCCCATATCAGCACCCCATTGACCAAGGTGGCGAAAAGGAACCTCAAAGAGGATGAGACTATACAGACATGACAGCTTGATAGCATACACTCTCATGCTGGGTATCAGGAACATAACCTCATAGGAGAGGCAGAAGAACCTAAAGCTCAAGAAGAAGAATCGTCAAGAAGTCTCCAGAAGGGGAAATCTTAGGGGAGAACATCCTACTCTCTAGTATATTCTCACTGGACCTGGGAACGGATAATCAAAATAGCTACTGCCTTAACCTACCCAGCAAAGATAAACAATGACAAATAAAAAGGCCAACAGGCCAGGATTACTCTTGGGGAAGCATGGCGGCACAGTGGTTAGCACTGCTGACTCTCAGCATCAAGGTCCTGGGTTCAATTCCCAGCTTGGGTCAAGATCTGTGTGGAGTTTGTTCTCCCTGTGTCTGTGGGTTTCCTCTGGGTGCTCTGGTTTCCTCCCACAGTCCAAAAGACATGCTGGTTAGGTTGACTGGCCATGTTAAATTGCCCTTTAGTGTCAGGGTACTAGCTAGGGTAAATGCATGGGGGTTCAGGGATAGGATCTGGGTGGGATTGTGGAAGGTGCAGTCTCAATGGGACGAATGGCCTCCTTCTGCACTGCAGATTCTATGCCACCCCTGGATTTCAAAAAAAAACTTCCCTATCTCCAATCACACCTAAGATGCTATTCAAGTCCTGCCATCAACAGGACTATCAACAATGCTATTCAAGTCCTGCCATTATCCCCTCCATTATGTAAACCCCAGCAACAGGAGTCGTCATCCAGATATCTACAGTCAGGATCTCTCGAAGGAGGACAAGAACCTGTCCTCCCAGCAGGATAATATATTCCAGGAGCCAAATTACCAAGTAGCTAATGTCACAATCCGTGCAAAGAATATATAGGAAACCAACCCAAAAAAGGTTAAGACAGCCAAGGATTCCTGACCATACTCATGTATGCACCAGCATATACTCCCCCAACTCCACAACCTGGATGGCATACAATCAACCTAGCATGATGATGATCCATTAGCCCACAAACAAAGAAAATATCTGTGTATTATAAACACTAGACCCCAGGAGTTTGGATTTGACAGTGCCATAAGGTAGGCAGACCCCTTACTCACCACACTGCCCTGGTGTCCCCAAGATTGAATGTAAATGGTTACATATCTTAAACTAAGATCTCCCTCAATTCCACCACTAGAGCATACAAGTGGATGAATTCAATTATAAATAAATGGTTATCATAGAACATAGAACACAACAGCACAAACAGGCCCTTCGGCCCACAAGTTGCGCCGATCACATCAACACCTAGCAATCTATAGACCTATCTATAACCCCCAATCCCATTAAACCTCATATACTCATCCAGAAGTCTTTTAAAAGACCCCAGCGAGTTCGCCTCCGCCACCACGGACGGCAGCCGATTCCATTCACTCACCACCCTCTGAGTGAAAAACTTACCCCTAACATCACTTCTGTACTTTCCTCCCCGCACCTTAAATCTGTGTCCTCTCGTAGCGACCATTTCAACCCGGGGAAATAGCCTCTGAGAATCCACCCTATCTATTCCTCTCAACATTTTATAAACTTCTATCAGGTCGCCTCTCAACCTTCGTCTCTCCAGGGAAGAGTCCCAGCTCCCTCAACCTAACTTCATAAGGCATGCCTCCCAGTCCAGGCAACATCCTTGTAAATCTCCTCTGTACCCTTTCAATAGCTTCTACGTCTTTCCTATAGTGAGGCGACCAGAACTGCGCACAGTACTCTAAATGAGGCCTGACAAGGGTCTTATAAAGTTGCAGCATTACCTCCCGACTCCTAAACTCAATCCCTCGATTAATGAAGGCCAGTACACCATACGCCTTCTTGACCACCTCCTCCACCTGCGAGGCCGATTTAAGAGTCCTGTGGACCCAGACCCCAAGATTCTTCTGCTCTTATCGTTAGTTTTCAAAGATTAACAGGATAACAGGTGACATACGTCTCAGTGCACGTATATCAAACACTTTTGTCAGCACTAAAAGACAACATCATAAAATCTGGATTATAATCACAAAGGGAGTAGTTCAGTTTTAATGATGAACTGCCGGGTAACAGCCATCACAAAGCTTGAAAAGGGCAAAGCCTGGGCAAGATTGTCAAGCAACATCATGGATCCATCCACAGTTTCACCGAAGCCTCCGCACCTCCATTGTGTCATTGCCTAGAAGCCCCAGTAGAGACAGACCTGGACCCAGCAAGTGGCGAAGTCCAACTGCAGTCAGCAGCCAAAGCCCCCCTTGATGAACACTGAGGTCAAGACAACACAAGACCGGCGATGGGGCGTATAACCAACCCCAGATCTCGAAGACTGGGCACAGAATGCCTCTGAGCATGAAATGTCCAGCCTTGAAATCAAGATTATGAAAGCACAGCAGCCGGTTCTCAAATTCAGCCGGGAATTTATCCTCAGCTCTGTTCAGGAAATCAGGCACAGTGACGTTCCTTCTCCAGCCCCATCTCCTACAATTAACTAGGTTGTCCGACAAACAATGCAGTAGGATTTCCACCAAGGAAATCGTCCCTCGACTGACGGGATTTTTTCTCTATTTCATCCATTTTATTTCAGGTATCTGCAGTTCTATGTGAGCACCAATGATTTGTGCCAGGGAGTCAAGGCTGCCATCCATCACTTTACTCACAATGGTAGCCATCACTGCGACATCTACAACATTGTCAGTGTCAGCCTGCTCACCAGATACTGTCAAAAAAAGCCTCAACCCGGCTTTGTCCAACCACTTTGACAAAACAAAGATTCTCTTGATTCTACTCAGCTCCCCATCACCCAAACTTAATCTGGGTCTTCCAGGAACATAGAGTGTACACTCCAGGATTACATAATAATGGGTGGTGCATCAGTATAAAAAGGACTAAAAGAAGAGTAGCACCAGAGTTTGCATAAATTAAGCAGTTTCTGCACTTGCATCACATAACCCTCGCCATCAATATAAGCTTCAAGAGCCCAGCTTTGCTCACCCCATCCCCCGCACCCACCCTTCTACAGCACACCCAATAATTCACTTCTCAAAATCTTCAAATCCCCATTTTTTCATTCCCTTTGCAGCTCTACCTCTACTCCTGTGATCCTCCCATCATCCACAGCAATCTGACTTGTGACACCATTTTCATCCAGCATAATGGCTAATAAAAATTTGGTTTCTAGCACCTGATACAACTAACAACCATGTGAAAACATGTAGAGAAAAACTGAACCTCCTGCACTTTTTTGCTCCAAAATATGGAGCTATAGGTTCACTGAGACCGGAGATGAGGGGGTTAGCCCATGAAGGGAGGCTGAATAGACTGGGTCTGTACTCGTTGCAGTTTAGAAGGATGAGGGGGGATCGTCTGAGACATACGAGATAATGAAGGGGATAGATAGGGTAGAGGTAGAGAGATTCTTCCCGCTTAGAAAGGATAGCAGGACTAGAGGGCACAGCCTCAAGATAAGGGGGAGGGCAGTTTAGATCAGAGTTGAGGAGGAACTTCTTCACTCAAAGGGTGGTGATTCTCTGCCCGTTGAAGTCGTGGAGGCTACCTCGCTGAATATATTTAAGTCACGGGTAGATAGGTTTTTGGTAGACAGGGGAATTAAGGGTTATGGGGAGAAAGCAGGAAAGTGGAACTGATCCACTTCAGATCAGCCATGATCTTATTGAATGGCGGGGCAGGCTCGAAGGGCTAGATGGCCTACTCCTGCTCCTATTTCTTATGTTCTTAAATGTAAGATGCCAAGAATCATTTCCGCCCTGCATTAGGACATTAATTCAGTAGTAGAACAATATCTATGGTGATTATAGCACATTATAATGCAATTCTTTTTCTAAAAAGGAAACAACTATAGAGTCAATAGATCTAAAAACTGACAAAACTCAAGGATTGCAGTGAAAGTAAGAATGAACTTAAATGTGGAATTAGGAGGGCTAAAGGGGCCATGAAATATCTTTAGCAAACAGGGTCAAGAAGAATCCCAAGGCTTTTTAGGCATATATTAGGAACAAGATGGTAGCAAGAGTAGAGTAGGCCCACTCAATTACAATAAAGGGAAGTTATGCATGGAACCACAAGAAGCGGGCAAAATCGTTAATGAGTTCCTTGTATCGGTATTCACCAAAGAGGAGGACATGATGGACATTGAGGTCAGGGATAGGTGTGTGAACGCTTTTGGGAGTGTCAATATGTCAAAGAAGGAAGTGCTGAGTATCCTAAATTGCATTAAGGTAGACAAGTCTATCTCAGGTTACTGCAGAGGGGGGCAAGAAATAGCTGGGGTCTTAACAGATATCTTCACATCCTCTTTGAACATAGGTGCGGTTCCATAGGACTGGAGAATAGCTAATGTTGTTCCCTTGTTTGGGAAAGGAAGCAGGGATAATCCAGCAAATTATAGGCCAGTGAGCCTGACATCAGTAGTGGGGAAGCTTTTGGAGAAGATACTAAGGAACAGGATGTAGAAACATGGGCTAGTTAGTGACAGGCAGCATGGTTTTATACAGGGAAGGTCATGTTTTACCAACTTGATTGAGATTTTTGAACAAGTGACAAAGAAAATCTTGAAGGAAGGGCTGTGAATGTAGTTTGTATTGCTTTTAGTAAGGCATTTGACAAGGTGCCACAAGGCAAATTGGTACAAAAATTAAAATCACATGGGATTCAGGGTGGGCTGGCTAGATGGATACAGAACTGGCTTGGTTACAGAAGACAGTAGTGACACAAGGGTGTTTTTCAGAATGGAGATCTGTAGCTAGTGGTGTTCTGCAGGGATCAATGCTTGGACCTCTGTTGTTTGTAATATATATAAATAATCTGGAGGAAAATGTAAATGGTTTGGTTAGTAAGTTTGCAGATGACTCGAAGAATGGCAGAATTGCTAATAGTGCCGAGGATTGTTGAGGATACAACAGCATATAGATAGATTGAAGATGGGCACAGAAATGACAGATGGTGTTTAACCTGGACAAACGCGAGGTGATGCATTTTGGAGGATCAAGTTTATGGGTGAATTATACTGTAAATGGTAGAATCCTTAGGAACATTAACATTGAGGGGGATCAGGGCGTGCAGGTCCATAGCTCCCTAAAAGTGGCAACGCTAATTCAAGGGGATTAAGGCAGCACATGGCACGCTTCCCTTCAGCCAGAGCACTGAGTACAGGAGTTGGGAAATCATGTTGCAGCTGTATAAAACCTTAGTTAGGCAGCGTTTGGAGTATTGCGTGTAGTTCTGGTTGCCACACTATGAGAAGGACATTGAAAATATCCTAGGAAGGTGCTATTGAGATTTTTGAGCACAGACCTAGTGTTTATGAAATACTGTTAAGTTAGCAAAACTTTTGTAAATGTTTTTATTCAAAACTTCTATGTTTCATTCAGTTAATAATTGGGAATCTGATTTTCTTTTTAACAGTTAATGGTCCCCCTTGAGTTCAGAATACACAAAGAAAAGATATAAATGGGTACCACCATCTCCTCCCTAACTTCCTTGAGTTTGGGTAGTACCAGTTGTATGGACGTGAGGGACACTCATCTTTGTCAATTTTCTCCATTTCCACCCTTCCAGTAGAAACAGCGCTGCCCCATCTACTCCAGAGAAGTCTGAATGCCCCAAATAAATCTCTCCTTAATGTTTCTTACTCCAAGGAAAACAATCTAAACCCAGTTTCTCCAATTTCTACACAGAATTGAATGTCCTCACTTCCAGTGCAATGCTGATAAACTTCCTTCACATGATGTCCAAAGCTTTGATACCCTAAAATCCTGGAACAAACTCTAACCAGGAATTTAGTGAATTTTATGTCCTTAGCTTGTACACTGCCTTTTCTTTAAGAAAAGGCTAAGGATCTTGATTTTTTTGAAAAATGATTCATATTTTTATATTTATTCATGGGATTTGGGTCTCACTGGCAAGATCTGCATTTACTGCCCACCCCCAATTCTAAAATGGTGGTGGTGCTAAGCTGTCTTCTTGAATCAGTGCAGCCCATGTAGTGTAGATACAGAGTGCTATTTGGGAGGGAATGCCAACAATTTGGCCAGCGACAGTGAAGGAATGGCAATATATTTCCAAGTTAGATTTCCGAGGTATGTTACTTGGAGGGGAAGGGTGCATCTGCTATCATGTTTTTCTAGAAAGGAGAGGTCACAGGTTTGGAAGATGTTATCAAAGGAGCCTTGGCGAGTTGCTGCAGTACATATTATGGATGTCACACTGCTGCCAGTGTACACCAGTAGAAAAGGCAGTGAATATTTCAGGTGATGGGTGGGAGGGGGGCGGTCTTTCAGGTCAAACCAAGCAAACAAACTCAAATTACATTAGGATAAAGAAAAAGGGGGCGGCTCTCCAAAAGGAGGGGGAAAACAGCCTGAACAGGAACAAAAAGTACAAGGAAACTTAAGACATGTCAAATCAAAATGTGATTGTCGGTGTCTATAACTCACCTCAGCCCCTGCAGTGCCCAACTGGCGCAGAAAGCATCAACTGTGCTGCGGACACCACGTGCTCCGTCTCCAAGGACATCTGGCCGCAAATGTAGCCGCGGTAGAGGGGCAGACAGTCGGGACGGATGCCCCCCGCCCCCCCCGATTGCCCGCTGCCTGGGCCTGTTGATGGCATGTCTCGCCAGGCCCAGGAGCAGGTTCACAAGGAGATCGGCATCCCAACCCTCCCCTCTCCGCACCGGGTATCCGTAGATCAGGAGCATGGGACTGAAGTGCAAACAAAACATCAATAAAAGGTTCTTCGGAAAATCAAAAACGGTGGTCAATCTATAACACGAAACATAGACATGGTCCATGGACTCCGAGGCCACAGAAAGAGCAGTCTCGGGAGCCCGCGAACCAGTGAGTCCTACAGTTGTGCGGGACTGCTGCGTGCAGCAGCCTCCACCCCAGGTCCCCGATGTAATTGGGGGAGATCCCTCCGTAGAGCGACCTCCATCGGGGACCTCCGCTGCCCGGCAGCAACAAGGCCCGCCAAAGTGTATCAGGGCAACAGGCAAGGACGCGGTAGTGGAAGGTGTGCAGCAGCAGCCTGTACAAGAAACGCCTCCGCGCGCTGGAAAAAGGCACGGAGGACATTTCCGCGAGATGGCTCATGCTGTGGGGCACCTGACCCGGGGAGGGGGGTGTGGGGTCTAGGCTTTGGGCCAATGTGAAATTCCGTCCGAACAGGGGAACACTGACGGGATCCCACCGCACGCCTGAGCTGCTTCCAGCTCACGTGCGCTTTCGGGGTCGAGCACGATTTATGCCAGTCAAGCAGGCTGTTTAGTCCTGGATGGTGTCAGCTATTTGAGTGTTCCTGCACTCATTAAAGCAACTGGGGAGTAATCCATCACAGTCCTGACTTGAACCTTGCAGATAGTTGCGAGGCAAGTAACTCACCACAGAATTTCCACCTTCTGACCTGCTTCTTGAAGCTACAGTGCATATGCGGTTTGTCTATTTAAGTTTCAGCTCAGCCGTTTGAAAGATTTTTGTCTGAACACCCAGATCAATTGTTCATGTACCCCTTTCAAAAGTGTACCATTTAGCTTATACAGCCATTCTTGCACTGAAGTACTGTGTATGATCATGAAAAGGTAAGGTAATTCAACTTGGATCCAATAAAAAAAAATCAGAACTTTTCCAGTAATGGTGAAAGACAGGAAACAACACGACCTGGATATCCAGATACACATCAGTAAAACCTAGTGGCCAGGTACAAAAAGAAAAAAAAGACTACTGGGAAGTTTGCTATTATCCAAAAGGGGTTGCACAGAGCTTTGATGGGGTCCCATCCGAAGTACTGCGTTCGGTTTTAAAGCACCGCACATCGAAGAATATATTTGGCTTTGAGGAGATACAAGGCTGAATCACCAAAATTATACCATGGTTTAAAGGGTTAAATGATGAGGACAGGTAGCATAAATTTGGACTGTAGTCCCTCTCGAGTTTAGAAAATTGACCAGTTATGTTTAAAATGTTAAAAGGATTCAATGGATCAGATACAAAAAAGCTATCATGTATTCAATTTTTCATGTATTAGTATTGTTATTCTTACTTGGGCGTCATTAATTTGATTATCTGCCAAGTCGGTACTATAACAATAATACTTGGTTATGCCCATGACTACTTGCATATAACCAGAGAGTAAAGTAGTCTAGTTAATTCCTGAAAGTGCCAGCTGCCTCAGATGAAGCAGCATCTGAAGACAAATTTTGATTTGCCTTTGTTGGATCCAAATTGAATTACCTCACACTAATGTAAATGTGCATGGTCATGAAAAGATAGCAGAGGCAACTAACAAAATCAAATCCAAGATCAGGTGTAATGCCTTTACTTGTCAACTTGGATCCTGTATGTCCCTTTATTAAGGACCATGAATTGAATCCAATTCAAATTGATTTTTAGAGCAAGCAAGATGAATTAGGGCTTGCCCGGTCCACTCTGTACATTAGTTTGTTTCCTTTAAAGTTTCAAAGCCAAACAGTACAATACTGAAAGAGGTGCACCTAGACACCGACACACAAATAAGCAAGACCTGTGGAGAAAGTGTAACTAAAATGCAGACGAGTTGTCCTTGAATCAGCCAATGACAATTACAACCTGGAAGCAGTGACACAGCCGTAGTGGATAAAAGTCAACTGCAAAGTCACACCCAGTCCAAAGCAAAACATCAGTGAGAAAAGTGGAGGACAGTTACAGCGACTCAATAGTGATGACGATGGTGACTCTGAAATGAACCTTGGTGGCCTCCCCGTTGGATTTTCCTCATTATAATGACTGTCATAAACACACATACACAGCTAAGCTCTTTGACTTTTTATAGGACCTCCAATTCCAAAAGACACATCCCCATAAGTACACTTACAGCAGCATCATGCACTCAAACTCATTTTATTCAGATTTTCCGTGGACAGTGCTATGGATGATCCACCTGCAATCTAAATAGGTCGAATTCAATTGAAAAAAAAAATCGGTGCATCACTTATTTTTGATCTGCAAATGACCACGAGCAAAAAAACCTTTCAAAAATCTGAAGTTAAAGGACGCCAGGCATTCAAATCAAAATTCTTTATTTTTTGATTAAGGGAAGATTAGGTGAACCAGTGAGTTATGATACTAGACTTTCATGTCGAGGACCCTAGTTCAAATATAATCATAACTGAAGCAACAAAAAACTCTCCTAGCTGGCAATACAAATCCTACGCAAAAGCACCTTATTTAAATCTCAATCCAGTTGTCAATGAGTTTGGCATCCAGCATTAAACTGTTTTTTTTATACGATTAATTGGTAACAATCTCACTCAATATCAATATCAGACAGCTGAAAAAAACTCAACAATACTGCAAACTGGTATACTGGAAGTTGGAACAGAGTCACATCGCTTGGTCAGAGTAGAGAATTTTACTTTGTATCTAACCATGACAACATGACTCAGGGGGGCATTATGATGACACCAGATACTGAATTGCTCTAATCCCCACGAAGTAAACATTGCTTACTTTGATAAGCACAAAATTCACCCCAAAAATTGCATCAAATGGCACATCTCATGGTGCTACCCAGTAAATTTAAATAGCATTAGAATACATACAGGTGTTTTGTTCAAGAATTAACCCTCACTTAAGCAGAACTATTTATAAGATATTTTATACAGTCTACAAACTGATCTGGGAATTGTGGACCTATCATTCTTCAAACTACACATAGAATCCCTGCAGTGCAGAGGAGGCCATTCGGCATCGACAACAACCTCATCCAGGTCCTATCCCTGTAACTCCATGTATTTATCCTGCTAATCCTGACACTGGGAAGGAGCAGTGCTCCGAAAGCTCGGAACTCCAAATAATATCTGTTGGACTTTAACCTTTTAAGTTTCTGACAGCCTTCTTTGGTAATAAAGAGACTGAAATACCTTTTAGTTAATATTTAGAGTTATTTACTGCTTGCTATGAAGTTTCTTTACACAAGTTGCACAACTGAAGTTAAGGTTAAATAAGGCAGGCTATGTATAGGTACACTGTCCTGAGCTGAGACCCTGATACAAGCACTTGATTTGTGGTAGTATGTAGTCGACACTAAGGGGCAATTTACCATTGCCAATCCATCTAATTTGCACACCTTTGAGTGAGGAGGGAAACTAGAGCATCCGGAGGAATCCTAGACACAAGAATAACAACGCGAACTTCACAGTCACCCAAGGCCAGAACTGAACCCCAGTCCCTTGGCTCTGAGGCAGCAGTGCTCACCTCTGTGCCACGTTGCTGCCTGACACAGATGCAGAAGTTTAGGCTCTCCACCACAGAATTGAAGGCAAAGCAATTTACATTGATTCTCAATTAATTAAAATCAGAAATTTACATACTACCACATATCAAGTGCTTGTATCAAAGTCTCAGCTCAGGACAGTGTACTTAGACTTAGCCCACCTTACTTAACTTCAGTTGTGCAACTTGTGTAAAGAAACTTCATAGCAAGCAGCAAATAAACCCAAACATTAACAAAAAGGTATTTCCGTCTCTTCATTACCAAAGAAAGTTGTCTGAAACTTACAAGGTTAAAGTCAAACAGGTTTATTTGGAATCCCGAGCTTTTGGAGCACTGCTCCTTCATTAGGTGAAGGAGCAACACTCCAAGCTGGTGATTCCAACTAAAGCTGTTGGACTCTAACCTGGTACTGTGAAACTTCTTACTGTGCCCACCCCAGTCCAACGCCGGCATCTCCACCTCATGAAACTTACAAAAGTCCAATATCAAATATTAACCGCTTCAAACGCACCACAATGTTATAGTTCACGTTACTTATTCTAAACAGTGTAACAATTCAGTGCACACAAAAATCCATAACATTCAAGAGTCTATACACATTACAGTTAACACAGGAAGCAGCAGCAAGAGTGGGCCACTCGGCCCCTTGTGTCCGCTCCGCTCTCTTGGTTTTAACCTCAAATTCATAATTCCACCAACCCCCGATTGCCTCTTACCCCCTTGTTTACCAAAAATCTATTAACGCATCACACAACTTTGTTCACGTTATTGACTTTCAATCGTTTCCAAACTTTAACACCACAAACATTGCAATATGCCCAGGGAGCTAGTCCTTACCTTCCGATATAACACTTTCCATTTCCCCGTTGAAAATGGGGCCAGCAAAGCAGAAATTATCGCGAGTTTCCAGCAAAATATACACTATGCTCGTAAGTCAAACATTTTTTTAAGGTACCTAATTTCAAGCATATTCTCAGCACATACGTATCAAGCCATTTTGTAGTAGTCAGTGGAACCTTTGTGTTTTAGCTAATAAGCATGTACGTGTAACTTTTCATTAAAATCAACATCCGATATACACGAGTGTAGAACCTTGCCTAACTAAATACCTGGGACTGAGAACTCGGATATTTTCTCCCAAGTTACATACAAGGCAGGCCTTTGTTGCATGATAATCTGATGCATAATGCACAAAAATCATAAACTGGGGGGAAAGCTCGTGTAATGATAATTCTGAACTTCACAACTGTTCTGCGAAGGATAGGTCACGAGCAGTTTTTAAAAGGAGAAAATCTGACGTGAGGGAAGAAACCCTGACCACGGTACCATAGAAAATTCACAGCTTATCCTGGCCAGCTAAAAAGAAAATGTGACAGCTCCAGATAATTGTGTGCAAGCATAATCGGTGCAGGTTTGCCACCAAGATGCCCTGGGCTGAACGTGCAGTGTTGCAGAGAGTAATAAGTGATTGAGTTAATTAATTAATTCTATGGTGTGTGTTTTATTTTTGAGGGATGGAGCGGGTTTAACGGAATTCCATCCATCCCCTCCTCTTGATGCTTTCAGCAGGGAAAGGCAATGTTGGATGAAAGGCCAGCCGCTAGCTGGGTCCGGTTACTGAGATGCCCTTTGGCGGCTAGAAAGGGGGCAGGGGGCAGGGGGGAATGAAAACACCGAGGCCACAAAAGCCCACTCTACCTCAGGCACGGCCCTGCCGCCCCGTTTACTCACCCAGCAGAGCCCGCAGGTGCTTGAGGCGGGTCAGCACGTCCTTCTTCGGGTCCAGAACTTTCTGTGTAGATCTCTTGACGTCTCCATGAGCCTTTCTGGAAAACATGCCGTTCCGCGAACGCCCCGACAGCTCCGTCTTCTTTGCCCTCTCCACCTCCTTCCCCTCCTCGCTCTCTCTCTCTCTGCCTGTCTCTCAAGCTGCCGGATACATCGCCGCTTATCTCCCTCTTTTATAGATAGATCTGGCTGCAGGTTGGCGCTGTTGTTCTCCACCGCCGCCGTCCCCTCACCTTACTGACACCGCGCGCGCCTCCTGCTCGGTCCTCCGGGTGTAAACACGGAACTCGCCGCCATACGCCCAACGTCATTGACCACGCCCACTGTCCCACCCCCTTCTCGCGCCGTCCCAACGTCAGGCGATTAGCATGTTGGCGGGACCTAATTTACGGCGGCCTCTCCCCCTTACACACCCTGACGACAGACTCCCTGTATTTGGGCGGGACCTAACATGCACCGGCCTCTCCCCCTTTCAGTGCTTCACACCCTGACGTCAGCTACCTGGCATGTGGGCCGGACCTAACCCCTGGCTCCTCCCTTTCACTGCCATACTCAATCCGTAAACCTGCACTGATTATTGCCTTTTTAGCTTTGAAAACAGATCATCTGGACTCGAAACGTCAGCTCTTTTCTCTCCTGACAAATACTGTCAGACCTGCTGAGATTGTCCAGCGTTTTGTCTTTTGGTTTCACCCTCAATCCAGCTCGCTCCGCCGCACTGACGTCTGACGGCCGGCATGGGGGCGGGGCCTAACCGCGCCGCCTCCTCCCACTCTCATCGTTCACTTCCATGACGTCAGCGCCGGCATATAGGCGGGGCCTAATCCTGCGCCCCGCCCCCTTTCACGGCGCTTAACTTCGCTCCGCCGCACTGACGTCAAACGCCCGGCGTGTGAACGATGACTAACCCACATCCCGCCCCCTTTCACTCGGCTTCACTTCCCATCCTCAATCCAGTTCGCTCCGTCGCTCTGACGTCAGATGCCCGATAGGTAGGCGGTGCCGTATCTCCGCTCCTCCCCCCCTCAGTGCCTCACTCCCCTGATGTCGGCTGTCCGGCATATAAACGGGGCCTAATCCCCAACCTCCTTAGGTTTCGCTCCACCCCTAAGCCAGTATATGCTGCTGTCCTGAGGTCAATCGTTCAGTATCTGCAGTATTTTGCGTTTGTCCGTGAATATCTGCCCTTCCGACACCCCCTCCTCCCCGCGGCTACCACCCGCTGTTTCAGTCCGGGCACAGCAAGCGAGCCCTGACGTCAGACGCCCTGCAAGGGAGGCGGGGCGAAGAATCCCCTAGGCTTCTGCCCCCTCCCTTGGGCTTGCTTCCCGGATCAGCAAGCTCGTGCAGCCGCCGCACTGACGTCAGACGCCATGTTGGTAGGGCGGGGCTATGGCAGCTGGCTCCTCCCTTATCCGTTCTGTGCCCAGGGGTCATGTGTTTCAATTCGGTTTGTATCAGAAAATTCTACACAATGCTGAGTGGGCTGTGTGGATACTCCAGCTCTATGTGACTATCACCTGAATGATGTGGAGGTGCTGGTGTTGGACTGGGGTAAACACAGTAGGAAGTCTCATACCACCAGGTTGCATTCCAATCAGTACTCTGATCACAAACATGGTATATAAAGACACACACTCAGTTTACAGAATACTGATTAGAATGCAACCTGGTGGTATGTTTTATATACCTTGTTTGTGATCAGAACTCCCCACTCACCTGATGAAACAGCAGAGCCCTGAAAGCTAGTGGCGTTTGCTACCAAATAAACCTGTTGGACTTTAACCTGGTCTGAGAATTCTTAACTGATGTGGAGATGCCCGTGTTGGACTAGGGTAAACATAGTAAGAAGTCTCACAACACCAGTTTAAAGGCCGACAGGTTTATTTGGTAGCAAAAGACACTAGCTTTCGGAGCACTGCCCCTTCACCAGGTGAGTGGGAATGTCAGACAATGACATTCGTCTTCATCAATGACATCTCACCAAGGCCATCCCCACACCCTCACTTCTTGCCTTCAAACAACTGCACAGCCTCAAGCAGACCATGGTTCACAGCAAACTATCCAATCTTCAGGAAAACAGTGACCATGACGCCACACAACCCTGCCACAGCAAGATGTGGATGCCATCATCTCACGTGAGAACACTATCCACCAGGTACACAGTACGTACTCTTGCAACTTGGCCAACGTTGTCGGGAAAGGATGCCCTGAGGCATGATACATTGGGGAGACCATGCAGGCACTACAACAACGGATGAATGAACACTGACAATCACCAGGCAAGACTATTCTCCTCCTGTTGGGGAACACTTCAGCGGTCATGGACATTTGGCCTCTGACCTTCAGGTAGGTGTTCTCCAAGGTGGCCTTCAAGACACATGACAGTGCAGAGTCGCTGAGCAGAGACTGATAGCTAAATTCCACACACAAGGATGGCCTCAACTGGGATCTTGGGTTCATGTCACACTATCTGTAAACCTCCATTTCTTGCCTGGGCTTGCAAAATCTCACTAACTGTCCTGTCTGGAGACAATTCACATCTCTTTAACCTGTGCTTAACGCTCTCTCCACTCATTGCCTGTCCCTTTAAGACTTGATTACTTGTAAAGACTCGCATTCCAATCATTTTTTATAAGTTGAGTTTGTGTCTTTAAATGCCCTGTTTGTGAATAGAACTCCCACTCACCCAACGAAGGGGCAGTGCTCCGAAAGCTACTGGCTTTTGCTACCAAATAAACCTGTTGGATTTTAACATGGTGTTCTGAGACTTCTTACTGTATCACCTGAATGGCAGGGTTTCCAATCCCACTGCAAAAATGTTAATAAATTGGTTGGACTAGGTGTGGGCCAATCAGCTCTTGGAGCCTATTCCGCCATTTGATAAGGTCATGGCTTATTTGGTTGTGGTCTCAACTTCACATCTCCTGTCGATCCTTTCCCCTCCAATAACCATTGACTCTTTTGTCTAGCAAAAATCTATCTATCTTGCCCTTGACTAAATAGAATGACTCAGTCTTGCTGTCACCTGGGGAAGAGAATCAGGACTCTTGAGTGTACACGGTACAGAGGAGGAGGAGCTGGAAGTCTTAAAGTGCATTAAGGAAGATAAATCCCCAGGATCTGATGAAGTGTATCCCCGACTTTGTGGGGGGCGAGGGAGGAAACTGCAAGTCCCCTATTAGCAATATTTGAATCATTGATAGTCACGCGTGAGGTGCCTGACAATTTACCCGCTAAGGAACTACAGGCCGGCGAGCCTCACATCTGTAGCAGGTAAATTGTTAGAAGGTATTTTGAAAGAGAGGATCTACAGGCATTTAGAAACGCAAGGACTGATTATGGACAGCATGGCTTTGTGAGTGAAAATCATGTCTCACAAATTGAGTTTTTTGAAGGAGTAACCAAGAAGGTAGATGAGAGCAGTGTAGTTGATGTTGTCTACATGGACTTCAGCAAGGCCTTTCCTTGCCATAAACGAGACTTACACAGTAATTGCTTCTGTTTAATGATCAACTAATGGCTTTTAAGATGCCCTTTATATGCCCTGTTTGTGAATAGAACTCCCACTCACCCAACAAAGGGGCAGTGCTCCGAAAGCTACTGGCTTTTGCTACCAAGTAAACCTGTTGGATTTTAACGTGCTGTTGTGAGACTGTAAGATCTTGGATCCTGAAAGATTTAACCTTATGCAACAACCTAGTGAGTGAGGTTTATGTTCTTATGATACAAAATTGGCTGGATGACAGAAGACAGGGGGTGATTGTAGAGTGTTTTTCAAACTGGAGGCCTGTGACCAGCGGTGTGCCTCAGGGATCAGTGCTGGGTCCACTGCTTTTTGTCATTTATATTAAAGATTTGGATAAGAATTTAGTAGGCATGGTTAGTACATTTGCAGATGACACCAAGATTGGTGGTGTAGTGGACAGTGAAGAAGGTTATCTAGGACTGGAATGAAATCTTGATCAGAGGGCTGACAAATGGCGGATGGAGTTTAATTTAGATAAATGCAAGGTGATGCATTTTGGTCAATCAAACCAGCACAGGACTTACTCAATTAATGGTAGGGCACTGGGGAGAACAACAAGATCTAGGGGTACAGGTTCATAACTCCTTGAAAGTGGAGTCGCAGGTAGACAGAGTGGTGAAGAAGGCATTCAGCATGCTTGGTTTCATTGGTCAGAACATTGAATAAGGAGTTGAGACGTCTTGTTGAAGTTCTACAAGACATTGGTAAGGCTACACTTAGAATACTGTGTATAATTCTGATCACCCTATTATTGAAAGGATATCATTAAACTAGTCAGAATGCAGAAAAGATTTACTAGGATGCTACCGGGACTTGCTCATTTAAGTTATAAGGAGAGGCTGAATAGACTGGGACTTTTTTCTCTGGAGTGTTGGAGGCTGAGGAGCGATCTTATAGAGGTCTCTAAAATAATGAGGAGCATAGATCACCTAGAGAGTCAATATTTTTTCCCAAAGGTAGGGGAGTCTAAAACTAAAGGGCATAGGCTTAAGGTGAGAGGGGAGAGATACAAAAGGGTCCAGAGGGGCAATTTCTTCACACAGATGGTGGTGAGTGTCTGGTACAAGCTGCTAGAGGTAGTAGTAGAGATGGATACAAAATTGTAAAAAGCGTTTAAACAGTTACATGGGTTAGGTGGGTGTAGAGGGATATGGGCCAAATGCGGGCAATCGGGACAAGCTTAGAGGTTAACAAAGCATAGACAAGTTAAGCCTAAGGGCCTGTTTCCATGCTGTAAGCGCTATGACTCTATGACAGATTTAGACAATCATCACCATAATAAGAACTATACACACCTAATTCCTTAATGCCCTTTGATAGAAACAGTTAAGTCCTGGAGATTTCCCATGGGCGGTGGTTAACAACATTCTGACTCTAACCTACTCTCTAAAACACGTGAAGTACAAGTAGCTGAGTTGACAACTGCAAGTGTCGGATCAAGTAATGATGCTTCTTCATCACCGGTCATGTGTAGATCTTGCTGTTCTTCACACGGCTACAGTGACAGCTGATGCAGCAATTCTCAAGTATTAAAAGCGGGAATGCAAATGGGGAGGGTTAGAATGCAGCAAGCAGACTTGGGTGGAAAGCAACAGATTCATGGTCACACCTTATGCAGCTTGCAATTTATAAAGTAAAGTTTATTTATTCGTCAGAAGTAGATTTACATTCACACTTCAGTGAATTTAATGTGAAAATCCCCTAGTCGCCACACTCAGGTACCTATTTGGGTACTTTGTGGGAGAATTTAGCGTGGTCAATGCACTTAACCAGCACATCTTTGGACCATGGGATTAAACCAGAGCACCCAGAAGAAACACACGCAGACACAGGAGGAATGTACAACCCCCACACAGATGATGACCCAAGCCAGGAATCGAGCCTAGGTGCCTGGCCCTGTGAGGTGGCGGTGCTAACTATTGCCACTCTGCTGTCCCATGTCCAACAGGAGAATGAGGGCAAGGTGGTATTTTGAGAAGGGGCAGAGACAATATAATGTCATCAGCCTGAATGTTCATAATGATTCCAGGTATAATGGGCTCTGTCACAACCATGGCCACGATGTGGATGACTGTCTCCTCCACAGCGCTCAGATCATGCAGGAATGCCTGTCCTTCCCCAGTTCTGTTCTGCTTCCTTCAGCCTGGAGCTTGCTTGGCCTGAAAGAGAAAGGAAAGACAACTGAAATGTGTTTGGATGATGAACCTGCCAGGAGTGAAAATCTGGAAATATATGGAAGCAGAGAGAGGTGAAAGTGAAACTGGCAGCATTTGTAAGTGCGTGAAGGGGAGGTGAAATCTCCTTATATTTGGTGTGATTTTTGATGGTTAAGTGACAGAATTGTGGTACGTTGAGTTGGCCTCAGGTTGATGGTGTAACCATTGCAGAGATGTCCTTTGAAGATGCATTCACTGACCTTGACCAGGCTTGTGAGGTCAAAGAAAATCTTCTGATATTGCTGGCATGTCGATGTGGCCAGATTCTGGGAATTCATCACCCTGACCATCTGCTCATATCATCTTCTTATCTTTGCTTGAAGAGCCTTCAATTCTCCTTCTTGCCACCTCCTACGCAAATATAAAGAGCTGCATTGAAAGACGTAGGACACCTCTCTCTTTCTTGCTGCTTCGTTTGGTGTGCTTCTCCTTGTAGCCAGTTCAGTCACGGGCAGTCAGTAGCAGCTTCCGAATGAGTATGATTGTCACATCAGTTAAATGGGCGGCACGGTGGGGCACAGTGGGAAGTCAAACTTTTTCTGAAGTTTGGGGCGGCTTTTTGGCACAGTGGTTAGCACTGCTGCCTCACAGCTCCAGAGACCTGAGTCCATTTCCTGCCTTGGGCCTACTTTTAAGCGTGACTGAAGCCAGTCAGAGTGTCCATGCTCTTTACTTCAATGGGACTGAATGCAGGATAATCACGCATCATAACCCCCGCAAATGAAAACTGGCCAAATCCAGGATTTTTCCCCAACTTCTGCAATTTTATATTCTCATTCATGATATATAATTGTCAAATGTATACCATAACTTAAAGTTAAATGTAAAGTTTATTTATTAGCCACAAGTAAGGCTTACATTAACATTGCAATGAAGTTACTGTGAAGTAGCCCTAGTCGCCACACTTTGGCTCCTGTTCGGGTCAATGTACCTAACCAGCACATCTTTCAGATTGTGGGAGGAAACCAGACCTCCCGGAGGAAACCCATGCAGACCCGGGTAGAACGTGCAAACTCCACACAGTGACCCAAGCCAGGAATCGAGCCCGGGTATCTGGCATTGTGAGGCAGCAATGCTAACCACTGTGCCACCAAGCCGCCCCAAACTTCAGAAAAAGTTTGATAAAAATGCTAAAAGTAAAGCACATTTTTAATGTTAACTGACAACATGATGGACTGTCTGCAAAGTACTTCCTGCTCATTCCCTAGATCTATAAGTGTCATAATTTAAATTAATTCTCACATCTGGTCGCAAAGCATTTGTTTTCAATGTTCACACATTTCTCAGATAATTTATTTGCTGCTTTTTTTCTCTTTGTAGCAGTTGCTAGCTAGACTTCCACTGAGCTTCAAATAGCAGCATTATTATTTAAACATGTTAATGTTGTAGGATAGGTCCACACAAAGTGTTCCTTGTCTTAGCTTCATTAACATATTCAGTAACATCATCCTTTGTCCCCTGTGATGTATTTCCTTGTTGATATGTCAGTCTGGATTTTTTTCCCAGTAAAAAAGGAGTTCACTAAATGTTTTTATTCTAAGGCATTAGCAGCAAGCATCAAGCAGGATTTACTAACATGTGAAATCAGGGCAAATCTCAATGTCTTCAGTGTTACAAAGATAACAGAACGGTGTTTGCAAAATATGCAACAATGGAAAGTTGAAATTTGCAATGCGCTTTGCAATACCATTAAGTTGGAGAATTGGATTCACTGAGCAACCAAGAACAAATTAATATCAGCTTATCTACCTATCAGTACACAGCACTGTGAAATTCTTATTCTTAACAAGTCAAACAAGGCACATTTTAAGAAGAAAATAATAATAATGTTTAAGGTTTCATTTACATTAACTGCATCATGTCGCCTGGGGCAGGATATCACATGGTCCTGAAATAGGGTACAGGTATGTGAAGCATTTTGAAATGTTTCTGAGAGAAGAGATTATAATAACTCCAGGAATCGGCTGTAAAGGAATGGTGTTTCACTGCACAAAATAAAGTAAAGCAAAAATAGCACAAGTCTGTGGTGAACACAACAGGTCCCATCTGCGACAATGGAATAATAGACCCACTCAGGGGCCTGCTTTATACAGGGCTCGGTATATGAGATCCGCCTGGTTAGTTAATTTCAATCCCCAGGGAGCTTGTATTCATTAACATCTGCAGGGAGATCAACCAGTGATTCCTCATGCGAGATATTTGGGGTTATCACAGGGACAAAATGCTATGAAACCAGGAGACTCTCTTATCAAAAGTTACAATTATGAAAATAATAGACAACATTTTTCACTTCATCACTACCCAAAACTTTATAATTTATTTGATCAACATGTATTTAATTTTCTTCACATGAAGACCAAGTGCTGGAAAATAGGATTAGAATAGATAAGTGCTTGATGGCCAGCACAGACATGATGGGCTGAAAGGCCTTTTTTTTGTGCTGTAATGACTCTAAATTTCTAAAACATTCAACATCAAACTATTAGGAAATAATCTCTTTATGAATTCATTCAGTAAATTGAATGAGAATCATTGTAATGAAATGAACCACTTGCGACAGAACTTCAAACTAAGAAAAAGAGAAAAATGTTTCCTGCTTAAAGGAAATCTTAACCATCTCAGTGATTAAGTCATCTTATGACTTCACTGGAAATCTTTGCCACTTAAAGAATCTATTTAAACTTCAGCCTTGATAACCTCCCATTTAGTTATTCTCTCAAAGAATTCAATCAGACCAGGTGTTATAATCCTTTGTTGAATCATCTTTTCAGATTGGTGCAGGTACAGAGTAACAGATAATTGGACAAAAAAGACTCCATCGAATCGTGCATTTGGTCAGCGTTTTAAGGACATAAATATTCCATGCATTTCTCTGGCGCTTTAGAGTCAATTTGTGTTATATATCAAATATGGTGAACGAATCAAAGCATCATGATCTAATGATCTCACACACCAAGGACCCCAGTTCAATTCTGGCCTCAGGTCACTGTCTGTGTGGAGTCTGCATGTTCTCCCCATGTCTGCATGAATTTCCTCCAGGTGCTCCAGTTTCCTTCCACAGTTCAAAGATGTGAGGGTTAGGTGGATTGATTTGATTTGATTTGATTCAATTTCATTTGTTATTGTCCTTTGTATTAGCATACAGTGAAAAGAATTGTTTCTTCCGCGCTATACTGACAAAGCATACAGTTCATAGAGAAGGAAATGAGAGAGTGCAGAATGTAGTGATACAGTTATAGCTAGGGTGTAGAGAAAGATCAACTTAATACAAGATAGGTCCATTTAAAAGTCTGATGGCAGCAGGGAAGAAGCAGTTCTTGAGTCAGTTGGTGCGTGATCTCAGACTTTTGTATCTTTTTCTTGGTGGAAGAAAGTGGAAGAGAAAATGATTGGGGTGTGTGGGTCCTTAACTATGCTGGCTGCTTTGCCGAGGCAGCAGGAATGGATGGGAGACTGGTTTGCATGATAGATTAGACTACATTCGCAACCTTTTGTAGTTTCTTGCTGTCTTGGGCAGATCAGAAGCCATACCAAGCTCTGATACAGGCAGGAAGCGTTGGCCATGCTCAATTGTCCCTTAATGTTAGGGAGATTAGCAGCGTAAATACCTGGGGTTATGGGGATAGTGGGATTATTGTCTGGGTGGGATTGTGGTCAGTGCAGACTCGATTGGCTGAATAGCTTCCTTCTGCACTGTAGGGATTCTATGATTCTAATCTCATCTCTATTTGTTTACAAAAGGTTCTTGGGAGCACAGGTTATGTATAGACAGCGCATAGGGAGAGCTCTACATCTGAGATTGGTTCTGAGGGGGTTATTCACTTTGTGGCTTGGAGAGAGCCTGTGCAACTAACATAATTTAGTGAGGCAAGATCAGTCTTGCAAGTCTAGAAAAAGTTTCAAATGATGAGAGAGTGCTTTTGCCCACTTGATTGGCAACAGACCAATCAATGATTAGTTTAAAATTCATTTATTATTCTCACAAGTAGGCTTACATTAACACAGAAATGAAGTTACCGTGAAAATCCCCTAGTCCTCATACTCTGACACCTGTTTGGGTACGCTGATGTTGTGGCAATTATGGAGACTTGGATGAAAGAAGGGCAGACTGGCATCTTAGCATTCTAAGATTTAGATGCTTCAGGTGAGATAGTGTAACAAAAGAGATGGGAGTGTTGCTTGATTGATTACGGTAAATATCACAGCTATACAAAGGGAGGACACCCTGGTGGGACCTTGCATGGGGCCAAATGGTTAGAACTCAGGAACAGGAGCGGTGCAATCACACTGTTGACGTTGTACTACAGACCTCCCAATAGCCAGTGTGAAGTAGAGGAACTGATATGTCAGCAGGTTATGGTAAGATGTAAAAACCACAGGCTTGTTGTGATGGGCAGTTTTAACTTCAGCAACATAAACTGGGATTCCTTTAATGCTAGGGCTTGGACAGGGCAGAGTTTGTTCAGTGTGTCCAAGAGTGCTTCTTGAGGCAATAGGTAGATAGTCCAACTTGGGAAGGGGCTATCTTAGACCCGGTTTTGGGAAACAAGCCCGGACAAGTGATCGATGTCTCAGTGGGGACCATTTTCAGAACAGTGATCACAATTCTATAAGTTTCAAGATACTTGTAGAAAAGGGTAGAAGTAGTCCCAGAATGAAAATACTAAATGGGGGGAATGCTAACTACAACAGTATTAGGCAGAAGGTGGGCAATGTAGAATGGGGCGACTGTTTGAGGGTAAATCAACATCCAATATGCGGGAGTTTTTTAAAAGTCAGTTGTTAACAATTTAGGACAAGTATGACCCTATAAAAATGAAGGATAAAAATGGCAAGATTTAGGAACCCTGGATGACGAGAGATTGTGAGCTAGTGAAAAAGAAGGAGGACACATGCATAATTTTCAGGAAATTGAAAATAGATAAGGCTCTTGAGGAATATAAAGATAGCAGGAAGGTGCTTAAACAGGGATTTTCAGGAGAGCAAAAAGGAGCTATGAAATATCCTTGGCAGGCAGAATTAAGGAGAATCCCAAGGGTTTTCGTGCATATATGAGGAGGAAGAGGGTAGGACTAAGGAAAGGGTAGGTCCATTCAAGGACGGTGGAGGGAATTTGTGTGTGGAGCCAGCTGAAGTGGGTGAGGTTCTTAATGGGTATTTTGCATCAATATTCACAAAGGAGATGTTGACATTGTAGGACATATTGAGATAAAAAGGGAGGAGATATTGGAGGTTTAGAAAAACATTAAGATGGACAAGTCCCCAGGGCCAGATAGAGTCTATCCCAGAATACTGAGAGAGGCGAGGGAAGAAATTGCTGAGGCCTTCACCACAATCTTTGTATCCTCTGTAGCCATGGGCGAGGTACCAGAAGATTGGAGAGTTGCTAAAGTTGTTCCTCAGTTTAAGAAGGGCAAAAGAGACAATCTGGAAAATTACAGGCCTGTGAGCCTTACATCAGTGGTGGGGGAACTATTGGAGAAGACTCTGAGGGACAAAATGTCCTCGCATCTGATAGAGAAAAGGCTTATTAGTGATAGGCAGCATGGTTTTGTGAAAGGGAGCTCGTATCTCACAAACTTGATTGAGTTCTTTGAGGAAGTGACAAGAAACAATGGCCAGGGCAGGGCAATGGATGTTGCCTTTTTGAACTTTGATAAAGCTTTCAATAAGTTCCTCATGGCAGGCTGATACAGAAGGTGAAATCATATGGGATCCGAGGTGAGCTGGTAAGACGGATACAAAACTGGCTTGGGCGTAGAAAGCAGAGAGTAGCAGTGGAAAGGTACTTTTCTAACTGGAAATCTGTGACAACGGTGTTCCAGAAGGACCAGTGCTGGGGTCTCTGTTGTTTGTAATATATATAAAGTTCAAAAGTTTAAAGTTTATTTATTAGTCACAAGTAAGGCTTAATTAACACTGCAATGAAGTTACTGTGAAATTCCCCTTGCCATATAAATGATTTGAAGGAAAATATAGGGTCTAATTAGTAAATTTGCAAATGATACAAAAAAGTAGGACAGTAGCGGATAGTGAGGAGGATTGCAAGAGGATGCAGCAGGAAATAAATCTGCTGCGGACCTGGGGCAAAAGATGGCAGATGGAATTTAACCCAGACAAATGTGAGGTGATGGGATTCGGAAGGTCTACTGCAGAAGGAAAGTACACAGTAAGTGGTAGAGCCCTTAGAAATATTAACATGCGAAGGGATCTAGGCGTTCAGATCCACAGTTCCCTGAAGGTGGCAACTAAGGTGATCAAGAAGGTGAATGGCATGCTGGCCTTCAGTCAGGGCGTTGAGTATAGGAATTGGAAAATCATGTTGCAGCTGTATAAGACTGGTTGGGCCTCATTTGGAGCATTGTGTACAATTTTGGTCACCACACTATCAGAAGGATATTGATGCATTGGAAAGGGTGCAGAAGAGATTTACCAGGATGTTGCCTGGTTTGGACGATATGGACTATGAAGAAAGGTTGAACCAACTTGGATTGTTTTCATTGGATGAGAGGGGATCTGGTTCACAAGGTTGTGACAGGCTTGGACAGAGTGCATAGTCAGAGTCTTTTTCCCAGGGTCAAAGGGTCAATTACTCTGGGGCATAGGTTGAAAGTAAGAGGGGGATAATTTAACACAGATGTGAGGGATACGTTTTTCACACAGAAGGTGACGAATGCGTGGAATGCTGGAAGAGGTGGTTAAAGCAGATTCTATAACAATGTTCAAGAGGCATCTGGATATATACATGAATAGGCAGGGAATAGAGGGATATGGACTACTTAGAGACAAAAAGTCATTAGATTAGAGAGACGTCTGTTTCAACATAAACTTGAGGATCTAGATAGGCTGGGCGAATGGGCCAGGAAATGGCAAATGGAATTTAATGTTGGCAAGTGTGAGGTGGTCCACTTTGGTAGGAAGAATGGTAGGAAGGACTATTACTTACGTGGCGAAAAACTGCAGCAGGCGACGGTGCAGAGGGACCTCGGGGTCCTTGTGCATGAGTCGCAAAAACCCAGCTTGCAGGTGCAGCAGGTGGTCAGGAAGGCGAATGGGATGCTGGCCTTCATAGCGAGGGGGATTGAATATAAAAGTAGGGAGGTCTTGCTGCAGCTGTATAGGGCATTGGTGAGGCCACAGCTGGAGTACTGTGTGCAGTTTTGGGCGCCGCACCTGCGCAAGGATATTTTGGCCTTGGAGGGAGTGCAGAGGAGGTTTACTAGGCTGATACCGGAGTTGAGGGGGTTGAGCTATGAGGAGAGGCTGAATAAACTGGGCTTGTACTCGTTAGAGTTTAGAAGAATGAGGGGAGATCTCATTGAGACGTATAAGATGATGAATGGGATGGATAGGATAGAGGTGGAAAGACTCTTCCCGCTCAAAAAAGACAGTAGGACTAGGGGGCACAGCCTCAAGATAAAGGGGGGGCGGTTCAGAACGGAGTTGAGGAGGAACTTCTTCACTCAAAGGGTGGTGAATCTCTGGAATTCTGTGCCCGTTGAAGTGGTGGAGGCTGCCTCGCTAAATATTTTTAAGAAGCGGGTTGATGGGTTTTTGATAAGAGAAGGGATTAAGGGTTATGGGGAGAGGGCGGGAAAGTGGAACTGAGCCACGACAGATCAGCCATGATCTTATTGAATGGCGGGGCAGGCTCGAGGGGCCGGATGGCCTGCTCCTGCTCCTATTTCTTATGTTCTTATGTTTCAAAGGGCCTGTTTCTGTACTGTGCTGTTCTTTGTTCTTTGTTTTGCACTAAGGGAGAATTTAGCATGAGCAATGCACCTAACCAGCATGTTTTTTGGACTCTCTCAGACTCTCTGGAAGCCATGTCCATGTCAAACGTGCCAACTCATCATGTAAGGCTTTGTTTTTTTTAATCCTTTCATGGGACGTGAGTGTCACAAACAATGCCAGCAGTCATTGTCTATCCAGAATTGCCCAGAGTGGCTTGCAACATCATTTCTTCATAGAATCTCTACAGTGAAGAAAAAGGCCTTTCGGCCCATCAGATCTCCAATGACTCTCCAACAGAGCATCTCACCCACATCCTAACTGCACCTATTTACTCCATTAATCTGCATAATGGATTATGGATTGGGGCATTAAGGGGCAATTTAGCCAATCAACCTAATCAGCACATCTTTGGACTGTGAGATGAAACCAGAGCACCGGCTGGAAACCCACACAGACATGGGGAGAATGTGCAAACTCCGCACAGACAGTCACCCAAGGCTGGAATTGAACCTGGGTCCCTGATGCTGTAAAGCAGCAGCTAACCACTGTGCCACCCATTTCAAAGGGCAGTTAAGAATTAACCACATTGCTGTGGGTCTTGAGTCACAGATGAGCCAGAACAGATAAGGATGGCAGGTTTCCTTCCCTAAAGGACATTAATAAATCAGATGATATGGCTGACAGGCCCTCTCCAAACCACAAAATGAAGCAGCTATAGGACTTAAAGGCCTGCAGCAGTTCTTCCTATAAGCTCGCTAAATATTTTTAAGACGCGGGTTGATGGGTTTTTGATAAGAGAGGGGATTAAGGGTTATGGGGAGAGGGCGGGAATGTGGAACTGAGCCACGACAGATCAGCCATGATCTTATTGAATGGCGGGGCAGGCTCAAAGGGCTAGATGGCCTATTCCTGCTCCTATTTCTTATGTTCTAATGTTCTTAAGCTCATGAAGGCCTCAGCATTCGTTGCATTACAACTAACCCTGATGGAAAATCATCCAGTCAAATAACCTCAGATGCAGTTCTCTTCCTATGGACCATCACTGGTAGTTTCATGGTCACTATTACTGAGACTAGTTTTCAGTTCCAGTTTTAAGTAACTGAATTTCAATTCCACCAGCTATAGTGGTGGGTTTTGATCCCACGTCCCCAGTCTGAGCCTTTGGATTACTAGTCCAGTGATGTTACCACTATGCCACTGACTTCCCCCTAAATAAAGAAGCTTGGCAGCTACTGAATGACATGGGGTAAAGGAGGGTTGCTCTGGTTCTTTCCCACAGAAGGAAGGTACTCGAGGCCTTGCCATGCAAAGTGTGGCAGAAGGTGGCTGACACTAAGAACTCCAGTGGAATTACCCATGAGATATGGACATTATGGGGAAGAAATATAATAATTTGATCAGACAAGCAAAAGTAAATGTGACTGTTCACACATCTGAGGTGTTTATTAACTTCTTCACTGTACCTGATGTCCCCTATCCCACATTCTAATGTTCTCCTTCAAAATTAGCTAAAAACAAGATTGCAGACTGTCCTGCATAATAATCATTCTTTGGTCACAACCTTCATATTCTGTGCATAAATACTTGGAATGACAATGCAGAAAAGAACATCCATAACCTGCTGGCTGAACTAATAAGTAGCTCTAGAAAGCCATCAGTAGAAACCAAGTTCTGTGGTAAGGTTAAGTTGATAAGTTTAAATAAATTTATTTATCCATGTCACAACTTGGCTTACATTAACACTGCAATGAGGTTACTGTGAAAATCCCCGAGTCGCCACATTCTGACACCTATTCAGGTACACTAAGGGAGAATTTAGCATGGCCAGTGCACCTACCCAGCATGTCTTTTGGACTGTGGGAGGAAACTGGAGCACCCAGAGGAAACCCACACAGATACGGGGAGAACATGTAAACTCCGCACAGAAGGAAGCCATTTGGCCCATCATGTTTGTACTGAACCCATGTTTCCAAATAGATTAGAGCCTAAATCCAGCGCCTTCACCCACTGGATCATGCTAAATGTTTTTAAAATGAACCATGTGACACTAAGTGCAAATATGAGCTCTGTAAGTGACAAATATGAAAGTAAAATATCTTAAATTGGGGCAACTTAAAATGGGGACTTTTTAAGTTCAACTTATGCAAGCAGCTATAAAATTCCTCTCCATTAAGATTCTTGCTGACTCAAACTGTACATTCTCAAAACATGTTTGTTTTTGTATCATCCTCATCCTTATGTGAGCATGACTAGCAACCATTAGAAAACTCAGATGACAAACCATTGTGATATCCTTCCTGACTGGTGCTTTATTAATGTTTTATCAAGTGTCAGTTAGAATTGATGTGTTCCTCGTCATTGCCCCGATCAATATATTTGTGTATAAAAAAAGTACCCCTAGAGTGATTGTTCCAATTTAAATAATTCAAGCACCAAGTGGCTTGTGAGCTTTAAAAATTAAGAAGGTTATTTATATCACACTGGCCCTGAATATTTAAATACGATGTTTAACTCAGTTCACATGCACTATCACACGCACAAAGATTCAATACACCTTAAGGCAAAACAATCCAGTTGCAATTTATGATGAACACAATCTCTTTTGTGGCAGGCCTGTAGCCTCTTAGATGATTCGATGATTTATGTGAAGTGGAAGGTCCTGTGAAGCAGAAGATTCTCAGTAAGATGTGAGACTTCTTGAGATCAAATTTCCAGGAGATTGGTTCTCAGATGAACTCCAGTTTGGAATAGGTTGGCAGGAGGAGTCTAAGGTATTGACTGAATATTCATAGTATAATGGAACATGATAACAGCTTCCAACAAAATTGGTGTTATGATTCAGGTCAAAAACTCCAAGGGTTTTATAAAGTTAGCCTAGACCATAGGTTTTGCATATTGAATTTGGCACAGGTAGCATAAGATGTTTCACTCCAGGTATGATTCAAGTGACTCACCAGGACTGGATTAATCAATTGGATTAACCAACTCCAAAGATGTGCGTGCTAGGTGGGTTGACCATGCTAAATTCTCCCTTAGTGTCAGGAGGACTAGCTAGGGTAAATGCATAGGGTTATGGGGATAGGGCCTGGGTGGGAATCATTGCAGACACGATCACCAAATGGCCTCCATCTGTACTGATTCTATGATTCTAACTTGGCAAGGGTAGCCTTGAGGAATGGTTCATAGAATGTATGAGGAACTGTTTCTTAGAGCAGCATGTTATGGGGCCAACCAGAGAACTGGTTACTTTAGATCTGGTTTTATGTAATGAGGAAGGATTGATTAATGGTCTTGTAGTTAAGTATCCACTAGGAAGGAGTGATCACAGCATGATAGAATTTCACATTTAGAATGGAAGTGAGAGGGCAGAATCACATACACGAGTTTTAGCATTTGGCAAGGGTAATTATGCGGGTCTCAGTAAAGAATTGGCCCAAGTGGACTGGGCAAGAGTATTAAAGAGGAGGACAGTAGAAGAAAAGTGGCAGTTGTTTAGGGAGATATTAAAGACATCTCAACTAAGGTACATTCCTGAGAGGAAGAGCAAAAAGGTGAAAAATCATCCATGGCTTAATAAGGAAATTAAGGCTAACATCAGGACAAAAATGAGGGCAGATAATACTACAAAAGTTAGTGGCAGCATGGAGGATTGGAAGAACTTCAAACACCAACAAAAGGTGACTAGATACAATATCAAAAATGCTAAAATGGACTATGAAAGGAAGCTAGCTGAAAACATAAACACTGACACCGAAAGTTTCTATAAGTATATAAAGAGAAAGAGTAAAAGTAGATGTTGGCACTTTAGAGGATGGAAATGGTGGGGTAATAATGGAAAAACTCAGAAATGGCAGAGGCACCAAACCACAACTTTGCCTCTGTCTTCAAAGTGGAAGATAATAGTTCTGTCCCAAAAAACTATCATTCATGCAGTAGAACTTGGTGAAATTATATAACCAGGGAGAAGATACTCAGTAAACTGAAGAGTTTAAAAGTAGGTAAGTCCCCAGGACCCAATGACCTACACCCTAGGGTGTTAAAGGAGGTGACTGCAGAGAAAATGCATGCATTAGTTATGATATTCCAAAATTCCCTGGATTTGGGAAAGGTACCAATGGACTGGAAACGTGCTAATGCGATGCCCTTAGTCAGGAAAGGAGAGAGGCAAGAAGTGGGAAACTATAGAACAGTCAACTTGATCCCTGTGGTGGGAATGTTGCTGGAATCAATCATTAAGGAGAGGGTGACTGAGCATCTGGAAAAGCAAAGCTCAATTCATCAGTGTCAGCACAGTTTTCTGAAGGGCAAGTCTTGTTTGACAAACCTGCTAGAGTTCTTTGAGGATGTAAACAGCAACATAGATAAATGGAATTCTGTGAATGTGATCTAGCTGCATCTCTAGAAGGCATTTAAAATGCTGTTCAGTTTTGGACGCTTCCTTTGAGGAAGGATCTGGTGACACTGGAGATGGTTCAGACGATGTTCACTGGATTGATTCCAGATTTGAAGGAGCTGACATATGAGGAGTATCTTGGGCTTGTACTTGCTGGAGTACAGAAGAATGAGGGGGGATTTGATTGAGGTATATAAAATACTCAATGGGATTGATATAGTAAGTGTTAACCAGATATTCCCCCTTCTAGAATAGGTTAGGACAAGATATCATAGCAAGTGGGGGGAGGTTCAAGACAGAGGTAAGCAGCAGCTACTTCTCACTGCCCCAGGGTGTGGTGGATGCAGAATCAATCAATCAATGGATTTAAGAAAGAGATAGACGAATATTTGATCAAAAGTCAGAAAAAGGGCTATGAGGAAAAGGCAGGGAATTGGAGTTAGGATGAGATGGAGATAAGAACATAAGACCATAAGAAATAGGAGCAGGAGTAGGCCATCTAGCCCTTCGAGCCTGCCCCGCCATTCAATAAGATCATGGCTGATCTGTCGTGGCTCAGTTCCACATTCCCGCCCTCTCCCCATAACCCTTAATCCCCTCGCTTATCAAAAACCCATCAACCCGCGTCTTAAAAATATTTAGCGAGGCAGCCTCCACCACTTCAACGGGCAGAGAATTCCAGAGATTCACCACCCTTTGAGTGAAGAAGTTCTTCCTCAACACCGTTCTAAACCACCCCTCCTTTATCTTGAGGCTGTGCCCCCTAGTCCTACTGTCCTTCCTGAGCGGGAAAATTCTCTCCACCTCATACAGAATGGCGGAGCAGACTCGAAGGGCTGAATTGCCTCCTCTCATTCCCAATCTTCATGCTCCTATGTTACTGTTAGCGGGGTTTTCAACAAGATGGCAATTAGATTCAGGAAACCAATGTCGCAATACAAAAGGTAAAACTTTTATTAAAAACCAGTGATCAATGGGAGAAGTTTTCTCGATGGTCACCAGTACAGACCCCTCAGACAAGTTTTGAAGTTATTAGTAAAAACAGAACAGTTATACATTTTCTTTATTAGACTTCCGGTCCTTCATTAGTTTAAAATTAATTTCATTTAGTATACACACATCAGTAGAAATCTCTGTCAATTATCTTGGCCAATTGCATTGTACCTGCCAGCATGATGGTATTTCATTTGTCGAAAAAACCCAGATATTAACTCCCTTCTTGGCTAAAGTTACTTCCGTGTTGCCTGGTTATGGTAGATTCTACCATGTGGGGGGGTAGGGGGGGCAGCGATTCATAGAGTTCCTGTGAACATTTGTGCCCCGTCAACATCTCCCCATACCAGAAACCAGGGGGGTGGGCCTAGCATTTAAATGATCATTTAAGTATTATTTAAATGCTATTTGCTAACCCTGGACTGAATTCTCCAGGCCTGCTAGCCTCTCCCACCCTACTATAGTGTTTCACTCCAGTAGCTCCCTACTTTCGGGGAGCTAGTGGCCTGACTCCATCTGACAGAAGGGGAGGCAATCAGGGCCCCCCAGGGGGTCGGGTGGTGGGGGGGGGTGGTGCCACCTGGGCATGAGTACCTGGCAGTGCCAGCCTGTGCCCTGTGGATGAGGCAAAGTGTCCTTGCCCAGGAGGCACCTTGGCACTGCCCATCAGGCAGGAGGGAGGCTGGTGATTGGGGCAGGTTGGGGAGAGGGTCTGCTGGGGGAGGGGTTTGTCGGGGAGGACTGCACTGTGGGCTGATTGGCACTGCAGTGAGAGGGGGGAGCTGGAGATCGGAATGGGCTGGGACGGGAGAGATTGGAATGGTTGGGGGTGTTAGGGGGCAGCACTGCAGGGATGCAGGGATCCTAGGCTGACCAGCAATTGAGCTGATTAGCACATGAGAGGCTGATAGTTCACGGGCACTGTGTACGCATAGAGGCCCACTGGTTTCAGCCTTCCTGGGCAGGAATAGGCCCTGCCCCCAAAATCTAATGAGATTCACGCTGATGGCCTCTGCATTGCGCAGAGTGTGGGAGATTCTAGTGTGGACTCCCACTGAAAAAAACAGCTTGAATTAGTCCAGTTTTCCCACAAATTCAACACTTACATTTTTTGAGAGAGGAAAAAGCTGCACCTGTCCTGTCAATCATGCTTCACCCAACAATTCCGAAAGGATCATAAAACTCCAGGAGACTGTATTAGCTCAGATTAAAAATGAACAAGATGCCCATTATATTGCTTCCGCAACACCTAGGGGTCACTGGCTCACAGCAGCTCAGTACCAAAATAGATGACCAGGGCCTGCTTGAAAAAAACTTCAGAGAAACATGGTTAGGATACATTTCTTAAAGGCACAGTAGCTGCAAATTGGAAATTGGAGGGAGAAATGACTATTAACGATTAAGTATTGAATTTAGTTGCTAGAGGCAAGCATTTTTATACATCAGCACATTTTGGGTGGGATTTTATTGTCTTGCTCATCCTGAAACCATAAAATCCTGCCCGAGGTCAATGAACCTTTCCATTGTCTGCCCCTCACCCGCTCCGATTCCCATGATAGGCAGGGTGGTAAAATTCCCAGCCTTGGTCTCTATGAGCAGGTTATCATTTTATTCAGGTAACAATTTCTATTATTGGGTTTCTCATGATGAATCATTCCCAATATTTCATTCTGACGACTCCATTAGAATGCTCTATTTCTTAAACATGCAATGCCGCACCCTCTCTAGTGAAAACTCTTGCCACATCTCATTGCCAGGGCTCAGTCATGAAAAAGGGACCTGTCAAAAGGATTGTGGCAATTATATACCAGAAGTGTCAATGGCACAAAATGAAACAAGGGAAGAAGAGCACAAACATGTTAACCAATAAAGTTTCCACAAAATTAGAGTATTCTCATTAAGCATGATGGATGGGAATTTCCGGCCAAGTTCGTAAAATTCTGTTCGAGGTCAATGGACGTTTGCGTGGTCCACCCACCCCGCCCACTATGATTCCTATGGCGGGCGGGATGGGAAAATTCCACTATGCATATTTTTTGCCTTTGCTGTCTCAGAGACAGTAATGTTTTAATCCAAGCATGGTATTAAAATGTTGAGGACAAAGTCAGGTTTGCTTTCATGGCTTATTTTTTCCCCTGCTTTCCTCCCTCTTCCTCTCCCCTTTCCTGAAGGTTTTGACCTCTTGATTTGGGCACAATTTGATGGGAGATATTCATCTTCTGTTACCTCATTATTTGTGCATACTGGATTGCTTTACAGAGAGACAGCATGGAGTCGATGGGCCAAGTGGCCTCTTTCTATGCTGTAATGATCTATGGCTTAATGAGTCTAGATGGCAGGTGGATTAGATTTGAGTTGAATCATAGAATCCTGACAGTGCAGAATGAGGCCATTTGGCCTATCGAGCCTTCATCAAGAACAATCCCACGTAGGCCCTATTCCTGTAACCCCACATAGTTACCCTACTAATCCCCCTGTCCCTAAGGAACATTTTGGAATGGCCAATCAACCTAACCAGGGTGTTAACCCTGATAGAACTGATCACCTTCTCTTTGGAGAATCTACATGATTTTCATTAAATTGAAATCAATAGAGTTAAATTTGTCCTACAACCTGCTTTATCAGGCTACCATACAGACAGCGACACTGAGTGTTTACGGGTTGCAGTCAAGAGAAGGAGGAATTGCAGCCAAGTTCAAACCTGTGTTCACCTGATTTTCATGCACACAGGCTTCCAAGAGGGGAATTGCTGAGCTGCAGTTCAGAGAGGAAACCCTGGGTGATTTTTTCCTCCTTCTCTCAAGGGCACAGAGTCGTTTTTGGTAACATTGATCTCTGGCTGAGATCAACAAGGATGGGAAATCAAACAGGGCTTCTTAAAGTTTAAAATTTATTTATTAGTATCAGAAATCACCTTCCATTAACACTGCAATGAAGTTACTGTGAAAATCCCTGAGTTGCCACACTCCAGTGCCTGTTCAGGTGCACAGAGGGGGAATTTAGCATGGCTAATGCATCTAATCAGCATGTCTTTCAGAGTGTGGGAGGAAACTGGAGCACCCAGAGGAAACCCACAGGGAGAACATGCAAACTCTGCATAGACAGTGTCCCAAACTGGGAATCGAACCTGGGTCCCTGGCGCAGTCAGGCAGTAGTGCTAACCACTGTGCCACTATACCGCCCTTGAACTATATGGATCAACCACTTAATGGATGAAGTGACTGATGGGAACCAAATAATATTCATAATTCACTTAGAGGAAATGTGCTAGGCATGACTTCATTCACATTTCCTACTTGTATATTCTGATAAGTTGGTAGGTTTTAATGCCAAACAAACCTCTATTGGGGCTTGAATTATTTTCTTCACATGAGACACTTATAAAATATGCTTTTTATTATAGAAACAAAATGCAATGCGCACAACTTGAAATTTACATTAATAAACTCCAGCAAAATCCATGGTATATGTCTCATATACTTTGCGATGTTTGGGATTGTGGCTAATTGCTCATTGTTCCAGCACAGACATGTTTATTGTCATTTTGCATAGAACGGAGAGACTGATTTGCAAAACAGGTGTTTCAAGATCGTTTGCAGTAAAGGTAAACTTGACCTTACAAAATGGGTGGTGGAACGATTATATTCCAGAAAGCCTGGAACTAGAGCCAATCTTTGCACACTTTTTATTATTTACACATGAAATCACTTGCCTCTTAACCCAACTGCCAGAATCTTCCTGTTTATGTTCTTTTGAAAAGAATATTAAAGTAATGAGGCTAATTAACTAATTGCCTGCCCCTTAAACGGGCACTGTAATAAAAGTTAAAACTTCAAAGGAGATGTATGTAATTAAATTAAAATGTCACTCTGGGGACTGATGACGCAGTCCAGCCCCAGTGGGACCCATCAGTTGCCGATGACATCAGGTGTACCAGTCGGCACCACATGCTCCCTCTCCAGTGACACCCAGCACTGTTCCTATTTATAGGAGAACAAGTGAATCTCCACTTAATGCAAATGGTGAGCATATACAATTAATATAAAATTAATAGATTATGGTCTCTCTTTGGATACAAATTACAGTTTGTACGTAAAACCAACATTTCAAAGCAAATTGAGTCAAAAACCTCCCTATTCTGCATTACATTGCAAGGTACCCCTCTTCCAAGACCTTTCATAATTTATTTGTACAAACATTTCTTTTTTCCGAACAATCCCACATTTGATGACTTGCATCCACCTCTTTCATTTTCAAGATTTTCTTTTCTCTCCAGCCATTCTTTGCCAACAAAACAATCCAGAATGTTTCCTCACTCACACTCACTCATATCTTATCCCACAAGAAACAATTATCTATCTAATATTCAATATCTATCTAATATTTGAAGTATGCTATCTTTAGGGATCAGCTCCCCCTTCCACCAATCGCATTGCAGAGTGCGCAGCAGCACCTCCCCACCACTGACCGGCCGACCCCAGTCTGGCCCCACACCCCCAGTAGGCCCTGGCCCTTCTGCGTCCACCCAAATGGCACTGCTCCAGTGCCTGGTGGGCAGTGCCAGGTGCTAGACTGGTACTGCCCGGGGGATCTCGTCCTTGCCTCCCCACCTCTCTGAGAGGCCTCAACAGCCTCCAGTTCTACCAGTGAAGCCATCAGGACTGATCCCCATTGCTGGGGACCAGTTATGATCTTCGCCAGAGAGAACATCTCCTGGCAAGGTCACACAGGCAAGTGAGCCCAGACAATAGCATCCCGGGCTCATTAAATTTTTGTAAAACAGGTTTTAAATGTATTTGAATAAAGTATTCAGTCTTGCACTGGAAATGGGCGCGAGGCTGATCACGCTGGACATCTGGTGCCAGAGAGCTCGCAAGAAGTGGGAAATTGGGCATGAGCCATTATGGTTGAAATGCGAGTCTGTAAATACCTGTAAAGACTCACATTCCAACCATTACCTTGCAATTCTGTCTTTGTCTATATGTCCCTTTTTGTGAAACCTACATCTCCATTCAATTGATGAAGGAGCAGTGCTCCAAAAACTCGTGGTTCCAAATAAACCTGTTGGACTTTAACCTGGTGTTAAGAGACTTCTTACTGTACCCACCCCAGTCCAATGCTGGCATCTCCATATCACGTCCTTAACTGAGTGACTTGCTAGGCCATTGAAGAATGTGCTTCACAGCTCCAGGGCTCTGGGTTCAATTCCCGGCTCGGGTCACTGTCTGTGTGGAGTTTGCACATTCTCCTCGTGTCTGCATGGGTTTCCTCCGGGCGCTCCGGTTTCCTCCCACAGTCCAAAGATGTGCGGGTTAGGTTGATTGGCCACGCTAAAAATTGCCCCTTAGTGTCCTGAGATGCTTCGGATAAAGGGATGAGTGAGTAAAATATGTAGGGATATGCGGGTAGGGGCTGGGTGGGATTGTGGTTGGTGTAGACTTGATGGGCTGAATGGCCTCTTTTTGTACTGTAGGGTTTCTATAACTTTTCTATGATAAGCCAGTTAAGAGTCAACCACTTTGCTGACAATCTGGAGTCACACATAGGCCAGACTGCGTAAGGGCTGCAAATTTCTTTCCATCAAGGGCATTAGTGAACTAGATGGGTTTTTACAACAATTGCTAATAATTTTCATGGTCACCATTTCAAAGATTGGCTTTATATTCTGAATTTATTAATTGCATTTAAATCCCAGCTGGCCTGCTGGAATTTGAACCCATATTCCCAGAGCACTCGATCAAGATTATAGTCCTGTATCATTACCATCTCCCTCGTGGATATTTAAGGTTTTTCATCATCATCATCATCCTTAACTCTAATAGAGAAAGTGCAGTGACACAGTTGTTAGCACTGCTGCCTCACAGCACCAGGGACCTGGGTTCAATTCCGGCCTCAGGTCTCCGTGTGGAGTTTGCACGTTCTCCCCACGTTTGCTTGGGTTTCCTCTGGGAGCTTCAGTTTCCTCTCACGGTCCAAAGATGTTCTAGGATTAGCCAAGGTTCAGACTCGATGGGCTGAATGGCCTCCTTTTGCACTGTAGGGATTCTATGGATAACACATGAAAACGACCATCATGATCTAAACTGAGTGCAAAAATAGTTCAATTGACCAATCAAGCTCTATCCCCTCTTTACATATAACAGGTTTATTTGGAATCATGAGCTCTCAGATTCATGACTCACCTGATGAAAAAGCAACACTCCAGAAGCTTGTGATTCCAAATAAACCTGTTGGACTTCAACCTGGTGTTGTGAGACTTCTTACTGTGTCCACCGCAGTCCAACACTGGCATCTCCACATCATGATTCTCAATATAGAATAGTGGATTTAAAGTTATATGTACATTTGAAATCTCCACAAGCTTGAATCCCAATTTTAAACTCCATTTTGATCTTATTAATAACACATTTCTGAAATTCCACAGGACCACCCCACAAGAAATTATCAAGCTGCATTATGAATGATGCCTGAAAATCTTTGTTCAAGGTACCAATAAACTGAAATGTAACATCCCCTGGAAGCATTGTTCAGGCACAAGAGACTTTTGTTTAGCTGCCAGTGTTTTCATTCTGCTTCTGCTGCCTCTTTAGATAGGTTCAGAAACACTTCTCTCTGAAAAATATCCCTCTGCAGAAATGTGGCTTTTATAGGAATTGAGCTGCATTGTGGGCAAAAGAATTAAAAAGGCCTTTATGTTTACTTTTCCAGCTGCAATTGGGTCCAGATGCTCCTCAAAACCCCAAGCAATTGATCTTGTTTTATCACTTTCACCTGTAAGGTCTCTTTCAAAACAGGGTCACCTATCTGACACAGCTGGTTATCCCTTATCTAATAGCTTAAAATAAATTCCAAATTCTCTCCAACCATCTAACTCCCTTTGTTTTGTCTCTCTTGTTAGTTCATCCTTAAGTTTTTTGGTAGCCATCAGACCATCACAATCATGAAGACATCTGCTTCTAGTTTTGTTCTGCCTCTGAGACCGGGCAGCGGTCTTTATTTCATTATTTAATCTATTCAAATTGCAGACTCCACTTCTACTTTTAAGTCTGTCAGGACTTTGACTGTGAGATTGCCAACTTTTCTTTCATTCTTACATGGGATTGGGGTGTTGCTGGCTGGGCCAGCATTTATTGTCCAACTCTAATTGCCATTTGGACCAAGTGCCTCACTCAGTCTTTTCAGGGGGCATTTAAAAGTCAACCACATTGCTGTGGATCTGGAGTCACATGTAGGCGAAACCAGGTAAGGATGGCAGATTTCCTTCCCTAAAGGACATTAGTGAATGGGCTTTTCCCGATATTTGACAATGATCACCATTAGATTTTTATTTCCAGATTTTTATTGAATACAAATTTCACCATCTGCTGTGGTGGGATTAGATCTGGGATCCCCAGAGCATTTCCTTGGGTCTCTGGATTACTATACAGTGACAATACCACAACTCCACCACCACTCCTAACTTGAGTTATCGGAAGGTCTTTCTCTGGTAGGTGATTGTTTTCTGACACAGGACTCACTTCCAGAAGCAATATTAGTAAATACACAATTTACTAATTTCTTACTTTCCATTCTTTACTCCATTCTGCTAGTCCATAGCCATCACTCACCAAATATTTAAACCTGTCAGTAGCTTTTCCCACACATTTTACAATTGTGCATCCCTCCATTTACTAGACTCCCCTTGAATATTGCTTTTTCATGCAGTGGCAGCAATCAGAGTTTCCGCTCAGATATTGGGTACCTCCAGCTTGTGCTGCACAGGAAGCTGTGACATCAAACACTGTATCAATTGTGTGAACAAATTTGGCCCACCACTTTCAAACTGGAAAGGATGGCCCTCAAGCTCTGTGTAAAACCCTGCGCCAGATTGCTGCTGGACTCCCCTGTGCCTCTTAACATTAACTGCTGATTATCTGACAGACCTCCCGATGCACCAGATATCTCAGTCTGCGCTGACTAGCACCTGTCCCCTCCAGTTAGCTCCTGCTGCCACCAGTTATGCAATGCCTCGTCTGCTGTAAGAGAGGGAAGTTTGTCAGTAAATGTTAAGCAATCTGCTTGGTCAATGTAGCGCTGTTGAATAGCTGGTGGTGTGGGTATCTGTGAGAGGTGGGTGTGGGTCTTGCAGCAGTGTTAAGTGTGGAAGAATGAGGTGAAGCCTACAGATATAAAGCCTAATTGATAAAGATTGTTGGTAGGTGAATAATGGGATTATGATGACTAGAGCAGTGTATGATTCTAGTGGTGCAGTTTATAGGATACAGCATTTCAAGATGCATAAGAACATAAGAAATAGCAGCAGGAGTAGGCCATCTAGCCCCTCAAGCCTGCCCCGCCATTCAATAAGATCATGGCTGATCTGAAGTGGATCAGTTCCGCTTTCCTGCTTTCTCCCCATAACCCTTAATTCCCCTGTCTATCAGAAACCTATCTACCCGTGACTTAAATATATTTAGTGAGGTAGCCTCCACCCCTTCAACGGGCAGAGAATTTCAGAGATTCACCACCCTTTGAGTGAAGAAGTTCCTCCTCAACTCCGATCTGAACTGCGCGCCCCCACCCCCCACCTTATCTTGAGGCTGTGCCCTCTAGTCCTGCTATCCTTTCTAAGCGGGAAGAATCTCTCTACCTCTACCCTATCCATCCCCTTCATTATCTTATACGTCTCTATAAGATGCATTCAATGATCTTGATCAATCACATGAAGTCACTGAACACATATCTCTGTCTCTAAGTCCTCGGGGCTTGATTTCTGGCATTGATCTCCATGGCTATCTGGTTTTACCATGTTTTTGGAGGGCCTCCTTCAACTTGCAGATATAGGACATTTCACTGCCTTTCCAGTTCCTCCACAAAGATCTCCATCTGAAAACCTTGGAACCCACCTCGTACCCCCTACCACCACCACCACCGCATTCCCCCCCCCCCCCCCCCCCCGCCCCCCAAGTCATTCCTCACTCTTCCCCAAGGTCAGATTCCCTTCATCCATGACTCCCAGCATCTGCTCCAGCCACAAACAGACCTGTGCAGGTTAACTTTAAACAGTTTGGTTTTAGGTGGCGTGGCTCACTCATAGATATTATTAGCCCTCAGTGATGCATTCACCCAATGAATAGCATGGATTGTGTTTGCTGGTGGAGAGGTATTTTAAAAGCGCAAGCAACGCTAATTGGCATGCTGTCTGCATTGCAATCAACCACGCATTGTTATCCCATGCCCATTTTCAGGGGCTATGCAATGTGATTCCCTCTAGCCCAAGCATTGAATGAATAACACACTAAAACACTACTGCTACCTTTCAAAATGACTGCAACTGCAGAATGCTGAGCAAGCTCATGATTAATAAAGTTTAACAATTTAAACTGATCCTTTCCTTTCTTCTTGCTGCTAATTTTGTGCCTCCTTTGGGTTGGCTTTGAAATGTAGGCAGAAAATTATCACTTGGTGCAGCCTCCAACACATTTCCTTTTGTCTATTTTTTTCACCAAGATTAATGACTGCATGAATTACAAGCCCCATGCTTTTGGAGGACTGAATACATAAAATTAATCTGATATGGGCACCAGTTCAGTACGATTTTGTAGTTTTAAGGAAGGCCACGTACCAACAGGAGCTTTTTGATTTATGTTGTAGATGGGACTGTGAAATACTATCTTGGGAATGCTGACTGTTTGTCATATTCAAGCCACAAAGATTCCTGTTTCCCTGACATCTAACAACTCCCTTCCCACTAAGTCACTGCTGTCTACATGGACAGAAAGGGCTCTGTCCATCTGCTGACCTCCAGCTTGATTGCTTGCAAGAGATTGCATTGGAAATGTAAATAATGCTCTGCATGTTCTGGGTCTTCAATGGACTCCAAATGCTTTGAAGCTGTTATTGTTTGTTGTAACCATAACATCTAGGAAAAAGAGCTGGATATTTCCACAAGGAATGTTATGGAAGAAAGAACGCCCTTTAAAAAATCCTGGAAACTTTTGAAGCTACCAATTTGCAACAACAAGGAAAAGACCTTGCATCTCGGGTTGAGAAGTTTCCTTCAAAAATTCAATGCCAGATTTTATCCTATTCTGAAAGGCGATAAATTTAAAGCAGAACGAACTATTTCCGTGCTACCCATTGTGCTTACAGCCACCTCCTGAATACATATTTTGTTGCACCGCATATCGCAACTGTTGTAATAAATCTGAAACACTCAATTGCTGGGGTGTCTTTTTTTTGGTATCTTTCAGTACTTTATTTCTAATCAGAAAAGTCAATTCAAATCAAGTCCAATCACGAAGATAAACCAGATCCAAGTCGACAAGATAAGGATGTTGCATCTCATCTTGGGCTCGATCAAACAAGATCGAAGCTGACAGGATGAAGCATTGCAGCCCCTCCTGGGCACGACCCGACGTTTCATCCCCTGGTCTGCCCAAGACCGCAAGAAACTACAAAAAGTTGTGGGTGTAGCCCAGTCCATCACACAAACCAGCCTCCCATCCACTGACTCTGTCAACACTTCCTGTTGCCTCGGCAAAGCATAATTAAGGACCCCATGCAGCCCAGGCATACTCTGTTCCATCTTCTTCTGTTGGGAAAACAATACAAAAGTCTGAGATCATGTACCAACCAACTCAAAAAAGCTTCTTCCCTGCTGCCATCAGACTTTTGAATGGACCTACCTCATATTCAGTTGATTATTCTCTACACCCCAGCTGTGACTGTAACACTATATTCTACACTCTTTCATTTCCTTTTCTATGAACGGTATGCTTTGTCTGTATAGAGTGCAAGAAACAATACTTTTCACTGTATACTAATACAAGAGACAATAATAAATCAAAATCAAATCCACTCAAAATGTCTTAGCCAGAAGGCTGAGTTGGCTTTGGAAAATTGCATCACGGAAAGCCTGGGTTTAACTTCATTGGCTATCCTGGTCCTTTACTCTATCCTAGCAGGGGCAAACTACAATTGCAGGTGTCAGCACACCGCCAGTGAAATGGGCTAGCCTCAGCCCCTGACTAATCATAGTTTCTCCCCTTCCAGATAAGTATCTACTGAGGTGCCAGTCAGAGAATTTGATGGCCAGAGAATGCCTCAGCAGGAGGTGAGGACAGTTCCAAGGAGAAGGTGGACCAGGACTACTACTCAGTGAGACATGATGTGGAGATGCTGGCATTGGACTGAGGTAAGCACAACAAGAAGTCTCACAACACCAGGTTAAAGTCCAGCAAGTTTATTTGGTAGCACAAGCTTTCGGAGTGTTGCTCCTTCAGGTGAATGAAGAGTGAGACTGACAGCTTCATTCAACACTGGCTGCATTTTACATGCTTCAGAAAACCGGGAATTGAAAGGAGATGGAAACAGCGTCAGAAGGAAGTTAGATGCCTTTTGCAGTGTTACTGTGGGGCAGGAGAAGCAGGAGAGCTGCCTGCTGTTCCTCCAAGCATAACCTCTTGCCTTTAGCTTAACCTCTTGCCTTAAGGAGTACCTCTATTCAAAGACTCCTCAGGTTTGAAGAGCGGACCCACCCTCATGGGGGTTAGGTTCACCTTCCAGTGTCAAGGTTTCAACCCCTCTCTCAGGACCTGATTTTGGACCCACATCATGCCCTCAGTACAGCTGTGAGCTCTCTACCTGGGGCTGGGGTCTGCTCTGGGTATGACTTCCTGGCAAAGCCAGGGGAATGGGCTAGCCTCATCCCCTGCCTAATCATGGTTTGTCCCTTTTCAGGTAAGTATCTAATGGAGTGCCTCGAAGAGCAAAGAGATCCCAATGAATCATCCAAGTTAACCAACAAATATCAACCATTGCTATCCTCAATTTCAGCACAAATGCACACCAATAGGAGAAGGATTGATAACAGTTCCACTGAAGGAGACAAACTGTGCTACCAAGGACGGGTGAAGACCTGTTGATAAGGTCTTGTTGACAAGAAGGTGCTGTAAGGCAGATTTCCTTCTTGCTTTCCATGCTGCCAGCAATGACTCTTGTTGAGCTACAGTTCTACAATTACTAAATAACCTCCAGTAGCTTACCCACATGGCTACCATTCATAGGGGAGCATAAATACTTCAGGGTAGATTTTTCACCAGTGTTCTCCTGAACCTGCACGCTCAGTGCAGGGTCAGCACAAACTCTGCAGAAATGTTGCAGATGGTCATGTATGTTATCTCTGCGGAGTTTCCGCCAAAGGTGCAATGGGAGCTTGGGTGCACACCAACGGAAATTCCAGATATGAATGTTGGCAGGATATCTGTCCAAAGGGAGTTTCACAACCTGGTTAGATACTGTTCTAAGGGATGCAAAACAGGAAGTGTTGAATTTGCTGCCTGATATACATCCTGTCCAATGTTTTTTTTTCCCAATTTACTTCAATGGAATTTTTAAAAAGTCCTTTGCAATGCTAGGTACCACCAAAATGTGGCAAAACAAGTAGTGCTATGGTGATTGTCATGGAAAATGTGACGTTTAACATTGGTCCAATGTCACTGCCAACTATGAAATACAGAAGTAGCTCTGATGAGTGAAGTGACACCAGTTATGAGAATGCTTGGTACCAATGATTTTAAAATTTTAACTTTGCTTCCATTTCAAATGTCTCTCTGATCAGACTTAAATCTCATCCATTTTGATCAAGAAAGTGTCTTGAATGGAGCTTAAAGATCAAGGAAATCCTGAGAGCATACTTTGTATTCGAAGTATTCTCTCTTTGCATTCTGAGAACAGATGCATTTCTTAAAATGGCAGAAAAGTTCCTCCACTGACCTGAAACAGGGCCCATGATTACAGGCAAGTTCAATTGTTCCTCTGTGAGGTTATTCATCTGTTATTCAGGTAGGATAGTAGAGACACTACAAGAGGTCCAACAATTCAAATCAAAGTCACTTAACTTGTGCCACTTGGATTCCAACCCAGCAGAGGCAACTCTGAAATTTAATTAGAGTATTGACATATTTTTGCAAACCTGGAGTTGTTTCATGAATAGGTCTTAAAAGCCTTTGATAATTATTTTAACCTATGGAGTAAGAAGATATGAGAATGAGCCAAATTGAAAAAAAAGGGTGCAGAAACCTGGTGAACCTTTATAAATGAGCTGACTCAATTGGCTGAATGTTGCAAATTTGCTGATCTTAAATCTGAACTGATATGACACCACATCATAGTTGGGTAACTGATGACATCCTATCTAAGTGGGACATGGTGGCACAGTGGTGAGCACTGCTGCCTCACAGTTTCAAGGACCCAGGTTTGATTTTGGCCTTGGGTCGCTGTCTGCGTGGAGTTTGGATGTTCTCCCTGTGTCTGCATGTGTTTCCTTTGGGTGCTCCGGTTTCCTCTCACAGTCCAAAGATGTGCAGGTTAGGTGGATTGACCATATTAAATTGGCTCTTAGTGTCATGAAGATGTGTATGTTAGGGGGATTAGTGGGGTATATGTGTGGGGTTGTGGGGATAGGATGGGGGCGTGGGTCTGAGTAAGATGCTGTTACGGAGAGCCGGTGCAGTGTCGAGGGGCCGAATTGCCTCCTTCTGTACTGTAGGAATTCTATGGTTCTAAGGTGGTACAATTAATCTAACAATCAGAGGTCCATCAGTAAAATATAGGCAACTCAGAGAGCAAGGTAAAACATATAGCTTATTAAACAAAAGAAGGTCAAAGATACTCCAGGGAAAAACACACCTTGTGGAACAAAAATTCAAGACAACATTAAACCATACCAGTGTTGAAGTGCCAAAAACTCCACAGGTGAAAAGACAGAATGCTTTTGTTGTGAATGATTTGGACACTTTGAAAGATGTACAGAGCTGAAACCTCTAGATATGCAGAGAGGCAAGTGAAAATCTTTGCACACAAGATCATCAATGATATAGAGGAGTCTCACAAACAAGAGCAACACCAATATTTCCTAAGGGAGATAAGAAATCTAACACAAGTCACTAATTTTAAATTGGATACAAGGCTAAGTGTAACAGCCTTTTTGATGAAGAATGGTGCCTCATAGAATGATACCTGAAGCCGTTTACAACCCAGTTATTTGGGTCAAGAGGAATCAAGCTATAACTCAAAGGTAAAGTGCAAGCAACACTCTAACAAACAGATAATGGAAAAACTAAATGTTATTCACAATCAGGAATTTTCTCTTCTGAGCCAAAGTGCCTGCGTCAACCTCAACCTCATCAAGATAGCAGAAGATGCTGATGAAAGGTCAGCCATCAGTAATATGATATCTGAGCCTGTGCAACTGTCCAAATTGTCTGATGATCTCGATCTGGACATCAATGCTGATTTCATCACATTCTTCACTGAATCTAGTAATCCACTTCTTTTCCAAGAAGATATTCAAGGTACAGAGAATAAACTTGTGCTCACTGAAGTGGTAAAGAACTAATTACCTCCAAGTGATCCCTCATCACTCTGCATATTGGTTGAGAAGATGGAGATTAAACTCAGGTGATAGAATACGCCACATTACAATATCACATTCATCTGACAGTGGTGGCCCCTTGTTAAGTGCATTCACACCCATCCGTCCAAACAAAGTAGTTTCCTGTTCTGCCTAAATAATTAGTTCCAGGGGCAGAAATCTAGGATCTCCCAGGACTTCACAAACTAAAGGCTAGAGTAATTGTTCCAGAAGTAAAGAAAGACAAACAAAACCAGGAACCAGGATCAACTTTACATGGAGTCATAGAGGTTTATAGCATGGATACAAACAGGTTCATGTCACCCAGTTTTACCACTAAACTTGCCCTAATTATCCACATTTGGCCCATATTCCACTATATCCATTTTACCCATATAACTGTCTAACTGCTTTTTATAAGACAAAATTGTACCCGCCTCTACTATTGCCCCAGTAGCTTGTTCCAGACACTCATCACCCTCTGTGTGAAAATTTTCCAGACACTCACCCTCTCTGGCAAAAGGCATATGGGGGACTTGCCTTTATCAATCGAGGCGTGGATTACAGAAACAGGGAAGTCTGTTGGAGTTGTATAGAACTTTGGTGAGGCCACAGCCAGAGTACTGTGTGCAGTTCTGGTCGCCACATTTTCAGAAGAGTGTGATTGCACTGAACGGGGTGCAGAGGAGATTCACTAAGTTGTTGCCTGGGATTGAACACTTAATTTATGAAGAGAGGTTGGCTAGGCTTGGGTTGTTTTCATTGGTGTGGAGATGTCCGCGTTGCACCGGGGTAAACACAGTAAGAAATCTCACAATACCAGGTTAAAGACCAACAGCTTTATTTGTAGCAAACGCCACTAGCTTTCAGAACTGGCTGTTCCTTCATCAGGCACATGGGAGTTCTGATCACAAACAGAGCACAAAGACACAAACTTAATTTACAAGAATAATGATTGTAATGTGAGTCTTTTCGGCTAATCAAGTCTTAGAGGTACAGGCAATGTGAGTGGAGACAGCATTAAGCACAGGTTAAAAAGATGTGTATTGTTTCCGGACAGGAAAGTTAGTGAGATTTTGCAAGTCCAGGCAAGTTGTGAGGGTTACAGATAGTGTGACATGAACCCAAGATCCCAGTTGAGGCCGTTCTCATGTGTACGGAACTTGGCTATCAATCTTTGCTCAGCGACTCTGTGACGTCATGATGTGAGGAAAAATTTTTATACCCATAGGGTGGTGATGGTCTGGAATGCATTGCTTGGATTGGTGGTAGAAGCAGGTTGCCTCACATCTTTAATAAAGTATCTGGATGAGCACTTGGCACATCATAACAGTCAAAGCTATGGTCCAAGTACTGGTATATTGGATTAGATGGAAGGACAGATGTCTCTCATGTGTTGATGTAGACTCAATGGGCTGAAAGGCCTCTTCCGCACTCTATGCTTTTATGATTCAAGGATAAGGAACATGTCAAAAATCCAACCATTACAGAAAATCAATGGATCAAGACAGGTGCAACAACAAGGAGAAGGAAAAGAGGATCATGTCTCGATCCAGATGTGAAAACCTCCCATTATATATTTGAGAGAGCACAAAGTCTCACAACATCAGGTTAAAGTCCAACAATTTATTTGAAATCACGAGTTTCTGGAGCGCTGCTTCATCATCATCTGATGAAGGAGCAGCGCTCCAAAAGCTCACGATTCCAAATAAACCTGTTGGACTTTAACCTGACGTTGTGAGACTTCTTACTGTGCCCACCCCTGTCCAACTCCGGCATCTCCACCTCATATTTGAGAGAACCAGGTACTGAGAGTCAAACTCACAATGCATCAGGTATTGAAACTCTTATCCAAGACCAACCAAGTCAAACCAAAGGAGTCAAAGGGAGACCTTGCACATCTCACAAGGACGTGACAGGAAGAATCATGAAATCACTATATTGATTAAATTAGATTATTGGGAGAGCAGTATGTCAATATAAATGGAAAATATATTGGTACAAAGACTTGCAGAGAGATGGGCTAAATATGTGGTACTGGAGAAACAGTACTGCCCATATGATGATGTAAGAGGGTAGTTATGATGTGGAAATGCCGGCGTTTGACTAGGGTGGGCACAGTAAGAATTCTCACGTGCCAGGTTAAAGTCCAGCAGGTTTATTTGCTGGCACAAGCTTTCGGAGCACTGCTCTTTCATCAGGTGATTGGAGGATGGGGTTCACAAACAGGGCATATATAGACACAGATTTAATTTACCAGATGTTGGTTGGAATGCGAGTCTTAACAGGCAATCAAGTTTTTACAGGTGCAGACAACGTGAGTTGAGAGGTTAAAGAGGTGTGAATTGTCTTAAAGCCAGGATAGTTAGTGAGATTTTGCAAGCTCAGGCAAGTCTGTAATCCCCACAACTTGATTGCCTGTTAAGACTCATATTCCAACTATTATCTTGTAAATTGAGTCTGTGTCTATATATGCCCTGTTTGTGACCCCAATCTTCCACTCAGCTGATGAAGGGGCAGTGTTCTGAAAGCTCGTGCTACCAAATAAACCTGTTGGACTTTAACCTGGTGTTGTGAGACTTCTTATGATGTAAGAGGGAGCCACATTACTAAGTCTTGAAGGAGAATATCATGGTTTATACTGAGTAACAGCCTGTTATCTTCCATTCTTTTCCACAGCCAAAGCCTAGGCTTAGTCTTCAATGAACTCTGGAATACAAGGCCATACAGAATGCAACGTTACAAAAAGGTTTGTACCTCATAGTGTGAAAGGCTTTCAGATCTATCAAGGAATCTTCACCGAAGTATTGACAAACCAAATGTTTCTTCTAAATTGGACAAAATTGCTTTATGTGCCTAGCTGTAAGTATGCTTGTCTAAGGTATTCCTTGTGTCACAGCGCAATCTCGATGGGCCGAAGGGCCTTTTCTGCACAGTATGATTCTATTATTGGGCGTGATACAAAGGAGAAAGCAGCCACAGTTTCAAACCATAGCACAGTCTAACAAAATTAGCTTTGTCTTTGTTTGTCTATTTAAGGGAATCAGACAAATAAGATTGTTCAAGGATGTTGAAGCCTAGCAGAGATTCTTGAATGGGCAGGAGGGAAGGAAGGGGATGCTGGGGAGGAGGGGGGTTTTTGGGGAGGAGTGGGGGAACTGGGGATGGAGGCCATCAGAATCAATTTTGATGCCTGTCCTCACTTGATACCCACATACATGTATTTCCAATAGTATTACACTGGATTATTTAAAGTTTATTTAAAGTTGATTTAGTAGCGTCACAAGTAGGCTTACATTAACAACACAATAAAGTTACTGTGCAAATCCCCTTGTTGCCATACTTTGGCGCCTGTTTGGGAACGTTGGGGGAGAATTTAGCCCCTCACTAGCAAATCTTTCAGACTGTGTGACAGAGACAATGTGCAGACTCCACACAAGCAACCTCATCGCATTTCCCCCTCTCTAACCTGTCCAACTTTCATTGTGCCTGTCAGTTCACATGTTTTTATTTGCTGCATGGCCTTTTCGGAATTCTTTGCAAAATGCCGGAAGCACTGCAGTATTAAGTCTGCTGACGCAACACTAGAAGAGGGATTTTCCGGCCACACTCGCCCCAAGGCTGGAAATTCCCACCTGAGGTCAACGGACCTTTGTATGGTCCGCCCCGCCCACTGCAATTCCCTTGGTAGGCGGAATGGGAAAGTTCCACCCTTAAAGTCTGTAATAATTCTTCTGCAGACCAATATGGGTAATGTTCAAACTTGGCAAGATTACTTCACTTCATTGTTGCTTTTGGGTTTTATTTCGGTGCATAGACTTGTATGTTCTGCCCTGGAAACTCTGTGATATATAGCGAGGTCATTGTCAATGGCTTCTCAGTAATAAAAAAGAATGTTTTTCAAATACAGGCAACCGTCTGGTACTGTCTTATATTCAGATTCTACCTTTTCGCATTTTTTTACTGTATCTCATTTTTATCTCCCACTGTGAAAAGTACTGTTCTCATTGGAAGACATACACATGGGTGGTACGGTGACACAATGGCTAGCGCCAGGTACCTGAGTTCAATTCTAGCCTTGGGTCACTGTCTGTGTGGAGTTTGCACATCCTCCCTGTGTCTGCATGGGTTTCCTCCAGGTACTCCGGTTTCCTCTCACAGTCCAAAAGATGTGCTGGTTAGGTGCACTGGCCATGCTAAATTCTCCCTTGGTGTACCCAAACAGGCACCTAAGTGTGGCAACTAGGGGATCTTCACAGTAACTTCATTGCAATGTTAATATAAACCTACTTGTGACACTAATAAATAAAATTTAAAATTTGATTTATTGTGTGGCTCTGTGCTTTATTGTACATCAGTATTGTCATTTTTTTTCTTTAACTGCCCCAGTTTTTCCTGAGGTCATCTCCCCTATTAATCAGTATGGTTTGGGCATGGCAACCTTTAAAGTTTAAAGTGTCACCATGCCACCCCTAATAAGTGGATCAATATTGAAAAAGAGTGAATAAATAACCGATGAGGATGGGATTCGAAGGTACAAAACACAATGGATTAGCAGTCCATCGTCCTAACCTCTAGGCCACCTTGTCATCGTCCATTAATGAAGATGATCTTCCATTTTCCCACCTTTCCATATTTCTTCAACTTGCATCACACTCAAGCATGCAAAACATTTTAACCATGGATCAGACATGTGTGTTGGAAAGACCGCAGCCAGTTAAAGCTGAACTCCAGGAACATCAACACTCCTCAGTATAAAACTTGAAAAAATGCTCGTAGACATACAATCTAAGGCCTCTACTCCTAAAATGTTGAAAATATCATGTATTTTGATGCATTACTGAATAGGATGTGGATCAGACCAGTGCTGCTGTGTGCAAAAGGTTAAATGAAATGCATATTCATGGAATTCCATTGAACTATGGACTAAGTCAATGTACTTTATTTATCCTCGTGTTTAAATGTGAGTGAATGGAAGATGTTTGAAATACAAAGAATTCTTTTCTTCCAATTGTTCAACAAAACTGCAATGTAAAAGAGGCAGCAGTCACTTATAAGCCCCAGAAAACCGGTGGTAGTGTGCTGAATTTAATTTTCTTTTAGTGTATGACTTAAAAATTCTCCCTACCTACACTCATCTCCTAATCATCCATCACAGATAATTTAAAATAATTTCTTTATTGACAAGAGGAATGTCAAACAAACTTGTAAACATTAAAATGTGGACCATTACACACTTCCTCCAAAGGCACATGATGTGGAGATGCCAGTGTTGGACTGGGGTGCACTCAGTGAGAAGTCCCACAACACCAGGTTAAAGTCCAACAGATTTATTTGGAATCATGAGCGTTTGGAGCACTGCTGCACTCACCCGATGAAGGAGCAGTGCTCCGAAAGCTTCTAATCCCAAATAAATCTGCTGGGCTTTAACCTGGTGTTGCAATGCTTCCTACTGTGTCCAAAGGCATAGGTTTTGGTGATTGATTTTTAATTTGGGTTTGAAGACAGCCTCCACCAGTATATATTGGGGGTGATCTTCCCAGCCCACAACACTGGGAGACATCAGCGGAGGCCATTTAGTGGGCTCCCCTCTGGGCATCACGGCCTTTGTATGTCTCTGGGGCCCAGATTTCCAGAGCTCCATCTGGGAAATTGGAGCATAGCTGATTTTCATATTCGAAATCTGATTTTAATATCATTAGTGGGCCTGCTAGCCTCTTCACTCCAGCCCTCCAACCCCCTGGAGTGTTTCATTCTAGTGGTGTTTACAACTCCCCACTAACGGGGAGCTGGCAGCCCAACTGAGCTGGAGTAAAGGGAGACTATTGAGGCCCTCCTGGAGGTCAGGGGCAAGGAAGGGAATGCTTCTGGGCATTGGAAGCCTGGCAGTACCAGCCTGGCCCTCTGGCACTGCCCAAGGGGCAAAGTGACAATACCCAAGAGGCACCTTGGCACTGCCCACCAGGAATTGGGCAGTACCAACGGGGTGGGGCCAGAAGGGTGTGGGGCCTATTGGGGTGAGACCTCTGGGGGAGATCAGTGGGGCTGGGAGGGTTCCGCTGCCACCCTGCATTTGGGATCGGTGGCAGAAGAAGGGAAGGGGCTGATTGGGGCTGATCATCGAGGTGGGGTTTAGGGGCTGCTGGGGGGGGGGCGGGGGTGTAGTCGGGACTGCCAGGGTGGGAAGGCTGAGATTACTGGTGAGTGGATCAGGGAGACTGGGCCTGGTGGGGAACGGGGCAAAATCTGGACACATCCAGGTGGCTAGAGATTAGGGGTGTGGGAGGATCGGAGGGGCAGTGTTGCAAGGTCACGGGGCTGGCCAGGATTGGGAGGCCAGCAGTGTGGGGCTCCTGCACATGCAGCAACCTCTGCTCTGACAGATCAATGCATGCGCAATGGCCTTCTCAGTGCTATGCTGCCAACCATTCCAGTGAAAATAAGCCCTGCCCACTGATTTTCAGCGTGCATTTCCTTAAGGCACTCTGCAGGGCTCAGAGTGTCAGAGATTTATTTTGAAAATCCTGCTAAAAAACCTGAAGAGGTTACTCCCATTTTTACATGAATTTGGCACTTAGAATTTTTTTAGGAGAATCCCAGCCATTCATTTTTCATTGCAGTGAAAATTGTCCATGCTCTCTTACAAGATACTAGAGTAAAAGGAAGATTCAAGAATCATATAAAATTGAGAAAATTGGGATAAATAATGTATTGTGTGAAAGGGGAACTGATGCGTGCAGCTGTCTGAATGGCTGATTTTGAAATGCAAATTAGTGTAGCAGGAAGAAAATAAATGTTTACCAAGTGACGAGGGGATAAACAACGATGTGTGGAAATAAGTGTTAAAACTGTAGAAGAGATGAGTTTAAAGTGGAGAGATAAGGAAATAATTTATACCTATATGCTAAAAGCCTGCTTCTTGAGGTTATCTGGATAGGGTTACATCAAAGGAGTGAAACCATTTATCTATAGCTGAATACAGGTGGAAAGGGCAGCTAACACCATAGCCATACTCACCTGGAGAAAGTAGGCACTACTGTTGTGAAGTTCGGTGTTTGTATTATTGTTAATTTAAAAGGTGGTGCTTTTTCTGTACTTAGAGTTTTTTTAAAAAAGGAAGATGCAGGTATATACAGAGTACATAGAGTGAAACATTATATCAAGAGGCCAGGCAGTGATATTGCCAAAACAACAGACTGTTTTTGAATTTTGCCCAATCAATTTAAATTAGGTACTTGAATAACAGCAGACTATCAGATTTAAATTTGATGTTTTGGTAACCTGAGAACCAGCCCTATTGTGGGGATGTTGGTATGTCATCAGAACATAACATAAGAACATAAGAAATAGGAGCAGGAGTAGGCCATCCAGCCCTTCGAGCCTGCCCCGCCATTCAATAAGATCATGGCTGATCTGTCGCGGCTCAGTTCCACTTTCCCGCCCTCTCCCCATAACCCTTAATCCCCTCTCTTATCAAAAACCCATCAACCCGCGTCTTAAAAATATTTAGCGAGGCAGCCTCCACCACTTCAACGGGCAGAGAATTCCAGAGATTCACCACCCTTTGAGTGAAGAAGTTCCTCCTCAACTCCGTTCTAAACCGCCCCCCTTTTATCTCGAGGCTGTGCCCCCTAGTCCTACTGTCTTTTTTGAGCGGGAAGAGTCTCTCCACCTCTATCCTATCCATCCCATTCATCATCTTATACGTCTCAATGAGATCTCCCCTCATTCTTCTAAACTCTAACGAGTACAAGCCTAGTTTATTCAGCCTCTCCTCATAGCTCAACCCCCTCAACTCCGGTATCAGCCTAGTAAACCTCCTCTGCACTCCCTCCAAGGCCAAAATATCTTTGCGCAGGTGCGGCGCCCAAAACTGCACACAGTACTCCAGCTGCGGCCCCACCAATGCCCTATACAGCTGCAGCAAGACCTCCCTACTTTTATATTCAATCCCCCTCGCTATGAAGGCCAGCATCCCATTCGCCTTCCTGACCACCTGCTGCACCTGCAAGCTGGGTTTTTGCGACTCATGCACAAGGACCCCGAGGTCTCTCTGCACCATCGCCTGCTGCAGTTTTTCACCCCGTAAGTAATAGTCCTTCCTACCATTATTCCTACCAAAGTGGACCACCTCACACTTGCCAACATTAAATTCCATTTGCCATTTCCTGGCCCATTCGCCCAGCCTATCTAGATCCTTTTGTAGACTCTCCACACCCTCCGCACAATTTGCCGTTCCCCCAATCTTGGTGTCATCAGCAAATTTCGACACCCTACACTCGGTTCCCTCCTTCAGATCATCTATATAAATGGTAAAAAGCTGAGGCCCCAGCACCGACCCCTGGGGCACTCCACTAGTCACCATCCGCCAATCCGAATAGCACCCGTTGACCCCCAATCTCTGCCTCCTATTTGACAACCAATCCTCTATCCACGCTAACACCCTACCCCCAACTCCATGTCCCTCGACCTTCTGCAATAACCTCTTGTGAGGTACTTTGTCAAACGCCTTCTGAAAATCTAGAAAGACCACATCCACTGGCTCACCTCTATCCACCGCCCTAGACACATCCTCATAGAACTCCAGTAAATTTGTCAGACACGACTTCCCTTTAATGAAACCGTGCTGCGTCTGCTCTATCAAGCAATTCCCTTCAAGATGCCTCGCAATTTCCTCCTTAATGACAGATTCTAACATTTTACCTACCACAGACGTTAAACTAACCGGCCTATAATTCCCCGCCTTTTGCCTGGCACCCTTCTTAAACAACGGCGTAACAGGGGTAGAAGAGACCTCAGATCCAGAGACCCAGCCAGCAACAGCTCTTTGACACAGTTTCTAGCTTTAGGGAGACAGAGAGAAAGAGTCAGCGATTGTCCTCTCTGCCACAGCTAATAGTTTTTAGCTCAAAGCCTCACCTGAATCGAAAAGGTGCCAAAATGAGACAGATTCCAGGCAGAAGATAGCAAAGAAGAAAGAAGACAAAGGATTCCAGATGAGAAAACCTGGTTATATTTTTGAGAGTGACTAAAAATAATCTTTTTTTTTGTTCATTTGGGAATTGTATTTAAACAGGATACTATTAGAATAATGTTTTATTCAGTTTGTTAATAGTTTAGTTAACCTGATAATTAGGTTAATAAAATGTGACGTGTTGATTTTGCAAAGAGAGTCTCAGGTAGTTATTTTGACTAAACCACTAAAAGTTGCTGAAGAGCCAATCGCACTACTTCTCACACACTTTTAACAGATTATTAAGCGAGGGACTTTTCTTTGAGTGGTTAGGTGTTAGTTCTCAGAGAGAGGATCAACATCCCCTTTACTGAAAACAGACTGTTGCTAAAGGCTGCTGTTTCAAGGACTCTCACAGAGAAGAAAAGCTCTGCTGAATTGGAAAAAGATTTCCCAGACTAGAAGAGAATTCGTGGGTGGTAACTATATGCTGGATTTACCTCAGAGTTGCATACTATTGAAAATTGTTTGAGAAAAGAGGTGTTTCTTAGAGTTCAAGAGCATGGGTAGTTGGGAACAAGGATTAACGCCATGAGTTGTGGTCAGAATCTTCCCATCACATCCACTATGGGAATTGTAGCAGGTGGATGGAGGACCATGCAAAGGTCCATTGACTTTGGGTAGACCATGGCGTGAAAATCCCTCCCAGTGTGTGTATAACCAATATTGTAGTTCAGCATACTATTGTACGTTGTAGTCTTTCTTGTTGTGTATTTTAAATGAACAGATATTCTTCATTAATTGAATATGACAAGACTTGTCTGCTCCTGCTTGGTTTGCAGATCTTTCCTCACTTTATACCAAATTGAAAATGTGCACCACTCAGAACTGGTGCTCCAAGTTATCCTTCTGGGTTTTAGAGTATCCTTGTATTTAACATCTGTGGGGTTGTTAACATATCAAGTACTTCTTCAAATTTCACATCTAATGCATTTAATCTAAGAAAAGGGAATATATGTGCTATTTGAGTTGAACTAGCTTCAGCAGAACAATCAGACCATTATTTCCACAGTGCTCTCTCAATAAGTTCTCTTTCTTTTTCATAAATCCAATCTTTACCTTTACTGCATCCTTAAAGGTTTAAAAAGTCTCCACCCCAGTTCACAAAACCACTCACTCCTTCAACTTTCCTTTCTCACAATTAAATTATCCTTAAACACCCATCTTTGATCCCATTGTCCTTGCTCATCTCCAATTTAGGAACATTGGAACATAGGAATTCGGAACAGAAGTAGGCAAATTCCACCCTTCGAGCCTGCTCTGCCATTCAATCAGATCATGGCTGATCTCTCCCCGGTCCCAAATCCACCTCCTCACCCCTTCCTCATATCCCTCTTTCCTTTTTTTTTATTAGAAATATATCTACCTCCCTCTTGGAACCATTCAACGATTCAGACTCCAACATGCTATAGGGCAGTGAATTCTACAAATTCACCACCCTCCCCGGGAAGTAGTTCTTCCTCATCCCAGTTTTAAATCTACTGCCTCACAGCCTATACCTGTGACCTCTTGTTCTAGATTGTCCCATAAGAGGAAACATTTGGTCTACATTAACTTTATCAATCCCTTTTAAAATTTTACATACCTCAATCAGATCCTCTCTCATCCTTCTAAACTCCAGTAAGTATAAACCCAAACTGTTTAATCTCTCCTCATACATCCCTGGAATCAATCTGGTGAAGCTCCTCTGAACTGCCTCCAATGCCACCACATCCTTCCTCAAATAAGGAGACCAAAACTGGACACAACATTCCAGATGTGGTCTCACCAACACCCTACACAATTCTTACAATGCTTCTCTACTTTTATACTCCAGATCTTTTGCAATAAATGCCAACACCCCATTTGTCTTTTTTTATTACATGCTGCACCTGACTTTTATGCTTTATGAACAGAGACAACCAGGATGCAAATTGAATCTGCTTTCCATTTAGGTAATAATTTCCCTTTCTATTTTTTCTGCCAAAATGGATAACCTCATACTTATCCACATTAAACGCCACCTGCCAAATGTTGACTCATTCTCCAAGCCTATCTATATCCATCTGTAAAATTTTTATATCCTCTTCACTGCCTGCTTTCTTACCTATTATAATATCACTCGCAAATTTTGCTATGTTACACTCTATCCCTGCTTGCAGACCATTTATATAGATTGTAACCAGTCCAAGGGCTGATCCTGCGGCACCCCGCTAGTTACGTTTTGTCAGCCAGAAAAGGACCCATTTCTCCCGACCCTCTGCTTTCTGTCAGTCAGCCAATCATCAATCCAATTAGTACACCACCCCCAGTCCCCTGCAATCTCCCCAGTTTGATCAATCTTTTATGTGGCACCTTTCAAACGCCTTCGGGAAGTCTACATACACCGCACCCATTGATTCTCCACTATCTATCTTACTGCCTATGTCCTCAAAGAACTCAAGCAAGTTTGTCAAGCATGACTTATCCTTCATAAAACCATGCTGGCAATGCTGGATTGGGCTTTGTCTTACCAAATACTCAATCATCTCCTCCTTATTGATGAATTCCAGCAACTTGTCCACCACAGAGGTCAAACTAACTGGCCTATAGTTTCTTTCTTTTTGTCTCTCTCCCTTTTTGAATAGGGGCGTCACATTAGCATATTTCCAATCCACTGAGGCCTTACCAGAATCCAAGGAACTTTGAAATAAAGCAGCCAATGCATCCATTATCTCTGCTGCCAGCTCCTTTAAAACATTTCTGCCTTTAATCCCATTAATTTATTCAATACCCTCTCCCTAGTGATGTTATTACATCAAGTTCCTCTACATTAACTCTTCATTATTCTCTACCATGCAGACTGAGGCAAAACATTGGTTTAGTACCTCTGCCATTTCTGTGCTGCCATTATCACCTCACCAGTATTGTCTTCTGAAGGGCCAATATTTACTTCAGCTATTCTCTTCCTCTTTATATACTTATAGAAGCTTTTGGCATCTGTGTTTATGTTTTCTGCTAGTTTCCTTTCATAGTTTATCTTAGCTATTTTGATTCTATTTTTTGTAGTCTTTTGCTGAACCTTAAATTTCTCCCAATCCTCCAGCTTGCCACTAGCTTTTGCAGTTTGATATACCCTAGTTTTTGCCTTTATGTCCCCTTTGACTTTCTTGTCTGGCCATGAGACATTGTTCTTCTTTTTACAATTCCTCTTCCTCACAGGAATACACTTCAATTGAAAAATATTCAATATCTTCCTGGACATTGTTCCTCAACTGCCCTACTCTCAATTATTTGTGCCCAGTTTACTTGGGTCAACTCTTTCCTCAGGCCTATATAACTACCTCTGCCCAATGCTAAAGCTCTATTATGGCACTCTGTCTTCTCTTGCTCTATCTGAATCTAAAATTCTAGCATGCTGTGATCATTCTTTCCTAGAGGATCTTTGATACAGTGGTTAGCACTGCTGCCTCACAGCACTAGGGACCCGGGTTCAATTCCAGCCTCGGGTCAATGTCTGTGTGGGGTTTGCATGTTCTCCCCATGTCTGTTTGGGTTTCTTCTGGGTGCTCCAGCTTCCTCCTACAGTCCAAAGGTGTGTGGGTTAGGTTAACTGGCCATACTAAATTGCCCCTAGTGTCAGGGGGAGTAGCAGGGTAAGTATGAGGGGTTACAGGAAAAGAGCCTGGGTGGGATTGTGGTCAGTGCAGACTCGATGGGCCAATTGGCCTCCTTCTGCACTATTGGGATTCTGATTCTTTGTTATATAACATTAAATCTAAAATAACTTGCTCCCTGGTTTGTTCCATAACATATTGCTCGAAGAAACAATTCCTCATACGCTCTATGAAATCTCCCTTGAGTCTACCTTTGCCAATTTGATTAATCCAGTCAATATGCATGTTAAAATCACCCATGCTTACTAATGTGCCCTTCTCATAGGACCTCATTATTTCTTGGTTTATATTATACCCTACTTTGGAAGTATTGCTCGGGGGTCTGTAAGTTCCTCCTACCAAGATGTTTTTTTCTTTGTTTTTTTATGCCCACCCAAATTGATTCAATATGTTAGCCCTTAGTGTCAACATCATTTCTTAATATAGCCTTGATGTCATCTTTAACCAATAAAGCAACTCCACCTCTTGTCTATCCTTTCGGAATACTGAGTATCCTTGGATGTTCAACTCCCAGTCTCAATCCTCCTGTAACCATGTTTCAGTAATCCCCTCCAAACCATATCTATTTAGGTTTCCTCACCAACGTTCTTGAATGTACTGGGCAGAATTTTCTAGCCCTTCCCACCAATGGGATCTTCTGGTCCTGACAATGGTGATGCCCCGCAGTGGGTCTCCCTGGCAGCATGGCCAGCGAACAATCCCGTCAATTGTTCCCGCTGAAGTCTGTGCCCATCTTCCCCATAACTCCCTGTTTGAACTTCCCCAATCAGATTTCTGGCACTGCGTGACTAACCCAGCACACTCCTTGACGGTTTCCCATCTTCTGCCCTTTATAAATTTATGGTACTCCAAAACTGCAGACAGTATTTTAATTCACACCAAGGCTCGTTCGTCTATCACCCTTGTGGTCACTAACCTACAGCGGCTCCCGGTTATTTTTGTTTACAAAATCCGTCAGGCCCTTGGCCCTTCCTTGTCTCTCTCTAATCTCCCACAGCCCTACAAATCTCCAAGATATTGCAGCACTCCATCTAATTCCTTAAGCGTCCCCAATTTTAATCATTCCACTATTGGTGGCCGCGCCGTCTTCTGCCAAGAGGCCTCAGGACCTCTTTTTCCCTCTTTTAAGCCTATCTCTTTGGCTGCAGCTTTGGCCATCAGCCTATTATCTCCTTAAGCAGCTCAAATTTTGTTTGATCGCACTTATGTGAAGCAACTTGTGACATTTTATTACAACGACGGTGCTATGTTAATTGCAAGTTTTTGTTATTGTTTCACCATATTGTTACGAGCTCTGCTGTCGGTGAAAACTCTTCCTTCAGGCAGTGACAACCATAGATTTCCATTGGATTGGTCCATGATTATGCTTGGCAAAATATGACAGTGGTTTGCCATTGCCTCCTACTGTATGACTGACCAGGAAACTCTCTCGCTCCTGGAATCAGATGTATTGAAAGGATTTGAAGACAGTCAACCTATCTGACCATGTTTTGAGTGCACCTTCCACTGCAGGAAAGTGGAGTTGAGGACACCATCAGATCAAATGGCAAAGCAAGCTTGAAGGGCCAAATATTTTGCTCCTATGACATTTCGCCATGTTGAAGGCCCTATATAATGCACATTGATGGAGTTGTTGTTGACAGCCTGGCAGATAGTCTGGAAGGAGGAATATCAGAATACTAAAATTGACTTGAAATGAATAATAACTTAAAAAGCAATAAGGATCATTACACATAAGGAGTAATGTGACAGTAAGTGGGTCTGAGGAGTTATAATATGGACCAGAGTTACTTGTGCTGATTTAAAGTAAGAGTTCCATTTTTTTTTCTGTAGACGTACATGTGATGTACTAAGTCAAAATACACCAGAAATCTCAAGACAGTACAAGGAAAATTAGGAAAACGAAGTAAACAGCGATACTACACTTTGGGGCAGCACAGTGGCACAGTGGTTAACACGGCTGCCGTACAGCACTAGGTACCCAATTCCAGTCTTGAATCACTGTCTGTGAGGAGATTGCATGTTCTTCCTGTGAGTGCGTGGGTTTGCTCCGGGTGCTCCAGTTTCCTCCCACACTCCAAAGATATGTGGGTTAGGTTGGTTGGCCATGCTAAATCGCCCCTAAGTGTCGAGGGGATTAGTAGGATAAATATATGGGGTTACGGGGATAGGGCCTGAGTGGGATTGTTGCCAGTGCAGGCTTGATGGGCTGAATGGCCTCCGTCTGCACTGTACGGATCCTATGATTCTAAGGAACGCTCTATTATCCACAGAACATGTTCTGTTTGCCGAGCATGATCTACCTTTGCAAAGAAGAAATATTATTTGAATAAAAATTTAAGCTCCCCCAGCCCTAAAGAAATATCGGGCTGACAGAACACACATAATTAGAAAGTACAACTGTGATAATCAAATAAAATTAAATGCTGAACACTGTTAGCCCACAGGAGAAACAATTTGACCAGTGTTATCACTTGACAATGAAAGCCAGCTGAATTCTTGCTGGAGAAACTCTCAGGGGACAGGCAGCTTTGAATGACGAAATTATTTCTAAAATTACAGCCCATCACGTTATACCTTTGGGGATATATTGCCACCGCCACCAACACCCCCACGCCCATCCCTCCATTTTAGCATTCCATCGGGAATAATTTTCCACTTGGTTTATTCCTGTGATGATTTCAGAGCTGAAACTAACCTCTCAACCTCCTGTAATGAACACGAACAGGAAAAGCACGCTTGCTGAAAATCAAAGTGCTTGTCGAGCCACGTAAAATGATATATGTTCACTAACCATGTAGCTAATTAACAAAAAATAACATGGCCAGAATTCAGGCTGCCGGAGACTATACTGCCCAATTAACACAAGGCAAAAAATTGCACTCAGGGAGCAAGGGTACTTTTGTAGTTCACTTCTGTTTTCTGTAGTGCTTTGATACAACTGAACTGGACCATTTTGGAAGGCAGTTAAAGGTCCCCCATGTAGCTATGGCCCTGGAGTTACAAGCCAGACTTGGGCTGATAGGTAGCAAGTAACATTTGCACTGTACAAATGCCAGGCAATGCCATCTCAGACAAGAAAGAACCTAATTGTCTCCCCAGGGCATTCACCATTACTCAATCTCCCACCAACCTGGGGGTTGCCATTGACCAGAAAGTAACAAAAACCGCTGTATAAATACCATAGTTACAAGTGCAGGTGAGAGGTTAAGAATTATGTAGTGTGTGACTCACGTCCTGATTCCCCAGAGGCTCCGAAGGACACAAGTCAGGAGTGTGATGGAATATCCGACATTTGCCTGGATTAGTGCAGCTCCAACAAAATTCAGGAAGTTGAACACCACCTGGGACAAAGCAGCTCACTTGACTGGCACCCCATCCATCACCGTAAATATTCTCTCCCTCAAACACTGGTGCACGTTGGCAGCAATGAGTGCCATCAACAAGGTGCGTTGCAGCAACTCACGAAGATTCCTTTGACAGAGCCTCCCAAACCGCTTAGAAGGGCAAGGGCAGCAGATGCATAAGAACACCAGCATCTGCAGGGGCAGGTCTGTAGTCAGGCAGGGGTTTTGCCCATGCATAGTTGACAGTGGCAGCTGGGCATTTAAATTGTCAATTCCCTCCACTCTAGTGGACAAGATGAGAGGTCACATGACACCAGGTACAGCTTTATTTGAAATCACAAGTTTTTGGAGCACTGCACCTTCATCATGACCAGGTAAGAGCTAGCCCTACTTGGTGCATTTGCTTGGATAGCCAGGGTATCCCTCTTGACAAGTCAGGTACCCCTTTGGATATGGTCCTGTGGGGTGGGGAAAGGTAAGGCACCATTCGGGATTGTTGACAGTAAACATGATTGTGCATGAGAAGTATATCAACTCATTAGAAGTGTGGTCAATGCCACCCTTGGCATTGTGTTTTACAGTAGCAGTGCAGCACTTAAGACAGCACTGCTTTGGGAGAGCATTGTGGATTCAAGGTAAACAGATATGCAGCACAGTGATGCAAACCCAGCCAAACTGATTTGTTTCTGTAGCTGGTGTGAGGACATTTACTCTTCCTTCAGTTCTACTGCATTTGGCACCCACTCTGAATCAGTGGGTAGGATCCTTGACTCTGAGTTTATAGAATCCTACAGTGCAGAAAGAGGCCATTTGGCCCATTGAATCTGCAATGACCACATCCCACCCAGGCCCTATCCCCAAAACCCCATCTATTTACCCTAGCTATTCCCCCTGTCTCTAAGGGGCAATTTAGCATGGCCAATTCACCTAACCCACACATCTTTGGACTGTGGGAGAAAACCAGAGTACCCGGAGGAAACCCACTCAGACTTGAGGGGAATGTGCAAACTCCACACAGACAGTGATCCAATCCAGGTCCCTGGTGCTGTGAAGCAGCAGTGCTAACCACCATGCCACTCTGAGTTTGAGTCCCCGTCTAGAGACTCGAACACTCTTGGCTGACACACCAATGCAGTACCGAGGGAATACTGCAATATCGATAATGCAATCTTTTAGGTAAGATGTCAAACCAAAGCTCTGTTTGTTCTCTCGAGTGGCTGCAGAAGCTGTTTTGGCACCATTTTGATGAAGGACCAGGCAGATATCAATGTTTATGCCTCAATCAATATTACTAAAACATTATCTAGTCAATAAGCTATTAGTCCCTTGTATTACAACATGATATGTCCAAAGTACTTCACTGGCTCTTTGACAAAGGGTCATCTGGACTCGAAACGTCAGCTCTTTTCTCCCCTTACCAATGCTGCCAGACCTGCTGAGATTTTCCAGCATTTTCTCCTTTGGCCACTGGCTATGGGACATCCTGAGAGCTTGTTCATTTCAAAGTATCACTACAGTGCAGAAGGAGGCCATTTGGCCCATCGGGCCTGCACCAACTCTCTGACAGAATATCTTACCCTGGCTCTCTGCTCCAACCTATACCCATAACCCCACACATTCATCATAGCTAATCCATCCATAGGAACACTGAGGGGCAAATTTTACTCTGACCAATCCACCTAACTCACACATTTTGGACTGTGGGAAGAATCTGGAGCACTCAGAGAAAGCCTACGTAGACATGGGGAAGACATGCAAACTCCACACAGACAGTGACCCCAGGCCGGAATTGAACCCGGGTCCCTGGCGCTGTGAGGCAGCCGTGTTAACCTCTGCGCCACCCTTTTTGTCCTTCATTCTTCTTGCTTCTCTCTTGTTTAGATCCATGGAAAAGTTATTGTTCCGAACGAGGCCCATTCTGTCTGCACTGGCCTTAAGAGAAAAAAATAAACCAGCTGCTCATTTTAATCCCATTTTTCAGCACCTGGTCCATTGCCTTCCAGGTTCTGCACTTCAGATACCAATCCAGGTGCACATTAAATAAGTTGAGTGTTTCAGCCTGAACCATCAATTTAGGCACTGAATTTGGGTGAAAAAGCTTTCCCTCATGCCCCCCCCTCTAATCCTTCTACCACTCACCTTGAATCTATGACCCCTGGTAACTGACCCCTCAGCTATGGGAAACACACCTTCCCTGTCTACCCTTTGTTGTTCCAGTTACATTCCCAAACTATTAATTTATTTATTATGTTCAAGATGACACACGACTTTTCTGCATAAGCTCCCGATAAGCAAAAAAAGGAATTTTCCCAATGTCTTTTTCGGAAGACAGGTAATTCCACCCAGAGATAAACTGCTCTTTATCGCCATCTGGTGCATTTTTCGTGTACAGATGTTGCTCTGTAAAAATCATCGAATTCCCTACAGCAGAGAAGGAGGCCCTATGGCTCATCAAGCTTGCACTGACCACAATTCTACCCAGCCCCTATCCCCACAACCCACGCATTTACCCCCGCTCGTCCCCCCTGACACTAAGGGATAATTTAGCATGGCCAATCCGCCTAACCCGCACATCTTTGGACTGTAGGAGGAAACCGGAGCACCTGAAGGAAGCCCATGCAGACATGGGGAGAACGTGCAAACTCCACCCAGACGCTGATCCAAGCTGAGAATCGAACCGGGTCCCTGGCATGTGGGGCAGCGGTGCTAACCAGAATCAGACCTTCAGAATCAGAATTCGAGGTATAATTAAATGAATCGGATATCCCGGTTAAAACAACATTTTCTTCACATTTTGGGCATTTTTAAAAATTGAATTGCTCTCGCAGCTTTTAAAACCACAACCGTAAACACATAGAAAATATTCTGATATGTCGAATATTTTTGTTTATTTGTTCATGGGACTGAGCTTCACTGGGAATATGGTATTTTTTGCCCATCCCTAATTGTCCTTGTGAAGGTGGTGGTGGGTTACTTTCTTGGACCGTTGCAGTTGTTTTGGTGCAGGCACCCCCACTGTTTCAAAATAAGTTGTTCATAGAATCCCTACAGTGCAGAAGGAGGCCATTCGGCCCATCAGTGCGACTGCACCGACAACAATCCCACCCATGCCCTATCCCTGTAACCCCATGTATTTACCCTGCTAATGCCCCTGATGCTAAGAGACAATTCACCTTGGCCAATCCACCTAACTAACACATTTTTGGAGTGTGGGAGGAACAAGGCGGCACAGTGGTTAAGCACTGCTGCCTCACAGCGCCAGGGACCCGGGTTTGATTCCCAGCTTGGGTCACTATCAGTGTGGAGTCTGCACATTCTCCCCCCGCCTGCATGGGTTTCCTCCTACAGTCGAAAAATGCGCAGGTTAGGTGGGTTGGCTGTGCTAAATTGCCCCTCAGTGTCAGGGGGACTGGCTAGGGTAAATGTCTGGGGTCATGGGGATAGGATCTGAATGGGATTGTGGTTGGTGCAGATATGATTGGGCCGAATTGCCTCCTTCTGCATTTTTAGAATTCTATGATTCTGTGTAATTGGAGCATCCGGAGGAAACCCACGCAGACACAGGGAGAATGTGCAGACTCCACACAGGCAGTGATCCAAGGCCAGTATTGAACATGGGTTCCTGGTGCTATGAGGCAGCATGCTAACCACTGTGCCAACCCCCTTGTCCATTTAAAATGGAGAGGAGGCAAACATTTTTCTCTCAGAGGATCGTAAGTCTTTGGAACTCTCTAAAAAAGCGGTGGAAGCAGAATCTTTGAATATTCTTAAGGCAGAGCTGGATGGTTTCTTGACAAGCAAGGAGATGATAGGTTATTGGGGATAAGTGGGATGCAGATTTGAGGTTACTATCAGATCAGCCACGATCTTATTAAATGGCGGACCAGGCTCAAGGGGCTGAATAACGTACTCCTTGCTGTTAGGACGGGAGTTCCAGAATTTTGACCCCATGACAGTGAATGAATGGTTGTGTATCTCAGGATTATGCATGACCCCGGGGTGGGGTGGTGGGGGGGGTGGGGGGGGGGGGGTGGTGGCGGGGACATGTAGGCACCTTGCACCCTCTGCTGCTGTCCTTTTAGGTAGCAGAGTGCAAGGCTTTTGGAAGATGCTGTCCAAGGAGAGGTGGTCAGTTGCAGCAGAACATCTTACAGATGATACTGTAAGATCATCTGCTCTCGCTGTGCATCAATGCTGAATTCCAGAATACACATTCCAATAATTTACCACTTCCTTGCAAATGAGTGAATAGGGCTTCACTGTGAGGGAAGCCTGGCCCACATTTTTAAAATTTCAAATATTAATGGAAATAAAAGCATTTACTCCACCTAACTTCAGCATTTTCAAAAATGTGTGTTCTTTTTTTTTATTTTTAACCTGATATACAGAAAAATAACATATTTTTTAGAATAAGAAATAGAACAAATAAGAAATAAAATTCTATAAAAATAACATTAACACCTTCTTTGACTTTAGGACATCACAAGGTGTGATTATTTTTGAAGTATGACTAATGTTGTAATATAGGGGAACACAGTTTGTACTGAGCAAAGTCTGCAAGCAAGAATGTGATCATTTATTCAATAATCTAACAATATTATTTGCTGGATGGATGTTGACTAGGTTCCCTGGTCTTCTGACAAATGGGGCATGGAATGTTTCCCAGACACCTGAGAGGGCAGTGGGGGCCTCGGTTTAATGTCTCCTCTGAGAGGCAGCATCCTCGACAATGCAGCACTCCCTCAACACTGCACTAGATTAGGAGTTGGCACGGGGTGGCACAATGGCGCAATGGTTAGCACTGCTGCCTCACAGTGCCAGGGACCCAGGTTCAATTCCGGCTTGGATCACTGCTTGGGTGGAGTTTACACTTTCTCCCCGTGTCTGCGTGGGTTTCCTCCGAGTGCTTCAGTTTCCTTCCACACTCCAAAAATGTGTGGGTTAGGTTGATTGGCCATACTGAATTGACCCTAGTTTCAGGGGGATTAGCAGGGTAAATGCATGGGATTATGGGGATAGTGCCTAGGTGGGATTGTGGTCAGTGCAGACTCGATGGGCCAAATGGCCTCCTTCTGCACTGTAAGGATTCTATAAATGAATTTTTAAAAATCCAACATTAATCAATATTAACACGTAATATCAGAAGAGAGAATGGAGCATTAGTTGAATGAACATCTCCAAAAAACATTAACTGGTGACCTTTGGTTTGTGATGCTCCTTCCGTGAAAATGATCGCTGAAAGTAAAACAAAAAGGGGCAGGACGGTGACACAGTGGTTAGCACTGCTGCCTCACAGTGCCAGGGACCCATGTTCAGTTCCTTCTTGGGTGACTGTCTGTGGAGTTTGCACGTTCTCCCCGTGTCTGTGTGGGTTTCCTCTGGGTGCTCCAGTTTCCTCCCACAATCTGAAAGATATGCTGGTTAGGTATATTGACCCGAACAGGCGCCAGAGTGTGGCAACTAGGGGAATTTCACAGTAACTTCACTGCAGTGTTAATGTAAGTCTTACTTGGACTTGGATCTGTAGCATTCCACGAAGTGATTCCATTTGAATCATAGAATCACTACAGTGCAGTACAAGGTCGTTCAGCCCATCGAGTCTGCACTGATCACAATCCCACCCAGGCCCTATTCCTGTAGCCCCATATATTTACCCTATTAATTCCCCAACATGAAGGGCAATTTAGCACGGCCAATCCACCTAAGTCACTCATCTTTGGACTGTGGGAAAAAAACCGGAGCACCCGGAGAAAACCCACGCAGACACGGAGAAAGTGCAAACTCCACACAGACAGTGACCCAAGGCCGGAATTGAACCCAGGTCCCTGGCGCTGTGAGGCAGCAGTGCTAACCATTGTGCTGCTGTGCCGCATTTGTTACAGCGTTTACCAAATGGCAAACATGCTGCCCTGTTCTGTGAGTGATAGCCCCCACAGCTGGGGCAGTGTGTACTCTATACCACAAAACACCTTTGGCACTACTATGCCTTTAAGAAAGGTACTTTAAGCATGTCTCTGCAGTTATAAGCAGCCCTGTTTTATATTTTATTTTTGGCACCGAAATGTCTGAGTAGATGTCCTTTTAGTGCTATTAAAATCATGTAATGGGCCTATTGTTTTCTTTTTCTGGCCTAGTGCAATGTCCTGGAGTTTTATGATCCTTTTGAATTGTCTGGTTTGCGACTGATTGACAGGCCAAGATCAGGTGTTTCCTTCCTAGGGAAATCCTCGAGAGTTACTTTCAGTTTGGCAGAAGCTGTTAGGGCCCCAGACTGCAAGCTATGTGTTTCTGTCTCTTTCCAAAAGAGAAAACACTGGAAAATCTCAGCAGGTCTGGCAGCATCTGTAAGGAGAGAAAAGAGCTGACCTGTCGAGTCCAGATGACCCTTAGCCAGTGTTTTCTCTTTTGATTTCAGATTCCAGCATCCACAGTGATTTGCTTTCATACAATGTTTCTGTCTCTCTCTCTAGTGTTGGAAACTTAGCTCTTGGTTAGCTAGTAACTAGAGGCAAGGAGTACCTGTCTCTTGAAATGTGCTGGAAGTTCCAGGGCCGTAAGCTTCAGCTCAACATCCAAAGGAGTAATCCGCAGCAGGGGTTGGAAAGCTGCAAAGTCCAGCATCATGTGAGCATACTTACTTTCTGTGCTAAACATAGGATGGGGGATGGGTTTGTTTGGTTGGAACAGTACATTTAGCTCTTAAGGTATATGCAACATCTTGGTTGTTTACTTCTTGCTTATAATTTGTAAAAGTTATTGCTAATTGTCTTATTATATGTTAACTGTCCTCTTAATAAACGTTTTTTGATAAAATCTCCCTAGTGGGTCACTGAATCATACCTGGAGTGAAACATCTTATGCTTACGCATGCCAAAGTTCAAAATGCAAACTTATGTAAGCTGACTTTACGTAACACCTTGGAGTTTCTGACCTGGATCATAACACACTCCAACTTTTGATTTGGTTTAATTTATTATTGTCACGTGTATTAGTATACTGTGGAAAGTATTGTTTCTTGTGTGCTATACAGACAAAGCATACTGTTCATAGAGAAGGAAATGAGAGAGTGCAGAATGTAGTGTTACAGATATAGCTAGGGTATGGAGAAAGATCAACTTAACGCAAGTTACATTCAAAAGTCTGATGGCAGCAGTGAAGAAGCAGTTCTTGAGTTGTTTGTAATGTGACCTCAGACTATATAGCTTTTTCCCAACAGAAGGTGGAACAGAAAATATCTGGGGTGCATCGGGTCTTTAATTACGCTGGTTGCTTTGCTGAGGCAGTGGGAAGTGTAGATGGAGTCATTGGATGGGAGGCTGGTTTGCGTGATGGATTGGGCTACGTTTTGTAGTTTCTTGCGGTCTTGGGCAGAGCAGGAGCCATACCAAGCTGTGATACATCCAGAAAGAATGCTTTCTATGATGTATATGTAAAAGTTGGTGAGAGTCGCAGCTGACATGCCTGATTTCCTTTGCCTGCTTAACAATAGTGTTGACATGGGGAGAGGGGATCAGGACAGGTTGTTGGTGATCTGGACACCTAAAAACTTAAAGCTTTGGACCACTTCTACATCGTCCCTGTTGATGTAGACAGGGGCATGTTCCCCACTATGCTTTCTGAAGTCCTTTGTTTTGTTGACATTGAGGGAGAGATTATTGTTGCCGCACCAGTTCACCAGATTCTCTATCTTATTCCTGTACTCTGTCTCATCATTGTTTGAGATCTGGCGCACTACAGTGGTGTTGTCAAAAACTTAAAAATTGAGTTGGAGTGGAATTTGTAGGTGTATAAGGAGTATAGTAAGGGGCTGAGAACACAGTCTTGTGGTTCATCAATGTTGAGGATTGTGGAGGTGGTGTTGTTGCCTATCCTTACTGATTGTGGTCTGTGGGTTAGGAAGTTCAGGATCCATTGCAGAGGGAGGTGCCGAGGCCCAAGCCACAGAGTTTGGAGATGAGTTTCGTAGGAATAATGGTGTTAAAGGCTGAGCTGCACTCAATAAAAGGAATCTAACATAGGTGTCTTTGTTACCTAGGTGTTCCAGGGTTGAGTGCAGGGCCAGGGAGATGGAGTCTGCTGTGGACCTGTTGCGGTGATAGACAAACCATAGTGGATCCAGGCAAACTGGGAGGCTGGAATTGGTTCTTTTGAACTAACCTTTCGAAGCACTTCATAATGATGGATGTCAGAGCCACTGGACGATAGTCATTAAGGCATGCTGCCTGGAATTTCTTAGGTATTGGGATGATGGTCATCTTCTTGAAGCAGATAGGGACCTCATTGTTGTAGAGAGGTTGAAGATGCCTGCAAATACCCCTACCAGCTGGTCCATGCAGGATCTTGCCGAATATTTACTGCTTCTTTCTGGCTGTGTATTCAGTGTACGGATCCTGATAATAGGATCCGGCATTAAATCCTTCTTGCAAAGATGCTGTTTGCAGACAATATCACTATGGACTCCACACACAATCCAATCTCTCACAAGTCTGTTGGTAAGGATGCCAAATGTGCATAGTTGTACTAGGATTTTTTTAAAGTCAGCGTGTATAACTGAATAGACGCATCAAACTTTTGATTGTATCGATCACGTTCCTATCCAATTTAATGTTCTTTACCGGCGTGCGTATGGGCAGCACAGTGATACAATGGTATCACTGCTGCCTCACAGTGCCAGGGACCCAAGTTCGATTCTCGGCTTGGGTCACTGTCTGTGCAGAGTCTGCACGTTCTCCCCATGTCTGCGTGGGTTTACCCTGGATGCATTGGCCATGCTAAATTCTCCCTCAGTGAACCTGAACAGGTGCTGGAGTATGGTGACTAGAGGATTTTTACAGAAACTTCATTGCATTGTTAATGTAAGCCTACTTGTCACAGATAAATAAATTTTCAAACATGTACTTGAACTTTTTTAGCAATATCTTCTCTTCCTCTGTTTAAAGCTTTGAATAAAATTTTTGCGCATGCAGAATGCTGTGTATTGCTTCTGCATATCTCCACAGCAGCAAACACAATAGGTCATGAAGTCCCATGATGGCTTCATAATTTGGTGGCACAGTGGTTAGCACTGCTGCCTCACAGCTCCAGGGACCCGGGTTCAATTCCCAGTTTGGGTCACTGTCTGTGCAGAGTCTGCATGTTCTCCCCATGTCAGCGTGGGTTTCTTCTGTGTTCTCTGGTTTCTTCCCACAGTCCAAAAGATATGTTGGTTAGATGCATTGGCCATGCTAAATTCTCCCTCAGTGTACCTGAACAGATGCCGGAATGTGGTGACTCGGGGATTTTCCCAGTAATTTTATTGCAGTGTTAATGTAAGCCTACTTGTCACTAATAAATAAACTTAATTACTCTCTTGGGCTGCATCTCCATTTGACTCCACGTTGCACAGGATTCTGTCACCTGCCTTGTGCAATTTACAGAAGAATTAAGTTTTTGATCACCTCGGGGCCTGATAATTCAAGAGAGTGCACACCCATGGCTTCTTTGATTTTTCTGATGGACCAGCACCACGGTAGGTTTGCCCCTCCACTTTTAAAATTTCATCCAGTTGTCTGTGACATTTTTGTCAAACGCGAGTGAGTCGATGGGACGAAGCCCCCATGCCATTCTGCCAACTCCTGTCACCACGTAGAAAACACTGGGTTGCAATAACTGGTGACCAGGAACTAACAATAATAAAGGTTTATTGATGATACTGAGCAGCTCTTACATATGTTGTGTCAGCCAACACCCACTGGAGAACATGTGAGCTCTTTTTTACCTGCGTCATCTCTGCATCCACATGACCACCTGGTCTACAATGCTCTTTTAGATGAAAGCAACAAAATAAAGCAGAAATGTTGAAATTCCTGTTTATCAACCTTTCTCCCAATGAATATTTTATCCACTGAGATAGTCTTCTGTCTTATCACTGATTATTTTTACATAATTAACCTGCTCCCTTAACCTAAAACTAGTACTTCTCATGTAAAATCAACCTGGCAGACTTCTGAAAATGGTTCACGACTATTTTAAACATAGCTTGAGCAATAAGCAGAGGCCAGACCAGCCAGGGTTGTTTTCTCTGGAGCACAGAGGCTGTAAGAAGACTTATCAGAAGTCTATAAGATTGAGAGGCAAAGATAGGGTTGACAGTCAGAATCTTTTTCCTGGAGTTGAAATGTCCAAAAATGTGTGGGTTAGGTTGATCAGCCATCCTAAATTGCTCTTTAATGTTAGAGGGATGGCAGGAAGATTAGTAGGGTAAATAGGCGAGGTTATAGGGATAGGGCCTGGGTGGAATTGTTGCCAGCGCAGGCTCGATGGGCTGAGTGGTCTCCTCCTGCACTGTCGGTGTTTTAAACATGTCTGTTGTACCATACTCGGGATCATGCACTTAAAGTGAGAAGGGGAAAGTTCAAAGGAGATGTGAGGGCCAAGTTTTTTACACAGAGAGTGGTAGGTGTCTGAAACGCGCTGCCAGGAGTGGTGGTGAAGACAGATACGGTAGGGGGATTTAAGAGGCTTTTAGATAAGCAGTTGAAAATGCAAGGAATAGAGGGATAGGGACCAAGGATAGGCTGAGGGGATTAATTAAATTTAATTTGGCATCATGGGTCTAAGGAAGGGCCTGTTCCTATGCTGTCCTGTTCTAGGTTCTATGTCCTATGTTCTTATAGGTTTGTCTTGGAATAGTTTCAGACCCAGTCACAACTAAAGTATGGGCACAGCAGCCTGAACTCCAGACCATTCAGGCAATACACTGGGGAAGATAATAGGCCTCTGTTTTAATGAATAGGTTGCACTGATATTACCACAGACTCAATAGAACCTTCCTGGCTATATTTGCCCCTTTCCCCTTACAGAGTTCTGTCTTCTGCTATTGCTCAGACTGTATCTATTGTCTCATTCACTAGACAGGTCATGAAAAATTCCTAGTCTAGTGAAAATAGAAGTTAGCATGGTTAACAGCGTGGAGCTCAGAAAAGCACCTATCCTAAGGGACAACTATGTAATAAAAGGGTTAATAGATTTGAGGGTGTAATACTTCACAGAATACATTGCCCGAACATCAAAATCCAGAACATGTTTGCTTCTGGAGATGGGAAGAGCACTGTATGTATAATTTAGTATTGACAACCCCAGCTCAGTGTTAATTTATTAATGCTTGGCTGTATCTTTAGTCAGCAAAGCTCTGCCCAAAAGCCACAAGCCTCAAGTTCTACTTAGTTTCATGCCTTAGTGGTGTCCCTTATGAGACCACAGAAATTTGGGCTATTATAATACTGCAAATGTCACTGTTACGCCCAAGATACACCCACAAATATGCCAAAAATTGCTCTGAACTGTTTCAAAAGTCTACTAGATTGTTCTGATAGTCACTCATGGGGAGTTTAAATTATGACGTTAGGGAGCAGATTAGCTATATAAAAATAAACAATGATAAGGAAAGGAGAGTATCTCTGGGTGGGTTTCTCCGGCTGTTCATGTCAGCGGGATTCTCCAGTCCCCCTGCAGTGAATGAAGACTTGGCTGAGCGCCAAATTCTCTTCCCTCCCTGGCAGCAGCGGCAGGGTGTGAACGGCCAGAGAATTCTGCCCTGAGCATATAAAATATTTCAGGGGAGAAGGAGTGATAAACATGTATTTCAATACTTATGCTTTACGGCTCTCATTTCAAAAGACATGTATTAAGCAGTGCCCTATCACATATCTCTGGTAGAAATACATTTAAAGTGCCCTGATCCATTTGAGCGCACAAGATCATAACAATAGCAATGAGCTGAATGATTAGTGGTGGGTTTGCTCGATGTCATCTTATTCTTTTTATAGTATCTGCAATATTTGTGTAGTCTTATCTTTGTTTGTTGGAAGCGGCGTTATAAAATGGTAACCTTGGCGGTCAATCTGGAGTGAGCCACTACAGGTTAAAGCACAGACCAAGACATTCTTAACCATAATCCTTTGCGTACTGCTGAAAATGGGAGTCATGTGAAAGTTTTTCATCTTGCACTCATCAGGACCCTTTGCAAGAATACCAATATGAGGGAAAACATCAATTTATATTGAATGAGAAGGGAGCGCCAACAGATTGGCAAGTGGACTCTAATTGGTAGAGGCATTGCTATGGGGAATGCACCAGCTGATTGCGACTGATAGTTAACTGCCATGCATTGTTTGAAATTTAAACCAGGCAGCTTGACCCTGTTTGAATCATAGAACCTCACAGTGCAGAAGGAGGCCATTCATCCCATCAAATCTGTGCTGACCACAATCCCACCCAGGCCCTATTCACATAACTCCATGCATTTACCCTAGTTAGTCCCCCTGACACTACTGGACAATTTAGCATGGCCAATCCAGCTAACCTGCAATTCTTTGGATTGATGTTAATGAACGGAGCTAGCTAGCGTCACCTGCTCAAATTTTTAAGATACCTTGCATTTCTGAGGTAGACTGGACACATTTCAGCATTAAAAGTTCCGGTTCATGAGTTTGCTTGATACACAGTAGGGGGCCTATTAACACATACCCCTAGTGTTGGCGGGACTAGGATGCTACATATTTGATTTGATTTATTATTGTCACATACATTAACATGCAGTGAAAAGTATTGTTTCTTGCGTGCTATACAGACAAAACATGCCTTTCATAGAGAAGGAAAGGAGAGAGTGCAGAACGTAGTGTTACAGCCATAGTTAGGGTGTAAAGAAAGATCAACTTACCTGGGGTCATGGGAATGGGACCTGGGTGCAGGTTCGATGGGCTGAATGGCTTCCTTCTACACTGTAGGGATTCTATGCTTTTATGAAATGTAGCAAATGTAGCAAACTTATGAAAGGACCTGAGGCCATGATTGAGCAATAATCTAAGAATAAGGGTTAAGCCATTCAGGGCTGAGATGAGGAAGAATTTCTTCACTCAGAGTTGTGAACCTGTGGAATTCTCTACCACAGAAAGAGGCCAGTTTGTTAAATATGTTCAAGAGGGAACTGGATGTGGGCCTTGTGGCTAAAGGGATCAAAGGGTATGGAGAGAAAGTGGGAGTTGGGTACTGAAAATGCAATATGATCAGCTGTGATCATGTTGAATAGTGGTGCAGGCTCAAAGGGCCAAATGGCCTACTCCTGCACCTATTTTCTATTTTCCTATGTGAAGTTAGCTGTTTTGCACTGCTACTTCAGGGATAATGGCAACATAAGTGATATTCGCTACTGATGAAATGCTGCCATTAAGTCGTTTCGTCTCTTACACAAATGAGCAATGTGGTTAATGAATTTCAGTGCCACTATAATGCTTAGTATGTAGGGCATATGTCCCAAAGACTGGTGAGTCATATCAAACAGCATGTCCCAGTCTCTGTTCACAAGGGGCGAGGTATAGACCCTGCCCTATCAGCCTGTGTTTGCAAAACAATGAAGGCAATGTTCAACGTTGGATGTGATTCTGTCATTGGACAACTTTTGTATAATCCTCAGTGTGCTAAGAATTACACTGACAACCAATTTAAGATCATCAGCTGGACTTGTGTGATGTGTTTGAGCGTACTGGAAACTAAATGTATTAATACATTATTAATTTGCAGACAGAAAAGACATATAGACACATTGTGCCTATTTCAGCTAAACAAAGTTACCGATATCCATTTGCCGACTCACTCCTCAGGGCAATACTTGACCAATTAGGGTCAAGCTGCCTGGTTTAAATTTCAAACAATGCTTGGCGATTAACTGCCAGTCACCATAACTGGTGCATTCTCCATGGCAACACCTCTATCAACCAAAGTCCTCATGTCAGCTAATCAACACTGTTCTCGTACAGTATAAATTGTTGTTTTCTCCTTATATTGGTATTCTTGTAAAGTGCCCTGATGAGTACAAAACAAAGCTCTGACATGTCTCTTTTTTAAGCAATGCTTTGCATTAAATAGTGTATAATGATTATTAATATTACTGTGATTTTCACTCAAATTGGTGGGCAGTGTAGTATTCAATTGTTCGGTGTTTGATTATCTGTGCCTGTTAACTTTCCTCTGCAATGTATGTGATTAGTTCAGTCTGGGTGTTGTGACTGAGAAAGAGAATTTAGACTGAGGCCATTAGCTGTAAGCATCAGAGCAGACATTCTAGAGCATTGAATAAAATTCCTGCACAACTTTGTCATTCATCTCAACATATCCCTCAAGGCATAAAGCACAAAGGTTGGACTGTCATGAAGTCCCATGACATCTTTGGCAGATGAAGTAAATTAATCTCCTGGGGCTGCATCTCCATTTGACTCTAGGTTGCACAAGATTCTGTCACCTGTCTTGCATGATTTCCAGAACTGTGTCCAAGGATGCATCTCTTAAAGGAAAGATGCTTCCCTGCTTGGATTTTTCACTGGAGGAGGATTGCAGGAACAGCAACATGAGATGAAGTGAGGCGATGGCCTAGTTGTATTATCGCTAGACTATTAATCCAGAAACTTAGCCAATGTTCTGGGAATCCTGTTTCAGTCTGCTTACTTAAGAAAGGATATACTGGCACTGGAGGGGGCGCAGAAGAGATTCACTAGGTTGATTCCGGAGTTGAGACAATTGGCTCATGAGGGGAGACTGAGTAGACTGGGGCTATACTCATTGGAATTCAGAGGAATGAGGGGAGATCTTATTGAAACATGTAATATTATGAAGGGAATAGATAAGATAGGAGCAGAGAGGTTGTTTACATTGGCAGGTGAAGCCAGAACCAGGGGGCATAGTCTCAAAATAAGGGAGGGCAAATTTAGGACTCAGTTGAGGAGGAACTTCTTCACACAAAGGGTTGTGAATCTGTGGAATTCCCTGCTCGGTGAAGCAGTTGAGGCTACCTCATTGAATGTTTTTAAGGCAAGGATAGATAAATGTTTGAATAGTAAAGGAACTAGGGTTGTGATGAGCAGGCGGGTAACTGGAGCTGAGTCCACAAGAAAATCAGCCATGATCTTATTGAATGGCAGAGCAGGCTCAAGGGGCCAGGTGGCCTACTCCTGCTCCTAGTTCTTATGTTCTTATGAGTCCCACCATGGCAGATGGTGAAATTGGGATTCAAAAATTTAGTCATACATGTCGAACATAAAGGATCTTAAATCAGACTTATAAGCTAACAAGGGAGAAGTCTGCACACATGAAGTGCAGTAAGAAATTTAAACAAGTAATGATAATTTAAAAACATATATGTATATATTTAGGAATGTATCAAATTACTTTATAAATGCATTTTATAAAGATCGTTGTTCACTTTAGCCAAAGGCAGATTGCCGCAAGGTATAATGGTAAAGGGCATTTGGACAGAACCACATTCTAAGGAAATAATGAAACCTTGGAAATATGTAAGCTTTATCATCAGAGCTTCTAATGGTGGAACAGTCAGGGCAACTTTATGAATAGGTCTATCCACTGTCCACATAAGATGGATTAATGCCCGGACACAGGATCATGTGTTAGTCTGACCTGACAATGACATAGAGGAAAATTTGTAGGAATGTTAACTTTGAATGAACTTAGTAGCCAGATGTCTGGTTACTAAGGGAAATAAGATGTTGAATTAGCCAAAATGGGAAGATATGTCTGGATTTTATAGATGAATGAAATACAATTATAGCAGAAGGTAAGATGCAATTGGCTGGAGTATATGACAGGTATTATTGCTGATTTATGTATATTGAAGATAATTGATTTAAAACTAATGAATGGCAGAGGTATCTGATAAGAAAGTGTATAATTGATCTATCTTGAATATTATACATCAGAACTTATTGGAAATGTCTAGCTGTTCTATACCCGGAAGGGCCTAGGACTCTTCAATAATTGGTCAAATAAAGTTATGTCTTTAAACTGAGACACTGGCTTTCATGAGTCTCGTATTGTAACCCCATAACATGCCATATTAAAGGTTATTAAAGAAAATAGGGTAACATAATGGCATAGATAGAAGATTGGCGAGCTGTTAGGAAAAGGGAGAGTAGGCATAAATGGGTCATTTTCTGCTTGCCACAGATCTCAAACAATGATGAGACAGAGTACAGAAATGAGATAGAGAATCTGATGAACTGGTGCAATGTCAATAATCTCTCCCTCAATGTCAGACATTATCATAGACTTCAGGAAGTGTAGTGGAGGATATGCCCCTGTCTACATCGAAGGGGATGAAGTAGAAATGATGTGATTTGATTTGATTTATTGTTGTCACATGTATTAACATAGTGAAAAGTATTGTTTCTTGTGCACTATACAGACAAAGCATATTGTTCATCAAGAAGGAAATGAGAGAGTGCAGAACGTAATGTTACAGTCATAGTTAGGGTGTAGAGAAAGATCAAGTTAATGCAAGGTAAGTCCATTCAAAACGGGAAGCAGCTGCTCTTGAGTCGGTTGGTATGTGACCTCAGACTTTGGTATCTTTTTCCCGATGGAAGAAGGTGGAAGAGATAATGTCTGGGGTGCATGGAGTCCTTAATTATGCTGGCTGCTTTGCCGAGGCAGCAGGAAGTGCAGACAGAGTCAATAGATGGGAACTGGTTTGAGTGATGGATTGGGCTACATTCACGACCTTTTGTAGTTCTTTGCGGTCTTGAGCAGAGCAGGAGCCCATACCAAGCTGTGATACAACCAGAAAGAATGCTTTCTATGGTACATCTGTAAAAGTTAGTGAGAATCGTAGCTGACATGCCAAATTTCCTTAGTCTTCTAAGAAAGTAGAGGTGTTGGTGGGTTTTCTTAACTATAGTGTCAGCATGGAGGGACCAGGACAGGTTGTTGGTGATCTGGGCACCTAAAAACTTGAAGCTCTCGATTCTTTCTATTTTGTTCCCATTGATGTAGACAGGGGCGTATTCTCCTTTACGCTTCCTGAAGTCAGTGACAATCTCCTTCATTTTGTTGACATTGAGGGAGAGATTATTGTTGCCACATCAGTTCACCAGATTCTGTATCTTATTCCTGTGCTCTGTCTCGTCATTGTTTGAGGTGTGATCCACTACAGTGGTGTCGTCAGCAAACCTGAAAATCGTATTGGAGGGGAATTTGGCCACACAGTCATAGGTGTATAAGGAGTATAGTAGGGGGCTGAGAACACAGCCTTGTGGGGCAGCGGTGTTGAGGATGATCGTGGAGGAGGTGTTGTTGCCTATCCTTACTGATTGTGGTCTGTGAGTTAGGAAGTTCAGGATCCAGTCGCAGAGGGAGGTACCGAGGCCCAGGTCATGAAGTTTGGAGTTGAGTTTTGTGGGAATAATGTTGATGAAGGCTGAGCTGTAATCAATAAATAGGAGTCTGGCATGTTTGAAAGCTTCAAGTTTTTAGGTGTCCAGATCCCCAACAACCTGTCCAGGTCCCTCCTTCAGAGGGTCTTGAGTCTCTGGAACATTCTTTTTCAAGGCAGTGGAATCAGAGGGCCCTATTTTACCATTTTGAATCTGAGTGCTGGGCAGACTTGAAACTGGGAGTGTTTCAGATCTGACTTTTAGACCCATTCTTGTGCGTCCCCATACACTCTCCGCCTGCAAAAATATCAACAAGTCAGTATCGTGCTGCAGAATCCTGTGGGCAGGGTTTAACATGCCTGAAATCCTGCAGCTCCGATCAGCGCCTCCAACTGCGCATGCGCAGAAATAAAAATGATAGAATAACACTCCCCTGGCACATTGCTCCCAGGTGGATAATGCCTTTCCCTGGCCACTACAGACATTGCCACACTCCCACAACATTACTGACCTCCTTATCCCCCACCTCTCCGCCAACCGATTATTGTGGGTCCCCCACCACCCCCACCACCATTGAACTCAGGCAGAATGGCAGCAGACCCCCTTTCCATATGACCAGAAGAGACAGGAATAGAATTAGGCCACTCGGCCCATCGAGTCTGCTCCACCATTCAAACCTAGCTGATATTTTTCCCATCCCCATTCTCCTGCCTTTTCCCCATTAACCCCTGATCCCCTTACTAATCAAGAATGTATCTATCTCTGCTTTAAAAACACTCAATGACCTGGCTTCCACAGTCTTCTGCGGCAAAGAATTCCACAGATTCACCACCCTCTGGCGGAAAAAATTTCTTCTCATCTCTGTTTTAAAGGATTGTCTCTTTAGTCTGAGTTTGTGCCCTCTGGTTCTAGTTTTTCCTATGAACGGAAACATCCTCTCCAAGTTCACTCTATCCAGGCCTCTCAGATCCTGCCTCATCATTCTAAATTCCAGTGAGTACAGACCCAGAGTCCTCAACCATTCCTCATATGACAAGCTCCTCATTCCTGGGATCATTCTAGCGAACATCCTCTGGATCTTTCCAAGGCCAGCACAAACTTCCTTAGATATGGGGCCCAAATCTGCTCACAATAATCCAATGGGGTCTGACCAGAGCCTTACACAGCCTCAGAACCACATCCCACTTGACATGTACGCTAACATTGCATTTGCCTTCCCAACTGCCAACTGAACCTGCACGTTAACCTTGAGAGAATCTTGAACAAGGATTCACAAGCCCCTTTATGCTTTTGATTTCCTAAGCATTTCACCATTCAGAAAATAGTCTCTGCCTCCATTCCTCCTTCCAAAGTGCATAACCTCACACTTTTCCACATTGTATTCCATCTACCACTTCTTTGCTCATTCTCCTAATCTGTCCAAGTCCTTCTGCAGCCCCCTTGCTTCCTCAATACTACCTGCCCCTCTACATATCTTTGTATCATCTGCATAGTTAGCAATAGTGCCTTCAGTTCCTTCCTCCAAATCATTAATGTAATGACAGGAGTCGCCATATTCCGGCGCCTGTTCGGGTACACTGGGAGAATTTAACATAGGATAGCTGAGATAGTTATTATGAAATAGCTGTGTATGTTGTCAAGTGACCATCTCCTTCATGGAGGGAGAGATTATTGTTGCCGCGCCAGTTCACCAGATTCTATATCTTTTTCCTGTACTCTGTCTTGACATTGTTTGAGATCGGACTCACAATGGTGGTGTCATCAGCAAACTCGAAAATCGTGTTGGGGAAGAATTTGGCCATATAGTCAAAGATGTATAAGGTGTATAGTAAGGGTCTGTGAGGATACCGCCTTGTGGAGCACTGGTATATTGACCCGCGTGTTGACCACAATCTGGAAAGGAGTTGAATATCATTAGAGCATGATTCTTACCTTGACAACTCTAATCCACCTTATCTACTCAACTTGTTCAAAGTTTAAAGTTTATTTATTAATGTCACATGTAGGCTTACATTAACACAGCAGTCAAGTTACTGTGAAAATGCCCTAGTCGCCACACTCTGGCGCCTGAGGGAGAATTTAACATGGTCAATGCCCTAATCATCACATCTTTGGACTGTGGGAGGAAACTGGAGCACCTGGAGGAAACCCACACAGACACAGGGAGAATGTGCAGACTCCACACAGACAGCGACCCAATCGAACGCGGATCCTGGGTGCTGTGAGGCAGCAGTGCTAACCACTGTGCCACCGTGCCAACCAGGGACATTACAGGACAATTTAGCAAGGCCAATCCACCTAACCTGCACATCTTTGAATTATGGGAGGAAACCAGAAGAAACCCATACAAACATGGGGTGAAACTGCAAACTCCGCACAAACACAGTCAAAGTTTGCTTTGCTCTAGCTTTCAATGGGGATTAGCAGGGTAATTATATGGGGCTACGGGAATGGGGTCTGTGTGGGATTATGGTTGGTGCAGACTCGGTGGGCTGAATAGCCTCGTTCTGCACTGTAGGGACTCTGATCCTTTATGAAGAATTGGACTCTGGATTGTCAGATGTGCAACAGCCAAATTTAAGCTGAACCCTATCCTGAACAGGGAGAACGTGCAGATTCCACACAGACAGTGACACAAACCGGGAAACAGATTTTTTCTAACATTCTATTTGGAAGCTGAATAAATTTTTCTACTATTATATTATTTTATATAAAATTTCTGAACATAGCGCACGCATATTACAAAATTATGTGTAAAAGCAATGATTTTGCCAGTAGGTGGCAATGTTTACCAGCAAATGAGGGTTCAGTTTAAATTCGGCTGTTTTACATTAGACAATCCTGAGTTCAGTTTCTCCTGAAGAGATGAGGGGCAAAGTTTGATTAAATTATCCTAGCACGGATGGCGCGGGGGCACTTCTGCCTCACAGCGCCAGGAACCAGGTTCAATTCCAGCCGTGGGTCACTGTCTGTGTGGAACTTTGGCCTTCTCCTCGTGTCTGCGTGGGTTTTCTCCAGGTGCTCCGGATTCTTCCCACACTCCAAAAGTGTACGGGTTAGGTGGATTGTCCATGATAAATTGACCCTTTAGTGTCAAGGGAACTTGTTAGGATAAATGCATAGGGATAGGGGGTTAGGGCCTGGTTGGGATTGTGGTTGGTGCAGGTTCGATGGGCCGAACGGTCTCCTTCTGCACTGTCAGATTCTATGATAAATGACATCAAGTCAATATATTGTATAGAAGTTAGACAGAATGTAAAGTGAGGGATTGGATTATATCTTTGTGTCCTGCTCTAACTGATATCAACCTTCTACCTCTAATTCACTTGGGTGGCACAGTGGTTAGCACTGCTGCCTCACAGTGCCAGGGACCTGGGTTCAATTCCCGGATCTGGGTCACTGTCTGTGTGAAATCTGCAAAACTTGTCTATCTCAACCTCAACCACACTTAATGTCCCAGTCTCTACAACCCCCTGCGGTAAAGAATTCCACAGATTCCTCTGAGAGAAGAAATCCCTCCTTATCTCTGTCTTAAATGGGCGACCCCTTACTCCTAGGTTATGCCCTCATGTCCTAGACTGTCCGACAAGTGGAAACAACCTCTCAGCATCCACCCTGTCCAGTCCACTGATTCTCAAGTATTACGTTTGGATCACATTTGAAACATTCCTGTAATAATAAAAATCAAATAAATTAAGCAGTAGCAAAAAAAAAGATAATGAAATCTCTACACTTTGTGGAATTTTGTACAAACGTAGATAATTAGGAAATAGAATGATGCTACTGTGTAATGATACATCTTTGCCTGTGCAGTGTCACAATACAAACAGCAGGGGGTAGATGACTATATTGTTAATGAATTGAAAACACAGTATGCTGAATTTATAAGAACAACATTTTTATTAAGATAGACACTTCTCAATGAGGTTATAATTACATCAGTCACTCTTCCTGTGGTGATGCACAGAGGGTGCTAATACTAATTGTAAAGTTTTAAAGTCTAAAGCTTATTTATTGATGTCACAAGTGGGCTGACGTCAACACTGCAGTGAAATGATTGTGAAAATCCCCTAGTTATCACACTCTGGTGCCTGTTCGGGTACACTGAGGGAGAACTTAGCATGGCCAATGCAGCTAACCAGCACGTCTTTCAGGCTGTGGGAGAAAACCAGAGCACCCAGGGGAAACCCATAGACACGGGGGAAAAAATGTGCAAACTCTCCACTGTCAGTGACCTGAGCCAGGAATGGAACCCAGGTCCCTGGCGCTGTGAGGCAGCAGTGCTAACCACTGTGCCACCATGTCACCCAGGTCAATTAGAGTTAGAGGGTTGGTATCAGTAAGAGCAGGACACAAAGATATACTCCACTTAACTACAATATCACACATTCTGATCTAGTTTTATACAATATATTGATTTGATGTCATTATCATAGGATCCATACAGTGCAGAAGAAGGCCATTCAGCCTGCACCAATAACAATCTCACCCAGGCCCTATCCCCATATTTACCCTGCTAATCCCCCTAACACCAAGGGGCAGTTTAGCACGGCCAATCAACCTAACCCACACATCTTTGGAATTTGGGAGAAAACCGGAGCACCCAGAGGGAACCCACGCAGACATGGGGAGAATGTGCAAACTCCACACAGGCAGTGGCCCAAGCTGGGAATCAAACCCAGGTCCCTGGAGCCGTGAGGCAGCAGTGCTCACCACCTAAACAGCAGCCCTTTTCATTTATAAAGCACCTTGAGTGTAAGAAAATGTCACAAGGTGCTCCATGGGAACTTAGACTGAAACAAAAGATGTCAGGAACTTGCAATCTCCCAGAGTATCCTCAGCGAAATTCCTGAGGCTTTGCTTAATGGATCATTTCCCCACAGTTTCTGCTAAAATCTTTAAATTTTTGTTACTCCATCCTTAAAGTTACAAAGCCATTGTTCAGAGTGGACCAGGGAAACGCAAATCCATTCCTTATTTGCTCCAGAAACCAAACTCAAAACCCAATTGAACCCAATTCAAGGTTCCCACAAGAGAGACAAAGGCTGGAATTTTACTGCCTCACCTGCTCTGGGATTGGGGTGGGCAAGGCTTGCAGAACGGAATTCTCTGTTGACCTCGGGTGGGATTTTACGAGCCTCACCTGAGCGAAATCGTAAAATAGCGCCCAAACAAGATCCAAGCCGACAAGATAAGGCACTGTACCTCATCTTGCATATTGATTTAATTCTTAATCTTAGCCAAAAGGCCAAATAGAGAACAGGACCCTTCAGTGTGGAGAGGATACAGAAGAGTCGGCATTAGAATCTTTAGTGATGGGGTGACTGATTCTTTCCATTAGAAGAGCAGGTGTAAAGAAGACTTAATAAAAGCTCTGCAAGTTATGAAAGGTTTGATGAGGATCTGAGGGTTGACCACTTTAGAGTATAAATTGAAGATTATCACCAAAGGACGAAAGGGGAGATTGGTCCTACATCACATACCCCCTCAATATGCTCCTCTTCAATCTAGCCAGACCCTCAAACCTCCTTCTCAATAAGAGCGAAACCACTCAAACTGATCACATCGTTTGGGGGGGTCCTCTCCTGATTGATACCAGAGTCCTGGCCTTGAATTCTTTCTCCTGGATTCAGCTGTAAAATTTTTCCCTAACAATTTTCCTCAACTCTAGAACCAGACTGTGCCACCTGATCCCTCAAACGAGACTTCCAGCGCCCCCGTGTCTCATGAATTTCCCATCCAATATTCCCAAACCTTGGAAAAAGGTTGGGGGTTGGGAGAGAGAGGGTGAGGGGATGCAAATGGGATGGCAGGAGATGGTGGTAATGTCATTGACCAAGTCATCCGGCGGCCCAGACTAATGCTCTGAGGGCTTAGGATCAAAGCCCACCATGGCAGCTGGTGGAATTTAAATTCAAAAAATAAATCTGGAATATAAGGCTAGTCTCAGTCATGGTGACCATGGATCCATCATGGATTGTTATATAAATGCATCTGGTTCACTCATGTCCTTGAGGGAAGGAAATCTGCCGTCCTTACCTGGTCTGGCCTACATGTGACTCCAGAGCAAAATGGCTGACTGTCCTCTGAAATAATTGTTGGCCGTGTCAGCAATGCCCACCTCCTATGAAAGAATGAAGAGAAAGATACAAGTATATCTGGCAGGATCCCTAAAGGAATGAAAACTATCGATCATAGAATCCCAACAGTGCAGAAAGAAGCCATTCGGCCCATCAAACCTACACCAACAACAATCCCATCCAGGCCCTTTCCTCATAACCTTGTGTACTTACCTTGCTAGTCCCCCTGACGCTAAGGGGTGATTTACCATGGCCAATCAATCTAACCTCCACATCTTTAGATGTAGGTGGAAACCGGAGAACCCGGAGGAAACCCACACAGACATGGGGAGAACATGTAAACTTCACACAGAAAGTTACCCAGAATTGAACCTGGATCCCTGGCTCTGTGAGGCATCAGTGCTAACCACTGTGCACCGTTGCCGACAATCCCCAGAATGTTGTAGTTAATGCAGTTTTTTCCCCTCTTGTGGATACTCTATCCTCCTATTTGGACGGCATGGTAGCACAATGGTTAGCATGGCTGCCTCACATCGCCAGGGAGCAGTGTTTGATCCCCAGCTTGGGTCACTATCTTTGTGGAAATTGCACATTCTCCCCGTGTCTGCGTGGGTTTCTTCCGAGTGCTCTGCTTTCCTCCCACGGTCCAAAGATGTGCAGATTAGGTGGATTGACCATGCTAAATTGCCCCTTAGTGTCAGGGGGACTAGCTAGGGTAAATGCATGGGGTTTTAGCAAAAGGGCCTGATTGGGATTGTGGTCAGTGCAGACTTGATGGGCTGAGTGGCCTCTTCTGCACTGTGGGATTCTATTGACTGTAATGGGATCACTAAATCCATTTGATCCCAGTGTAATTTGATTCTACTTTCATGTAGAAGTGTTTCTTATTTTATCCCTGAATTGTCTGGCTCTATTTTTAAGCTATGCCCCATAGTCCAAGACTGCTAAACCAGCTGAAGTAGCTTCTCTCTTTCTAACCCATCTGTTCCCTTTCAATGATCTTGAAAACTTCAATCAAATCAGCCTTTAACTTTCTAAATTCCAGGGAATACAACTTGGGTTGCCAACTATGATTCAATGTGTTCCTGGAATATTCCATCGCATAACTTGTTCCCCACACCCTCCAGCCATTAGTCGGCCAGCACTGCCTTCCTACACCAGCGGGAAAGCAAGAAGACTCAACTGGATAGAATTATAGAAATCTACAGTGCAAAAGGAGGCCACTCGGCCCATTGAGTATGCACTGACCACAAGTCCACCCAGACCCTATCCCTATTACTCCATGCATTTACCCTAGCTAGTCCCCCTGACGCTAAAGGACAATTTAGCACGGCCAATCCACCTAACCCGCACATCTTTGGATTGTGGGAGGAAACTGGAGGAAACCCACACAGACATGGGGAGAATGTGCAAACTCTACACAGACGGTGAGCTAAGCCGGATATCGAACCTGGGTCCCTAATGCTGTGATGCAGCAGTGCTAACCACTGTACCACCGTGCTGCTTGATTTTTCGCCCCCATCCTTCATTTCCAACATTGTTTTTATATCTGGCAAAGAGAAATGTGCAAAGAAATTTTCTTAGAATGTAATTCTTTTAATGTCCCTATAATTTTTCTCCAGGGTCGCACACAACAGTGTCCCGGAGATTGATCCAATCCTGGAGAGTTGGCAACCATAAATACAATCTTAGGGTGGGATTTACCAGACCTGCCCATCCCAGAAATTTCACCTGAGGTCAACGACCTTCCGCTGGTCCGTCAAATTATCCATCCCACCCACAACAATTCCAGCAGAAGGCAGGACTGGAATATTTAGGCCTTAGTATCCACAATCTTTCCCTGTAAATTATCCTGGGGAGTCCAGATATCATTCCAGTAAATCCAGTCACTGAAAGAACACATCACCTCAATCGACTCTAAGGTCTTGCGGAGAAGGGGAGTCCTGGAGTGAATGGATTCATCCATAAGGATCTATACCCGAGGACTGGGATTTCCGGAACAAAAGAAAATTCCTGAAAAAGGAATGACAAATTAGTTTCTTTGCCATGGTTTGGATGAAGGATTAAAGATGTTTTAAGATTACAACTTTCTCTCCCATAATTAAATTAGTTGACTTCAATCCGGAGCAGTCACTATATCATTAGTATTTAATCAGTCTCTTAGCTAAACTATAAAGCCTACCCAGAGTCATGAACATAGCCCAGTCTATCACACAAACCAGTCTCCTATCCATTGACTCTGTCTATAATTTCCCACTGCTTCGGGAAAACAGCCAGCACAACCAAGAACCCAATGCACCCCAGACGTTCTCTCTTTCACCTTCTTCCGTTGGGAAAAAGATATAAAAGTCTGAGATCGCGTACCAATCAACTCAAGAACAGCTTCTTCCCTGCTGCCATCAGACTTTTGAATGAGCCCACCATATACTAAGCTGATCTTTCTCTTCACCCTAGCTATGACTGTAACACTATATTCTGCACCTTCTCCTTTCCTTCTCCCCTATGTACTCTATGAATGGTAAGCTTTGTCTGTATAGTGCGCAAGAAGCAATACTTTTCACGAAATACTAATACATATGACAATAATAAATCAAACCAAACCAAACCAGTTTGTAAAGTGCTTTAAGTTACTTCACAGAAGTGCTATTAGACAAAACTTTGCAGAAAGCTACATAATGGGATATTAGAACAGATCAAAGCTTGATCATAGAGATTTCAGGAATATTGTGATGAAAGAGGAAGCAGCTGAATAGATTTCCTCACATAATTTACGTGTGAACTTTTTTATTAAAATCTGTTTCTTTAAAGCTTACTTTCATCCTATAGCCTGTGTGACCAGTGTATGGCGGGACTCAGTGTTATCATTCTTGCTCCAGAAGGCCGTGGGTTCCATCCTTACTTCAAAGATTTGAGCTCTTCATATAGTTTGGCTGATGGAGTGCTGCACGTTCAAAGTGACAACTTTCAAACGAGATGTCGACCTTTCTGACACCCTGGTAGATTTCCCCAGTCAAAGAAGGGCGAGTATTACTGGTGTATTGGCTAATATATATCCCTCAACCAAACATCACACAAACAGATTGTCTGGTCTCTTATTTCATTGATATTTCTGGGAGTGTGCAGTGCTCAGACTGACTGACATGTCTCTTTCCATTGCTTATTGTGAAAGGTGTTTTATAATTGCCAGGTCTTTCTTTGAATAGAATCATTGAATGGTTACAGTAGGGAAAACCTTCTCAGCTACTCCAACTCCCTTGCCTTTTCTCCACAAGCCTGCAAACGTTTTCCCATCAGTTAATTCTCCAATCGCCTTTTGAAAGACACGATTCCACACCGCAGAGTGTTGTGGGTGCTTCATTTCTGAGCATATTTAAGGCTGAGCTGGACAGATGTTTGGTTAGATGTTGTGGAGGCCGGATATTGTGGAGGCCAGGTCATTGAATATATTTAAGACAGAGCCAGATAGGTCCTCGATTGGCAAGGGGATCAAAGGATTGCGGGGAAAAGGCGGGAGAACAGGGTTGAGAAACTTATCAGCCATGACCGAATAGTGGAAAAGACTCGATGGGTCTAATTTTGCTCCTATATCTCTCAAAGAAACAATGGATATGGGGAGCGGGCAGAAAGGTGGAGTTGAGGCAGTAGATTAGCTATGATGGTATTATAGATGGAGAAGATTCAAAGGGCCAGATGATGAATCCCTATATCCCATGTTTGCTCTCGGTATTCCAAATCCTAACCGTTCCCTGCATAAAAATTACTTTTCCTCATGTCATCCCTGGTTATATTATTTATCCTTTATACATTTTGCCCATCTTCTTCAGCGACAGCACATCCTTTAAGCTCCAATTCTTCTCCTTCGGCTCTTGATTGGAGCAAATGAATTAAATGTATCTCTTCCTGCCCTCCCTTACCTCTCGGCAACATCTGACGTGGCTGACAGCCCAATCTACCTATGTCGCCCTCCTCCCTCATTCCGCCTGACGACAGCCAATGCACTCTGCCGTCTCAGACATTTCAAAGCAGACAGTGCACTATATAAATGCAAATAGCGTCATTATTCCTATATAAGAGTAATTTCAAGATCGTTTCATATCTTGGGGTCAGGTGAGTGATCTGACAGGGCTTAGGCAGTTCATGAAATTATTGTCTGGTAATGATTTCCAGGTACCCTCTATTTTCTGTCAACATATTCAATTAATTTGTGAAGTGATTTTTTCTGTGCCAGAAATATTCAACAACAATTTCAGATGAATGCAGCGCTGAATACTTCAATTTTTCTAAGTATGGTACAATTAAGCCCTTTATGGTTCTCTCATCCACTGGATATTTAATTATCCCGTATCACATGATAAAATAATTGCTGGTATTTCAAACCCTTCCTGCCCAACGATGAGGGGAAAAAAAGCCTTTTTTTAGAATTCTCCCTCGCCCACCAGTTGCTTCCTTCCGCCTTATGAAGGCGTTGATTCATGCAGAGACGTGGTTCCATTGTGCAAGACTCAGCCCAGCTCTGCACCCAGATTCTTGTCTTTGCCTGGCGAGAACTCGTCAGATATTTGACCTGAGGAACTCAGTGGAGCTGGATCTTCTCCGTAAGCCGGCTCCACAGCACGCCTGCGATTGCAACGTCAATTCTGATTCGTGTTGCATTTCTCCCTCTCCAGGGTGGCACGGTGGCACAGTGGGTTAGCACTGCCATCTCACAGTGCCAGGGACCCGGGTTCAATTCCCAGCCTGGGTCACTGTCTGTGTGGAGTTTGCACGTTCTCCCCGTGTCTGCGTGGGTTTCCTCTGAGTGCTCTGGTTTCCTCCCACACTCCAAAGATGTGCGGGTTGGATTCATTGGCCATGCTAAATTTCGCCTTAGTTTCCCAGGATGCATATATTACTGGGATAAATATGAGAGGCTATGGGGATAAGGCCTGGATGGGATTGTTGATGGTACTGATTGACTGAATGGCCTCCTTCTGCACTGTATGGATTCTATGGATTCTCTGACTGTCTGCTGGGAGGTATCATGATTATGCGTGAGTTTCCTCTGGGTGCTCCGATTTCTTCCCACATTGGTGTGAACAGATGCTGGAGTGTGGCGACTAGAGGAATTTCACAGTAACTTTATGATAGTGTTAATGGGAGCCTTACTTGTGGCTAATAAATAATTGTAAAAGCTCCATTCAAGGTGCATTCAGATTGTAGTGCCCTGTCCCAGTTGCTCTTCCGTAGACCCCCGCCTGCTTTTGACTTGGGATTTATAGCATATATTTATGGATCCAGGGAAGGATCCCAGGGTAATGTTCTGTGGACCTGGGTTCATATCCCACCATAGCAGACGGTGATATATGAATTCAATAAAAATCTGGAATTAAAAGTCTAATGATGACCATGAAACCCATTGTCGATTGTCGTAAAAATCCATCTGATTCACTATCCAGGGCAAAGCAGGCCGTTTGATTGCTACCCCTTCCACAAACATTCACTCCCTCCACCACCAACGCACAGTAACAGCCAAATGTACCATCTACAAAATACAGCGCAGGAACTCACCAAGACTGTCCGACAGCACTTCCAAAACCCAGGATCGCTGCCCAATCTATAAAAGACAAGATACCTGGGAACACCACCACCTGGAGGTTCCTCTCCAAGTCACTCACCGTCCTGACTGGGAAATAGATCACCGTTCCTACACTGACGCTGGGTCAAAATCCTGGAACTCCCTCTCTAACAGCACTGTGCGTGTACCTACACAACAGGGATTGCAGTGTTCAAGAAGGTAGCTCACCGTCACCTTCCCGAGGGCAATTAGAAGTGGGTAATAAATGCTGTGACGCCCATATCCCATCAAATGAAATTTAAAAACTCTTATCTACAGCACTTCCGCACAGTAGGCGTTAAATTGTAATTGTAATTTAGATGGCGGGGGGGTGATTAGTTAACCATTCAAAAAGCACTTTCAATCATTCAATCAAAGCAGTTTTGGGAAGCGCAGGCCTGCTATAACAGAGATGTCTATCCGTTGTTGATCGTTAACCTCGACAGAGACTTTATGGTCACAGTGACTTGTTCATTAACACCAGGAAGTAGAAGGAAACCCATTGTCGGTGGGATGTCCATTGTGAATGGAAGATGGTGACTGGATTCTCATCCTGACACTCTATTTGCCAGTAATATACCCCTAATGTGTATTCTGGAAAGAACAGCAAAGGGTGGGGAGCTGTATTGAGGATGTGACATGTCGGAAGGCTCGCTATTCTAACTGACAGAATAATATGCACTCATGTAGCACGTTTACTGTAGTGAAACATCATGAGATGCTTCATCAGAGGGGGCATCTGAACCCTACAGAATGTTGCCACCTTGTAACACATTCCATCCACATCCTGCCAGCAGGTCTACAAAATAAACAAAACAATCATAGAATCCCTACAGTGCAGAAGGAGGCTATTCAGCCCATTGAGTCTGCACCAACAACAATCCCACCCAGGCCCTATTCCCGTAATCCCACATATTTACCCTGCTAACTCCTTTAGCTTACACAATCCAGGACATGATAGGGTAATTTAGCATGGCCAATCCACCTAACCCGCTCATCTTTGGAGTGTGGGAGGAAACCGGAGCACCCTAGGAAGCCCATGCAGACACGGGGGGAACATGCAAACTCCACATAGACAGTGACCCAAGTCAGGAATTGAAGCTAAGTCACTGCAGCCATGAGGCAGCAGTGCTAACCACTGTGTTACCGTGTCACCCCTTCATGCCTTCGGAGTTAGCGAGTCCCAATAAGTGAGGTGTTCCTGTAAGTACTTCCAGAGGGAGGAAAGTGTTAATTGTCTCCAGAAAGACAGATAACCATTTCTCAATGAGAGAGGGTGAGCGCTCAGACCATCCCATCTGGCCAGTAATGAGAGTTTGCCAAAAACTTTTGAGAATGTGCAAATATCAGTCATTGCAGTGTTGGCTTACAATATGGACGTACAGTTAGGCTTTTGCAACGTGTTTTTTTAATTAATTAATGGGATGAAGGTGTTGCTGGCTGGGCCAGCATTTATTGCCCATCCCTGAGGGCATTTAAGAGACAACCACATTACTGTGGATCTTGAGTCATGTGGGTCAGACCAGGTAAGGATGGCAGATTTCCTTCTTTAAAGGACATTCGTGAACCAGATGGGTTTTTACAATAATGGTTTCATGGTCATCATTAGACTTTTAAATCCAGATTTTTATTGAATTCAAATTTCACCATCTGCCACAGTGGGATATGAACACAGATCCCCAGAACATTAAAGTTTAAAGTTTATTTATTTATGTCGCAAGTAGGCTTACATTAACACTGCAATGAAGTCACTGTAAAAATCGCCCCACTCAGGCGCCTGTTCAGGTACACTGAGCGAGAATTTAGCATGGCCAATCCACTAACCAATCTTTCGGACTGTGGGAGAGAACTGGAGCACCCATAGGAAGCACATAAATTAATGGCGAGAATGTGCAGATTTCACAGAGACAATTACCCAAGCTGGGAATCAAACCCAGGTCCCTATCACTGCCCTGGATCTCTGAATTACTGGTCCAGTGACAATGCCACTGTGCTACTGAGAGTAAGTAATCTGCCACTTGTATTCAGTGAGAGTGTGGCTTTGCAGTTGATTTTTCCATTTAAATATAATGTTGCAGGGAGTAACACGACAGCCTATACCTGTTTAAATGATTCCCGTCTTTTAAATTGTTTAACTTTTTGTACTTGCCTTTAAACCTATTATAAACTTTGAACTTAAGAACAATATAAAGTCATAATGCATTTTAGAATCAAGTTCTGATATACTTCTTAGATATAAATAGTTTATAAAAGTATAATACTGAGGGTCAGGGACCGGGTTTGATTCCTGGCTTTGGTCATTGTCTATGTGGAGTTGGCACATTCTCCCCGTGTCTGCGTGGGTTTTCTCCAGGTGTTCCGGTTTCCTCCGCAGTCGAAAGATGTGCGAGTTAGGTGGACTGGCTGTGCTTAATTGTCCCTTTGTGTCAGAGGGACCAGCTAAGGTAAATGCATGGGGTTATGAGGATAGGGCCTGGTGGTCGATGCAGACTTGACGGGCTGAATGGCCTCCTTCTGCATTCTATGATAAATTCTGTGATAATTGTTTGAGCATTTAGTTTCTCGATAAATGTGCCGGTAAATCTCAATGATGGCCACCAGGTGTCACTCTATTGTCTCCTGTACAGCAGAGAGAGTGGAACCTGTTGCCTGCGCTGGGGCAATGAGAATGATTCAATTGTTTAACATCGTGTTGACATTTAAACAGGGAAGAGAGCAGATTCGCGAATCTTTAGAAGAGATTGAATCTGCAGAGTCACGTAATGGTTGCGGTGCCACCCCTTCAGCTGCAGGCTGGCTCTGTTGGAGCTAACCCCTGCTCTCCCCTTCCCCTGTAAGAGCTGCATCAAGTTACGCAGCGTAAAAGTGTTCTTGTGATATCAGATGAAAAGTGACCTCCACATTGGCAGCTTTTTAATGCATGTGTTTATCTGTATTTAATAAATGTGCCTGTGTGGAATCATAGAATTCTTCTATGCGAAAGGAGGCCATTCAGCCCATCAAATGTGCTCCAATTCTCCGGTATGGCATCTTGCCCAGGGCTTATCTCCGTGACACCACGTATTTACCCTAATCTATATATCTTGTGCCACTGTGGGATAATTTAGCACAGCCAAGCAACCTAAACCACGTATCTTTGGAGTGTGGGAGGAAACCCATGCAGACAAGGGAGAGAATATGCAAATTCCACCCAGGCAGTCACCCAAGGCTGGAATCGAACCCGGGTCCCTGGCGCTTTGAGGCAGCAGTGCTAACTGCTGTGCCACTGTGCCATTCTCCCCATGTGTGAATGGGTTTTCTCCTAGTACCCAGGTTTCCCCCCGCAGTTCAAAAATGGATTGGCCATGCTCAATTCACCCTTAGTGTTGCAAGATGTGCAGATTAGTTGGATTAGCCAGAAATGTGTGGGGTTACTGGTCAATTTGGGTGGGTGGGCCTGGGTGGAATGCTCTTTCAAAGAATCAGTGCAGACTCGATAGGCTGAATGGCCTCCTTCTGCACTGTAGAGATTCAGTGATTCAATCTGATTGTCCTTGTGTGTGTTTTACAGATAGGAGTATAAGTATGTGGGGAAGCTTGCATGCTCGCCCTGTGCCAGGTGGATGCTGGCCACCATATTGGAAAAGGCACCTCCATGGGGGACCAGGGTACGTGCTGAAGCAGGGGTAAAAGGATTAGGATAAGGTATTTAAATAAAGGTCCTAAATTGGTGATTGTGTGAAAATTGGGTTTATCACATGATCACCTCTCCCAGCAACTAACGGCATTTAAAAAATGGAACCCCCCTCCCCCACTTCCCAGTCACCAAGAAAGCTACCTAAAATGGTCATCCTTTCTAGCTAGTTGACGGATTGTGAACTGATTTTTGAATATTTTCTGCATTCAACAACTGAATCCTGATGACTGCTAAAAACTTTGCGCTGGACTGCTTTGTCTGTATTTAAAACTGTCATGGGGGGGTCCGCTACATTTACCTTTTGGGGCTGGAGGATGAGGGGGAGGAGAGAAGAAAGCAGAGGAAGGGTGGGGGGGGGAGGGTAGCGGGGTGGGGGGGGTGGGGGGCATGAGGCCCTGTGCGGAAGGCCATGCCCACAACTGCTCTTCCAATAGATCAGCTTCACCGAGGAACGATATGTGAATCTTCTGCATTCAAATGAAGGGGCTATCGCCTTCTCCCTGAAGGCAGACAGCTGGTACCAGTTGTCTCGCCTCCCCTAGCTACTTCCTGACACATGTTGAGCACAACCTCCTACTTTACTTTCTGTGTGACCACCCCTCCTGCCATATGGTGTGTGTGGCTTCTTTCCACGAGAGTCATCGAGTCACAAAGATATACAACACTGAAACAGGCCCTTCGGCCCAATTTGTCCATGCTGACCAGTCCCATTTGCCTGTGTTTGGTTCCTATCCCTCTAAACCTTTCCCATCCATGTACCAGTCCAAGTGTCTTTTAAGTGTTGTAATTGTACCCGCCTCTATCACCTCCTCTGGCAGCTCACTCCACATTCGCACCAACCTCAGTGTGAAAAAGCTACCCCCTCTTTAAGTCTTTCCCCACACACCTTAAACCTATTAAACCTTTGGGGTGGCATGGCGGAACAGTGGTTAGTATTGCTGCCTCACAGCGCCAGGGACCCGTGTTCAATTCCAGCCTCGGGTCACTGTCTGTGTAGAGTCTGCATGTTCTCCCCATGTCTGTTTGGGTTTCCTCTGGGTGCTCCGGTTTCCTCCCACAGTCCAAAGAAGTGTGGGTTAGATGGATTGGCCATGCTAAATTATCCCTTTGTGAAATGTATGGGGTTATGTGGGTGGGGCCTGGGTGAGATTGTATTTGGTGCAGACTTGATGGGCCGAATGGCCTCCTTCTGCACTGTATGACTCTATGTCCTCAAGTATTGGATTCCCCTAACCTGGGGAAAAGACCTTGGATATTCTTCTTAACTGCTTCTCATGATTTATAAATCTCTGTAAGGTCATCCCTCATCCTCCTGCGCTCCAGGTATAAAAGTTCCAGCCTATCAATCTCTCCTTATAATTCAAACCTTCCAGTCCCGGTAACATCCTCGTAAATCATGTTCTCTCAGCTCAGTAGTACAACTGAACTCAGAATAGTGGCCTTACTACCACTGAACACCAGATCTGCTCCTTTTCGAGACTTGTTGATCTGACTTGATTTATTGCTGTCACATGGATTGCGATACAGTGAAAAGTATTGTTTCTTGCGTGCTTTACAGACAAAGTACACTGATCATAGAGTACATAGGGATGAAGGAAAGGATAGGGTGCAGAATGTGTGTTATATTCATAGCTAGGGTGTAGAGAAACATCAACTTAATACAAGGTAGGTCCATTCAGAAGTCTGACAGCAGCAGGGAAGAAGCTGTTCTTGAGTCGGTCGGTGCATGACCTCAGACTTTTATATCTTTTTCCTGATACATGAAGGTGCAAGAGAGTAAGTCCGGTGTCCTTGATAATGCTGGCTGCTTTTCTGAGGCAGTGGGAAGTGGAGACAGTGTCAGTGGATGGCAGGCTGTGATGGACTGTGCTATGTTCATAGCCCTTTGTATATTGTAGGTGGCAGGGATCATGGAGCAGTAACATTTACCATAACAGTGGCACCCCCAATACGCTGACAGATTGGTAACAGAATATTACAACCAAAATTGGTCCTTTTGTCTCCCCCCATTGTTTTCCACTTGCGAATTGCATGTAACGAGGACGCATTTCTTCTGATTTTGCATGGAACTCTGTATTAAATATCTGACACTGGTGGCTTAGAGAATTCACTCCCCACATCTGAAAGTAAACTGCTTTTATTTTGCTCAGAAACATATATTTCATCTTGTCTCCTGATGCACAATAGAACAAGTTCAAACCGCACCGTGAGAGAAATAACTTATTAGGTTTGTTTCGAACATGACATTGTCATCTGTAATGAGAGGGTTTCTTGTAATGCTATACATAATGTGCGATGCAACCAGCATTAAAGTAAAATCTATTCCGAGTGACTTCTATTATTGAATGTACAGTGTGCAGAATTTTTGTTGAATCCGTATGTCTGGGAAGATGGCTTCTAATGGAGAGAAAGCTTTGACTCTACAATGCGATTGCACTGTGAGGAATAACGTCTGATGACTTTTGAATTTCTGAGTATTATTGCACATTGGCATCAGAGGACTTCAATTTGGAAACAGTGTATTCACTATTCAATCCTGGCCTTGGAATGAGGTGACAGAAATCAATAACCTGCCGGTATTATTGAAGGCAGGAATATAGAAGCTTTTTGAATAGAAATCCTGTGCTTAAATCTTTCTTATCTCTTGGAGATGAATAGTTTTGAATGCCTGAGGTCACCTTCCAGTTTCATTACAGATTCTTCAAGTTTGTAAATATTATTGCTTAAATTTCAAGTGCCTCATATTAATAGCCGTGGTTCAGATTTAATAAATTGAAATCACTGATATCATTTACTATTTCAAAGCTGGGAAAAAATGCTACAATCTTGAAACGGCATGTTTGCAATCCAACTCCCATCCTTTCTTTTTTGCCTCCTGGGTTTAATCCAGTAAAATCAACTGGTCTTAAAGCCATAATTTATGGTTTCTGGTCCCGTTATCGATGGCGCATCACGGTGGCAGGTGCACACTCGCCCTCATTATTTCTTTGCCCTTTGGAGTATTTGACCTCTGCGGGGCGGGGTCACCTAGGGCCGTTGCTTTGAGGAGAGGCGAGACTGCTGACAAAATGCCAGCCTTCGTGCCTTCTCGCAGTAACGAGACCGAGGTGATTCGGGCTTCCTGGAAGAGTTTGCTGTTTCTCCTTCCCACACCACGGAGACGTAGAAACAGAAGGAGACCATTCGGCCCATCGAGGCTGCCCCGCCATTCAATGAGATCGCGGCTGACCCAATATAATCCTTAACTTCACGTTCCTGCCTTATTCACATAACCCTTGATCCCCCTTACTGATTAAAAATCTGTCCATCTCAGCCTTGAACATACTTGATGACCCAGCCTCTACAGCTCTTTGCGGTAAAGAATTCCACAGATTCACTCCACTCTGAGAGAAGAATTTCCTCCTCAACTCTGTTTAAGTGAATGCGACCCCTTGTTTTGAGATCCTCGCACAAGAGGAAACATCCTCTCTGCATCTACTCTGTCAAGTCCCCCGAGAATCCTATGTGTCCAATAAGGTCACCTCTCATTCTTCTAAATCCCAGTGAGTACAGGCCCAACCTACTGAATGTCTCCTCATAATGGGTGGCATGGTGGCACAGTGATTAGCACTACTGCCTCACAGTACTAGGAACCCGGGTTCGATTCGCAGTTGGATCACTGTCTGTGTGGAGTTTGCATGTTCTCCTCATGTCTGCGTGGGTTTCCTCCAGGTGCTCCGGTTTCCTCCCACAGTCCGCAGACGTGGCCATGCTAAATTGACCCTAGTTTCAGGGGGATTAGCCGGGTAAATATGTAGGGTTGCAGGGATAGGGTGGGATTGTTGTCAGTGCAGGCTGAATGGCATTCTTCTATACTGTAAGGATTCTAAGATTCTACGACAAGGAAATCGCTCCATTCCTGGGATCAACCTAGTGAACCTTCTCTGGACTGTTTCCAATGCCAGTACATCTTTCCTTCGGTAAAGGGACCAAAATTGTTTACAGTATTCCAGGTTCACAAGGCAAACTTTCATGGAGCAGGTCACTAGCCTATCACCAGAGGCTTTATAGTTTGATGGAAGGGGAGTTGGTTTAGCTTATTTAACTGGACAGCTGGTTCATGTTTCAGAATGATGGCAACAGTGCAGGTTTAATTCCTGTCCCAGCTGAGATTATCCTTCTCCGCCTTGTCCTTCGCCTGAGGTGTTGTGACCCTTAGGTTATATCACCACCAGTCAGCTCTCCCCTTAAAGGGTTGCCTGGGACTATGGTGACTTTAACTGTTTGAGGGACACCACTCCACATCAAGCATGGCTAACCAGGCATCTCTCCCACTCTTATCACCTGCCACTGTCACCTTGGCAGGACTTTGTCGGTTGATAGTCAACCTTTTGGCCAAGTTGTGAGTACACCTTCCTTGGCCATCAAGGCCTAGGATGGGCCTTGAACCCACAGCTTCTGGCTCAGAGGCAGGGACACTAACCTACCATGCCACAAGACCTCTGAACATGGAGGTTGAATATCCTTAAATTTCTCAGCACAGAATGAACTGAAGATGTCAGTGAACATAGAAACATGGAAGATAGAAGCAGGAGGAGGCCATTTGGCCCTACGAGCCTGCTCCGCCATTCATCACGATCATGGCTGATTGTCCAACTCAATAGCCTAATCCTGCTTTCTACCCATAACCTTTGATCCCATTCACCCCAAGTGCTATATCCAGCACTGTGAATGCACAGTGGTTACCTACCATACAATGTAACCAGTAGCTGATTAAGGGAAGCAAATTGGAAAGAAAAGATATTATATTCTCAAAGAGAATAATAACGTTAATTAAAAAGATTAAAAAGTACAGAGGAATATATTCTAGTTTCTTCTGTCTTCCGTCAGGAAAAAGGTACAAAAATCTGGGGTCACGTACCAATCAACTCAAGAACAGCTTCTTCCCCGCTGTTGTCAGACTTTTAAATGGACCTACCTCACATTAAGTTGATCTTTCTCCGTGTCATATAATTGTAACAATTCATTCTGCATTCTCTCTTTTCCTTCTCTATGAATGGTATGCTTTGTCTGTACAGTGCGCAAGAAACAATACTTGTCACTGTATGTTAATGCATGTGACAAAATAATAAATCAAATCAAAGATTAAAAGGGATTGTCTTTCTATGGTTACTGTGTGGAATTGACTAAGGGTTCATGAAAAGACAAACCATTCAATATGTAGAAGTCACTTGAAAGATCTTCCTGGTTGTTTGATTTCTTACATTCCTTTCAAGCTATAACATATGAAACACCAGCATTTTTAATGTTTGCCACCTCAACTCCAGGGCTCAGTGTGTTAACTGTGATAGAGTTGGTATTGTGGATTGTTTCCTTGAAATCCCTGATCAATACTTTCAGATATAACACTACAGTGCCTTTTCTTCTTGTGAGCTCAAATCAGTTGAGGCTCTGACAAGTGCATGCTAACGATTGCATTTACTTATCTCTTATCTTCTGCACACTCCATTGTTTCACGATGGAAGGCAAGAGGAGGCTGAGGGACTGTTTGATGGTTGACAAGAACTCATATTGCTAAGAAGTGAGCAGTTAGAAAGACAAATTGCCCTTCTTTCAAACAGAAAATGTATTAACGATCCTAACATTTCATTCGGGCATCACTCATTGACAATACTCTATCTCTTGTCCATGCCAGATAATGGATACTTGCATCTAACTTCTGGATTTACAGATTACTTAAAGTGAATTTGTCTAACGTTTAATCCAAGGTGATAAGACAGGTGTAGACCTGGATACATCTGGTCAAGATTTATAAAAAGCTGTTATGCAAAGATCATTTGAAAAGTTAACACTTATTTATTAGTATCACAAATAGGCTTACATTAACATTGCAATGAAGTTACTGTGAAAATTGCCCTAGTTGCCACACTCAGACACCTGTTCAGGTGCACTGAGGGGGAAATTTAATATGGCCAGTGCATCTAACCAGGACATCTTTCAGACTATGGGAGGAAACTGGAGCACCTGGAGGAAACCCACATGGACAGAAAGGAACCTGGGTTTGATTCCTGGCTTGGGTCACTGTCTGTGTAGAGTTTGCATGTTCTCCCCATGTCTGCATGGGCTTCCTCCGGGCGCTCTGGTCCATGTTAAATTGCCCCTTTGTGTCAGGGAAATTGGCTAGAGTAAATGTGTGGGGTTATGGGGATAGGAGCTGGGATTGTGGTTGGTGCAGACTCAGTGGGCTGAATGGCCTCCTTCTGCACTGTAGGATTCTGCGATTCTGTGAACCTGCAGAATCGGTACACACAGTGACCCAAGCCTCCCCCTCACTTTGTCAAATCCTCCCAGAATCTTATGGACAGAGTTTTACGCTCTCCACAAGGTGGGTTCAGAGACAGGGGTGAGAGGAGGAGGCTTAAATGCCTCCGGGATGACCCCCATCCAAACCAGGTACAATATCACACTTGAGCGGACAGGGCCTCAGATGGAAAAGCCATGTATTTGCCTATTAAGACCCTTGATGGGCCACTTCATGGCCACTTAAGGGTCTTATTCCACCCAGCCTCAATGTTTAGGCTGGCAGGGATGCAGGGAGGGTAGTAAAGTGACATTTGAACTTATCACCATCTCAGGCGAGAAGGTGGTGGGGGGCAACGTCTCACTCTGAGTGACCACTTACAGTTGGGGGGAGCCCTTCACTCCTGGTATTGGTTGGCCGACAGCTCTCACAGGTGGAACTTCCTTCAAAGATGGAGGAAAGTCCCGCCCACTGCCAATCAATGCTCAAGTGAGCGTGAAATGGCAGTAGGACCTAAACAGTTGGCGGCTGTGCTCAGATCATAGCATCCCGATAGTGCAAAAGAGACGGTTCAGCCCATTGAGTCTGCACTGACCCTCTGACAGAGTTTCTTACTCAGGTCCTCTCTCCACTCATCCCCGTAACCCATTTACACTTGGCTAATCCATTGAACCTACACATCTGGGGATACTAAGTGACAATTTGGCACAGCCAACCCATCTAACCTACACATCTTTGGACGGGGAAAGAAACTAGAGCACCCGGAGGAAACACATGCAGACACAGGAAAAACATGCAAACTCCACACAGTCACCCAAGACCGAAATTGAACCCGGATCCCTCGTGCTATGAGGCAGTAGTGCTAACCATTGTGCCACCATACCACCAATCACGAGCCATCCTTTAAATTCTATGCAATATGTTTCAATAAGATCACCTCTTATTCTTCTAGTGGATACTCCAGTGGATATGACCTGTCCACATTTCCCTCATAGGATAACCCCCTCATCCCAGTAACCTATCAAGTGAATCTTCTCTGAACTGCTCCTAAAATAATTAGGTTCTTTCTCAAATACAGGGACCACACATACTTCAGATGTGGTCCCAACGATAGCTTGTGCAACTGTAGAAAAATGTCCCGACTTTTATATTCCTTGCAATAAACAAAAATGTTCCATTTGCCTTTGTAACCACTTGCTGTATCTGCACGCTAACCTTCAGATGAAATGATACATGGAAAAACTGTAATTCAACAAGATCGTCATTCCTGAGTGGTATAAATTCCAAGAAGAGCTAATTTGCACATTATGGTTAAAGAGCAGATCTTGCAAGTTTTGAATTCGAAAGTCCATGCTTTAAAATAGGTTTTGTGATAGATGTGCAGTCCATGTATAAGGAGCACTCAGGGTCTAATGCGCACTAAACACTGAGGTCAAAATGACACAGCACATATGTTCAGCAATCAACTGCACATATTGCTAATTCCTCACACTGAGGTCTGTTCTCAAAGCAATTACAGCACCGCAGAAATTGCAGTTTTTAAATGCTCATTTCCCATCATCACTTGAGAAGTAATAGAAAGAACACAGCCATGAAAGCCTAATAAGAAGGCAAGGCCAAACAAGAGGCAAGGCCAGTGTATGGGCATTTTTTTTTGTGTGCATGTTTAGCCATTGAGATACTGGGTGTACAGCTACTAATCAATGACTGGCCAAGAATTAATCCATAACTTAAGGCCACTATTCAAAATACGAGACAGTGTGTATTGTACTTATTATTGCCACTAAATCAAACAACAATATAACAATTTCAAAAAGTATTAATGTCTTTCATAAAAAGGCATTATATTTATCAATGCCTTACATTTCGTAAAAAAGAAAGAATTTAGTTTAATTTAATTTAAGAATGAAATTAATTTAAATTTAATTTAATTTAAGTTAATTAAAATTTTAATTAATTTACCTTTAAATGGTAAAAAATTCATACAATTCGCTCACAGGTACTTTTGGAGATTTTGCCTGACAGAGTACAAGACTTTCAGAGAGATCGTTAAGGGAGGATAAAATCAGCTTACACAATTTGCGATATATTGCTGACCGAAGTTGACTCCTGAACCCACAACACAGGCTATTTAAATTCTCATTAGCAGGCCTTCTAAACATCTTGCCCCTGTTATACCATTTTGCCAGCTGAGGTAAAGCAAACAGACCTGCCTCCTGCTTAAAACACAATTGAGTTGCTTAAGGGGCACTTCACATCTCTGTGGGTGAAACCTGGCAGCATTACAGCAGGTCTGGTTGGATAATGGTCTTTTCAGGTCTGTACAGGTACAGACAGTGCAAGTGGAGAGAGGGATAATCACAGGTTAAAGAGTATGAATTGTCTCAAGCCAGGACAGTTAGTAGGATTTTGCAAGTCCAGGCCAAATAGTAGAGAGTTGCATGTCGTGTGATATGAACCCAAAATCCCGGTTGAGGCCATCCTTGTATGCAGGACTTGGCTATCAGTTTCTGCTCAGCGATTCTGCATTGTCATATGTCTTGAAGGCTGCCTTGGAGAATGCTTACCTGAAGATCGGAGGCTAAATGCAGCATATGAGGTAGACAACATTGGCCAAGTTGCATGAGTATGTACCATGTGCCGGATCGTCGACACGGATACCATCATCAGATGTGAGAACATCAGCCGCCAGGTACATATTGTCTACCTCATACACTGCAGCTAAGTATGTCCCGAGGCATGGTACATCGGTGAGACCGTGCAGATGCTGCGACAACAGATGAATGGACAAGAGATGAGTGTTCCCTTCCTGTCGGGAAACATTTCAGCCTGTTGGACGTTAACCTGGCGTTGTGAGACTTCTTACTATTTTTAAGGCTGAGTGAGCTGGATTCCTGGTTAACAAATGAGTCAAAAGATGTTGGGGTAAACTGGAAAGTAACGCCACAGGCAGCTCAGCCATGATCTTATCAAATGACAGAACCAGCTTGAGAGACTGAGTGGCCCACAATTTTTGGTAATTAGTATGTCTATATTTTCATATGTAGTTTTTCAGTGTGATCTTTCACCTTTAAGGAGTTAGTTAAATACCAGTAAGAATGGCAAGACTTGCTAAATTTTGAGTAATAAGAATTATTAAGTATTGCAGGAGTAAGCTCAAATCTCCAGCTCTCATGCTTTCGTGTCAATCATTTTTTCCAAACATATACTTTATCCATAAAATATTGGAAGTTTATTATGTAACTGTTCAAATATGATATTAGATAAATGGAATTCAGGTTGTTTTGCTCCAATGGAGGGCATGGGTAGCTTCACCACACTTGGCATTTCCGGCTGTATTTATAAAATGCATTTACGTTTCAAGTTAAACATTCTCTGGTGCAGCGGCCTGAAGGGTTCTCTTCGCAGGTTCCGGCCCCTTGGTGTATTATGGCAGGAGGGCCTTAAACAAAGGCCTTTCCTACTTTAGTGTTTGTCTCAGCTTCCCCAAGCTCTCGTGCATCCTTCATAACGGAGTCCTTGACCTCGCAAAGTGCTCGTCTGTAACGCTCAGTCATCGACCGCTCTTTGTACTGGAAGACTAGCAATTTCGGGCAGGTCAAAGAGTGTCTTTCATCAAGTTGATGGTCCTCCAGTTTACTTCCCTGTCAACCAGCGATGCTAGTGAGCATTCTGTCCCATTGTCAATATCACCCTTGAGGCTGTGGTGTGTCTGTAGCTACGAGGCAGGATTCTTACCCTGGCTCAGACATTGCCAGCTCCAAACCATACTGTTGACAGTCCTGTCAAGTGAACACAGGAATTCTTACCTCTTAATTCTGTGTTGCTGTCCAGTGGGTGTGCCTCTCTCTTCCCATCAGTTTTTGGGATGCTTATAAACCCTCCTGCTACTTGGGAGGTGATGGCCTATTGTCATTATTCCCAGGGTATTAATCCAGAAACTCTACTAGTGTTCTGAGGACCCGGGTTCGAATCCCACCTTGGTAGATGGTGGAATTGGAATTCAATAAAAAATATCTGGAATTCAACGTCTACTGATGACCATGAAACCATTATTGATTGTTGGAAAAACCCATCTGGTTCGCTGATGTACCCTTTAGGGAAGGAAATCTGCCGTCCTTACCCAGTCTGGCCTACATGTGTCCCCAGAGCCGCAGCAATATGGTTGACTCTCAATTGCCCTTGGGCAACTAGAGATGGGCAATAAATGTTGGCCAACCAGTGATGCCCATATCCCAGGAATGAATAAAAAAGGACCAACTGCCATATTGTCTGGGAAAGAGATGGTTGGAGCTAAGTGAGGAACATTCATGTCAGATTGTTAATCCTCCCATGTACTGCCACTATTTCACCCTATTCCCTAAGGTGAGGTGTGATTATACAATAGCAACCTCATGCAAAATATGTGATCTCACCCAGTGGCAAGTTGGCACCTGTGCTTTCTTTGACCACTGCCCTGGCTACTGCCCACTACCTCACCATGTACAGACCCTGCCTTTTTTGCAATCCTCAGATACCACCAGTATCTGAACTAGTGGCTGCTGGCGTAAAATGGAGCCAGAATGATTCTTCTTCATCCCCACTTCTTGCTCTTCCAGTGCCCGGACAGGTGGCAAACCTTGGGTATCTGAAAGGAAACAAGCACATAGGTAAGATTGTGGTCAGCGGAGTGGGAGTGGAAGGGAGTGCAGAGGCGAAAGTGAGATGGGCATGCATACATCATCTACAGCTTAAAGGTCAGTGGACATTTTGGCTGAAGGGAAGTGAGGTCTGAGGAGGACGTTGAGATGAAAGGATAACATCATTTTCAATGGAGATTAGGACATGCATGCCTGACCCCTTCAGTTAATTGCTGCCATCTTGGGTTCTGCACCACCTTCTTCTGCAAGAGAGAGGGAGGTGAGCGTTGTGCAATTGCTTTGGCTGGTGTGGTCGTACCATGTATCCCTATGCCTTTGTACAGCTCTGAAGTCTTCAACAATTAGGGCTTCAGATCGGTGGAAGTATTTGTAAGTCCTTTTAGTGCACTAAACAATTCAAAATAAAGAACAAAAGTTGGCCATTCTCCTGCTGTGTGTGTGTTTCTAGCTGAGGAGGTTTGCGGGTACGATCCCCAGTCTGTGCTGTGCCCAGCAGCCAACCAGAGGGAAGGTGTTAACAACTGATCATCGCGCCCATAGATCGGGGAGCAGAATGTTGGCTAAAGTTCCCACTCTTAACCATTTCCCACGGCACAGTGGTTAGCACTGCTGCCTCACAGCTCCAGAGACCCGGGTTCAATTCCTGGCTTGAGTCACTTCTGTGCGGAGTTTATACGTTCTCCCTGTGTCTGAGTGGGTTTCCTCCGGGTGCTCCAGTTTCCTCCTACAGTCCAAAGGTGTGCAGGTTAGGTCCATTGGCCATGCTAAATTGCCCCATAGTGTCCCAGGATGCATTGGTTAGAGGGATTAGTTGGATAAATATGTGGGGTTATGAGGGTAGGGCCTGGGTGGGATTGTTGTTGGTGCAGACTTGATGGGCTGATTGGCCTCCTTCTACACTGTAGGGATTCTATGGATTCTATGACTATTTGCTGGGAGGTATAATGAGCACAGGGTTACGCTTTGCAGCAATGTCCAATGATTAAAAACTCAAAACAGTCTCCAAGATTCACACATTAAAACCAAGTGTGGCCAGGGATTGGAAAACAATTTGTACCCAAAAATTTGTACCCCAGGAAGATATCTTTGGGACAGGAGGAGGAAAGTTGGGGGGAAAGTTCTACAAAGCATTTCCTCGCATGATAGCTCAGTGCTGCTGTTGGTGGCCCACTCATCCCTGTGTCACTAAGCTCCAGGTTCAAATCCCGCTCTGGGGCTTAAGCCCAAAGACACTCGGTGCAGAATTGAGGGAGTGCTGCACTGCTGTAGGATAACTGTAAACCAAAGCCCCAATTCTCTACTCGAGTGGATGTGTAAGATCCACTGGCACTAATTTGAAGAAGAGCAGGGAGTTATCCCCGGAATCCTGGCCGTTATTTATCCCTCGATCAACATCACACAAAGAGATGATCTGGTCATTGTGGTGTTGTTGTTTGTGGGAGTTTTCTGCTGCATTTCAGATACATTACAACCGTGATTACACTTAAAAACCATGTCATTGGCTGTAAAGTGCTTTGAGACATTTGGTAGTGATGAAAGGCTATATAAATTCAGGCCCTTTATCAATATGAAATGGACCTACACAAACTCTGTACACTCCACCTGCTTCACAGTGCCAGGGACCCGGGTTCGATTCTCAGCTTGGGTCACTGTCTGTGTGGATTTTGCACGTTCTCCCTGTGTCTGCATGGGTTTTCTCTGGGTGCTCCGGTTCCTCGAACATTCTGAAAGATGTACTAGTTAGGTGTGTTGACCCGAACAGGCGCCAGAGTGTGGTGACTAGGGGAATTTCACAGTAACTTCATTGCAGCGTTAATGTAAGCCTATTTGTGACACTAATAAATAAATGTTTAAACTTTAACCAGTCCTGGGGTGACTATTGAAGTGTGTTTGGCAAGCAGGAAGGAGACCATTTCAATGAGATAAAGGCAAAATACTGAGGTGCTAGAATCTGAAACAAAAACTGAAAACACTGGAGAAGCTCAGCAGGTTTGACAGCATCTGTTAAGGAAGAGTAGAGCCAACGTTTTGAGTTATGATTATCCTTCGTCAGAGCTAAAGTTTAAACTTTATTTATTAGTGTCACAAGTAGGTTTTACTGTGAAAATCCCCTAGTCACCACACTCCAGTGCCTGTTCGGGTACACCAACGAAATATTTAGCATGGCCAATGGCACCGCACCAGCACATCTTCCAGACGGTGGGACGAAACCAGAGCACCCGGAGGAAACCCAGGCAGACTCGGGGAGAATGTGCAAACTCCACACAGACAGTGACCCAAACCAGGAATCGAACCTTGGCGCTGTGAGTCGGCAGTGCTAACTGGTATCAGTTAGACCAGGACACAAAGATATAATCCAATCCCTCATTTTAATGTCACACATTTTGTCCTAGTTTTATACAATATATTGATTTAATGTCATTTATCATAGAATCCCTATTGTGCAGAAGGAGGTCATTTGGCCCATTGAGCCTGCACCAAGAACAATCCCACCCAGGCTCTATCGCATATGTACCCTGCTAATCCCCCTGACACTAAGAGGCAATTTAGCGTGGCCAATCCACCTAACCTGCACATCTTTGGAGTGTGGGAGAAAACTGGAGCACCCGAAGGAGAACGTGCAAACTGCACACAGACAGTGACCCAAGGCTGGAATCGAGCACGGGTCCCTGGTGCTGTGAGGCAGCAGTGCTAATCACTGTGTCACCGTGCTGATTATACGTGGTTGTCCACATAATTGGATAGTCTTCAAGTACTCACTACTTAAATTCCCAGATGCAGAAGCTACTTCTTTCATTTGTGTGCTGCTAAGAAGTAGCCAGCAGCTGTGGAACTGAACACAGTACAAATTGGTGGAGAGAATGAAGTCGGAGGTGTCTGAGAAGGTGTGGTCTGGGGGGGCGGGGGGAGGGTTAGGGAAAATAGATGCCTTAATTTATGGAGGCTAGCAGATAAATCTACTCACTGGACATTGCAATATTGTTGGAGTTACCCCATTGGGCCTGATGCTGACAGAACTCAATTGTAGAAGATGTTTGCTACAACTAACAGCATGAATGAGTGTTTGTTATTGGAGGTAACGATTTTCTTTCAGCAGATTAAGAGTGTTCTCACCTTTTAGATGACCCATCAAACATTGTACAGAGACAAAGCACCTGATTAGGCAAATTATTCCCCATGAGGAAGATGACCTTGCCTTAAAAGCTTGGAGCAAACATCAAGCTAGTAATAGTTTGACATTTTAAGTCACCCACATTTAATCACCTAAGTGTGTTAATACATTTGGAGAAGCCATTACTGATGGCTGGAAAATTTTGTGGAGAATTTATGTAGAATATTTATTAAGTAAGCCATTTGATTTCATTATTATGCCACAGGCATTGAAAATGGTATAACATTCAGTAATAACCGTGATAGCTAAGAGGTAATCAGCTAACAACACTGTTTATCCTCACTGTTTGATATATAAAATCTGCATGTGGAAATGCAAAATTGAATTGTAAATTGATAAATTACTTCCAAATCAAGTCATTCCTGCTGAGTAAAAACCATTGTCAGTGGGAAAGGGGCCAACTGTCATCGTTTATTTTTAAGCAGTGCTGTGCAGAGTCGGGAGAAAATCACAGGTGTACAATAAAGCCTTTCGATCAACAACTTTGATGCCATCGCTGCACTTTTAAGAGCAACTTTTCAGCTGTTTCAATCCATTTAAATGCTAATATCCCTATTAAGGAATGGAACAATTCCTTCAGGTCAGCTAAGTTCTCAAAGCCGAATGCATCTGAAGTGTGGTTTGATGAGGTTGTACCACACAGTGGTGCGACTGGTAGATTTTTGTTCTTGATTCGAGGCGATAATCTAGGCAGCGGCCACTTGAAGTGCACTCAGTAGGGAACTTACGTAGCAGCACTGCATGTCTGACAATCTTCAGATATCGTTGACATGTTGTTGTGTCACCAAGCAGGCAGACAAGTTCAAACCATTTTGCTGAGGTGAAATCACCCAACGTTCACTTATCATAGAATCCCTACACTGCCGTTTGGCCCACTGAGTCTGCACCAACAACAATCCTCACCCAGGTCCTATCCCCGTAACTCCACATATTTACCCTACTAACCCCCCTAACACTGAGGGATGATTTAGCATGGCCAGTCGACCTAACCCGCTCATCTTTGGGCTGTGGGCGGAAATTGGAGCACTCAGAGGAAACCCATGCAGACACGGGGAGAACATGCAAGTTCCATACAGACAATCACCGAAGGCCAGAATTGAACCCAGGCCCCTGGTGCTGTGAGGCAGCAGTGTTAACTGTTATGCCACTGTGCCGCCTTTTGTTAGTGCCTTTACTTCAGTGATGCAAAAAATCTTCAGAATTTAGCTGTGCCATTTCGGAATTTAGGATTTGAATTTTTGACACAATTCTATGCCTTCTGCATCAGGACTGATTTTGTTGGAGTCCTGGAGGAGAAACTCTTTTCTTGGCACTAATTTTTAGGCCTACCTCCCTCTTGCTGCTCTCTCACAAGCCATATCCGCCCTTGATAATAATGAGTTTCCTCACAAACAGCATCATTTACACATCTTACAGAAGGAGGTGTTCCTGTCATCTTCTCAAACCTCTTGCTTTAAATCTTCCACCATTGTGGTAATTTTGTGAGAACTTGCCAGGAACATGTCGAAAATATGGGAAGACTGCACACTGAGAAATGGTGCAGCCTCATGTATCATATACCTCTCGCCTAGATACTCGATCTCCTGCTGCCAGAGACAGGAAAAGCTTCTCAGAAACCCTGATTCTCTGGTCTACAATCCGAAAAATATGCTGGTTAGGTGCATTGGCCATGCTAAATTCTCCCTCAGTGTACCCGAACAGGCGCCGCAGTGTGGCAACTAGAGGATTTTCACAGTAACTTCATTGCCATGTAAGCCTACCTGGGACACTAATAAATAAACTTTTAAGCTTTAAACTTTAAAACTATTAATGAGGCACAGCTGGATCTGGAGCATTCATCCATTCATCCTCATGCAAAGACGTGCAGGTTAGGTTGATTGACTATGCTAAATTCCCCCACGTGTCAGGAGGATTAGCAGGGTAAATGTGTTTGGTTACAGGAATAGAGTCTGGGTGGGATTGTGGTCGGTACAGACTCAAAGGGCAGATTGGCCTCCTTCTGTATTGTAGGGATTCTATGATCATGAAATGATTCTCTTTAAATTTTTATGATCTAAATTTAAAGTGGCGCAAAGAATATTAGCACATAAAAATACAGTAACATTCAAAAAGTACATTCCTTCAACTCTTTTCATTTTGTCCCTTTGATCCACCTTGTCTCTATTCCCACCGAACTACTGACCACCCAACCTTTCTTCTCTTACCCACTCTGGTTCATTCACCATTTCTCTATCCTTCTTTAGGTGTCCTAAGAGGACATTTGCGACCGTGGGCTTCCCTTGAATTGGTCCATGATTCTGATTGGCAGAGTACTGCAGTATGGCAGACCAGGAAACTCTTCCACTCTTACCACCTGCCAACAGGCATATTGGAAGGACTTACATGTTAATAATCAACTTGTTTGATTGACCTGTTTAACCAACTTGTTTGGCCAAGTTATGAACAGACTTTCCGTAGCCACCAAATCCTGAAGAGGGACCCAAATCCAGGGCTTTTGGCCTAGTATTGGGCTCTTATCACACCACCGGAACTGCCCTAAGCAAGGTCACCACCTTGCTCTATTCTTCTCCACAGCCGTTAGCACAGTGAACCTGCTAACCTCATCCAGTGGTTCTCTTTCATTGTCCAGCTACCTGGTACCACTTTTGCCTACCAAGGCATAGGTACAGATCCCCCTGCAAAGGCCTCTCTTCCTACCCTACACCATTATCCTTGGGAAGCTCCTACAAAATCTGTCCTTGGCTTCCTTCTGTTTTTTATCTGTGTACTGCTCCTTACCGGCATCATCCCCACACCCATTAAAGAGAAATAGTCACTGGGCGGAATGTCCCCATCGTAGCGGGTGGGACATGGATCACTTAAAGGTGGGATTTTCTGGTTTTGGGGTGAGCGTGGCCAGAACTTCCTCCCCTTAGCATTTTAGAGCACAGAAAGAGGCCCTTCAGTTCATTGTGTCTGCGTCGGCCATCAAGCATTTATCTATTCTAATACCAATTTGCAGCACTTGGTCTGTAACCTTGATAATAAAACACAAGAAAATCACAGAATCCCTGCAGAAGGAGGCCATTTGGCCCATTGAGTCTGTACCAACCTCAATCCCATCCAGACCCTATTCCCGCAACCCCTCACATTTACGCTTCTAATCCCAATGACACTAGGGTTAATTTAGCATGGCCAATTAACCTAACCCACACATCTTTGGACTGTGAGAGGAAACCTGAGCACCCGGAGGAAACTCACACAGACATGGGGAGACTGTGCAAACTCCACACCGACCTGAGGCAGGAATTGAACCCGGGTCCCTGGCGCTGTGAGGCAGCAGTGCTAAACACTGTGCCTTCTTGTGATGCCTTCAGCCAGGCTATGAGGTTGGCGTGCTAGAGTTTGAACTACCTGATTAGTCCTTTCAGTCTTCTGAAAGATCTTTTATTGATGTTTTGTTCGCACTTCAGCCCCACACTCCTGATCTATGGGTGCCTAGTGCGGGGGGGGCAGGGCAGGGAGGGGAGGCAAGGGGCAGGAGGACAACCTCCTCGTGAACCTGCTGAACCTGCTCCCGGGCCTGGTGAGGCGTGCCATCAATACAATGCAATCGGATAAGTTTTATTTAAACAGGTGAGCAGTTTTGTATTGCACATTTACTGACTCCTGATTGCTGGTTAACAACTGGCGTGGCACCCCAAGGCTTGTATTTGGGAGAATTAGTGTCTTCCCAATGAGGCCAAACCACTTGGAAAGTTGAACCAAGTTCTCGAGAGCCCCAGCATTATTTTAAACCATTGCCTGCTTCCCTGAGGAGCAAAAGGAACAAGATTGGTTCTCTGGGTCCCACCAGGAAACTTTAGGCCTCTGTTTCCCAGGGCCTCTCTTTTGTCCCACAACACCAAATATCCAAATGCTATCTCAAACCTTGGGGCTGAGGACTTTTGGATTGTGCCCCTGTTACCTAAAATCCCCCTCTGGTCCTCCAGCTATTTAGTTCAGGCAGGTGATTGACAGCAGTCAGACGGATGACCCAGAATGGAAAAACTGTAAAAACTGGGAAATAAGGAAACTGGTCCAAACTGTTCTTTGCCTATTGGGGAAGCCAGCGAGTTTTAATTGCCTGGGCCCTGTTCTGCATAGGGCCTGTCAGGTTCCCAATAACCTTAATGAAGGGAGGCAATGGTATAATGGTATTGTCACTGGACTAGTAATCTAGGGTAATGCTTTGTGGACCTGGGTTCAAATCCCACCATGGCAGATGTTGAAATTTGAACTGGATTTAAAAAAGCAAGTTCAATGATGACTGTCATCAAAACTCATCTAGTTCACTAATGTCCTTTAGGAAAGGAAATCTGCTGTCCTTACTGGTCTGACTCCAGAGCCACAGCAATGTGGTTGACTCTCAGCTGCCCTCTGAATTCGGGCAATTAGAGATGAGGTAATAAATGCTGGCCAGCCAGTAATGTCCATGTCCTGTGAATGAATGCAATTCATTTTGTAATTGATAAACAAATTTTTATTTATCAATTACAAGTAAGGCCTACATTCACACTGCAATGAAGTTACAGTGAAATTCCCCTGGTTGTCACAGTCCGGTGCCTGTTTGGGTCAATGCACCTAACCAGCACATCTTTCAGAATGTGGGGGGAAACCGGAGCACCCGATGGAAACCCACGCCGACATAGGGAGAATGCGAAAACTCCACACAAGCAGTGACCCCAGCCGGGAATCAAACCCGGGTCCCTGGCGCTGTGAAGCAGCAGTGCTCACCACTGTGCCGCCCAAAATAAAACTCTCAAAAAAGTCTACAGCAATGTGGTTGACTCATAACCGCCCTCTGAAGTGGCCCCTTGCAAGTCATCCAGTTCAGGGCAGTTAGGGATGGGCAATAAATGCTGGCCTGGACAGCGACACCGATGAATGAATAAAAAAAACCCGTTGACCACACTGATTGCATTCTTTCCTTAAAATAAGTCACAGAGATTCATTCTACATTTACTTTGCTTTGCTTGCACTATCAGTGGACATAGATTGTTTCTTCTGAGTAAAACCTATTGATTGCCACAATCCATGTTTGTTTAAAGTCCATCATGAGAGGAATTGACTTGAAAAGGATTAATGGACAAGGTAACAGCCACAAAATAGCCCTGATGAAATCTATCCAGGCGAATGGGTGCCTCTGCTGGATGCATCGCTGCATTTTATTTCTCCATTCAGTGTTCTGTAATCAAGCTGCGAATAAATGTTCTTTTGCAGATGAAAAGACTTGATCTCAAAAAGGGACAAGGGATATGGGAATGTGCTTGTTTTTAATTCTGGCGGAGGAATTTTCACTTGATATTTTTAAATTATTACACTGGGTTGAGGACCAGACGTGTTTGCCCTCACGTGTGTGGCTTAATACAGTTTTTAAAACCTTAAATGTATCATTTGGTGTTATTCAGTTCTTGCTATAAGGAATTAACTTATTTAATATTTTTCGACTGCAGTAAATCTGAGCTACTATCAAATCCCAAAATTCTGCCATGATGTTTCAGGAGTCAAAGTGCATTGCTGAAGCTCTGCCACAAGCTGTCCCTATTGCACTTTGTAAATACTATGCTGCACTGCACAGTGTTTACTTAACATCTACAATGGCCACCTTACGATTAAAAAGTGCAGTTCCCATTTATTTATTGGTTTTAAATTACTGGCGAACTTTTATGTTATTTAATTGCAATTTTGAATTGATATAGAAAGGGGTCCAGAGAAATTGGCTATTCCACCATGCTGGCATTTGGAGATAAGAGTTTCTACAATTGAAATCATAGGATTTCTGCAGTATAGAAGGAGGCCATTCAGCCCATCGAGTGCACAGACGACAATACCACCCAGGCCCTATCCCCGTAACCTCAGGTATTTACCCTGCTAATCCCTCTGACGTTAAGGGGTGATTTAGCATGGCCGATCCACCTAACCTGCACATCTTTGGACACTAAGGGCAATTTAGCCTGGCCAATCCACCTAACCTGCACATCTTTGGACTAAGGGCAATATACCATGGCTAATCCATCTAGCTTGCACATTTTTTGTAGTGTGGGGGGAAACTGGACCACCTGGAGAAAACCCACACAGACATGGGGAGAATATGCAGACTCCACACAGGCAGTCACTTGAATCTGGAATTGAACTCGGGTCCCTGGAGTTGTGAGGCAGCAGTGCTGCCACCACACCATGAGAGATTATGTTCAGAGTCGTGAAGTTTCGGAGTAGACAGTGTATCTTGTGCCTCTGACCCTTCCCCCACTCAACACTGGGGAGGAGGTGAGTGAATTTTCATGTCCACTGCCTCATCCACTGTAACTGTAGTGGAGAATCACAGAGACCCTGGAACTTCTGGCCAGGAGGCAACACAGGCAGATGGGTCCAGTTTGGGGTCAAAGGGCCAGTATAACCTGAAAAATCAGTAACTGCTTCTTCAATAGGCATCAATCAGAGCAGTTGATTCAGAAACCGCCAGAAGATGGAGCATCAGAAAAGCAAATTAGTGGCCTGGGAGATGGCAGAGGTTGAAGCCAGAATGGATGCAGCTTGATCCAAGCTGGCTGTAGAGCAGCAGGCTGGTCCAGGGAGCCAAGGGAGAAAGGGACAGTGATTCACAAGAGCAGTGGAGATGTTGGTTGATGCTTAGGAAGCACTTCAGCAGTGGGAGATTGGAACACACTCAGTAAATCATGAAAACCAGCACAGGAATAGATTAGATCAGCACCCACTTCACTTTGGCCTCCTTCTAAAAGAACCTCCCCCACTGCGTGTTGTGTCCTTTCATAGTGGACTAGTTGGTTGAGATATTAGAATCATTTGTACCCGTGATTTGGGAGTTACAATGCTTGAGATCTCCGTGTGCATGTACACACTTTTGGAGTGTTTGCTTCTTCTAAATTCATTCATGGGATGTGAGAATCACTGGCACTTATTGTCCACTCTGAATTTCCCTCGGCCTGAGGGGCTTGTGAGGCCATTTCAGAGGTTATTTGAGAGTTAAACACATCGCAGTGAATCTGAAATCACACATAGACCAGGCCAGCTAAGGATGGCAGGATTTCCTTCCTGAATAAAGGAGATTAGTGAAGCAGATGGGTGAATGATGCTAGATATCATATAGGTGATGGGGTTTGTCCTGCTGATGGAAGGATGCAGGGAAAACAGATCATGACATCTATCGGCATGGAATGTTGATTTGATGCCAGTGGTGCTTCATGGAGATTAATGCCCCAGTTGATGTCCTTTAAAAACTGTGCACAGCAGAGGATGGGATCATGATTGGGATAGCAAGGTGGCACAATGGTTAGAACCTTACTTAGGCCGCACTTGGAATATAGTGTTCAATTCTGGTCACCACACACCACCAGAAGGATGTGGAGGCTTTGGAGAGGGTACAGAAAAGATTTACCAGGATGTTGCCTGGTATGTAGGGCATTAGCTATGAGGAGAGGTTGGAGAAACTTAGTTTGTTCTCACTGGAACGACAGAGGTTGAGGGGAGACCTGATGGAAGTCTACAAGATTATGAGGGGTATGGACATTATGGATAGTCAGAAGCTTTTTCCCAGGGTGGGAGAGTCAATTGTAAAGGGCATAAGTTTAAGTGCGAGGGTTAAAGGAGCAAGGTTTAAAGGAGATGTACGAGGCAAGTTTTTTACACAGAGAGTGGTGGGTGCTTGGAACTCACAGCAGGGGGAGGTAGTGGAAGCAGGTATGACAGTGACTTTTAAGGAGCACCTGGACAAGTACATGAATAGGATGGGAATAGAGGGATATAGTCCCCGGAAGGTAGGGGGTTTTAGTTCAGTTGGGCAGCATGGCCGGGCTTGGAGGGCCAAAGGGCCTGTTCCAGTCCAGTAATTTTCTTTGTTCTTTGTTCACACTGCTGCCTCACAGTGCCAGGGGCATGGGTTCGATTCCAGCCTCGGGTGATGGTCTGTTTGGAGTTTGCACATTCTCCCCGTATCTGTGTGGGTTTCCTCTGGGTGCTCCACTTTCCTCCCACAGTCCAAAGATGTGCGGTTAGTTTGATTGGCCATGATAAATTGACCCTTAATATCTGGGAAATTGGGAGGGTAAATATGTGGGATTATGGGGATAGGACAGGACCTGGGTGGGATTGTTGTCGGTGCAAGATCTATGGGCCAAATGGCCTCTTCTGCACTGTAGGGATTCTATGAACTATTTACAGGTCAATGGTTCTGGTCAATTTCTCCTGGTTGTTGCTTTGATTCTCTAAGTGCTTGGTGCTTTAATAGTTGTTTCAGGTTACAGCTGGTGCTGATGGGCTTCTTGCAAGGCTTTCGTATAAGATGTTTGCTCCTAGACTAGCGTGCACTGATTGGCATTCCCTTAGCAATACAGCATGATTTGGAGAATGAACAGAGGACACACGGAGCAGGACAAGCTGCTGGAAGAAGGAGCAAGAGGAGAAGGAGAAAAGTTCACCACCACTCCAGGAATCCTCTTATCTACAGCCCAACATTTTACCACTGGCTTTGGCACCTGGGCGTTGAACCTAATGAGAGTCCTGGATGCATATTTGTTGGAGACAGCTCCCCAATTGGCTGCCTCTGGATTTGTCATCCTATTAAAGATGGTGGTAAGTCTTTGCCAACCCAATCAGATAATATTGTGTTATCATCATTGCTTGCTATTCCTCCACTGCCTACCCAACTTGGGTAACTAAAAAAGAGAAAGGGGTATAGAAGGTCCAAAATTTCTGATCAAAATTGGAACACTTATGTCTGACTCTGAGCAGAAGAAAACTACCTACTTACCAGCGTACATAGAAAAAACTCTGACTTCCATTGGAGGATTCTGCCAAAATCCCTCAATACAACATATGGCTGAGTGCATGGACAAGTGTGTGGGTGAGTGTTTGGGCGAAAGTGTGGGCAAGCATATGGCTGAGCGAACGGCTGATCATATAGATCAGCGTCTGGGCATGTGTAGAGGTACAGTGCGATAGGTACGGTGGGTAGGTGGGGGTGGGGGCAAGGAGGAGCTGGCAAACCATCCACCCACCCACTTGCCACTGCATTCACCCCTGTCCGTGGCCTACAAATCCTGCCTCTGGACTGAAGAGTTATGGAGAGGATGGAAAATTCAGCCAATGTTTCCAACCCAGAGCACTTTTGTTGGCCTCTGCTTTGTATGGACATTGGCTGAGAGTAAAATTGGACTCATCTTTGATGTTCCTCTCTGTCCCCTCATCACCCATCACAGCTTTCCAGTCTGATCTCAACAACAAGGCAGCGGAATTTTGACTTTGGGTGACAGTATAAAATCATAACATTGGATTATCCATTAGTCACACCTTTCTGCTGATTCCACTTATGTGGAAGTCTGAATGATTTCAAAAGCAGGATGGGAGTTTTGAAATTAAGATGTTGGGGCACTTGGAGCTGGTAGTGCTTAGGAAGGTGAGTGTAGGGATTTAGTGTGTTTGAGAAATAAGCTCTGGTGTTGTAAATGAGTTGAATCTGACAGCTTTTTTTAATATATTTGTTCACAGGATGTGAACATCGCTGATTAGGCCAACATTTATTGCCCATTCCTAATTGCCCCTTGAGAAGATGATAGTGAGTGCCTTCTGAAACTCTCACAGTCCATGTGGTGTAGGTTCAACCACAGTGCTGCTAGGGAAGGAGTTTGAGGATTTTGATCCAGCGGTAGTGAAGGGACGGTGAAATATTTTCAAGGAAGGATGGTGTGTGACTTAGAGGGGAACTTCCTGATGGTGGTGTTCCCACGTATCTGCTGCTCTTGTCCTGGATGGTAGAGGTCATGGGTTTGGAAGGTGCTGCCTAAGGAACTTTGGTGAGTTCCTGGAGTGCATCTTGTAGGTGGAACACCCAGCTGCCATTGTTCATTGGTGGTGGAGGGAGTGAATAGTGAGTGAGCTGTGAAAGGCATAGCAATCAAGCAGGCTGCTTTGTTCTGGATGGTGTCGAGTTTTTTGAGTATTGTTCGAGCTGTACTCGTCCAAGCAAATGGAAAGTATTCCATTACACTCCCGACTTTTAGATGGTGGACAGATTTTGGGGAGTCAGGAGGTGAGTTACTGCAGGATTTCTAGCCTTTGACCTGCTCTGGTAGCACAGTATTTATATGGCTAGTCCAGTCCAGTTTCTGGTCAATGGTAACCCCTACGATGTTGATAGTGGGGCATTCAGCGATACTGATGCTATTTAACATCTAGGGGAATAAAGAAGAGAAGACAGCACAAGGACATTAGAGGAGCCAAACTTGTAGTGATGCAGACGTAGAGTAACATAACATAACATAAGAAATAGGAGCAGGAGTAGGCCATCTAGCCCTTCGAGCCTGCCCCGCCATTCAATAAGATCATGGCTGATCTGTCGTGGCTCAGTTCCACTTTCCCGCCCTCTCCCCATAACCCTTAATCCCCTCTCTTATCAAAAACCCATCAACCCGCGTCTTAAAAATATTTAGCAAGGCAGCCTCCACCACTTCAACGGGCAGAGAATTCCAGAGATTCACCACCCTTTGAGTGAAGAAGTTCCTCCTCAACTCCGTTCTAAACCGCCCCCCCTTTATCTTGAGGCTGTGCCCCCTAGTCCTACTGTCCTTTCTGAGCGGGAAGAGTCTCTCCACCTCTATCCTATCCATCCCATTCATCATCTTGTATGTCTCAATGAGATCTCCCCTCATTCTTCTAAACTCTAATGAGCACAAGCCTAGTTTATTCAGCCTCTCCTCATAGCTCAACCCCCTCAACTCCGGTATCAGCCTAGTAAACCTCCTCTGCACTCCCTCCAAGGCCAAAATATCCTTGCGTAAGTGCGGCGACCAAAACTGCACACAGTACTCCAGCTGCGGCCTCACCAATGCCCTATACAGCCACAGCAAGACCTCCCTACTTTTATATTCAATCCCCCTCGCTATGAAGGTCAGCATCCCATTAGCCTTCCTGACCACCTGCTGCACCTGCAGGCTGGGTTTTTGCGACTCATGCACAAGGACCCCGAGTTCCCTCTGCACCGTCGCCTGCTGCAGTTTTTCGCCACGTAAGTAATAGTCCTTCCTACCATTATTCCTACCAAAGTGGACCACCTCGCACTTGCCAACATTAAATTCCATTTGCCAGTTCCTGGCCCATTCACCCAGCCTATCTTGATCCTTCTGTAGACTCTCCACACCCTCCGCGCAATTTGCCGTTCCACCAATCTTGGTGTCATCAGCAAATTTCGACACCATACACTCGGTTCCCTCCTCCAGATCATCTATATAAATGGTAAATAGCTGAGGCCCCAGCACCGACCCCTGGGGCACTCCACTAGTCACCAACCGCCAATCCGAATAGCACCCATTAACCCCCACTCTCTGCCTCCTATTTGATAACCAATCCTCTATCCACGTAACATGTCAACAACGAGAAGAGGAGAGATGGGGTAAAGAAAGGTAACATTTTAGAAGTTGAGAAAGTGGTTTTGGTAACAAGGTTTGTGTGGGAGTGAAGGCTTAGCTGAAACAGACAGCATACACTCCTTACCCCCAGGCCAACGTGAGCCTGAAAGTTGAAACCAAAAGAGAAAATGCTGGAAAATCTCAGCAGGTCTGGCAGCATCTGGAAGGAGAAAAAAGCTGGCGTTTTGAGTGATGACTCTTTGTCGAAGATAAAAGGCATTGAGAATGGGAGATATTTATACTGGAGGGTGAGGGAATGAAAGATGAGTCATAACCATAGACACCAGGGGAAAGGCTGCTAATGTCAGTCCATAGAGAGAATAAAGGGTGTGAATGGCCAAACGGCAGTGAAAGGGAAAGCAGTGAAGGAGGATAGGGGGGAAGAGACATACGGAAATCCTGTTGGAGAGAAAAGCTGTACTTTTTCAGGGTAGGCATTCCTGGAAGAAAAGTGGTGGTGAGTTACAGTCTGGATAAACGCAAATGACTGCAGATGCTGGAATTGAAACCAAAAGAGAAAATGCTGGAAAATCTCAGCAAGTCTGGCAGCATTTGTAAGGAGAGAGAAAAGGCTGGAAGTTGATGGACTCTGAGATCAGAAGCTTGGCAGAATTCATGAAAAACAACGGTGATGGTATTGAGCTGGAGAAAGTTTTGACTCATCCTTGTCTGGATATCTGGCAGTTTAAAAGTGTGGCAGTGACCATGATAGTGTTGCAGTGGAAATTTTTGATTTGTTTCAAAAACTGGTTTTCTTTATTTCACTGTTTTATTCAACAGCTAGGGTTTTAAAAGTAAATAAATTGGATGCAATTTAGACTTAAATTCAATATGATGGAGTTGGCTTTCCGCAGGGTTTCTGCATGACTTTGGTGGAAGTGTTGAAGAAATGGTGGAACTGGCTGATGGAATTTATGCTAAAATGAAGTGAGATGCATTTTCTAAAATTAATTCACTGGAGGTGGATACTGCCGGGATGAGTAGCATTTGGGACAGCACGGTGGCACAGTAATTAGAACTGCTGCCTCACAGTGCTAGGGACTAAGGTTCGATTCTGGCCTTGGATGACTGTCTGTTTGCATTGGTCTCATTTGATTTAGTTTATTATTGTCACATGTATTAGTATATAGTGAAAAGTATTGTTTCTTGCGTACTTATACAGACAAAGCATACCATTCATAGAGACAGAAAGGAAAGAATGCAGAATGTAGTGTTGCAGTCATAGCTAGGGTGTAGAGAAAGATCAATTTAACGCGAGTTAGGTCCATTCAAAAGTCTGACGGCAGCAGGGAAGAAGCTGCTCTTGAGTCGGTTTGTACATGACCTCAGACTTTTGTATCTTTCTCCTGACGGAAGACAGTGGAGGAGAGTATATCCAGCTAAAAGCAAATTATTGTGGATGCTGGAATCTGAAACCAAAAGGGGTAATTCTGGAAAATCTTAGCAGCTCTGAAAAGAGCTGACATTTCGAATCCAGGAGACCCTTCGTCAAAGAGAGTGTGTCCGGGGTGAGTGGGGTCCTTAATCATGCTGGCTGCTTTTCCGAGGCAGCAGGAAGTGTAGACAGAACCAATGAATGGGAGACTGGTTTGCGTGATGGACTGGGCTTCGTTCAGAACCCTTTGTAGTTTCCTGCGGTCTTGAGCAGAGCAGGAGCTGGGTGCTCCGATTTCCTCCCACAGTCCAAACATATGTGGGTTAGGTGGATTGGCCATGCTAAATTGCCCCTTAGTGTCGGTGGATTAGCAGGGTGTATATATGCAGTTATGGGGATGGCGCCTGGATGGGATTGTGGTCAGTGCAGACTCGGTGGGCCAAATGGCCTCTTTCTGCACTGTACAGATTCTATGATTTATTGCCCATTCCTAACTTCTCCTGGGATGGTGGTGGTGGGACACTTCTCTTCAACGACTGCAGTATGTGTTGTGAAGGTCAAAGCAGTTTTAGTATTATGACCCCAGCTGATGTTGCTTTTGGACATTCAGGTCCCAGACCGGAACCCTGGCTCAAAAAACTTTAACTTTTAATTTTTTTGCCCAGAGATATGGATGAACAGAGTTACAGTACAGCCAATTAACTTTCAACAAAAGAATAAAACATTTATTAAACATGAAAAGTTTGACTATAACCCAATATTCCTTCATCCCACCTGAATTTTCACAGATACACACAGATTTTTAAGGACGACACAAGTTACAAAATGTATCTTATGCTACAATATCTCCGCAAGTGCACAGTCCATGAAAACCAACAGAATAATTGTGGTCAGATGCACCGCACGCTGAAACCAAGTGGAAAATGGCACCTAATATAACTTCAGTGGATTTCCAATCAAATCCTGCCCCCACCCCCACTCCCGCCGCCGCCCAGATGTTTGTCACACTGTGAACCAACTCCTCTCACTCGAACTTTGATTTCCAGCCAAATGTATCTGAATTCCACTCTCAAAGAAACACTCCTTAGAATTGTCTTCCAAACAATGCTTTCTCTCAGGTGTATTCACCAAGGATCCACTTCCATTATTTCAATCTCTCCTTTCAGTATTACTCTGCTTTGGGCTGCCATGTGCACTCAAGTTTACACACAATCTTTCAGATACTCAACCACACCAATAGGACATCACTGCTTCACGGGTTGTATTAAGGTATCACCAACCTTAGGATTACTTCAGATGTCTGGCTTCTCACTAGCCAACATCATCAGGTTTGCAATCCTATTTTTCACTGGGACCCTCTCCCTGTCTCTTTAACTGCAGTGAACAGTATCTTGTTCAGATTCCAGTTCTTTGTCCCTTTGACTTCAGTCTTCTCTTCTCACTCCCTGGTTTCTAGAACTATCTGTTCTCTATCTTCTGGGACTTGCTTTCTGCCTCTTACTCCATTGTCCTGCCTCTGATGGCAGTTTCTATGGGAGCTGCTTTCTTATCAGGCACCTGGTTCTAACTGAACCACAAGTGCTCATCCTTTTTAGTGTGGTCCCTGGTTGCTAAGCAACAGCCTTGTCTTTATTTAAACCCTGTTTGCTTTTCAAGTTGTAAAGTCTCATTAGCATACATTCACTTAAACCAAACTGAAGTCATTAACCCTTTCAAATACAGAACCACAAAAATAAACTTACTTAAAGCAATGCCTTATTTTTAATAGCCACAAAAACAAACATAGATCATTTAAAACTACCTCTGTTTCCTCACAGTAATTTGCTGGGCCATTTCGGTGACTGGCTAAGAGTGAACTCTATTGCTGTGGACCTGGAGTTACATGTAGGCCACACCAAGTAGGAATAGCAGATTTCCTTTCTTGAAGGACATTATAGAACCAAATAGCTTCTTATTTTAATCTGGTAGCTATATATCATTATTACTGAATATTGATTTATTTTTAAATTCTGATTGATTTTAATGTAAATTACCCCAGCTGCCATGAAGGAATTTAAATTCATGTCTCCTGATCGTTATCCCAGGGAATAAAAGCAAAATACTGCAGATGCTGGAATCTGAAACAAAAACAGAAAAATGCGGGAAAATTTCAGCAGGTCTGACAGCATCTGTGGGGAGAGAAAAGAGTTGATGTTTTGAGTCTAAATGACGCTTTGTCACTGAAGGATCCAAAGATGTGGCGGTTAGGTTGATTGGCCAAGCTAAGTTGCCCGTAGTCTCCCGGGATGTGTAGGTTAGAGGAATTAGTTGGTAAGCATGTAGGGATACAGGGATAGGGCCTGGGTGGGATTGTTGTCGGTGCAGACTCGATGGGCTGAATGGCCTCTTTCTGCAGTGTAGGGTTTCTATGGGTCATCTAATCTCGAAACGTTGGCTCTATTCTCTCCCCATAGATGCTGTCATAGCTGCTGAAATTACCTTAGCCAACTGGATTACTTATCTAACCTTATATTCACACAGCTGCTGTACCCCTTAAGAAAATCTATATATCCTAAAATCTGGATCAATTATTGGTATTTCTAAATTATGCTTGAGCAAGAATGCAAGAACAAAGATATCTACTATTATTAGCACTTTAGATTTTATTTCTGATTTGTACGATAGATGATTAACTATATGAGCTCTGCCACAGTGAAGTTAATATGGTTTAACTTTTTTTTATTCATCCCTGGGACACGGGCGCCACTGGCTGGCCAGATTTATAGCCAATCCTTAGTTGCCTATAGGAGTTGAAATTCAACCATATTGCTGTTGCTCTGTATTCACATATAGGCCAGACCAGATAAGGACAGCAGATTTCCCTCCCTGAAGGGCATTAGTGAACCAGGTGGGTTTTTCCAACAAGCTACAAGTAGATTCTTAATGCCAGATATTTTTTATTGAATTCAAATTCTACCATCTGCGGTGGTGGGATTCGAACCCGGATCCCCACAACATGAGCTGAGTTTCTAAGCTAGTTATATGGTACTATATGTATTATATAGTATGTGTAATTAATATAGATCTGTATATGGAATTCTTTTTGTCCACTCATGAGATGCGGGTATCACCGGCAGAGTCAACATTTGTTGCCCATCCCTGATCTCTCTTGAACTGATTGGCTTGTTAGACCATTGCACTAAGGATGGCAGATTTCCTTCCCAATGGGGCATTTAGTTCCAGGGGTGAGATTCTCCGACCTCCCACCTGCATGTTTCCCTCCGGCGGGAGGTGGGCGCGTTGGTTTGCTCGCGACGAAATTCTCTGGTCCCGCCGCAGTCCATAATTCCCATTGACGTCACTCCACACCAGAGGGAAAGCCACGGGCGGGGGTGCGCTGGGACGGGAGAATCCCGCTGGCGTGAATGGTGGGAGTATTCCGATTTTTATTGAATTATCATCACTATCTGCCATGGTGGGATTTGAACCCAAGACCGGAATTCTCCCACCCCTCCCGCCACTGCAATTTTAGCGGATGGGTTGCGACCAATGTGAAGACCCATTGATAGCCGAGCGGGAATTTCTGGGTTTAGACCATCGTGGCTGGAGAAATCCGCCCCAAGTCCACACAGCATTGCCCTGGGTCCCTGGATTAATAATCCAGTGACAATTTCACTGCACCTCCATCCCCCCCCTGGTTTCTTGAGCGAACCTACGTTTACTTAAGAAAAATATCAAGTGCAGCGTGACTGATAAATAAGGAGTTTTTTGGTACCGTGAAAAGGGGTGGAATTAGACAGCCCCAGATGGGGGAAGGCACCTCTTTCCTCTGTTAATATCATGTTGTAATCCTTTCAAGAGTTGGGGGGGAAGAGAAGGCTTTTGTTTAAGTTTCGGAGGCTAAAGGGCTTAACTTTCTTGCCCTTGTCAAATTAATCGGCAGATTGGAAAAAGAGCAGCAGCTCTCTGCTGGGTTTTGTGCAGTGCTGTGAAAAGGAATCAGTGAGTATTTCAGGTGATTCACTTTGTGCACTGAGGAACGCGGGCTTCATTAATCGCCGGAGGATGCATTAGTAACGTTGGCTTTTGCTCACTGCCAGCCAATGCCCAGAGACAAACAAACCCATAAGGGTCATTTTCTGCATGAGCTAACTTTTCCCTCCCTTGCCTTTGTCGACAATGACATCCTCAGTGGCAGCGTTAAATTAACACTTCATATTCGCAGCTTTACACTCATAGGCGGGCTGAGGGAAGTCAAGACAAACAAATGCCCCCATCATTTCTGCTTCATTTAATCACTGAATGGGGGAGTGGGTGGGGAACGCACTCACCTGTGGAGTAAACAAGAGGCTGGAGCAGGCTCCGGTAAATTTTAATCAGTGTCAGTCTGACCTTTCGTCCTATCGTATCACATAGCAGATTGGGGAAAAGGTGACAGCGAGGTGAAAACGGGTAAATAAACACGGAATGTTGTTAGACCATAAGGCATAGGAGCAGAATTAGGCCATTCAGCCCATCAAATCTGCTCCGCCATTCTATCACAGCTAATAAGTTTCTCAACCCCATTCTCCCACCTTTTCCCCATAACCCCTTTCCAATCAAGAACCTATCTATCTCTGTCTTGAATACACTCAATGACTTGGTCTCCACAGCCTTCTGGGCAATGAGTTCCCACAGATTCACCACCCTCTGGCTGAAGAAGTTCCTCCTCATCCCGATTCTAAAGGCTTGTCCCTTTAAGAACAAAGGAAGTTACAGATCAGGAACAAGCCCTTCGGCCCCCCAGGCCGGCACTGACCCATGCTGCCCTCTGAGGCTGTGCCCTCATATTCTAGTCTTTCCTACTAATGGACTCTAAAGGTTAGTTGTGAAGACTTTATTTTTCTGACCTTCCTTCCGCCCCCAGATCCCCCCCCAATCCACCAAACCAGCACACGTGATCTAGCCTAGGAAAGTAGGAAAAAACCTGGATGGAGCAAAAATGTATGTGTCAGCTTGACAGATTCCTGCGTTGGCCAGAGCCACCAGTTCCTCAACTCCAGTGGGGTGAGAGCTAACTTTCTGTAGATATATACCTGAAGGGGACAAGGGATATGGGTGGCGGGGAAGGCAGGATCAGGATATTGAATTTGATGATCAAAATGGATGGCGGAGCAGACTCGAAGGGCCGAATGGTCTACTCCAGCTTATAGTTTGCTATGTTACTTGCTACGCCAGCACACTCAACAGTGGTGGAAAGCCTTTGGGAAGGGCGTGGTTTAAGTTGATCAAGGCGAACTGGGACGAAAGATGAGGGGGGGTGGTGGGGGAATGAGGATGCTGGCGAGTCCTTTACGCGTCTGGTTGGGCAGGAGCAGAAGTGGCCGTGACCCCTTGTTTAAAAAAAAAAGGAGAGAAACCGGCCCCTTCAGAGTGGCGTAGAGCCGGAATGTTCAGCTGGTCCGGTGGATTAAGTGGAATTCATATTAGTGACTCAGACTAAGAGGGAGGGGGTGGGTATTAGGACAAAGTAGCAATAGTTGGACAGTGTTGTATTGAAATCAGCCTCCCAGGTGGTCTCGGCACTGGACACAATGGAAGACTGTGGGGGCCGCTTGTTGGTGGTGATAGAGGCTGGCAGAAAGCACTTGGATGTGGGAGGGCCGGGTGAGGCTGGTGGGGGGGGGGGGGGGGGGGTGGGGGCGGCGGTGGGGGTCGGTGGCAACGATGCAGCTATTGAGAGCTTTGCAAAAAAAAAATGCCTGTCAGGCTTGGTTTACCACAATCACAGCAGTGATTAAGCCTCTTTTGATCACGCATTTAGTTCTCTGTTTATCAGCGACAGGGGGTGGGGAAGCATATTAATGTCTTGCACTGGGCCGCCATAATTTCCCAGTGGGTCAAGGGGTCAGGTTTGTATTTAGTTAGCAGTAATGATCTCGTTAGGGATCTGAATGGACCACCGTCCAAGCTCATTCAAGGGAATGAGCGTGCCTTCCCTTCCCCAGGCGCGCCCCCCAACCCACCCCAACCCCCACCGCCACCCTCTTGTCCCTGTGTGGGCCCACACAAGACATGAACTGTGATTAATGGACTTCCAGGGCTTAATAACTTGCAAAACAGAATTAAACAAGAGGAGGTGAGGACAATTGAGAGTGAGACACAGGAGGGGCAGGGGGTTGTTGTAAACAGTGCTAATACAATCAGTGCGCATGAGATTAGGGAAGATGGTCGCATACAATGACACAGCTGGCAACTGGCAGGGAGCCAGGCCTGGGAGACAGCTGCATTGCTGCTTCCAGGTGGCCGATCTCAAATTGGGCCTTTCAGTGTTGTGGTAGCTTTACAAGAAGTGAGAAAGGGCTGTGCTTACACAGCCACAACAACTGAGAGGAAGCCATTGAGAAGAGGAAAAGAAGAGATTAAATGGCCGAGAGAAATAGGAGGGGTGGGGGGAGGTGCGGGTGGGGTTGGGTTAGAGGCAGAGAGTGAAGAGATAAGCTTCAAATGCGTAACATGCTATTCAGGAAGGACAGGTAACCCTTGACATACAAGCTCCCAAGTTCTGTATTTTTGTCTCGGAGTATGCACAAATTTTAATTGCTGCATATTAACAATGATTGCCAATGACCGAACCTTGAATAACATGCTTGCAGGTCAGTCAGCTTTTGCATGTAACTCTTGAAAATAATCAGAAGTGGGGTACACCAGATCTGATCACCACGTTCAATTTCACCTGCCAACCAAGTCTACAGGTAAAAGAGAAGTAGGAAATGGTGATTTGTACTGGTGCAGTAGAATAAAGCAACCGATAATATGTATTAAACTGAAATTATTTCACTCACTGCATTCAGTAGCATGGTGGCACAGTGGTTAGCACTGCTACCTCACAGTGCCAGGGACCTGGGTTCAATTCCTGGCTTGGGTCACTATCTATGTGGAGTCTGCACATTTTCCCTGTGTCTGGGTGGGTTTCCACAGGATGCTCCAGTTTTCTTCCACAGTTGGAAAGACGTGCTGGTTAGGTGCATTGACTGCGCTAAATTTTCCCTCAGTTTGCCCAAACAGGTAATGGAGTGTGGTAACTAGGGGATTTTCGCAGTAACTTCATTGTGGTGTTAATTTAAGCGTACTTATAAACGAATAAACATTCAGACATAGCAGTTTGTGCAACGCAGTAATAACAGCAGACCAATAATATATCTATATATAAGACACTAATAATAAATCTGTGCTGATTAAAGGTTTGGGAAACAAAGTCATGTTCATTCTAATGGGTGAATCCACACAGTGGGAGTCACTAATCTTCTAATATTGTTTCAATGTTACAGGCTTAAACCATTTATTGCAGATATACATCTGAACATCAGCATTCAAGCAAAAATATTACAATACCTGAAGTACACAGCAGATCAGTTGGTTTCTGAGAAGGGGTTAATTTTTTGTCCGGGACTTTGTCAAATTAAGAGCCACATGCCTCTTGCTGGAGGGTGACAGAAGGGTTGTAAAATAGGCCAGAGCCCCCACATGTCAATACATCTGGGTCTCCAGCTTTGCTGCAGGCATCCTCCAGGCATTGGGGTGACACAGTGGTTAGCGCTGCTGCCTCACAGCACCAGGGACCCGAGTTCAATTCCAGCCTCGGGTCACTTTTTGTGTGGAGTTTGCACCTTCTCCCTGTATCTGTATGGATTTCTTCTGGGCACTCCAATTTCCTCCCACGCTCCAAAGATGTGCGGGTTGATTGGCCATGGTAAATTGTCCCTTAGTGTCAGGGGGATTAGCAGGGTAATATGTGGGGTTAAGGGTGGGATTGTTGTCGGTACAGGCTCGATGCTCTGGGTGGCCTCCTTCTGCACTGGAGGGATTCTATGATTCTGTGATCCTGTGGTTGGTGGTATCCTTGTCCATTCCTTACAAGGCCAGCAGTTTCAGATGGGAAAAGTATGAGTGTTGGATCTCCCTTTGCCAGGAGTTTCTGCAGCCCTGACCTCTCTGTTGATGGATGCGATGTTAGCAGCAGCGTGCTGGTGAGGCCAGAGTTGAAAAGTAAGGAAATGCTGCTAAATCTGACCTTGGTTAGGCCACACTCTTGGGTACTCCATGCATTCTGGTTGTCATATTGTAAAAATGATATGGAGGCAATGGGAATAGAATTCAGGGAAGGTTTATAAGGATGATGCCAGAAATGTGAGGGTATACATACCAGGCAAGGATTGACAGGCTGAGTCCCAATTCTCTTGAAAGAAAATGAGTCTGAGGGATGAGGATTTTAAAACTATGAAGTATTTTCATGATGTGGATACAGAGAATGTTTTCCTCTTGTGGGGAAGATTATCAATACAGGCCACCAGTATAAGAAAGTCACTAAGAAATCCACTAGGGAATTCTGAAGAAGCTTCTTTGGTCAAAGAGTGATGAGAATGTGGCAATTGCTTTGATAGGGAATGATTGAAGAGAAAAATATAGATGAATTTAAGGAGAAGTTACACAAGCATTTGAGAGGGAAGGGAAGAGAGGGTGTTGGTAAATGATGCAGATTTAGATGGGAGGAGATTCAAGTGGAAGAGGAACAATGACATGGAATGGTGGGGCTGAATGGCCTGATGGTGTGCCTTATATCCCATGTAATCCCATGCTAGACTGTCAACTGGTGCATATGAACCCTACCAAAGTCTTGACAGCCGACTTTTCTACCGTAAGGAACATCACAGCCTAGTCCAAACACTAAGCAATCTAGCATGGGAAGAGTTAAGAGATGAGTGGCAACAATGGAAATTATTCTTGTTTCCTTTTCTCAGCCTTACATGCTTCAGGCCAAGTGTAATGCTCCTATTACTAAAAATGATCTCTTAACTCTTACATAAATCAAAAATACCAACTCCTTTCTCAGGAGAATAAGGAAATTTGGCATGTTCATTACAACTCTCACCAATTTATACAGATGCACCACAGAAAGCATTCTTTCCGGATCTACCACAGCTTGGTATGGCTCCTGCTCCGAAAAAGCAGGAGCATAATCAAGGACCCCACGCATCCCGGATATTCTCTCTTCCACCTTCTTCTGCTATAAAAAGCAACAAAAATCGATATCATGTACCAACAGACTCAAGAATTACTCCTTCCCTGCTGCCGTCAGACCTTATATTAAGCCGATCTTTCTCTACACCCTAGCTATGACTGTAACACTATATTCTGAACCCTCTCCTTTCCTTCTCCCCTATGTACTCTATGAGCAGTATGCTTTGTCTACACAGGTGCAAGAAATAATACTTTTGACTGTATCCCAATACATGTGACAATAATAAATCAAATCAAATCAGAAAGGTACCATAGCAACAGCAATATGAGAAAAGTGTTCAAAGTTGCTCGTGCATTGGGCCATTCCTTAACTCATAGCTTTTATTGCTTTCTCTGCTATCTTATACGTGGAGGCTAATAAATCACAGGCACCTCCACCGGATATAATCTGTCTTCCACGTGGAAATTAAAGTATTTTCAAAGTGAAAATGTCATCAAGATGTCATCACCAGGTCAGGATACACTCGTGTTCTGAGGCAACTTTCAATTTTGCCCGACTGTCGCAGAGAATGATTGAGCATAGAATGGCTCTTTCTAATAGCTTACGATATTTTATGATGAATTCTCATTCAAGTTATGGAATGGGGTTGTCCTAGTTGTTGAGTTGGTTAACACCCTCAACTAATCCAGTTTTGACTTCTCCTCTGTACCGAGTTAGCTAACCTCAGCTGTGCAGGTGGTCGGGGCACTATAAGAAAACATGGCTTATTTACGGTTCCGTACAAGCGCTCAGGATGTTTAAAGTTTTATTCTTTTAAAGTTTATTTATTTGTCACAAATAGACTTACCTTCACACTGTAACGAAGTTACTGTGAAAATCCCCTAGTCGCCACACTTTGGCGCCTGTTCTGGTACCCTGAGGGAGAATTTAGCACAGCCAATGCACCTAAGCAGCACGTCTTTGGATGAAACCAGAGCACCTGAGGAAACCCATGCAGACACGGGGAGAATGTGCAAGCTCCACAAATGTAGTGAGCCAAGTCGGGAATCGAACCCAGGTTCCCTGGTTCTGTGAGGCAGCAGTGCTAACCACTGTGCCATTGCGCTGCCCTTTTCCATGGTGTTTCACAGCCATTGAGGAACCGCCAGTATTGCCTTTATGAGAATACGTGGTGATCTTTTTGCATACACTAACATCCCACAAACGGCTGTTCAGAGTGGAAATGAATTTGTGTCCATTTCCACGGAGTGTGTGCCCAATCCAGAAGTCCAAACCAGACCTGAAATTGGGCTTATTAGTATTATCTGGGTACTTTGCGTGGCTTTGCTTTAAGTAGCTGACTGCTTGCCTTGTGGGCAATCTTGAGGAAGAGTTTTGCGGAAGGCACTGGGGTGGAGTGCTCCAGTTCCTACTGATTCAACAAGAATAACGTTTTGTAGAGTGAAGTAGAACATATCTTTCATTGGCAATCGCTGAAGAATCCTGATGGGATTTGCGAGCCCACAATTACACAGCTTTCTGAGAGGGAGTTTGAATATAAATGACGAAGGATCTAGATAGGCTGGGCGAATGGGCCAGGAACTGGCAAATGGAATTTAATGTTGGCAAGTGCGAGGTGGTCCACTTTGGTAGGAATAATGGTAGGAAGGACTATTACTAACGTGGCGAAAAACTGCAGCAGGCGACGGTGCAGAGGGACCTCGGGATCCTTGTGCATGAGTCGCAAAAACCCAGCCTGCAGGTGCAGCTGGTGGTCAGGAAGGCGAATGGGATGCTGGCCTTCGTAGCGAGGGGGATTGAATATAAAAGTAGGGAGGTCTTGCTGCAGCTGTACAGGGCATTGGTGAGGCCGCAGCTGGAGTACTGTGTGCAGTTTTGGGCGCCGCACTTACGCAAGGATATTTTGGCCTTGGAGGGAGTGCAGAGGAGGTTTACTAGGCTGATGCCGGAGTTGAGGGGGTTGAGCTATGAGGAGAGGCTGAATAAACTAGGCTTGTACTCATTAGAGTTTAGAAGAATGAGGGGAGATCTCATTGAGACATATAAGATGATGAATGGGATGGATAGGATAGAGGTGGAGAGACTCTTCCCGCTCAGAAAGGACAGTAGGACTAGGGGGCACAGCCTCAAGATAAAGGGGGGTGCGGTTTAGAACAGAGTTGAGGAGGAACTTCTTCACTGAAAGGGTGGTGAATCTCTGGAATTCTGTGCCCGTTGAAGTGGTGGAGGCTGCCTCGCTAAATATTTTTAAGACACGGGTTGATAGGTTTTTGATAAGAGAGGGGATTAAGGGTTATGGGGAGAGGGTGGGAACGTGGAACTGAGCCACGACAGATCAGCCATGATCTTATTGAATGGCGGGGCAGGCTCGAAGGGCTAGCTGGCCTACTCCTGCTCCTATTTCTTATGTTCTTATGTTCTTATGACCCTTCGTCAGAGCTCTGGAGAAGGGTCATCTAGACTCGAAACGTTGGTTCTGTTCTCTCCCCACAGATGCTGTCAGACCTGCTGAGATTTTCCAGCTTTTTTCTGTTTTTGTTTCAGATTCCAAAATCCGCAGTATTTTGTGTTTATTGTAGGTGTTGGTCCCCTTGTTTCAGGATCTAATGGTTGCTTTAGGTAGCCATTTGTGCTCAGAGCTAGATGAATTCCGCAGTCTTACAGCCCTCAGCTGTTGGCAGGTGAATGGCTTGAAACGTAGATCAGGAGAAATGCAGACCAAACTTGCTAAACTGAATGAACAGAAGGTAATCCTAATCATATTCATAAAAATCAATGCAGTAAGAGGCCATTCAGCCCATCAAATCTGCACTAACTTTCCGATGAATCATTCCACCCAGACCCTATCCCTTTAATTCCATATATTTTCCATAGCTAATCCATCCCACCCAACACATCTTGGGATGCTAAGGGACAATTTAGCATGCCCAATTAACCTAACTTGCACATCTTTGAACTGTGGGAGGAAATCGGAGCACCTGGAGGAAACCCACACAGACACGGGGAGAGTGTACAAACTCCACACAGGCAGTCACCCAAGCCAGGAATCGAGCCCAGGTCCCTGACACTGTGAGGCCACCCATAAAACGCCCATAAATATTGGGTCAGCACTTCTTGATGTACTGCAATGCGTGCTTGTGATTTGCTTCTCTCCAACAGGGGAGTTCATAACGTCCAGTTTGGTGAGTTCCTGAGCTTACCAGGGAAGTCCTTACTAGAAGCCAAACTCTTCCCACATAATACAAGAGGTTAGTCTTAAAAATGGCCAGATAATAAAAAATGGAATTTTTCCGTTGCAGGGAAGGATTTTTTCCCGACCTTGCATGCTAAGTTGTGTCACCAACATGTTCCAGCAGAGATAGTCTTCTGCTACTGTAACCTAGTGGGTTGTCAGCGAAGAATCAAAATTCACTCTCGCTTGTCAGCAGCAGATGGGTTTGGAATAACGCACAGCTGGGAAGCTGCACTCCGACCATCTGTTTTGGAAGCAGACGCTCTCGACTTGATACAGCTAGCTGATGAATTCTGACAAGTTTGCTAACAAAAAAGTTGTATTTGATGTAGGATTTGCTTAATTTATAGGTAAAGGTAACTTATTCCAGGCCATCACCCCACTAACAATTGCGTCAAACTACATGATGATTACCCTTGGAAAGAGATAGCAGATATTTTAGTTCATTAGAATTGTTTTATCATCCTTCAAATTTGTCCCTTCCCCTCACATTGCACGACATCTTATATTTTTACTGGGCTTGTCTTCTATAAATGCCATCCATCGTTCTGGCTCTAATGCTATTGCTTCACTTACAATCTTCGACAATGAGTCCCAATGGGGTATTCGGATGAGAGGGAATCAGGTGCCGGATCATTCCTGTCCTTGTCCAATGTCCACTGTTGCATATACTCTGTCACACTCTCACACATTCTCACACTCTTACTCACTCTCACACACTCTCACTCTCACACTCTCACTCTCACTCTCACACACACTCACTCTCACATACTCTCACTCTCATTCTCACACACTCACACACACTCACTCACTCTCATATACTCTTACACATACTCACTCTCACACACTCTCACTCTCACTCACCCACACTCACTCTTACTCAATCTCACTCACTCACTCTCACACACACACACACTCTCACACACACTCACTCGCTCTCATTCTCACACACACTCTCACACTCACTCACTCTAACTCACTCTCACACGCTCACACACGCTCACTCTCACTCATATACTCTTACACATACTCACTCTCACACACACTCACTCACACACTCACTCTTTCTCACTCTCACTCACTCACACTCTCTCACTCACTCCCACACACTCTTACTCGCTCTCACTCTCACTCACTCACACTCAGTCACTTTCACTCACTCTCACATGCTCTCGTACACACTCACTCTCACTCTCACACACTCACGCACACTCACTCTCACATACACTCATTCTCACACACTCTCACACACACTCACTCTCACACACTCTCATTCTCACATACACTCACCCATACACTTTCACTCTCATAGTTCACCAGTTATCACCATAAAGAAATCAGATTTGAGAATCCTAGTTGACAGTTCACCTCTTTCTCAGTGCAATGTCATTGAGGCCAATTGTAGCATCCCTACAGTCATGACATCAGTTAGTTAAAAATAGGACTGAGATTAAATCTGATACCTATTGGTTTGTCTGTGCAGAACTGCAGAAAGCTTGATGTTGATGAGAGGGGAACTCATGAGAGTTCTAAGCTTAGTTTGCATATTTTATTAAAGTAACCGCATTAATGAAAAATGGATGTAATCGCACTAAAAGTAAAAGGACAGCATTTTTAAAAAAACTTTAACAAGTATTAATTTGCCTTTGATGTTGATCACATGAGTTCTTGTCTGAACTTTGATGGGATAAGTTGCACAAAATAATTTAAGTTATTAAAGCTAAACTTGAAATAGTTTTAATTTTAATTAGGTTTGAAATTTGAACATTTGTTTATCATTAATTAATTATTACAGAAGATACTTATGGGCCTGAGTTGTCATTGTGATAAAATTGCATAAATCACCTTTCTTCTTTCAACTAATACAAGATAATCTTCACACTGTTATAGCCCCGTTTTAACTTTATAATAAGTGCCTAGCCATCTTCCTGTCTTCAAAGTGTACAGAAGTAATAGAGAAAGCTAACAGTCAACAGCAAATTAAAGTAAATTATATGGAAGGAAGATAGTAACATGCAGTGGGTGCACAGAGAATTTACCTTGTACCAAAGATTAGTGTGGAAAGGTTAGATTGCAACCAAGCACCTGTGGACTCACTTTTCCCCTACAGTGAGCGATGATAATACAATCACATTATCAGGCTCTTGTTATGGAGTTAGAATGGTTGGCTACCTTTTAATTCAATCTCCTTTAACTGTTTTAACACACATAGTGTTGTGAGTCTCGCCTCTGTTTAACTAACAGCTAAAGGAAGAGATATCCACACTGCGATTAGGGACCATTATTGTTATGTGTGTGTGTGCAGGGCTGATTTAAGGAGACTTTGTATGTTCCTCAGGGGTGGGGAAGATGACAGCTGAAGAGAGCACTTTAAAGACCCCCCTCTAATTTATTTACTCATTACAGATGACTGCTGAATTGAATGCTTATTACCGTGCTTACATGGCTTACATTGCTTGTGTTTAATACTTGACAACCTGTCCCATTTGAGTTGGCACATAATAAAGGCACTGAGAATTATAATGGGACAGGATCCAGGCTTTATCTGTTGTTGCATTTCAGATTCCCAGCTGAAAACTGATGTTATTTGACAATCACTTCACAGTGTTTGCGAAGAACTGGACTGTGACTAAATTGTATGCTCCGTGACTGACAGCCCTAATAACAGGTTAAAACTGATCTGTTTCATCAAAGAGTCCGTCTTTTCAGCGGTGTAGTCTGCAAAACGAAGGACGTAGGCAGCAACTTTTTAAAAAATAAGCCAAGTTCAGACTTATTGCTTTGAAGGAGATGACCGAACATCCTACTTACAATTTCAATCCTTTGCCATCTTTATTATAATTATTTTGCTCAGAAAATCCAGTTTTTGACATAATTTAAATGTTATTCCACTATTAAAGCTACCATCTGGAAATTATAAAGCATCTAACAAAACATCAGTTAGTCCAGACTTCACTGAATTAGAGCCAATTTTCTGAATTACTCGGGAATATCAAACTAATGTCAATATTAATTTGTGTTGCATACATTAAACGCACTTTGAAAACACTGAAATGCAAAATCTGATGAAAAGAAACTTAAGAATAAGGCTCATGGCACAACACGCTACAACCATTGAGCTACCCAATCCAAAGAGGCAAATAAATGATTAAAATGGTTAACCATGGCCTGTAATTGCCCCTTAGTATCCCGGGATATGTAGGTTAGAAGGATTAGCGGGCTAAATGTTTGGGGTTGTAAGGACAGGGCCTGGGGTGAGATCGTTGTTGGTGCAGCTTCAATAGTTCAAATGACCTCCTTCTGCTCTGTAAGGTTTCTGTGACATCTAATTCCCCTGGGAAGTTGGTGGTAGTCCTCTTCTTTGACCTGCTGCTGTCCTTTTGGAGAAGATGATGTGGCGATGCCAGTGTTGGATGGGGGTAAACACAGTAAGAAGTCTTACAACACCAGATTGAAGTCCAACAGGTTTAAACCAATTGGACTTTAACCTGGTGTTGAGAGACTTCTGACTACTTTTGGACAAGATGCAGTAGCAATGGTATTAGGTGGTGAATTCCTGAGCGTTGACTCACCAATGGATGATAACATAGGTCCAAGATGAAGACGTGTGGCTTGGAGAGAAACTGGGAAGTGGCTGTGTTCCCCTGTGTCTGTTCCTCATATAGTTGACAGGGAAGCCATCTGTAGGTGGGTACTCTTCATGAACTGCTGCAATGTCCCGTCTTTTGTGCACACTGCAGCTACAGTATGCTGGCTGATGAAGGAGATAAATATTGCGTCTGATAGCAAGGGAACTCTCTTCCCTGATGGTATTGAGCTATTGTTGTCACATAAACGCGGGCAGCTAGATTGCTGACGTGTTTTATCGATGGTGAAAAAGGTGCTGGAGGTGAAGAAACATAGAAACTACAAGCAGGAGTAGACCATTCAGTCTTTCAAGCCTGCTCTGCCATTAATTTTCATCATGGCTGATCATCAAATTCAATATCCTGATGTCCCCTTCGTCCCATACCTCTTGATTCCTTTAGCTCCAAGAACTATATCTAATTTCTTCTTGAAGTCAAACAACGTTTTGGCCTCAACTACTTTCTGTGGTAGAGAATTCCACGCGTTCACCACCCTCTGGGTGAAGAAATTTCTCTTCATCTCAGTTCTAAAAGCTTACCTCCTTGCCCTCAAACTATGACCCCCTAGTTCTGGACTCCCCCACTCTTGGGAGCATTCTTTTTGAATCTACCCTGTTAGAATGTTATAAGCTTCGATGAGATCCCCTCTCACTCTTTTAAATTCCGATGAATATAATCCTAACTGACTTAGCCTCTCCTCATATGACAGACCTGCCATCCCAGGGATTAGCCTGGTAAACCTTCGATTGACTTCTTCTGTAGCAAGGACATCCTTCCTCAGATAAGGACACCAAAACTGCACACAATACTCCTGATGTGGTCTCACTAACACCCTATACAATTGCAGCAAAACATCCCTATCCCTATACTCAAAACCTCTCACTATGAAGGCCAACATACTACCTAAAATATTGGGGGAAAATTGACCCCAGGTCTCTCTGGCCTTTGATCACAGCTGAAATCCTGAAACTTTTGGTCTTTCTCACCACTTGGAGACCAAAATTGGACACACTATTCGAAATATGGTTTAACTAGCACGCTACTCAGCTGGATCTTTAAATAGTCATACAGTCGTAGGACAATACAGCACAGAAACAGGCCCATTGGCCCAGCCGGTCCATGCTGACCATGGTGCTCGCTCAGCTAGTCCCAATTGCCCACGTTTGACCCATATGCCTCCAATCCTTTCCCATCCATATACTTATCCAAATGCTTTTTAAATGTTGCTATTTTACCTACCTCTTATGGCAGCTCATTCAATATATGCAGCACCCTCTCTATGAAGAAGTTACCCCTCAGGTCCCTTTTACATCTTTCCCCTCTCACCTTAAACCTATGCCCACAAGTTTTCAATTCCCTTTCGCTGGGAAAAAGAAAATATGCATTCATCCTATCTATGCCCCTTGTGATTTTATACATCTCAATAAGATCACCCCTCATTCTCTTATGTTGCAAGGAATAAAGTTCTAACAGGGCCAACCCTTCCCTATAACTCAAGCCCACTAGTCCTGGCAATATCCTTGTAAATCTTCTTTGCACTCTTTCCAGTTTATCTTCTGACTTAGGCTGTTTCATACAGTTCAACATTTTATTAGCTTTATTAATTGTTGCCCTGCAATTGTTGAGCATGTAGAAAGTTTAAAAAGAAAGCTCTGCGTTATTCAGCTTAATCCTGAGATATTCACGGAGAATATGTGTGACATTTACCTTTCCTTTCGTTGTGAATACTTTAGGCTTGCCTGCATAATTTGTATCAGTCAGTGCTCAGCACACTTGACATATTTTGTCCAACTTGTTCCTTAATCTCTGAGCTGCCCTTTCTGCTTAGATTCGTATCATTTTGCAAATTTGACCACATTGGTTTGAAAATCTGCATTAATGTAAATATGAATTAATATAAATCTGAAACAGTAGCAATCGTGATGGCACAATGGTTAGCACTGCTGTTTCACAGCAGCAAAGACCCAGTTTCAATTCCTGGCTTGGGTCACTGTCTGTGCAAAGCCTGCACATTCTCCTTGTGTCTGGGTGGGTTTCCTCCAGGTTCTCCAGTTTTCTCCCACAGTCTAAAAGATGTGCTGGTTAGGTGCATTGGCTGTGCTAAATTCTCCCTCAGTGTACCCGAACAAGCGCCGAAGTGTGCCAACTAGGGGATTTTCACAATAACTTCATTGCAGCATTAATGTTTATTTATTCATTTGTGGGGCATGGGCGTTGCGGGCTGCCCAGAATTAATTGCCCATCCCTAGTTACCCTTGAGAAGGTGGTGCTGAGCTGCCTCTTGAATCGCTGCAGTCCACATTCTGTGGGTTGATCCACAATGTTGTTATGAAGAGAATTCAAGGATTTTGACCCACGGTGTAAGCCTACTTATGACACTAATAAATAAACTTATAACAGATCCTGTTAAATGTTCTGATTTAACATCACAAAAAAACTTTTTGTTTTCTACTCTTCAGTCAGAAAAAAATTAATTTCCAATTTTAACTCTGAATCCCCAAAGCCTTTTGTAAATCGAGACACACCACTTTATAAGGCTTGTTAATTCAGCTTGGGTTTTTTGATGTCCTCAGACAAGAAGGTTGATCTCCTCCTTCATTCCATGTTGACTGCTGATAACTGTTTCACTGTTCTAAAGATAAGCCTTAGGGGTTTACTCCTGTTGATCAATTCTATTATTTTACATTGAATGGAAGCAACATGACGGGGTCATAGTTCCTTGTGTCTGTTTAGTTACCCTTTTTGAATCCGGTTAGCATGCGCAACTGTTTCAACTTATAGGATCCTACAGTGCAGAAGGAGGCCATTTGGCCCATCCAGTCCACACCAACCACAATCTCACACATGTCCTATCACCATAACCCTGTACATTTACCCTAGCTAGTCCCCCTGACACTAAGGGGCAATTTAGCATAGCCAATCCACCTAACCTGCACATCTTTTGGACTTTGGGAGGAAAGCGGAGAACCCGGAGGAAACTCAGGCAGACGCGGGGAGAACGTACGAACTCCACCCAAGCCAGGAATCAAAACCAGGTCCCTGGCGCTGTGAGGCAGCAGTGCTAACCATTTTGCCGCCGTGTGCCACCCAATTTGATTTAGCATCTCTCCAGCATTTTATAACTCTCTGATGAGTGTGAGTGTTTTACAGAGCTTCTCCATGGTTTGGTAGAGTTTTAAGTGTAATCTTTACCTTATGATACCCTCTCTAAAGCTTTCCCCCCTCTCCTCTTTTGAAATGCCCAATAAAACCGAGATCTGTTCGCCATCCCTTGGTTGTGACGCATGTCCTGATATCTCCTTATGTAGGTCAATGTTAAAATTTTTATTCTTCTTTTATTCATTCGTGGGATAGGGATGTCGCTGGTTGGCCAGCATTTATTGCCCATCCCTAGGTTGCTCTTGGAGGGCCGTTGAGAGTCAACCACTTTGCCGTGGCTCTGGAGTCACATATAGGCCAGACCAGGTAAGGGTGGCAGATTTCCTTCCCTAAAGAACATTAGTGAACCAGATGGGTTTTTCCTGACTATCAACATTGTCATCGGTAGATTCTTAATTCCAGGTTTTTTTTATTGAATTCAAACTCTATCATCTGCTGTGATGGGATTTGAACGCAGGTCCCCAGGACATGAGCTGAGTTTCTGGATTAATAGTCTAGCGATAATACCACTAAGCCATCAACTCACCATAAATCAAAGCAGTTTGACAAATAGACCAAAGGACGTAGGAGCAGAAGCAGACCACCCAGCCCTTCAAGTCTGCTCCACCATTCAATGAGATAATGACTGATCTGATGTGATAATCCTCGACTCCACTTTCCTGCCTTGTCCCCATAATCCTTAACTCTTTTATTGATTGAAAATCTCTCCATCTCATTTTTGGATAGTTTACTATATTGAAAGGACTATAGAAATGCAGATTGTTGTTATAATGAAGGAAAATTTTTGGTTAGAACAACTGAAATGGTTGGGCTAAATCTCTTTGAGATGCATTGACTGAGAGGAGGCTGGTGTGGTCCTAATTGGCTAGCTGTATTCCTCAACATTATAACGTGTTAGAGATCATAATCTTTGCTTTGTCCATTGCAATCAGCCACTTCATTTGATTTGATTTATTATTGTCACATGTGTTAACATACAGTGAAAAGTATTGATTCTTGTGAGCTATACAGACAAAACATACTGTTCATAGAGAAAGAAAGGAGAGAATGCAGAATGTAGTGTTACAGTCATAGCTAGGGTGTAGAGAAAGATCAACTTAGTGCAAGGTAGGTCCATTCAAAAGTCTGTTGGCAGCGGGGAAGGTACTGCTGTATGACAGAATTGGATTCACTGAACACTAGAATATTGTGGATATTAGAAGGAAATTAAGTAAAGATGTTCACTTGGCACCTTTAGCTGAAGATGCTTGTAAATGTTTCTGCCTCGTTTGTTGCACTCAAGTGCTGGACTTCTACCATTTATTTATTAGTGGCACAAGTAGGCTCACATTAACACTGCAATGAAGTTGCTGTGAAAATCCCCCAGTCTCCACATTCCGGCACCTGTTCGAGTACCCTGAGAGAGAATTTAGCACCTAACCAGCATGCCTTTTGGACTGTGGGAGGAAACCGGAGCACCCGGAGGAAGCCCACACAGACACAGGGAGAACATGCAGGCCCCACACAGACAGTGACGAGCCGGGAATCGATCCTGGATCCCTGGCAGCAGTACTAACCACTGTGTCACCCAGACATTTGAGAATGGGAGTGTTCATGGAGCCTAATCCCGTTACTTGCTTTATGGTGATTTGTCCATTACTGCTTTCATCTGGATGTAATGGCGTTTAGGAGCTTTGTTTGTCCTTTGGTCACCCTTGGGACAATTTAGTTCTGGTGTTTGATATGGGAGCGTCCCCGTGTAGTGGCTTCTGTAGGTTGCTGCTGCTCGGTAATGTCCTTCCTCACTCCCCGTTGCCACAGCATTGATTTCCCTGCTTAATAGTGGCTGAGGAACAGAATAAGGTTACAGGGTATGGTGGTAAATGTAGTACAGAGGATTAATTAAAAATAATTCACGGGATGTGAACGTTGCTGGCCAGGCCAGCATTTATTTCCCATCCGTAGTTGTCGTTGGACGCTAGTGCTCAGCTATGGTCTACAACACTGCTACGAGAGGAATTCCAGGATTTTGACACTCACTGTGTGATATGCTAATCTTATACTGGTATATCATCATAGGACATGATACAACTTCACATTGTTTGCTATCTCTCATGTAGGCCTTGTGTAAGATGTAGACCACATAGTAAGATGCAGCTTATATCTTAAAGACTTCTGCAGGTTCAGTAATTATTCTGTATTGGTTGAACAATACCAAGGATATTACGTGTTGGCAACGGGCAAAAGGACTATTGTAGGGATGTCTCTATCTTTATAGAAAAGCTTCAAGAACATCACAGGCCCTAACTAAGTGGAAGCACGGTTGACCTGGTTTTGGAGATATTGCTGGATTCCATAGAATCCATTGAATTCCTACAAGTGCAGAAGGAGGCCATTCAGCCCATCGAGCCTGCACCAACAACAATCCTGGGCCCTATCCCTGTAAGCCCACATATTTACCCGGCTAGTCCCCCCACACTAAGAGACAATTTAGCCTGGCCAATCCACCTAAGCTACATGTTTTTGGAGTGTGGGAGGCACCCGGAGGAAACCCACGCAGACATGGGGAGGACATGCAAACTCCACACAGACGGTGACCCAAGGTTGGAGTTGAACCCAAGTCCCTGGCGCTGTGAGGCAGCAACGCTGGAAGCAAAATCAATCTGTGACTTGAGGTAACAGGGTAGGCCTATCTCAAAAACAGCTGACGTGGTAGAATACGTCAAATTTAAAGGCAGAGAAGTTGTCATAAAAATCGTAGACGAGGCAGGAAGAGCCAGCCCGAGCAAGCTGAAATTAGTGTGGCAGAGAAAAATACAGGGTTGAATTTTCTCCAGCCAAAGAGGCTGAATGCCATTTGTGCAGAAAATTGGACTACTTCGAGGCTGTGTACCATAAAAGCAGGCTGTACAGTATTTGCACAAAGAGAAGCCATCAAAAGTTGGTGAGGCCCATAAAGTAGACATCCATGACATTGAGGTGCCTTTCCTGGGAGACATCTAGGAATGAGATGGAAGCTACTAGAATGTTGATATCCTAGTACAGGAAAATAAGGCGTAACAATTTCAGTTCTATCTGACACAGAACCATGATTAGAGAGGAACTCTCTTTGGGAATCATACAAAAAAACTATACAGGCCGGGAGGGATAGAAGGTTGTCAGAGAACTGAAGGCAACCCTCCAATAGCAGGAGAAAGAAATCACAGAAATGTGATTCAGAATCAGAGTTGAGCAGGAAGGGCTGGCTGCAGAGTGGAGGAACTGGAAAGGCAACCCAAAAACTTCAAAGCTGAATTCTCACAGCTGATCACACCCCAGGGAAAGCTGAAGCATTTCCCCATCCCTCGACAGCCAGAAATGAAAGCAGCCTGCATTGTTCAGGCGTGTTCCAACGTTTGCGTGTGAGATGTTTACAGCACGTGGAATCTCAGATTTGTAATGCTTGCCAATGAATATTTTAAAGAGTTCATGGATTGGTCCATGCTGCCAGTACACCAAGGTATCCTCAAGCCAATGATAACGCTGAAACAGTAGTGTGCACCGTGGAGGCATTGCTGATGAAGAACGATGACATCTAACTTCTTTTCGTTCAACTCAACTCCAAAATGGTTTTGCACCATGTGAACTCCTCATGTGCAGAAGAGATACTCCCATCTGATTGCCTCCCATTGCATCCCTGTTTTAAGTCTTGCATTGGGATTGGACATATCCAGGGATAGTGACTGAGGGCTCTGGGACATTGACTGATAGATATGATTTTTTTTTTATTTGATTTATTATTGTCACATGTATTGGGATACAGTCAAAAGTATTGTTTCTTGTGCGCTTTACAGCTGTTTATAGAGTACAAAGGGGAGAAGAAAAGGAGAGGGTGCAGAACATAGTGTTACAGTCATAGCTAGGATGTAGAGAAAGATGGACTTATCATATGGTAGGTCCATTCAAAAGTCTGATGGCAGCAGGGAAGAAGCTGTTCTTGAGTCAGTTGTTATATGATTTCAAATTTTTGTATCTTTTTCCAGACGGAAGAAGGCGGAAGAGAGTACGTTTGAGGTGCATGGGGTCCTCGATTATGCTGTCTGCTTTTCCCAGGCAGTAGGAACTGTGGACAGAGTCAATGAATGGGAGCCTGGTTTGAGTGATGGACTGGGCTTCGTTCACAACCCTTTGGTCAGAGAAGAGCCATACTAAGCTGCAGTACAATCAGAAAGAATACTTTCTATAGTGCACCTGCAAAAGTTGGTGAAAGTCGTAGCGGTCATGCCAAATTTCCTTAGCCTCCTGAGAAAGTAGTATGTGAGTTAATTATTAAGATTGTTGTAGACGAGTCTATTGGACAATTAGAGCTGGAATCCTCAGATATTGACACAAAGCCTGATCAAGAATGCCTAATCTTAGTTGATACAATGACTGCATCATTATCAGTCAGTACATCTGCTTTGTAAGAGTGAATTCATAGCTTTAGTTAAAGGCAGAATAGACCTAACACATGCTGGTCAAAGGTCATGGTCCTAATATCAGCTGAACTCACCAGCAAGGCTGTTAACTTGGAAAAACAGAAAGTTCCTAGCTAGAAGATTACAGGTAAGTTTTTGGGTGAAGGTTTAATAATAAACCTTTATAGGCAAGATCGGAATTTTAGAACAATATTCTGTGTACAGATTAACAATATAGCAGTGTGTACCTGGGACATGGATCAGAGAGTCGGATTAGAATGTTCCTCCTATGATTGCCTATAATTGTCTTAGGGCTGTATCAAAGGAGTGTGTTCCTCAAGAGGTTTCTCTGGGGTAGTTCCCTCCATGCTGGAATCATGAATAAACTATTGGAAACTGTTCCTGGGTCTCTTGTGTTAGTTGGAAGAAGTCCACCGCAACAACTTAATGTTCATGCATTGAATATTGTAAATGGGAAAGGTGTTTTCAGGCCTTCACTGGCAATTAAACTACCTGTTCATAAAAAGCCATTCAGAATAAGTTCTGTTTATTCAGCAAAGTAAAATTACGGGAGTAATTTTATGGAGTATTTTCAGTTTGTTTTTTCCTACCCTATTGCCTATTTTAACCAGTGAGCTGATGAACAATAGAGAGCCAAAAAGTCTTCACAGGAACATAGGAATTAGAAGCAGAAGTAGGTAAATTAATCCTTCGTGCCTGCTCTGCCATTCAACCTGTTTCTTTTTAAATCAGAAATATATCTATCTCCTTCACACAATCGCAGAATATCACAGTTCATAAGAGGCCATTCGCCCATCGAGTCCACACTGATGCATGAAAGTGCCTGACCTGCCCACCTAATCCCACTTGCCAGCACTTGGCCCATAGCCTTGAATGTTATGGTGTGCCAAGTACTCATCCAGGTACTTTTTAAAGGTTGTGATCCTTCTTGAAACTCTTCAATGATTCAGACTCCACCGCACTATGGGGCAGCGAGTTCCACAAATTCATCATCCTCTGTGAGAAGTAGTTCCTCCTCATTTCAGTTTTAAATCTACCGCCTCTCAACCTATACCTGTAATTTCTTGTTCTAGATTGTCCCAAAAGGGGAAACGTTTGGTCTATGTTTACTTTATCAATCCCTTTTAGTATTTCATATACCTCGATCAGGTCCTATTGCATCCTTCTAAACTCTAGTGAGTACAAGCCCAAACTATTTAAACTCTCCTTCTACGTCAACCCTTTCATCCTCAGAATCAATCTGGCGAACCTCTTTTGAATTGCTTCCAATGCCACCATATCCTTCCTCAAATAAGGACACCAAAACTGCACCCAACACTCCAGATGTGGTCTCATGAACACCCTATACAATTGCAACAATACTTCTCTACTTACAGTGTTTTTGCAATAAATGCTAACAATACCGTTTGGGTTCAATCATGATTCATATCGAGTTATTTGATTTGATTTGATTTTTTATTGTCACATGTTATTGTCACAGTGAAAAGTATTGTTTCTTGTGCTCTACACAGGCAAAGTGTAGAGAGTGCAGAATGTAGTGTTACAGTCATAGCTAGGGTGTAGGGAAAGATCAACTTAATGCAAGGTAAGTCCATTCAAAAGTCTGATGACAGTAAGGAAAAAGCTGTTCATTCGTGTCCTCAGACTTTTCTATCTTTTTCCCAATGAAAGAAGGTGGTAGAGAGTACGTCCAAGGTGCGTGGTGTCCTTAATTCTGCTGGCTGCTTTTCCGAGGCAGCGGGAAATGTAGACAGTGTCAGTGTGTGGGAGGCTGGTTTGAGTGATGGACTGGGCTTCATTCATGACCCTTTGTAGTTTCTTGCGGTCTTGGGCAGAACAGGAGCCATACCAAGCTGTGATACACCCAGAAAGAATGCTTTCTATGGCACATGTTGGTGTGAGTTGTGGTGGACATGCCAAATTTCCTTAGTCTCCTGAGTAAGTAGAGGCGTTGGTGGGCTTTCTTAACTATAGCATCAGCAGGGGGTTGCCAGAACAGTTGTTGATGATCTGGACAGTAAACAGCTGAAACTCTCAACCATTTCCCCATTGATGTAGACAGAGGCACATCAATTAGTGAATATGTGCTCTGGAGGTGATAGAGGCAATTGGCTAACTACCTCTGAGCTCGGGAAATGACAACCAGGCAGAGTTTTTCAATTTGAACATCTCATCCAGGTATAGTTATAAGGAATGCTTTGTTGAAGCAGTGAGAATAGGGCAGAAGGGGAGTCCATGCTCTTTTGGGGAGATTGTGTGTGTGTGTGTGTTTGTGTGTGTGGGGGGGGGGGGGGGGGGCACGATGGGGATAAAATGGACAGGACAAATGTGAAAATCTGACAACAAAATGGATTTTGACCACTCGCATAACGAAGCACAACTGAGTACGCGATTTCAAGTAAAATATGTCAGAGGTTGCGGTGCACAAGCAACTTATGAGAAAGAAATGCTGGGTTTATACGCCAATTTATAGCCCTTAAAAGCTGAATTTATGATATTGGTAGTAGCCATTGACTCCAGTTCAGAGGCCAACAATTAACTAATTAGGCATCGTAATTATCTGACATGGACAACGGAATGCAAAATACTATACTCCCTTCTTAGTAACTACACATAATAGTTTCCCATAAAAGGGGGACATTTTTGAAAAAATATATGGAACAGGGACAGACCCCAAGCTGAGTGGACTTGTTGAAAAACAAATGGTTCTACTGTTGCAGTAAGCATAAATCTATCTGTTTGGTCTGGCCTTTCATCGCTGCTAAATACTTGCCACTGCAGGTTAATGCATTCCAATAGAGCTTGGCTTGCTGGCTCTTTCCTTAATTATTTGAGCTGGTGCCCATAATGTTTTGAAACAAAGGCAGGAAATACACAACATTTCAGGCGGAGAGTTAATCTTTGTTAGAAACCCATCTGAATCACTAACCTTTCCTTTGTCTCCCCAGATGTTGGCAGATGTTTCTCCTGCAATTCCTGTTTCATTTTGGGTTACCGTTATTTGCATTTTCCTTAATGCTCTTATTCGTGCCAGAAGGGTTGATCGTAATTAACCACGTTGCTGTTTCTGATATCGCATTCAGAAAGTAACAGGGGGCCGCTGGATCTCAAATCCTGCCAGGATGGTGTTAGCATAGGACATGCAATCAGATCAGCACTTGGCAGTGAGAGGCCAAACAACAGCAAGTGACACATTCTGTTTGGCTGAAGAAAAGCAAGATGGAGTCAAGCCAAAATTTGGGATATTAGGGGAGACAGTTGCATTGGGAGATTCTGGCTTGCAAGCCAGAATGTGATCAGAATGCCATTTTTGCGGGGTTATGCAGATTAACATCAGGCTGGGGTCCCATTGTTTGCTGTTCACGCACTTCCATTATCCATCTCCTATCCGCCCCACCACACACACATACACACACACACATGTATACACACATATGCACATATGCATACACGTGCACACGCATGTGCATAAACACGCGCACACACACGCCCATGCACATCACGCATACACGTGCACACACACACGCTCCCCCCACACACATACAACCACGCACAAACACACACACACAATCACACACACATATGTGCATGTGCACACACACACACAGGCACACATACACATACACACACCACCAATCACAAACTGGAAAACGACAGCAGAACCCATTCAGGGCGGCATGGTGGCATGATGGTTAGCACTGTTGCTTCACAGTACCAAGGACCCAGGTTCAATTCCTGGCTTGGGTCGCTGTCTGTGCGGAGTCTGCATGGTCTTCCTGGGTATCCTCTGGGCGCACCAATTTTTCTCCTATATTCCAAAGATGTGCAGGTTAGGTGGATTGGCCATGGAAAATGTGTAAGGTTGCGGGGAATAGAGCAGGGTAAAGTAAGATACTCTGTTAGACAGTTGGAGCAGACTCAATGAACCGAATGGCCTCCTCTGCACCGTAGAGAATCTATGGTATACACACCAACCAACACTGATGGCCTAGGTTTACAGCTGATAGTTTTGGGTGATTTATCAGAGGGCAACTGGCACCTGTAGAACAACAAAGAGCTCAACACCTTCAGACAAGGATGGGTGAACAAATCAGTGAGAAATTTCACAGCTTTTAGAACAGGTTCATGCAGATAAACATTTCAGTAATGTTCTAAAATTAATTTGCCTTTTTTAACTTTTTTAACTGGGACCTTCTTCAATAACGTATCAGTAAAGAATTAATAAGACTAATAACTCTTTGCTACCATTAAAAATTCCAAAGTTGCTAAATGAAATTTAAGCATGAATTAAAAGATTGCAGCCAGAAATATAACTTGGTGCTGTGACTGTCTCAAGAAACTGCTGCCTCACAGTGCCAGGGATCCTATCTTGGGTCACAGTCTGTGCAGAGTATGTACATTCTCCCCGTGTCTGCATGGATTTCCTCCAGGTGCTCTGGTTTCCTCCCACAGTCTGAAAGACATGCTGATTAGGTGCATTGCCCATGTTAAATTCTCCCTCAGTGTACCCGAACAGGCACCTGAGTGTGGCGACTAGGGGATTTTCATAGTAACTCCATTGCAGTGTTAATGTAAACCTACTTGTGACATTAATAAACACATTTTTAAAACTATCAAACCAAAACTCACAGTCTGGTCCTGTCATGTGTCCAGTAACTATGGTGTGTAAGAACAGTCTGAGTAACAAAGGAAGGGAATTTGCCTGGACCTCGCTTTACCCAGGACATCATGACTGGAATCAGGTCCTCACCTCCTGGGGAATTTGAGATACATTTTCAGGTTCTGCCATTGCATGAAGTAGGCTGGCAATTTTTAAAAATGTTATTTGAAACTTTTTAACATTGAGAAATTGATGTTCTGATCTAAATTTTTCAAATGTTGAAAGGTAAACCAAGCTCAGGTAAGATCCTAGAAGCACTAGTAAGCACAGATAGTTTTAAAGCAACTTCTAAGGATCAATCATAGAAATCCCTACAGACAAAGAGGCCATTCGACTCATCAAACCTGCGCTGACAACAATCCCACCCTATCCCTGTCACCCCAATATTTAACCTGCTCATCCCCCTGGCAGTAGGGTCAATTTAGCATGGCCAATCAACCTAACCCGCACATCTTTTGGACTGTGGGATTAAACTGGAGCATCCGGAGGATACCCACGCAGACATGGGGAGAACATGCAGTCTCCACACACAGACAGTCACCCAAGCTGGGAATTGAACCCGGGTCCCTAGTGCTGTGAGTGAGGCAGCAGTGCTAACCACTGTGCCATCTGTGCCACCCCAAAATATACTCAGCTAACCATATAACTCTGGTCTATCGGGCTGTATACTACAGCCCACAGAATCCAGCGGAAGACTGGTAACTACAGTACAAAAGCTGCCTTAATCTGTTTGAACTAGAATAATCCTTTCTGTGGAACCTTGTGGGAGTGATAGAAAAGCAACGTTCCAGCAAAGTTGGAGAAAAAAAGAAGTGTTTTATACAGATTCACTATTAGTGAAAGTGTTATAAACAATATGTGTTTACATCAGATAGCATGACATATCAGAGTGTTAGGACGAGTGGGTCGCTACTGTATTTCATTGAAGGAAAAAATGTGACAACTGTATTAAAACCTTCAAGCTCATGCACCAATTGTTTCACTCTTGAAGGCTGGAGCAGGCGCTCTTTCATTCTCCGCACTGTGTTTGGCCCTGGTGGAGAAATCTTAACCTCTTTGATAACGTGTGTGAAGGATAAGAAACTGAAAGCTCCATTCATCATCACTTGTGTGGGCAGCGTTACCCAGGCAACGCTCAGACTGGCAAATGCCATTGCTGCGAATGCTCATGAGGTGCTGGCAAGACTGTTGGTGGGTATTGGCAGCAATCATTGTGCTCGGGGTGTGAAAAGCTGGCTGGAGATAAACTGAATGTTTCAGATAGTTTTTTTTTAAACTGTTGTGTCTAATCTTAAAGCAACACCTTTAAAGAACAAAACATGTCCCGTTTTAATCCTTCCAGCAGTGTACAGGCACAGTAATCTCTAACACAGCAACATCATTCAGTAAATAAATTTATGCTGTTCGGCTGTGTTAGACATTGACTAAAAGTTCAGTAAAAGTAGCAGAGTGATAGCAATGAAGCGAAATGCAAATTTGGGCTGAAACATAGCAGCTTCTCTCAGCTGTAAATTTGATGAGAAAATCTAATTAAATTCTATTGGGGGGGGGGGTTCCCTTTTTTTATTTTGACCTGTACAATATGTTAACTTTTCCATTGAACCAAGCCCAATTGCGGCAAGACTGTTCTCTAACAAACATCGTGAAGATCTTCTATTCAAAGTGCTATTTGCCTTTGACAAAAGCACAAGCAAAATGCAGAATGTAATGTTCAACTTAAAAGTCCAAATGGGATAGGAAAATTCAGAACACAATGTGGACCAAAGTTTATAGGCCGAGACATAAATAATAATAGCCCGTAATGGTTGTTTGGCTTTTTAAGCGTATAGGAAAGTTGATAAAGGTAACCATGGATAGCCCTTGACAAAGAAAGCAGCATTCACTTTTACATGATGAAGTGCCCATGAGCTAAATATTCAGCACATTTATGTGACTTCATATATATCCTGTTACCACAAGAGTTGACCTGCACTTAATACAAGCCTGAATTCCCTTGAAAAGCAGGAGTTTGTTTAGACCTGTGGCTTTTAGTTTTAAAGCAGTTTGTACTGTGAATAAAGGGTACCTTTATTCTATTTCAAAAAAATATGCTTTTTTTCCCTCCTAGCGCACAGTGCTGCTGCTTATTTAAACTTTATTTATTAGTGTCGCAAATAGGCTTACATTAGCACCGCAATGAAGTTACTGTGAAAATCCCCTAGTCGCCTGTTCGGGAACACTGAGAGTCAATTTAGCATGACCAGTCAACCTAACCTGCACATCTTTCGGACTGTGGGAGTAAACTGGAGCATCCGGAGGAAACCCATGCAGACATGGGGAGAATGTGCACCGCAATGAAGTTACTGTGAAAATCCTCTTGTCGCCTGTTTGGGAACACTGAGGGAGAATTTAGCATGGCCAATGCACCTAACCACCACAAGCTGTAGGAGCAACCAGAGGAAACCCATGCAGATGTGGGGAGAAGGTGCAGACTCTGCATATACAGTGACCCAAACCAGGAACCAAACTCGGGTCCCTGGCGTTGCGAGGCTGCAGTGCTAACCACTGTACCACCGTGCCACCCCAACTGTAGAATGAAATTTTTCTCCTTTATTAGAGAAACAAACTGCTCAGATGGGTGGAACCCTGGAAACAAAAAGAAGTTCTCAGTTTGACTCGACTCCAATGCTGAAGCTGCTGTTGCGGGTCAGGATGACATTGGGACTTTATATTTGGCATTGATGTCCCTGCGGCAGGAAGGTCAGCCAGGGAACTCCACTCCCAGTAGATGTCCAGTGACCTCTGCTGGAGACTGAACTCGTGAGGCCAGCAGGTCGGGAATGGATCAGGCTCAAATACGTCATCCATCACGGGCAGACCACCTGCAAACATTCACCTGCCTGGTCGTGAACCTGAATGGCTACTTGGCACCAAACCAGAGGAGAGTGTCAGACAAAACAAGCAACAAGAGGCAAAGGCTATAAAAAAGTAGACACAATGCTATCTGTACTGTTGCCAGTAAGTTAGTTAGAATTGAGCTACGAATTGATTCGGAATCTCAGCTGAGATCTACAATAGAATCAAAACCCGAGTGAGTCATTTACATTACCTGAGCTCCAGGATTGTGTTGTGTCTTGCAACCCAATACATCCCAACACATACTGAGACTATCTGGCAGTAAGCTATGTGACCTGTAATCTAACTAAGGGTTTCAGATTATCTCAGAAGTGATGTAGATGAGTCTGAAATGGTTTAAACAGTCCTGTAACGATGGGGATTTGATTAGTTGTGAACTCATATATTCAAACAAATAGGATATATTTATGTTCCTAGCTGCTTTTGGATGTGTTATTCCATTTGTGCACCCCGTTTTATTTTCTCTGTGTCTATTGGGTTGCTGGTGACTCTCCTGTACCTTGGCACTATGCGTGTGCCTGTGTACATGCCTTTTCCAGTGCATCTCTAAACCAGCTGTTCAGGGAGCAAGGGAGACAACCAACTTCATAACATACTTACTCTCTTTCAGCTTTTAAACATTCTCATCCTTGTTTCAACTCCCTCCAAAGCCTTACCACTGCTCCCCCCCCCCCTCAATTTCTTTAATGTCCTCCAGCCCCACAACCCTCCAACATAAGTAGGCTCCTCTAATTCTGGCTTCTTGAGGACCTCGGGGCAGTACTGTCGCACAGTGGTTAGCACTGCAGCCTTACAGCACCAAGGACCCGAGTTCGATTCCCAGTCACTGTCTGTGCAGAGTTTGCAAATTCTCCCCGTGTCTGCATGGGATTCCTCCGGGTGCTCCAGTTTCTTCCCACAGACCAAAAGACGTGCTGGCTAGGTGGATTGGCCACGCTAAATTCTCCCTCAGTGCACCCGAACAGGTGCCAGAGTGTGGCAACTAGGTGATTTTCACAGTAGCTTCATTGCAGTGTTAATGTAAGCCTACTTGTGATACTAATAAATATACTTTAAACTCTCAACTCACCCTCCACTTGTGGCAAAGGCGTCTGACTTCTTCAAGATATCTCTCAATAACAACTTGTATCTATATAACGCTGTCAATATAATAACACATCCAAAGGTTCTTCATAGGATCATTATAAAACAAAATTTCACACTGAGCCAAGTGAGGAGAGATTAGGCCAGATGATCAAAACCTTGCTCAGAGAAGTAGAGTTGAACAAGCATTTCTGATCGACAAGGGAATCAAAGTTTCAGAGGGATAGGCAGGAAAATGGAGTTAAAGCCACAATCAGATCAACTATGATCTTATTGAAAGACGGAACAGGCTGGAGGGACAAATTTGCCAACTGCTGCTCTGATTTCTTCTGTTCTGAAAGGAGAAAAGTGAGGTACTGGGCAGAGAGGGAAATCCAGAGCGAAGGGCCCAGGCAGCTGAAGGCACAGCCACCTATGGGGGAACAATTGAAATCAAGGGTCCTAAGAGCCAGAATTAGAGGAGCCACCTTATCTTGGAGGGTTGTGAGGCTGGGGGAGATTACAGAGAACGGGAGGGGTAAGGCTTTGGAGGGAGTTGAAAACAAGGATGACAACACTTAAGCTGCGCATCTGAGATTAAAAGCTCTGTGACAGTGTGCATGGAAACACGACTGAACCTTGAATAATCATAGAATCCCTACAGTGCAGAAGGAAGCCATTTGGCCCATCATATCTGCACCGACCACAATCTCAGCCAGGGCCTAACCCCATGCATTTACCCTATCTAGTTGCCCTGATACTAAGGGACAATTTATTTAGCATGGACAATCCTCCTAACCCGCAAATTTTTGGACCAATGGAGGAAACCGGAGAACCCGGAAGAAACTCATTCAGACAGTGTGCAGACTTCACACGGCCAGTAACCCAAGCCGGGAATCAAACCCAGATCCCTGGCGCTGTGAGGCAGCAGTGCTAACCACTGTGCCACCGGGCAGCCCATTGTAGTTTATTGCAGTTATGTTGACTGGTGATAGCTTACACACTGTGCGCTCAATACATGAAGATATTTATCAAAATCTATACCAAGGTTTTATTTTCTTTTGCTTGCCCTTTTCCTTGGTTAATTTTTTATACAATTGTTGGTTTTTATCAATAGAACACGTGTATGTTAGAATCGTAGAATCCCTAAAGTACAGAAAGAGGCCATTCGGCCCATCAAGTCTGCACTGACCACAATCCCACCCAGGCCCTACCCCCATATCCCTACATATTTTACCCACTAATCCCTCTAACCTACACATCTCAGAACACTAAGGGCCAATTTTAGCATGGCCAATCAACCTAACCCATACATCTTTTGACTGTGGGAGGAAACCCACATGGACGCGAGGAGAATGTGCAAACTCCACACAGACAAGCCGGGAATCGAACCCAGGTCCTTAGAGCTGTGAAGCAGCAGTGCTAACTACTGTGCTACCATGCTGCCCATGTTGACACTGGTTGCTGTGGGAAAAAAACAGCTCTAAGTGGGTTCATAGGCTGAGTGCACATTGGATCAGTGGACGATTGTCTCTGTATTAAGCATCAATGCTTCTAAAAGTGACGTGGAGAAATGGCAACATTAACGCTCGGGAAATTGATTGAGTAACCACTTCTGATGTTGGACGAACCTGTGCGCATGCTCAGCAAATCCTGATCTAGTTGAGGTGTCAATCCGATGTCAGTTGCACTCCCCTCGGGCCTACATGCACAGAGGCCAGCGTTAGTTTTTCCAAAATTAGGCCTCATCTCAATATGCTTAATGAGCTGCCAGCACAAATATGGCATGAAACACTTTCCAAGGCATCTTTGTCTGGGCTTGCCTTGCCGTCTTGCTCATTGGGAAGAGCTCCACAAGGCTGACTCATTTCTACCCCCGCGCAGACTATGCGTCACTCTTGAACCCAGCTGGCTTCTGATTTTCTCAGAAAGGAGCCGGCCAGAGTCTCCATATCTCGGCTCATCCCGACCGTCTTTCCCGAATGTTCATTGTGCACTTTGAAAAATCCCACAGCTGATGGTGGGGCCCAATATCTTACCCGTAAACTGGCAGTTTAGTTATATGAGGATTGTCACTGGGAGCATTTTTACAAGTGAATGATTGCCCACTTTGCTATCCTTCTATTTAACTCATTCAGGTTGGATGAACGTATGTTTTTTATCTGGATTTATTAAATATTATTAATATTTGGGATATTATCTCTTTGTTGATAAAAGGAAGGAAGCACATCCCTGGATTGCAAGATGTAAGTCGGTAAAGGATTTAAATTCTAAACAAAGCTGAAGTGGACAGGGGAGGAACATGGAAACGTAGAAAATAGAAGCAGGAGTAGGCCATTCAGCCCTTCAAGCATGGTCCACCATTCATTTTGATCATGGATGATCATTAAATTCAATACAAAAACAGAAAAATACTGGGAAATTTCAGCAGGTCTGAGAGCATCTGTGGAGAGAGAAGAGAGCCAACGTCTCCAGTCTAGATGACCCTTCATCACAGCTCTGATGAAAGGTCATATAGACTCGAACCACTGTCTCTATTCTGTCTTCACACATGCTCTTAGACCTGCTGAGATTTTCCAGAATTTTTCTGTTTTTATTTCAGATTCCAGCATCCGCAGTATTTTGCATTCATCAAGTTCAATATCCTGATGCCCCGTTCTTTCCATATTGCTTGATTCCTTTAGCCCCTATATCTATAGAGCTATATCTAATTTCTTCTTAAAATCAATCAACATTTTGGCTTGAACTATAGAAACGTATAGGGTGGGATTTTACAGCCTCGTTCGAGCGAGACCAGAATTCCAGCCTGAGGTCAATTTCTGTTGCCCACCCCTCGCTCCCTCCGATTCCATGGCGAGCAAGGTGGGAGAATCCTGGCAAGGAGATTGCCATTGCAGTTTTGCACAAGGTGGTTTAATTTTTTTTATGACATTGCCCAGTTATTGTAAGATATGGGCTGGAATTTTACCAGCACGCGGCTGCGGAATTGGGGTGGGCGAGGCTGGCAGAACAGCATTCTCCATTGGCCTCGGGAAGGATTTTACGAGCGTTGGGTGGGCGAGCCGTTAAAATTGTGGCAATGGTAGCAGTAAAGCTTTTCCATTTTTTAATTCCACCTTTTTTGTAAGTCGTCACACATTGAATTGTGGCTTGCATTGACTCAGATATCCCAAAGTGCTTTACAGCGAATGAAATACTTTTTGAAGAATCATCACTGTTGTACATGTCTTCTTTTACTTCACAAGTGATCCAGTTTGCTTTGAGAGTTGCCTAGTGCTTCACATCACTCGTGTACGCTTAAACTGGACCATCCGATGGGCAACACGACAGCTCAGTGACTATCACTGTTTGCTGTGCAGATATATGGATTTGGGCCGGTGTCTGCGGGAGTTTGCACATTCTCCCCGTGCTTTTGTGGGTTTTCTCCGGGTGCTCCGGTTTCCCCCCACATCCCAAAAAACGTGCTCTTAGGCTGATGGGGGTAACAAATTATCCCTAAATTAGTCTTCCCTCAATCTTCCCCAATAGGCGTAGACGAAGGTCACGGGTAGAGGAGGGCACTCAAAATGTTAAAATGGCGGCATGGGCTCATTGGGCCGAAGGGCCTGTTTCCCATGCTGTGTTGTTCTTTGTTCTTATAATTGAGGGGCGGGTAACTTGTAATGAGAACCAACAGTTTCACCGCCTAACTTTTAACTTGAACGTGACGCTATTTTTTTTGCCAGCTCAGTAGCTTCTGAATGTGAGATTTGAAATGGACTCGCGGGTTGGAATCCTGGGCGTCCACTGGCACATAACCCTGGCCTGGCGAGGATGGCAGCATGGTGGGCGCGTTGTGGGCGACATGTGAGCCTTGGGCCCCCGGCTGAAAAATTCATTCGCCGTGAATGTGGCGGGCTCGAATTCACTGCGGAGATGGAAGAGAGCTCAGGTTTCTCCCTCAGCCTGTCATTAGTAGTCGTGCTAAGCAAGCCTAGCCCGAGAGCAGCAATCTGTAATTTATATGCCATTTCTGAGGGGGCAAAACAAAAAGGCATAGCAGCGAATAAATTGGCCTGGAGCATGCTTTGGCTGCTCTTTGCTTCAGCTTATTGATTCAGCCACTGTGATCACACACAAACTAATCAATTCTACAGTGGATAGACAGCATAACATAATTTCCACCAAACTCTTCAAATGACTTGTCATTAATTTGCCTTTTTGCCTGCACTTGTTGGCAAAGCACAGGATGCAGTTGGCTCCCTCCATCTATTAGAAGGGTTGTGCTCTTGGGAATTTACTGGGTTGGAGGGACGCACACACTGTGTTTGCTCATCCTTACAGACTTACTTATTATCACTAATTGGGAGGGACAGTTCAAACAGGCACAGAAGAGCAGTTGTCACACAAGCGTGACATGGGTTTAAAGAAGCAGTCGGAACTGGCTGTGCTGCCTTGTCCTGGCCCCTCCTCTCACGCTGTATCCTGGCTGGAAGCCGAGCCCACATCCTGTTCAAATTGGCCACTTTGATAAGGAAACCTATTAACAAGCAGGGGGAAACTGGGAAGTCGGAGCGGAGCGAATTAGCTGGGAAATCTGCAGACTGACTTACAGCTGTCTGAAACTGGCCTAGGGTGACCAACTGATGGGAAAGGCGGGACCCACACTTGGTACCACACACTGATTCGGACCATGTATTTTGTGGCTGTACCGTAGCAGTCTATTTGGAAGTGCTGCACACTGCGTGTCTTCAATAGGTGCAGGTCAAAACTGTTACTTGACAAAAGCTTTAATCGCCCCGAGTATCAGTTCAACTGCAGTCTAAAAATCGCCATGACGATCAGCAAAGATTGTGCAAGGGGCAAAGACCGTTTGTGGGGCTAGCTGCCAGCGTACGTAAAATAGCACAGCCAGAAATCTGACTCAAAAACAGAAAATGCTGGAAAATCTCAGCAGGTCAAATGACAGCATCTGAGAGAGAATAGAGCCAACTTTTCGAGTCTGGGTGACCCTTCGCCAGTTCCAGTTTGAGTCATTGTCCATCAGATCAAAGGATAATTTTCCAAACAGTGTGGTGATCCTTCAACAGAAAATGCAGGAAAATCTCAGCAGGTCTGACAGCATCTGTGGGGAGAGAATAGACCCAACGTTTTGAGTCTGGATGACCCTTCGTCAGAGCTCTAATCCTTTAATGTTATTGAGATATATATACATATATAGTCTGACATCCGGTCTATCACACTGAGGAAGTAATGTTAAAAGGTAAATCATAGCTACAGTATGTATATGGAGGCATTTAAACTTTATTTATTATTGTCACAAGTAGTCTTACATTAACACTGCAATGAAGTTTCTGTTAAAATCCCTGAGTCGCCACACACTGTTGCCTGTTCAGGTACACTGTGGGAGAATTTAGCACCTAACCAGCACGTCTTTCAGATGTGGGAGGAAGACAGAGCACCTGAAGGATACCCACACAGACATGAAGAGAATGTGCAATTGAATCAAACCCCAGTCCCTGGCGCTGTGCGGCAGCAGTGCTAACCATTGTGCCACCATGTCACAGAATCCATAGATTCCCTACAGTGCAGAAGGAGTCCATTCAGCTCATTGAGTTGATACCAACCATAATCCCACCCAGGCTCTGTTCCCATAACCCCACATATTTAGCCTGCTAATCCCCCTGACACTAGGGTCAACTTAGCATGGTCAATGCACCTAACCCGCACATCTTTGGACTGTGGAAGGAAACCAGAGCACCTGGAGGAAACCCATGCAGACATGGAGAGAATGTGCAAGCTCCACACAGACAATGCCCCAAGGCCGGAATTGGACTTGAGTCCCTGTGAGGCAGCAGAGCTAACCACTGTGTCACTGTGCTACCTTTATCTCTGAGGATCTGCCACTGAAGTTACAGTGGGAGTTTGGAGAAGCTGTGTAAAGGTTCTACTCTATATTCCCCACCATTCAAGCATTGACCTTACCCTGGAATCTTTACTATTTCTCACTAACTGATGTGTTCTTTCATTCCCTCCTCCCTAACCATTACCCATTTATTTTCCCAGTTCCACTGGGCCACTCTCGTTTCATACTTTTCCCTAGCTCCCAAGTATTGGCCATTATCCTGCCCAATCCTGGAGTATGTTACGTGGGATGGCAAGGTGGCATAGTGGTTAGCACTGCCACCTCACAGAACTAGGGACCTGGGTTCAATTCTGCTCTTGGGTGACTGTGTGGAGTTTGCACATTATCCCTGTGTCTGTGTGGGTTTCCTCCAGGTGTTCCGGTTTCCTCCCACATTCCAAAGTTGTGTGGGTTAGATTGATTGGCCATGCTAAATTGTCCCTTTGAATAGGATTAGCAAGGTATGCACAGTGGGGTAATTATATGGGGATTGGGCCTGGATGGGATATTCTATCAGAGAGTCAGTGCAGAGCTGATGGCCTCCTTCTGCACTGTAGTGATTTTAATAAACAAGTCATGTCCGCATCGCATGTGTATAATCCAGTGGGTGTTACTGGGAAGATGAAGGCATGTTACAGGAATGTGGCAAAATGTACTTTTATGCACACGTTTGGACTAATGGATTATGATGGTCAAGTCTCCAGCTTTATGGGATTGAATATAAAAGTAGGGAGGTCTTGCTGCAGCTGTATAGGGCATTGGTGAGGCCGCAGCTGGAGTACTGTGTGCAGTTTTGGGCGCCGCACCTGCGCAAGGATATTTTGGCCCTGGAGGGAGTGCAGAGGAGGTTTACTAGGCTGATACCGGAGTTGAGGGGATTGAGCTATGAGGAGAGGCTGAATAAACTAGGCTTGTACTCGTTAGAGTTTAGAAGAATGAGGGGAGATCTCATTGAGACGTATAAGATGATGAATGGGATGGATAGGATAGAGGTGGAGAGACTCTTCCCGCTCAAAAAAGACAGTAGGACTAGGGGGCACAGCCTCAAGATAAAGGGGAGGCGGTTTAGAACGGAGTTGAGGAGGAACTTCTTCACTCAAAGGGTGGTGAATCTCTGGAATTCTCTGCCCGTTGAAGTGGTGGAGGCTGCCTCGCTAAATATTTTTAAGAAGCGGGTTGATGGGTTCTTGATAAGAGAGGGGATTAAGGGTTATGGGGAGAGGGCGGGAAAGTGGAACTGAGCCACAACAGATCAGCCATGATCTTATTGAATGGCGGGGCAGGCTCGAAGGGCTAGATGGCCTACTCCTGCTCCTATTTCTTATGTTCTTATGTTCTTATATGGATAATCAGGAATCTCTGTTGCTCTGACTGGTACATGTTGGAATGATCTACAAGATATTAATCAACTGGTTTGGCTGCATTATGTACTACCCTTCCTTGGCCATGAAGTCTTGAGGTGGGACTCGAAACTCAAGCTACTTTTTAAAAATTCCTTCCTGGGTGTTGCTGGCTGGCCAGCGTTTATTGCCCAAGCCTAGTTGCCGTTGGAGGGTATTTGAGAGTCAACCACATTGCTGTGGATCTGGAGTCACATGTAGGCCAGAACAGGTAAGGATGGCAGAAGTCCTTCCCTCAGGGGCATTAGTGAACCAGGTGGGTTTTTCTGACATTTGGCAATGGTTTCATGGTCATCAGTAGATTCCTAATTCCAGATATTTTTTATTGAATTCAAATTCCACCATTTGCCGTGGTGGAATTCAAACCAGGTTCCCAGAACTTTCTGGATTAATAATCTAGTGACGATACTGCTAGGTCATTGCCGCAGATGCAAGCACGCTATCCACTGTGCCACAGATCTCTGGATAGGGAGATCATTGACTGTTTCTTCCACCTCTCCTCAACAGAGTGAAGCCAATTGCATCAACTATCCAGCTGCTCCAGCTGAGGTCAGCTCACCACAAGATCTGTCTGGCTCATTTTGATCTGGCTTCACAGATTTACCAATGGCATACCAGGACCAGTAAGTAAATTTATTAAATAAAATGAATTACTTTAAACATTCGTTTCAAACAAAGAACTGAGAATTAATCCCACACCAACTAAAACTTCTAGCCGGTTGCCATTATCAAAACGATTGCTGTCTTTACCAGTGTCTGTCACAATATGAAAACAAACTGGACTCCTCTAGATTATTGCCGAGATTGTCCAAATGGGCAGTGAGAGAGCAGAACGATGATAGCAGTAACATTGATTGTCGTACAGTTTCATTTAATAAAATCGTTGAAGGCGTCTGTGACCTGTGTACCCAACTCGCAATCATGAGAATTCCCAGAGGATGGTTTATAACCAAGAGAAAGGCCTGTTCCTTTCTGACAAATGCGAAAGGACTTGGAGGAGTGTGGATTGTTAATCACATTTTGATGAAATGTCATTAACACTTGTGAAGAAGGTGCATTTAAATTTATAGATTCCCATCATAGCATTCATCACCTCGGAAGCATGGGTGATGAGCTGGGGCAGTGGCATCTACATTCACATCTCTCAAGAAGAAGAAAGCAAAATCTCGACTTTAATCTTCCAGTCAGCTGACCCTATATATCATTATATTTAAATAACTGCTAGATTTTCTTTTTGGCTAGTTTGTTCTAAATGCATGAAAATATCAACGTATATAATTAAAAAAGACGTATTCTGATCTCTTTTCACATTTTCAGCTGAGTACCAATAAATGGGTGGTTCATTTTCCACCTAAAAGCAAATCTCCCGTCACTCTCCTGACTTGAGGTTTAATGGGTCTACCATTTGATCCAAGTGCCCATTACTTTTATAAGAGCCTACAGAGTGTGAGCAGGTTATAATACCAAAGGGAAATCCATTCTATCTGGCTCCTTAACATCCACACATGTTCAGAGGTTGCTGGACTTTTATTTGGGGGCAAGAACCCCCAGTTAAACCTAGGGATCCTGAAGTTAATCAAAGGGTGAGGTTTATGCCGGAATTCTACTGCCCCACCCAGCCTGCACAGACAGGCCGGAATTGAACCCAGGTGCCTAGCACTGTGAGGCAGCAGTGCTAATCATTGCACCACCATGCTGCCACCCATCAGTTGATCAGTTTGGCCATGAAGTTTTAGGGGAAAGGATTGGTGAAGCCAGCTTTGAAAGAGGGTGGAGATGCTGGCGTTGGACTAGGGTAAACACAGTAAGACGTCTCACAACACCAGGTTAAAGTCCAACCAGTTTATTTGATAGTAAACCCACAAGCTTTCGGGGTTTGCCCCTTCGTCAGGTGCAGAGCAGGCGAGGGGCAGACAATTGAAATGTCCATTGTCCTTGGGTGGGGTTTTCCAACCTCGCTTGAGTGAGGCTGTAAAATTCCAAAGCTAAAGTTTAATTATTAGTCCCAAGTAGGCTTACATTAATACTTCAATGAAATTACAGTGATAATCCCCTAGTCACCACACTCTGGTGCCTGTTCAGATACACTGAGAGAGAATTTAGCATGGCCAATGCATCTAACCAGCACGTCTTTTGGAAACCAAAGTGCCCAGAAGAAACCCACGTGGACATAAGGAGAATGTTCAGACTCTGTACAGACAGTGACCCAAGCCAAGAATTGAACTTGGGTCCCTAGCACTGTAAGGCAGCAGTGCTAACCACTGTGCTACCATGCCACTCCAGGTCCCTGGTGCTGTGAGGCAGCAGTGCTAACCACAGTGCTACCATGCCACTCCAGGTCCCTGGCGTTGTGAGGCAGCAGTGATAACCACTGTATGTTGGGTACAGACAGTACAATGTCCGTGCAGAAATCAGGGAAGCTTGAACAACAGCTAAGGCTGTCATGTAAAAACTAAAACCGAACCTCATAAAAAATGGGAGTAGTTTCTGTACTACTCCCATTGATATTGCTGTGAGTGCGAGACAGGAAAACAGACACTTGCCATGCATGTTATTGATTAAAACCACACACAGACCAACTTCAGTTGCTTGGTTACACAATATTATGAACACCCTCTTTCAAAGCTGGCTTCACCAATCCTTTCCCCTAAAACTTCATGGCCAAACTGATCAACTGATGGGTGGCAGCATGGTGGTGCAATGATCAGCACTGCTGCCTCACAGTGCTAGGCACCTGGGTTCAATTCCAGCCTGTCTGTGCAGAACCTGCAAGTCCTCCCTGTGTCTGTGTGGGTTTCCACTGGGTGCTCCAGCTTCCTCCCACACTCCAAAGATGTGCAGATCTGGCCATACTAAATTGCCCCCTAGTGTCCAAAAATGTGTACGTTGGTTGGAGTGGCCATGCTAAATTGCACATTAAAGATGTGCAGGTTAGATGAATTGGCCTTGGTAAATTGCCCATTTTTGTCCAAAGATGTGCACATTAGATGGATTGGCCATGCCAAATTGCCTCTTAGATTCCAAAGATATGTAGGTTAGGTGGATTGGTCATGCTAAATTGCCCCTTAGTGTCCAAAGATGTGCAGGTTAGGTAGATTGGCAGTGCCAACTTGCCCCTTGGTGTCCAAAGATGTGCAGGTTAGATGGATTGCCATGCTAAATTGCTCCTTAGTGTCCAGAAATGTTCAGATTAGGTGGATTGGCCATGCTAAATTGGTCCTTAGTGTCCAAAAATACTAGAGTTAGGGTTTGGGTTAGGTGATTTGACCATGGAAAATATACAAGGTTACGGGGATGGGGATGATGGAGGCATGATGGGCCGAATGGCCTCTGTCTGCACTGTAGGGATTCTATAACCACTTTCTATAACCACTTGGGCCCTCTTGAATATTTGTTTTCAGTGAGTGACTGTCACCAAACAGGCTGAAGCCCCCTGATCTAGGTGTTGAGGGAGGGTGTTGGAACGAGCCTGCAAGCAGGCTGTACGTTGCAATCAGGGATCTGTACGGTCATAGGAGAAGCATGATTTACAGATTCCATTCATACTAGCTGCCCATTCACAGCCCAACTTGAAAACACCCCAATAATAAAGCCAAAAATAGGTGGGTGAAAATCTAGCACCCACCCCGCACACCACCAGCACCCCCCAATCCCCCAGTTATCCTCATGCTTCTCAAAAATACCTTAATTGACATTCACAATTTTAACCCAGGCTGTCCACAAAAAAAGGGTAAAAGGACACTCTTGGTCTAATTTCCCTGGTGATAGGGGGACAGAGATTTAAATAGAAAGTTGCCAAAATAAATGCCCCTTATGGGGTGAGGCAGGGGGCCAGCACAGTGGCACAGTGGTTAGCACTGCTGCCTTCAGTGCCAGGGATCTGGGTCCGATTCCCAGCTCGGGTCATTGTCTGTGTGGAGTCTGTATGTTCTCCTTGTGTCTGCGTGGGTTTCCTCCGGGTGCTCCGGTTTCCCCTTACAGTCCAAAGATGTGCGAGTTAAGTTGATTGGCCATGATAAATTGACCCTTAATGTCAGGGGGACTAGCTAGGGTAAATATGTGGGGTTACGGGAATAGGGCTTGGGTGGGATTGTGGTCAGTGAGACTCGATGGGCCAAATAGCCTCCTTCTGCACTGGAGGGATTCTATGAAAATCTGGGAGGGTCCTGGTCAGTTATTGCAATAGGTCTCGTTTTGTCAATGAAAGTTTTAAGGACAGTGATTTGCATTTATAAGTAACCCTAATATAGAAGCGAAACCATCCCAATGTTCCTCAGAGAGAAGCATCAGAAAAAAGAAATGCTGAAGTTTAGAAGTTTTTTCAAAGTAAGGTTTATTTATTAGTCAAAAGTAAGGCTTACATTAACATTGCAATGAAGTTACTGTGAAATTCCACTAGTCGCTATACTTCAACATCGGTTCAGGTCAATGCGTCTAACCAGCATGTCTTTTAGACGGTTGGAGGAAACCGGAGCAAACCCATGCAGACACAGGGAGAATGTGCAAATTCCACACAGACAGTGATACAAGCCAAGAATCGAACCCTGGTCTCTGATACTGTGAGGCAGCAGCACTAATCACTGTGCCACTGTGCCATGCTGAACTGAAGGAGGGGAAATTGGGTGCAGTGCCTTGAAGTGGCAGCCTTGTTTCTGTGTTCAAAGTCTGGATTTTGGTTGGAATCCATGATCTTTAACTCAGGGGGTAGAATTGCCACCAGCTAATCCAAGTTGACACTCTGTGTTCACGCAATTGTGCGTTAAGATCTGAGGCTATGCACACTGTGTAAAGTTCTGGTCACCCTAGTATAGAAACGATATTACTAAATGAGAAAGCATGCAGAAGAGATTTACTAGGATGCTACCGGAACTTGATGGTTTGAGTTATAAGGAGATGCTGGATAGACTGGGATTTTTTTCTCTGGAGCATAGCAGGCTGAGAGGTGACGTTATAGAGGTCTATAAAATAAGGAGAGGCCTAAATAAGGTCGATAGTCAACATCTTTTCCCAAAGGTAGGGGAGTCTAAAACTAGAGGGCATAGGTTTAAAGTGAGAGGGGAGAGATACAAAAAGGGTCCAGAGGGACAATTTTCTCACTCTGGTGAGTGTCTGGAACAAGCTGCCAGAGGTAGTAGTAGAGGCAGGTACAATTTTGTCTTCTAAAAAACATTTAGACAGTTACATGGGCAAGATGGGTATAGAGGAGCACCATGAGGAAATTCACGCAGACACAGAGAAAACATGCAGACTGCACACAGACAGTAACCCAAGCCAGGAATCGATCTCTGGAGCTGTGAGGCAGCAGTGCTAGCCACTGGTATTCCTCAAGCAAGATCATTAAAATAACTATCTGGTTGTTACCTTAATGGTAGTTCCTCTGTGCAAATTGACTGTTGTGTTTCCTGCTTGAAAATAGGGATCACACTTAAGAATTTCCTTCCTTCTGCATTTATCATAGAAAGAGAAATGGAAACAGATTTTTGGGCCTGACCAACACTTGCTGTCTTCCCCACACCAATTGCTTTTCTGATTGTCATGCCCCTACCCAGCCTGCCTTATTTCTCTTCTTACAAAGAATTCCGAAGTTGGCATGTCAATGAAGAGCTATAAATTATCCCACTGATGTACTTTTGGGTCGGTGGCTGAGGACCAGGTTCGAAGTCAAGTGCTGCCAATTTTGGGGTCAGAGTCCAAGAAGTGAAATGGGGCTGGAAATGTGGTCAGGAAATAGTAAGTGGGGTGGAAAGTAAGGTAAGAGTAGGGCTGGATTCTGAATGGCCAACTAAGATGGAAAGCCTGAAACCATAGCAGGAGACCATAAGGCAGATTGAGACTGATGTCATGGCTAAATGGTAGGTTAATTTTGCAGTTGTTGCTCAGAGGTGGCCTATGATTGAGACTGAAGTTGTTACTGGAAGGTGGCCAAGGAGGGATCTGGAAACAGTGAGGAAAGTGAAAAAACCATAGAATCCCTACAGTGCAGAAGGAGGCCATTCGGCCCATCGGGTCTGCACCAATAACAATCCCACTCTGGCCCTATTCCTGCAACCCTACATATTTACCCCGCTAATCCCTCCAACCTATGCATCCCAGGACATTAAGGGACAATTTAGCATGGCCAATATAGCTAACCTGCACATCTTTGAACTGTGGAAGGAAATCAGTGCACCCAGAGGAAACCTATGCAGACACGAGGACAATGTGCAAACTCCACACAGACAGTGACCCAAGCCAGGAATTGAACCCAAGTCCCTGGAGCTGTAAGGTAAGCAGTGCTAATCAGCGTGCTACCATGTCATCCTGGCTGCCTGGAGTTTGCACTTTCTCATGTGCCTCCATGAGTTTCCTCCGGGTGCTCTGGTTTCCTCCCACAGTCCAAAGATGTGCAGGTTAGGTACATTGGCCATGCTAAATTGCCCCTCAGTATCCCGGGATGCATAGGTTAGAGGGATTAGCGAGGTAAATAGGTGAAGGCTGATGTCAGGAGGTGAGGACTGAGAGCAGAAAACAACCAGTCAGGACTGAGGCGTGCGGTATTCATTGTACAGCAGGGAAAGGATCTCATCATCCTCTGCTTGGCTTCCAACCTCAACAGACAGTGGAGGCAGAGACTTTTGATACTTTACAGTAGCAGTAGATAGATTACTGATACGCAAGAGGGTGAAAGGTTATTGGCGATAGGCGGGAATGTGGAGTTGAGGTTTCAATCGAATCCACGATCGCACAGAATGATGAGCAGGCTTGAGAGGTCGAATGGCCTGCACCAGCTCCTTGCTCGTACACTCATGTGTTAGTCACCTATTTGGTTCCTGCCTGGGGATACATTAATAGTCATGTAGCTCAGAGAATCATAGAATCCCTACAGGTCAGAAGGAGGCCATTTGGCCCATTGAGTCTGCACCAGCTCTTCGACAGACCATATTACACAGGCCCAACTCCATACATTTGCCCTGCTAATCTCCCTACATTACACATCTTTGGGGCAATTTGAAGCATGGCCAATCAACCTAACCTGCACATCTTTGGACTGTGGGTAGAAACCGGAGCACCCAGAGGAAACCCACACAAATATGGGAAGAATGTGCAAACTCTACACAGTCACCCAAGGCAGGAATCGAACCCCTGTCCCTGATTCTGTGAGGCAGCAGTGTTAACAACTGTGCCACTGTTAATGAGGACCAACTGTTTTTTTATTTATAATAAGGATGCCCTATTCTTCTGCTTTCATACTTGGAGTACCTGATGTTAAATATTTGCATTTATAGATTACCTGTTTGTTGACAATGTCTCCCTTTGTGTTTGAAGTGCAGTGATAGTTATGGACACAGCTATTACAGTGATTTGGTTTGATTTATTATTGTCACATCTATTATCATACAGTGAAAAGTATTGTTTCTTGCGCGCTTTACAGACAAAATATACCGATCATAGAGAAAGGAAAGGAGAGAGTGCAGAATGTAGTGTTATAGTCATAGCTAGGGTGTAGAAAAAGATCAATGTAATACAAAGTAAGTCCATTCAAAAGTCTGACAGCAGCGGGGAAGAAGCTGTTCTTGATTTGGTTGGTATGTAACCTCGGACTTTTGTATCTTTTTCCAGAAGGAAGAAGGTGGAGGAGAGAATGTCCGGTGTGCGTGAGGTCCTTAATAGTGCTGGCTGCTTTGCTGAGGCAGCGAGATGTATAGACAGAGTCAATGGATGGAAGGCTGGTTTGTGTAATGGATTTGGCTACATTAATCTCCTTTTATAGTTTTGTAGTGGTGTTTCACTGCAGGATTGCGCAGACAGATCAATGATTAGTAAATCAGAAGGCAGGAGAGAATGCTTTACACAAGAGTTTGTGGATTGCACAACTCGAGTTAATGATTGAAGCAGAGATCATGACAAGATTTGGGAATAGAAGACATAGGTGACTGAAAGGGAGAGGAATAAATAGGAATAGGAAAAGGGAAGCCACATTGAGTTATGAATATATTCATTGGAGTTTAAAAGAGTCAGAGGGGATCTCACAGAAACTCATAAAATTCTAACAGGGTTAGATTGGGTAGATTCAGAAAGAATTTTCCTGAATTTTCCCCGATCCTGATGGTCAGGGAGTCCAGAACTAGGGGTCATAGTTTGAGAATAATGGGTAAAGCATTTAGAACTGAGGTGAGGAGAAACTTCTTTATCCAGAGGGTGGTTAATTTACTACCACAGAATATAGTTGTGGCCAAAACAGTGTGTGATTTCAAGGAAGAATTAGATTTCGCTCTTGGGCCTAAAGGGATCAAAGGTATATGGGGGAAGGGAGGATCAGGATATTGAATTGATGATCAGCCATGATCATAATGAATATAAGAACATAAGAACATAGCAGAGGAGGCTTGAAGGACCGAATGGTCTACTCCTGCTTCTGGTTTCTATGTTTCTAAGTGTGGAGGATAAACATCAACTTGGACATGTTGCAGTGAATAGCCTGTTCCTGGTTTTATTTTAATTTCCAGGGAATTTTGTATCATGTTTGAAGGAAGAATGTTGACCAGAACCCAAATGCATCCTTTTGATTAATATTAGTGACATGGAACTGTGAAGTTTGAACATTGCCCCAGCACATTTTCCCTCCCGTAGATAACTAAAGGGAAGTGGTTAGCTCAGCTGGATAAGTGATTCAGTATAATGCCAACTGTGTGCTTTCAATGCCAGTTCCAGCAGTGGTAGAATTGGGCCTGTTTTCTCAATCTGTCCAGACTGTGGAAAGCCATGGCAAACCACATCTGACAAAAATTGCCAGCAAGGTCAATTCAGGATGAAGAATCCGAGCCAAGGACTTGCCTTGGGGCAGAACACACTTGATGATGATGGATAGTGAAACGCAGCTTCTAGAAGAAGTCCGGGTCTGTCATGAACTGCAAACAGTTTCCTTATGTAAGATTTATTGCTTTTGCCGCATCGGTGGGCAGCACGATGGTACAGTGGTTAGCACTGCTGCCTCACAGCTCCAGGGACCAGGGTTCAATGCTGGCCTTTGGTGACTGTCTCTGTGAAGTTTGCACGGTCGCCCTGTGTCTAAGTGGGTTTCCTCTGGGTAGTCTCCCAGAGTCTACAGGTGAGGCAGGTTAGGTGGATTGGCCGTACTAAATTGCCCCTTAGTGATCCAAAATGTCTAGGTTAGATGGATCAATCAAGGGAAATGTATGGGGTTATAGGGATTTGATAGGTGAGAGAGTCAGGGTAGGATACTCTGTCAGAGAGTCGGTGCAGACTCAATGAGCTAAATGGCCTCCTCTGCACTATAGGGATTCTATTGTGTATAGTTTAGTGAGCCCAGCTTTAGTAATATTTCATCAAGATATATTAATCATATGGAATACTTGAGATGTCCACTATATTGTTTGGTTGTTCTGGTTTGATTTTGTGAGTCTGAAAACTGATCTACGTCATCAATGTTGATTGGTAAAGCCTGGGTGTGGACTCAGAACTAAAGTAAACAGAGAAGTTAGGAGGAGCTGAGATGTGAATGGGGCATCTTGCAATGGCAAAGATATTTTGAAGCATTGTAATTAAACCTGTTGCATACTTAGAAAGCAATGTCATCTCTGCACTGCTCTGACAAATCAAATGTGTAAAAAATACACAGTTTAAGTATTAACATCACAATTGGGCTTACATTAACACTGCAATGAAAATCTCCTAGTCACCACAGTCTGGGTACACTGAGGGAAAATTTAGCACGGCCAATGCACCGGACCAGCATGTCCTTTGGGAGGAAACCCACGTAGACTCCACACAGACAGTAACCCAAACCAGGAATTGAACCCAGGTCCCTGGTGCTGTGCAGCAGCAGTGTTAACCACTGTGTCACTGTGCCACTTAACACCCACCACACGCTCCCCTTCTCTCCCTTCCTAAAGAAAGACCAATGTGGATTGGCTAAAACTGTTTTTAGTCTTTCTGGTGAGACAGAAGTCTGAATTCATAAATTCCTCCAGTTTTGTTTTCAGAAATACAAGTCCTAAATCATTCTGTGCTTTTTCAGTGATGTCTAATAAAGTTTCTTCTGGAAGTTAAGCAGGAGCTGCCTTTGCTGAGCTCCTGCATATACGAGTTTGCTGAACTATCCTTAAAGTTGGCCACGTTTTTTAAGTCTATGGATATGCGTGGAATGTTCTGTTGTGAAGGTAATGTTTATTGACAGGGATTCTCTGATCAGCTGCTTGTTAACCTTTCTGTAAATATTGTTGTCGCTGACAATTTGCTTGTTTTCTCCAAATGTCTATTTTCTTGATTTTTGACCTTTTCAATTTCAGTATTTTCCCTCCGCCCCCACAAGTTTATGTAATTTATTTGAGGTACAGTTGTTGACCCAGCTGGAGGTTATCTTTAGTTGAGCCAGCGCTGTAATGTTACAATTGAAGTTTACAAATCACCGGTGAATATTATCCACTTATGAATTTTCCAGAATTCCTTCATTTAAGGCGTCGCGTTGTGTGCTAATAAATCCATATTTTATTCTGTCCTAAACCATTACACTACTTGTCCGATCTCAGAATCGCAGCCAACGTCCTGTGTGCACGCCCTTACACGCAGTGTGCATTTGTGTGTCGCCCGTAACGTCCCTCGGCAGCGCTATCAGATAAAAATGTGACACAGGCCACAGCAAGTACAGATTCGACAGGCATTTTGCGGCATGTGAGTCGAAAAGGGACAATTTACTTTTTTTTGTTTAGGAATTATCTCGCAAAATGAAGGGGGAGAAGGGAAACATTTGAACCCATGTGGCCCACATGAAATAAACAGTACTTATTCATGGGGGCTCCAACCTAGTCAGTCACACCCACAAATTCTCCCTCAGTAGTACCCGAAGGGCGCACTGGAGTGTGGCGACTAGGGGATTTTCACAATAACTTCATTGCAGCGTTAATGTAAATCTACTTGTGACAATAATGAATAAACTTTAAAAAAAATTGAAATGGGTAAGCTCAGGCAGCGTCAATTGTTTTTCCAGTGGTGATTTCCTTTTTATTCCTGCTCCCTTTCCCATTTGATCTGATTTATTATTGTCCTATGTATTCATAGAACCTCTACAGTACAGAAGAAGGCCATTTAGTCTATTGAATCTGTACTGACAACAATCCCACCCAGGCCCTATTCCAGTATCCCCACATATTTGCCCTGCTAATTCCCCCTGACGTTAAGGGTCAATTTAGCATGGCCAATCAATCTAACCTGCACATCTTTGGACTGTGGGAGGAAACCAGAGCACCTGAAGGAAACCCAGCCAGAAAGGAAAAGGATATACAAACTCCACACTGAAAGTCACCCAAGGCTGGAATTGAACCTAGGTCCCTTGCACTGTGAGGCAGCAATACTAACCAATGTCCTACCACGCTACCCCACCCCATTATACATTAGTATATATTAGTATACTGTGAAAAGTATTGTTTCTTGCGTGCTATACAGCAAAAGCATACCATGCATAGAGAAGGAAAGGAAAGAGTGCAGCATTTAGTGTTGCAGTCATAGCCAGGGTGTAGAGAAAGATCAACTTACTGTGAGGTAGGTCCATTCAAAAGTCTGATGGCAGCAGGGAAGAAGCTATTTTTGAGTTTTTCAGTTGGGACATGTCCTCAGACTTTTGTGTCTTTTTCCCAGCAGAAGAAGGTGGAAGAGAGTATGTTCAGGGTGCGTGGGGTCCTTGATTATACCGGCTGCTTTTCCTGAGGCAGTGGGGAGTGTAGACAGAGTCAGTGGATGCCAGGCTTATTTGTTTGATGGACTGGACTTCGTTCACGACCCTTTGAAGGTTTTTGTAGCCTTGGACTGACATGTTTCTATGTTCAATGCGCTGTAGAAAAGCAAACACCTGGCACACACACACACACACACACACACACCAGTGTCCAGAAAAGATGAGCGGACATCCCAAGCCTCCCTGAGTGTAATTGGCCAAGATGTCAAAAACAAAGAATGTCATAGACAACAAATAAAAACAGAACAAAGAACAAAGAAAAGTATAGCACAGGAACAGGCCCTTCGGCCCTTCAAGGCCTGGCTGATCATGATGCCCTAACTAAACTAAAAAACCCTTCTGCCCTTACTCGCACTGTAACCCTCTATCCCTCCCCATTCATGTACCCCTCCAGGTGCCTCTTAAATGTTAATAATGTGCCAGCTTTCACCACCTCTTCTAGCAGTGTGTTCCAGGCACCCACCTCTCTCTGTGTGAAAAACCTCCTCTGCATATCTCCCGTAAGTGTTCCCCTCCCACCTTGAACCTGTGCCCCCTTACAATTCCATCCTGGGAAAAAAAACCTCTGACTATCCACCTGTCTATGCCTCCCATAATTTTGTAGATCTCTATCAGGTTTTTGCTGAAAAATCTTAGCGGGTCTGAAAGCATCCATGGAAAGGGAATGGAGCTAAAGTTTGGAGTCTGGAAGCTCTTTATCAGAGTTAAAGAGAACTGGAAATGGGATGAGATTTATGGTGTTGTTGGGAGGGAGGTTGGATGGAGGTGTGCGGTGTGGAAAGAGAGCCAGTGATAGATGGAGACTGGGGAGAGATTGACAGAGACGTCATGGACAAAAAAACAAAGTGATGGTGATGATGGCTAAGAAGGGTGCTGACAGCGGCCCATTAAACATGGGTTAATGGCAGAAGAAGGATAAGCAGAGTGACAAAGGACAACCTGCAACAGGTAACCAATGACCCTAGTGGGGTGGAGGGTGGTAAAAGGAGAAGATGGGAAGTGGGATGAAAAGGGAATGGCACACATTCAGCTCACTCTGTCATTGCAACTTCCCGCCTCACTTGTCCTTCCAATTGACCCTCAATGTGGAGCATGCAGTAAATGTGCACTGATTCTGTGGGCTCCTGAATGCAAAGGTGCCTAAATCAGTCCATCTACTTGTTAGGTTCAAATAAACCAGTGCATGTTGTTTTAAAGTTAAAGTTTATTTACTAGAGTCACAAGTAGGTTTACACTGCAATGAAGTTACTGGGACCATCCCCTGGCTGCCATGCTCCAGTGGCTGTTTGGGTACACTGTGGGAGAATTCAGCATGGCCAATTCACTTAACCTGCATATCTTTGGCCTGTGGGGGGAAACCAGAGCTCTCGGAGAATGTGCAGACTCCACACAGACAGTGACCCAAGCTAGGAATCGAACCCGGATCCCTGGTACTGTGAGGCAGCATTGCTACCCACTCTGCCACTGTGTCGCCCCTCTGATTTGCATTGGAAATCAAACCAGGAGGTGGAAGGAAGAAGGATTCACCGCACATGTTGTTAACAAGCTGTTAAGTGACGTGAACGAATTTGCCAATACTTAATGCCTAGCCAAGGGGGCCAGTGGCAGAATTCAGACACGGTAATGGGATAGTAAAGTTAAAGTTTATTTATTAGTGGGCCGAATGGTCTCCTTCTCCACTGTAAGGATTCAATGAATACACGTGGCAATAATAAATCAAATCAAATGCCACAAGGGAGCAGGAATAAAAAGGAAAGCATCATTGCAAAAACAATTGATGCTATCTGAGCCTTACCCATTTCAATCTCTTTTTAAAGTTTATTCATTATTGTCACAAATAGGCTTATATTAACACTACAATGAAGTTACTGTGAAATTCCCTTAGTCGCCAAACTATTGCATCTGTTCAGGTCAACGCACACAACCAGCACGTCTTTCAGACTGTGGGAGGAAACCAGAACATCCAGAGGAAAGTCACAGCAGAAAAGGGGAGAATGTGCAAACTCCACCCAGATAGTGACCCAAGCCAGGAATCGAACCCGGGTCCCTGGCGCTGTGAGGCAGCAGTGCTAACCACTCCGCCGCTCGATGGATAGAATCTCTGGATGGACAGAATGACCTCTTTCTGCACTGTCGGGATTGTATAAGATGCTGTCAGACCTGTCACACACCTGGTTACCAGTGGGATAGAGAAGAGCTTTTGGCGGGGAGGTGGGGGGAAGGTCATTGCTTTCCACACTTTGGGTACATGACACTGGGAAGACAAAACTGTCTTGGAAGAGGCGAGTAAATCACTTGTGCCTGAAATTCTCTGTAAATGGGAGAGAAATAAATCTGGCCGGAAATCATTGTTGTGGCTGTTTCTTTTTTGGAGATGAATAAGCGCCGAAGCTTCCTCGTGGCCCGGTTAGCTATTGAGGTTGAATAGCAGCTTGCAAAGGGAGGGAGAACTTGGATCCTGGCCAAGAGCAATTTTGCTTTTTTTTCCCCCCTTCTTTATATTTTTGTGTTGAGTTTTTTTTATTGATTCTGCTGTTCCCTCGCTGAGATAGATTAGCGATTGGGAATGTGGGAAAGGAGGAACTTGCCCTGCCTTCCCGTTAAACCCCGTCAAAAGCCGCATTCAGAATGCCTTACAGGCTCCACAAACTGGACATCCCTACCTTCAGTGCGGAGGTGGGGAATGAATGAAGGACAAGGTGAAAGATTATTTTATTTTGTAAATGCTGACCGCAGCCAGCACTTCAGACGATTTTTCGACCGAGCTGGTTTTGGATGCATTTGATATTTCTTTTCCCCCCAAGACGCAGTGTTATCAGGGCGGTCAGTGGTGACAATAGATGGTATCACAGAATTATCCAATATAAATAAATCATTATGAAGCAGTACCTTAACGTTTTGTGTAACAAGGTTGGACAAAAGCCTCTTTCAGCACACGCATGAATACATTGCATTTTTTTTCTCTCTCTCCTCTCTTTTCCCCCGGAAGTCATTTATTTTGTCTGCAGACAGCTGCAGGGTTTGTGTGTCTCTGACATTTGCAGGGTACTTGGCATGACTGATGAGGCAACGAGTCTCGCTTGTTCTAACCAGGGCTTTGCTTTGTTTGGGCTCCAAGTTGTTTAAATATGCTGGAACAAGGAGCTCGTTTGAATCGCTTTGGAGTGATACTGAAGTCGCCCCATCAAATTACCACGGCTGGACCAAAGTAACTCGATGGCTCGGCATAAACTTGGGTTGAGCGCCACTGTCACACATTATAACAGAACCCGCAATGGCAAATAAGGCCATCCTTTAAATATATATTTGTGGCGACTAGGGGAATTTCACAGTAACTTCATTACTATGTTAATGTAAGCCCGACAAATAACTATAAATACATTTTCTTGCCAAAACCATTCTTCTGGAAGGAGTTTTTTTGGTAAGTTTCTGAAAAGTACACAACATTGTGAAATAAAATAGCCTACAAAACCTATCACAGCCTCAGTAAAAAGATTTGTGATTTGGACGCCCTAAAATTAGTCGTCACAGGATTGTTAGAAAACATGGAGCTGTAATATTTATTTTTTAAAAAAAATTGAATATTTTTTCAATTAATACTGGCATGCGTGCACATAAGTGAGATTGGGGATAAATGGAACGTAATTTATGCAGCTCATCAACATTGTAATAAAATTCACACATTAACCTGACAGATTCTGAGATTTCTCAGTTGTAAAATGTGACTGTAGGACTTTTGAAGGATGAGTCGGGGTTTTTTTTTGTAGATCTGCTGCACGCAACAACAAAAAAATGACTAGGCCATGGGTTTTGTTTTGAGTTTGAATCACATTCTCCAGTTATGTTGTGAGAAAGCACCAATGTGTGTCTGATGGAGACACTGTGTACATAGCGTGTCCGCTACCACACAAAATGACTGCATTGGTATGTACGGGTTTTTTATTAAATGGGGATTGTGACAACTACATTGACAATATAGGGTTTTTTTTCCAGCATAAAACATCAGACTCTGTCCGAAAGTGTTTCCCTAAGACTAAAACCATCTTTGAAGTGAAATTGACAGCAATTGATTAATCTGTGATATTTCAGCATTCACTCTGTTCCTCCTTTTTTGTTTATAAAACATTTCCACCGTGTTATAAATATTGTTAAGTGCAGGGACGATATATTTTATTGCGGTGGCTTCAGTTAGTTCGCGGGCAACTTTGTCGTTACATGTAGAAATAAATAATAGCGCCTTTACGGCGCACTGAACACTTGAGATTCAGCTAAACTGAGGAAAACAAATTGTACTGTATATAAATAACATCCCAGTTCCAAGATGACTATTAAATACACCGAAGCATGGTCTGATGTTGTTTAAATTCAAATTTCTGATAGCCTGAAATTGAGAGAGATGGTATTTTAAATATATCGTGCTCCAACATCTGCAGATTATGATTTGCATGTGGAAATTGGCTGGTTGAATTGAATGAGGATGAATTCTGTCAATCTCCCTTTCTTCATCCAGTTCCTTTAATGAGATGCTAGAGGTCAACCCTTTGTCCTTAAATTAGTTACTATATTTTTTCCCCGTTACTTTTCCGCGTGTTATGATATATGAGATGTTATGGAAAGGTTGCCATTAATTCGGCCTTTGTCGAACACGGATACCTAACACTGGTCTTACTAAACTGTTTGAAGTATATTAGCATTTAGAAACTCTCAGTCTGGTCCTATTCTGATTATCAGGAACATATAATATATATATAGATATACATATATAGTCTGTGTGAAGAGAACGCTCTTCTGCAAGGAAGCATTATCTAATGTATTCCGGTTTCTGCTGCTCATTTTTCAGATGAAGATGAGCTTAATTGAGGTTGAGCTTTTAAGTTTGTAGAGCTCTTCAAGATCTCAGACAAAAACAACTTGAGTCTTCTCATTTGTCTTGAGTATGTTTTTAGATGTAAAAAAAATATTTACATTACTCTCCAAATCAAAAAGGTGCACTGCAACTATTTTAAATGAAACATTACGAACTGCTGCTACAGAGATACAGATATAGTTTGATTCAAAGCAAGGATCATGTTCATTATTGCCCAAATTGCTTTATTCAAGTGCTTTCATTTAAACATCTTGTGATTTTTTTTGAAGCAATAATCACATTAACATTTTTTCAAGCAGATATTGTGGAAAGTAATTAACAGGATTCTGTGGAAGTAGAACATTTAAGTTGGGGAATGGAGAATGGCGCTTTATTAATCTATACCAATGTTGCTGTTGTTTTGAAGCAAAGTGAACTTCTATGTGCAGCCTTTTGTTGCAAGATAATGCATTTTGATTGTTTTAAGTGTTTCTGGTAAACGTATACGGTTTTATTTTTAAACTATTATCAAATTATTGCGTAAGTAGTATATTGTGGATGTCTTTAGTTAGCTGTTCTAACACAATGTTCATGGAAAGCGTATTCAATGAAACAAGGTATTTTCAAATAGAGAAATAAAACCTGAATAACATTTCCTTAAGAGAAAGGCATGTCGTAATGTGATGGTCAATTCATTTTCCTCTGTCGGTCTGTTGTCAGATATATCTTCATTAGTTTTTTTTGTTATTTATTGATGCCAAATGCTGACGAGAGGACAACATTATCGGGCCAGCCTTGATAACTTGCCTTATCTCATTAGTTTCCACATCAAAGTTAATCAGGAATTTGTGAGTAATTGCTGAATAGACAATGGTATGGATCATAGGGGTCCTGTTTTGTGTGCAGGTCGTGCTGAAACATTAGTAGACTGGTTCGAGCAGATATGCCGAGGAAAGAAAATAATGTTTAAGGTGTAATAGTCTCCTCAAAATTAATGAGCTTACCCAATAAATAAAATGAATCGCCAATCAGTACGATTTGGACAAATATAATTTAGAATAATTGCTTGATTGCATTTCTCTTAGCAGGATGATTTGACCACACACAAGGGTTTGGAATTAAGATGTCAAGAAAAGAATTAATTTGGCAAGAGGGTTATACAATGTCGCCTTTGCACTTTCTTTCAGAATGAAAAGGCCAGGCATCTGAGATGTTGTTTTCTAATTATTAAGAAGAGACAGTGAAGATTTTCTAAGGCATTCTGCCACTCTACCTCTGTGAAGTGAGTGATCCCCCCTCCTTTCCCCCCTAAATGTACCTGCCAGCAAGATATTACAGCTCTGGCAATGTTCTGAAGTCATGAGCGTAAACTGTGGGGAAGGTTCAGGCAGAAGGTAAATTTGCTTTGATCTGCGTTACATCTAATTGAGTCACCGGCGATGTCTCTATCCCAACATCAAGAAATTTGAAATTGTTAGATTATTTCACTGGGGATTAAACCTAATTTACGCGTGTTCTGCATTAACCTATTAGACAGGCTCATCTGCATTGCTAATATGGCCCAGACAGCTGTCAGTGCTAAAGAAAAACATGATCATGCAATCCTTGAATGAATGATTCGAGCTCTGATTAGTGCTTGTGAAGTTAGCTGAACCCCAGTGATAAGGGAAAGAAATTCCCAAGTTGCCAATAGCTCGGAAAATTATCAGACTGTAGGCAAAACCCTGTACCTCACAGCTCATGGGTTTTAATCCAAGTGCAGTTTAGAGTGACAATATTTAAAGCGATGAAAATGCAATTGGGCGAACTAGGGCAGCTACAGATCTGCGGGAGGACTGAACAAAGCATTACACAATTATAGTCTCATTTCTAATGAACTTTGGCATGCAAATGCTAATAGGTCTTTCTGTAGATATTTGCACGTTACAAAAAGCGAATAAAAATTCAATTTTAGATTTTTAAAAAATAAACAGCTCATTTGTAACTGCCAATAAAAGATAGAAACCATTTATAGTTTTATATTTGTTACACACATGTATAAAATACATCACCATTTCCAAATATATAATTTTAATACTACATTTTGTAATCTGCAAACCTTTTTGCCACTTAATTCCACATTACACCGAGCAGCCAAGGAAGGATGAGATTTACAAACATTAAGACAGAAGTCCTCTGCCATTCTATTTGACTGAAATGTTAGATTTCTGTTGGCCCTGCTGATCCATCAGGCTTTGTGTACATTGTAACCAGCACTGCTGTAATCCTGAGCTTTTTGCTTTGCTTCTTTCTTGGGGGCTGCTGTCAGTCGTGTACAAAAAAAAAGCAACAAAGGCCCGTCCCCATGAGAGGTGAAAACTTAGGGATGGTTTGGGGCTCCCAGTTATGGAGCTAGTAACCAACTTAATCCTATTAGCAACTCCAAACAATGGCCATTTCCACCCTAATGTGGAAGGAATCAGCTATTTGTTTTTTTTATATATATGTAAAACCAAGTATGAGAGGGTATGTTTGTTTGTATGTTTGCGCATTTTTAACCAAGGTAACAAATCACATACATTCGAAAGATTGCACTAATAGGTCAATATTTATTTGTTGTTTAGACTCCGTTGTCTGAGAGCAGCACTTGTTGATTGAGCAAACTTTACACTGGCGACTTAGCTCCAAACTCTTGGGACCCTGCTGTTGTACAGGCAGGACAGGAGCAGAGCGCGTCATGCTCGCCGAAGAATTGACACTGGGACAATTTAGAATGGGAGCACTTGTATTCACAAAATAGCACCCCGTGCAGGAAATGGGCGTTTTGCTGCCTGAGGGATGAATGGACAGTGCCACTTCCCACTCCTTTCCCAAGTCCCAGAAATGAAACAAAATGGTTTCTTACAAATCCCAAACATGAAGGTAAATAGCATTCGCTGCACCAAAAGAATGTCTTGGCCATATGTCTGTATGTACAGCTGTACGGGGAGAGAATACTCTACTATGCCAGTTACACCCATGAACTGTTGCTGGCTGGCATTGTGTATGTTTTATACGCAGTCTGTGACCTTTTTAATAAATTCAAATGTACTCACTGGATTGAAACTAATTGATTTTTTTTGTTTTCATTTACAGAGCAAATTGCAGGTTTTAATAAGTTGTTTCTCATGTGTATGTAAAAATTATAATTTACTGGGTAATAATTTGATTAGAGATGAAATTAATCCAGCATTGAATTACGCTAGTATGTGTCAAGAATGCGCTTTCCTATAATTCTATAAACTGCGGCAAGGTTATTGACCAGATGTGACTTAGTCAAAGCAGTTAGGATGTACAGTCCGGATCATAATTGTAGCAATAATGGGTTCTATTATAAATTGAAATTATAAAGCAACCCATGGATGGAATTGTGCCATGTTCTCTGTAGTTTGTTGATAATGCGTTGGTACTTGTCAGTTAAAGTTAACTCTTCACGCACTGAGTCATCTTCTGTCCCTTGCACCGCGCGATCACATTTTAAATGCAGGAGAATGAAACAAGCAACGCCAGGAGAACTGTCTACCCATTATTTTTAAGTGCAGTGGTAAGATTTTATTTCAAATATAGCTGTATTTTTTTTTAAAAAAGCCACTCCATCATCATGATGATGGGATAAATTTCAGGAAGGTGCAGGACGCATATTCGCTCTGTCGACCTATTATACTCTTGTCCCCACGGTTCTGCCTGTGATTGACAGGAGCCTAGGGCAAGCCAATAGCATTTGTGCAAACTCTTCTCAGTACGCACCTCTCCTTGTCAAAAAAAAACTTCATACCTTTATACATGATTTTTTTTGGAAGAATTTAAAAATATGCATTTTGCTTGGTTCTTAATTACATGATGGGGACTTACAGATAACAGGGAAGATAGCTCTGATGCTTTAACGCAAATCTTGACTTTTCAGTGACAGTAATTTAGACAGCCTTGCAATCACAACTCCTCTGAAAAAAACAAACACTACAAATAATTAATTCCCATGTATTTTTAATGTTGTCTTTCTGATTCCTTTCAAAAAATAAGGAATATTGTTGTTTAACCAATGAATGTTCATAACAAAAGTTTATTTATTAGTCACAAATGAGGCTTACATTAACACTACAATGAAGTTACTGTGAAATTCCCCCAGTTGCCACACTCGGGTCAATGCACCTAACTTCAGTGAAGTAATGAGTTAGTGGAAACTATGGAGCTGGAAAGAAGTTGAATCAACATCAGTGGAGTCATTAACCCAGGGTGCTTTAATGATTGTGTGTCATCTTAACTTTAAGTTGTTACAGCTATGTAGTACTCTGAAGCTCAGTTACCCTCATTATATCCCAAACAAAACACTGTTAAAACAAAGGCACAGAGGGGGAGGGGGAAAAGATGTTTAAAGTCAACAATTTAATTGTTTAATTTTAATGTGATAATGACCTTCTACTCTGCTTTTCGCACTGTTGGCAGTAGGCAACACCTCAATTTGAAAACTTACATCCTTGTTTTCAAGTCCCTCTTATGTCTTTGTCTTTCTTATCGCTGTAGCCTCCTCCAGTCCTAACCCCTCTCCTATACCTTTATGTTTCTCCAATTCTGGCCCATTCCCAATTTTAATCACTCCACCATTGGTAGCTCTGCTTTCAGCTACCAGAGTCCCAAGCTAAGGAAATTTTAGAATCACAGAATCCTTACAGTGCAGGAAGAAGCCAAAAGAGGCCAATCGAGCCTGCACTGACAACAATCACACCCAGTAACCCTCCATATTTACACCACTCACCTCCCTGGGGCAATTGAGCATGGTCAGTCTTCCTAACCTGCACATCTTTGGACTGAAAAAGAAAAAGAGAAGAAAAAAAGAAAAATTCCAGTTCTCTATCTCTCTCCTTTAAGACACTTTTAAAAGCCTCCCTTTCTTCAACTGAGTTTCTGGTTGCAGATGACTTGCTTGATAACGCTGTGAAGTACCCTGGGACATTTTACTATGTTGAAGGTGCTATATAAATGGAAGTTATTGCTGTTGATGTATACATATTAGCCAAGACTTCTAAGGAGTCCCTCTTTCAATTGTGGTCACAAGATCTTTTAATTTTTACCCAAGAATGAAGACAATTCTCATCATCTCATTCTTCTTCAAGCAGTGTTTACACAAATACATTTCCATATATTGCATGTCAGTAAAATATGAAATGATGTTATGGACAATTAATGAGATTAACACATGAGATTAAAAAAAGATAGGATTCAATTTTCCATTTATCTCAATATCTAGTGTTCCATTTATCTCAATCCAAAATTCCATTTATCTTCAATATCTGCAAAACAAATTAAAGATTTTGCTCTGATTTCCTGTACATGTGTGATAAATGGAAGACTCATATCAATTTATCTGAATTCTCAGAAATCCTAAATTAAATTTTGCATTTTCACTAATTTTCTGTGAATAAAATTGAACAGATTTAAAATGCTTCAAATGCCTGTAATGGTGATTTTTTTTAGAAAAGTTTTGTTTTCAGTATTAAGCCATTGTGTGAATTGAATGCCAGTGCTGAATAAAGTCAAGGCTGCATTACACTGTAATTACAAAAAAAATTATATTAACAGATTCGAAATATGTCCTGAAGATTTCATTTCCAATCATGAAGATACTAAATTAAACCCAATTTTCACCCATCTGTCCCTGGGAGAATGGGACAGGATCATAATAGCACAGTGGTTACCACTGCTGCCCCACAGTGCCAGGGACCCGGGTTCGATTCCTGGTTTGGATCACTGTCTGTGTGGAGTTTGCATATTCTCCCCATGTCTGCGTGGGCTTCCTCCCACAGTCCAAAAAAACGTATGTTGACCCAAACAGGTGCCGGAGTATGGAAGCTAGGGGAATTTCACAGTAACCTCATTGCAATGTTCATTTAAGCCTTACTTGTGACTGATAAATAAACTTTTACTTTTAAAGGATCAGGTTGGATGCCTACTTTATCTCCCAGCCAATTTGCCTGGCCATTAAAGTTCCTTTTAGCTCTATTAACCAAATGGATTTTTCTATTCTGGATATTTTGTTTGCCCCCTTGCATTTTTGAAGCATTAGCTGAATGTAAACTTTGGCTTCAGCATGCTTCAGTGTCATGTGCACCAATTGTTGAGTTTCATTTTGGGATTTGTCTATTTGGTTGCTGTGTTTTTTCAAGTCACCTAGCAGCAAGTGTAAAAATTGTTGATCATAGGATCCCTATAGTGCAGAAGGAGACCATTCAGCCTGCCGAGACTGCAATGATTACAATCCATCCATGCCCTATTCCTGTAACCCCATGTATTTACCCTGCTAATCCCCCTGAAATTTAACATGGCCAATTAATATAATCCACATATCTTTGGACAGTGGGAGGAAAGTGGAGCACTTGAAACCCACACAGACATGGGGAAAATGTGCAAACTCCACACAGACAGTCACCTATGGCTGGAATTAAACCCAGGTTCCTGACGCTGTGAGACAGCAGCGCTAACCACTGTGCCACCTTGCAGCCTATGGGAAGAAGGTTCATTCTCATCAATAGTACTTATTCCTTTCCATCTTTTTCATCATTGAAACTGGTATTTCGGGACAAATTAACAGGAGTTTCCCCCTTATGCTCTTGTGGGCATGCAGTTTTCAACCCAGGCATACTAACAAACAGGAAACAGTCAGGCTGGCGATCAGAGGAGCATAGGACGCTGACCATCACATCCTCACTTTTTCTGCCAAAATTGTAAAACCGCATTTATTTTCAGAATGTCAGCTTTGTTTCACTGCTAGCACTCGACTTCCGAGTCAGAAGGTCAGGGCTTCAAACTGCAATTCAGAGACTTAAGCATGTCACGCAGGCTAACACTCCATTGGAGTACTGCACCGTCCTGTTGGAGGTACTGTCTTTAGGATGAGATGTGAAGTTTAGATCCCATCTATCCTCTCAAATGAATGTGAACGAGCTAATGCCCCCAGCGTCCTGGGCAGTATTTCTCCTTCAGTCAACATCACTAAAACAGATTTATCTGGCCATTATTCTTTTGCTGTTTGTAATATCTTGCTGTTTGACAGATCGGTTGCTTCATTTTCCTACATTACAATGGCCACTACATTTCAAAAATATTTAATTGCTGTAAAACACATTGAGATGATATAAGGTCATGAGAAATGCTACATAGATGTTATTTAGTATTTTCTTAGCCCAGGAGACCGGCAACAAAAACTATTACTTTCAGATCTAAAAATTAAGAGTGTTTTTATTGCATGGCTACCACCTCAGATCCATAGTAACTTAACCCCCTTAAACCTCCAGCATTTATTGCTGTTACTCTTCTAGTCCATTTGTCACTCTGTATGGGGAATTATTCTATTTGCATGAACTTTCAGGTTTATTGTATGGTGTGGTTGTTAGTTGCTTGTAAAAGCCTTTTCGCTCACAGGTAGTCCTAGGAAGCCTTTAAAGAATTACTTAAATTTTCAGAGCTAGGTTGTAATTAAACTTACTGAATCTAAAAGATATAACTTGCTGATTCTAAATAGAACAGCTATTAATGAGTCCCCAACTGTAAAAGTTTTAGCACATGGTTATGTGACATTGGAATATATTTTTCTGTCTCATTTATTACAGTGTTAAGGCTGCACTGGAGGGATGCATATCAGTAACATTTATACCCTGAATACTGAATATTCTGACAAATAGTATGTAATAATTTCAGTAAAATTATGCCTCCCTGTCAGCTGATGGTTTTAAAATAATTTGCTTCATTTCATTTACCAAATTCTGCCACAAGGTTAGCAGTGGCTATTGTCAATAATGCTGGACACATTTTGTATGCGTTCTTATCATATTCTCCTCTCTGCTATTTCAACACTTTTATGTGTCAGCTATAGCATTCTCTCCTCTAAATCACAAGGATCTGGGTTTAAGACCCACTCCATTGCAGACAAAGAAAGATTCAATGTTGACACTCAGGGGCATTACTGAAGGTGTTATACTGTCAGAGATGCTGTCTTGCAGAAGTGACCTTAAACTGAGGCTCCATCGGGTAGCTCTGAAAGATCCCACAACGCTATTTTGAAGAAAAACAGGGCTGGAATTCTCCGGTCTCGCATGCCCCACTACCGCTGCCAGCGAGAATGGAGAATTTGGCACTCAGCCAAATCTCCATCCACAGCAGCGAGACTGGAGAATCCCAGCTGCGGGCGAGTTTGGAGAATTCCTGCCCTGATGCCCTGCCCAATATTTATCCCCCACACAACATCACAAAAATAGATGATCTGGTCACAGAATCAAATAATCCCTACAGTACAGAAGGAGGTCATTTGGCCCATCGAGTCTCTACCGACCACAATCCCACCCAGGCCCTATTCCCATAACCCACACATTTACCCTACTAGTTCCCCTGACACTGGGGTTAATTTAATCTGGCCAATCTACCTAACCTGCATATCTTTGGACTGTGGGAGAAAACAGGAAGACTTGGAGGAAACTCACGTAGACACGGGGAGAACATGCATTCCACACAGACAGTGACGCGAAGCCAGAATTGAATATGAGGCAGCGGTGCCAAGCACTGTACCATCCTGGCTATCATCTTGTTGCTGTTTTTGGGACCACCCTGTGTGCAAATTGAGTACTAGGCAGGATTCTGTGGCCCTTCACACCAGTGGGGTCTTCCGCTCCTGCCAAAGGTGACACCTCCCTTTCCCCCCTCCTCCCAATGGCAGGTTTCCCCAGCAGAGGGACAGGCGAGCCAGTGGTAAAATGCCATAGACATTAGTGGTCAACAGCAAGCCAACCTTGCCATCAAAAAAACCACCATGGGTGCAAAGGTAGAAAGTCCCAGCTACTGTGTTTGTTACAATGCAATGATCAGCCATGATCTTATTGAATGGCGGGGCAGGGTCAAAGGGCTAGATGGCCTACTCCTGCTCCTATTTCTTATGTTCTTATGCGAGAGGGATTAGGATATTCTGAGGTTGTGAGAGAGTCATAAAATCATACAGCGCAGAAAAGACCCTTCAGCCCATCGAGTTTGCACTGACAATAGCTACATGGCATCAATCTTCTTCCAAACTTGCAAAGGAAAGAGCAAAATAAGACAATGCCATTATTCAATGTGGAGTGGTGAAATAACTTGTGAAATAGTGAAATAGTGAAAATGCAATATATCCATTGCTCTAAGTATTTACTCTTGATTTCCAGTAAGTAACCTACCAACAAGGATTGTCTAAAAGAAGTGTTTGTACATGTATACCTGAAAAAAAAGCCACTGTAATTTTCACCAAGAATAATAGATGTGTGGGTGTACCTACACTGCATGGGCTTCAGTAGTTCAAGAAGGCAGCTCACCACCACCTCTCAAGGGCAATTAGGGATAGGCAGTAAACTCTGGCCCAGCCAGTGAAGCCCACATTCCCTAAATGATTTTAAAAAATGAATATTTAACATGGAACCATTCTGCAAAAAAATGCAGAAGTAAGTTGATCATTTGTACCCTAGCTTGTACTGTATACTGTTAAGTAAAGGTGTACAGGAATGTGTGATGGTCAGGCATTAGTAAGTTCCCAGCTCATACTGTTCCTGAGTTTTGGTGCCCAAAGTTAAACGCAGTACTCCAGGTAAGGTTTGACTAACGCTTGGTACAAATGTTCATGCAGACAGCTGAAGATGTAAATACCATTACTGTAGCATGATGATGTATCCACCCTGCCATTCTGCAAAGTCTCACTATGACAACACTTGCTGCACAAATGCCTCGCTGTCACGATGCGGTTTATCATTCATTTTTCTCCCTCAGAGTGCGGACTAATAAACCCAGAAATTACAATCGCCTCCCTGCTGAATCCCTGATAGGCGGAAATAATGATATCAGTGCCCTGCTAATCTTCTTGCCTCCTCGCTCGGCACCAGCCTATTGAGTCACCTGTCATACTCTGCTTTGATGAGGTGAATTCAATCTCTCAGCCCGTAATGACAATGGACCAGATTCATTTTTTGAATGATGTGGATTTTTTTTTCCTTTCTTTTGCAGGTTCTATCTTGGTATCCAAGTCAGCCACAGGTTTGGCAAGCAGTGTCACAGTACTTCTGTTCTGCGTCTCGGAGAAAACAAAAGAAGATGAAACATTTCTCTATTTTCCACTGTGACTTTTTTTAATTTTGAAAATGATCTAATAGAGTACCAGGGTAATAGTTTCTTCTATTTGAATTTTCAATATCCCTGTTTTATTCTGTAGCCCTTACAGTTGTCTGCTTGCAAGCAACAAAAAATCTATGTTCTGCAAGTGTGAAACTTCTCCGTAATAAAGGTAAAGATTTCTGATACAGCCAAACGTAAATATTGACCCTATGGACTTCTCCAAGGTGTTGTCACACGTCAGCGAGCACTATCGCTTATTTGAAACTACTTAGTGCTATTTTGGATAACATAATACCCCAAGCTGCATGGCAGAGTGGCACAATATCTTCCAGTTAACCTGAAACCAGGACAGCCACAAACTTTACAAGCAGCAGCAGTCCACAAGCTTTGCTCAGTGGTTAAACTGGGGAGTCAAAAGCTAGACGGCATAGGCTTAAGGTAGGAGGGGAGAGATGCAAAAAGGGTCCAGAGGGGAAAGATTGTCACACAGAGTGGTGAGTGTCTGGAATGAGCTGCCAGAGGTAGTAGTAGAGGTGGGTACAGTTTTGTCTTTTAAAAAGCATTTTGATAGTTATGTATGGAAGATTGATACAGAGGGATATGGGCCAAATGCAGGCAATTGGGACTAGCTTAATGGTAAAAACTGGGCAGCATGGACAAGTTGGGCTGAAGGACCTGTTTCCATGCTGTAAACCTCGATGACTCTCACTGGAATATACCTGAGAGCAGACTGTAATTTTTGAATTATTTCAGGTTGATCCAAGTTGAGTTTATCCATTTTTAAAAATTCATTTATGGGATGTGTGCCTCACTGGCTAGCGGACAGTGGTTAGCACTGCTGCCTCACAACGCAAGGGACCCAGGCTCGATTCCCAGTTTGGGTCACTGTCTGTGCGGAGTCTGCACATTCTCCCCGTGTCTGCACAGGTTTCCTCCTTGTGCTCCGGATTTCTCCCACAGTATGAAAGAAGTGCTGGTTAGGTGATTTGGTCATGGTGAATACTCCCTCAGTGCACCTGAGCAGGCGCCGCAGTGTGGTGACTGGGGGATTTTTCACAGTAATTTCATTGCAGCATTAATGTAAGCCAACTTGTGACACTAATAAATAAATAAAGCATTTATTGCCTATCCCTAATTGCCTTTGAGAAGGTGGTAGTGCGCTGCTTTCTAGAACTGCTGCAGTCTGTGTGGGGTAGGTAAAGCCACAGTACTGTTAGGGAGGGATTCCAGGATTTTGACCCAGTGACAGTAAAGGAACGGTGATATATTTCCAAGTCAGGAATGTAAGTAACTTGGAGGGGAGTCTCCAAGCGATCATGTTCCCATGTTACCTGTTGCCTTTGTCCTTCTAGACAGTAGCAATTGTGCATTTGAGTTGGGCTGCCGAAGGAACCTTGGTGAGTTCCTAATAATTTCCTAATAAGAGTGATGGAATTACAATCATTGTGGAACAGTTTTGCTCTTTCTGCATATTGTTTCTCCAATATTAATATGCAACAAATTCTCACAACCAGAAGGGATATTGGAAATGAAAGTGATAGCAGCAGATAAGTGGAATAAAAGCAGAAATTACATTCAACACATCAGGCACGATCGCTGGAGAGAGAAATTGAGTTAACATTTGATGTTGAAAGCTGAAAGGCCATTGCAGAGTAGCAGCCCACTTTAGACAGTTATTTTCACCATGAGATATAGAAAAGCTCCTTCAACAAAAGTTTAAGCCAGTTGCTGTATAGGAAAAGAATTGCTATATTCATGCATTCCTTCCAGTCATGAAGAAAGGGTCAACTGTATCATAAAAGCTTTTTTTTAAAAATTGACACAAATGAATTCTTACTGGAATTTCCAATGTCCAAGTTTACACAAGAATTCAGATAATGGAATAACCTGAGGTTCTCTGTTTGTCTATGGACACCCTCTCAACTGACAAAGACACCTAGCAAGCAGAATGTGTTGAAGGAAAATGTGCTTTCTCTTCAATCTTTGTGTCTCTCAAGTAAAGTCCCAATGACCCAAGTAGGAAATCCCATTGTTCTGAGTCACTTCTCACGCCTCAAGTATTATTCCTGATTCGTGAGCATTTTCAATGTTCAGCTCTGACCCAGTGACAAATAGCGTTGCAATTCTCGTTGAACATATTTTTGGAAGTTCGATCATGTAACATTTTGCTGTTGCAATTCTTGGCCATGTGAGACTTGAACACTTGACACTCCTCCCACAGTCTTGTAAGAATCCAGTATGAACTCTTTGGGTTTCCTGGTCTTAACAAAGAAAGTCGACAGAGGGACAGACTAGTTTGTAACAATTCAGTAAAATTTATTTAGGTATAAAAATACAAAACTTTACAAGCCAGGCGACAGTCAACAGGCTGCAAACTGGTTTCATCCCGTGTTATGAAACGCACACTGTTGGGTTTGGACCTTGCTGTCTCTTCTTCCTCTGTGCCTTGCTGTGATGATGCTTCATTCTTTGAGGTCTGCTATGATGTTTTTATGATTCTATTGGGTTGTCCTTCTATCTCGAACTGGACTGGATGTGAGAGTTGTCACATGGCCAATGCACTCGCCCCGATGATGGACCTTGGAGTTGGTTTGTGAGTGGTCCAAGTCAGCTTAGCTCCAACCATATGATCAAAGTTCATATCCCCTTACTTTGGCACCTTATGACCACTTATACTTGCCATGTATGCTAACTTTCTTAAGTTTATTTATTAGGGCACAAGTAGGCTTACATTAACACTGCAATGAAATTATTGTGAAAATCCCTTAGTTGCCACACTCCGGAGCCTATTTGGGTACACTGAGTGAGAATTTAGCATGGTGACTGCACCTAACCAGACTTTGGGAGGAAACCTGAGCACCTGGAAGAAACTGATGCAGGCAGGGGGAGAACATGCGGACTCCGCACAGACAGTGAACCAAGCCAGGAATCGAACCCGGGTCTTTGGTGCTGTGAGGCAACAGTGCTAATCACTGTGGCACCATGCTGCCCGCTACTTTTGCACACGCAGGTAAATTCTGTACACCTTTGGAAAGTCATGACAAGACCCTAGCCTGAGTGGCGTGATTACCTCTTGGTACAAAGCACCCAGATAACTTTCCCCCTCCTTATGTGTCATAGTGTCTGCAGCTCAGCCTTCTGCTCGATGACTGAGTCTAAGCTCCTCAAGGCACAAACATTTACTGCAGATGTGTTGTCCTGGACCACACTGGCATCCAGGATCTCCCACATGTTGCAGCCTTAACACCTGCTGTGCCATCCCTAATGTATTTTAATTAATTAATTAATTATATTATTTATGTGTTTATTTCCCATTTGTATATATTATTAATCCTATCAACAACTTTCATTGCCTTTGGGAATATGGCAGTGCGCCATTTTCTTGAACCGCTGCATCTACGTGCTGTAGTTACACCCACAGTGGTGTTAGGATTTTGACCTAGCAACAGTGAAAGAACAACAATATAGTGCCAAGTCAGGGTGGCATGTGGCTTGGAAGGGAACGTGCGGCTGGTGGTGCAGGTTGTGGGTTTGCAAAGTGATGTTGAAGGAGCCTTGGTGACTTGCTGCCATAGCATTTTGTAGATGGGTGACATTGCTGCCACTGTCCATCAGTGGTGGAGGAAGTGAACATTTAAAGTGGCAGATGGATGCCAATCAAGTGGGCTGCTTTGGTTGGTCTTGAGCTTCTTAAGTGTTATTCGAGCCGCACTCCTTCATACAAGTGGAGATAACTCAACCACACTCGTGACTTGTGCCTTGTGGACAGACATTAGCAAGTTAGGAGGTAAGCTACCCTCTGCAGAATTCCAAACTTTTGACCTGCTGTTGTAGCCAAAGTATTTGTATGGTTAGTCCAATTCAGTTTCTGGTCAATGGTAGCTCCTAGGATGTGGCATGGTGGGACAGTGATTAGCACTGCTGCCTCACAGTGCCAGGGAACCAGGTTCAATTCCAGCCTTGAGTGACTGTATGAAGTTTGCACATTCTCTCCATGTCTACAATGGGTTTCCTCCAGGTGCTCTGTTTCCTCTCACAGTCAAAGGATGTGCAGGCTAGGTGGATTAGCCATGCTGAATTGTCCCTTAGTCCCCAAGTATGTGTAGATTAAGGGGATTAATGGGGTAAATACGTGGGACTATGGGGATAGGACCTGGGTGGGATGCTCTGTTGGAGAATCGGTGCAGACTCAATGGGCCAAATGGCCTCATTCTGCACTGTAGGGATTCTATGATTCAGCAATGGTAATGCCAATGAATGTCAAGGGGAGATGGTTAGAAACTCTCTTGAAAATGCATACAGGTGCATGCCATGAGGTCTCTGTGGTCTTTATTGTCCATAACAATAGGTATCTGCACCATCCAGTCCTTGGATTGGAACTCCCAGATCCCAACATTCCTGAAATTCCAATGCTAAAACAGGTACAGTGGTAACAATAATTGGAAAAATCAAATGTCAACATGACTAGACCTAATTATTATTCGATAAAGGTATCATTGTCATAAAAGCCTGAAAATATTATTGCATTTACTTTGTAACATTTGGTAATAGTCCTCTGTTGTTGAGTGCCTTTGCTCCTGGTTTTATGCCAGTGGCTGTTATGTGAGAAATCAAAGACCACTCAGGAACAGCGGCAGGAAAAGGAGTGACACAAACCACAGATAAACCATACCTTCCTCCTGAGTTGCTAGCAGCATTTCTAGATGTTTGTGAACAATCCAGGCTTGACAACCCTGCAGTTAGATCACATGATGGGGAGATGATAGCCTAATGGTATTACCCAGGAGCTCAGCTAACATTCTGGGGACCCAAGTTCGAATCCCACCACAGCAGGTGGTGGAATTTGAATGGAAAAAAAAAATCTGGAATTAAGAATCTACTGATGAATGTGAAACCATTGTCAGAAATACCCATCCGGTTCACTAATGTCCTTTAGAGAAAGAAATCTGCTGTCTTTACGTGGTCTGGCCTGCATGTGACTGCCGCGGCAATGTAGTTGACTTGCAACTGAAATGGCCTAGCCAAGGGCAACTAGAGATGGGCAATAAATGCTGGCCCAGCCAGCGACAGCCAGATCCCACAAATAAGAAGAAAATACAACATCACAGGAACAGCATTCAGCCCTTCAATCCTGTTCTGCATTCAAATAGATCAAGTATGGCTCTATCTTAACCCCATCCCTCCATCTTGGTGTCATAACCCTTAGTAGGCATTGGCTATCTCAAGCTTGGTTTTGGGGCAGCATGGTGGCACAGTGGTTAGCATTGCTGCCTCACAGCGCCAGGAACCCAGGTTTGATTCCCGGTTCGGGTGACTGCGTGGAGTTTGCATGTTTTCCACGTGTCTGTGTGGGTTCCTGCAGGTGCTCCAGTTTCCTCCCACTGTCCAAAAATATGTGGGCTAGGTTGATTGGCCATGCTAAACTGCCGCTTAGTGTCAGGGGGACCAATAGAGTAAATATGTGGGGCTATGAGGATAGGGGCTGGGTGGGATTGTGGTCAGTGCAGACTTAATGCGCCAAATGGTCTCCTTCTGCACTGTAGGGATTCTATAATATTGTGCCATTAAGAACACTTGGTTTGAAATAGACTTTACAGGATGTACGGGACACAAATTCAAAACTTGCCACTTTTGCAAAGCTTAGAAATATTATGAACTGCAAGGAGGAGGCTGTTAAACCACAACAGAACACAAGCTGGTGGAATGGGTGGACATGTGGCAGACAAGATTTAATACAGAGAAGTGTGAAGTGATTCATTCTGATAGGAGGTGCAGGGCAAGTGGAGCGGGAGGTGATACAATTCTAAAGCAGGTGATGGAGCAGAGAAACCTTGGGGTATATGTGTACAAATCATAGAAGATGGCAGAACTTCAGAGAGGGTGCAGGAAAGATTCTAGGTTCAGTTACAAAAACCAACACCTCTACTTTCTCAGAAGACTCAGGAAATTTGGTATGTCCACTATAACCTGCACGAACTTCAACATTCTTTCTGGTTGTATCACAGCTTGATATGGCTCCTGCTCTGCTCAAGGCCACAAGAAACTGCAAAGGGTTGCAAATGTAGCCCCGTCCATCATGCAAACTAGCCTCCGATCCATTGACTTTATCTAGACTTCATGCTGCCTCGGAAAAGCATTTTATTAATGGCAAAATGCTTTGGCATATATGGTGGCTGTGAAAGTTGTATATAAATGCAAGTCTTTCCTTTTTGCAGAGTAATTTGTTTCCATGCATTTGGTCGTACTGCAGGATTAGTATCTGAAAGAAAATGATCTGACCAAATTTCATTCTGATTAATTGGAAAGCACTGACTTTCATCTGGAGCAGTATTGTATACACTATTCATAAGAACGTAAGAAATAAGAGCAGGAGTAGGCCATCTGGCTGATCTTTTCGTGGATTCAGCTCCACTTATCTGCCCGCTCACCATAACCCTTAATTACTTTACTGTTCAAAAATTTATCTATCCTTGCCTTAAAAACATTCAATGAGGGAACCTCAACTGCTTCACTGGGCAGGGAATTCCACAGATTCACAATGCTTTGGGTGAAGAAGTTCCTCCTCAACTCAGTCCTAAATCTGCTCCCCCTTATTTTGAGGCTATGCCCCCCAGTTGTAGTCTCACCTGCCAGTGGAAATAACCTTCCTGCTTCTATCTTTTCTATTCTCATCATAATCTTATATGTTTCTATAAGATCTCCCCTCATTCTTCTGAATTCCAATGAGTATAGTCCCAGCTACTCACTCTCTCCTCATAAGCCAACCCTCTCAACTCTGGAATCAACCAAGTCCAGGTCAGGGTCCTATTCCATTTAGGACTGAGGAACTTACCCTGGTAAAGGTACAAAAATGTCAGGCCCTCTTGTTGTCTGCATAGGCTTTCCTTGTTCCTGGACTCAATGACATGTGAATAAAACCCATGCCCCATGTGGCAAGGTGGATGGTTGGTGCAAAGAGTGGGAACTCAAAATGACTCTCAGCAACTTTTACAGATGCACCATAGAAAGCATCCTTTCTGGTTGTATCACAGCTTGGTATGGCTCCTGCTCTGCCCAAGACCGCAAGAAACTACAAAAGGTAGTGAATGTAGCCCAATCCATCTCGCAAGCCAGCCTCCTGTCCACTGACTTTGTCTACACTTTCTGCTGCCTCAGCAAAGCAGCCAACATAATTAAGGACCCCACACTCCCCAGACATTCCCTCTTCTGCTTTCTTCCATCGGGAAAAAGATACAGAAGTCTGAGGTCACGTATCAATCGACTCAACAACAGCTTTTTCCCTGCTGCCGTCAAACTTTTGAATGGACCTATCTCGCATTAAGTTTCTCTACACCCTAGCTATGACTGTAACACTACATTCTGCACTCTCTCGCTTCCTTCTCTATGAACGGTATGCTTTGTTTGTATAGCGCGTAAGAAACAATACTTTTTACTGTATCCTCATACATGTGACAATAATAAATCAAATCAAATCAAAGACTTTTTTTTTAGGAATGAGGAAGACAGCACTCAATCATTGGGGCTGAAATTTGAAAGTTGTATATTCACACTTAGGTCCAAGAAATGTTCCAGTGACAGGGAAGAAGCAAACTGAAAAGGAAAGCACTGTTGGACTAGGAATCATACAATACCAGGGTGGGACAGTGGCACAGTGGTTAGCACTGCTGCCTCACAGCGCCAGGGACCCAGGTTCAAGATACAAAAGTCTGGGGTCACATACCAACTCACTCAAGAACAGCTTCTTCCCTGCTGCTGTCAGACTTTTGAATGGACCTACCTCGCACTAAGTTGGTCTTTCTCTACACCCTCTCTATGTAACATTCTGCACTCTCTCCTTTCCTTTACTATGAACAGTATGCTTTGTCTGTATAGTGTGCAAGAAACAATACTTTTCACTGTACGTTAATACATTTGACAATAATAATAAATCAAATCAAATCAAATTCTGGCCTTGTATCACTGTCTGTGTGGAGTTTGCACATTCTCCCCGTGTCTGTGTGGGTTTGCTCTGGGTGCTCCAGTTTCCTCCCACTGTCCAAAGATGTGTGGGTTAGGTTGATTGGCCATGCTAAATTGCCCCTTAGTGTCAGGGGGATTAGGAGGGTAAAAATATGGAGTTACAGAGATAGGACCTGGATGGGATTGTTGTTGGTGGGGGCTTGATGGGCAAATGGTCTCCTTCTGTACTGTAGATTCTATGTTGCTATGGACACAGAAGATGGCCATTTGGTCCATCGGGTCTGTACTGGCTTTTGAAAACCCCAGTAGTTCCCATCTCCTGCTTTTTCCCTATCTTCCTGTTCAATTTCCCTTCCCAACTTTGGAAAGTTGCCATTGATTGAATCTGTTCACACCATTCTTTCTGGCCAAACTCTCCAGATCAAAACAACCCTGACTCTGTGTTTTGACTGAGGAAAGTTCCAGTTACTGGATCAGCAGGCGAGCTTTGCTGACTTTGCGGTATATTTCTCTCTGTCTCCCGGAGTACTCAGAGCAGGGCCTAGAAACCAATCCTCAGCTCTGCCAGAATCCTGACGAAGGCTGCCAAACCAGAGGCACTGGCACATTTTAAGAAGCCTGATCCCTTTTTGACTAAATCATACATTGATTTCAATTCGTTTGTGTGCCAATTGAATTGCCCAATGGATGATAGCTGGCAGAATTGCAAATGTGCTATTTGTGTGTGTGTGTGTGCCTGCGATTTGCAGAATGCTTAATCCAAGCATAATCCTGGTCCGAGTACTAAATTTCATGGTGCACTAGTTACGGTTTATTAGGATTCAGTTGTATTAGTAATTTGATGTAGTGTTAGGCATATTGCTTCCTCCTTCGTCTGTATCCCTTAATACCCTAGTGTTCGTAGGAAGCGTGAGAAAGGTTAGCCTAATTGCCTGCTAATTGCTCCACAGGTTTGGTTTCAGTAAATTGTAAATCTAACCTTTTTCTCCCCCTCCACACTTCTCCAGGGAGCTGACAATCTGTAGAAACATTACGGCTCACGTGTTAGTGAAGGCTCCTTGCTTTACTGCGGGGGTTGGGGGTGTGGGGAGGGGCATCCGGAGATTAATCCTGATTGGAAAACTGGCAGAAACAACTTTGCTGCGTTTCAGACACCCACCTACCCTGTTTTTAAAGACTATCTTTAAGGCAGAGCTTCTCAAACTGTGAGTCATGAACCCCATCTCCTCACTTACCCACACACGAGTGTTAATAGCTGTGTGGCTCCCTTAAATCTACTATCCCTCTCCCCAAACTACCCCCCAATTCCTCCCATACGTCTACCCTCCCACCTCGCTCACCCTCTTTTAATTCATTTGTGGGACATGGGCATCGCTGGCTGGTCAACATTTATTGCCCAATCCTAGATGCCCATGGGCAGTTGAGAATCAACCACATTGCTGTGGCACAGGAATCACATGTAGGTCAGACCCAATAAGCATGGCAGATTTCCTTCCCTAAAAGACATTAGTGAATCAGATGGGTTTTTCCAACGACCATCAAATTTTAAGCTTATTCATTATTGTCCCAAGTAGGTTTACATAAACACAGCAATGGAGTTGCTTAATTCCAGATTTTTTTAATTGAATTCAAATTCCACCAGCTCCCAGATCCCCAAAGCATTAGTTGAGTTTCTGGATTAATAGTCAAGCGATAATACCTCCAGGCCATCGCCTCCCACATGAACAATGGCATCACAAACTGAGGGGTTACTAGGCTATTTCAGAGGGCAGTTCAGAGTCAATCATATTGCTGTGGCTTGGAGCCACATGTAAGGCCAGACTAGGCAAAGACGTCAGTCAGTGAACCAGATGGGTTTTTCCAACAATGGTTTCATGGTCATCAGTAGATTCTTAATTCCAGATATCTTTTACTGAATTCAAATTCCACCGTCTGCCGTGGCGGGATTTGAACCGAGACCCCCAGAACATTAGCTGAGTTTCTGCATTTATAGTCTAGCGATAATATCACTAGGACATCGCTTCCGCTTGAAGATTGCTGTACTTCTCAGAGAAGACTCACAAAGTTGGGGAAGCAAAGATTTTGAGCATTTAGATTTAATAACACTCGCTGCTACTGTAAATAGCTTTGCATTTATTTTGGCAACTTTCTATTTAAATCTCTGTCCTTCTATCACCAGGGAAATTAGGCCAAAGGCATCCTTTGAACCTTTTATTTTTGGACAGCCCTTGGTGCTATTTCCCGTCATTTTCATATTGTCTTATTGCTGTTTCTAACGCAGCAGAATGCACAAAAGCGTGCTTTTTTTTTGAAGACAACAAAACCACATGAATGTGGCTCATGTTTTCCCGGTCTCTCCTGCGGGAAGTAGCGCCGAGAACAAAGACATTCTTGTCTGACAGACAGGCCCTTTTTACCCACAGAGTGACACCAAACATGAGTGACTAGCTGCGGTCACAAAAAAGGAGGAAAGGGGCGAGGGGAAATGTGGACATTGACAACACAACATGCTGTGTGAGTTTGGCCGGGCTTGGGGGAGGCGCATAATTAGTGAGCTGTGTGACATTAGCACTTCCGTCGTCTCTTACCTAATTTCAGGAACAAACATAAAGTAACTGAGAGACTCATTTCATAACCTCTCCTGCAACTGTTCTTACGGAAGCTGCTTGGATAGGACTGCAAATTCCTAAATTCCATTCCCCCTGCTGTTATTGATATGAATATTGATGAAGTTAGGTAGGCTGGACGGGTTAGTACGCGGATTTGCCCAGCATTATTTTTTGTGGCGTTGAGGTGGGGATGGTTTTGGGAGGGTTGGCCATCAAAGAGGATGGTTTAAGTTTATTTATTAGTGCCCACAAGTAGGCTTACATTAACGCCTGCAATGAAATAACTGTGAAAATCCCCTAGTCGCCACAGCCTGTTCGGGTACACTGAGGTAGAATTTAGCACGGCCAATCCACCTAACCAGCACGTCTTTCAAACAGTTGGAGGGAACAGGAGCACCCAGAGGAAACCCACACAGGGAGAATGTGCAGAGTCGCACAGACAGTGACCCCAGCCAGGAATCAAATCTGGGTCTCTGATGCTGCGAGGCAGCAGTGCTAACCACTGTGCCACCATAAGAGCCACTAACCCACCATAAGAGCTAAGCCATCAGCAGCCGCTGATCTAACATGTCTAAATTTGACCAAATTATTGCACAGGCCTTAGAGTGTCCAATTTGTAGCTGTGGCGATAAAAGAAAACTAATAAGCCCTGGACCAAACCAGGGAGTGTTTCATTTTTGCCAGTCTCTGCAAGAGGAAGCAGTTCCATTATGGAAACTGTATTCTGTGACCTACAGTGTCGGCCTTACTTCAGAAATCAGTTTTATCAAGATGTTACAGTTAATGTTGGGAAACATACATTTGAATTCAATCAGGAGTGAAGACTATGGAGGAAACCTCGGTTGTTGACCCCTGCATAGCTAACATTTTGTTTTGTACTCAAGATATATATATTTTGCAGCCTCAGTGCATGATACACTGATTCAGAGCCTGATACAATATATTGAAGAACACCTACCTGTTATTAATTTTACATTAATTTTCCTAAGTGCTGACTTGCCTGCTGATAAAGGAAGCATTGTCAGCAGGAAACTCATTTCCAGTGACAACATATTATTTGAGAAAGCATTCAAGGCCACCTCTCGATTGATACTACTGACTGAATGCAGTTGGCCCTTCAGCATCTGAAGGAATGATTGTTTGACTGTACAAGAGAGAACAGATCAGAAATAAATTGACCTGGATGGTACAAAAAGAAGCACCAAATGTGTTGAACTAAATGGTTTTGAAACGATTATAACAGGCATACTTCTGTCACAGATGGTATTTTTTTTTAAGTTGCTGAATAAATAATTATTAAGTGCAATCTAAGAATTCAGAAGCATATTTTTTGGTGCACAGAATTAAAGCTGCCACCACTTCAGTAAAATAAAGTTTATTTCTTTTATCATGCCACCAAGTAAATTGGAAAAATGCTGTGTATATTTTTAATGCCTGGAAGTCTTTGCTTGTAGGTATTTTAGTTTAACCAAGACTTCAATGGATTAAACTAGTGGAAGCATGAATATGTGGGGAGGCGGTGGGTGTAGTGGTATTGTCACTGGACTAGAAAATCCTGAGTACTGCCCTGGGACCTGGGTTCAAATCCCACCACGGCAGATGGTGCAATTTAAATTTCATGAAAAAATATGGAATTAAAAGTCTACTGATGACTATGAAACTGTTGTAGAGTGTCGTAAAAACCTATCTGGTTCACTAATGTCCCTTAGCAAAGGAAATCTGTCACCTTTACCTGGTCTGGCTACATGTGACTCCAGATCCACAGCAGTGTGGTTGACTCTTAAATGCCCTCAGGAATGGGCAATAAATGCTGGCCCAGCCTGCAAGAACCATGAATGAATTAAAAAATTGCTATTTTTTTCAATTATTTACAAATACTAGCATAACTCCTACAATTTCAAATGTTTACTTTTAAAGACTATTTTCCGGCCTAAAATGTTATTCTTTTGTTGGCTTTAACCTCACTTCATTTTATTTTTCTAGCCAGAGCTTTTAGACTTTTTTTTAAAGGTTATTTATTAGTGTCACAAGTAGGCTTACATGAACACTGCAATGAAGTCACTGTGAAAATCCCCTAGTCGCCACATTTCGGGTATACAGAGGGAGAATTTATCATGGCCAATGCATCTAACCAGGGCATCTTTCAGACTGTGGGAGGAAACCGGAGCATCTGGAGGAAACACACGCAGACACGGGGAGAACGTACAGACTCCGCACAGACAGTGACCCAAGCTGGGAATCAAACCCTTTTTTGATTTGATTTATTATTATTTGTTATTAGTATACATTGAAAAGTATTGGTTCTCGCATGCCATACAAGCAAAACATACCGTACATAGACAATCACCTGATGATGGAGCAGCACTCTGAAAGCTTGTGATTCCAAATAAACCTGTTAGACTTTAACCTGGTGCTGTGAAACTTCTTAATGTGCCCACCCCAGTCCAACACATCTCCACATCATAGAGAAGGAGAGAGTGCGGAATGTAACGTTACAGTCATAGCTAGAGAAAGATCAACTTAATGCGAGGTAGGTCTGTTTAAAGATCCCTGCCGCTGTGAGGCAGCAATGCCAACCACTGCACTGCCATTTAAACTTTAAAATCCTTTGTTGGCTTTAACCTCACCTCATTTTGTTCTTCTAGCCAGTCAGAGTTTGCCACGTTTGGCAGAGATACTCTCTAGTATTTGGGGAGAAGGAGGTGGGATTTAAACGTTCCTGCTTTTTCTCCATGGGAACAATACTTTATCATGTGTGAATGGTAACTGAAGTGAGAAATAACGCAAGACATCCATACTTTGGAGATATTTCAACGTGTGAAGAACAGCACTCAATCACTGGCCTACCAAACATCTGCAAATTGCCATTTCCAAGGTGATAACATTAAGCATGTTCCATTTTGCCAATTTTTACATTCAAATAAGAAAGGGGTGTGGAATTTCACTTTAATTCTCCAAATAATTATTTTCATTTCTTTTCCTCTCTTAGCAGGAACATGGATTTCCAATGTTTGATCATGTTCAGATGAAATGTTAATGGTTAATAAACAGAAACACAGGCTTAAAGTGACAAAAGCGTTTGCACTTTTACCAGATCTACTACTCAAAACAGAGAGATATGTCACCGGGCTTCATTTTGCAAATTCTATTTGTGTTTTCTCTCAGCCCCTCAGGAGATTATGTAAATAAGGCGAGAAAGTAAAATTGGACATCATCCATTTGTTAGAACAGGCCATCTGATCTCCTTAGGGGCCACAGTAACAATGTCGCCATCGGTCTTGGTGCCCTGATGCTGTTGAGGAGAAAATGTGGTCTCACTTCTACATTGTTGCCTTGTGAATCTGGCGCGGTACGGTGGCACGGTGGTTAGCACTGCTGACTCACAGTGCCAGAGACCCGAGTTTGATTCTCGGCTTGGGTCACTGTCTGTGCAGAGTCTGCACATTCTTCTCCGTGTCTGTGTGGGTTTCCTTTGGGTATTCCGGTTTCCTCCCACAGCCTGAAAGATGCGCTGGTTAGGTGCATTAGCCGAGCTAAATTCTCCCTCAGTGTATCCGAACAGGTTAAGAAGTCTCACACACCAGGTTTAAGTCCAACCAGTTTATTTGTTAGTAATCCCACAAGCTTTCGGAAATAGTGATCCAAACAGGTGCCAGAGTGTGGTGACTAGGGGATTTTCACAGTAAATTCATTGCAGTGTTAATGTAAGCCTATGTAGAATCATAGGATCCCGACAGTGCAGAAGGAGGCCATTTGGCCCATCAAGTCTGCATTGCTAACAATCCCACCCAGGCCCTATCCCCATAACCCCACATATTTGCCCCACTAATCCTTCTAACCTATGCATCCCGGGACACTAAGGGACAATTTAGCTTGGCCAACGCACCTAATCCACACATTTTTGGATTGCAGGAGGAAACCGGAGCATCCAGAAGAAACTCACACAGACACGGGGAAAGCGTGCAAATTCTACCCAAGTGACCCAAGCTGGGAATCAAACACTGGTCCTTGAAGTTGTGAGGCAGCAGTGCTAACCACTGTGCCACCTTGTGACACTAATAAATAAACCTTTTGATTCTACATGTCTGTCAGGTGGGTGGGCAGAGGGCTGGGCTGAACTGTGATAGTCTCCTGCCCTAACTCACTGGCACTAGTTCCTGTGTGAGAACCTGACTGCTTAAGAACATAAGAACATAAGAAATAGGAGCAGGAGTAGGCCATCTAGCTCTTCGAGCCTGCCCCGCCATTCAATAAGATCATGGCTGATCTGTCGTGGCTCAGTTCCACATTCCCGCCCTCTCCCCATAACCCTTAATCCCCTCGCCTATCAAAAACCTATCTACTCGCGTCTTAAATATATTTAGCGAGGCAGCCTCCACCACTTCAACGGGCAGAGAATTCCAGAGATTCACCACCCTTTGAGTGAAGAAGTTCCTCCTCAACTCTGTTCTAAACCGTCCCCCCTTTATCTTGAGGCTGTGCCCTCTAGTTCTACTGTCCTTTCTGAGCGGGAAGAGCCTCTCCACCTCTATCCTATCCATCCCATTCATCATCTTATATGTCTCAATGAGATCTCCCCTCATTCTTCTAAACTCTAACGAGTACAAGCCTAGTTTATTCAGCCTCTCCTCATAGTTCAACCCCCTCAACTCCGGTATCAGCCTAGTAAACCTCCTCTGCACTCCCTCCAAGGCCAAAATACTGCTTGACCAGGGCACTGGATGACAACTGGAGCCTGTGAGAGATAATCAGCTTGAGGGAAGCAAATTGGTTTCACGAGGTTCATTGGTTGAATGCCCACTTTATGTTGCATTGATTGCAAAGCACAGAAACAGGCCATTCGGCCCATCTGCTCTGTGTTGGCAATGATGCTCCACGTCAATCTCCTCCCATCCTATTTCATCTATCCCTATCAGTATTTCATGCTACTCCTCATGCGTATATCCAGCTTCCCCTTAAATGTTCTCTGCTGTCCACCTCAACCACTCCCTGTGGCAGTCAATTTCACATTCTCAGCACTCCCCTGATAACAAAGTTTCTTCTGAATTCCCTGGTGGATGTTCGTAATTATCTTATATTTATAGTCCCATAAAAATGACGAAATTCTAATGAGCTGACCGGTATGTCATTGCACTTTGTCATTTCCTGATGAATGAAACATTACCAAGCCCCTGTTCTTTTTTTTTATGGGTTCAAGTGTCAGGCAGGGACAAAGAGGGTGCTGACGAATATTGATGCTCAGGCAGATATTAAACCTGTCCCGTTTATTCAGCCAACTCAGTGGAATTTGGGTTGCCTTTATCCTGAATGGTTTTAGGCAAACAGGGAGGGGTCAGAGTCATTCTGGGCTGCCTGGCCACTGCAGACAGAGGTCTATTCTCAGAAGTCATGTGCAACAAAGTGGATAGTTAGTACCAGCGACTGTACACCAGGATCAATGACTACTTTACACGGCTGTGTGACCGAAAGTGGCACTGAAGCTCGCAAAATGCTGCACACACATCCCCGCAACAAAGGGTCATTTAGGCCGCTGTGTTTTCAAAACAGCTCTATTTAACTCCCTTATCCTCTTTGACAAATGACTGGCCGGAGGAACAAATATTTTAAGAAAGTAAATGTGCCAGCACGCTGACTGGCAAAGAAATGCGTTGGAGCTTTACAAAAGGCACTGGCCACAATTTTTACTGGCACATCGGCCCGAGGCTCATAAGATCCCGCCCGAAGCCAACGGAGAACCCCGGCCTCATCCGCTCCCGGAATCGGAGTGGACATGCCGGTAAAATTCCTGCCTGTCTCTTGCAAAGAACTCTTTCCAATTCTGGAGAACATGATCCAGTTTAATAAAATCATAGAATCCTATAGTGCCATTCGGTCCATCAAGTCTGGACCGACCACAACTCCACCCAGACCCTATCCCCATAACCCCTTGCATTTAGCCTAGTTCGTTCCCCTGACACTAAGGGGTTATTTAGCATGGCCAATCCACCTAACCCAGACATTTCATAGATTTCATAGATCCCTACAGTGCAGAAAGAGGCCCTTCGGCCCATCGAGTCTGCACCGAACACAATCCTACCCAGGCCCTACCCCCATATCCCCACATTTTATACCCACTAATCCCAGGGCACTAAAGGGCAATTTTTTAACATGGCCAATCAACCTAACCTGCACATCTTTGGAGTGTGGGAGGAAACGGGAACACCTGGAGGAAACCCACGCGGACACAGGGAGAACATGCAAACTCCACACAGACAGTGAGCCAAGCCAGGAATTGAACCCGATTCTACAGCACTGTGAGACAGCAGTGCTAACCACTGCACCACCATGCCACCCTAAATGATCTGAACGAGCATGATTGAAAATGATCGGAACTGTGACTCCAGAAATGAGCACGTTTAGTTGGATGAAAGGTTAAAGTGTTTAAAAGGGGTGGCATGGTGGCACTGCTGCCTCATAGTGCCAGGGTCCAGGGTTCAATTCCCTGATTGGGTCACTATCTGTGCAGATTCCACACATTCTCCCCATGTCTGCGTGGGTTTCCTCCGGGTGCTCCGGCTTCCTCCCACAGCTCAAAGATGTGCGGGTTAGGTTATCTGCACAGATAGTGACCCAATCAGGGAACTGAACCCTGGACCCTGGCACTATGAGGCAGCAGTGCCACCATGCCTCCCCTTTTAAACACTTTAACCTTTCATCCAACTAAACGTGCGTGGGTTTCCTCCAGGTGCTCCAGCTTCCTCCCACAGCTCAAAGATGTGCGGGTTAGGTTGATTGGCCATGCTAAATTGACCCTAGTGTTAGGTGGATTAGCAGGGCAAATATGTGGGTTTATGGGGATAGTACCTGATTGGGATTGTGGTTGGTGCAGACTTGATAGGCCGGATGGCCTTTTTCTGCACTGTAGGAATTCTATGAGTCATATATAGTAACGTTCCTGTAGCTTCTCAGACATTGAAAAATAGGCATTGATCACTTAGACCAATATAATATTGGACTCCAAGTTCCACCCAACCTGCCCTCCTGCCTTTATCACTATGCAGAGCTTCCATGCAATATCTACATGAAAGCTGCAGGCCCTCCTTCTGAAATAAAAATAGTAAGTGTTGGAAATACTCAGCAGATCTGGCAGTATCTGTGGAGAGAGAAGCCGAGTTAATGTTTCTAGTAATATATGACTCTTCAGACTGAAGGAAGCTCCTACCTTCCCTCCTCCTGCTCCTATCTTCTGTGTTTCTATCGGCTATTGAGTTGGATGATCAGCCATTGCCCTAATAAATGGCTCTCAAAGGGCCAAATGGCTTCCTCTTGCTCCGATCTTCTGTGTTTCTAAAGATAGAAATGTGATGGGTTTCATGGTGTTGAAAGGTGGAGAAAGAACAAACAGGAAGGTCGGGGTAGGGTGGAAGACAGGAGAAATGAAATGACAAAGATGTCATGGACCAAAAGGCAAAGGGAGTGGTCCTGTGTGAGTGTGAGTACCAGAATAGTGAGCACCTCTTCCGAAAGCAAAAACATGAGAAATATGATTAAGATTGCCCCATGGCCATGATAACCCTTTGTCAAAGCTTTCCACGCTTTGCCTGGACTTGAAACATCAGCTCTTTCGTCTCCTTACAGATGCTGTCAGACCTGCTGAGATTTTCCAGCATTTTCTCTTTTGGTTTCAGGTTCCAGCATCCAAAGTAATTTACTTTTACATCTTTGATTGCCAAAAGTCAACCCACTCTGAAACTAGGAATTAATAAAACCCAGACTGACCATTTTAAAAAGTTAGAAGCTTTAAAAAGTTTTAAAAAGTTACAAGTAGACTTACATTAACACTGCAATGAAGTTATTGTGAAAATCCCCTAGTTGCCACACTCTGGCACCTGCTAGGGTACACTGAGGGAGAATTTAGCACGGCCAATGTAACTAATCAGCACATCTTTTGGACTATGGGAGGAAACCGGAGCACTCGCAGAAAACCCATGCAGGCACAGGGAGAATGTGCAGACTCCGCACAGACAGTGACCCAAGCCAGGAATTGAACCCAAGTCGCTGGCGCTGTGAGGCAGGAGTGTTAACCACTGTGCCCATTACATGGAATATTTTCAATTTTATGGGAGAAATGTGTTACCTGACCATTCTCTTTTAACATTAAAAACCATTTTCATGGGGAACAATGTTTTGTACATATATCCAAGCTTTGTTAGCACAGCCCAGGTGCTAACTGCACAACCAGCTTTACAGCCACTTGTCTCAAGCAGGTGTCTGTAATGTAGCAACAGCCTGCACCAATCTCCAAATAGAGTAGACATTTTTTGTGTCCATCATAAAACACCTCTGTCACTTGGAGAGAAAAATGAGTAGCCGGTGCTGTGGAAAACAACATCAGCACCAGAATTTGTCGGGCTATTTACATAGTCAGAGAGTAAGGGTTCCTCATTAAACTGACAGCTGCGCTGTAGTGAGAGCAGACAGATACTGGAACATGCCTATTTAGTAAAACCTTCATGTCATGATCTTAGTGCCTACAACAATACAGATATTGTCCATGGTATCATATAGCAGCATGTGGGGGGGTTAAACTGAGAATTAATCCACAATCAAACCATAACAAGTATAAGACATGATGCTCTCTGGGGGGTGGCATGGTGGCACAGTGATTAGCACTTCTGCCACCCAGTGCCAGGGATCTGGGTTTGATTCCCAGCTCAGGTCACTGTCTGTGCGGAGTTTGTACACTCTCCTCGTGTCTGCTCCAGTTTCCTCCTACAGTCCGAAAGACATGCTGGTTAGGTGCATTGGCCATGCTAAATTGCCCCTCAGTGTACCCGAACAGGCACCAGAGTGTGGCGACCAGGGGATTTTCATAGTAACGTCATTGATTTTGATTTATTATTGTCACATGTATTATCATACAGTGAAAGGCATTGTTTCTTGTGTGCTATGCAGACAAAGCATACTGTTCATAAAGCAGGGAAGGAGAGAGTGCAGAATGTTGTGTTACAGTCATAGCTAGGGTGTAGAGGAAGATCAGCTTAATGCAAGGTAAGTCCATTCAAAAGTCTGACAGCAGCAGGGAAGAAGCTGTTCTTGAGTCAGTTGGTATGTGGCCTCAGATTTTTGTATCTTTTACCCAATGGAAGAAGGTGGAAGAGAGAATGTCTGGGGTGTGTGGGGTCCTTAATTATGCTGGCTACTTTGCCGAGGCATCGGGAAGTGTAGACAGAGTCAATGGATGGTTGGGGGGAGAGGCTGGTTTGCATGATGGATTGGGCTACATTCACGGCCTTTTGTAGTTCCTTGCGGTCTTGGGCAGAGCAGGAGCCCATACCAAGCTGTGATACAACCAGAAAGAATGCTTTCTATGGTGCATCTGTAAAAGTTGCAATGTTATGCCAGCCTACTTGTGACACAGATAAATAAACTTTAAACTGAAGATGGTACTTGACACCTATCCCCTTGATCAAACTTTCAGTCTCATTAAAACATGGAAACACTTACAGTGTAGAGGGAGGCCATTCAGCCTGTGGCCAGGGAAAGAATGGCTACAACAATGATTTAACAACAATTAACCTGTTCCTTTCTTGATAGATGCTGGCAAGATTGCAGAAGTTCCCCAGCATCTTCTGTTCTTATCATAGCCAATTTGATAGTTTGTGGCCTGCAGTCACTGCTGCGCTAGAGGCGAGTGCAGAAGTTAATTGAGGGTGACTTCCGATCTGACACTGTGAGTGGGCAAGCGAAGTCAGCGTGGGACATAGAATCATAGAATCCCTATAATGCAGAAGGAGGCCATTTGGCCCATCGAATCTGCAACAACCACAATCCCACCCAGATCCTATTCCTGTAACCCCAAGTATTTACCCCACTAATCCCCCTGACACGAGGGTCAATTTAGCAAGGCCAATCAACCTAATCCACACATCTTTCAGACTGTGGGAGGAAATCCACGTCAACACAGGGAGAAGGTGCAAACTCCACACAGACAACGACCTGAGGCCGGAATTGAACCCGAATCCCTGGCGCTGTGAAGTGGCAGTGTTAACCACTCTGCCACTGTGCGGCTGATAGATTTTTGTGGTCACCCTGTATTACAATAAACAAAATGTGCTCTCCATGAATAAATTGTCAACGCAGAGGAAATCCATCTATATCTTCAGCTCAAACGCTTGGTGGATTTAGCATTTGGAACTGGAAAAAACACCACTGTCAAAGAGGAGCCAACTACAGTTCTGAATTTACAACAGCAACCGTACATTCTTCCAGATTGGTTAAGGTGCAGAATCCACAAACCAGATAAATCTCCAAAATCTCCACGCAACTTTGTGAATCATTAACTGATCCCTTCAACAGCCATAGAGAGATGCCCTGACCTCTACTGCCCATAGTGAGCAGGACTGTGGGAGGAAACCAGAGGGGAGACCTGATAGAAGTTTATAAAATTACGAGGGGTATAGCTACGGTGAACGGTTGGAAGTTTTCTCCCGGGGCAGAAATGACAATTGCAAGGGGCACGAGTTCAAGATAAGGGGGAAAAGGTTCAGTGGAGATGTATGGGGGAAGTTTTATACGCAGGGAGTGGTGGATACCTGGAATTCATTGCCAAGTGAGGCGGTTGAGGCACATGAAAGACTTATCTTAATAGACGTATGAATAAATCGGGAATAGAGCGATATAAGCGGTTGATTTAGGTAGGTAAACTTGATCTGCGCAAGCCTGAAGGGCCAAAGGGCCTGTTACTGTGCTGTACTGTTCTTTATTCTTCATTCTTTGACATTCTTACTGATGTCTTATTCTTAAGATACCAGTAAGAATCAGGTTACCATCAAACTACTGGTTACCATCAAAATATGCCAAAGATTGAATTATGTTTGAAATTCATTTCTAAGACAGTTTCTACCTGAACAAGGTTCATTTCATATGTAACTAATATTAGACTTAGAAGCCTTCTCCAGGGAGGTATGAGGCAGAGTAAGGAGATACTTACATCTATTTCTTGAAAGCTGAAGCCAAGGGATATCGTTTGAAAGATGCCACCCCACATCTCTCCTGTTCTTGACACTTGGAAAGGATGGCACGTTGATAATCAACCTCTGTGTACTGAAGGCACCTTCTGTGACCATGTAGTCCTGGAGTGGGAATCAAGTCTGGAACTTCTGGATCAGAGGTAAAGATATGGCCCATTGCGTCACAAAACCTCCCAAACTGAATTTCATTGTTCCTATTTTCAGAGAAAATTAATGAAAAAACAAGTTTGGTTGACATTTTTTTTTGTCTATTTGATTTGAATTTTTTTTTACATACCAGCACCATTTTGATCGTGACAATGGAATTAATTCCTCTAAATCAAATAAGATTAAGATATATTTGCATTTTACTGTTCACAGTGGCACCGTGTTTGGCTTTGCTGCCTCAGAGCGCCAGGGACGCAGGTTCAATTCTGGCCTCTGGTGACTGTCTATGTGGAGTTGACACGTTCTCCCGGTGTCTGCGTGCGTTTCCTCTGGGTGCTCCGGTTTCCTCCCACAGTCCAAAGATGTGCAGGTAAAGTGGATTGGTTGTAATAAATTGCCCTTTAGTGTCGGGGGATTAGGAAGGTAAGTATGTGGGGTTACGGGGAGAGGGGTTATGTGGGATTGTAGCCGGTGCAGGCTCAATAGTCCGAATGGCCTCCTTCTGCACTGTAAGATTCTATGATATGTTTGTCCTTTCCTTTTCTTGTCCCACCTCAACTCGTTTGTTGCTGAAACCCTGACCCATGCTTTTGTTACTCCTGGGATTGACGACTTCAACAGGCTCCTGGCCAGCCTCCCACATTCCACACTCAGTAACTGCGCATCGTCTGAGACTCTGCTGCCAATGTCCTAACTTGAACCAGGTTCTGTGCAACCACCACTCCGGGGTTTACTGAATTAAATTGGCTCCCAGCTGAGGACTATCTTGATTTTAAAACTTCCATTCTCATCTTCATGTCCCTTCGTGGACTAGCCTTTTAAACACTCCAATTTTAGTTGCCCCACCTTTGGTGACCCTGTCATCAGCTACATGGGCCTTGGCTCTGAAATTCCCGCTCAAAATTGCTCCACCTCTCTATACTTCTATTCTCTTTTTTAAGACCCACCTTAAAATGCACGTCATTGGGCAGGTTTTAGCTCATCTGCCTTAATATAATAGAATCGAGGAATTCCTGCAATCCAGAAGGAGGCCACTGAGCCCATCGAGACTGCATTGACTCTGACAGAATGTGTTACCCAGGCCCACTCACCTGCCCTACCCCCATAAGTCCACACATTTACCCTGCTGATTCATGTAACCTACACATCACGGGACATAAAGCTGCAAATTAGCACCTTACCTGTACATCTTTGGAGTGTGGGAGGGAACTGCAGCATCCGGAGGAAACCCATGCCGACATGGGGAAAACATGCAAACTTCACACAGTCACCCGAAAGGCCGGAATTGAACCCAGGTACCTGGTGCTGTGAGGCAGTGACACTCATCTGAGGAAGGGGCAGCGCTCCGAAAGCTAGTGGCTTTTGCTACCAAATAAACCTGTTGGACTTTAACCTGGTGTTGTGAGACTTCTTGCTGTGAGGCAGCACTGCTAACCACTATACCACTGTACCGTCTTGTGTCGTGGTGTCAAATTTTGCTTCATAATGATCCTATGAATTGCCTTGGGAAGTTTTATTACATTAAATGTGCTGTACATAAGTTGCTGTTTCTTTCCTCCTCTCCTGAAAGTGATGAAGGTGCACAGTTCAGTGTGCACAGTGACATTCCCATGTCCTGTGTGAGAATAGTCAGGTAGGTTGACTTTAGGGAGCATCAGAATCAACCTCACCTGTACTTCTGAGTGCGCTGATGGGTGTCAAATCCAACAGTAGTTGCCCTGTAAGATGCCTTGGTTGAGAGCAGCTGACCCAGTCCACAATGGGGAGTCTCCTGGAGCAGCCTCATGCATGGGGGTAACTTTCTCACCTGAACCATTGGAGATTGTCTAAAAAGCCCCTTTAGTCCTCATTCATAAATTGTTCATTACAAGTTAACCATTGCTGCATTATACTTGAATAGACTTGAAATAGACTTTAAAATTTTGGTTTGTAAATATATGCTCATTGATCATAGAGGTTTACAGCATGGAGACAAACCCTTTGGCCCAACTAGTCCATGCTGCTCTTTTTAAACCCTAAGCTAATTCCAATTGCCTGCATACCCCTCGATACCCTTCTTATCCATGTAACAGTCCAAATGCTTTTTAAAAGACAAAATTGTACCTGCTTCTACTACCACCTCTGGCAGTTTGTTCCAGACACTTACCGCCCTCTGTGTGAAACAACTGCCCCTCTGGACCCTTTTGTATCTCTCCCCTCTCACCTTAAACCTATGCCCTCAAGTTTTAGACTCCCCTACTTTTGGGAAAAGATATCGACTATCTAGCCGATCTGTGCCCCTCATTATTTTACAGACCTCTATAAGATCACCCCTCAGCCTCTTACGCTCCAGGGAAAAAAGTCCCAGTCTATCCAGCCAATTCGTATAATTCAAACCATCAAGTCCCGGTAGCATCCTAGTAAATCTTTTCTAGTAACAATTCTAAAAGTACAAACGACGTTTACTTTAATTAGACCATATAGTTTGTTTCTTTCAAGAACTGCGCCCACTAATTTACATTGAAACTCAGAACGATGGTGCTACCGGTTATAATAACTTTATCATTTGGAAAGGAGATTTAATACGTCAGTGTGGCTAACATTGCAAGTGAGGTCATGCGACTTTTTTAATGAGGAATGTTCACATTGACATTTTCTGTGCGGGCCCTTTATATTATCCCGCCTTATTGTATTATAATGGGACGAAGAAAGCACAGTTTTGTCACTTTGACGCGATATATCAGGGCTGCGGGGATTTGGCCTGTGTTACTTACCCTCGGATTCTCTGGTGACCTGATTGGGCCTGCGAAAGCATAACAGAATGCCTGAACACAGCAGGGGGTACTTTGTAATGCAGAGCCCCTGGGTTCGAGGACGTACCTTCACAGGCTGCTGCGGACGTGATTGCTTCCATTTAATGCTAAAGTTTTCCTAATTAAGGTAGTCGATCTAATTATGCACAGTTTTGTCAAATATTTCTCCAACTGCTTGCGGCGCGGCCTGGCGCAGTTGATCAAAGCCGCATTGCACTGTGATTAAGGATGCTGGGTTTGATAGGCCTGACAGCCATTTCATCTCGCCCGGGTGCATCTGTCTCAGAGTGCTGCGCCGTGCTCCCTCTCTCATTTACTCTGCTGCGTGTATCAAACACAGAACATAATTACTAAAGTTAAGAAAACATCTCAATAATTAGCAAGGCAACTGTGAGCACAAGAAATGGAAATTAGTCACAGTATTATAAATTAGCTTGTGCATACATTAAATGCAATGAACACCCTAGAGGACTTATATTAGTAGCCTTAGCTTTGCACTCCCATGTATCTCAATAAACCATTCATCCCATGGTGATTATGTTCTACTGAAAGGAATTTCACTGAATTGAAAATCCTGTAATTCACTTGTACACATAATTTGGTTAAAGGCTGAGGCTTATTGAATGCATCAGTTCTGAAATTGTGCAACAGCACTCTCTCCTTCCTTCCAAATGCTGTTTTCCTGCAGGCAATTAAAATGATGTTAATCCTGGGTTCTAGGTGCTGGAATTATTTTTTTACACAAAACAAAACTGTTTAATTAATTATAATCAGTAGTTTTCATTTGGACCTGTGATTTGTAGCAATTAGTTTCAGAGGGATAAGAGATAATTTAGGTGCCTTTCTTTTATTCCGCGGTAAAGGATAGGATGTGGGAGGAAAACAAACACAGTGTAACAACATTTGCATTGAAATAATACCACAGGCAGGGGAGATCAGCGCCAGAGTACTGGGAAGAAAGCTGTGGAATACAAATGAAAAGGAGTAATGTAAATTGTCTTTTGTCATTAAGCTTCAATGACCATTTAGACCAAGCACAATGCATCACGGTACTGTGGTTTCTGATGAGCATCATCCAGTTTGATTATTCGCACTTCTGTGTACGCTTGAATTAAAACAGAAGTACTGCAGCCTGTTAGAGTAAAATACTTAAATTGCCAGTGAACTCTCACCTTTTACTTGCATCCATTTACTTTTCAAATGAATACAAAATACAGTCAGTGCGTCTCATAATGGATCTTTTTTTGTAAAGTGTGCGGTCATTACTCATTAATTTTGCACTGCACCTCTGCCGCAGAAATGCTGAACAGTAACCAACTTAGCCAGATTACAGGGAGAGGCTGGTAAAGCGTGCTCGCCAATAAGGCGCATTCAAGGGCAAGAGCTTACCCTTTCGGCAAACACTTGAGGCAAATCAGTGCATTGAATGGCGATGCCAAAAGCCCGATGAAGTTCAGGGAAAAAGTGACTTCCACAAAGAATGTTCATGTAAAATGCAATGGGCTTTAAATGTGATATTAAATAATTGGAAGGGGGTGTTCATTAGCTAAGTAGACTGGGTGGCTGGAGCATAATTCTAGTTTAAAATGTAGTTATTTGATTTGATTTATTATTGTCACATGTATTAATATACAGTAAAAAGTATTGTTCCTTGCATGCTATACAGACCGTACATAGAGAAGAAAAGGCAAGAGTGCAGAATGTAATGTTACAGCCATAGCTAAGGTGTAGAGAAAGGTCAACTTAATGCAAGGAAGGACCTTTATTAGTGTCATAAGAAGGTTTGTATTAACACTATAATGAAGATACTGTGAAAATCCCCTAGTCGCCACATTCTGGAACCTGTCCGGAGAGGTCACTGAGGGAGAATTTATCACGGCCAATGCACCTAACAAGCATGTCTTTTGGACCCGAAGAGGAAACCGGGGCCCCAGAGAAAACCGGGAGACCTAGGTGAGGTGATGGCCCAGTGATATTATCACTAGACTACGAATCCAGAATGCAGCTAATGTTCTGGGAAACCTGGGTTCACAATCCCACCACAGCAGATGATGGAATTTGAATTCGATATATAAAATTATCTGGAATTAAGAATCTACTGATGACAATGAAACCATTGTCGAGTGTCAGAAAAACCCACCTGGTTCACTAATGTCCTTTAGGGAAGGAAATCTGCCATCCTTACCTGGTCTGGCCCACATGTGACTCCAGAGCCACAGCAATGTGGTTGATTCTCAACTGCCCTTGGGCAACTAGAGGTGAGCAATAAATGCTGGCCAGCCAATGAAGCCCATGCAATAAAATAAAATGAATAAAAAAAACAGAGGGGAACCAATCTCATTTCTAGCTGAGATTGTTCTTGGGATCTGCCTCCTTGCTATGTCCCCAGTTGACATTATGGTGGAAGTTATGGTTAGCAAACACAGTCTGAAAGCCAAAAGTGTCCGAAGTATGGTTCATAGAATCCCTGCAGTGCAGAAGGAGGCCATTTGGCCCATTAAGTCTGCAAAAACTCTTTGCCCTATCCCTGTAAGTTCACATATTTACCATACTAACCCATTTAACTTTGGACATTAAGGGACAATTTAGCATAACCAATCCATCTAACCTGCAAATTTTTGGAGTGTGGGAGGAAACTGGAGCACCCAGAGGAAACCCACGCAGACATGGGGAGAACGCACAAACTCCACACAGAGAGTCACCCAAATCCAGAATTGAACCTGGGTTCCTGGTGTGGTGAGACAGCAGTGCTAACCGTGCCGCCCAAACAACAACGAAGCTATGTTGAGAGAGAGATAGTTGGAAGCATATCCTGGATAGAACCCGTTGGTTTACTTCTCTCCTCTGTCATGGAACAGCGATGCTGGAGGTCATACTTGGGATTCACCTTCCAATGATCCCTTGATCTCCATGTATCTTTGGGAGAAACACTGTGTGGAGGGCAAGGGTTTCTCCACAAGGTGGCGGGGAAAATGAGAATGAGTTATCCCAGCCTGTCATCCTGCACATCTGGAGTTACTTCTGGGAGGTGGCATCATTAGACCAATTTACCTCCTATCATTCTGTGCTGGCTGTGTGTGCCAGCCTTTGCTCGGTGATACTTGGCTTCCAAATCAGAAGGTTGTGGGTTCACTCCAGACACTTGTGCACAAAATTCACTCCAGCGCAGCACTGAGAGAGTGCTCGGCTGCCCGAGATTCAACATTTCGGGTGAATTGTTAAGCTGAGTTTAGTGAGTTCCGTGGCATTATTTTGAAGGGGAGAAGGGGCAGTGTTCTCTCTGGGTGTCCTGGCTGACATTTATTCCTCAATCAGCATCACTAAAATATTTTTCTCAGTGCTGAAAGGGGGATGGTGTGGGGTGGGGACATTATTGTGCACAAATAGGCTGCTGTGCTTCTAAGACTATAACAGAAGAACCAATTTAGAAATACTTCTTCAGTTGTGAAATATATTGGAATTTCACAAGATTGTGAGAAGTGCTGTATCATGCAGGATTCTCTTTTGTTCTGATTTTAAAACACAAATGATGGAGAAAAAACAAACTAACTAAAACAGCTTTGTACCGTTTGATAAAATAACATTTCCCCCACTTTATTCTGACTGAGTGTGGTACTGACGCACATTTAGTGTAAAATGTCGCCATTTACCGTATATAAAATGTTCTTATGGCTGTTAAATTCCATTTAACTATTCTAAAATCCAACTATCTCAGTGGAAACCACTGGACAGTCTCTATGTCAGACTCAAGTAAAATGTTAATCCATGTATTATGGGGGATAATTTTTAAGGGGTACTTTAAAACACAGTACATTTCAATGCATAACACAGTGGCACAGAGGATAACACTGCTGTTTCATAGAATCATAGAAACCCTACAGTGCAGAAAGAAGCCATTTGGCCCATCAAGTCTGCACCGACCACAATTCTACCCAGGCCCTACCCCCTTATCCCTACATATTTACCCGCTAATCCCTCAACCTATTTATCTCAGGACACTAAGGGTCAATTTTAGTGTGGCCAATCAACCTAACCTGCACACCTTTGGTACATCTTTCGCAGTGCCAGTGACCTGGCCCGATTTCCAGCTTGGATCACTGTTCTGCATGTTCTCCCTGTGTCTGCATGGATTTCCTCCGAGTGCTCCGATTTCTTCCCACAGTCCGAACGATGTGCTGGTTAGGTGCGTTGGCTGTGCTAAATTCTCTCTCACTGTACCCAAAGAGGTGCTGGAGTGTGACAACTAGGGGATTTTCACAGTAACTTTGTTGCAATGTTAATGTAAGCCTACTTGTGACACTAACAAATGAACATTAAACTTAAACTCCCTGACAAGGTGCTTGGAATCTCATTTTACAGACTAGCGGAGAATTCCAGTTTATAACATTTTTTCAGCAAGGGAGATTCCAATGTTTTTCCTTCCTTTAGTATATTTCAGGCGGGTACATAACATTTTGTTATGAGTGGTACCTGTTTGTTTAACAATGCTGTGAAGGTTTACCAGATGCAGTAATATTGCATTATTGGTTGTGATCATGATAGATAAAAGATGAAACATCACAGCTACAAAGGACAATTCATAACATGAAATTCCTTAATCCTTAGAGGGGGGGCAATGGTTAGTGGTGAGGGGAGATGATGGCCTAGTGGTATTATTGCTAGATTATTAATGTAGAAACTCAGCTAATGTCCTGGGGATCCGGGTTTGAGTCCCACCACAGCAGAATTTGAATTCCAAAAAATAAATCTGGAATTAGGAATCTACTGGTGACCATGAAATCATTGGTGATTATTGGACAAACCCATCTGGTTCACTAATATCGAGTTAGGAAGGAAATCTGCTGTCCTTACCTGCCTGGCCTACATGTAACTCCAGAGCAAGGTTAACTCTCAACTGCCCTCTGACAACTAGGGATGGGCAATAAGTTCTGGCCCAGCCAACGACACCCACATCCCATGAATGAATGAATAAAAGTATAAGTGACTTACTTATCACTCTTGTCCATCATCTCTTGTCAGTTACCCATTCCTCAACCAATCCCACCATGTTTAAGCCTCTTGCCAGCTTATCTTTCCATCTGGCCCTCTTCTCCTTTCATCTCATCACTCACCCAATCTTTCATCTCATCACTCTTTTCTTCCTCAGCAACATCTTCGTGGCTACTTTCCTTGATGTTCCCGTAAGCTTCAGTGAGCCCCTGAAGTGCTCATAGAATCATAGAGCCCGACAGTGCAGAAAGAGGCCCTTCGGCCCATCAAGCCTGCATTGAACACAATCCCACCCAGGCCCTACCCCCATATCCCTACATATTATACCCACTAATCCCTCTAACCTTCACATCCCTGGATACTAAGGGGCAATTTCTTGGCATGGCCAATCAACCTAACCCACACATCTTTGGACTGTGGGAGGAAACCGGAGTAACCCCACGCAGACACGAGGAGAATGTGCAAACTCCACACAGACAGTGACCCGAGTCCGGAATCGAACCCAGGACCCTGGAGCTGTGAAGCAGCAGTGCTAACCACTGTGCTACCGTATCTGCTGGTTCCTGATTTTTACCTTTGTAGTTACTCCACACATTCATTTCCACATCCGCATCTCATTGGTGTCTAATCGATCTTCCTCACTGCTAGACTAATTCCCCAGCAGTGAAAAGTTGCAGTGATGCACGAAGGGTTTCCTGCCAACATGCTGCCCCAGAGCCTTCAGCGGAAATCTGACCTGGTGACATATCATACTGACTATTGTGTTATGGTGCTTTAGAACAGGGCACCATTTGGCATTCATTTTGTTTGACTTGAGCACAGAATTACATTCAAAGAACCTTTCCTCTGACAAAAGGCAGTCACTGAACTACAAGGTTTACAACTTAGGCGGTAATGGAGAGAAAGGCCCGATAGATAAAAGTCAATCAGCATTAAGTAGTTCAGTCTTCTCTTTGATTGTGAGAGCTTCAAATGTCCTCCAAAATGTTGTCATCAATGTTGGAAAGCTCAAGGAGCCAAAATGCTGCCAAGTTCAAGGAAATACAGATCGACTGTCAATGACAGTTTCTCATAAAATGATTGGAAAATCAAGGCTACTGCATCACACCTGAAGATCTGTGATTCAAATCCTTTTGTTCTGCCCACGAATCCCTGGATTTTGAATAATTTTCCCTTTGAGTGTTCCTGAGGCCAAAGGAGAATTGATTCAGCAACAGAATAAAAATCGTTTGGTCTTTGATCTTGCGCTGTGCTAACTGACCCCAGTGGGAATAATGAAGGAAACGTTATATTTACTCAGTAATCCTGGACTAGTAAGAAGTCTTACAACACCAGGTTGAAGTCCAGCAGCTTTATTTGGAGTAATGAGCTTTCAGAGCGCTGCTCCTTCCTCAGGTGAGTGGGTATTGTGAGACCTGATGTGAGAACTCTGGTGCTGTGGGATTTCTCATTGTGCCCATCCCAGTCCAACGCCAGCATCTCCACATCATAATCCTGGACTAGTGTGAGGAGAAATGGGGTGAAAATTGAGCTGCAATATGCTCATTTTACATGTTAAAACAGGAGCAAAGAGGAATATTCCAGGTGACCAAAATCTGGTACCCACAGATACCTAAAAGATGTTTGACTGGAAGAATTTGTTCAGTCAATATTTCAAGTTCTAGCCAACTAAACAAGCTGAAGTGGGATATCATTGAATCATAGATTCCCTATTGTACAGGAAGAGGCCATACGGCCCATCAAGTCTGTACCATACCAACCACATCCCACCCAGGCCCTATTTCCCTAACCTCACACATTTACACTGCTAACTCCACCCTCCCCAACACTAAGGGGCAATTTAGCATGGCCGATCAACCTAACCTGCATATCTTTGGACCGTGAGAGGAAACCAGAGCAACCGGAGGAAACCCATGCAGACACGGGGAGAATGTGCAAACTCCACACAGGCAGTGACCCAAGCCGGGAATTGAACCTGGGTCCCCGGCACAGTGAGGCAGCAGTGCTAACCACTATGTCACCATGCCGCCCACAAACTCTAAATGAATCATCTGTTACCCTGAATAAGGAGTCAGAACAAATGCATCACCGATGAGGATGGGATATCTGAAATGATTTTCATAAAAGGAGGCCATTGGGCCAATTGAGTCTACATCGATTCTCCAACGGAGCATCTTACACAGGCTCACCACTCCTCCACCCTTTACCTTAACCCCACTCATTTAGCCCACTAATCCTCCTAAACTACACATCTTGGGGCAATTTAGCATGGCCAATCCATCTAACCTGCACATCTTTGGACACTAAAGGGTAACTTGGCATGGCCAATCCACCTCACCTGCATGTCTTTTGAGTGTGGGAGGAAACTGGAGCACACAGTTGAAACCCATGCAGACAAGAGGAGAACATGCAGACTCCGCACAGACATTGACCCAAGGCTAGAATTGGACCCGAGTCCCTGGTGCTGTGCTGTCCACTGTGCCACGATGGTGTCCATTATTATTAAGATTGATACTGAAATGTACATTAATAGTTTTAGAAAAGCACATGTAGTTTATGAGAGCTCTTCATAGAATCATTGAATCCTACAGTGCAGGAGGCCATTCAGCCCATCGAGTTTATGCCAACCACAATCGCACTCAGGCCCTATTCCTGCAACCTCACATATTTACCCTAGCTAATCTTTCTGACACTAGGGCCAATTTAGCATGGCCAATCCTGCACATCTTTGGACTGTGGGAGGAAACAGGAGCATCCGGAAGAAACCCACGCAGACACAGGGAGAGTGTGCAAACTCCACATAGATGGTGACCCGAGGCCAGAATTGAACCTGGGTCCCTGGCGCTGTGAGGCAGCAGTGCTAACCACTGTGCCACTGTGCCACCCTAGGCATGATGGGACATGTGGCCAATACTGTGGGGAACTAGGCTAAGGATACAAGGCGTAAAACCTAATGACCTTCACAGGCTGAGTAAACAACTGTTAGGGTGATAAGAGAATGAATGACAGGGGGAAGGGGTGCAGGTGATGGGATAGGAGTGTGATTTGAGATTTGACATACGGAGGGCCTCTCGAGGCAAAGGGGTGAGGTAACAGGGGATAATTACAGCCTCAACTGTCCAGCTCTTTAGGTTTTGTGATGCACGTGTTAAAAATAATTGAAGGTTATACTGAGTTGTGTGGTGAAATGTGATATCTAAAAGGCATAAATTGACACGTAGACTTTGTCTCAGAGAGAAAATGTCCTTGGAGAACTAAGATACATCTCTCCCAGCAGATGCTTGAGTGAAAATCTTTATTTACTTAGAATTCACAGACTCAGAGTACCGGTTTATTGTTTATTTAGCCACAACACAAGTCCACTTACGTACATAAGGCCCTGTGTCTGCTTGACACACCTTTGGAAATAAATAACTGAGGGGAAGGTGACAGGCCTGCTTTGCTCCCTTCAGCTTTATCTGACTTAATGGGCTGAATGGCGTCCTTCTGCACTGTAGGGATTCTATGATTCTAGACATGAAGGCAGCCTGAGAAACTAAGCCATTGGAAATCTTAGTTAATTTTAAACTTGAATATTGCTGGGAAAAAAGATATTGTTTGTCGAAGCTTTTGGTCTTGCATTCATCAAGGCATTTCGCAGGAATACAAATCCAAGGGAAGCAACATACTCTGAGAGGAGAGTGCTGATTGGTTACTTACCCAGGGCAAGACTTGGTTTGACAATCACAATCTCATGGTTAAAAAGAACATTTTATCGACTCATGTATAAAGAACAATCCCTTGAGCAAACTGCAAAACAACTAATTTTATTTATTTATTAATGTCATAAGTGTGTTTACATTAACACTGCAATGAAATTACAGTGGAAATCCCTGAGTCGCCACAATCCAGTACCTGTTCGGGTACACTGAGGGAGAATTTAGCATAGCCAATGCACCTTTCAGACTGCGGGAGGAAACGCGTAAAAATAATCAAGCTTATTTATTAATCACAAGTAGGTTTACATTGACACTGCAATGAAGTTACTGTGAAAATCCCCTGGTTGCCACACTCCGGCACCTGTTCGGATACACTGAGGTAGAATTCAGCATGGCCAATGCACCTAACCAGCACATCTTTCAGACTGTGGGAGGAAACCAGAGCACCCGTAGGAAACCCACACAGACACAGGGAGAACATGCAGACTCCGCACAGACAGTGACCCGAGCCAGGAATCGAACCTGAGTTCCTGGTGCTGTGAGGCTGCAGTGCTAACCACTGTGCCACTGTGCCACTCCACACTTGTGTTCTTGGAGAATAACTATGAGAAAATGCAAGAAATGGAGAGACCATCAAAAAATATTCCATCATACTTCTGAGGGTACTTTCCCTGTTCTGCACTGGTTCACACTGAACCTGCTAAGCGCAACAACAAAGAAAGGCAAACTGAGTCGGATGGATGGCATGCCCAGGAAAGATTCTGCCGGATTTTCAATCCAGCAATTGAAGTGGATAGATAATCGGATGAGTTCTTTTACAGGCCAAAGCTCCAACTTGCCTGTTTTTTCCTGATATTTGCCATCCTCATTCCATTTGTTATTCACTGGTGAAGGGTCAAGAAAATCTCCCCTCCTGTATTCACTCCCGGTAACAGACTGGAAAGGTCTGAGAAGGAAGGAGAGCTGCATTGTCCTTGGGGAGGTTGAATTTACTTTGTGTGCAGTGAGCTCTGTGGTTGGCGGATTATACAAATGTGTGGGCCAATGTCAGTGTTTCATCCTCAAAAGATAAAATAGGTTTATTTGTTCTTATTGTTTGCATTTCTCTGACCTTCCTTCTGTCCTCTCAAGACTACGCAAACCAAAATCTTTCGTGTACACACTGGCTGAAAGTACTCTCTTGAAACACAAGGACAAAATATCGGAGCTGCCCCAGAGAGACAGATTTCACACCCATCATACTCCTGATTCCAGGAACATGCCCCTGTTCCCCAAAGAGGTCCAGGATGATCTGAGTTGCTTAGCAACACTGATGCCAATCAGGGACCGACTATGGGCAGAATTTTCTCAAAAAATGACTAAAGTGCCAATTCCGGTGAGAAAATTGGTGTGGTTCTCATTCACACACTTCAGTCATTTTTGAGTTTTGAACGGGTACCAAAGGGTGAGGGGAGGGAGGTGGGGGGAAGTGGGGGGGTGCAACCACACCAGTGAACCAGCTGTAGAGAGCTCGGGTGCCATTTCGCAAGAGGGCCCCGATCTCACATTGCATTGGGAGACAATTTGGGTCCTGATGTCCCTCCCCACAGCGACATTGGGAACTCCCCCACCCCCCCCTTATCGGTGTCGTGTTGCCCCATCCTCTCCCCAATATGGATCACCAGCCTCTTCTCCTAGCCAATAGGTCACCCATCATGATGCCCACGATGTGATCCACCTGTGCGTAGCCGCCCAACGCCTTAGATCTCCCCCACCATACAGCCCCCATCATAGCCCCTCCTTGTTATAACCTCTCCATCACTGCCCCACCCCGTCATAACCTTGCTCAGGCCCCTCCACCTTGGCACTGCTCCTGGCACACTGGTGGTGCCCAAGTGGTGCAGTGGGGCTGCCTGCTGGGGTGATTAGTGGGCACTACCGGGGTTCATCGTTGACACTGCTGAATGCCTGGTGGACATCACCAGGGTGTCTGGTGGGCACCGCCAGGGTGTCTGGTGGGCACTGCCAGGATATCTGGTGGACATGCTAGGGTGCATGTGGATACTGTCGAGTGCCTGGTGGCCACCACCAAGGTGTCTGGTGGGCACTGCCAGGGTGTCTGGTGGGCACTGCCAGGGTATCTGGTGGACATGCTAGGGTGCTTGTGGATACTATCGAGTGCCTGGTGGCCACCACCAAGGTGTCTGATGGGCACCGCCAGGTGGGTATGGCCCAGCCATGTCCCCATCCTTTATTCTGCCCTATGTTTTGATTTGAGTCCATTGCATTTGTTAGCTGGAGGGGCATGAAGTAAAGGAAAAGCCAAGCCAATCAGACAAGCCAGAGAGGTGGGCAGATATAGACAGAAGGTAATTCAAATGGTCTGATTAAAACAGAGGTGAAATCGAATAGAAGCACCATCTCATCCCGACTGAGAAATGAACAAATCTAGCAAAAATCCAGGTCCACAACACAAAAGCTGTAACTAACAGAGCACCAATTGCAGGGGTCACAAGATAAGTTGGAATAGGAAAGAGGAAATTTGGAGGGTTGGCATTCTAAAGGTTATTCATCTGAGCTCCATTCCTGTGTGAAGTAGAGATGCATTAAGAATCACAGAATCATGGAATCTTACAGTGCAGAGGAGGCCATTCTACCCATCGAGTCTGCACCTACCACAATCCCACCCAGATCCTATTCCCATAACCCTATGCATTAACCCTAGCTAGTCTCCCTGGCACCAAGGGGCAATTTAGCGTGGCCAATCCACCTAACCCGCACATCTTAGGACTGTGGGAGGAAACCGGTGCAAATGTGTGGGGAGAATGTGCAAACTCCACACAGATAGTGAATCAAGTCGGAATTGAATCCAAATCTCTGGCACTGTGAGACAGCAGTGCGAAGTACTGTGCCACCATGCCACCCTTGAATGTAACCCATGTTACATCCAAGAAGAAACCCTTGTACTTAGTGGTGAAACTCTGTCCCAAGTATTTGTCACTTCCAGACTTAACTTTTCTATCCTAACCCTTATAGGCCTCTTAGTGGGGAAGCAATGGCCTAGTGGTATTATCGCTGGACTGGTGATCCAGGAACTTAGCTAATGTTCTGAGGAGCCAGGTTCGAATCCCACCACGGCAGATGGTGGCATTTGAATTCAACAGAAGACATCGGAATTAAGAATCTACTGATGACCATTGTCGGTTGTTGGAAAAACCCATCTGGTTCACTAATGTACTTTAGTGAAGGAAATCTGCCATCCTTACCTGTTCTGGCCTACTTGTGACTCTAGAGCCATAGCAATGTGGTTGACTCTCAACTGCTGTCTGAAATGGCCCAGTGAGCCAGTCAGTTCAAGGGCAGCTAGGCACAGGCAATAAATGCTGGCCAATCAGTGACGCCCATGTTCTATGAATGATGAAAACAAAAGGTCCACCTAGCACAATTTCCCATTCACCGAATGCTCCATAACCTGTACCATATTCCATAATATTTCCCATTCATCTATCACCCTTATCCATGGTCACCTGAACAAGCTTCCTATCCCCCAGCTCATTGACTTCAGAATACTTGGACTCTATTACAAATCCTTCTGTGACTTGGCTCCTTGTTCCTGAGCTCTGCTTTCTGAGTCTGGATAGTTAAGTACCCTTTCCCTCCATGCTCCAAGCAATCATTGATAATGTGTAGATGATGTTGATTGAATCTGTTGTGTCTCCTCCGTACCGTCGTCTTTGATGACTTTTTAATTTGTGTTGAGAAGAGGATTCTTCTGCAGTCTTCACCGCAACCCATTACCACTGCCATGGTGTGAAAACACCAACAGATTAGCAACAAACTCAATGCAAAATAATGATCACCACTTAAGCAAATCACGGCAAAATTAGAATGCATTACAAAGAATAACATCAATGCACCAACCAACATCACCAAAAGCAAATTCATTCAAATACAGGTCATTAATTACGGAATCATAGAATAGAATCATAAAATGGTTACAGCTCAAATGGAAACCATTTCACTGTTTGAATCTGGGCCACCTTCCTGCCAGAACTATTTAACTATTCCCCTTCCCTGCCTTTTCCTTATGCACTGGTTTGTTATCTTTTCAGTTGCATATCCGATTCCCTTTTGGAAGCCGACATTGAATCTGCCTCCATCGTCTCAGGCTGTGAAATCTTGTCAGCTTGGGTTGACTGTTGGCAAGTAACATTCACGTCACACATGTGCCAATCAATGACCATCTCCAGCACAAAAGAACCCAACCATCGCCCCTTGACATTCAATGGCATTGCCATCATTGAATCCCCTGCTATCAACATCTGGGGTTACCAATGAACAGAAACTCAACTGAACTATCCATATCATTACCATGGGTAAAAGAGCAGGTCAGAGGCTCCTGACTCCCCAAATCCGGAATCCTAGAGTCAGCCAACTTCCCCTGTTTCATCAGTGACCATCAGAACACCAGAAGTGGGGATGTTCTTCGATAACTGCTCAATGCTCAGCACCATTCATGACTCTTCAGATGCTGAAACAGTCCATGTGAAAATGCAACAAGACCTGGACAATATCCAGGCCAACAAATGGCAAGTAATGTTTGTGCCACACAAATGCCAGACAATGACCATCTCCAACAAGAGAGAATCAACTCATTGTCCTTTGACGTTCAATGCCATTGCTGAATCACTATTAACATCCTGGGGGTTACCATTGACCAGAAACTCAACTGGACTGGCCACATAAATACTGTGGTTATAAGACCAGGTCAAAGGCTAGAAATCCTGCAGTGAGTATCTCACCTCCTGACTCCCCAGAGCTTATCCACAAGGCATAAGTCAGGAGTACTCTTCACTTGCCTGGATGAGTGCAGCTCCAACAACACTCAAGAAACTCAACACCATTCGGGGCAAGGCAACCCATTTAGTTGCTGCCTCCCACAAATATTCAATCCCTCTACTACCAATGAACAGTGATAACAGTGCGTGCCATCCACAAGATAACTGCAGGAACTCATCAAGTCTCCTTAAGTAGCACCTTCCCAACCCACAACCTTACCATCTAGAAGGTCAAGAGCAGCAGCTACTTGGGAACACCGCCACTTGGAAGTTCCCCTCTAAGTCACTCACCATCCTGACTTGGAAAGTTATCTCCATTCCTTTGTTGTCGTTGGGTCAGAACACTGGAATTCCTTCCCTAACAGCACTGTGGGTATATCCACACTGCATGATCTACAGCTGTTCGAGAATTCACCACCATCATCTCAAAGATAATTAGGGATGGACAATAAGTGTTGGTCTAGCCAGATATATCCACATTCCAAGAATGAGTAAAAGAAAATCTGTGCTATAACTGCTTGCTGTTTGATATGGGCTAGGATTCACACCCCCAAAGAAAAATGAAGCGGGAAAACAGGAATATTTCCTTCTCATTTTTTGGGTATACTTACCAGAACAAATCTCTGACACTCTGAGCAATGCAGAGTGCCTCAGCTTAATACACACTTCTTGGGCGGGGCCTATTCCTGTTGGAAAGGCCGGCAACATAGCTCTGATCAGGCCACTGTGCATGAGCTGATCTGTTGGTCAGCCCCAGTCTCCCCCTGCCCCCTCAACCTGACCCACCCAGATCTCCCACCCTCTTCATCCTCCCAGCCAACCCCAATCCCACCCCACTCCTCGAAATTCAGTGCTTCTCAGCTCACACTTTAGCTGATGTCGTTATGGTGCTGGTTTGTCTGAAGGAGTCTTTTTATTGCTGCTTAAATGGGTGTTTGTTTATCTTAACTGGGACGTTTATGACTCTGCATTGTCAGGAGAAAAACTGGTGTGCAGGTCAGGTGATAGGACTTCTTTCATTTTCAGTTTGAGCTGCTGTTTAGTTTGAGCTTTGAATTTGGTTAGGAAAGGAATGATATATTTCACTTCAGGTATGATTCAAATGACGCACTAGGGAACTTTTATCAAGCAAAGTTCATTTAAGAATATAGTTAATATGTATAGTAAGAATATTAGCAATAACTACAGCTGAGTTATAAAGCGAGTTTTAGAAGGGACATTAAGCTGAAAAGAAGTCTCTCTCTTTCTCTCTAGGTTTTGGAAATTCTGCTGGTCATCTGAAAGCAAGGTCTTCCTTTCTGGAGGGGGAATCAGCTGTTGGTGGCTTGCCTAGAGTATATGGTGTTTTGGGAAGCTGTTCTGACTTTAAACTGTTCTGAGTCTATCCAGAGAACTGCAGACTTCATCCAAAGGAGTCAATTCCAATATCACATGAGCCTTAGTCTGTGTTGTATTAAACCTGTTTGAAGGATCTTGATTATGGGATTGTGTTGATTGGGACAGCTCCTATATTTGTTAAGGGTTATACATTATCGTCGTTGTGTTGGTGTTGTTTGTAATTGAAAGAGGTTATTGCTAATATTCTTACTATACATATTAACTATATTCTTAAATGAACTTTGCTTGATAAAAGCTCCCTAGTGCGTCATTTGAATCATACCTGAAGTGAAACATATCATTCCTTTCCTAACCAAATTCAAGATACAAGACTTATGATCCTGGCCGACTTCATAAAACATTTTGGAGTTTCTGACCTGAACCATAACAGCAGAATGAGCTATTCAACCCATCAAGCTGGCACCGACAACAATCCCACTCAGGCCCTATTCCTGTAATCCAGGGGGGGTGGGGAGGTGGGAGATGGAGGGAGAAGATCATGCTCTAAATTTATTGAACTCAATGTTCAGTCTGGAAGGCTATAAAATATCCAATGGGCATAATGATATCCAATCAAAGCTGGCTGCGTGCACCTCAATCCCACACTAGGGCGGTGCACTTATTAACTGAGCCCTATCATAGAAAGGATATTATTAAACTAGAAAGAGTGCAGAAAAGATTTACTAGGATGCTACTGGGACTTGATGGATTGAGTTATAAAGCGAGGCTGGATAGACTGGAATTTCTTTACCTGGAACATGAGGGTTAGGGGAGATCTTGTAGAGGTCTAGAAAATAATGAGGGGCATAGATCAGCTAGATAGTCAACAACTTTTCCCAAAGGTAGGGAAGTCTAAAACTAGAAGGCACAGGTTTAAGCAGGAGAGGACAGATAGAAAAGGGTCCAGAGGGGCAATTTTTTCACACAGAGGGTAGTAAGTGTCTGGAATGAGCTGCCAGAGGTAGTAGTAGAGGTGGATACAATTTTGTCTTTTAAAAAGCATTTAGCCAGTTACATGGGTAAGATGGGGTTAGAGGGATATGAGCCAAACACAGGCAATTGGAACTGGCTTAGTGGTCTAAAAAAAGGGCAGCATGGACAAGTTGGGCCGAAGGGCCTGTTTCCACACTGTAAACCTCTATAACTATGATCTTGTTTAAATTACTTGCTAATTTCCTTCCCACTTCCGCAGACAACTTCACTGTGCTGTTAGGAGGTGTGTCAGCACATTGTTGGAGCTGCTCAGGCAGCCTGTAATAACATTAGCTGTCGTTCAGAATGAGAAGAGGAGAAGCTGTGAAGTTAGCAGCTTAATCTTTTCACCTGCAGGCCATGGATTTAATTTCACTCCACAGCAAAGAATGGCAATCTGTGACCACACAAAAAGCATTGCTTAATCTACATTCAAACTCCACTGAAATGAACCAGGCTGTCTAATGCTATTCCTGATTCCCTTCGATTCCGCATGGCTCACAGGTCATTCACCCTATCATTAGTGGCAGATATTTTGTCAGTCTTTTTCTATTTGTTTCACGGTGGCGCAGTGGTTAATACTGCTGCCTCACAGCACCAGGGACCTGGGTTCAATTCCAGCATCAGGTCACTGTCTGTGTAAAGTCTGCATGTTCTCCCCGTGTCTGCTTGGGTTTCCTCCAGGTGCTCTGGTTTCCTCCCACACTCCAGAGATGTGCAGGTTTGGTTGATTGGCCACGCTAAATTGCCCCTTATTGTCAGGGGGATTAGTAGGGTTCCGGTAATAGGGCCTGGGTTGGTACAGACTTGATGGGCCGAAAAGCCTCCTTTTCTACTGTAGGGATTCTACATGTAGTGAACACAGTCCCTTTTACCATAATTTCCAAGATTCCCATTCCAAAAAGCCACAAGCCAAGCCTTTTTACATGTTGGGATTGGACTCTGCATCTGTTTTGTTTTATTCATCCATGGGATGTATGCTGGCCAGCATTTATTGCCCATCCCTGAGGGCATTTAAGAGTCAACCACATTGCTGTGGGTCTGGAGTCACATGTAGGCCAGACCAGGAAAGGGTGACAGATTTCCTCCCTTGAAGGACATTAGTGAGCCAAATAACAGTCGACAAGTCGTCATTAGACTTTTAATTCCAGGTTTTTTTTATTGAATTCAAAGTTCACCCTCTGCCATGGTGGGATTTGAATCTGAATCCTCAGAGCATTACCCTGGCTCTCTGGATTACTAGCCCAGTGACAATACCACTATGCCACAGCCTCCCCTACCAAAGTTACATCACTTCATATCAATGTTTTGCTTGGTTTCCGATATAACTGAAAAAACACTGTATTTTGGCAAATGTTCAGTTCCCTCTCTTTTAATGGTCTAAAAGTAAAATGTTTTACCTGAGCAAAGTAACGCATTATGGAACTTATTTTAACTCACCCGTTGTCATGAACTCCATGTTAAAATTAAGCCAGCAATTGATGTACATCATTGTACAGCTAGTGGCATATCAGGTGAAATACAGAGAGTTGTTTCTCATTAACTATCCCTTGCCCTTGGATCTGCAGACTGACTGGCGTAAGTGCCTTCGTTAGAAGTATTAAAGTGACTGACATCCTTCCAAGCGATTGAGTGAGTTGACGAGTGATTGCTAACTGATGTCGGGAAGGCAGCTTCACAGTCGAGGGAATACTAGAAAGCACAGCAACTAGAATTCTTGGTAAGGAGACTGAATCCACCTGAGGATCGAGATACAGAACACAGGGTGCCATGGCTGTTAGACAGCATGGGGTTGAAGTGGGGAAAATCGCAAAGATGGTTACCTGATGCACCAAATGGTGGCCTGGCACATAAAATGGTTACCTGAGAAAGCAGGCACTGACTTTAATACAGACAGCTACTTGAAATTAAAACACGCAGCACAGACAGTTATTTAAAGTTAAACATGCAGGAAACAAATACTGCAGGAAGCCAGTAAGAGCTTGAGGCACTTTAAAGATAAGGACAGACTCAGGACAATAAGATCTGATAAAGAAATTAGCCATAAATGGGAATGGGAATGCATAAATGCAGGAAAACTAATTACTCTATGTATAGACCAACACTAAGTCATTGATAGTCACTGTTAGAGGAAATGTACCCATTCTATGAAACAATGCAATGTTAAATGCCAATGTCTGTATATGTCTGAATGTCACGATGTGTTAACATAAGAACATAAGAAATAGGAGCAGGAGTAGGCCATCTAGCCCTTCGAGCCTGCCCGGCCATTCAATAAGATCATGACTGATCTGTCGTGGCTCAGTTCCACATTCCCGCCCTCTCCCTATAACCCTTAATCCCCTCGCTTATCAAAAACCCATCAACCCTCGTCTTAAAAATATTTAGCGAGGCAGCCTCCACCACTTCAACGGGCAGAGAATTCCTGAGATTCACCACCCTTTGAGTGAAGAAGTTCCTCCTCAACTCCGTTCTAAACCACCCCCACTTTATCTTGAGGCTGTGCCCCCTAGTCCTACTGTCCTTTCTGAGCGGGAAGAGTCTCTCCACCTCTATCCTATCCATCCCATTCATCATCTTATATGTCTCAATGAGATCTCCCCTCATTCTTCTAAACTCTAACGAGTACAAGCCTAGTTTATTCAGCCTCTCCTCATAGCTCAACCCCCTCAACTCCGGAATCAGCCTAGTAAACCTCCTCTGCACTCCCTCCAAGGCCAAAATATCCTTGCGTAAGTACGGCGCCCAAAACTGCGCACAGTACTCCAGCTGCGGCCTCACCAATGCCCTATACAGCCGTTAACTATCGATCCTACTCAACTGTAATGGTGTTAAATGGCTAATGTCCGGACTATCCATTATCTGAAAAGTGTAGAAATGAACCACTCCTATCGTATCATTGAGAAGATAGCTGCCAAGTACTGAGGAGTCCCCGAAGCTTTGTGTCTGAAATAAAGCTGTATTATTGAACCTCCAGTCTGAATCCGGTGGTAATTTTCCCACAACAGGGTTTACAGACAAAACACATACACATTACAGAAAGTTAACGAGCATTCATTCATCATTTTCATTCATCATGAGGTATTCAAGATGATAAAAGATATGGGTAAAGTAGACGTGGAGCGGATGCTTCCTCTTGTGGGGCATTCTAGGACGAGAGGTCATAGCCTTAGGATAAGGGGTAGCAAATTTAAAACAGAATTGAGGAGAAACTACTTCTCCCAAAGGGTTGTGAATCTGTGGAATTCGCTCCCCCAATATGTGGTGGATGCTGGGACAATTTAAGGAGGAGTGAGACAGATTTTTAATTGGTAATGGGTTGAAGGGTTATGGGGAAAAGGTAGGAAAATGGGGATGAGGAGTATACCAGCCATGATCGAATGGCAGAGCGGACTGGATAGGCTGAAAGGCTTAATTCTGCTCCAATATCTTATGAACTTATAAACTTATTTTCAAGAGAGGCGATGGCCTAGTGGTATTATCTATTGCTAGACTGTTAATCCAGAAACTCATGATGTGGATATACCAGCGTTGGACTGGGGTAAACACAATAAAAAGTCTGACAACACCAGGTTTAAGTCCAACCACAAATAAATCGGTTGGACTTAAACCTGGTGTTGTCAGACTTTATCCAGAAACTCAGCCAATGTTCTGGAGGCCTGGGTTCAAATCCTGCCACTGCAGATGGTAAATTTTAATTCAACAAAAATATCTGGAATTAAGAATCTACTGATGACCAATTGTCAGAAAAACCCTTCTGGTTCACTAATGTCCTTTAAGGAAGGAACTCTGCCATCCTTAACTGGTCTGGTCTACATGTGACTCCAGAGCCACAGCAATGTGTTTGACTCTCAACTGCGCTCGGGCAATTTGGGATGGGCAATAAATGCTGGCCCAGCCAGCGATGCCCATGTCCCACAAATGAATAAAAAAACCCTGGTGGTGGAAGGTAAATCCTCCCCCAGTGTCACAAGATCAATAAGTCTTACAGGGTTACCAAAGCACCTGAGATGGCCTAAAAATGCACAGAGTATTGAGTCCCATACTGCAGTAGAAAGTTGACAGGAAGACTGATTGATTCCATCGTATAGAACTAAATTTGGGAGAGTAACTCTGCTCTCTTGATACCTGATTGCAGTTAAACTTGATTGCAACGTCAAAGTAGCTTAAAGATTTTTGTTTAATCTTAAGAACTAATGGACGATTATATATGTCTGAAATCTTCAGTTCAAAACTCGCTGCTTGGACATATCATTTAGTTTAACGTTATTCTAGTGGAAGGTATCTGGTTCATTTTGCGAACATTTACCCTACTCCAATCAAACTTGAGACATATTTCAAAATCATAGAATCCCTACAGTGCAGAAAGAGCCCATTCAACCCATCGAGTCTGCACCAACAACAATCCCACCCAGGCCAATCCCCGTTAACCCACGTATTTCTCCTGCTAATCCCCCTGATATTAAGGAGCAACTTAGCATGGTTAATCCATCTAAGGCACACATCTTTGGAGTGGAGGAGGAAACCAGAGTGCCCGGAGGGAACCCATGCACACACGGGGAGAACATGCAAACTCCGCACAGATAGTCGCCCAAGTTGGAATCGAACCCGGGTCCCCTGTGCCGTGAGACAGCTGTGCTAACCACTGTGCCACCATGCCACCCTATCTCCTTGCTAAAGTGATGCTTTGTGGGCAGAATGCATCATTTATCTATAGATTATTAGGACTTGCCAATCTCTTATCATTCCTGTTCCTCTGCTCCCAAAGCTGCAACTTTGGCTGAAGCTCTTCCCAGCTCTGACAGATAGCAATGACCCTTCTGCCTTACACGGAGTTAAGTGTGAACAGATGTTGCTTGTAATCACTAAACGTTGCCTGTTGTTTTTCTAGTATTCAGGGCTATTTTAAGTGGCATATGTCACAAAGCACTCATTATCTTCCTCAAGCCTTTATCAAAATGCTTCCACAGGTATATTCCATGTGACAATCTATTTGTTCACCTTCAGCATCAGTGCTAATGAGCAATTAAATTCCTAAGTGCTGTATTGAGTACAGGATATATTGCTGAGCCACACTTATCAAGAAGGAACCTATTTTGATCCTCGTTCAGTGCTTGGTTAACTCATCTCAAACCTTATTAAGACAACACATCACAAATAAAGAATTGTTCTGGGGCAATGCATTACTTACCAAATTTTACTTGGGATTTTCATTCAAAGCCAGAGCCTATTTCCCTAAGAGCACATATATGTCGCAAAAACAGCTCGTCATAGTTTATAAATGGATATGAATATAAGGTTCTTTTAGTGCATCAGCTATAAAACATCTGCTACCACAGGGTCACTGAATCTGTTTTTGTTAAACTTTAACTTGCCTTATCTGAAGAGTGTGAATGAGCTGTTGCAATTCAGACAGACAGCACAATGTGACCGTAAAAAGTTTTGAGAGCCATTTAAGGGAATATACAAGAGTTACATAAAGGATTTGTTTGCTTAGTGTACATAAAGCGATAAAGGGAATTGACAAATGCTATTTATCATAATTCATTCAAAAAGACATTTGTTATGGGACAGGAAGAGCAGATGGCTGGACAGACGACGCACCTGTAATCGTACTGGGTAATGTATTACAGTGCCAAAGGAGGCCATTCGGCCCTGCACTGACAACAATCCCATCCAGGCCCTATCCTCATAACCCCATGTATTTACCCTGCGAATCCCCCTGACACTAAGAGGCAATTTAGCATGACCAAACAACTTAACCCACACATCTTTGGAGTGGGGAAGGAATCCGGAGCACCTGGAGGAAATCCACGCAAAGACTGGGAGAATGTGCCCATTCCACATGGACAGTCACCCAAGGCCGGACTTGAACTCATATCCCTGGCGTCGTGAGAAAGTAATGCTAACCACTGTGCCACCCCCATCTGCAGCTTTGGAATTTTAACCCTGCTATATTTGCATGATAAAGAGAAACACATACATAGGAGTCTGCTTCAAGCTTGCAAACACATAGAATCATAGAACCCTTGCAGTGCAGAACGAGGCCATTTGGCCCATCGAGGCTACCCCGACAACAATCACACGCAGGCTTTATCCCTTTAACCCCACATATTACCCTGCTAATCCCCAGGCAATAGCATGGCCAATCCACCTAATTTGCACACCTTTGGACTGTGGGAGGAAACCGGAGCACCCAGAGAAAACCCACTCAGACATGCGGAGAAAGTGCAAACTCTTTGCAGACAGTGACCCAAGCCGGGAATCGAACCGGAGACCCTGGCGCTGTGAGGCAGAACATTTGCAGCTTCGGAATTTGAAACCAGCTGTGTCTGCATGGTAATGAGTAACAAATACTTAGGAGTTTGCTTCAAGCTTGCAACACATCTTCAACTCCAAATGCTGTTTGTAAATTGCTCACGTTTCTCGCACAGTTTGATATTATTTGGACAACTTTTAAAAGAAGTTAACTTTCTAATTATGTGACTTTGTCTAATTGAAAGGCGTTTATAATGAACATTTCTCACTGATGTCATAAAGAATGATTTTACATTCATAATTATGCTTCTACTTGTAATCAATTTGCTGTTGCTGCTTTCAGGTTTTTGTTTCTTAATTCTTCTATAGTTTTTACAGATACAAGCTATTCAATTGGTTTCCCTGAGTGGCTATGTTCTGTTGACAGCTTAGAGTGTAATGATTTTCTTTGCCAGTGTAATCTAACTGTGTACTTTTTGTTTTTTTTAAAGTTGGTTCTATGGCTGTATTTGGATTGTTGCCTTGAGCTTGCTCATTTATATACATTCTCTTTCAGTCTCAGTACAGTTCTGTGGTTGCCCTCTTGTTCCCTGCCCAAGTGGTTTATTCTTCATGTTGGGAGCGTTGGCAGTGAAAGTTGGCAGGGCTGTCAAGTGGGGAGGGAGGAGGGCTGGTGGGGTGGGGGGGCAGCATCGCAGCCAGATGCAAACTTGTCCTTATTCAACATCCAGACATTGCTTTTTCCTCTTTGGTCACTGGACAAGCCATTGAAAGCAGCTGGTGTGAGGCCAATTTCATCACTACTGCCTTGTTAATGATCAGGTAAACAAGCAGAGACCAGCAAGACTGGAATCTGGGCACCTTCAGCTTTCAAAGTTTAAAAGTTTATTTATTAGTGTCACAAGTAGGCTTACATTAACACGGCAATGAAGTTACTGTGAAAATCTCCTAGTCACCACACTGTTCAGGTGCACTGAGGGAGAATTTAGCATGGCCAATGCATGGGGGGCACCACCCCTCCTACCACCTAAAAGGAGGCCCCAATTGACCCCTTTTACTCCAGTGGGATTGAGCTGCGAAGTTCCTGAAATTGGGAAGCTTTAGTAATACCCTCTGGAGTGAACCACTGGTGGCTGGGGAGGGGGGGGCGGGGGGGGGGGGGGGGGGGGGGGGGGTGGGATGGGTTGCTAGTGGGCCCAAGATTTCAATCCCAGGCCCACTAATCACATTTAAAATGTATGGTAATATGTATTACCATAATTTACATGTCTCCCTGTTGATTTCCAACGCGGATGTGACACCGCTGGAAATCCGGTGCTGGGAGATGCTAGAGGGCCAGGACGCCCAGCGTGGAGTCCGTGCATTGGGAGCTGCTGGAATCTGCTGGCCCGCTGTGCTAAAAGATAAAAAAAAGGGAGATTCGCCCATGTGTTCAACAGAACAGATAAAATAGTGATAGTGAGGATATTGGTTTGTTTAGAATGGTAGATTGTGCCACAATGGTATTGGAGTTGGATGAAGAATATTAGCTGTTACGATCCCTATACAGAGCGACTACTTTTAGAAAGAAATAGGAATTTCCCATTTGAATTACTCAAAGATTCTCGTAGCAATTTTTCATATTTGAAGACTTTTACTGTAACAAACACATTAAAATCAACATAGGCTAAACATTACTCAGCAGGCAACTTGTTATAATTACCTAGTTAATGGTTCATAGCAACATTTTACAGGTAGTTTTAAGGCAGGATTAATGTTTAGAATGTAGAAAATGGGTTTAATGCAACTGAAGCAATTTGAAGATCAATGAAGTGCAGCAAAGAGAGTTATTCTCTTTTGGATGTTGGAGCCATAATGAGAAGTATTCAGTGAGTCCTGAAGTCTACATCATTATGGAAATGCATGGCACTTAAGAGCATTGATTTATATGTGTGTTTGCTGAGGGCATGAGTGTTCTGAATTACAGGAAAAGGCCACAGCAATAAAGTGCTGCTGTTAGCAGGCCCCAAGCATCAAAAGTGTTGCTGTAGACTGGTTCTGTGTAGGTGGGCTCAGGAGAAGCCCCAGTATCCATTTGATAGCTCTGTGCAGTTAGGGCTCAGGAGATGTTCTGGGGAGCTGAGAAGGTGGCAACAGGTCACTGGCTCCATGCTGGAAAGGATTAGGGCTCAGAAGAAGCCCTGGGAGACACTTACAGCTTGGGTGTGGCTGGGGAGATGAGATTGAAATCCTGGAAGGTATGCAGTCACTGAGGAAATCTGAGTAAAAGTGGCCTTTGAAGGTGCAATGTTTAGAACTCCTCATGAGGGAGGCAGAGTTTCGGTGAGATTGGTTGGCTCATAGGGGATGATCTTACCATGTTATCCGATTGGTTGATAGGCAGGATTGGCCGGTAAACTCATGAGAGAGCTGAGAAATTGGGTTTGCGCCCGATTTCTCTCCGGCAAGGACCACGTACATTCCCATTAATGGGGTTGGCATTTAGTCCAGGTGAGTGGGAGGGAGTATGGTGATGATTGGTCTGGGTGGCGGGACGGGGGGAGGGGAAAGTCTGGCCGGGGGGTGGGGAAGGGGTGGCAATTAGTCCAGGCAGAAATCTGTTTGCCTGTTAATTCACCTCATATTAACTCTAAATGTTAGGATATAAGATCCAAATTTGTGACCTTTCAGTAATGTTTATTTCTATTTGTTCAAACCGGTGAAATTTTGTGGCTTTATTCTCTTAGCAAGTGTCTTAAATCTCAAACTTTGCCTACTTTAATCAAAACCTTATTGCTCCCTAACAGAATCGTTGAGGATTGTAACAAAGTAATACAATAAACTACAAAGAAGATATTCCCTAATAACTTCTTAACACAATACATATTGTATTTACATATTACATCACAGTCTCCATAAACATGTAACTAAAGTCCAAGGCTCCTCCTGGGTCTGACTGGAGCTCCTCTCGCTGCTTCACCAGGGTGATTCTTCCTGTGTCTTTTTAAACAAAGTTCTCTTCCCTCAATGCTTTGAATATAATGGAATGGTCTTTCCATTGCAAGAAGCCCTGGTGATTCCGTGATGTTTAACTCGTCACTGTTGTTTCCTTGATCAGGAGTTCTGTCCGCACCTCTGCTTGATCGTTATCCCAAAATCAGTCCTTCTATTCTGCCTGGCATAGCGGCACCTATCGTGGGTCTTCTTTCCCCAAACCTTCAGTCGGACTGACCCTGGAAGTTCTGTGCGACGGCAAGATCAGCATCTTCTTCCTTTGTGTTCAGGTGTTAGAATTTGCACTTGACTGAACAAGATTCAATTTTCTCCAGGTCATTTGCTTCCAGGAAAATATAGCATGAGGTCACACCGGCTTGTCGCAGAGCAGAATAAGTAGGAGGTCATGTACCCCACTCCAGACAATTCCATTTTACCTTGAATTAAAGGAGACAGTTTAAAACATAACTTATAACATCCAGCAGTCATAACATATTTTGTTCCAATTACAGTACTCAAACACATTACTGGTAATGTGTAATGAATAGATTCAATGTACATTATTCAGACATTTTGGGAGGGATTTTACAGCCTTGCTCATCCTAAAACCATAAAATCCTGCTCAAGGTCAACGGACCTTTCCATGGTTCGCCCCTCACCTGCTTCAATTCCCATGCCTGGCAGGATGGTAAAATTCCGGCCACTGTGTCAATATAGATTCTGCTATTGTCTTTAAGTGACAGGGACAGCATAGTGGCACAGTGGTTAGCACTGCTGCCTCACAGAGCCAGGGACCCGGGTTTGATTCCCAGCTTGGGCCACTGTCTATGGGTAGTTTGCATGTTCTCCCTGTGTGTGGGTGGGTTTCCTCCAGGCGCTCCAGTTTCCACCCACAGTCCAAAGAAAGATGTGCAGCTCAGGTGCATTGGCCGTGCTAATTTCTCCCTCAGTGTATCTGAACAGATGCTGGAGGTGACTAGGGGATTTTCACAGTGACTTCATTGCAGTGTTAATGTAAGTCTACTTGTGACACTAATAAATAAATTTTAACTTTTTAGTAATTGCAGCAAATGTGTGCATGTTGTAGGTTTTCAGGCACCACTGGAAAAATACATTGGAAATGATTATGTTACAATATTCCGATTATTATAATGATTTCCTTTATGTACTAGGACTATTAGAATGAACCTGGCTTTACATCACTTAATTTATTTTCAACTTCTCAGAACTTTTTTTATCTTAGGATGTTTTCTGAGATGAGACAATATAATAATTAATACAACATGCTGAAACTGGAATGATTTTTAAGAGGTTACTCTCCGAGGAAATGAAAGCAACAACTTTCTGATATTTAGGACACAGTTTAAAAGCAGTAAATTCCACATCACTGGAAAATATCAAATCGCCAACTTTACGCCTTTATCAGTCCATAAGGGTGTGATCACATTGATTTGTCCCGGCAGACTAAAATAATTGGTTTGAGAAATGAAAAGGTAGCATACAAATACTGCCAATTACTTCTCTGACAATATCCAGAAAATGCTCACAACATTCTAAGGAGACTGGGCCTTGTTAAAGGGCGGTTTTGTGCATTACAGTTTTGATAGGTTCAAAATTGGCCGATGTAAGTCAACAAAGGGGAATTCAACAGCTGACATAACTGAAAATCTCAAGGTACAGTACTATTTAGACATCTCCTTAGCACTGGAGAATTAGAAGATATTGACCTTCGAATCAGCTTTAGGTCTGAGTTGATAAAAGAGATAGGGTAGACCAATCTGTCAGCCTCTCACACTCATCTTCACTGATGGACTGACACTAAGTCATTTAAGCTTTGACTACAGTTGGGTCAAACAGCAAATATGCCACATTGCCTCGTTCCACACAGTAGCAAATGGGTGAAAGCCCTACCGACAAAGAATTAAACTGCCTTGAATGAAGAAACTATTATCGATTATCACACTGCAACTGTGAATATAGTCAGAGGAGCAAGCTAGATCATTCTGCTTTGGGCACTTACTGGCTTACCAAAAATGACAAGTCAAGGTTGTTACAGAATAACAAAGGAACAGCGACATATTTCTATTTTCTTTTCAATTGGTATTGATTAATAGACGCCGGACAGTAAATTAAAAGGCTGTGTGCTTAGTTCAGGAGCTTGGGTTTTTTTCCTGTGTACCTTTTGGTACGATATTCCCAATCAAAAATCCAATTCAAAACACATCCACACTGACAAGACAGGCCATATCTCATCATAAACTGTGCAGCAGAACTGGAGCACTTTGGTGAAGGAAAGGGAGTGTCTTCAGAAAGCGACAGACCCCACTTTATACCCATTCTGACCCCTTCACAACAATTCATGAATTTTCTCCCATATTTATATACACAAAACTTCACATATAATATAATCTTTTGCACAAGTAATATTGTTATCTTTTGATTCAATCTTACTTTTACGGTTAACTTTTTGGCTATTTTTAAATGTTAATTTCACATTTCTTTTGGATCCTGTCACACTATACTACCCCCTGGACTGATACGCGAGTCAATACCAATCTTGAATCTGCTGAAAGCAGCATGAGAGAGCCATGGGATGTCACTTGGCCCCTGATTTTATCTCTCATTCTGAATGTTGGTCTCTGGTGTTTGCCTCTGAAAAACAGTTGAGATTAGAAACACCTCTAGGAGCTTACTTTTGAATCCAGTACACACCAATAGCCAATGGAACAAAGCAGGTTGTGAAATGAAGATTGTATACCACCCTATTGACTGAGGGAAAAAAGCAATTTATAGAGTTGTAGAGCCATAGAGGCTTAAGGCATTGAAATAGGCCCTTTGGCCCAACTTGTCCATGCTGCCCTTTTTGTAACCACTAAACTGGTCCCAATTGCCAGTATTTGGCCCATTTCCCACTATACCCATCTTACCCATATAATTATCTAAATGCTTTTTAAAAGACAAAATTGTACCTGCATCTACTACTACCTCTGGCAGTTCATTCCAGACACTCACCACACTCTGTGTGGAAAACTTGCCTGTCTGGACCCTTTTGTATTTTCCCTGTCTCACCTTAAACATCTGCCCTCTAGTTTTAGACTGCGCTATCTTTGGGAAATTATGTTGACTATCTCGCTGACCTATGCCCCTCATTATTTTACAGACCTCGATCATTCCTAAGTCTCCAATGCTCCAGAGAAAAAAGTCCCAGTTTATCCAGCCTCTGCTTGTATCTCAAACCATCAAGTCTCAGTAGCATCCTAGTAAATCTTTTCTGTGCTCCTTCTAGTTTAATAATATTCTTTCTATAATGGGGTGACCAGAACTGTACACAGTATTCTAAGTGTGGCCTTATCAATGCCTTGTACAACTTCAACTAGACGTCTAAATTCCTGTGTTCAATAGGTTTATTTGGAATCACGAGCTTTCAGACGGCTGCTCCTTCATCAGGTGAGCAGCACTCTGAAAGTTCATGATTCCAAATAAGTCTGTTGGACTTTAACCTGGTGCGGTGAGATTTCTTACTGTGCCCACCCCAATATAACTCTGGCATCTCTACATCCCATACTCAATATTCTGAGCAATGAAACCAAGCATGCCGAATGCCTTCTTCACCATCCTGTCCATCTGTGACTCCACTTTGAATAATTCAAGGAGCTTTGAACATGTACCCTTAGACCTCTTTGTTCTATAACTCTCCCCAACACCCTACTATTAATTGAAGAAGTCCTGCCCTGGTTCGATCTATCAAAATGCATCACTTTGCATTTAATTATATTAAAAAGAAATCAGATGTTAAGAAAAGCTAATGCCAATGTTACTGTATTTTTGAGGCCTCTGTTATTTTCCCTCCAGCCCCTGGAGCCGCATCTGTCAGAGGGCTCCAGCTGCAGTTTCACCTCCACAATGATAACCTGGCGCACACGGTCATGCTTATTTTTGAATAATTTCTATATCTTTGTACAGGGCGGCACAGTAACACAATGGTTAGCATTGCTGCTTCACAGTGTGCCAGGGACCCAGGTTCAATTCCAGCCTTGGGTGACTGTGGAGTTTGCATGTTCTCCCTGTGTCTGCATGGGTTTCCTCTGGGTGCTCCAGTTTCCTCCCATAGTCCAAAGACGTGCGGGTTGGGTGGATTGGCGATGCTAAACTGCGCCTTGTGTCAGGAGGGCTAGCTACGGTAAATGTACGGGGTTACAGGGATAGGTCTTGGGTGGGATTGTGGTTGGCACAGACTTGATGGGCCGAATGACCTCCTTCTGTGGGGATTCTATATTCTATCTCTTCTGAGGGCATCTCCATCTTGAGGTGCCCTCACTGTGTACCTCTTAGACCGGCAGTACCCGCCTCACCTGATGGCAGTCCATGGGCTTTCCAAGCAAGTGGAGCCCACCAGCCACCCTGAATTGGACTGGTTGACTTGGGAAGATGGTGCGGGCAGTGAGACTCACAGACTATTGGAGTGGGAATTCGCAATTGTGCCAATTCGAAGGTAGTAAAGTTCTGTCCTTTGTCTGTAATTACCCACCTTGGATGAAAAAGTGAGGATAAGAATGTAATAGATTGCTCAAACCTGCCTTATATTAATTTATAGTTGCCTTTATGTTTATAGAATCATAGAATCCCTACAGTGCAGAAGGAGGCCATTCAGCCCATCAAGCCCGCACTGACAACAATCCTATCCAGATCCTATCCCCATAATGCCATGTATTTGCCCTGATAATCCCCCTGACACTAAGGGCTCGATTTTACCATCAGGTTGCACCTGTTTTCGGGTGTGAAAACTTGGTAAAGTTGGGCACAATTCTTGCCCACCTCTGCGCCTGTTCTCCCTTTACCAATAACTGAAAATGGCCACTATTGTGTTCGAGCCCAAAAAAAAGCTATGACATCAATTTAAATGCATTTGTGTGCATTTAAATTGACTTAATGGGCTGGATGCCCAAACTTACTGGCACTTCCCCCTTTATCACCACGTTCGCCCATCCAGATTCGGCGCAAAACAGACTTGATCCGCAAAAGTCCGATTCAGGTGCTCCAGCTTCTGAAGAGGTAAGTTCAGAGCTTCCTGCGGCTCTCTGACTCACATCGGTAGTGACGTAGAGGGGGTGTTGGGAGAGATGGGTCAGATGGCTCTCTGGTGGGTGGGGGAGGGAGGTGGGTCAGATGGCTCTCTGGTTGGGGGGGGAGGGAGATGGGTCAGATGGCTCTCTGGTGGGTGGGGGAGGGAGGTGGGTCAGATGGCTCTCTGGTGGGTGGGGGAGGGAGGTGGGTCAGATGGCTCTCTGGTGGGTGGGGGAGGGAGGTGGGTCAGATGCTGTCTGGTTGGGGGGAGGGAGGTGGGTCAGATGGCTCTCTGGTGGGGGGGGGGGAAATGGGTCAGATGGCTCTCTGGTGGGTGGGGGAGGGAGGTGGGTCAGATGCTCTCTGGTGGGTGGGGGAGGGAGATGGGTCAGATGGCTCTCTGGTGGGGGGGAGGGAGGTGGGTCAGATGCTCTCTGGTGGGTGGGGGAGGGAGGTGGGTCAGATGGCTCTCTGGTGGGGGGGAGGGAGATGGGTCAGATGGCTCTCTGGTGGGTGGGAGGGAGGTGGGTCAGATGGCTCTCTGATGGGTGGGGGAGGGAGGTGGGTCAGATGGCTCTCTGATGGGTGGGGGAGGGAGGTGGGTCAGATGGCTGTCTGGTTGGGGGGGGAGGGAGGTGGGTCAGATGGCTCTCTGGTTGGGGGGAGGGAGGTGGGTCAGATGCTCTCTGATGGGGCAGGGGAAGGAGGAGTCCGCTGCATCTCTGCATGCGATCGGTGGGGAAGAAGGGGGTCCGCTGCTACTCTGTGCATGATAGGTGGGGGGGGGAAGGGAGACAGGGGGCTGCGATCAGTCTGGGTAGCATGGGTATGGGGGGATAAGGGGATCAGTAATGTCTGTGGAGGGCCAAGGGGAGGTATTATCCAGCCTGGGAGCGACGTGAGAGGGAGTGTTTTTCTATTATTTTAATGCACAGTTGAAGGCTCGGATCGAAGCTGCAGTGTTTTGGGTGCATTAAGCCCCACCCACAGGCTTCTACATTGCGATTCGGAATCGCTGTGATATTTTAAGGCAGAGTGTGAATGGGGGCACCTGAGAATGGGTCTAAAAGTCAGATCTGAAACACTCACAGTTTCAAGTCCACCCAGCACTTAGAATTAAAATGGTAAAATAGTGCCCTAAGGGTCAGTTTACCATGGCCAAACCACCTAACATGTTCTATTACTCCAGTTTACCAACTATCCAGTAAATCATTCATGGGACAAAGCACTGTCCCTGAACAGCGTTCCCTCATTTCTAAGTTAGAGGAACTTCAGTTTATTCTCTCCTGATGTACCTACATTCAGTTCTGTGCCTGGGACTATGTTTGCTGGAACATAGAAAGCAAAGAGAAGAGTGTAATTATAGAATCTCACAGTGCACAAAGAGGCCATTCAGCCCATCGAGTCTGCATTGACCACAGTCCCACCCAGGCCCTATTCCCGCAACCCCACATATTTCCCCTGCTAATTCCCCTGACACTAGGGACAATTTAGCATGACAATTCAACCTAACCTGCTCATCTTTGGACTGTGGGAGGAAATCGGAGCACCTGGAGGAAACCCACGCAGACATCGGGAGAATGTGCAAACTCCACAGTGACTCAAGGCAGGAATTGAACCCGGGTCCCTGGTGTTGTGAGGCAGCAGTGCTAACCACAGTGCTACCATGCGGCCCCAAAGACTTAATGGAGGTTTTTAAAAGAATGAGGCATTTTGATCAGGATGAATAGGAAAAGCCTCTGTTCCTCTGTTCTGGGAGACAATAACTTTATGAAAGTGAGGAGAAAGGTTAGGGGAATTTTTTTGATGGAGTTACAGCATTCCATATTAACATAAAGGGGCAAATGTCCTTCTGCTGTATTGTTAACTCCAACAGTAAACCATGGGCACTCTTGCTCACTATTGAACGCCATAGGACATATGTTATGAAGAGAGTCTGGGTAGACTTGGGTTGTCTTCATTGGAGCAGAGAAAACTGAGGGTCGACATGATCAAGGTGTACGAGATTATGAGGGGCATGGACAGAGTGGACAAGGAGCAGCTGTTCCTCTGGTTTGAAGAATCAGTCATGAGGGGACATAGGTTCAAGGTGAGGGCCGGGAGGTTTTTGGGGGTGATGCAAAGAAAATCCTTTTTACCCAGAGGGTGCTGGCTGCCTGGAATGTGCTGCCTGGGAGGGTGTCAGAAGCAGTTTGCCTCACATGCTTTAAAAAGTACCTGGGGTGAGCAGTTGGCACGTCATAACATTCAAGGTGGCACAGTGGTTAGCACTGCTGCCTCACAGTGCCAGGGACCCGGATTCCATTCCGGCCTTGGGTGACTGTCTGTGCGAAGTCTGCACAATCTCCCTATGTCTGCATGGGTTTCCTCAGGGTGCTCCTGCCACAGCCTGAAAAACGTGCTGGTTAAGTGCATTGGCCATGCTAAATTCTCCCTCAGTGTACCCAAACAGGTGCAGGAGTGTGGCGACTAGGGGTTTTTCACAGTAATTTCATTGCAGTGTTAATGCAAGCCTACTTATAACACTAATAAGTAAACTTAAAAGGCCAAATGCTGGTAGGTGGGATTAGGTGGAGGTCAGGTGTTGGTGCAGACTTGATGGGCTGAAAGGCCTCTTCTTCACTATGATTCTAGGATTCTTTAATTCTATGACACCTTCCCCAAGCATGAACAATAAAAGAGTTAGTTCAGCTGGCCAATGTAAATGTACTCGCGCAATTACTAACAATCCCATTTGCAGTTGTGAGGATTCAACTTACACATGAATTTATTGACCCCATGTTGTCGCACGGGAAAATCAATGGGAATTACCCCGTGGGCGATTCTAAGTTTGACATTATTGTGGCTCTAAATGGCCTTTCTACATAAAAAAATGTTCATCTTACCAGGTCTGAATGAAATTGGGTGCTGCCATAGTGTTCATCTCATGAGTGAGTCCTCAAATTATTCAAGATTTAACTTGGATTGAATTGTTCTCCTGACTTAGCCCCTTTCTCTTCCTTACAGGTACAAAATAGAGTAAAGTCTATTTTTTAAAAAATCTGAAGCTGTCAGCTAGAAGCACTGGGCCCCCACATCAATGTCACAAAAGATCGTTATATCCATATGAACAAAGGTACCAACAGCACCTTTAGAAATATGAAATATCTCTTCTGATTGTGCTGTTATAATTGTGTTACATTAATAGATATCAAAAAAATGAGTTGCCAAAGAGCAAGATATAATTAAAAATAAAATCAAAGTAAACCATTAAATTGAAGAATAAGTGGTCAAGGTGAATAACAATGGCCACAACTGACTAGGAAATGTGCTGGCTTTATATTGCATGGCGTGAGATTTACCAGGAGTTTGACACCATCTCAATAGTCTAACCTGCAGCATTATGTAAAACATCTGAATATGATAGACAGAATTCAATTAACCAGACCGATAAAAGGGAATAATCTGTAAAAAAATATCAATCAATGGCAAGGTTTTGCCATTTTGAAACAGAAAAAAATAAATTCTCATCGTTGTTATCTAATGACACAGGAGTCTATTTCTTAAAAATGCATTATAGGGTGGGTGAATCTTGATCTCCAACTGGGCCACGGAACACTGTTGCTAAGCAATTAGAACCTTTTAATGCAGCGCAGATTCCCTTAATTCCTCACCCATTGATGTTCGTTACAAAACAAATGTACATATAGTACTGTCATTGGCTAATCGAGGCTAGTAATGCAATGAGCTATACTCCAAATCTCACGAAAGCAACGTGGTTGGGTGGAAGAGAGATTTTTCTTTCAGCGGTGGCAACTACACCTATCATTGCAGCACCATTTAAGAGTAGTCAAATAATAACACATCTGTCTGGAAAGACGATTTACTGACTAAATAGGACTCAAGTCATTTCAGCTTGTAAGAAGGGACTCCACTTATAGACTCGAATTACATTTTCAGCAAGGTAATACCATTACACTGCCATCCTAATTGTTGTTTAGTTCCTTGTTTATTAATTTGTTATGTTGAAACAATTAAAAATTAAACTGCAATTTTGAAATGCAGTATTTTTGATGAAATATGACGCTTGTATTTTGACCAGTTGATTGCTAATCAACACCAACATTTTGTTTTTATTTCAAGGTTGATAATCTGGTGGAGTGGATAATCTGCCCATTGTAGCACCCATTCAATCTGCATTCTATTCAAACCAATAAAATGAAAATTGGATGGAATCCTACAATGGCCAGCTGAATGACCCTCCCAGATTACTAACCACACAGTGAAGGGGATAGTTTAGCTTAATGTTTTTTTGCTTCACGTTACATGCAAATACTTGCTGTGACACACTGCATTTGCTGCTCATCATTTTAAGTTTGAGTTTATTTATTAGTGTCGTAAGTAGGCTTACATTGCAATGAAGTTACTGTGAAAATCCCCTAGTTGCCACACTCCGGCGCCTGTTTGGGTATACTGAGGGAGAATTTAGCATGGCCAATGCACATAACCCAGCACGTCATTTGGACTGTGGGAGGAATCCGAAGCGCCCAGAGGAAACCCGTGCAGACACAGGGAGAATGTGCAAACTCCACACAGATGGTGACCCAAGCTGGGAATCGAACTCAGGTCCATGGCGCAGTGAGGAAGCAGTGCTAACCACTGTGCCATCGCGCCACCCCAATTTTATCAGCACCTGAGCTGTCTTGAAGACAAAGGGGGTCATTTTAATTTACTCCTATGTCAGGGAAACTAGTACAATGGTTGTAATCTTACGCCCTTTGAAACATTTCAGGCACTGGGACCATGTTTGACAAGGCTAAGAGGTACCCTGACAGTTTGAATCTCTGGGAGATAACCAAGTAACAGGTTGCCTCTGTGTTTTGCTGTTCAGTTAAGTGGTAAAGTTCCTGAGGTGGGAAGCTCAGGCAGAGGGCGGCACCACTGGGCAGCAGGCAGCCCCATTGAGGGAAATGGGCACTACCGAGACAGGCACCCCATGATGGAAGTGCTCACTTAGGTGTGCCAGCCATCAGTCAGAGGTAGAGGGAGGGGGATGTGGTATGTGGAATGGGGGAGTGGGTGCGATGCCCTCCACGGTGACAGGGGTAGGGGAGATGGATGGGGGTGGGGTGAGGGGGGCGAGCAACAGAGGTTTGCTTGTGGCTTTGTCACCCTAACGGCTTCATGCTTGGGGGATGGGGAGGAGGTTCCGATGGCCCTCCGATATGCCACTGAGAGTCCTTCTCCAAGTAGCAGCCAATCTCTGCCCTGAGCAGGGAATCCTGCTGGCACAAGGTGTCAGCAGATTCAGGAAATTCCTCTCGGAATGGGGCCCTAATGGTCCTGATCAGCTGCCTGCCTTCATGGAGCTGGTTGTCAGTTCCCAGGGCAGGTTGCCTTCAGCTGGATGGTGCTGGGGAGCTGACCTGATACGCAGCACTCAGAAACACCCCATCACCATGTCTCCACTGCTGCTTCCACTGCTCCGATGAGAAATTCCCCCCACTTAACACAGCTCCCACTTTACACCTTCCCCCCACTTCACTTTCCTTTATTAAATTTGCTGGTTTGACCCAGAATGGTGTGAAGGATACTTTAATTATCATCTATACTCCTACAGGAGAAAAAACAGCCAAGCTTCCAAGTTCACCTCAGTGCCCCTCCCCCCCCCAGCTTAACTGTGAAAGGGTGGAACCAGCAAGTCACTGACCCCATCGAGATCCACACTGAAGAGTGGTCACCTGTGTGAGGTACAGGGTACAATCCGCATTTTATTGTAAGAGGAGTTGAGTACAAGAGCAATGAGGACTTGCTTCAATTGTATTGATGCTTGGTTAAACCTCACCCAGAGTATTGTGTGCAGGTTTGGTCCCCATACCTCTGGAAGGGCAGTATTGGCACAGTGGGAGTGCAATGAAGGCTCACCGCACTTGGTCCTGGGTTGGCTGGACTGTCCTATGAAAGGAGATCAGGCAAACTGGTCCTGTATCCTCTAGAATGTCAAATAATGAGAGGTGATGTCAATGAAACATACAAGATGTTTAAAGGAATAGACAGGGTAAATGGTTTCTGTTGGGTGGGGATATAGAACCCAGGGGGGTGGGGGGGGGGGGAGTCGGTGGAGAGGGGGCACAATCTCAAGATAAGGCGGAAGCCATCCAGGATTGAGATGAAGAGAAATTTTCTTAAAGTACAGGTGGATAGGTTTCTGATTAACCATACTGTAAAGGGTAATGGGACAGTGTGGGTAAAAGGCATTGAAGTGTCTGAACAGCCTTAATTGTATTGAATGGTAGAACAGGCTCGATGGGCTGAATGGCCTACTCTTGCTCCTATGGTCTGATTTGCAAAATCATATCTTAACAAGTAGTGAATACCTGTGGCATGGTGGCAGTGCTGCCTCACAGCGCCAAGCAGCAAGGTTCGATTCCCGGTTTGGGCCACTGTCTGTGTGAAGTTTGCACGTTCTCCCTCTGTCTGTGTGGGTTTCCTCCGGGTGCTCTGGTTTCCTCCCATGTTCCAAAGATATGCAGGTTAGGTTGATTGGCCATGCTAAATTGTTCCTTAGTGTCAGGGGGATTAGTAGGGGAAATATGTGGGGTTATGGGGTTAGGGCCTGGGTGGAATTGTGGTCGGTGCAGACACGATGGGCTGAATGGCCTCCTTCTGCACTGTAGGGATTCAATGACTCTTGTGAAAACCTTCGAGGGAGGGAAAGAATGGGATAAAAATTGGTGAGAAGAAAGAAGAAGATTATGCCACGTCCAAGCCAATATTATAAAAAAGATGTTTTCCGTTCTTAATTGTGGTACATTATTTCAGAAACTATTCACAGCAATGTCCAGCTGAGGGCACACTTCTACAACCTTAGGAATTTGTTCTGTTTGAAGTGGGTTAGATATATATATATATACACACAAAGTAAAACTGCCTATTTAGAAGGGATATTTAGAACTAAATGTATTTCCTTCCAATTGCGCCATTAATTTTCAAATGTGTTAACATGGTAAGGAATATTGTTGGTTTCCCTGATGTAGTAACAATTCGTTACAACAGTAATCTTTGTCAGAAATGATTGACGTCGTAGTTTACCGAACAAATGAAAAGAGAACTGGTGAAAGGAGTGTCTTCATGAGGTTTGAAGTGTGTGAAAATTGATTAACTTTTTTTTTATCTCTCTGTTTTCTTTCAAAGAAAGCAACACTTTCTATACAAATCTTCCAAATGGGATGTTTCCATAATTAAAAGCAAAAAATAGTGGGTGAGATGGAGGACGGTTGTGTTGGGAATTGACACACGAGCGAGGACTATTGTTAGCGCTTGTCAGTACAAATCCTGCAGCACCACTCCGCCGAGCCAGGTCCCAATTGAGAGATCCGAAGGTCACTGAGTCAAAGAAGTGAATCACAAGCCACTGAACAAGCAAGGAAACCACACAAGGTATGACCAGTCCAACTGGATGCGTGCTGACCATGCTTTTATAATTAGCGTGACAGGCTCATGATCGATCCTGCCCTTCCAGTTAGTGTCTGGAGCGAGGGAGTAACCTTACAGTTTTGGAATACATTAGATCACTATTGAAACAAAGTTAACACTTTTCACAGGACTTGGGGAGGATGAAGGTTACAAGGGGGTGCAATATTACATTGCATCTGATGCTCAGTTTTCCGTGGAATCATGGCGGCATGGTGGCACAGTGGCTAGTGCTGCTCCCTCACAGCGCCTGGGTCCTAGGTTCGATTCTGGCCCTGGGTGATTGTCTGGGTGGAGTTTGCATGTTCTCCCCGTGTCTATGTGGGATTCGTCTGGGTGCTCCGGTTTCCTCCCACAGTCCAGAAACGTGTAAGTTAGGTGAATTAGGTGCAAGGTTATGGGGGGAGGGTGGAGGGTGGAGGGGAGGGCCTGGTGTAAGATGTTTTTTCGACAGACTTGACAGGTCAAAGGGCCTCCTTCTGTGCTGTAGGGATACCATGGATTTAAGCAAATCCATAGAATCCCTGCAGTGCATACAAGGCCATTTGGCCCATTGAGTCTACATGACTCTCCGAAAGAGCATCTTACGCAGGCCACCCTATTCCTGTAACCCAACATATTTACCATGGCTAATTTGCCTCACCTATGCATTTTTGGGCAATTTAGAATGGCCAGTTCACCTAGCCTACACGTATTTGGATTTTTGCATCAATTCTTACATCCAAAAATTAAAAGGGAGTTACTTTTGCCATCTTACAAGAAAAAAGATAGGTGGTATGGGCTGTGTGAATGGCAACAAATTATTCAGATTCAGTCTCCAGTCTGAGGTAAGCTAGCTAGTTTCAGATGGAGTTGTGACAGGAGATTCTCTGAGCTAGAGAGAGAGAGAGGGAGAGGGTGGGGGAGGGGGTGTAGTATGGAGGAGCGGGGTGTGAGGGTAGCATCAGGCTCAGCTGTGATGTGATGGTCCCCATTGTCAGATAGTCTACCAGTACACGTTACTCTGGCCTTCCTGTGCTGCTGTTTCTCTCAACTGCTTTTGAGCATGAGTCTTTCTCTTGAGGACAGAAAGGGAGAAAATGACGGCGGGAAGTGATTTAACAATTATAAATGCTGCTTTCGTGAAAGCTCTTTAGAGATAAATAAGTGTTATAATTAATGCCTGTGTTAAACCTTGGATAAAAAATTCCACATTAGCTTGTTTAGCCACTTGTTTTTAAGATTACTGCTCACAAGCCATGACGTGAAAGGAAATCTTAATGTCACAGTAATAAAGCTACTCAGATGTCAGGAGTGCTTTATTGCTTTAATAGCACGAGGCTCTGTTTAAGATACAACTGGGTAATTCGGGACTCTGCTTGAGTTGTGGCCTTAGGTTGGCCACTGATTCTTTGGTCTATCTGATAAAAGAAGTAGGAGATTGAGGGAATTAAACAGACTATTGATTTTTTTTTTGATTTGATGTATTATTGTCGCATGTACTTTTGAATGTCATACTTTTGAATGGACCTACCTTGCATTAAGTTGATCTTTCTCTACACGCTAGCTATCACTAACATTACATTCTGCACTCTCTTGTTTCCTTCTCTGTGAACAGTATGTTTTGTCTGTATAGTGTGCAAGAAACAATACTTATCACTGTATGTTAGCACACGTGACAATAATAAATCAAATCAAATCAAAATCAAATGGATTGGGGTACAGTGAAAAGTATTTTTTCTTGCATGCTATACAGACAAACCATACCGTTCATAGAGTATATAGGAGAGAAGGAAAATAGAGGGTGCAGAAGAATTGTTAGAGTCATAACTAGAGTGTAGAGAAAGATCAACTTAATATATGGTAGGTCCATTCAAAAGTCTGATGCCAGCAGGGAAGAAGTTCTTGAGTCGGTTGGTACATGACCTCAGACTTTTATATCCGACAAAAGTGGAAGAGAGTATGTTCGGGGTGTGTGGGGTCCTTGATTAGGCTGGCTGCTTTCATAACGCCACAAATTATTCAAAAATATGTTGTATAATTATATACAATTTTATATATACATTCAGTACTGAAATATATTTTAACAGTGTCAATTTAAGAAGTTTTCTGCCTCCCTATACATACAAATTGTAGTTTAATTTCAAATTATTTATTGCTGATGTATTACCATTTTAACTTTTCTATTTATTTTCTCTATCTATTCCTCTATTTGCAGAGATGACTTAGATGCATAAACACTTTTGACTGACTAAAAACTAAAATATGAGCAATGGTGGCACAGTGGTTAGCACTGCTGCCTCACAGTGTCAGGGACCTGGGTTCAATTCCCGGCTTGAGTCACTGTCTGTATGGAGTTGGCACATTCTCCCCATTTCTGTGTGAGTTCCCTCCGGGTGCTCCAGTTTCCTCCCCCGCTCCAAAGATATGCGGGTTAGGTTCATTGGCTTTGCTAAATTGCCCCTTAGTGTCAGGGGGATTAGCAGAACAAATATGTGACGATACGGGAATAGGGCCTGGGCGGTCAGTGCAGACTCGATGGGTTTAATGGCCTCCTTCTGCACTGTAGGGGTTCTATATCCTTCTCAAATCCATTCTTCCATCTTTCCCCCATAACCTTTGATCTCCTTACCAATCAAGAACCTACCTATCTCTGTTTTAAATACACCTAATGACCCAGCCTCCACAGTCTTCTGTGGCAATGAATCCCAAAGATTCATCATCCTCTGGCTGAAGAAATCCCTCCTCATCTCAGTTCTAAAGAGTCACCGCCCCCACTTCCCTCCCCTACCCCCACTTCCCTCCTAAACCCTCCTCATTTCACAAGCAAATCAGGCACTGAGACACTTCCAGAGAATAAGGCTCACCTTGTTCACAGACAAGAAAGGAACATTGGCATCAGTCCCTTTAAGAAAACATGAGAAAAAAAGAAACCTATTCAGCTCACCCTCCCAAGAATCTACTGATTCCAGTGGAAGGTTGACAATTTGCAGTCTCACCAGTTTACTTAATCTAATGGACGGGAATAACCACAGATAAAACTTCAAGAGGGCGGAACAAATTGCATATCCTTGCAGTGCCCCAAAGCTAATTGAGGAAAATCTACAACATATCCAGTGAATGTTACGCTCGACGCTTTCCAATTCTGACTGGTCGTCCGCCTATTGGATGTGGTGATGTTTGCACATGTTAAAGACACGTGTCGCAGCAGACCAATCAGGTGCCATTTTGGGAATGAGCATAACACATTTGGTAGATCGGAAGGTTAAATACGTTTGTTGCTGTATCAGATGTAATGACCGACTGGGCTACAAATTCTTGTAGTGCATATAAACATAGTAAAATTCACGACAAGAATGGTCAGAGGTGCCACTTGTTGGAATTAGGATAATTCTTCTCCTTTACTTTAATATAGCTTCATAAACTCTAGAGACATATAGATAACCAGTAAATAATTTATTTTTACTAAATAAACCTAGCAACACAGTAGTTAGAAGATTGACATCAATTTTCTTTTCAGTCAGTCATGGGATATGGGCATCGCTGGTTGGCCAGCATTTATTGTCCATCCCTACTTGCCTGAGGGCAGTTGAGAATCAACCACATTTCTGTGGCTCTGGAGTCACATGTAGGCCAGACCAGGTAAGGACAGCTGATTTCCTTCCCTAAAGGACATTAGTGAATCAGATGGGTTTTTCTGACAATCGACAATGGTTTCATGGTCATCAGTAGATTCTTAATTCCAGATATTTTTTATTGAATTCAAATTCCACCATCTGTCGTGGTGGGATTTGAACCCGGGTCCCCAGAACATTAGTTGTGTTTCTAGATTAGTAGTCTAGCAATTAATAGCCTAGCGCTTCCCTATAATTATCCACATAAGCATTGAAACATATCAAGGCTTATAAACTGTGTTCTCTTCCTGTTCGCAATAGCCTCATCAAAATTAGTGGATATTGCTAAAGTACAAGAGGATGCTGTACTATTATATGGTTAATTATGTATGTAGGCACTGTGTTAGCATATAAGCACGTCCATCATATATTTAGTTACAGAACCTCATCACTTGATTAAGAAAATTTCAATCTCTGGACTTAGAGGTCTTGAAAACCAGTCTCATTTTTGCCAGGCAGATTGTACTGATAATGGTTTTGCTGTCATCATTTAGGGGTGGCACAGTGGCAATGTGAATAGAGCTTTGGCTGAGAAACAAATTCTCCATTCTCACTGGCAGCAGTGGTGGGATGAACAAGAGCGGAGAATTCTAGCCCAGAGATGCTGTCTGACCTGCTGAGCATTTCCAGCATTTTCTCTTTTTAGTTTAGACTTCCAGCATCCACAGTATTTTGGATTTTGCACTTGCAATTCATGCATGAGTGCGTAAGGTTAGTGCATAAGTAGAGAATGAACATGGTAGCCAAATCTACCCTTGTCTGCATGCTGACTAGTAATTATTGCCTGGACATTTCACCTGCATAATTTTGATTTGATTTGATTTATTATTGTCAGATGTATTAATATACAGTGAAAAGTATTGTTTCTTGCATGCTATACAGATAAAACATACCATTCATAAAGAAGGAAATGAGAGAGTGTAGAATGTAGTGTTGCAGTCATAGCTAGGGTGTAGAGAAAGATCAACTTAATGCAAGGTAAGTCCATTCAAAAGTCTGACAGCAGCAGGGAAGAAGCTGTTCTTGAGTCATTTGATACATCACCACAGATTTTTATTTCTTTTTCCCGAAGGAAGAAGGTGGAAGAGAGAATGTCCGGGGTGCGTGAGGTCCTTAATTATGCTGGCTGCTTTGCCAAGGCAGCGGGAAGTGTAGACAGAGTTAATGGATGGGAGGTTGGTTTGTGTGAGGGATTGGGCTACATTCATGATATTTTGTAGATCCTTGCAGACTATTTAGCCAAAGTTGACTTTCAGAATCGATGCTTCATTATCTTTTTAGATTGCTATTTAACTGAGGTCTTTGTCCATTCACATAACAAGCACTTCTGGGTGGCACAGTGACACAGTGGTTAACACTGCTGCCTCACAGCACCAGGGATCTAGGACTGATTCCCGGCTTGGCTCACTCATTGTCTTGGTGGAGTTTGCACATTCTCCCCGTCTCTGCGTGGGTTTCCTACGGGTGCTCCAGTTTCCTCACACAGTCCAAAGATGTGCCAGTTAGGTGGATTGGCTGTGCTAAATTGCCCCTTAGTGTCAGGTGGATTAGTAGAGTAGATGTGCGAGGTTACAGGAATAGGGCCTGGGTGGGATTATGGTCAGTACAGACTTGATGGGCCAAATGGTCTCCTTCTGGTACTGTAGGGATTCTATGATAATGGACCTCCATCAGACATCTGGGCATGTGTCCAACAATCAGCGTTCCGTTCTCAGGCCATCCTACACTTAACGTCTCAGTCTTGTATTTTTGCTGTGCAGAATGTGATTGAGGCAAATTTGGTTCTTAACATCTATCACAACCTGCCCTGCCTATACACTGCAGATTCATTCATCCTGTCTTGCAAACTCCACTGTTCTACATGGGAAGGTAATCATTTAGTTTTTCAAATTAGTTACACATACTAAGGTAATTAAAAGCACTTGGATTGATTGTAATTATAGTCTGTTGCAGATTTTTTAACAGGGCCAGTACATCAGACTCTGCATTTAAAAGGAATAATTATTACCATACTTATATTGGCAAAGTGGTTAGCACTGCTGCCTCACAGCACCAGGGTACTGGGTTCAATTCCAACCTTGGGTCACTGTCTGTGTGGAGTTTGCACATTCTCCCCATGTCCATGTGGGTTTCCTCCAGACGCTCCGATTTCCTCTCACTGTCCAAAGCTGTGCAGGTTAGGTAGATTGGTCATGCTAAATTGATTGTAATGTCAGGGAGATTAGCTAGAGTAAATATGTGGGGTTATGAGAATAGGGTCTGGGTGGGATTGTGGTCAGTGTAGATCGATGGGCCAAATGGCCTTCTTCTGCACTGTTGGGCTTCTAAGATACAGAATAGTTTTGTGTGTTTCCTAGGATTCGTTCTTCTTTGCAGCCCCAGTTTAATCTACTTTACAGCAGAGGAAGGAGCTCATCAAATCACAGGAGTCCTAAAATGTACAACATGTATTTTATAAGAGCAATAAAGTTTTATCTACATTTAGCAAAGTAGGGCTATTTTCAGTGGGCCCAAATGAGAACTCTGATATCGTCCTAGTAAACAAGCTTTCATTCTGCCTGCTGACTGTAAAAAGGTTTCAGAGCTTTCACGATAATCGCTGGGTTGATCTCATTTAATTGCAGAGGGCTTGATTTTCAAAGCCTTGTCAGAAATAGGCAACAGAAGCATAATAACAAATCAAATCAAATATATTTGTTTAATTACACTAATAAGTGTACCTGGTTCGGAAAACAAAGCAAGACACAAATGATTGCCTTCAAACCCAAAACTGTGATCCTTCTGGGCATTGTTAATATTTGCCATCTCTCCCTCATCTACTTCTATTACGCTCATGTTTCACATGAGCTTAACTTGACTAGTGGGTTACAGAGCTTGGCATCAGGACAGAAATGGTATTAAGTTGCAGCAACGATACAACTCTTATAAGGTTCAAAACTGGTTGGCTAGGTCAAGTAACAGTGATTGACTAATGTCTGAGATTGCCTTGAAATGTTCATCTCTCTGCCACTGACAGATGAACTTAGTCCTTTCTTGTTCTTGTAGAAATAGGAGTTGATTTTGTTCTTTGGGTTTCTGACATGAGGACTGGTCAGTAAGCCCCATACATTCCAATTTTGACCCTCTTGTGCATTTCTGATTACCTTTGCCTTTTCACTAGTGGCCATGCTTCCAGCTGCTAAGACCCTATGTTCTGAAACTCCTCCCTAAACCTCTCCAGTTCTCTCTCTATATATTTCAGAGGGTCCTGATTTGCATTTTTAAAGGGGCATCTCTCTGAAACAGACAATAGTAGGCCCTTGTGGAAGTTGCAAGGGATCAACCATCAACATTTCCAGGACGGTAAGACTGCCGGCCTAATTTTAAGGTTCTCACCTTCCAGTTGGTCCTATCTGCATCTGTCAGTTTAAAATTCCTCTATTTGCCGTACAATCAGGCAGTGGGCCTACCTTGTGGTACATAGCTGCTCCCCAGGATCTATCTCATTGACTAATTTTTTTGGTCACCTAACATTTACTTATGTTGCTTGGTGTTAAGCACTTTGGGATACAACCTTAAAGGCACTACATCAATGCAGATTGTTGTTGAAGAAGTTCCTGTCAATTTGAAGCCTGGGCTAAAGCTCAATCAGCCAGCAACCTATGGATGCCAGTTTTGCCCACAGCTGAAATGCTGCTGACAGCGGCAGGTAGATCCTGGAGTGGAGAGACTGAAGAGATGTGAGATTGATGGGAAGAGCCCAGGATTAAGGCACTTGTCCCATCAAATATGTGTTGACCTTTAACAAGTTTGGACTGCAGAAATTCTATGATTCTATGAATATTGACACAAAGTCAGTGGTCACTATTTCCAACCAGGAGTACCCCACTGGATGCCAACCCAGCCCTTAGAGAACATATTCAAGTTTCCACTTGTTGGACCTGTCTGGAGTGGAGATCAAAACCTACTTACTTTTATTCGTTCATAGAATGGGCAAGATTAGCATTCACTGATCACTTCTAATTGCCTTGAAGAGTGGTGAGGAACAATATCCTTGAACTGCCGCAGTTGTGAAGTGTAGGTACACCCACCGTGCCATTAGAAAGAGTTCCAGGAATTTCACCCAATTGGAACAGTGTTATATTTCCAAGTCCGGGTAGTGTATGGATTGGGGGGAACTTGCAAATGGCGGAGTTCCCACCCAGCGGGGCCCATGTCTTTCTGGGCAACAGACGTCATGAGTTTGTTGAAGATGCTTTGGCAGAATATTGTATCTTGTAGAAGGAATACATTGCAGCCAATGTGCGCCGGGGAGTTATCTCCACTACCTAAGAGTTGGGAAAGTTACTACAAAGCCCAAGTTTTGTTCTTTATATTGGGATGTGATACCAACAACGAAGACCACTTGCAAACACTTGTAGGCTCTGGTTTGCGTGTGTTGCTGCGGAGCAGTCTAAGATTTTGGGTGAATCGAGATAGTTGGCAACCATTTGCTTAGTGACAAAATTGAAGATCTGCAAATTATTTGAACTACCTCACTCCCTTACAGTCTCCTACTCCCACAATCATTTCATTTCTGCCTGCCACTCCCAGTTATCACATCAATCTTCCTGCTCCCCTTCTAATGAGTAGCCCTCTGCCCACTAGTTCCCAACAAGTGGGTAATCCTCACATTGACCCAAGAAAAGTCCTTGGGTCCTTGACTCAGCAAGATACAATTAAATAATTGATTGCTGTACAATTAACAATAACCACTATAGCCATTTGGTAGTTTACATATTACCGAAAAAAGATACATGCTGTTGAAGTTTTCCCTCTTGCACTCATCATGACAGAAGTAAGACTATCAGATTTCATAGAGAATGACGATTTATAATGCATGTGAAAAGGGTGCTGAGTGGTTGGCAAGTGGACAATGAATGGTCAAGACTTCCCATGGAGAAGGTACCGGGGACAGTTATCTCCCAAGCTTTTGTTGAAATTCTAAAAATGGACCCTGGTTGAGAAGTCATCATAGGGAATGCACAGATGAATACTGGTCCACTTGCCAGCCACTCAGCACCTTTCCTTGTCAGAGTGCATGGAAAAAAGCACAAGGAAGATGAGATTAATAGAGCTGAAGATATTATTCCAGTCCCCCTAGTTAAAAAGTGAAAGTCAGAGACTCATAACCTATTTTCGTCATTGATACAGCGGCAACCACGTCTGTTAAGTCCCAGAGTCATGTTCCCTTATTCAAAACTGGTGTGAAACAGTATTGTAGCGTTAGATGAAGTTAATGATAGAGTGAAAAATGATGATACATCAAGTCCTATTTTACCATTTTAATTCTAAGTTCTGGGCGGACATGAGACTGGGAGTGTTTCAGATCTGACTTTTAGATCTGTTCTCAGGTGCCCCCATACGCACTCTGCCTGAAAAAAAATCAGCGATTCCGAATCGCGTTGCGCAAGCCTGTGGGTGGGCTTACCGCGTCCAAAATCCTGCAGCTCCGATTGGCGCCTCCAATTGTGCATATGCAGAAAGAAAAAGATAGAATGTGGCTCCCTTGCCACATCACTCCCGGGCTGGATAATGCCTGCCCCTGGCCCCCACAGACATTGCTCCACTACCACCCCCCCCAACATTACTGACCCCCTTATCTCCCCACCCTCTCCATCACCCAGACCGTATGCAGGCCACTCCCCCCCTCCTCCTCACTGATCTCAGGCAGAGTGGCAGCAGATCCCTACTACCCCCCTCACTGATCTCAGGCAGAGTGGCAGTGGACTCCCCCTTCCCCCTCACTGATCTGAGGCAGAGTGGCAGCAGACCCCCCTTCCCCCTCACAGATCTGAGGCAGAGCGGCAGTGGACCCCCCTCCATTCACTGATCTCAGGCAGAGTGGCAGTGGACCCCCCTCCATTCACTGATCTGAGGCAGAGTGGCAGTGGACCCCCCTCCATTCACTGATCTCAGGCAGAGTGGCAGTGGACCCCCCTCCATGCACTGATCTCAGGCAGAGTGGCAGCAGACCCCTCTCTCCCTCACCGATCACAAACAGAGAGCCGTCAGACGCTCAGCACTTATCTCCTCACTAACTGAATCAGACTTTTGTAGAGCAACTCTGCATCGCGCCGTAGCTGGGCAGGCAAATGTGGTGGTAAAGGGGAAAGCGTCAGTAAGGTTGGGCAAGCAGCCCTTAGGTCAATTTAAATGCATGCAAATCGTGGCCATTTTCGGGCCTTGATAAAGGGGAACTGGCGCAGAAGTGGGCGTGGATAGCGCTATTTGCCTCACGCCCAACTTCACCAAATTTTTGTGCCCGAAAATGGGGCACAACTTGATGGTAAAATCAGGCCCATGCTATTACTTGTGGTACAGCAAGAGGGAACAAAGTCTCCCCGATGTGTACGAATTTGCTTCAGAAAATATGGTTAAACTGGGAAGAGTTATTTGCAGTAGAGATCAGTAAGAGTATATCTTGACATTGAGAAAGTGCAAAGGGAGCACAAAGTGGCTTCTGATCGAGCAGAACCAAATGATTAAAATTAACCCCCAGAATGATATTAAATGTCACAAGTCAGCATATCATAACAAATGTGGACATTTTTCCAAGAGTTCTCATGAAAGCTGTTTCATTTTTTTGCCAGAATTACCTGAGAATTACTTTGCATACACAAATGACATACCAGTGTCTTGATGTGGGTATGCCGGCATTGGACTGGCGTAAACACAGTAAGAAGTCTGACAACACCAGGTTTTAGTGCAACCGATTTATTTGATAATAGACTCACAAGCTTTTGGGGTTAGTCCCTTCGTCAGGTGAATGGAGAGTTCTGGCCTCAGACAGAGCATATAAAGCACAGACAGTTTAGAGATTACTGATTAGAATGCGAATCCTTACACCTAACCTGCTGTTCAAGACCTGAAGTGGCTGACAATGTGAGTGGAAGGAGCACTGAACCTGTGATTAGTGCTCCTTCCACTCACATTGTCAGCCACTTCAAGTCTTGAACAGCAGGTTAGGTGTAAGGATTCGCATTCTAATCAGTAATCTCTAAACTGTCTGTGCTTTATATGCTCTGTCTGAGGCCAGAACTCTCCATTCACCTGACGAAGGGACTAATCCCGAAAGCTTGTGAGTCTATTATCAAATAAATCGGTTGCACTAAAACCTGGTGTTGTCAGACATTTTACTGTGTATACCAGTGTCTGCCAGGGAAATTAGTGAAGAAATTCACAAGGATCTGGTGTTCAGTAAAGTGCTCAATTATGTTATGATTCGGGCTTCACCTAAAGAGAGTGATGATGAGAAATTGCTGGAGTATTTCACACATAGAAATTAACTGAGTGGAGATCAAGGTTGTGTCCTGTGGAGTTTAAGAGTCATTCTTTCGCCAAGGTTTAAAGAGAGATTGTCGGAGGACCTCTATCAAGAGCGCACAGGGATAGTTCATATGAAAGCAGTAGCAGGAAATCTAATTTTGGTATCCAAAGGTAGGTGGAGATGTTGAAGAGTTAGTGAGAGAGAAATAATCCAGCCTATGTTCCTTTAATTCCATGGTCAAACACAAGTAAACCATGGGAACATGTACATATTGATTTATTTGAAGTGGAAGGGAGAGAGTACCTTGATTTGGCCGATAGCTATAGTAAATGGACAAATGAGTCAATGCCCAACACCAGAAATACTAAACTGTTGAGGCTTTGAGAAGCTGGTTTGCAATTTAGGGACAATTTGGCCATTCAAGCCTGGTCGTCCATTCAGTAAGATCATGACTGATCTGGTTATGATCTCAACTCTACTTTCCACTCTGTCCCCCATAATTCTTGACTCTCTTAACCCAATTTATGGGTCGCTAGAGGCGTCCATGGTTTACATCAGGAGTTAGGAAATAATTTTGAGTAAGAATGGAGTCAACCACACTCTCGTGCCACCATATCACCCAGCATTAATTGGTGTTGCAGAAAGAAGTGCACAGATTGTGTCGAGGTCTTTGCAGAAGTACTTGCTCAGTGATAAGTTTGGCAGTGATTTGCAAGGCCTGAAATTTCTGGATAGTGGAGGCAAGAGCATGCTTTCTGTCTGAGCATAGAATTGCAACCAGGTAGGGACAAAGGGATCCTGGAGGGAATCCATGCACTGTCACATTTCCTCCTCCCCAGGGGTCTAAAATTTCAGCCAATCTTTCTTTCCACCACAATTGTCTTGAAGAACAGCCCTATTGTCTACAATAGGTTGCTCACTCTACGAGTTAGGGTTCAAACACACTACCAGGGCACTGTCCATGCTGGCATTATTTTCAAGAAAGCCCATCAAAGCCTCTACTTTCTCAGGAGGCTAAGAAAATGCAGCATGTCCGCTATGACTCTCACCAACTTTTACAGACCCACCATAGAAAGCATCCTTTCCAGATGTGTCACAGCTTTGTATGGCTCCTGCTCTGACCAAGACTGCAAGAAACTACAAATTGTTGTGAACATAGCCCAATCCATCATGCAAACCAGCCTCCCATCCATTGTCTCTGTCTACACTTAGTGCTGCCTCGGCAAAGCAACCAAGGACCCCACGTGTCCCGGACATTCTCTCTCCCATGTTTTTCCGTCGGGAAAAAGATATAAAAGTCCAAGATCACATATCAATTGACCCAAGAACAGCTTCTTCCCTGCTGCCATCAGGCCTTTGAATGGATCTACCTTATATTAATTAGATCTTTCTCTACACCCTAGCTATCACTGTAACTCTACATTCTGCACTCTCTGCTTTCCTTCTCTATGGTATGCTTTGTCTGTATAGTAGAGAAGAAACAATATTTTTCACACTATACCAATATATGTGACAATAATAAATTAAGTCAAATCAAAGTTTGCTGATGTCAACAGCAAAGTGAGAAAAAAACAAGGTAAAGTGAAGATAAGTCAAGATACATTAGGTATGAAACTTAGAGAGTTCAGTGCTGGTCAGCAGGTCACAGTGAAAAACTACTGAGGTGATAGGGAGAAGTTAGGTGGATTGGCCATGATAAATTGTCCATTAGGGTCAGGAGGTTTAACAGGGTAAATGGGGTTTATGGGGATAGGGCATAGATGGGATCGTTGTCAGTGCAGGCTCAATGTGCCAAATGGCTTCCTTCTGCACTGTAGTGATTCTATGATTCTATGATTCTATGTGTATGGTTAGTGTTGCTGGAAGCAGACAAATTGCATTTACACTTCTAGTGAAGATTGGAGAGTTCCACTGTCAACGTCATGTAGGAAGAGGAAATGTCACAAGAGAGAGCAGGAGAAAACCCTCTATTGTCCAAATGCCTCCTACAATCTAAAATGAATGTCAGAAAGAAAGTCAAAAAGATATTTGCTGGTATCTCAGAACCAACCAGTAGAGCAAAGTGAGTCAGGGAGCAATATTTCCCCATTCCCCTCGCCACGGGAATCGTAGCACTCAGGACATTGACCATGCAAAGGTCGGTTGATCTCGGGTGGGATTTTTTGGCCTTGGGGCGAGTGTGGCCAGAAAATCCCACCCAGGGTCTTTGAGTAAGACAAATCAATCCATGTCACTTAGGCATTAAGTGGAGTTGGTAGTCAAAATCAAAACTCAGGTTTGCCAACAATCATAGCTGTTGAGAGAGCAGAGACAAGAAGATTGAAATGGAAGGAGACAATCAGACAGGGTAAGAAACCAAATACATGAATTAAAAGTATATAGGAAGGGGGAAGAAAAATGTTGTTCTCTTCATCACTTCTTGACGAATGAAGGTATTTTTGTTCAATATATACTGGTGTTATGAAAAAAAGCTTTTTTTACATATAAATTACCCTGGTAATTTTAGTCATAGAATCGCTACAGTGAAGAAAGAGGCTATTGGCCATCGCGTCTGCACCGATCACAATCCCACCCTGGCCCTACCCCCATATTCCTTCATATTTACCTGCTAATCCCTCTAACTTATGCATCTTAGGACACTAAGGGGCAATTTTAGCATGGCCAATCAACCTAACCCGCATATCTTTGGACTGTAGGAGGAAACCGGAGCACCCGGAGGAAATCCATGCAGACATGAGAAGAATGTGCACACTCTACACAGACAGTGACCCAAGCCGGGAATCGAACCCAGGTGTCTGGAGCTTTGAGGCAACAGTACTAACCACTGTGCTACCGCGCCACCCTTAGTTACATAAGGTCATTTTGGTTGTGACTGTACCACTGTGAAAACTAATATGCAACCCGGACTATTAAATGTCAAGCATTGTTGCTATTGGTATAGTCATATTGCATTGTGTGATATAATGTACATGTGCAGTTTTACATGCATAAATTGTTCTTGAAGTGGGAAGGGAGTGTAATATATTGCAAGGTCTGAGCATTTTGTTCTATTGGCCTCTCTGCTGCCCTCTCTGTTGGGGAGGTGTAAATAAAATTACTTCAATAATAGAATCCCAACAGAAGGCGGCCATTCGGCTCATCAAGTCTGCACCAACTACCATCCCACCTAGGCCCTCGTGACCCCACACATTTGCCCTGTTAATCTCCCTGACTCTAGGGTCAATTTAGAATGGCCGATCCACCTAACCTGCACATCTTTGGACTGTAGGAGGAAACCAGAGCACCTGGAGGAAACCACACAGAAATGGGGAGAACGTGCAAACTCCACACCGAGCCAGAATTGTACCTGGGTCCCTGGCGCTGTAAGTAGCAGTGCGAACCACCATACCACCGTACCGCTCAAGATGGCTGCTGGCTAGGAGTTAATCCTCTCGCAGTGTAATGCACAACACAAAAATTCTGTTCATCCTTGTAAAGGAATGGAAGGATCTGAGCTAGGCATGTACAGTTTTGGCTGTACTGTCCTTGACAGCCATTGACAACTGAACAAGGAGTCTAATGAACTGATCAGTCCCATCAATACATAGAAATGATGTGGGTTGAGAATATAAGCAAACAGCCTTAATAGGAGTGGATATCATATCCAGAGAGTCTGCTCTTATTCCATAGTTAAGTGTTTCTTACTTGATCCACACACTATTATAATAAATCAAACTCCCATTAGACTGTTCAATATTTCTATTTTCAAATATGTTATACCAACTAATTAGACTTACCTTTTCAGAGAATTGCCCATTGCAGGTAATTTGCACTTTGATACACTGAGAATGCAGCAAGCGTTGTGAGGCTACCAGTGCTTTTCAAAACCCAGTCAGAGTGCATGCAGTGCTAATTAGCATATTTAGGATTAAGTAGGTTTGCCATCCGCTAATCATTCTCTAATTCAGTAAGAACCATCTCTCTTCAATGCTGGACATTAATCACAGTCGCGAGAGCATGAATATTACATAATAACTAATTACATTCTGCGGAATTAACAGACCCTCATCAGTATGAAATGCAAATGGTCACTGTGTCATCAGGCTGTTCTTGCTGAAGAGAAACATAAATATACTGCATAATTTTCTGATTATATTAGCATAGAGAAGGGCACAGTTAGAAATGCTTTCAATCATTAAGTGGTTTAATGCAAAGAATAGATAGAACCAAAGACATTCTATTTCTTTAGTTCTGCTAATGCTCAATCAAATGAATTTACATGTAAAAAAAACCCCATAAACTCAATTTAGAACTGAAATCAATCAAATTCTTTTAAAAACTAAAATTTTTCATTGACTTAGAGAAATAATACTGCAAATTATATCATGCTCTTTTTAAAAATGGAGACCATCAGAACATGAGCATAAGTGCTGGGTAAATAAAGGAGAGCAGAATAAGTGGTTGCCATGCCAGAAAAGCAGGGATGAGGCTTGAGTGCAGCATAAGTACTAGCACAGGCTGGTTGGGCTGAATGGCCTGTTTCTGTGCTGTGTATCCTAGGTAAATATTTAAATGTTGCTGCTTGGGATAGGTTGTGGTTCCTGCCCAAGAGCAAATCCTGCCTGTTGGGGAAAGCATTGTTGCTTCCAGAGTAGGTCTCATTCTCAGAATGGGTCTAAAGGTGGCACAGTGGTTAGCACTGCTGTCTCACAGTGCCAGGGACCTGGGTTCAATTCCGGCCTCGGGTGACTGCCTGTGTGGAGTTTGCACATTATCTCCTTGGTCTGCGTGGGTTTCCTCCGGGTGCTCCTGTTTTCTTTCATAGTCCAAAGATGTGCAGGTTAGGTCAATTGGCCATGCTAAATTGACTCTTAGTGTCAGGAGGATTAACAGAGTAAATACATGAGGTTACAGGAATAGGGACTGGTTGGGATTGTTTTTGGTACTGACTTGATGGGCTGTATGGCCTCCTTCTGTACTGTGGAGTTTCTATGATTCCATGTTTGGCGGGAGGCATTCCAGGACCTTACATGCAGAGCGGTGGGGTGGGGTAGATGCCTGGGTCATTGAAAGTATTTTCCAATGGCCAATGGCCGCTATCATGAATTGGTGCCAATGTTTGAATGGTGTCTGTGCTCTGGATGTTGGTAAAGAGCTTCACTAGTCACTCCCCTCCCCCTGATCCAATGTTCCTCTGGAATTCTGGATAACCTGCTTCTCCTTAACCTGATTTTGTTGCCATTAGGACACTGTCTACTTTCTCGTCTGTGTAAGGACTTGAGAAGTCAGTTTGCTCTGGGGCAGCCTTGAGAGGTTTTCCTTTCTGCTTATCTTCCCTGCTGGCCAGTATCAGTGAGTTTGTTTGGAACTGTGAAATGATGGCACCAGCATTGACTCTGGGCCACTGTTGTGGTTGTTGTTAGAGTCACAGAATCATAGGATCCCTGCAGTGTAGAAGGAGGCCATTCGGCCCATCAACACTTCCACATACAAGCCCTATCCTTGTAACCCCATGTAATTTCCCTGACACTAAAGGGAAACCTCACCCAGACCTGTTCCCTGTAACTCTAAGAATTTATCCCACTAATCCCCCTAACCTACACATCTTGGAAACTAAGCAGCAATGTAGTGTGGCCAATCCATCTAACCCACATATCTTTGGAGTGTGGGAGGAAACCTGAGCACCCAGAGGACACAGGGAATACATGCAAACTCCACACAGACAGTGACCCAAGCTGGGAATTGAACCCAGGTCTTTGGCGCTGTGAGGCAGCAGTGCTAACCGCTGTGCCACCGTGCTGCCCACAGCTGCTTCCAGGTAGTAGAGGAGTTTCCATGCCTTTCGGTTTCAGGAGTCAATCTTCTCCACTTGTTTTCCACCATCTAATGAGGTACCTTTCATCAAGAAAGTGATGCTGTCACATTGGGATTTTCCTTTTTCTTATATTCTTCCAGGAGCCTTCCAATGGGGTGGGGTGGGGGGTGGGGTTTGGCTAGCTTAGGGGTTTAAAAAAAAAGAGCAGCATGGGCAAGTTGGGCCAAAGGGCCTTTTTCCATGCTGTAAACCTCTATTAGTCTATGAGCCGTCCACCTTCTGGGGTCCAACAAGTGATGAAGGTTTTCCTGAAACTTTGGTGAACAAATTTGGTGGCTGCCAGTTTGAGAAGTCGAGGAATTGTTGGCGGTGCAGACTCAATGGGCCGAATGGCCTCCTTCTGCACTTTAGGGATTCTGATTCCCAACATGCACTTACACTTACAGCTTCCAGGGGTTTTCTTTTAAGGGTTGAAAGCAAGTCATGCCTTTACTAATATGAGCGTAGTTATCACCGAATCATTATTTGAGGCTAACAGATAATTCAGAACATACCTTCCCTTTATTTACTATAACAATAATAATGGTTAAAGATTTTAGATATTGCCATCTTTTTGCCAAAGTTCTAAAAACTATTTTTTCACGGCTATTGTGTGACGTATGATTTGTATACATTGCACTGTTAATGTTCTGAATGCAAAATTAGGTAAAACTGAGAAATGATTCATGGTACAAGAGGATTTCAGCTAGAATAATTTACTGAGAGGGGTTTGCCAATATAGTTCTAAGTAAAGGATGATTCAGGACTTCAGTTTGAATTCATTGAAGATAACTGAGTTAATGTGATGCAGTCATGGGATATTTATACAGATTTGCACTGCCTCAAAAGTGACCAAGTTATTCAATGTTTCAGCACTATTACTCCATACTTTAACATTTTAATAAGTAAAAGTGGTCTCGGAGGCCAGCACACATTCTCATAGAATATTAGTCAAGCATCCTTTCATCATTTTCATTTTGTATTATAGTCCTACCGACAAACTGGCATGGATTAAACTCTGAATTACACAAGGGAGCTCATTCGATATTAGGAGGTGCAGCTGAGCAGACTAAGCCAAGGCAGCACTGAGCAACTTTACAAACAGTTTATGTTACTGAAATATCATCTGCGGATTATAGGCTAAGCTGAACGAGGGGAACTGCACTTATTATGAGTTTTTGTGCAGGATGCACTATTTTGGGCACTTAAAGCTGAGACGCAAAATTAGCCTAAAAGCAAAATACTGCGGATGCTGGAATCTGAAACCAAAAGAGAAAATGCTGGAAAATCTCAGCAGGTCTGACAGCATCTATGGGGAGAGAATGGAACTGCTGTGAATGGAAATCCAACCTATTGGACTGCTTAAGGTTAAGTGGCCATTTAAATGCCTGTTTTATTTCCTTTTTCCTCATCCCAACAGCACCCCACTTCCTGCTAGCCCTCAAATAAGACCGTAATAAATGGGAACAGGGATAGGCCATTCAGCCCCTTGAGCCTGTTGCACCATTCAGTAGGATCATGGCTCATAGGCCAACATTCCTCATGTCCACTTTCCTGCCCTTTCCCATACAAAGAACAAAGAACAATGCAGCACAGGAAACTGGCCCTTCGGCCCTCCAAGCCTGCACTGCTCATTGGTCCAACTAGACCATTCATTTGTATCCCTCCATTCCCAGTCTGTTCATGTGGCTATCTTGATTGGTACCTCTTGATTCCCTTAAAAATCCATCCATCTCAAACTTAAATATACAAAAGGGGGGAAATTTTCACGTCCACCCGCCATTGGAATCACAGTGGGTGAGGGCAGACTGTGCAAATGTGGGTTGACCTTGGGCAGGATTTTCTGGTTTTGGGGTGAGCGCAGCCAGAAAGTCTGCCCAAGGACACTGTCCCCAAACCTCTCTGTGGCAAAGAGTCCCAAAGACTAATACTTCTCTGGAAGAAGAAATTCCTCCTCAGCTCAGCCTTAAATTGGTGCCCCTTTATTCTGAGGCTACGGCCTCTGGGCTTAGACTCTCTCATGAGGGGAACACTCCCTCAGCATTTACCTTCTTTTCCTCCCTGAGACAGTGACTTGTGGTGTAACCCAATTTCATAAGCGATAGCAAATGCCAATTCAGATCATAAGGGTGTCACAACCAAGGACCACACATATACACTTTACAGCAACTGTCATAGCTTTGCAATGGGTCACGAACTGTTTTTTCTTCACCTACCTTCGCAGGGATTTTGACTTAATTTGATTTATTATTGTCACATGTATTGGGATACAGTGAAAATAAGAACATAAGAACATAAGAAATAGGAGCAGGAGTAGGCCATCTAGCCCTTCGAGCCTGCCCCGCCATTCAATAAGATCATGGCTGATCTGTTGTGGCTCAGTTCCACTTTCCCGCCCTCTCCCCATAACCCTTAATCCCCTCTCTTATCAAGAACCCATCAACCCGCTTCTTAAAAATATTTAGCGAGGCAGCATCCACCACTTCAACGGGCAGAGAATTCCAGAGATTCACCACCCTTTGAGTGAAGAAGTTCCTCCTCAACTCCGTTCTAAACCGCCTCCCCTTTATCTTGAGGCTGTGCCCCCTAGTCCTACTGTCTTTTTTGAGCGGGAAGAGTCTCTCCACCTCTATCCTATCCATCCCATTCATCATCTTATACGTCTCAATGAGATCTCCCCTCATTCTTCTAAACTCTAACGAGTACAAGCCTAAAGTATTGTTTCTTGCACACTAAACAGACAAAGCATACTGTTCATAGAGTACATAGGGAAGAAGGAAAGGAGAGGGTGCAGAATATAGTGTTATAGTCATAACTAGGGCATAGAGAGTGATCAATTTAACATATGGGGGTCCATTCAAAAATCTGATGGCAGCAGGGAAGGAGCTGTTCTTGAGTCGGTTGGTACATGATCTCAGACTTTTGTATCTTTTTCCCGACGTAAGAAGGTGGACGAGAGAATGTCCAGGTTGCTTGCGGTCCTTGATTATGCTGGCCGCTTTCCTGAGGCAGCGAGAAGTGTCGATGGAGTCAATGGATGGGAGGTTGGTTTGTGTGATAGACTGGGCTACGTTCACGACCTTTTGTAATTTCTTTTAGTCCTGGTCAGAGAAGGAGTCAAACCAAGCTGTGATACATCCGGGAAGGATGCTTTCTGTGGAGCATCTGTAAAAATTGGTGAATAGACATGCCTGAATTTCCTTAGCCTCCTGAGAAAGTAAGGGTGCTGGTGGGCTTTCTTAACTAAGGTGTCAGCGAGGCTACGTATCTCCATTGATACATCAATGATGAGTCAGGCTAACTAAAGCATAGACTCAAAATCTTCTGGGTTAGTTGGACTTCGATTCACTGGTTGTATTAGGCATGTTGACCTGGACTCCATGTCAGGAATAAAGAAAGGGCTAGATTCCTCAGCCTCCCAGCTGCTTGCTTCTTGCCAGTGAGAGGTGGCGTGTAGTTTGCGCACGGCGGGATTCTCCGGTGTGAACGGCCTGAGAATCCCAGACCGTGTTACTCATTGCTGGCCTGGAAGGAAGTGTCTCACAAAGATCCAGTGACCTTTGTGGCATGGATTTCACCCTGCGCAATGTTATAAATCTGGTGCCTGAGCAAAAGGATTTCCTTGTGTCCAGCCACAACCATTCTCTCAGATAGCAAGCTGTGAAATAAAATGATAATAGTGTTTATCCATCACTTTTAACTGGAATTTTATAAGGAGTGAAAGAAATAATTAGGACATGCACATATGATTATGGTAGCAGCAAAAATACTATAAGCAAACTTTTTATTATTGTTATTTTAAAAAATTATTCTTTTTATAATAATGAAGTAATTTTGTTTTATTTATTACGATCACAAGTGACTTTACATTACACTGCAGTTTACACTGCAATGAAGTTACTGCGAAAATCCCCTTGTCGCCATACTCCGGCGCCTGTTCAGATACACAGTGGGAAAATTTAGCATGGCCAATGCACCTCATGTGTCATTCCATAAATGTGAAATTAGTTTCGGGCCAGTGAAACTGTTTAGCATTAATTATAGTAAGAAGTCTCACAACACCAGGTTAAAATTCAGCAGGTTTATTTGGAATAACAAGCTTTCGGAGTGCTGCTCCTTCATCAGGTGATGAAGGAACAGTGCTCTAAAAGCTTGTGATTCCAAATAAACTTGTTGGACTTCAACCTGGTGATGTGGAACTTCCTACTGTCCATCGCCGGCATTTCCACATCATGGCAATGATTATAAACATAGTACACCGTTAAACACCCAGTTACACCTCATTCAACAGAGTGTAACCTCTTCAAGGGCTTTGATATCAAACAAATAGGTAAGCTCGCATCAGTTCAGAGATTTGTACCGATTTCTGGTGGGGTAGTGGTCATGTCACTGGACAATTAATCCTGAAGCCCTGTGGATATGAGTTCAAATTCCACCTCAGCAGCTTGTCAAGTTTGAAACTTGGGAATATAAAAGTGAGTCTCAGTAATAGGGACAATGGCAACCATCACTGATCATTATAATGGCTCACTAATGTCCTTTGGGTGGTCTTTACATGGCGTGGCCTGCATGTAACTCCAGCCCCACAGCAATGTGATTGCCTGTTAATTGCCCTCTGGAATGGCCCACCAAGCCACTCAGTTGAATGGCAATTAGGGTAACAAGGATAACAGAGGCTGGCCTTGGCTGTGTTACCCACACCTTAGGAAAGTGTAACAAAAATAACTTGGTTGCATTCTACTGAGGTGGTGGGGGTAACTTGAACAGTCTCAAACATTTTTGGTTGGAGGAAACATTTTCAAGTGGTTTTATAATAATGATACCATACATTTCTTCTAATATGGAAGTGTTGTGTGTGAAGAATGTTAGTAATACTTTAAAAAAAAACTGGTGTACACTTATAGATGTTGATGAGGTGGGTCAAAATCAGAAAATGCTGGAAAACCTCAGCCGGCCTGATGGTATCTGTGGAGAGAGCCAACGTTTTAAGTCTAGATGACCTTTTGTCAGATCAGAGAGACAGAGGGGGCAGGAGACCGGAGAGAGCAGCAACATGCAGAGTGAGAAAGTTCATAGAAAACAGGCACGGACAGAGGTAGCAATGGCCCAAAAGATGCAGAAACTGAACATGGAGTAAGCAAAAGCTCAGGAAGAGCAAGACATGCGAGAAAGCAGAAGTAGGGATAGAACAGTCAGTGAGCTCGGCAGTAAGGAAAATCCTCCAGGTACATCCCCCACACAAAAAAAACAAGATAAACCCAACCTGACTAATTACCGCCTCCACGGTCTACTGCTGATCAACTGGCAGAACTTACTCAACAATAACCTGCTCACTGCCACTCAGTTCGGGTACCACTAAGGTCAGTCAGCCCCTGACCTCATTACAGCCTTGGTTCAGGCATGGATGAAAGAGCTAAACTCTCGAAGTGAGGTGACAGTGACTGTCCTTGAAATCAAGGTAGCATTTGACCGAGTGTGACATCAAGGAGATCCAGGAAAACTGGAGACAGTGGGGATCAGGGAGAGAACTCTCCACTGGTTGGAGTCACATCTGATGCAAAGAAAGATGGTTGTGATGCTTGGAGGCCAATCATTTCAGTCCCAGGACATCACTGCAGGAGTTCCACAGGATCATTCTCAGGTCCAACCATCTTCAGCTGCTTCATCAATGATCTTCTTTCCATCATAAGTGGGAATATCGCAGATAATTGCACAATGTTCAATGTCATTCACAACTCCTCAGATACTGAAACAGCACATGACCAAGTGCTGATAATATCCAGGCTTGGGCTGACAAGTGGCAAGTAATTATCACGCCACACAAGTGTCAGGCAATGACCATCACCAACAAGAGAGAATTTAACAATCACCCCTTGGCTTGCAATGGGATGACCATCACTGAATCCTCAACATTCTGGTGGGTTACCATTGAACAGATAATGAATTGGACTAGCCGTTTAAGTACTGTGGCAAGTCAGGGGCTAGGAATCCTGTGGCGCATTACTTACCTCCTGACTTCTAAAACCCTGTCTACCCATCTGCAAGTCAGGAATGTGATGGAATACTTTCCACTTGTCTGGATGAGTGCAGCTCCAACCACGCTCAAGTTGCTTGACACCATCCAGGACAAAGCACCCTGCTTGATTGTTGCTCCACGCACAAACGTTTACTCCCTCCACCACCAATGCATAGTAGCATTTAAAAGATGCACTGCAGGAACTCACCAAACCTCCTGAGACAACACCTAAGCCCATGACCACCACCATCTGGAACGACAAGAGCTGCAGACACATGAAAATACTACCACCTGGAAGATCCCCCACCCCAAGCAACTTACCATCCCGGCTTGGAAATATATTGCCACCTTTTCATTGTCACTGGGTCAAAATCATGGAACTCTCTCCCAGACAGCCCTGTGGATGCACCTACATCTCAGTGACTGCAGCAGCTCAAGAGGACAGCCCACCGCCACCTTCTCAAGGGCAATTTGGGATGGGCAAAAGATGCTGGTCTAGCCACTGTCACCCATATCTCCTAAATGAATTTAAAAAATGAACACGGATGGTTTCACTGTCATTGTTATCAGCAATTTAGGAACCATTTCCCACTTTTGTTGGCAACACTTCAATGCCCATATTAGCTTGAATATGAAATGATGAAAAGTTGGGAGATTAAATTAAGTTGCAATGTTACTAGATTGTTCAAAACTCTTGTCAATGAATCAGAACCTGCCTTCATCCTTAGTTTCTTAGAAACATTAGACAAACAGTGCTGTCTAATGCCAGTTTACAACAAGCAATGCTGAATTCTCCACAATTGAAGAGATAAAAAAATTATATTGTAATGCAAGGCTAGTGGCGGACTACAATGGCATCTTTATCTCACTTTGTGAGTTTGAGAATGTAGTGGTGCTTGCTGACAGGGAAGCAGAATTTTGCATCACAGTGGAATTTGAAAGACTGGGAGAGATAACACTCCACCATAATAGAAAGCTTTCAGCACACTGCAAAAGGTCATGTGTTGTCAGAAATACAACATCTACAGCTTTGTATTAAAATAAAGTAATTTCCACTGCTGCATTAGTTTCATTGCAGCATTCCCATGAAAGTCAAGCACAGGTTGACTTTACCTACATTTATTAGAGTACTGTACTTGTCCGTTGTGTTAATAGTAATTTACTTAAAGGTTATTTACTCTTTGTAAGGAATATCTTGTTCTTCTCCGCTTTTCCTTTTGTCCATTAACCCATGCTTTGGACCATTCCTTGGCTAAGAGGGTGTACAGGCGTCACGCTCCAAAGTGCTGCCCCAAACCTCGGCCAGTTTGAAGCTGGTCATAAGGAATTGTTCTAGCCGAATTAATCTGACTTTCCCTCTCTCTCTGGATCAGGAACTTATTTGTAGAGAACAGTGGGTTTGAACCTGTGCCTTATCATTTCGTGAAATGTGCTGCGCGATGATTGCACAGCATTCGTACTACTTTCGAATGCCTGGTGACCTTCGATGATGTGATTTATGAACCCAGAGAAAGAAATGAGGTGAGGAAACAAGCAAACATAAAGAAAGAACGAAATGAAATGTTGGGGGGAGTGGGGGGAACATCAATGGGAAAATATTGTATGCTCACTGCATATTTTTACATGAATCACTGCAGTGCAGTGAAACACAAAACATAAGAGAAAAACGATATGTATGAGAGTTTTCTTTAAGAAAGAAAATTAAAATGTTCAAACTTAAATATCATAGCTGGTTCTATGATTTTGTGACGATGCATATCCATGGCTACCAGTCATTTATGTGACTCTCTCTTTCAGACATTGGAGGAACAACTTAAAATGACAACTCTATAAACTTCACATGGAAAAATATGAAAAATCATGATTACCATATCTAATCTTATTACGAAAAATCTTCAATTTAATTAAAGCAATGTTGACTTGTTATTATGTGGCCTAATTATCTAAATACTGCTGAGATTTCTATCCTTCAAATGACATAATCCCCATGTGGCAGAACAGTGGTTAGCACTGCTGCCTTACAGCACTAGGGACTTGGGTTCGATTCCCGGCTTGGGTGACTGTCCATGCGGAGTCTGCACATTCTCTCCATATCTGTGTGGGTCCCCTCCAGGTGCTCCGGTTTCCTCCCACAGTCTGAAAGACGTGCTGATTAGATGTATCGGCCATGCTAAATTCTACCTCAGTGTACCCGAACAGGCACCAGAGTGTGAGTTCCAGGGGATTTTCACAGTAACTTCATTGCAGTGTTAATGTAAGCTTACTTGTGACTAATAAAATCTTTACTTTGTGCGGAGTCTGCTCATTCTTCCCATACCTGCCTGGGTTTCCTCAGGGTGCTCTTGTTTCCTCCCACAGTCTGAAAGGCATACTGGTTAGGTGCACTGGCCGTGCTAAATTCTCACTCAGTGTACCCGAACAAGCGCCAGAGTGTGGCGACGAGGGGATTTTCACAGTAATCATTGCAGTGTTAACGTAAGCCTACTTGTGTCACTAATAAATAAACTTAATGTACCAACATTGACTGGCACAGAGTGAAATACTATTTCATTTTGTTTAATTAAGTTTAATGAAATGAATTATTTAAATTCTGAGATTAAACTTATAAAATTCTCGAGGAAGACCCTAAAACAATTAATAGCAAGAATAATGCAAATAAAAATTTTAAATTCTTTAAGTCCCTTGTCATACAAAAAAAAGACACATTTAACCTGCATTTGTTGTCTCTTACAGATTTGTGAAAATATATTTTCTTTTTATCTAGATGAATTGCAAATTTAATACAAAGCAGTAGAGGATAATTTTCTGTAATTCTAAACTAATGTTCATGTTTTCTGTTTTTAATGACCAGCATTGCTGTGTACATATTTGTTTGTAGAAAAAAAACATTTGTTCCAGCTGTGAAAGTCTCTTTAGGCTGAGAAGCCGAATTCATTTCCATTCACTCAGATTTCTCCGCAAACATGACATACAGTGCTTGAAACTGTTTATTTCCAAATTCAGACCTGTTCTGCATTAATCATCAGCTTCAATTACCAGTGTTCCTCAGCCAAACCATCAGCCAGTCTGACACCGAGGTCCAACCTAATTCCCACCTTCTCCAAAGTCAAGAGCATAATGTGCAGATAAAAAAGGTGGAAAATAGCTTTGTGTTCATTAGCATGCAGAGCCTGGCTGATCATTTGCTTGCCGCAAATGAAAGTTCTGACACTCAGAGCCTCCTGGAATATGAGAAAAGTCCTCTTCAGACTATATGATGTCCTTACTGGATAGGAAAGGTCATCAAAAAGGCAGGCTGTGACCTTGCTACCCATTCTTCATGACTAGTCTATTGATTCCAGGAACACCTCATTACATGCAGGATCTACATATTTTTCCCATGTTCTGTGAGTGAATTGTTTACAAGTGTCTTTATCATGTAAAAACCCCTTTCAGATGGGCCAAGGCCACACTCATTTGTCTGTGACCTGCCAATTAGATGTTATCCGATATGTGACTATTTGTCCTGATCTTTAACCAGGTCTGCTGCCCTGCATCAACATAGACCCATTACTGGAACCTATAAACACTGCCTGTGAAATCATCCATTAGCTTGGCAATGTGCAAGTCATTGTCAGATCCAGTGCTGGCAGACTGAAGGTTATTGCTCAATCATTTTGTAGGCATAAGGTTTATTATCAGGTTTGAGAAAATGCCTTCCATTGCCATCAATGATTCCCACACAATACATTGTATTTTACTATATGAATACTGTACATATTTTGTATTCTGTGTTGTTTATTTATACTATTTCACAGCTTTTAGATCTTATTGATGCATAATATACCTTTCTGAATACTGCGTTCCTTCTTCATTTTAAAACACATCGAAATACTTTCAACTATTTTCCAACTTGCAGTTCCATGAAACCAATATTCTTCATGTTATATAAGAAGTGAAAATGGTGTAGAGTATTATTTAATTGTTGGTGTGAGGACTAAATATATTAACCATATAGAATATTTGTAAGTGGAACATAAACAAAATCCAGAAGGTGATCTTCAGGAGGAAGGCTTTTAAAACAGGTGACGAATTATTGAAAAAGTGAAATAAAGACAGTTGCCAGACAATCAAGCAAGTTTAACATTCTTAGGTCTCCTATTTGAGGAAATCTGGGGCCCATTTGGGACTGCTCTGTCTTTTACAGTAATCTAACGGCTATGTTGCTCAAGGAGTAAACTACAGGGTCTAACTTAATAACCAAGCTGAATGTGAGTTCAAATCACACCATGACAGTGAGGAGAAAACTGCATGATAATGGATTATCATTATAATGGAGGAGCAGGGGGATTCCCCTCAGTGTCCTGGCCAATGTTCTCCTGAGTAGCATTGGGAAAACAGATGATCTAATTGTCATCTTATTGCTGCTTGTGGAGCCTCTAGAATCTCTACACTACAGAAGGAGGTCATTTGTCCCATCAAGTCTGTACCAACTGTAATCCCACCCAGGCTGTAGTCTTGTAACCATTTAGAATCCCTACAGTACAGAAGGAACCATTTGAATATACATTTTGGCCCTTAGTATGCCCAAGTTGGCTGCCATACTTCTATTAATTACAACACTGAAGATACTTTGAAATATATTCAATTAGCTGTAAAATGCATTGGAAATTTGGATGCCACGAAAGGCCGTCCATTCTTTCATGCCATTCTATCAGTGCAGTTAAACTTACTGAGTTGGGATACAAAAATCAAGATGACTTTTATAAGTTGTCCGTGACTTGCCCATGAACAACTGGGTAATGCAATCTTGTTATATATAAGTTAACAGCAGAGTTGGGGCAAAATACGAGACAAGGTTTCTCTAATGTGGCATTCGCAGCTTAAAGACTGTAACAGTTGACAAAAATGTTGACAAGACAATTCACAATAGTAAACTGCTAACAGTAAAGCATACTCAAAAATCACAGGTAAATGTTTGTGGACAGTAACACTATACCCAATATAATATTTTTAATAACATTATAGGCGAAGATCAATAACATTGCATAGGGTGGGATTTTACGGCCTCACCCATCCCAAGACCATAAAATCCCACCCAAAGTCAATGGACCTTCCCATTGTCTGTCCCTCGCCCGCTCCAATTCCCATGGTGGGCAGGGTGGTAAAATTCTGGCCAATGTTTCAGAAACAAGACAATGGGAGAAGTCCTCTGGTCTTCTTCAAATAAGGCTATGAGATCTTCCTGTCCACCTGAGAGGGCAGAGAGTGCCTCAGTTTAGTGTCTCATCTGCAAGATGAAACCTTTGCCAGTGTAGCACTCCAATACTGAACTCAAATATCAGCTTAGATTCAATGCTCAAGAGTTTGAAGTGGGTGATTAGACCCAGAACCTAAAGGGTTTGAGAAAGTATCTTCCATTACCATTGCTGATACCCACACAATAAATTGCATTTTATTGATAAGATGAACGCATTAAATATTTTGTACATTCATTGAATATTATTAGACTGAGATTCAAGTGAACGATCCTGTGAATGCTCTACTGCCACAGTTGTCTGGTAATTATCTCAATTTTTATTCTTGAATGTCTACTTACTTGACTATCTCTGTTAAAAGCCTCATCTGTGAGAATGCCTTGGGGATTATTTCTATGCATAATTTATACATTTCTACAGGGTTAACATTTATTGTTCACCTGTCTAAATGTAAATGATAATCTTCAAATTGTGGTATATTTTCATTTTTTTATAAAACAGTAAGCATTATGTTTACATAGAATATACTTTTAAAAAACATACTGGGCGGCACGGTGGCACAGTGGTTAGCACTGCTGCCTCACAGCGCCGGGGACCTGGCTTCGATTCCAGGCTTGGGTCAGTGTCTGTGTGGAGTTTGAACATTTTCCCCATGTTAAAAAGTTAAATATGGGTTTCCTCCAGGTGCTCCAGTTTCCTCTCACAGTCCAAAGATGAGCGAGTAAGGTGGATTGGCCATATCAAATTACCCCTTAATGTCAGGGGCACTATCTAGGGTAAAATGCATGGGGTTATGGGGATGGAGCTGGGTAGGATTGTGGTTGGTGCAAACTTGATGGGCTGAATGGCCTCCTTCTGCACTGTAGGATTCTATGATACTGAATTTCTAACAGAGATGAGAATGCCAACAGTAAACCAAAACTAACTTCTATCTTATGGAACAAATTTGAAGGTAATTCAATTGGCTGTATTGGTTAACACCAAAAAAAAAGCTGGCTAGACATTTTGATATGAGGAAACTCTAGAATTTCCTCACTAAACCTCTCCAACTCTCTACGTCTCTGTCCTCCTATAACATGCTCTTTAAAACTTATCTCTGATCAAGTTATGTTCTGTTGTCCTAATATCTCCATATATGCCAAGTTTGTTTGCTAACACTCCTGTGAAGTGTCTTGGGACATTTTACTATGTTAAAGGTGCTAAATAAATGCCTTTAACAGTTCTTGCTGTTGTTGGAACAGGATTGAGAACTGTACAGAATGAGCTAACTGAGTACTGTTTGCACTATGATGCACAGTGAGGTGGTGGTGATACACAGAACATCAAAGCAACCAATCTGAAATTAAAGACAGTGGTCAAGATTTTCTGGCTGCATTCATCCTGACACTGGTAAAAGTTAAAGTTAAAGTTTATTTATTAGTCACGAGTTGGCTCACATTAACACTGCAATGAAGTTACTATGAAAATCCCCTAGTTGCCACACTTTGGCACCTGGTTGGGTATTTTGGGGGAGAATTTAGCATGGCCAATGCACCTAACCAACACATCTTTCCGACTGTGGGAGGAAACCAGAGCACCCGGAGGAAATCCACACAGACATGGGAGAACGTGCAAACTCCAAACAGAGAGTGATCCAAGGCCAGAATTGAACCAGGTCCCTGTGAGCAGTGAGGTAGCAATGCTAACCACTGTGCCATCAAGCCGCTGACAGAAAATCCCACTTGACGTCAATGGACCTTCCCATGGTTCACCCCTCGCCCGCTACAATTCCCATGGCAGGCAGAAGGGAAAAATTCACCCCATTGGCCAAGATTTTCTAGGTCCGTCCCACTGGCAGGGGTATTTTCCTCATGCCGTTGAAAGTGACCCCCACCACTGGTTCTCCAGTGATGTGGCCAGACAAGCAACGCAAATGGCCATTGATTTCAATGGGATCAGAAGATCTCAATGGCGCCCAATAGTGAGTCAACTCCACCAATGGAAAACACGCTGAGGGGGAACTGGAAAATCCCAGCCATTGTTGTGATCCCCAAGGAGATTGATGAAAAGAGAATAATGCCAATGAAGAAAACTGATGGGCAAGACTTACAAAAAGCAGCAACCACAATATCAACGTAAGATACAGCATACATTAACAGACAAATGGTATTTCAATAGAAACAATGAATTTCTACTGTGGACACAACAAAGACATTTCTCAGAAATGATTCAGCATCACTTCCAACATGTAAGTGGTAACACATGCAATCTCAAAGTTCTTTAAACTCTGCCCCATTCATAGGCTCTCTTACTTTTCCCACTCAATGGAATTAGCCTTCGAGTCCCTTTTACCTGTAGCTTTCTTCCGTCTGAGTTCACTGGGTACATTGACAAGGTATGCTTTTGTGATCCCTTACTCACTCAGGTCATGACAGTCCTGTTTGCAAAGCTTCCCAGAGTTCAACTTTTCAACTTTTTAAATTTTCTTTTATTCATTCTTGGACATGGGCCCCACTAGCTGGCCAGCATTTATTGCCCATCCTAGTTGCCCTTGAGAAAGTAATGGTGAGCTGCTTTCTTGAAACGCTACAGTCCAAGTTCTGTTGGTTGACCCACAATGATGTTAGGACGGGAATTCCAGGATTTCGACCCAGCTGACCAACCAACAACACCCTGATTCATTGCCTGGTCACTTCTGACACAAACCTCTTACTCTTACTCTAGCGTGTCTGAGCTATTCACAGTGTGTTTGCCTTTCAGTTCCTTTAGTTAGCTTGCACACCGCTTCACCAATCTTGTGGTTATTCTGTAAGATAATTCTCAAATTGTTTCTCAATAGATACACCGTGCATTTTTGGTGTATAGAAGTTAGAACTTGTGCAGTTAACAAGAGTGTTTCAGAGCATCAGTGGGCTTTTTTATCTTGCAAGAAGTTTCTGGTCTTAGATATGCTCTTTTCAATGAAGCATCAGGTGCATCTTCCCATGGTGGAATGGAGGAATTAAATCAAAAAGCCTCCAAGCAAACCCTAATAAGCAGCTAACAGCTCCATTGTCCAAGCAATAGGTTAACCCAGCCTTTCAGCCACAAGTGGTATGCAATCTGTGGACCAGCTGGGCAAATGCATTATTTAAAAAAAGGTAATGTTTTAAATTGTTGTTTGTTTGGAGAAGCAATCTATGTACAGAAGAGATTAATGGCTTAAAGCAAAATCCTTAACCCTTAAAGGCCCCAGTTGCTGATAATTAGCTGGGACTTGCCTTCAAACACTCAGTTTGATTTTGTAACAGAAGTTCCAGTCTCTAAGATATCTCTTTGTTTGTAAGGGTCTGGTACAGAATGAATTTATCTACCTGTGATTTCACAGCAGGTATATTTCATAGGTAACTCCAGTAAGCTTATTTAACAGCATAACATTCCAAAATATACAGAACCCTGTTGCACATAGTGATCTTGAACCCCAAGACCTGAATTGGGTGAATGCTTTGCATGTTGTTCTGTGATACAGTTCAGCAGACGAGGTCAATCCATAATCCAGTTAGCTGATGTCAATTGAGGTAGCCATTGTCTCATTACAATTGGCATCAATTGAGGGAATCATAATAAGGGAATATAATTGAGTGCTGGGGTTGTGTGTCCCACCCCTCCAACCAACCACCCCCCTCCTCACTTCTCCCCTTATCATTATAGAATCATAAAATCCCTACAGTGCAGAAGAAGACCATTCGGCCCACCAAGCTTGCACCATCAACTATCCCACCTAGGTCCTATCCCCATAACCCCAGATATTATCCAACTAGTCTCCCAACACTAAGGGAAAATTTAGCACGGCCAATCATCTTAACCCAAACATCTTTGATGGTTACTATGAGAATGAATTTGTGGATGAAATTTCCAATTGGTTTGATAACCTCATGCTTGATTATCTTTTCAGCGCCCTGCTGAAACTTACTGGTGCCAATTAATCCATATCTCAGCAGAAATCAATGCCTTTAGAAGGAAAAAAGGTAAAAATTAAAAACTTTGTAAAAATAATAATTATATTGAATTCGAAACCTTGAGCAAAAAAAGGTAAAATTGTTTGTCACACTGAATTACTATTTTTTCACTATTCTACTTATATGATATCCTGTTCCCTAAAATTTCTGTAGTCTAAAAGACAATGATAAAAATACATTTGAATAATGATCCTTTATTTTGTCATTAAATGAGAGATCAATTTATCATGATCAGATTTTCCTATAACTACAAATAGAGAAGTTTGCTCCTTCTATAAAATAACTCTTTATCATTTTGCATGAGATTTATCTGGTGGTCCAAGTAATCTTGGTAACTTGCAAAATATTACAGTTGAGAAAGTCTGAGGTATTGAAAAAGATGCTGTCAAATAATAATACTTCACAATCCACTCATGAGAATTTTTTTTATGTACAACCATATTTGGATATTGATTTGATTTTGGTTTGATTTATTATTGTCACATCTATTAGTATACAGTGAAAATTGTTGTTTCTTGCATGCTATTACAGAAAAAGCATACCGTTCATAGAGATGGAAAAGCGAAAGTGCAGAGTGCAGTATTACAGTCATAGCTAGTGAGAAAGATCAACTTAATGCAAGGTAGATCCATTCAGAAGTCTGATGGCAGCAGGAAATTAGCTGTTCTTGAGTCGATTGGTAGGTGTCCTCAGACTTTTCTACATTTTTCTCAACAGATGTAGGTGGAAGAGAAAATGTTCAGGGTTCGTGGGGTCCTTAATTATGCTGGCTGCTTTCCCAAGGCAGCGGGAAGTGTAGACAGTGTCAATGGGAGGGATGCTGGTTTGAGTGATGGACTGGGCTTCGTTCACGATTCTTTGTAGTTTCTTGCAATTTTAGATAGAGCAGAAGCCCATACCAAGCTGTGGCACATTCAGAAAGAATGCTTTCTATGGTGCTCTGTAAAAGTTGGTGAGAGTCATAGTGTGGATGTACCAAATTTCCTTAGTCTTCTGAGACAATAGAGACCCATGTCCCTGTTATAGCTCATAATCATGCAAAAGTCCATATTGATTCTATGATCTTCATGAACTACATGACAGTAACTCAATTGTATAATTGTAGCAAACACAGAAATAGTTAGCACAGCACCAGTGTCCTGGGTTCAATTCTCAGCTTAAGCCACTGGCTGTCTGGAGTCTGTACATTCTCCTCATATCTGCAAGTATTTCCTCTGGGTGCTCCAGTTTCCTCCCACAGTCCAAAAAGTGTGTTGGACTGTGGGAGGAAACTGTGGCCATGTTAAATTCTCCCTCAGTGGACCCGATCAGGCAGCGGATGTGGCAACAGGTGGATTTTTACAGTAACTTCATTGCATTGTTAATGTAAGCCTATTGTGACACTAATAAATAAACTTAAAATAACAAGTGATTTCAATGGACACGGAAAGTCTGCTTTTTGGCTGAAACATCTCAAAATAATTTAAAAGAAATTAAACAATTAAGGACTATTCAGAGCTGTAATCAACTTTTGGGGGGCTGATATCTAACCTATAAAAGAAGAAATGCATTTAAATGGCATGTTTCCCAATCACAGAATAATCCAAAGTGCTTTGCAACCAGCAAAGTTCTGTTGAACAGTCATATGGACTTGAAATGCTAATTCTGTTTCTCTCTCCACAGATACTGTCGGACCTGCTGACTTTAATAAGAACATAAGAACATAAGAAATAGGAGCAGGAGTAGGCCATCTGGCCCTTCGAGCCTGCCCCGCCATTCAATAAGATCATGGCTGATCTGTCGTGGCTCAGTTCCACTTTCCGGCCCTCTCCCCATAACCCTTAATCCCCTCTCTTATCAAAAACCCATCAAACCGCTTCTTGAAAATATTTAGCGAGGCAGCCTCCACCACTTCAACGGGTAGAGAATTCCAGAGATTCACCACCCTTTGAGTGAAGAAGTTCCTCCTCAACTCCGTTCTAAAACGCCCCCCCCTTTATCTTGAGGCTGTGCCCCCTAGTCCTACTGTCTTTTTTGAGCGGGAAGAGTCTCTCTACCTCTATCCTATCCATCCCATTCATCATCTTATACGTCTCAATGAGATCTCCCCTCATTCTTCTAAACTCCAACGAGTACAAGCCCAGTTTATTCAGCCTCTCCTCATAGCTCAACCCCCTCAATTCCAGTATCAGCCTAGTAAACCTCCTCTGCACTCCCTCCAAGGCCAAAATATCTTTGCGCAGGTGCGGCGCCCAAAACTGCACACAGTACTCCAGCTGCGGCCTCACCAATGCCCTATACAGCTGCAGCAAGACCTCCCTACTTTTATATTCAATCCCCTTCGCTATGAAGGCCAGCATCCCATTTGCCTTCCTGACCACCTGCTGCACCTGCAAGCTGGGTTTTTGCGACTCATGCACAAGGACCCCGAGGTCCCTCTGCACCGTCGCCTGCTGCAGTTTTTCGCCACGTAAGTAATAGTCCTTCCTACCATTCTTCCTACCAAAGTGGACCACCTCACACTTGCCAACATTAAATTCCATTTGCCATTTCCTGGCCCATTCGCCCAGCCTATCTAGATCCTTCTGCAGACTCTCCACACCCTCTGCACAATTTGCCGTTCCCCCAATCTTGGTGTCATCCGCAAATTTCGACACCCTACACTCGGTTCCCTCCTCCAGATCATCTACATAAATGGTAAAAAGCTGAGGCCCCAGCACCGACCCCTGGGGCACTCCACTAGTCACCATCCGCCAATCCGAATAGCACCCGTTGACCCCCACTCTCTGCCTCCTATTTGACAACCAATCCTCTATCCACGCTAACACCCTACCCCCAACTCCAAGTCCCCTGACCTTCTGCAATAACCTCTTATGAGGTACTTTGTCAAACGCCTTCTGAAAATCCAGAAAGACCACATCCACCGGCTCTCCTCTATCGACCGCCCTAGACACATCCTCATAGAACTCCAATAAATTTGTCAGACACGACTTCCTTTTAATGAAACCGTGTTGCGTCTGCTCTATCAAGCAATTCCCTTCAAGATGCCTCGCTATTTCCTCCTTGATGACGGATTCTAACATTTTACCTACCACAGACGTTAAACTAACTGGCCTATAATTCCCTGCCTTTTGCCTGGCACCCTTCTTAAACAACGGCGTAACATTAGCCGTTTTCCAATCCTCTGGCACTTCCCCAGAATCCAGCGACGTCTGGAAAACAAACACCAATGCATCCACTATAACCTCCGCCATTTCTTTCAGAACCCTCGGATGCATTCCATCCGGTCCTGGGGACTTGTCCACAATCAGCCCCTCCAGTCTGTCGAGCACCGCCTCTCTAGTAACAGTAATGTCATTAAGACCCTCCAGTCCTACCACCTTTCCATCGCTAACACCCGGCAAATTATTCACGTCCTCCTCCGTGAAGACAGAAACAAAAAAGTTATTCAATACCTTAGCCATATCCCCATCCCCTACCACTAGGTCCCCTTTCTCATCCTCTAAAGGACCAACGTTCACCCTAGCCAGCCTCTTCCTTTTTATATATTTATAAAAAACTCTTGCTATCCTTTTTTATATTAAGCGCTAGCCCAGCTTCATAGTTTCTCCTACCCTCCTTTATCAACTTCTTTGTCAATCTTTGTTGACATTTAAACCTTTTTATCCAGTATTTTCTTTTTATTTTAGATTTTTAGCATCTGCAGCATTTTGCTGTTATTTATAAATTGCTTTTGGAGTTGCACTATATGAAACACTCCAGCCAATGTGCACAGAGCCAGCTCCTGCAAATGGAATGTGATAATGACCAGATAATCTGCTTTTATGATGTTTATTGAGGAATAAATATTTGCCTGAACGGTGGGGATAACTCCCTGACTTATCTTCAAAATGCACCATTTAATTTCTTACAACCACTTAAGAGTTGGATATGTAATTCAAAAAGTGACACTTCCAACAATGCAGCGTTCCCACAGTGCTGCTCTGGAGTGTCTGCTTTTATTGTTGTGCTCATGTCCTGGAATGTGACTTGAACTGACAGCCTTCTGATTTAGAGACAAGAACACTACCAAGTGAGCTACTGTTCCTGTAGCTTGCAATCAAAACGTAATACTTCAGAATGTTGCTTTCAAGCATGGTGGATTCTCATGTATTATTAATTTGTTACATTTAACCAGTTTATTAGTGTAACATTTCTTCTTGAGTTCCCTGTCCAAAGCCCAACCCACAACACCACACACTTCACCACACGTAGAACAAGGAGGCAGGTCCCAAATACAGCCTAGCTTAAAGCCCGTGCTGTTGGTACTTATCTGATCCAAACTAGCCATCCAGCCAACAAAGTCAACTGGCTGTCTAAGGGGTCCAAGTTGGTGTGGCAATGTACACTTTTACATGCATGTTCTTGCCTGGAGCTGAGTAGTGATGATAGAAACTCCAGTTGGTCTTCGTCACATAGGTGATCAGAAATCTGTCCCACTCCCATCTACCATCGGCATATGTTAGAAAGACTTACAAGTTGATGCATTCTTGGCCCTTTATGGATGGGTACCTTCCTTGGCCATCAGGTCCTGAGGTAGGACTTCAACCTGGAGCATCTGGTGCATAGACAGGGCTACTGTTCACTAAATCCTTCAAGATTACCTCCAAAGTTTGCTTGGTACACTTTTCAAATGCTTGCAGACTTTGTACTAGATTTTTGTTTTCAGAACCTAAATACAATTGCAAAGTTGACAAACACACAATCACACGTGGATTACATTGCAGTATTTTTGTCAAAGTTACATATTTTTATTTCATCAAAAGTTATTATAAACTGAATGGAGCCTGACTGCTAATGTGAATATAACATGTGACGGCTGAATGGTGGGGGTCAACTTATATGCTGAGTACATACAAAAACTTGACATTGGGCCCAACATAATAGGGTCACTGTATACACCACCAGAGAGGGCATAGGGGCCTTCATTTTAAATGTAATTCAAAAAGTGATACTTTCAAACAAATGCAGCATTCCCATAGTGCTGCTCTGGACTGTCAACTTTTATTGTTGTGCTCACGATGATCCATGGTATAGATTAACATTCCTTCATTTTCAGTGGCTCAGTATCTTAAAGTTTTCTGACTATCTCCATTTTTGAACCACCACCACCACAAGGACTACAGCAAGCCAAGGTGAAGAAGCACCATCATTGTCTGAAGGCTAACAGCAGTGGGCAATATATGTGATTTGATTTGATTTATTATTAGTATACAATGAAAAGTATTTCTTGCATGCTGTACAGAAAAACATGTTCATAGAGAAGGAAAGGAGAGAGTGTGGAACGTAATGTTACAGTCATAGCTAGAGTGTAGAGAAAAATCAACTTAGTGCGAGGTAGGTCCATTCAAAAGTCTGATGGCATCAAGGAAGAATCTGTTCTTGAGTTGGTTGATACAGAACCTCAGACTTCTGCATCTTTTTCCTGACAGAAAAAGGTGGATGAGACTATGTCTGGGGTCCTTAATTATGCTGGCTACTTTTACGAGGCAGCTGGAAGTGTAGACAGAGTAAATGTATAGGAGGCTGGTTTGCGTGATGGATTGGGCTACATTCATGATCTTTTGTAGTCTCTTGAGCAGAGTCGGAACCATACCAAACTCTGACAGAACAAGAAAGAATACTTTCTATGGAGCAGCTGTAAAAGTTGGTGAGAGTAGTAGTGAACATGCCAAATTTCCTTAGTCTTCTGAGAGAATAGAGGCGTTAAAGGGCTTTCTTAACTATAGTGTCGACATGAGGGGAGGGGATGAAATCAGGATAGGTTGTTGTTGTTATTGTTGATTTGGACACCTAAAGACTTGAAGCTCTTTCTACTTTGTCCCCATTGATATAGCCAGGGGCATGTTCTCCAATACTGCTTCCTGAAGTGTATGTGGCCTTGCCTGCATTGTGCATGAATAATGCAAGGATTAGTACTGATGGTATTAACTGAATGAATTATTGAGCTACAAAAATAAATACATATAGCTTGGTGATGCTGTGATAAAGTACTCAGCACACAACACAACTCAGGGATCCCAAGCAGGTGCCAGGTTTGGATTCCATACATTATTCATTTCTCAAATAGTTCATAAACAGATATTTTTTAAGGAGCCACAAATTATAATATTGTTTCGCAAGCTGGGGATGATAGTCATCTCGCCTCTATTTCTCACTGGGGCATCTGTCCCCAAAAGAGCAAATAGCATTAACACAATCTTGCTGAGTTACAGTGGTTAGCACTGCTGCCTCACAGTGCCAGGGACCAGGGTTCGATTCCCGGCTTGGGTCACTGTCTGTGTGGAGTCTGCACATTCCCCCTATGTCTGTGTGGGCTTCCTCCGGGTGCTCTGGTTCCCTCCCACAGTCCAAAATACATACTGCTTAGGTGCATTGGCATGTTAAATTCTCCCTCAATGCGCCCAAACATTGAGGGAATATGGCAACTAGGGGATTTTCACAGTAACTTCATTGCAGTGTTAGTGTAAGCCTATTTGTGACATCAACAAATAATCTTAAACTGAAACTATGAAACAGCATTCTGATCCAAACATAAACAAAAATGCAACTTAAAACATTATGATTTTTCATCACAGGTATTCAATATTTTAGGATTTGAACTGACTCCAGATAATTTTCTTTTATTTTCTGTTTGATTTTTAAAACCTTCCAAAATTATTTTCCCCCTCATTTGTGCTATTTGTGCCTGTTTTTAAAAATTGATAAAACATTCCCATCAAAATGAATTTGAAACTGAAGCATACACTGTTGTGTCTGATACTTGGGTGCTTTGGTCACCAAGGATTGATTTAGCTGAAAGGTGAATGAACAGATTACAAGACCTGGGAATGAAGGTTAATAAAGTTCTGTCCTGTGTTACTGGAGATTAAAAATAATATGAACAAAAACTACAAATGCTAGACATGAGGTATATTTTTTGCAACTTAAACAAGTTTCTAAAACAATGAGCAGTGTAAAAGCACCATTCAAACATTGCCATTGTGTTCTGATGGAAGGCCACCTAACTAAAATATTAACTGTTTCTGTATTCACAGGTACTGCCAGACCTGCTGAACATTACCAACATGGAAACACGATGGTCTAGTGGTATTATTGCAAGATTATTAACCCAGAAAGTCAGCTAATGTTCTGGAGACCCAGGTTTGAATCCTGCCATAGCAGATGGTAGAATTGGAATTCAGTCAAAAAGAACCAAAATTAAGAATCCACTTAAGACCATGAAACCATTTTCCACTGTTGGAAAACCTTATCTGATTCACTAATGTCCTTTAGTGAAGGAAATCTGCCCTCCTTACCTGGTCTGGCCTACAGAGCCACAGCAATGTGGTTGACTCTCAACTACCCTAGGGCAACTAGGGATGGGCAAGAAATACTGGCCAGCCAGCCATGCCCATTTCCTACAAATGAATTTTTAAAAGTGTTCTGTTTTTATTTCAGTTGTCCAACATCCAGCAGTGTTTTGCGTTTGCTCTGTTGGGTTCTGGTCTCAAACTTCTCATATTATCTTCCCCACTCCAATTTCTTTGTTAAGTCGCTTTAAACTTACACTGATTTATACTGCAGTATAATGATTATTCGCAATGTCCAGGATGACACCGGTGTCCATCATGCAAAGACAATAAATTAAAACAGAAAATGATGTCTTCTGAAGCGGAGATTCTCATCTTTTCAGGAAAAGGTAAGTTGGAAAGCAGAAAGCAGGCAGGGTGAATGTGATGGACAATGACATTTTGCAACGCCAGCGATTTACATAATTAAGATGGAAGCATTAAAACTGGATTTCAGATGTGAAGATACTCTGTTAAGTAGCCAAACTCTTTCTCATCTGTCGAGGCGACGGGAGAAGCCATCATCAATCAGACAGAAAAACATGGATATCCTTCTAAAATTGCACAATCCAGAACGTCCATATTAAATAAGAGAAACCCCTTTTATTAGAGAATCGACATTTATCGAGTCTGTCTGTCATATGCATTGTGAACATTGAGTGTTCAAGTTACATTTTGATCGTTGGTTTTTATTTGCTTACATGTGAGTGACTGCACTTCACAAGTAGAACCATTGAGTTGTGAGACACTTTGGCATGTCCTGGGAGTGTAATAAAGCACGATGCAAATGTAAATTCTTACTTTCCGATAAAGCAATGAGGAATGTATCCCCCACAGAGTTCAAACCCTATCCTAAACTTTCCTTCCACCCCCATTTCATCAAAAAAAAATCCAGGTGGGAAAAAAAAATCGGTGTTAAAATTGTCAATGCAATTTCTCAACCAAGTTCCTGATGACGGGATATTTTCTGATGATATTTTGCGTTGTATAAATTTTAGGGTTGGTTGATTGTCACGGGGGCCTGGGGTTACAATAATAGAGACTAACCAACAGCCTCCACTGATATCCAAATCTCACCATGGATTTACAGGGTTCCACATCTACCTTCAGGTCAGCCCACTTAGAGCGAAACTTCCCTACTTTAATGCCCCCCTCCTTTTGTTTTTGTAAATTACAGCCTCTCTAACCCTGAACGTCTCATGCACCCTCAGCCTCAGTTTTGGAAGCAGTCGCCACACTCCACCTAGCTGTCTCATCCTTCTCCCTTGCCAGAATGCCTCCTCGATCCAGAGCAACGGCGCCGGGGGATCGACAACAGTTCGGAGTTTTAAAAGTCCAACAATTTCCTCCTTGGGCGTCCCTGTGATGCCTCTATACATCACAAACTACCTACCTCGTGTAAGCTAGTAATAGCAGCGAATAGCCAGTAAAAAAATGTGGTCAACTGTTGCTTCCTGACGATGCTCCCAGCCCAGATTAAAGTTGACTAACTGTAAAAGATCATTGGTAAAAACATTCTTGCAGGTTTCGGAGCCCACGACTGCTATCCCAGCCAGGTTTAAATGTTTGCTTGCTATGTCTTTCACGCTTTCGGAGTGGAGGTTAGTCCGAATCTTTCGTACAGTGCACACATTCCTGTCAATTCCATGCGGTCTTGGAATGCTCATCTTAGCTGAAGGTTGCTTGAACCTGAAAACGACTTAAATAAGGTGGGAGCTCCCCTTTCCCGAGGGAGGCGGATAATGCTGTACTTGCCACCCAGTGCTACCACAGGTCTTTAGGTCTCATTGTTCGAAAATGTCCCCTTACTTTGTGTCTATATATATATATCAATACAGTGCAAGAAGGACTCAAGGAATGGAACCAAACGAAAATAAAGACAAAACTGTTTTGGTTCCGTCATCCCGACAATATATTGTCAGAAATGCTTTAGTTGGTGATCTCGGCGTTTGCCACATAATGACATGAATAGGTAAATTATTAGAGCCACGGCGGGTGGTGCGGGAGCGGTTTTATCAACTGGAAGCTGTAACATTCTCTTTATTTCTGTAACATATATAGATGGGGCAGAGCACCAGATGCCTCGCACCATGGATTTGGTTGCTAGGTAAATATGAATACAAATCGTGGCGCCAGGAAGAGATCACGGATACAGGCCTGCACAGGTGAGGAATTATTAATTTACACCAGAGAAATACCTAACGTTAATGTTTTTGAATGCCAAATGTGAGATTTCCCATCAAAATAAATAACCCCAATCTTCCCTAAGAAGGAACGGTAGGCACAGAGCAATCGGTTGTCAAAAAGAAGTAGGTTTTTTTTAGGTCGCTTTTTTTAAGAAAAGGACTCTCAAATGGAAAAATTCTCATATTTTTCGCCGCCTTTTCTTTGTATAAATCGTCTCAGTGGAACATGATCTTAGTATTGGAAGACGTCGATTTGAAGAGAATTCATATGCGCGGCGCCTAGTATGTGAAATGCTGTGGATCCGCTGTATAAATTCCTATTATCGAAGTGGATATCTATATTATCTCGCCACAACTTGGACTGTTGAATGCGCTGAAGTTTAAAAGATGACCTGGAAGCACGCTCTGGTGAATATGTCCAAACGTAGCTTCTAAATTGTATATGCCATTCAGCTCTCAAGTACTTGCACTTAACTGAAATACTTGCATGTAAAAAGCCATGAAATCAAACAGTGTGGTTTAAATAGTGAAGTGGGCATGTTTCTCTAATTTCCTTTTTAAATCTGTCCGGTGCATTTCCCCATCTGTACGTTTCTCTGTTGTAATGAAGTTGTTTTATCTTAAGTGGGAAAGAAACAATCCCTGTCGCATGTTGTTAATGATCACCGCACAAGGTATGAGTGAAGCAGCAGATGGCTGAAATGTCACTTTAACCCATAGGTTTACCTTGTGTGTTAACCCTGCTTGTCACAGCCTGAGGGAAAAGTAGGCCATTACAATTAGTGTCGGGGAAATTCCTTAAAGGGGAATTATATCTTTTTCATTTAATGGTTTATATCCGTGAACATTAAAATGCAAAGACAGTTAGACAAGGTTTCAAACCTTAAAATATTATATCGAAGTTGTATTCGCATTCTCTATATAAATGCAAACTATTACTATTAGTCCAAAGATGTGCGGGTTAGGTTGATTGGCCATGCTAAAATTGCCCCTTGGTGTACTAGGATGCTTAGGTTAGAGGGATTAGCGGGTAAAATATGTAGGGATATGGGGGCCTTGGTGGGATTGTGGTCGGTGCAGATTCGATGGGCCGAAGGGCCCCTGTCTGCACTGTAGGGCTCTATGATTCTATGATTACTCTGGCATGGGGGACAGAGAGGGCTGTTTCGAAGAACATAAGCCAAATGTACTTTTCTGATTTATCTGAGAAACTGTTTTCCGTCAAACATCGCGAAAATATTGAGAAGCCAAAAGAGAAAATGCTGGAAAATCTCAGCAGGTCTGGCAGCATCTGTAAGGAGAGAAAAGGGCTGACGTCTCGAGTATAGATAATCCTTTATCAAAGTAATTTCTGAGATGTTGTGTTTTGCCCATGGCAGAAAAATCTCCCTCCGCCCCAATGAACACAAAAGGTGAATGTCATATTCCCATGCCAAACTTCTATTTACAACATACGTGGCACAGGGATGATGACATTTGCTACATTTGTCCACCTAAGGGGAAGAAGCTGACAAAGTCTTGAGTTTATTTTAAATCCGGAAATAATTTATTGCCATAAGAAACATAATAAAAAAACTTTTACCTCAAATGTTTTTTATTCGCTACGGCATGAATTATATGAGATTTGTCCTTTTTTTTTAACCAGGCGCTAGAAATATGAAGTTAGTTGGCTGGAAGGAGTAAGCGGCCAGCTGAACTTGTCCAGCGCTTGATCAATTGTAGCAGCACCGAGGCAATACCGGAAATTGTTCCTTTCAGGTACTCTGTGTGGGTCTTGGCACACGTTGCAATTCATTTAGATTTTTAAACTTGTGATATTATAGAAAAAATGTGCATTATAACATGCTTAGAGCTTTAGTTCAGGAAAATTACACAAAGTACTACCATCAGTTATACCGTATTTGTTTGGTAGCACCACCCCCCCCCCCCAAAATGCGGTCACGAGACAAAAGAAACCTGTAAAATGCATTTTTAAAAAGGCCATCTTACTAAAATGTGTAACAAATGTTCCCAGGCCAGCTTCAGTTAAAGAGTGTGAATAAAAGACGAGTGGAAGTGATTAATGTTGCACGTTGATCACTCAATAGGCGCACGTTAATGATTTTTATTTTTTTTAAAAAAGGTGTGTGGGTGAAACCATCGTATACAAATGGCTCTCGTGGCTGATTTCTTTGCCTTATCTGAGTCAAACGAATAATTGAATCCGAGGTTGCGGCGAATGAATTTCGTCAATCGGCAGATAAAACCTGCCCCACATAAAACACTATGCCAAATGTTGCAAGTCCCGCAGACTAGTCCCTGGGCTGCCAGATAATTCAGAAACTATTTGTATTAGCTGTTTATCAAATTATTAACAGCACAGATGTTGCTTGGTTGAAGAACAGCTGAACCTCTATCTCTAAGACAGTGAAACAAAGGTCTGCAGGAATAATTGTAGATGTGCATGGAATATTAAATTAATTTACTGCACTTAATTCTTATGCAAATCCTGACCCCTGATGCAGCATATCAATTACCTCTCTGCACAGGAAAAGGAAAATTCACTCTTTTTTTGTAATTCGGGAAGAAAAAAACATTGAAAGGCATCAGACAGCAATACCAGTCGATGGTATTACCATATTAATTTACAACAGATGAGAAATACAGTTCTTCAGACGTATGCAGCTTTAGATAGCTTTAGTGTTGGCAACAAAGACAAAAAAAATCTAAACAAGAGGCTGGTAGAAAGCTGCAGCTGTCTAAATGTGTGTGATCAGGCTGTTTCTATGTGGCTGAAGGGACTGGTCAATAAAACCTCGAGCCCCCTATTTTAAGCTTTCATCATATTTTTAATGAGGAAAAATGAATACGATGAATAATGCAGTTAGAACCTTCCTCGACCTTTCGGAGACCCCAGCGGTGAAATGATGTTTCAGTCTCCCTTCGTCACATACAATATGTGCTGCCTTTCAGCTCCCGGTAGCACAAACAAAAGCCACATAACAATATCAATTAATCATGCGGCAGGCAAACAAGGGTATTTATTCCCACTACAAATAGCCTCACAGTGAGCGCATGAATGGCCGTGATTAGCATGAGAAAAGAGGAGCAAAACTCTACAGTTCAACAGCTAAAGAGCAATTTGATGGGGCTGGGATGGGGAAATTGCTTGATTAGTGTCTGTTGAAGGAGCTAACAATTAGGCACCTCAGCTGTGAAACACGGTCGGGAAACAGCCAGTGCACCCAGTCAAAACAAGAGAGTATACATTTCAGAAGTGAACCTTGTCATTTCAATATCGTGAGCATTATTCCAAACACAAGAACACACACTGGGTGGAATTCAATATTGCAATTCGCACCTCATAACGCATTATGCGTAATTTATAATTAAAAGGAACTCACACGACATTATAAAGTCATAGCCAATGCAGTGATAATTATGGCAAAATAATATCTTGATTTTGATTTATCCGCCTTGTGATTTCGACTGCAGCTTGTTGTTTTCAGAAACATGTTCTGAAATATTATCGCAATATAATATTAATTATTACCATTTTAATGATTGAACGCGTGAACGCTCAGTGGGTTTGATGGAGATGTCATTCCAAAGTCAACACCGTAATTGTTTATTTACTACTTACAAAGGACTAAGAGTGTTTTAAGAAAACATGGATATTTGCCACTGTGTTATTTTGATTCGTGCTTTAAACGCAAACATGCAACTCTGTAAACATATCTGGCCTGGTGAAATCTCTTTTCAGATTTAATATACTTTTTTTAAAAAAAAACACAAATCGTCTAGTCTTGGCCAAGGATTTATTCTTAAAATTTAACCGGAGGATCAGTTTCTTCATTGATCTGATCTGGTTTGGTCATTGCAGCTGTGTATATAGAATTTACATTAATCACTGCACAATACTCAATATTTCAGTACATAATTACTTTAAAATAAAATAGCGATCGTGCTGTTCAATTTAGGGGGAAAGTGCGATAAAATAAGTAGAGCGAAAGGGCAAAATCTCGATTTTAGTATTCAGTGATATTATGCGCTATAAATTATTGGTGTATCAAGTAATCGAACTTGGTCCTCGCGTTTTGCTGATGGAAATATCCCCTCATATGCCCTGGGCTCACATTTATTAGATATTGTGTCGTGTTGGCGAAACCCACTTGGCTGCACTACTCACAACGTAGCCTGTTACCAATTACTGTACTTCTAGTTTTACGAGAGACCCTTGTAACTCACCACAGCGGTTTCTTACACAGCAACCTGATCCTTCAGATAACTAAGGCAGCTCCACTTCTCATGGCGATAGTAAGTCTGAGAAGCAGGGCTCAACACAGATAAAGCCGGGATGGACATAATGTACATTTTATAGCATAATGCCATCGCTAGAAATGCGGTCAGATGGCGCAGGGAACCGCTGCCAGTTTCGAAGGCATCGGACGAACCGCAGCTGCGGGGAAATGAAGCCTTTCGTATGCAGAGTTCACGGTTAACAAATCATGTGCTTTCCGAAGCATTGTATACATACAATCTTATTATAGGGATAGAAAACAAATTCGATCTTGTCTTTAAAAGGGAAAGAATCTGTATTAGAAATCCATAGACGTGTCTGCTGCAAACCGAATGAGTTTCCACTTCTACCTGGCTAACCTGAACCTGTTACGAGGAGAGTATGATCGGTAGATATAATATTGCCACTTTACGGGTTAGAGAGTAGCACAAATTAATTCGCGGTCGGTGATTATTTTAACCGGTTCATTTAATCTTGTAAGTTATAACATAAAACGACCTTCCAGCGAATCAGTTTGTAAAGTAAGTCAGAATGGTATCCCCCCCCCCCACCCCATCCCCGCCAACTGGTGGGGAATGTCATGGCGAGTTATTTAAATTAATATGAGGTCTGTGCGTTTTGTTTTTCAGTTTTATTCATATTGTGAGCCGGCAAGTGCATTTCCAGGCAGATTGGAAGGTGTGTTTTCTGTTGCACTTAAGGAAGTCTCATGCACGCTGGATTTCGTTCTCCAGAGATGCACAACGCGATAAATGCAGCAATTTTCTCCAATGGGCAGTTTTGAAGAACATGGCAATTTCAAACCTGCTGGATGTTATTTAGTGTAATAAGAAATAAAACGATCCCATTTCCGAAATAACAGTGTCTGTCATCAGTTGAACTACACTGAAAAGGTAATTGTTTCCTGATGATAGATCCATTACAGCCGATCGTGGCCTAAAATCATTCAATGCACCGTGAAAATGAAGGGCAAAATCGTTCTATGCACCTTAAGCACCACAGTAAGTTTGTGCGTGGGCCAATGGCTGTGTGCTGCGCTCAATCGAGCCAGCCTTCAGGTTCTAGTCATTGAATTCTGAAATTTCAAAGGCTATATCACCTCATATTAGATCAGTTTATTTTTTTCCCTTAACAACAATTACAATCAGGGCGAAATAGTTGGATGCGTTACACGGGGGCATTGAAATTACTGGTTTAAGAGGGCTTAAAATTGTAACTCAAAAGTGTATGCGATTAAAAAAAGCCTTTTCCGACGTTGTTCCTCTTTCTTTTAAATTATTTCCATGAAAGTTAATAATAGTGTACGATGATGTGAAATGCCAAAAAAAGGGGCCCCATAGTTTTAAGATACTAGCGCATTTGCACAAAGATAGAGATGGAACATCAGAAACAGGTTCAAAGCACATTAAGTCTCCTAATTATGTTGACTCGCTGCAGATCGATTGCCCATGACAGTGTGAGTCAACCCGGGGAGTATTATCCACCACCCACCCCACACAGTGGGGAAACAGAACTTGCTTCAGCGCTGCTTATCGCTGGCGTGTTAGTTACAGCGATTGATCGGGGACAAATCCTTATCGAGAGGCGATGCAGATTATCGTATGTTGTCCTGAGTTGGCGATATAGTTCCGATGTCATTATACACGCGGAGAGAAATGCTTTTGAAATAACCAATTAGCATCTTTTAAATATATATATAGTTGTAATGGCTTGTGTCGGCTATCTAATTGCACGTAGGCAAGACGAAGCGACGTGGGATTGAGAGGCAACATACTTATCGAACATCCAGCCAAAATATAATGCAATGGGACGAGGAAAGCAGGATAACGACATCGTTCCCTTTTTTTCCACAAATGCTTATTTATGAGGTGCTTTTTTTTTAAAGAAAGAGGCATCTAATGCGGGAAAGGCTGGGGGCACTCAGTCAGTAGCTGCACCATACATTGTATCCTATTAACTTAGGTTATAACTCTTAAAAGACGGTGGCAGCGGATGATGCGGTGTAAGCGCGGTTTCTGGTTCTGACATTATTTATAGAGCCTGCTAATAGCCAGAACAGTGGCAACCAGGACTAATTAAGCGTCCTCTCGGCTGTTCCGCACCATTTGACCCGTGTTGCTGTTGCTGTCCTGGAGTGCAAACGCAAACGAATGGAAAGGAGAGGACCGGGGGTTAACTGACTGAACCGATCTGCATAAGGAGCTTTGTTTATAGTTTATCAGCCATACAGCTTGAATAGACTAATTATCTGCGTGTTACATATGTTTGACCACCAATCTGTCATTATGAACAATGCTTTCACTTTTATGCGCGGGGAGATTCGGGACACACTGCAAGAGTTCTATGAAACACCCATTCCTCAGTTTCGCACCCCATTCACCAACGAAAACAATTAATAAGTAGCAAATGGTCCAAAGCAACATTTTCCCATTTCGAAATAATATTGCTACGTATCTGATTTTCACGTCTAAGGTAACCTGGTGCTAAGGATTCGGAAATCTGGATAAATACACAATATTTAACTACAGTAATATTTTACCAGCTGAATTTTTAACATCATTCAACAACAGTACTTTTGAGGAAACGCCGCCTCAGGCTTGCATGAGAAAAATATATTTTTTAACGGGAAACGAGTTAATACAGTTAAAATTAAGTACGACAATTATATGACAGATCCCAACGTCTTTCTTCTACACCCTAGCTATGACTGTAACATTACACTCTGCACGCTCTCTCCTTTCCTTCTCTATGAACGGTATGTTTTGCCTGTGTAGCGCGCAAGAAACAATACTTTGCATTGTGTACTAACACATGTGACAACAATAAATCAAATCAAATTCAAGTTCTCCAAGCGACAGTTCCATTTTATTTCAAGGGACAGATGTTCGCTACTTTTTTTTAAACAATCAATAGTTTTTAACCATAAGACATTCTATTCTTTAGTCAGATGAGTTTTTTATATATATCATTCCTTTCGTTCTCTAGGGACTCTACGCTTTGTCTGTATAGCGTGCAAAAAACAATACTTTTTACCATATACAAGTACGTGACATTTTTTAAAATGTTGATGTGCAATGCGAAATTAACAAAGCAGAATTGGGATACACGATGTGGACACCATATATTTCTTTACAGTGTTATGAACAACTGTTGATATGTGCACCGTGATTGTAGTTGCATATCGTGTGTCAGCAATTTTAAAGACCCGCATTAAATGTTTTGTCCAACTAATTATAGTTACATTTATTGTCGATTGGTCTTTGTGAGGTTGTTGATCACGATCTTTTATTTGTGGCGGAGATCTGCTTGGTGCAAAGTGAAACAGATGCTCCTGCTCTGCTACTGTGTTTGTCAGCTGTTACTGTTTGTGAAAGGTCAAAGTAGGAGGCAGAAAAGGACTGGGCAACGAAGCAATTAAGTAAAAAAAGGCAGAATGCCTCAGACCGGCTCCAGATTTATACAAGAAGGATGGGCAAAAAAGGTATAGAAGTAGCTGTGCGATATAAAATCAAAAGGCCGCCACACTCATTAACATAGTTATTTATTCATTGATTTTTTGTTTCTGTCTATATTCAGCGCATATACAATATGCACTTCAAAAGGGCTCATTATTCCAGTATAACTGAACTGTAAGACATTCTTTTCTTTAGTCAGATGAGTTTATTTCTACACCGTCCCTTTCCTTGTCTATGAACGGTATGCTTTATCAGTATAGCGCGCAAGAAACAATGCTTTGCACGTATACTAATACATGTGACAATAATAAATCAAATGAAATATTTAGTTTCACGCATTCGGTTACCTAAAATGCTACCTAATCGTGACACAATGCTCAAAGATGCACAATTTCATGAACACCATTTTCGGTTTGTGTAAAGGTTGATTTTAAAGTACACTCAGTCCCTAAAGTGCGCCCAATCGCATGGTCACCATAAAGAGTATGTGATAGATATTGCAAAAGTTATCAAGTAGAGAGGGAGAGAGAGAAACAAAGCTTTGCAGGTAGTCCCAACGTCGTCAGCACACCTATGTATTCCTAGGAATGTTTTGGTTTCTCGCCGTTTAATCTTTTGATAGGAAGTAGTTCGGAGACAATTTTCTTTCAATTCGAGGAATTTAATAAAATGCAACATGTCACATGACGGTGATACAGGAGGGTTAAAATACAAGTCTTTCGGTTTTGCACTCACTGAACAGCTGTCAAACAAGTTCTGTTGTCCCATTTTCCATGCACGTGTTGGAATAGTTTCATGGTTTAGATATCAGGTATGGCAGTGCTTTTCATGAGACGAAAGCTAGGCAAAAATGTCTAATCGGCTTCATCATAAATAAAATGATATAACTCTAGTGGGTAATATCCAAATATTATTATTGGCATTCAGCCCAAAATGTACACAATATATATTAAGCAGAATACAAAAAAAAGCACAGGACACCACTTCTCGAACCTCTATATACTGACTTGAGTTATACAGTACTGCGCAATATAATGAAGATATTCTGCAGCGTGGAGTGTAAATGTGAATATTCAGATACTTGTCAGATTACCTTAACGATCCGACAATCTGTTATAACTCTTCGAACACATACTATCTTTTCCCAGTTGAAAATCTTTTAAACAAATGAAGTTATATTAATATCATCCAGGCACTTTGCCCCCCCCCCCCCCCCCCCACACCCTCCACCAAGCCGTGAGTAATGTGAGATATCTTTAGTAGTTTAAAAGCACGTCTCTTTGTTTTGGAGCTGTAGTTCCCAATGACAGCGAGTATCCTACTTTCAAGCACAATTTTCCAATTATTTACAATTACTGCAGTGACACAAATCCACCAGCTATGCCAGTATATTGCAATTTAACCATTTTGGCAATTATCTCTTTTACAGCAGGGAATAGGTTCCCAGTGTTCGGCTGAAACAAGAATTAAATAGTGACTTGACACTGTCCCGGCGCAAGGCGGGAACTGGATTAGCAGGGTGTGAAATAAATACTCCACTATTAGAATTAAAACATCATATTATCATTTTATGTATTTTCATCTTTGCTTGCATTTTTGTGATATTTCTGATTGGATGTTCGACATTCCCTATATATATCTAAGATTTGTGATCACAGGGATTGGAAAGGAATTTCAAATAACTCAAGCGCTGGCGACATTAAGAGAGTACCGCGAAATTATTTAAACGCTTCGAAAATGTTGCACTGACGAAATACAAAGTCTATCTTGAATGCATTTTTTTTACACTGTTCAAGACGCGTAAAGTAAATCGAGGATGAGAACACTACAAAATGCTCAAGGGATCTTTATACAATGAACCGACATATCAAGGTCATCTTATATTAAAACATGTAATAACGGCACTTCATACGAAATTAAACCTTTGATGGTTATTTCATATAGAAACTAAGAAGACTTTAACACTGGGTACTAACTTGTGGAGATGCCGGGGTTGGACTGGGGTAAACACAGTAAGAAGTCTTACAACACCAGGTTAAAGTCCAACAGGTTTATTTGGTAGCAAAAGCCACTAGCTTTCCGAGCGCTGCTCCTTCATCGTGCAGTATCATCAACACAGATGCCATCATCTCACATGAGAACACCATCCACCATGTACATGGTACAAAGTCTTGCAACTTGGCCAACGTTATCTACCTGATATGCTGCGGGAAAGGATGTCCTGAGGCATGGTATATTAGGGAGACTACGCAGACGCTATGATAACAGATGAATGAACACCGTGCGACAATCATCAGCCAAGAGTGTTCTCTTCCTGTTGGGGAACACTTCAGCGGTCACGGGGCATTCGGTCTCTGATCTTCGGGTAAGCGTTCTCCAAGGCAGCCTTCACAACACACGACAGCACAGAATCACTGGGCAGAAGCTGACAGCCTCAACCGGGATCTTGGGTTCATGTCACACTACCTATAACCCCCACGACTTGCCTGGGTTTGCAAAATCTCACTAACTGTCCTGTCTGGAGACAATACACATCTCTTTAACCTGTGCTTAGCACTCTTTCCACTCACATTGTCTGTACCTTGAAGACTTGATAACCTGTAAAGGTTCGCATTCCAACCATTATTTTGAAAGTTGAGTTTGTGTCTTTATATGCCCTGTTTGTGAACAGAACTCCCACTTATCTGACAAAGGAGCAGTGCTCCGAAAGCTAGTGGCTTTTGCTAACAAATAAACCGTTTGGATTTTAACCTGGTTTTGTGAGACTTTTTACTGTACTAACTTCTCTGTCAGGGATGACTGTTGTATTTGGCAATATCATTCAAAGATGGTTGTTTAGGGAATGCACTATCATGACACATATGCAATGGAAGGTGCAGAACCATTCTCATTCTGACAGCCAGGTGGAAATTTTAACTGCTGTACTTGGCAAACTGAGCAGGCGGCAATTAAAATAGAGTAGGTGAACACATCAGGGTACTTCTATTTCAACAGGGGCCTGTCTTCATGCTAACTAAGAACTCAGCGGTGTGCCCACAGTAGTTCCGTTGAAAGGACTAATCTGGATGGTCAGTCAAAGAAGTATTTCCAGTAACAATCCCCCTCCCTCCTGCCCCACCTTGTCCAACATTAAGACCTCAACGAGCAGTCTCTGGGCCACCCAGCTCCCCTGGTTTGGCCTAGAAGTCAGCCAGCAGCTTTGCAATCAGACCTGGGATTGGATTCATCATTGTGTGAAATGCAATGATTCCTTTTAGTGGATCCCAGCTCTGAGAAAGGTTTGGTTTTCTGACTGACATTTCCCATCCAACCAAATGTATGTAGCAGGTAGTCGATTAAACTAATTAGTTACCACTTGAGGTCAGTTAAAGGGAGTGAGGCCGGTCAGTCTAGGGGCTTGTTTAGCAGTCTGAATGCAGCCTTCCAGTGGTCTATTGGTCATAGAATCCCTAAAGTGCAGAAGGAGGCCATTCGGCCCATTAAGTCTGCCCAACCACAATTCCACCCACGCCCTGTCATTCCACTATTTACTCTGCAAATCCCCCAACACTAAGGAGCAATTTAGAATGGTCAATCAACCTAACCCACACATCTTTGGACTGTGCGAGGAAACCGGAGCACCCACAGGAAAACCGCGCAGATATGGGAGAATGTACAAACTCCATCCAAGGCTGGAATCAAACCCAGGTCCCTGGCGCTGTGAGGCAGCAGTGCTAACCACTGCACCCTGTCTTCCTTCCTGGCAGATGCAGCTGCAAGCCTTCCTGTGGAGGGTTTCACCCCATCCTATCCCTCCCTCTATGATTGCAAAGTCCATTAAAAGATCGAGAGAGGTCACTTCCTTTTTGAAGCACTTTCACTTACCTTCCATGGCGTCCTATACTGCTTTCAAGCTGGAAGGCCACCAGCTGGGGATTTTCACAGTAACTTCATTGCAATGTTAATGTAAGCCAACTTGTGACACTAATAGGCTAAACTAAAAAGCTTTGAGAACCTACCGGCCATCCTTAATTGGATGGCATGCTGGCCCTCTGGCTATTACTGGTCTCACAGTAAGAAGTATCAGAACACCAGGTTAAAGTCCAACAGGTTTATTTGGTAGATCACATTATTTGGAAGATCACATTAAATGATTGTTTCCCGACACAGTGCAAGTGCCTGACCCCTCTGAGCCGAGTTCGTCTGCACCTCCCACTGACTGCTGACCAGTTGTTTCTACATAGTTGTTTTCAGATTGGGAGATGAAATTTGCGTTTCAGTATCCCTATTACGGATTCTCGGGTTACATTGAGCACTCACAGATATGGAGTAAGGTTCCTGCTACTCTGCCCCCAGTAATGTGCTTTGCCTCAGCCACTGAAAAGCATCCTCTAATCTATTGCACCATTGTGGTATTTCTACCATTTCCCATACCAGCTGTCAATTAGAACCAGATTAAGGACAGTGCTATATTGCAGCTATTCCAACTGGGAACTGAATTGAGAAAGAATCCTTACAGCCAGAGGAGACTTTCATTCCATCACTCTAGATTGGATTTGAACCCATTTCCCAAAGTGAAAGACCAATGCCAAGCCCAATGCCTCAGTGACCAGTTTTTCAATTGAAAATCACATTGTCATTCCAGTGTATGGATTATTTTAGAAAAATACTTATTCCATTGAAACATTTCATTATATCACAAGATTATTATACTGAGGAGAGGTAATTGAACCCCTGGTGAAGTACTATACCATGACCTCCATTTAAAGGATAGAGCAATCTTATCATATTTGGCCTTTACAATGCGCTATCAAGGGGACAGTCAGTCAGTCATACAGTGACAGAACTGCACTATCGAGGAGATAGTCAGTCAGTCAGTCAGTCATACAGTGACAGGACTGCACTATCGAGGAGATAGTCAGTCAGTCAGTCACACAGTGACAGGATCACACTGTCAAAGGGACAGTCAGTCACACAGTGACAGGATTACAAATTTTTTTTTGAGGGTGGCACGATGGTTTGCATTGCTGCCTCAAAGCGCCAGGGACCCAGTTTCAATTCCAACCTTGTGTGACTGTCCGTGCAGATTTTGCACATTCTCCCTGTATCTGTGTGGGTTTCCTCCGGGCGCTCCGATTTCCTCCCACAATCCAAAGATGTGCAGATATGGTGGATTGGCCATGCTAAGTTGCTCCTTAGATGGATTAGCAATGGTAAATGGGTTATGGAGACAGGGCGGGGAGAGGGTAAGATAATTGGTGCAGATACAATGGGCTGAATGGCCACCATCTGCATTGTAGGGATTCTATTCCATGGAATTTAGATATTTTAATTTTATTCCCATCTCAACTTAAAGTTTCAACTCATGATGGATTACAATTTCATAGATGTTAAATGTTCTCTCGTATATCTGTCAAGTAGCAATTCTTTATTGCATAATTCCAGTCACTGAACATGCATTGGCTATTGGATCCCTAAGGCTGGTCTAATCCTCTCCTTGTCTACCATTCATATACATACATTTTCCAGCAGAAGTGAGGATCAGAAGTTGTGGCCAAGTCCCTTCCTGTCCTCCAATCCATGGACACTGGGACCAATAGTGGTAGCTCCATTATTCTAGATGGAATAGTCAAGGCACACATTGGCAATTAAACTTTGCTTAAAACTGAAATTGTTTTGATTCTTCTACAGCATCCCTTACTAAGTTTGGTTCAAAGTTATATCCCTGTTTTAATCTATTTTGTTCTTTAAAGGCAAATAAACACAGTTCAAATCAACAGATCTGTGGGTGAAGTTGATTGGCAGAGTTGGGGGATTAGCAGTTCAATGGACTGGATAGCCTCCTTCTGCACTGCAGAGATGTCAGGATGCTATGATTCCAAGTGTGAAAAGGGCTTCTCACTCTTCAGGGTCACATCTCATTTTTCTGGTGGCACAGTGGTTAGCACTGCTGCCCCTCAGTGCCAGGAACCCATGTTCGATTTGCAGTTGGATGACAGATCAAAACATTGGCTCTATTCTCTCTCCACAGATGCTGTCCGCAGCATCTGCAGCGTTTTGCCTTTATTTTAATGTAAGCCTACTTGAGATACTAATAATTAAAACTTAAAACTTACATGAATTTTTAAAAAAACATATTTTGGGACATGGGTTTTGCTGGCTGGCCAGCATTTATTGCCCCTCCCTAGTTGCCCTTGTTCAGAGCGTAGTTGAGAATCAACCACATTGCTGTGGCTCTGGAGTCACATGTACCAGGTAAAGACAGCAGATTTCCTTCCCTAAAGCACATTAGTGAACCACATGAGTTTGTCTGACAATTGACAATGGTTCATCAGTAGATTCTTAATTCCAGATATTTTTTATTGAATTCAAGTTCCATCATCTGCTGTGGTTGGATTTGAACCCAGATCCCTGGAACATGAGCTGATTAATAGTGGCACAGTGATTAACACAGCTGCCTCACAGTGCCAAGGACCTGAGTTTGATTCCTGGCTTGGGTCACTGTCTGTGTGGAGTCTGCACGTTATCCCCATGTCTGCATGGGGTTCCTTCAGGTGCTTAGGTTGCCTCCCACAGTCCGAAAGACATGCCGGTTAGGTGTACCCGAACAGGCCCTGGAGTGTGGCGACTTGTGGATTTTCACAGTAACTTCATTGCAGTGTTAACGTTAACCGACTTGTGACACTCATAAATAAACTTTAAAAACACTAGGCCATCACCTGTGGCAGCGATTGCTGAAATGATCACCCAATCACAACAGTGCAGAAGGTGGCCATTTGGCCCATCGAGTCTGCACCGACCACAGTCTCACCCAGGCCCTATTTACTGGAGTTCTATGAGGATGTGTCTAGGGCAGTGGATAGAGGAGAGCCGGTGGATGTGGTCTTTCTAGATTTTCAGAAGGCGTTTGACAAAGTACCTCACAAGAGGTTATTGCAGAAGGTCGAGGGACATGGAGTTGGGGGTAGGGTGTTAGCGTGGATAGAGGATTGGTTGTCAAATAGGAGGCAGAGAGTGGGGGTCAACGGGTGCTATTCGGATTGGCGGATGGTGACTAGTGGAGTGCCCCAGGGGTCGGTGCTGGGGCCTCAGCTTTTTACCATTTATATAGATGATCTGGAGGAGGGAACCGAGTGTAGGGTGTCGAAATTTGCGGATGACACCAAGATAGGGGGAACGGCAAATTGTGCGGAGGGTGTGGAGAGTCTGCAGAAGGATCTAGGTGGACTCGGCGAATGGGCCAGGAAATGGCAAATGGAATTTAATGTTGGCAAGTGTGAGGTGGTCCACTTTGGCAGGAAGAATGGTAGGAAGGACTATTACTTACGGGGCGAAAAACTGCAGCAGGCGACGGTGCAGAGGGACCTCGGGGTCCTTGTGCATGAGTCACAAAAACCCAGCTTGCAGGTGCAGCAGGTGGTCAGGAAGGCGAATGGGATGCTGGCCTTCATAGCAAAGGGGATTGAATATAAAAGTAGGGAGGTCTTGCTGCAGCTGTATAGGGCATTGGTGAGGCCGCAGCTGGAGTACTGTGTGCAGTTTTGGGCACCGCACCTGCGCAAAGATATTTTGGCCTTGGAGGGAGTGCAGAGGAGGTTTACTAGGCTGATTCCGGAGTTGAGGGGGTTGAACTATGAGGAGAGGCTGAATAAACTGGGCTTGTACTCGTTAGAGTTTAGAAGAATGAGGGGAGATCTCATTGAGACGTATAAGATGATAAATGGGATGGATAGGATAGAGGTGGAGAGACTCTTCCCGCTCAAAAAAGACAGTAGGACTAGGGGGCACAGCCTCAAGATAAAGGGGGGGCAGTTTAGAACGGAGTTGAGGAGGAACTTCTTCACTCAAAGGGTGGTGAATCTCTGGAATTCTCTGCCCGTTGAAGTGGTGGAGGCTGCCTCGCTAAATATTTTTAAGACGCGGGTTGATGGGTTTTTGATAAGAGAGGGGATTAAGGGTTATGGGGAGAGGGCGGGAAAGTGGAACTGAGCAGCGACAGGTCAGCCACGATCTTGTTGAATGGCGGGGCAGGCTCGAAGGGCTGGATGGCCTACTCCTGCTCCTATTTCTTATGTTCTTATCCCCATAACCCCATGTATTTTTACTCTAGCTAGTCCGCCTGACACTAAGGGACAATTTAACATGGCCAAGCCACCTAGCCCGCGCATCTTTGGACTGATCTGGATATTTCTCCTGAGGGTGATTAAATATTGTGTAAGTGGGGGAGAGGGTGGTGAGGATAGGGTCAGGCAGTCTTCCAGTGATGGCTCCTGCTGTTCTCAGGCCTCGCGCGCGCGGGGGGGGGTGCGCGCGCCGGGGCCGGGTCTAGGCCCTGGTTGCCATGGTAACGGTGCAAGCCGCCGGCGGTGGCGGTGGACATGGCGGCGGCGAGCGAGCCGGCCTTCCTGGAGAAACTGGGTGACCTGCAGCAGGAGCTGCACAGCAGGTAAGAGCTTCGCGCCTTCTCCCCTCCCTCTCTCTCTCGGATCGTCACCCAGTCGCCTCAGCCCGAGCGGAAGGCCTGACTCCGCCCGACCGCTAGGCCTCGCGTCAAGCCTCGGACTCGAGTGGGGCGTTGGTCCCGCCTTCACTGCCCCCGACACTCTCTTTGACACACGTGTAAGGCTTTGGAGCCACTTACACTGTTTGACCCGAGCTGTCAGCAGAGGTCAGAAACCCTATCGACACAGCGGGAACTTATGTTTATCCTTCAAAATTAAATGCAGTCAAATGCGGATCACTTATAGAGAGAAAACTTGCACTTCCCTAGCAACTTTCCTTACCTTACGGGTTTATTTTGATTTGAATTTGATTTATTATTGTCACATTTATTAGCATATAGTGAAAAGTATTGTTTCTTGCGCAGGATCCAGACAAAGCATACCGTCCATACCGTTTGAGGGGTGGCACAGTAGTTAGTGCTGCTGCCTCATAGCGCTAGGGACCAGGGTTCAATTCCCGGTTTCTCCCCGCATCTGTGTTGGTTTCCTCCCAGTGCTCCGGCTTCCTCCCACAGTCCAAGGATGTGTGGGTTAGGTTGCTTGGGCACGTTAAATTAACCCTTAGTGTCAAGGGAAATGGACAGGTTAGAGGGATTAGCAGGGTAACTAAGCGGGGATAGGGCCTGGGTGGGATTGTTGTTGGTGCAGACTCAGTGGGCCGAATGGTTTCCTGTAGGATTTCTATAATTCATTGAGAAGGAAAGGAGAGGGTGCAGAATGCAGTGTTACAGTCATAGCTAAGGTGTAGAGAAAGATCAATTTAATGCGAGGTAGGCCCATTCAAAAGTCTGAGGGCAGCAGGGATGAAGTTGTTCTTGAGTTAGTTGGTATGTGACAGACTTTTGTATATTTTTCCCGATGGAAGAAGTGGGAGAGAGTATGTCCCAGGTGCGTAGGGTCCTTAGCTACGCTGGCTGCTTTTCTTTATTGTGCCCTTTTCAGTGCTGTTACTGAAGTAAAAGCAGTCATGACATCAAAAACTCAGCAGGTCTGGCAGCATCAGTGGATCGAGAAATAGTTGACACTTTGGGCGGGAATTGTTGCAGGCGGGACAGAGGCCATGCAAAGGTCCGTTGGCCTCCAGCAAGATTTTTCAGTCTTGGTCCAAGCGCGGCCACAAATCCTGTCCTTTGGTCCTCATGAATCCTTTAAAACTGAAGGGTGGCAGAAATGTGATGTGTTTTACAACTTCAGCAAGCTTGTTTGAAAAAAAGGGGACAGTCAGTTGCATCCAAATTGTCAGATGGGGGGAGATTAAATTAAAAATGTCATGGAAAAAAACAGCAAAGAATGTAGGAATTTTGATTTGATATCTTATTGTCACATGTATTAGTATACATTGAAAATTATTGTTTCTTGTGTGCTACATAGACAAAGTATACTATTCATAGAGAAGTAAAGGAGAGAGTGCAGAATGCAGTGTAATAGTCATAACTAGGGTGTAGAGAAAGACCAACTTAATACAAGGTAGGTGCATTCAAAAGTCTGATGGTAGCAGGGAGGTAGTAAAGGAACAAAGCATTGGCCCAGCGTAGATGTTAATACCAGAAGAAAGTTCAGTGCCGACTGAAAGCAAAACACGAGAATAACCTACAGACTGATACTAGGGGAAAATACAAAACGGAGGACAGAATTCATGTCTGAAATTATTGAACTCAAATGTTGAATCCCAAAGACTGCAAAGTGCCCAATAGGGGCAGCACAGTGTCACAGTGGTTGGCACCATCGATGACCAGACTTGATGACCCGGGATCAATTCCCAGCTTAGGTCACTGTGTCTGGGCGTTCTCCCTGTGTTTGTGTGGGTTTCCTCTGGGTGCTGCGGTTTCCTTCCACAGTCCAAAGGACTGGTTAGGTGCATTGGCTATGCTAAATTCTCCTTCATACCCGAACGGAGTGTGGCGACGAGGGGATTTTCACAGTAATTTCATTACAGTGTTGCATGTAAGCCTACTTGTGACACTAATAAGAAATAGATAAATTGGAAGATGAAGAGTTGTTATTTGAGCTTACTTCACTGCACATTGCAGCATGCTGAGAACAGAAATGTCAGCGTGAGAGTAAGATGGTGAATTAAAATGGCAAGTGACCAGAATGTTGCAGTCATGTTTATCAACACAATGAAGTGTTCTGCAAAGTTTTCATCAAATCTGCATTCAGCCTCCCCAATGTAGAGGGGACTACATTGTGAGCAGCAAACAGATCAAGTTGAAAGGAGTACAAGTTGCCTCACTTGGAAGACGTGTTCGGGGCCTTGAACAGTGAGGAATTAAAAGGGACAGGTGTTACATCTCCTGTATTTGCATGGGCAGGGGAATGGTCTAATTAGCACACAGTAAGCTCCCACAAACAATGTAATTGCTCATTCACCAGTTTAGGGAAAACACAACTCATTTGTTTACAGGTTAAAACTAAATAGAGGCTTGCAACCTCATTACTGCAGTCAGCTCCTGAGATGACTGAGTACAGAAGCTTGTGCTTACCATTGTGATCCCTTACTCTGCAGATTGACCCTTAAAGGGACAATCACCACATTTCTTCCCCTCTAAGTCCTTTTATACAAATACTCAATTTATACAGTCCAAGATAATTAAACATTTAAGTACATGAATTTACTTGATTATAAATTAAATCTTTCAGGGATTTCTGAATTCTTGTGGAGCAGTATAATTCCTTTGTTGGGGGTGCTTCCACATGGGGCTGTCAGCCAGAACCACTTCCGGCACAGGCAGTTCAGTTCCATGTGTTTTCACGGTGATGGCAGTTGTGCCTGCCGAGACTGGTATCGTTCCCAAAAATTCAACGCCATGATAATATCCTGTGGTACCGAAGCAACTGTAACACACTCTTGTAAAAGTAGGCAGCTAAGTGCATTTGCATTTGCATTTGCTGAATGTTCCATGTCAGTGCTTGATAGTATATTCGTAGATGGACAGATTTAACGCCCAACGTTGAATTCTTGCCAATGCGATTGGTAGAATAGCATTGTCTTCTTTAAAAAAGACTCGAGCAGTTTGTGGTCTGAAACAAAGGTAAAGTGCTTCCCATATAAGTACTGGTGAAATTTCTTGGCACCAAAGCTATTGATAACCCTTCTTTTTTGGCCTCTGAGAGGATTCTTGAGACATAGCCTATTTCAGATGTGTTGTCCATTCTCATAGGACAACACAACATCAATGCCATATGGAGGCGATGCATCACAGGTCAATACCAGTTGAAATGTACTAACAAGTTTGAAGAATGCAGCACTTGTGTTACTCTGTTGAAAGCTTCTATCTGGGGAGTCTTCCAAGATCAACCTTCGTGTTTCTTTAGCAGAATATGCAAGGGAGTCAAGAATGTTGACAAGTTTGGTTAAAAAAAACGCTCGTGGTAAATTTACCACTCTCAAAAATGATTTGAGCTCAGATTGTTTTTGAGGGCTGGTACCAACTTTATGGCCTTGACCTTGTCTTCCATGGGGTATAATCTTTGTGCATCCACACAATAGGTTACCTCAGCGGCTTGTGAAGTACATGTCTCCTTCTTGAGGCGAACTTCAGCCTCTTGAAATCACCTCACCTCCTTCTCTAAATTTGCTAGATGCGTGGCTTCTGTTGACTCAGCAATGAGAATATCATCAAGTTATACCGCAATTTGTGGCAGTCCCTGCAGCAGCCTCTCCGTTGTCTTTTGGAAAATTGCACGTGCTGAAGACATGCCAAAAGGCAGGTGCATGTATTGGAACAATCAGTACGTGAAGTATGAGTGCTGCCCCTTCCGAGAACTGAACTGGCTGGATAATGCAGTTCTTCCAATTGCTTTAATTCAATATTTACTTCCCCTCATAAAGCAAATGGTACAAAAGATCTCACCCTAAAGAGTCAAGGGGTCACATCTGGATCCACTTAGATCTTCACTTGCAGGCCTTTTATTTTGCTGTATTCATCCTTGAAGACAGTTTTATATTCCTTCATCAATTCAGTAGTCCTCCTTTGTACACTTGAAAAATCTCGGTTCAATTTAAATGATTTCCTTAAGTCAATCATGGCCACAAAGGTTTGGTCCTTGCCTCTATGATAATTGGGAGTTGGGGCAGATTGTTTTCCATAGCTTATAGATACCATTGCAGTGTCCACAATTTTTATTGCTTCTCCAATAAAAGTTGTTCACTTGGCTGCAGTACTCTTCAAATTCAGTGGTTAAACTCTTTCTCTCAAGTACCAATATATATATGCTCCCCTATCACTGTGAACGATGTTCCTGTATTAACTTCTATCTTAAGAGGCTTCCTATTTACCTGGAGCATTACAGTACTAGGAGCTATCTTGTCTGCTTTTATATTATACAGTGAGTGAATATTTAAATTGATGGTGCTAGACTCTTCTGCACTGTTGCATTATTTCATTGGCTACTTGGTAGACTTGACTTGGCTCTGCACCTATGCCATAAGTGGTGTTTCCTATGACAGGAAAAACATTTAGCCTCCTTATACCTGCAGGATTCAGGGGAGTGGTTACCTCCACATCAGTAACATTCCGCTTTGCTGATTGATTGCCTCTTCTGAATCTTCTTGCTTTATTTGTGGCTGAGCTCATTTCCCACCTTGCGGTGACTACTTCAGTTTTGGTACCACTGCTGACTGCAGGTTCATGCCTTAAGTGGTGAGCAGCACCATGTTGCATGCTCTCGAACTCTTAAGCACCTTTTTCAGCCCTTTCCATTGATAGCGCTATCTCCATTGCTTGTTTAAATTTTATACTGAACTCTGCAAATCTTTGTCGGATCGGCTGGTTGTTCCCCCCTGCAGACTAATCTGTGCTGTTAAGTATCATTCAATGTGGGTCCAAAATTGCAATACTTCAATATCTGTTTCAATTTAGTGATTGTTTCACCTGGGGCTCTCCCCCTTGAATTAAACTTGAATCGCTAGAGTAATACTGGTAGTTCAGGCTGGAACTGTGACTACACCAATTCCACAAGCTCAGTGAATATTTTGGAGTTGGGTGTGCTTGGGGCTGGGAGACTGCAAATCAGATTATAAATTTGGATTCCACACGTACTCAGGATAATTGCCTTGCTCTTCGCTGCTTCCCCTGTTTGTTTGGAGTTAATACCCAAGGCACTCTATGTATTGTATTGAGTCGTCTGCGGAGGAGTCAAATTGATCTATCCATCCAAAGAGGCGCACATACTCCATGGTGCTGTTGCAGAGGAAGTCCCAGGAGTTTGACCCAGCAACAGTGAAGCAATATATTTCCAAGTCAGCATGGTTTGTAACTTGGAAAGCAATTTGCAGGTGGTGAAATTCACACCGCCTGTTGCCCTTGTCCTGCTAGGTGTTGGAGGTTGTGGTTTGGAAGGTGCTTTTGGAGGAGTCATGCATGTTGCTGTAAGGAGGTGTTTGAACACACAATGCTGGATTCAGTAGAAACATGAGGATTATTAAATGGGTCTAATGAAGAGTATTTTAAATGTGTCACCTCTGAATAAAATTTTTAACTATGTTGCCAATATTCATGCTGCACTAGATCACTTGGATTCATCAGTGCAAATGTCCACTAGGATACGAATATCCGTCATTTAAAACTAAAAAGAAAGATGTTTTATCTAATTAAGAGAAATCAAGGGCTGAATTTTCCCATTCTGCCCACCACGGAAATCATAGCGGGCGAAGGATGGACCATGGGAAAGATCAGGTGACCTTGGGCGGGATTTTCTGGTTGTGGCGTGAGCGCAGCCGGAAAATCCCACCCCAACGTTTAATCCCTTCTACAAGAGCTGCAGACCTTTTTAGGTCAGAACTTCAGCTCTGGAAAAGTGCTGATCCTCCCTTTTTGACGCTCCTGCCTTCAATCCATTGGCTGCTGAGACCCTTTCTGGTTGAATGTTGATGCCACTCCCTTAAAAACTGTAACTTCTATAAGAAATGGCACTTACTGCTTCCCAAGGGTTTAATGTGAGTATCGTGGTTACCACCCCTGAGAGACATACTACTGTCTAAATTAGATTGGACAGCAAAAGAACAATGTTTGAGCTGCAGCAAAATAGGGTCGTTACAGTCTGTTCTTAAGCACATTGGAACAAATAGGGGAAAAGAAGCATATCCATTAGTATTGTATGGTAATACATGGGCAGCACAATGACAAGCACTGCTGCCTCACAGCACTTGGGACCTAGGCTCAATTCCCAGCATAGGTCACTGTCTGTGTGGAGTTTGCACATTCTCCCTGTGTCTGCACGGGTTTCCTCCCATAATCCAAAGATGTGTGGGTTGGGTGGATTGGTTATGTTAAAATTGTCCCTTAGTGTCAGGGGGACTAGCTAGGGTAAATGCATGGGGTTATAAGGTCTGGGTGGGATTGTGGTCAGTGCAGACTCAATGGGCCACATAGGCTCCTTTGCACTGTGTTTTGCTGCTGTTGATGGAGTTGGATCCGACAATAGATTTGCCATCTTCAGGAAGAGAGCGTTAACTACTGTTCAAGTTCTAATTACATAAAGATTTAATGGAACATTTGCCTCTCTGCATTCTCTTATTGTTTGTTCACATGGAATGTTCCTACCCCGATAATCCATGTCCTTTCAAGTTTAAATGGAGACATACAAGTTTCAGTTTTTTTTTAACTCCAGCATTTGGTGAGACGAGTGAAAGCATATAAAAAAAAATTCAAATAAAAAAATGTTCAATATTTTGAAGGTAAGCTCAAGTACACATATATGATAGCAGTTAAGCAAGCTAAATACATGTCATGGTGATTTTGTGATGATTCTTGGTGAATAAACATTTTCTCCAGCCCTCACCTGAGGAAGGAGCAGTGTTCTGAAAGCTCGTGCTACCAAAAAACCTGTTGGACTTTAACCTGGTGTTGTGAGACTTCTTACTGTGCCTACCAAGGTCCAACGCCGGCATCTCCAGATCATTTCCCCAACCTGGCAGAACTCTTGTCTTCGGGTCTGAAGATTAAAAGGGCTGAAAACTCTATTCAAGGACATGCACAGATAACTAAGGTGGACATTTCACTGTGATACTTATGGAGTGCTGTTGACCTTGGAGGGAGTGCAGAGGAGGTTTACTAGGCTGATACCGGAGTTGAGGGGGTTGAGCTATGAGGAGAGGCTGAATAAACTGGGCTTGTACTCGTTAGAGTTTAGAAGAATGAGGGGAGATCTCATTGAGACGTATAAGATGATGAATGGGATGGATAGGATAGAGGTGGAGAGACTCTTCCCGCTCAAAAAAGACAGTAGGACTAGGGGGCACAGCCTCAAGATAAAAGGGGGGCGGTTTAGAACGGAGTTGAGGAGGAACTTCTTCACTCAAAGGGTGGTGAATCTCTGGAATTCTCTGCCCGTTGAAGTGGTGGAGGCTGCCTCGCTAAATATTTTTAAGACACGGGTTGATGGGTTTTTGATAAGAGAGGGGATTAAGGGCTAAGGGGAGAAAGCGGGAAAGTGGAACTGAGCAGCGACAGATCAGCCATGATCTTATTGAATGGCGGGGCAGGCTCGAAGGGCTAGATGGCCTACTCCTGCTCCTATTTCTTATGTTCTTATGTTCTTATTCTTTGACCTAGACATTAAAATTAGACCTGTAAAATGTGGAAGCTAAAGATCTTTTGACATGGTTGAAGAATTGTTTTGTGGTTAGTATTCTTTGCTCAAAAAAGATCCTCAAATAGATAAATTGTTCATTGTCAGTGCTCTTTTTGTGACCATGCTGTGAGCAAAATGCCTCATGCAATTGCCTACAGAGGACAAATGAGCTGTGGAATATGAAACAAAGCAGTTATACTTCAAAAGATTTAGGTAACTTGAACTGAGAATTTTACTCTTTGTATCACAGTATCTTAAAATGCTCTAAAATATATCTTTGAAACAAATTCTAATTTGTAAATATAGTGCAGAGTTGGAATTTGTAGAGTGAGTTTTTGGTGAATGGTGCACCTTTTTGGTAATGGTAGATGTCATGGTGGATGACCAAGTTCACACAATCATGACGTCGAAAATGAGGCACTATTGTGTTGCAAGTACAGCCATGTTGAGTTTTGCTTCACTGCAAGGAAAGGTCTGTCAAAAAAAAATCATCTTACTAGAGAGTCTGCAACTTAGACTTTGAATTAGCAAATTGTCACAAACCTACTTTAAAATGTACATATGTTTTAGAAATATTGTCTTGGCTGATTATTTAAAATATCATTGTTATTACACATTGGACTTCCTTGCGCTGATAACTTAAGAGCATACAATGTACAATAATGAGAGATGATTTAACTCACTGATTAGTGTTAAGGTCTTCTCTTGGCACACTGATGCAAAATGCATGTGTATCAAAACAGTAAGGCATGAATATCAGGTCTCTTTTTTTGATGAGTACTGTGTACAGTCTGTAATCCACTGTTGTCCTAAAGCTATTGACTACAGTCACAGAGCGCACTTGTACAAGTTATTAAGATACTGTCCATTCCTGCTACCCAAACATAATTGTGTCGTTTTAGCAATTGTGGAGTCACAGACTAATATGCCAATCAGTTTGTAGCTTCATTGTGTAGTGACCTTCAGTTCAACTTAAAAATAATCAGTTGGAAACAGAATAGTAATTATTGTTGTGGAAGAGCATTCAGATTCACTTAGGCTTTGGAAATCCACCAACTAAAATGCAAATATCTCACCCTAAAGTCTGGACTAGAGTGTTGAAAGCCTTCTAGTTTCCAGCAGGATTCAAATGCATACTTGTGATCAAATAGACTTACAGGGATATCAACTACGTGCCACTCCCATGGAAGATCAGCGGTGTGCTCAAATATTTTTTCCATCATTACTTAGCCTATAAACCTTGACCAGCAAGAAAGTTTAAAATTTGACAGAATGAATAAGATTATATTTTATCCTGAGCTTTTTGTTAAATAGCTGTTATTGCTGTCAGAATATCATTAGAGTGAAATAAAATTTTGACTTTAAATTAAAAAAACAGTTTTGTATATGCAGATCATCGTGCATATCTAGTATTGAGTTGTGTTTACCAGTTTGTCACACTAAATTCTGTCACGTTTCAGAGAAAAAATAACTTAGAAGAAAGTTGGTCATTTCCCATTTATTTCTTAATTTTTGGAATTGCTGCCAAGATTTGCTTTTAAGAAAAGTTGCATTGCCTTATGTGATCAGATCAGAAAGTCCAAAGTATGAGATGAAGCCCAACTAGACCCCAAAGTCTTTTTCTATTTTGACATTAGTATGAGCGTATGGTGTTTTGCTCCAGGTCTGATTCTGTTGACAACTAGGAAGCTTTTATCGAAACAAACTTTAACTATTACAAATGAATTAGTTTAACATTTATCAATTGAACAATACTTAAACATGACAAGAGACTATTCTTAACTGCTAACCCAGCTCTGTTGGTTCCAATTGAAGCAATATTCCCCTTATTGACTTAAACTCCTCTTCAAAACCAGGTAGCAATACATAGGCTTACATGCTGGTACTTGATCTGCTAGTCCTAGAGCCTCCAGAACACCCCTGGACAGAGAGCCTTTTTCTCCTTGCAGCCTCCAGAGAGAGAGACCATGACACCTCTTGCATGTTTCAGAATGCAACAATAACTGCTTGCTTTTCATAAGAACATAAGAACATAAGAAATAGGAGCAGGAGTAGGCCATCCAGCCCTTCGAGCCTGCCCCGCCATTCAATAAGATCATGGCTGATCTGTCGCTGCTCAATTCCACTTTCCCGCCCTCTCCCCATAACCCTTAATCCCCTCTCCTATCAAAAACCCATCAACCCGCGTCTTAAAAATATTTAGCGAGGCAGCCTCCACCACTTCAACGGGCAGAGAATTCCAGAGATTCACCACCCTTTGAGTGAAGAAGTTCCTCCTCAACTCCGTTCTAAACCGCCCCCCTTTTATCTTGAGGCTGTGCCCCCTAGTCCTATTGTCTTTTTTGAGCGGGAAGAGTCTTTCCACCTCTATCCTATCCATCCCATTCATCATCTTATACGTCTCAATGAGATCTCCTCTCATTCTTCTAAACTCTAACGAGTACAAGCCCAGTTTATTCAGCCTCTCCTCATAGCTCAACCCCCTCAACTCCGGTATCAGCCTAGTAAACCTCCTCTGCACTCCCTCCAAGGCCAAAATATCTTTGTGCAGGTGCGGCGCCCAAAAATGCACACAGTACTCCAGTTGCGGCCTCACCAATGCCCTATACAGCTGCAGCAAGACCTCCCTACTTTTATATTCAATCCCCTTTGCTATGAAGGCCAGCATCCCATTCGCCTTCCTGACCACCTGCTGCACCTGCAAGCTGGGTTTTTGCGACTCATGCACAAGGACCCCGAGGTCCCTCTGCACCGTCGCCTGCTGCAGTTTTTCACCTCGTAAGTAATAGTCCTTCCTACCATTTTTCCTACCAAAGTGGACCACCTCACACTTGCCAACATTAAATTCCATTTGCCATTTCCTGGCCCATTCGCCCAGCCTATCTAGATCCTTCTGCAGACTCTCCACACCCTCCGCACAATTTGCCGTTCCCCCAATCTTGGTGTCATCAGCAAATTTCGACACTCTACACTCGGTTCCCTCCTCCAGATCATCTATATAAATGGTAAAAAGCTGAGGCCCCAGCACCGACCCCTGGGGCACTCCACTAGTCACCATCCGCCAATCCGAATAACACCCGTTGACCCCCACTCTCTGCCTCCTATTTGACAACCAATCCTCTATCCACGCTAACACCCTACCCCCAACTCCATGTCCCTCGACCTTCTGCAATAACCTCTTGTGAGGCACTTTGTCAAACGCTTTCTGAAAATCTAGAAAGACCACATCCACCGGCTCTCCTCTATCCACCGCCCTAGACACATCCTCATAGAACTCCAGTAAATTTGTCAGACACGACTTCCCTTTAATGAAACCGTGCTGCGTCTGCTCTATCAAGCAATTCCCTTCAAGATGCCTCGCAATTTCCTCCTTAATGACAGATTCTAACATTTTACCTACCACAGACGTTAAACTAACCGGCCTATAATTCCCCGCCTTTTGCCTGGCACCCTTCTTAAACAACGGCGTAACATTAGCCGTTTTCCAATCATCCGGCACTTCCCCGGAATCCAGCGACGTTTGGAAAATAACCACCAAGGCATCCACTATCACCTCCGCCATTTCTTTCAGAACCCTCGGATGCATTCCATCCGGTCCTGGGGACTTGTCCACAATCAGCCCCTCCAGTCTGTCGAGCACCGCCTTTCTAGTAACAGTAATGTCATTAAGACCCTCCAGTCCTACCACCTTTCTATCGCTAACACCCGGCAAATTATTCACGTCCTCCTCCGTGAAGACAGAAACAAAAAAGTTATTCAAGACCTTAGCCATATCCCCATCCCCTACCACTAGGTCCCCTTTCTCATCCTCTAAAGGACCAACATTCACCCTAGCCAGCCTCTTTCTTTTTATATATTTATAAAAACTCTTGTTATCCTTTTTTATATTAAGCGCTAGCCCAGCTTCATAGTTTCTCCTACCCTTCCTTATCAACTTCTTTGTCAATCTTTGTTGACATTTAAACCTCTCCCAATCCTCTTCTCGCCCACTACTCTTAGCTACTCTAAATTCCTCCGCTTTTAGTTTAACACTTCCCTTCACCTCCTTTGTTATCCACGGCTTATTACCTCTCCTCCTACTATCCTTTTTGACCATCGGAATAAATTTCCGTTGAGCACCAAGAAAGATCTCCTTAAAGATCCTCCACTGCTCCTTAACAGACCCTCCCTCCAACGCGCTCTCCCAGTCCACATTCGCCAATTCTTCTCTCATCCTACCGTATTTCCCTCTTTTCAAACAAAGGACGCGTGTCCGGGAACCCACTTTCTCCTCCTCCATCTGCACCAGAAACTCCACCATACAATGATCACTCTCCCCAAGAGGATCCTTCACCACAAGGTCCCTAATTCTACCCGCTTCATTACATAGCACCAGATCCAAGATAGCTCGCTCCCTCGTCGGCTCCAACACACACTGTTCGAGGAAACTATCCCGGCAGCATTCCAAGAACTCTTCCTCGAGCCCCCCACGTCCAACATGGGTCGACCAATCAATATGCAGATTGAAATCCCCCATAACTACGGCCGTCCCATTCCTGCACGCCGCACTTATTTGCGCGTTAACAGCCCGCCCCATCTCCAGATCATTATTCGGGGGCCTATAGACGACACCCACCAGCGTCTTCCTCCCTTTGCTGTTCCTAATCTCCACCCACAACGATTCCACCCTCTGCTCCTTGGCTCTAATATCATCCCTTGCTACCACCGTGATGCTATCCTTAATCAGCAGAGCTACGCCCCCCCCTTTTCCCTCCTGCCTATCCTTCCTAAACACTTGATAGCCCTGTACATTCAGCTCCCAGTCCCTGTCACCCTGCAGCCACGTCTCTGTAATGGCCACCAGATCGTATCCATTTGTGTCGATCTGCGCCATCAGCTCATCCACTTTATTCCGAATGCTTCGTGCATTCAGATAAAGTGCTTTCATCCCAGCCTTCACCTGGACCCTATTTGCCGCAACGCCACCAACTATACTCATGCCCCCTACTCCCTCTATTATTGGGACATCCTCGGCCTTTTCCCTTACATGTACACTCTCCTTAACTTTAGACCTCGTAAGGTCACCTACCCTCACACCCTCCCCCCCATAATTAGTTTAAAGCCCTGTCTACAGTCCTCTTTACTCGATTCGCCAGCACTCTGGTCCCAGCACGATTCAGACCAACCCCATCCCTCCCGAACAGGTCCCACCTACCCCAATACTGGTGCCAATGCCCCATAAATTCAAACCCATTCCTCCCACACCAATCCCTGAGCCACCCATTCACTTCCTTAATCCTGTCAACCCTACGCCCATCTGCACACGGTTCAGGCAGTAGCCCAGAGATAACCACCTTGTCGGTTCTACTTTTTAATTCCATTCCAAGCTTTTCATACTCCCTCCCCAGATCCTCAGTCTGCATTTTGCTTACGTCGCCGGCACCCACATGTACCACAACGACCGGATTCTCACCCTCCCACTCCAGGTTCCTCTGCAGCCCAGCTGCGACATCCCGTACCCGAGCACCAGGCAGACAACACACCCTTCTGTGCACTTTGTCATTGTGACAAAGGACAGTGTCAATACCCTTCACCCCACTATCCCCAATAACTACTACGTTCCTTTTCCTTTTCTCTTTGCCTATGTCCTGCTGCAGCACTGTACCGTGTGCAGCTTGTTCACCAACCTCACCTGCCTCGTTCTCGTCCAACTTGGAAGCAAGAACCTCAAACCTGTTATGCAGATTAAGAGGCTGAGGCCTCCGCTCCTCACCCCCCTTCCTCTTCCCAGTAGCCCCCTCTTGTCCCTGACCCTTAGAGTTAGCCAGTCTAGGGGGGGTGGATGTCACTTGCACCCCATTGACAATGGCACCCTCTCTCCCCTTGATGAGCCTCAGTGTCTGTAGCTCAGAGGCCAGCTCATTTACCCTGAGCTGGAGCTCCTCCAGCAACCTGCACTTACTGCAGACATGGTCACTGGGATGAACCCTAGGGTCCACCAGTTCCCACATCATACAGAAACCACACATCACATGCCCCTCCATTATTTACTGTAGTAGTTTTGAAAAAATTTTTTTTGTTTTTTTGTTTTTTTTTGTTTTTCAAACGAACTCACCTGGCCTTTTTTCCCTCCAAGCCCTTTTTGATATTAAGCCCTAGTAGCTCACTCTGCTTCCCTCTCACTCCGCTGCCCGCTGTCTACACCAGGCCTCCTTTTAAACCTGGCGCTGATTTAAATCTGATGGCCCACAACTGCCTGCTAACCACTCCCTCAGAATTCTTAAAGCAGTAAATACAATAAATAAATGCTTTAAACAGTTCTACAAAGAACAAAGTGCTTTAAACTTATTTTAAACTGGTTTTTAACAGGTAAAATCTTAGCTGTCTCTCTGCTCCTTCACTCGTCTGCTCCAGCAAACAAGCTTTCCCTGCAAGCTTAGCCCCTCTCCTTAAACACATGACTCTATCAGTCAAACTATTCAAAATCCTACTCTGAAACCTGGAGGGAGTAATATTGGACCTGGAGACAGGGGCACTCTCTCCTCTTTAAATGGAATCATTTAATCCCACCTTACTAGCCAGATCTTGTCAAAAGACAATGATGCAGATTTTGCTGTACTCATAATAGTGAAGCCTTCAATGGCAAAACTGATAAAATTTCTCATGTTCGTACATGAGTTAAATGCAGAAAAGTGGAAGATTTTGTTAGCGATATTCTGCTTCTCCGCTGGCTGTGATGTTGTGGTCTTTATCGATGGAATCAATGCAGAGATCATGGTGGTGTGAACTTATTCTAATTCTAATAAGATAGTTAGCAAAGTTAGAACTTATTCAGTATAACAGACTTCAATGCTACAGCAAACAATAATTACTGCTGAAGAAGCCCTCTTGCCCTGATAAATTAATTTTGCAAGTGTACAATGCAATTCCATCCTAAGAAAATTACTGTTGCAGATCTTTATAAAATATTATTTAAAATAGCCTTTTTGTTTAGTCCTTCTATGTCCTTTCCTTAAGTTTGTGTCCCAAGCTTTGTTTCACTTCCTGCACAATAATTTAAATTTAAGTTTTATTTCTTTTCTTTGTTTCCTGCTTTGCAGCCTGTGTCCCCATGGGTGTTCCTCAATCTGGTTGAAGACCCTTCCTGCTGCTTCCCTTGCTCATATGCCACAAATCCACAGCGGAAGGCAACAAATGTGTGTGGAAGCTGAATGAGTGGATGACTTTGCTGACAAGTTAGCTAAAAGTCTATGGGCAACTTTAAGTGAGGGGAATGGTGAATGTCATTTGCTGTGCCATTCACAGTGAAATGCAGACTAATAGAATGCATTGTGCTCTCAGTACTGCTATGCAGTATCAACCTAAATAATGTACTGAAGACTTGGTCTGGGATTTGTGCTTTGCATTTTCTGACTTGGACATGATGTGTTAGCAACCATTTTAGTTATGGGAAGGTTCAGCAATTAGACCTTGTGGCATAAAAGGGACTCACCATGTTACACTCAGCTGCATCTTAGCAACAGAATAATAAACTATTTAGTACATGATATAATGCTATTACTACAAAATTCTATATCCTCCAACTTAATTTTTTGAAATTCGTTTTACAGGATGTGGGCATCACTGGCCGCACCAGCATTTATTTCCTATTCCTAGTTACTCTATAGAAGGTGAGCTGCTTCCTTGAATCACTGCAGAAGCTGAGATGTGGGTACATCCGTGGTGCTGTTAGGGAAGGAGATCCAGGATATTGACCCAATGACAGTGAATGAGTAGCAATATATTTCCGAGTCAGGGTGGTGAGTGACTTTGGAGGGAAATATCCAGGTGGTGGTGTTCCCATGTATCTGCTGCTCTTGTCCTAGATGGTAATGGTCATGTGTTTGGAAGGAGCTGCCTAAGGAACTTTGGTGAGTTCCTAAAGTGTGTCTTGTAGATGGTGCACACAGTTGCCACTGTTTGTCGATAGTGGAAAGGTTGAATATTTGTGAAAGAGGTAGCAATCAAGTGGGCTGCTTAGCCTTGGATGGTGTCAATCCTCTTGAGTGTGTTGGAGCTGCATCCATTCAGGCAAGTGGAAAGTATTCCATTACATTCCTGACTTGTACATTATAGATGGACAGGCTTTGGGGAATCGGGAAGTGAGTTATTTGCTGCAGGATTCCTAGTCTTTGACCTTTCTGGTAACTACAGTATTTATATGGCTGTTCTAGTTCAGTTTCTGGTCAGTGGTAATCTTGCAGATGTAAATAGTGGGGGATTCAGTGATGGTAATACCAGTGTATATCAATGGGTGATAGTTCATCCTCTGTTGTTGGAGATGGTCATTGCCTGGCACTTGTGTGGCATGAATGTTACTATCCAGTTTTCAGCACAAGTCTGGACATTGTCCAGGTTTTGCTGTATTTGGACATGGACTGCTTCAGTATCTGAGGATTGTGAATGATACTGAACATTGTGCAGTCATCGGTGAGCATCCCTACTTTTGACCTTATGATGGAACATCTTAAGACGATTAGGCCGAGGACACTACCCTGAAAAACTCGTGCAGTGGAGCTGAGATGATTGACCTCCAATCACCACAATAATCTTCCCTTGTGCCAGATGTGACTCCAACCAACAGAGGGTTTTCCCCGATTAACTCCAGTTTTGCTAGGGCTCCTTGATGAAATGCTGCCTTGATGTCAAGGGTAGTCACTCTTATCTCACCTTTGGCATTCAGCACTTTTATCCATGCTTGAACCAAGGCTGTAATGATGTCAAGAGCTAAGTGACCCTGGTGGAACCAAACTGAGCATCTGTGAGCAAGTTATTGCTGAGCAGGTGCTGCTTGATAGCACTATTGATGACCTCTTCCATCACTTACTGATGATTGAGATAGACTGGGCGGTATTTGGCCGGGTTGGATTTGTCCTGACCTTGGTGTATAGGCCATACCTGGGCAATTTTCCACATTGCCAGGTAAATTCCCATGTTGTAGCTGTACTGGAACAGCTTGGCTAGGGGCGTGGCAACTTCTGGAGCAAATATTTTAAGTACTATTGCTGGAATATTGTCAAGGCCTATGGTCTTTGCAGTATCCAGTGCCTTGAGTCATTTCTTGTGGAGTGAATTGAATTGGCTGAAAACTGACATCTGTAGTGCTGAGGACCTCTGAAGGAGGCCCGAGATGGATTATCCACTCAGTGCTTCTGGCTGAAGATTGTTGCAAATGCCTTATCTTTTGCACTGTTGTGCTCTTCTATTATTGAGGAGAGGATATTTGTGGAACCTTCTCCTCCTATGAATTGTCTAATTGTCCAACCACCATTCATGACTGAATGTGATAGTACTGTAGAGTTTAAGTTTAAGATTTAAAGTTTATTAGTTTAGATGTGATCCATTAGTTGTTGGACTGCTTAGCTCTGTCAATTACTTGCTGCTGATGCTATATGGCATGCAAGTAGTCCTGTTTTGTGGCTTCACCAGGCTGATACCTCATTTATTTTTAGGTAAGCCTACTGTTGCTCCCGGTATGCCCTCCTGCCCACTACATTGAATCAGGGTTGATCCCCTAGCTTGGTGATAATGGTAGGATATGCTGTGCAATGAGGTTACAGATTGCAGTTGAATGCAATTCTGCTGCTTCCAGTGGTCCACAGCACCTCATGGATGTCCAATATCGAGCTGCTAGACCAGTTCAAAGTTTATCCCATTTAGCATGGTCGTAGTGCCACACAACACGATGGAGGTTATCCGCAATGTGAAAATGGGACTTCATCTTCACAAGGACTATTTCTGAAGTCACTCCTACCAATATTGTCATAGACAGATGCATCTGCAGCAGGCAGGCTGGTGAGGATAAGTTCAATTATGTTTTTCCCTCTTGTTGGTTCCTTCACCATCTGCTGCAGTCTCAGTCTAGGAGCTATGTGCTTTAGGACCTGGCCACTTCACTCTGTGGTGATATTACCAAGCTGGTCTTGGTGATGGACATTGAAGTTCCCCACCCAGAGTACACTCTGCTCCCTTGCCACCCTCAGTGCTTCTTCCAAGTGGTTTTCAACATGGAGGAATGCGAATACATCAGCCGAGCAGGGATGGTGCATGATAATCAGCAGGAGGTTTTCTTGCCCATGTTTGACCTGGTGTCATGAGACTTCATGGGATCCAGAGTCAATGTTCAGGACTCCCACTGTATACTATTGTGCTGTCACCTCTGCTGGGTTTGGGATAGAATATAAAAGCAGGGAGGTCTTGCTGCAACTGTACAAGGCACTGGTGAGGCTGCAACTGGAGTACTGTGTGCGGTTTTGGCCCCCTTATTTGTGAAAGGATATATTGGCCTTGGAGGGAGTACAGAGAAGGTTCACCAGGCTGATACCGGAGATGAGGGGGTTGGTTTATGAGGAGAGATTAAATAGACTGGGCCTGTACTCGTTGGAGTTTAGAAGGCTGAGGGGGGATCTTATAGAGACTTACAAGATAATGAAGGGGCTAGGTAGGGTAGAGGTAGAGAGATTCTTTCCGCTTAGAAAGGAAACCAGACCTAGAGGGCACAGCCTCAAAATAAAGGGGGGGGGGTGCAGTTTAGAACAGAGTTGAGGAGGAACTTCTTCACTCATAGGGTGGTGAACCTCTGGAATTCTCTGCCCATTGAAGTGGTGGAGGCTACCTCATTGAATATGTTTAAGTCACGGGTAGATATCTTTCTGATAGACAAGGGAATTAAGGGTTATGGGGAGCAGACGGGAAAGTGGAACTGATCCACTTCAGATCACTCATGATCTTATTGAATGGCGCGGCAGGCTCGAAGGGCTAGGTGGCCTACTCCTGCTCCTATTTCTTATGTTCTTATGCCCTGCCAGTGGCACAGGACATACAGATTCAGGAATGGTGATGGTGGTGTCTTGGACATTATCTGCAAGGTAAAATTCTGAGTATGACTACGTCAGGCTGTTGCTTGACTAGTCTGTGAGACAGCTGTCCCAATATTGGCATAACCTCCAGATGTTAGTCAGGAGAACTTTGCAGACTTGGCAGGGTTGGGTTTGCCGTTGTGGTTTCTGGTGCCAAAGCCGATGCCAGGTGGTCTGTCAAGTTTCATTTCTTTTTGTCCCATTTGTAACTGTTGAATACAGCTGTCTAGGTTGCTAGGGCATTTAGGAGTTGGCCACATTTAAAACTCAGTCAGCATTATGAGCAATATTGTGGGTAATTAATCTTTTTTTAAAGACAAACTATTTAGAATTCAAATGTTTGAAAATAGTTCAAAATTTAGATCTAAATGTTTATTCACATGTTTTCCAATTAAGACTGGAATCAACTCCACCACTTATCAATACCCTTGAAATTTTCATCAGAGCAAGTGATAAATGTCTAATTCTGCTGGAGTTGTGACTGAATTTCAAAATAACACTGGGCCTCCTCCCTTTTTAGATATTAAACTGACTCCTAGACATAATGAATGAAGGCACCAACATCACCTTGGAGGCATAAATTAGTGAGGGTTTCATGAGCATACTGTTTTGACACTTTGCAACTGTCTGCTGGAGGTTATGTCATGTATTTATATAAAGCAATTTGCATTGTGTATATAATTGGCAAAAGTGTGCCATAAGACAAAAAAACCATTTAATTTGCTGCGGTGTATGCATGTCAACAGTAGTCAATCAGGTTATTGTTAATTGTTTTGTGTAGGCTGAACAAAATGCTACTTGGATTTGATTTGATTTATTATTGTCACTGTGAAAAGTATTGTTTCTTGCGCGCTATACAGACAAAGCATACCATTCATAGAGAAGGAAAGGAGAGAGTGCAGAATGTCATGTTTCTCTATACCCTAGGTATGACTGTAAGATCAACTTAATGCGAGGTAGGTTCATTCAAAAGTCTGATGGCAAGAGGGAAAAAGCTGTTCTTGAGTCAGTTGGTACGTGTCCTCAGACCTTCGTATTTTTTTCCTTGATGGAAGAACATGGAAGAGAGTTTGTCTGGAGTACGTGGGGTCTTCAATTATGCTGGCTGCTTTTCTGAGGCAGCTGAAAGTATAGACAGTGTCAATGGGTGGGAGGCTGGTTTAAGTGATGGACTGGGCTTTGTTCATGTCACTTTGTAGTTTCCTATGATCTTGGACAGAGCAGGGGCCATACCAAGCTGTGATACGACCAAAAAGAATGCCTTCGTTGCTGCATATGTATAAGTTGGAGAGAGTCATAGTGGACACTCCAAATTTCCTTAGTCTTCTGAGAAAGTACAGGCATTGGTGGGCTTTCTTAACTATAACGTCTGCATGGGAGGACCAGGATAGATTGTTGGTGATCCGGACACCTAAAACCTTGAAGCTGTTACCATTTCTACTTTGTCCTCGTTGATGTAGACAGGGGCATGGCCTCCACTACACTTCCTGAAGTTGATGACTATCTCCTTTATTTTGTTGACACTGAGGGAGAGATTATTGTCGTCACACCAGTTCACCAGATTCTCTATCTCTTTCCAGTATTGTGTCTCGTCATTGTTTGAGGTCTGACCCACTATGGTGGTGTCATCAGCAAACTCGAAAATCGAGTTGGAGGGGAATTTGGCCACCAGCATAGGTGTATAGTAAGGGCCTGAGGACACAGTCTTGTGGGGCACTGGGTTGAGGATGATCATGGAGGAGGTGTTGCTGCCGATTCTTACTGGTTGTGCTCTGTGGGTTAGGGAGTTCAGGATCCAGTAGCAGAGGGAGGAGCCAAGCCCCAGGGTACAGAGTTTGGAGTTGAGTTTTCTAGGAATAATGGTGTTGAAGGCTCAGCTGTAGTCAATAGGAATCTGACATAGGTGTTCCAGGATTAAATGCTGGGCCAGGGAAATGATATCTGCTGTGAACCTGTTGTGGCAGTAGATGAACTGTAGTGGATCCTGTCAATTTGGGAGGCTCGAATTGATTCATGCCATGACTAACCTTTCGAAGCGCTTCATGATGATGGATGTCAGGGTCACTGTACGATCGTCAATAAGGCATGCTGCCTAGCTTTTTTTTGGTACTGGGATGATGGTCTTTGTCTTGAAGCAGATGGGGACCTCAGATTGGTGTGCAGCCTCTTTAGTTACCTTCTGGATAATAGTCTGGACTTAGGAAAGGAATTAAATTTCAGGCAAGGATGTAAGGTGAATATTGAGCCCTTAAGATACAGTTTGGTCTCCGAAGAGAAAATGTTTAGGGGTATGATAACCAACTTTGACATTTTTATTGGGAATTATATTTTGTATATATCCCTATCAATACTAATGAGCCATAAATGATAGCCAGAATTATTTCGCAAAAAAAAGTCAATGGTACAATTAATTGTAACATTTGAAGTGCCTACTTTTTGAGATCTTCAGTGATTAATATTTCAACTGCATTGTGGCCATGTTGCTTATTTGGGCCAATGAAAAAAGCGAAGCTTTTATTTATATTATCCATTTAATATAGAGTTCAGGTTTCATACATATTCAGAAGATCCAAAATATTTAATTATATAGATACAAATTGTATCTGTAGAGATAAAACTGACCTTTACTTTGAGCAAAGAATATTTGAAATACAAGTTACATGTGTTCTCTAGACCAGCAGAAGTCAGCTGTACCCTAGAAATCATTGTAACAGCTCAAGCTATCTATTGGAGTAGATGTATGATTACTTCATGGCATAGTCTATAAGTTGACAGTAAGAGAAGTGCTGCTCAAAATATATTATAGCCGCTTTAACTGCTGTCAGCTATTTGTCACAACCAAAATTGCAAATGCCATTTAATCTAATATTTGAGATACATATAAATGAATAGGAACCCAACTTAATAAATAGGAGCAGGAGTAGGTCATTCAGCATTTTTGCCCACTCCACCATCAATCCTGCATGGTCTTCTACTTCCAAATTACCCCTGTATCAGTTGACGTGTTTAATATGTAGAAATCTATCCATCTAGATCTTGAACATACTCAGCAACTAACAGAGCCTTCTACAGCAGAGAATTCTAAAGATTAGCCATCCTCCAAGTGAAATAGTTCCTCCTCATCTCAGTCCTAAATGGCCTGCCGCTTATTCTGTGTCCCCTGATTCTAGACCAGCAATCTGAAAGAAAGGAAGCAGTCAATAAAATGAGATCTTTGTTCTCTTGATTGTTCCATAGTGTGAAAATGGAGTAGCTGGATCTTCAACAGTCTACGTTCTGAGCTTTAGAATTTTCTTTTTAAACCAACCTTCCATCTCCTTCTCCTCATTTTACACCTCTCTCTTTGGCCAGATTTTGAGAAAATCGAGAAATTAGAGAAAATCAAAAAGCAAAAAGTGACTGTGCAATTTAAAATGTCCTAAGGAAATGTTTGGAAATGGAATAAGCCATTTAGACATCTTGTTTTAAGTTGTGCCTTGTTTATAATGTGAATAGAATGATTGAGTTAATAAAGAGGGCAAGTTTCCTTATGCTGAAGCCCTCTGTATTTGTGCTGGTCAACATTTTGACCAACATTTTTTCAAGGTAGTGGAAGCACCAGCTGTAAAGTGTAAGTGAATTGGTAAACGTATAGTCATTTATATTTGATTGTCAGTTGTGCTCTCTTAATTACTCCGATGTACAACAGAAGACCAGCATTGCTAGTCACATCAGTGAATACCTGATTTCAGTGGCATGAAATCCAGGCATGGATTTCAGCTCAGTTTTTTGTAATCAATTCATTTCTCATTCCATCAAAGTTTGATTTGCTTAAAGTTTAAAGCCTTGATTTGTGACACTTGTTGCTCTTTCTCAAGCCTGATACCAAATTTGCTACTGTTTGCAAGATTTTACCTTATAGTCAAATTAATTAACTAATTGTTATTTATCGTTAAATCTAATATGGCCTGTTCCTTTTTCTGTTATCAGCCTTGTTCTAGAAAACTGTCTTGAACGTAATCAATAAATTTGTTGTTTACTGCTTGAAGTGTTCTTCTCCCAGTTTATGTGAAAATAAAAATCTGTCGTTATAATATATTGTTTCTGCTACAAAGCTTCTCTGATCTCACAACAATGTCATTACAATCACAAGTTCTGTAGACAACTCTGGTCTTATATCCTTTGTTGTTCCTTTAATTTAACCACTAGTGGGTCTGCTGCCCGATTAACCTTACTGAAAAACTTTTCATGCTGTAGTTGTTTCTGCCTCATGGGTCAGAGGGCTGGGTGTCAATCTCTGGCTATTATGGACAGTATCCTCATTGAAGAAAGATTGTAAAAAGGGATAATTACCTTTGGTTATCACAACATGCAGTATCAGCATGCAAATCGTAATGGGCATGAGAACAGTAGAATGCAACAAGCAATTGATGCTTTTTGTATGTTGAAGACTTGGATTGTAAAGATCAGTGTTACCTCATGAGCATGCATATTTTAAAATAAATTATTAAAACCAAATACTATGCTTTCTCAGGGGTTGCAGCTGTCTCACCTTGACTTGCCTATCAGGTGATGATTATTAAGCTTTTGCAGAGTTCAGTGACCAAGTACTGAATGGTGTCATTACAAATCAGACTGACAGAAAGTGGAATGTGGTGACCTGCAAGGATCAGTACTGGCAATGTTGTTCACCATATTCAGAAATTGAAGTATGACGGTGAGTTTCTCAGTTAATAACAAATTGGGGTGTATGGCTAAAAATGTGTAAGAGTGCACAAAATAAAGGAATATATGAACAGACTGGACACAAAAGTGAAAAATGAAATTCAATGCCTAAAGCGAAATGTGAGGTGATTCATTTCTGTAGAGGAATTATGAGGCTATTTATTCATCGGAGGGTAAAAAGTTAAATGTAACAGAGAAGTAAAAATGCAGAATCTATTAAAACCTGGCAATGCCAATTGATAAAACCATAGGAAGTGCAAAGTACTGGGATTCATTTCTAGAATAGAACAGAGAGGTATTGTTAATTTTTATAGAACATTAGTAAGACCACACATGGCATCTGGAACAGTATGCAGTTCCGGTCTTCATGTAATTTAAGCGTTACTTCAAATGATGTTGATACCTGAAGACTAGGGAGGATAAAAAACATCAGGCAGGGTTCCTGCTTGATATCTCATGGATCCTGCTGAAAGTTTATATGTGAAATAATGTGGTTGTATCAATTCTAATTAACACTGTATTGCACTACAAGGTTGTGATGTGTTTTATTTCAAAATCGTCTTAATAAGGTATGAAAAAAAGGACCTGTCATTTTATCAGTAGTTGTAACATTTTTGAGGTTTTACTGGTGACATTATCATTAGTTATTCTCAAAGTGAAACATGCACCCCCTAAAACCGTGGAGCATATATAACATGCCCAATGTCCAGTCAAATGAAGGATGACTCAGAGATCGTGACAGCGAGCCTTACTCAGTACTGCTACTCATAGGATCCCTACAGTGCAGAAGGAAGCCATTCAGCCCATCATGTTTACACTGACCACAATGCTACCCAGGCCCTTTCACTGTGACCCCAAGTATTTACCAGGTCCTATTCCTGCAATTCACACATTTATCTTGCTAATCCCCTGACATTAGGGTCAATTTAGCATGGCCAATCAATCTAACCTGTGCATCTTTAGACTGTAATCCAAACTTTCAAGATTTTCACATAAACCAGGAGAAAAACACTTCAAGCAACCGTAGTCGACTGTAATCTATTGCGTGCAGCATATTGATTCACCACTTTTTGATAGGTGGATTGAATATAAACTTGATCTGCCACATGGACTCTAAACTTGTAAATATTTTATAAAACAAGTAAATGAACAATATAGAATATTAAGCAATGAATACTCCTCACTATCATCTAGATATCACTTGCAGGAAAACTGAAAACCCAGCTGTCAGAGCAACTGACTTCCAACAAAAATACAACCTAAACCCATTGCATTGAAACTGCACGTCCAACATAAATATTAAGTGAATAGCCAGTTAGCAATGTGCGTGAATATGGGTTCACGTTACCCATGTACCTTGTTATTGGGATCAGCACACTCTAATTCAAACAACATTCTGCTGAACAAAGATGCTTTATGTAGCAGGCCTAACGTAAGGTTGAAGGATGGAAGGAATGCGTAAAGATCTTTCATCCATCTCTTATTGGTGAGAGAGAAATATGATTAGTTACCATTTTTATAGCAGTTATGTGATTGAAGAGCTTAAGTGGATGATATAATCATTGCACAAGAATGACTAGAAGAGGTTGAGTTGGGGTAAATCCATTTTCTTAGCTCCTTGTTGATATAGTCAATAACATTTGGTATAGCTTTTTATGGATTGTGATTTAGTGGGAGAATGCCTGAAACATTTGCCTGACAAAGATAAAATTGGAGTTTTGTGTTTATGTTGCTGTCACGTGGGATTGTAGTATGTGATGTAGCTGAGTTCTTATTGGGAATCATGAGCTCAAAAAAGAATTGCGCAATCCCAGTAGAATCGTGAAGTATGATCTACTTGAATACCTCTGTTGGATTATCCAACACAAGCTTGTTAAAAATTTAATGCTATGGTTTTTTTTAGGGCAAATAGGTGTCAGACCAGTAGGGAAGAAGTAGTCTCACTGTTTCATGTCTGAGTTATTTCAGGCCTTGACACCAAAAATCATTGCGCTGATGAGAAGCTTATAGTGTGAATCATACAGTTCCTACAGTGCAGAAGGTGGCCATTTGGCTCATCGAGTCTGCACCAACCACAATCCCACCCAGGCCCTATTCCCATAACCCTACATATTTACCCTGCAAATCTCCCTGACACTAGGCACAATTTAGCATGGCCAGTCCACCTAACCTGCATATCTCTGGACTGTGGGAGGAAACAGAGCACCGGAGAGCAACCCAAGGCCAGAACTAAACCCAGTTCCCTGGCGCTGTGAGCTAGCATGAGAATGTTGAAGTGTTCTTGTTTTGAGATGCTCGTATTAAAAACTAATTAATGGTGGAGAATGATTACAAATTGTATCAAATCTGGTCAAGTGGCGAATCTCAAAGGTTGGATTGTAAAAAAATTAATATCACGCTTGCTATAGAGATCACAGTAATGTATACATTGGTGGGTTAAATGTGAAATGTTTGCTCTCACCGCACTTCATTTATTAAAATTGAGACCATCTGGTGTAATAAGATTTTAGAGTGTGCTCTAAATAGTCTTAAGTAGAAACTAATTACTTTGTGTCTTGTCTGCATTTGTGTTTTCAAAAGTAAATCCAACAATCATAGGGTCCATTAATGTTGGATATTTGTTACAAATTCCAGATATTGTGACTATGTAAGTTCAACAGCCGAGGTTTAATCTACACAGTAATAGTGCATGACCCTGAATGAATACATTGCGTGTTCTGCATAGAGGAACAGAAAATTGTTGTGCTAACTTTGTAATTGTGAAAGAGCAATTTCAGTTAATTGTAATTTGCGCTGCGTCTATTTAAAATTAAAATGGATTATCTAAAAGCCATAACTTTGTTGAAACATTTCAGCATACGTGATTTTGAATAGTAATCTACCGAATCAGAAAAATACATCTATTCTTTAATGCTGTCTGTCATTCTTGATTTTGATTTTAATATGGTGGCATTCACATGTTTATAGCACTTGATTCCAAGTGCAATAACATCAAAAGCATGAAGCTAACGGTTAATATATTTTATATATGAATTTGCATTATTAACAAGTCACGTTGTTTCATAAATTGTGTAATTGCACATAATTTGATGGCTCACCAACACCTTCTCAAGAGCAATTAGGAATGGATAAAAAATGCTGGCCTTGCCAGAGATGCCCACATTCCACAAACAAATAAAATATGTACAATTATCTGAGGTTGTACTGACTGTAATACCTTTAAAACCATTCAGTTATCAACAAACTAAACGTTTCTTTTTACTTTTATTGCATCTGTTTTGAAAGTAGATAAGATGTCTCTCATGATCTTGTTTTCTAATATCTGCAAAATGCTTAAGCTATTTATGAATTTTTATGAAGTTTTTTTGTTTTTTTTAGTGAACAAAAAAGACTGGAGCTGGAAAAAAAACTTTTGACATGTAGCAAGTCAAGTCAGTTGATGTAAGTAGAGCATTATATTGTATGGGTATTAAAGTTTAAAGTTTATTTATTAGTGTCACAAGTAGGCTTACATTAAAACTGCAATGAAGTTACTGTGAAAATCCACTAGTCACCACGCTCTGGCGCCTGTTTGAGTACACCGAGGGAGAATTTAGCATGGACAGTGCACCTAACAGCACATCTTTCGGACTATGGCAGAAAACCGGCGCACTGCAGGAAGCCCACACAGACACAGGGAGAATGTGCACAGACAGTGACCCAAGCCAGGAATTGAACCCAGGTCCTCGAGGTGTGAGGCAGCAGTGCTAACTGTGCAAGCACTTGCAGGGTAGGAGTTTCTTAACTTTTATTGTGACTACTGCAGTAGACTTGCTCAAATTTGGCGCTTTTTCATTGAACATTTTTAAATGTTCTGTACCAGGTACCGGTAATATTATTTCAGTGTCTGGTCTAATATAGAGTTGAGAAACACTTTTTTTTTTACTACTTCCTAGCAATGATCTAGATAAGCAAGAGTCAAAATGCAGAGCTGTTCCATCTGCTGCGAGAATACTCATGGTTAATATATGCACAGATGTGACACATCTGGTGATAGAATTGGTCGAGAGCTGCCTCAAAGCTGCACCTCAGGCTGTCTCCCTCATTTATTATTATTTCTCAATCCCCTTTTTCTTCAAGCTTGACAATGGTGGCCAATGAATTGAAAGGTCTTCTGAGCTTATCTGAAAATCTTGTCTCCTCATTGCTACATCAGTTTATTTCCCCAGTTTTTAAAAATTTACTTGCACATATCTCTATTATGTTCTTTATGCTTGCCCCAACTTGTACTCAAATCTGCCAGAAGTGATGCGAATCAGTTGAGCCCCTCGGAATTTTAAGTAACAGATTTATATAACAAATTGTGTCTGACATGGTGGATTGATTTGTGTGTATAATTAAGGGAAGGAAAGCTAACAAGTAAAGGGTGATAATGACTAGAAACAGGCATCAGGAATCAATGCTCACAGCTCATGAAAGAATAAAAAAACCCACAAATATCTAAGGAGGAAATTCTCAGGAAATCCTGGCCTGGTCCAGCACAACTTTTGCTCACTATTGCACAGTTCTACCATATAAAGACCATGTGAAATTGCATCGCTGGAAGATTGGCATCTTCAGGGAAGGAAGAAAGAAAAGTATTTATTAGTGAAACACAGATCACAGGGTGTTCCATGCGTAGGTGAACTAATATCAAAATGTGTCATTAATTCTGGCTGACATACTTTCCTGTATTAATTTAAAAAAATTATTTTTGGAATGTGGGTGTTGCTGGCTTGGTTAGCATTTATTGCCTATCCCTAATTACCCTTGAAGGGGCATTTAAGAGTCAACCACGTTGTTGTGGCTTTGGAGTCACATGTAGGTTTGACTAGGTAAGGATGTCAGATTTCCTTCCCTAAAGGAGCAGATGGGTTTTTATGAAAATCAACAATAGTTTCATGATCATCATTAGACTTTTCATTCCAAATTTTTATTCAATTTAAATTTCATCATTTGCCGTAAGCTTTACCCTGGGTCTCTGGATTGCTAATACAGTAAGAAGTCTGACAACACCAGGTTTGAGTCCAACCGATTTATTTGATAGTAAACTCGCAAGCTTTCGGGGTTTGCCCCTTCGTCACCTGTTTACCCCAGTCCAATGCCGGCATCTCCACATCATTGCAAGTACAGTGACAGTATCACTATGTCACTGTCTCCCCATAATAATGGTATCACCTTTCTTTACGTACGCTGACACTTGAATTATCATTTTAAAATTGAACAGATTTGAGTTGCCATTTTAAGATACTAAAATATCCAATTTTGCATATTGCTAATATTTTGCCTGATGCTCTTTCTACGTTACAGAAGACAATCCAAAGAGGTGTTTTGCTGACACATTGTTTCTTTTTCTGAATTCTAGACTAAGAAGTGCCAGATTGAAAAGTTGTCTGAAAGAATTACGTGAACGGGAGAGAAAAGCCCAACTTCGTAATCGTCAATTGCTCAAGGATTTTAAGAGTATTGAAGCCCAGGTCGCAGCACTAACGTCAAGCTCAGACACACTGAAGCAAATGAAGGTAGAGGATTATTAACAGCTAATCCAACCGGTTACTATTTAATAAATTGAATGGTATCAAGATTTCAGTGGAAGTTACAAAACAGACAAGTAGTTTATAATCTTTGTGTGACTTGCACACGACTGTAGCTTTTAAACCACTTCTATTCGTTAACTTTGGATAATTCTGTAGGCTGGTATAATTTTGTTTTTTTCCAGATTCTCATGTAGTTCAGATATACAGAGTTGAGAATCATAGAATTATTGAATCCTATAGTGCAGAAGGAGGCCATCCGGCCTATCGAGTCTGCACCAACCACAATCCCACCCAAACTGTATCCCCATAACCCCATGCATTTACTCTAGCTAGTCCCCCTGACACTAAGGGGCAATTTAGCATGGCCAATCAGCCTAACCCGCACAACTTTGGAGTGTGGGAGGGAACCGAAGCACCTGGAGGAAACCCACACAGACATGAGGAGAATGTACAAAATCCACCCAGACAGTGACCTAAGTCAAGAATCGAACCTGGGACTATAAGTTGTGTGATTACAGGGCTAGGGCCTTGGTGGGATTGTTATTGGTGCAGGCTCGATGGGCCGAATGGTCTCCTTCTGCACTGTGGGGACTCAATGATTATTGTTGGTGGATATCCAGAAAATTAATCAGTATTATTGTAAATTGATAATTTGGGAGATGCATCAAGTCATGAAGGTTATGTTCTGTTACAGATGTCACCAGTTGTATAAAATAATGGATGTGCAACCTTTTTCCTTTCACTGTGCATTTTTCAAATACATTTGAAATAGACTTTGGTTTGAGTGGTTTTATTCTAAACCAAATTCAATCTTTGGTAACTGGTCTTCCAGTTACCAACAGAAAGATTATTTTGGTGAGTTGGTTATTGCTGATTGTCCTGGCAATATTCTTCAGTATTAAATTTAGAATTGGTGAACAAAGGATTCAGATTTGAATGATTTTTCAATGTGGATGCCCGCAGAGGAGGATTTTTTTCTCAAACAAAATGTTACGTTGGATATTATAAGCTGGACATTTACATCACCTAGATTAGCTTTATTTAATTCTGAACATTCTGCTTTCTGAAGTGAGTTTTTCTAATATATATATGCGTTGGGATTATCATAAATGTTTGTAACTCAATAAATATAGTGGGTAAAAGCAATATACAGCATGGAACAAAGATAATTGAACCAAGAAGGTTCCAGGTTTTATTCCTGGTTGAAGCTGAATTAGGTGATCACTGCTGGAGTGTCCATAAAACGCTATAATGCCTCTTTATTCATATGTCAGGAAGTGGAATAAATCTGACAGAGCTCCTGCTCTTGACTATTATTCAGTGACCCATTCTGAAAAGTGCATGTGTGTAAACACTGTTTTTCACTTTTCAACATCATGGTCAAATACCTTCTAACACTCATTATCAAGGATCACACAGGATAATGACTGTTATATGACTCCAGCAAGAATCTGCACCTTCAGGGGAGGATAAAATTTGTGTAATCTTTTGCAAGCTGAACTATTTCTTTTACGAAACGTGCAGAACAATGAAATATGATTGTGACCACATCTACTCTTCGTATTCAGCAGCTCTGTGACAACAATATTTGATGATTTGTCACAGGGCTGTTGGAAACTTGAGGCGACATGGACACATCCTCAAAACCAGCATTTATGATCTATCCATTCTGGATATCAGAAACAGAGATTAGATATTTTCATTGCACAATTTAACTGCAAAAGTTTTTACCAGTTGTATGAAAAATTGAACAACCTTATTCAGTCACTCTAACAGTTTTCTTGATATGTGAAATCCAAGTTCCTTACTGGCGTTATGTGAAGAAAGGTCTTTGTTTCATAAGTGACATGATATAATTTCATGACACTTTTGTCACCCATAAGATGAAAAAATTGGATTCATTTTGGATGAATAATGATAATCCAGATTTCTGTGGAATACAAGGAATGTAGAACTGCTGCATATCAGGAAATTGAGTGGCGTGTGGCTTGGTGGGAAAGACAAGTGGTTAGGTACAGAATTTAGCCCTCAGTCTTACTAATGGATGTAAGACCAATGCAATAGTGGTCTTGGACCAATCATCAGTAAAAGATGCAACTGGCAGGTTGACCATCTTTGCTCATTACTCATTAGTTAGTTGTTTGTCCACCGTCATCGATGAGGACCTCGACACCATTAGTCATTTTGAGGCTGGATGCGGTGTGTCTGAAGATGACAGATCAGGCCAATTCAGGCACGAAATGTCCTGGCATATATTGGACAGAGTTGTGTAGGCACTGTAGTTGTTGCACTGGTGGCTCTGGACTTGCACAGCTTGCGCTTAAGTTGTGCTTCAGCAATGCACCTTGCTTCGTAAGCTTGACAGCCCTCGTGGATGAGACAGCGCCAGGTAGGGCGGTTTTGTGCCAGCGTTTCCCAGGTGGTCTTGTCAATGTCAAGCGACCTCAGCGAGGCCTTGAGTGTGTCTTTGTAACGTCTCTTCTGCCATCTCTGCCTTCCAGCAGAGAGTTCCCAAAAAGGAGCTCCTTGGGTATGTGCTCGTCTGGCATACGGATGACATGACCTGCCCACCGTGTATGTGCTCTCATCAGCAGTGTGTGGACTGATGGTAGACTTGCTCTAGAGAGAACTTCAGTGTCTGGTACTTTGTCTTGCCATCTGATGCGTAATATTCTGCAAAGACAAGTCATGTGGAAATGATTGAGCTGCCTTGCAAACCTTCAATACACAGTCCATGTTTCACGGGCGTACAGGAAGATAGTGAGTACCACGGCGCTGTAGATCTCTCTCTTTGCATTACTCATTATTTACCTATTTAATCATAAAGGTTTACACTCATTCCAGTTTTTTATATAGTTTGGATTGTGCGTATTTTAAAAAGTAATAATCTCTCTTTAAGTCAAGGTCAGGCAAGTTATTTGCTTTTGTTCACACTCGTGAAGTGAAAAGGTAATATTTTCAACAATGAGTGCATTTTATGGGAAGGCTTAAATGTTGCATATTTTCATTCAGAAGTTCAAGAGTATCTGTTCAGTAACAAAATAATTCTAATTCTTTTCCTGGCTGTATTTAAGAAAACAATAGACTGCAACCCTGGAGGATTGCCAGCTAGCCACAAGACGTAAGTTGCTTTGCACCCAGGGAGGATGAAAAGAGAACATCCTCTTTTTTTTCAGTTTGGACAAACTACTGTTCAGTTGGTATTTACTTAGAGTTCAGTTTACATATTCTCACTTCTGTAACACAATATTGTAACAATGCAGCATTTTTTGGAACAAAATAGATAATTAAATAAGAAAATTAATAAAACATAGAAAATCAATATATGAGCATTTGAGTGAAGTAAAAATACAGTGATAAGATTAAGAAGTTTAAATAAGCACAATAATCCAAGATTATCAACATGTATTGTGGAAGAGCAATGATCATGGATGTAAGTAGCTGAGCATGTCAGCAGGCTGGCATTCCATGTTAATACACATGCAGTGATAGGATGTGGGGTCACCTCCAGAATTGACAAGTTTTCAATTTCTGTCTCCTTACTGCAGAGAAATAGCAGGACAACGTGCTTTCTTGCAATGAGGAGAGGCTGATGTGACCACGTACTTCGAATGACTTGTGTGTACTGTTAAGCAGGTCTTTTGTCCTCCCTTTGAGGAGTGGTCGGTACAAAGCTAACTTTGGATTTAAGGGACAGGGGCTCCGGAAAGGCTAACCTTGAGGAGACCCCTATAATCAATCTATTCCTGTCAGGGTCATGCAAGATGTGGTGCAAGAATGATTTTGCCATCCCAATGCCAACATGCAACACAACTGAGACATTTGTCCCTCACCCCAGTAACATCTAACTGAAACTTGCTTCTGGACAGTGGCACTGCTGTTCAGAAACATTTTTTTAAAAATGCAAAAAGCATACTCATGTTTAAAAATAATGCATATAAGTAACTAATCATCCAATTATATTAGTTATTTCAGCTGAGTGTCAAAAAGGGTGACAAAATGAACAGCAATTTCATTATCAGTACAGTTGTCAACAGCGTAATTGGCCTCTTTTATGTAAACATCCAACAGCTGCTACAGAATCTACTGAAAAGTGGAGACTTGGATAGGATTTAATTTCCATTCTCCCAAGACACAGCAGTTTTACATGAATCACACTTTACAGTAGTGCGTCTCCTAAATTACCTTTCAGATATTCCTTCAAAATGAGACATAAATCATCTACTGAATGAGAAAGAAAATGAAGTTTAAATACTTTAAGGCACCTCCATTGTGTAATATTTCCTGCACTGTATGAGGAATTAGGGAAGAACAGTTTTAATAGCTTTTTATCGTTATGACACATGCATATTCCATTTGATATTCAGACCCGCAGTCAACAAAATTTCCTAAAGAAACAATTTTTTGCTGCATTGTTACCAGGATGATCTTTCATTGCTGGTGCTGTGTGGTTTGATGTTTAGAAATAAGTCAGGATCTCCACAATACTGCCTTTGGGTTTTGATAGAAAAGTACTGATTAATCCATCAGCTCTTTTTCATCATTCAAACTTTCACTAGCAACAGCAGAGCATTTTACATACATTTAAAAATGGCTACATCGAACTCTCAGATAGTGTCAAGACCAATGAAGCAGCGAAGGAGCTATGGAAGATAAAATTTGCAAACAAAACAAATTATGGAAAATGAAATGAAATTACAAACCCTAAAATTAATGCACAGAAATTCCATCATCATTGAAGCTGATTCATTGTGTCATGACCGAGTCAGACAAAGAAGACTAATGACAATTTCTTTATAAGAGAATATATGATAGTAAGTGGAATAAAGAAAAGATTATTCCTGGGGGAGCTCATTTTTGGCTTTCTGGACACTGTGTCCAATCCATTTAAGCTGATTTTGCAGGAGTTTTGCCTGAATGCAAGCCTGAGCTGGCCTCAAGAAGGACACCAGCATTTGTTTGACAGTTCTTCTATTAAATCTGGAGGATGTGTGGAAGTGATGCTGAAACAATTCATTTAGCACTCTTATGTGTTGCTGATACACAGCCCAGTGACTGCATTTCAGGATTGTGAAGACGATAACTGCTTTGTTCACTAGGACCTTTATTGATTTGAGGAGGTATTTGTTGTTAAATACTTGCTGCAGTTTGCAGAAGGCTGAGCTGATGCACCTGATCCAGTATTGGAACTCCCTGTCAATGGTGGCCTTTTGAGAGAGATGGTTGCCAAGGTATGGGAAATGCTTAACATGTTCCAAAGTGTCCCATTCAATTTCTAGTGGGGGGAGGGTGAGAGGCATGGGGTGGAATATTTGGCTGGTCAGATGTGAGTTTTGTTTTGGCAACATTCAGGGATGGGCCAAATCACTTGTATGCAGAATACAAGACATTGAGAGTAGCTTGCAAATTTTGTGCAGAATGGCCACAACATTATAGTCACCTGCAAGCTATAGCTTGTGCATACTTATGATGATTTTCCATATTGCGAGTTGCAGAGGGTTGGTCAGGTTGCTTTAGAGCTAAGATATTGATTATCTTCTGGGCCTTGGTGCTGGGTAGATGTTTACTACTGATTGAAAAAACCTGTGATCTGTCTGGCAGACATTAGTCACTCGTGGATTGAGTGAAGAAGTGTCTGTTGGATGTATCTGGCGCTAAGCAGTTTCCATTGGATTTGCAGTTGATTAAAGTTCAGCATTTTGCATTTTAAATATTTTCCTGATTTTTGATGTCATTTGGAATGTCTTCCCCTGCATGCTTCTTTTCAGAGAGTATTCTTGTCTGCTTTTCACCTTCATCAGGTGGTGTTGATCTTGTACTTAAAGAAGGTTGCTGTTTCATTTTTTTTAAGTACCAAATGTCCATCAATTGAAAGTTCAAAAAAAATTTTCGAAAATAGAGACATTTTTGTGACACCTGTTCCAAAGAAATTAATGCCAGTATATCCAACCATTTCTCGTAGCTAAAATTCTCCATTCCTGGTATAACAGCCTTTGAACCTGATGTAGTCACAGGAAAAAAAGTTGTATAGGTTAAAGAAAATGATATTTAATAAATATAGATTTGGTCTAATTGCGTGCAGTCCAAATAGTGAAACCCAAATTATTCCTTTGACCTTTGATCTTTGCCTGACAGAGATATAACCACCAGGCAAAGACTCAGACACTGAATTAGCAAAAAGTACCAAAATTTATTGATTATAAGCAAAATAAAACAACACTACACTTATCAATTAACTGAAGGCTAATCAATCAAAGAACTATTAATTAGCTAACTAATAAGAGGAAATGAAGTTAAAATATACTTCTCAGCAAAACCCTATAGATTACACACTCAAATGGATGGCCAACCCAGAAGAAGCAGACAATAACCTCAACTCCTTGTGCCAATTGACTCCACCCACTGTCCGGCTTCTTTTTTGGAATCTGAAGAACTTTGCAATCACCAAAGGCTTGGAAAAAAATGTGCTTGTGAAATATCAATGAACTGTTCATATTTTTAGTGCCTGGCTTCTCAGGTCGCACTAAACTTCTGAGGAGAATAAACTTATTCCTTTGGCCAGTAGCATATGGCACAGACCTTGCCTTCAAGCATTTTGTTTGGCTTCCTTCTTTTATTTTCAGTTTAACTGTAATATCCTTTATGCTCCCTAATTCTCCATCAAACGCAGCATTGTGTTTCTTTAGAATTTTTCCTCCTATCACGCTCAAGAAATTGGGCAGCCTGATATCATTAGCTATTTTATTTGCCTGCGCAAACTAGCCAAAACACTCACTACAGAGCTCCATGGCTTCACATTTTCAACATGGGGTGCCACGATGCTAAAAGCTCCCACCATTTTTCTACTAATGGACGTTTCCTGTCTGTGCACTTCGCAATGTGTTTCGACCAAATACCTTGATTTTTCTTTCACGTAAGACAGCAACCTGAGCTTTAGCCTCTTACTTAACACACCCAACTCCATAAGTGCTCTGCATCAGACTTTTCTTGGCAAATATCTTTATCCTGAGTCACTAACAGTGCCGCTCATTGTTCTCATAGTTAGTTTTAATATTGTATATTGGAGAATGGCACTAGGGAGCACAGAGGGTTGAAAACAACAGAGCTTTATGTACAGGTGTGTGCTCACTTACATGGCTGCATCTTCTCTGTCTTTCCTCATTCCAGGGATTTGTGACTTCATTTCCAGTGAATATATAAATATATTAATACAGCAGAACTTCAGTAAGCTAATAAGAATTAATATAAATACATAACATCACCCCCTTAGTCCATGTCACTGGAATTGACTAATTGGCCAATAATGTTGTAAGGATTAATTTAATTGGTTCTAGCTAATTGCACAAATTGCCTTAAATGTAAGACAATGGCTTGCTTAAAGCGGCATCCCTTATCTTAAGGCTTACAGGCAACACATTGATCCAACTGAGACAGAGCCAGACAAGGCCAGTGTGTTCTTGATACAAGAGGGTCCCATGGATAGTTGAGGTTCTTTTTTCCCAGTCTCTGTTGACAGCACATTTAATGTTTTCACGGAGGAGTTAATGGAAAAATACAGAAATTTGACATATTTGATTAATAATTACTTATCCTTCAATTACAGGATAATTGAGTTACTTCCTAGTAATAAAACTATCTGTTGCTAGTCAGTGATTACTTCATATCACTATATTAAGTACGCCTGTTATATTCAGTTAGCAAATTCAACATAGCTTATTTTCATGTTCACACATTGGTATAAAATAGGCGAGTTAAGCAAGCACACTAAATCATACTGAATAAAATCTAAAATCTAGGCGGGGCGGGTTTACATTTATATTTACTTCAAAATGTTAGCAGGATTAGTAATTTAAAAATGTTTGAAAAGCACTTTCAAGAGTTTATGTCATTTGTAAGTGGATCTGTTATATTTTTGGATAATATATACCGGTGCATATGACCTCATGATTCTTAATCTTGCAACAGGACCAAAGGAAAAGAAGTTAAAAGTATTACTACTAATTATTAGTTCTGTCTAGGTACCTATGCACGCATATGTTTTGCTGAAAACGGTATGAATATGATTGCTGTGTTAGCTAAAGTTAAAATGTGAAAGATAAGCTACACCAATATTTTTAGTTTAGAATGAATGTTGACTCTTTAAGATCTAATTGAAGCCTTGAAATATCTGGCAGTAATTCAATTGGAAATTATTCATCCATTCTTGCTGTTGAAAACTTTATTTAATTTGGAATGTGTGAAATTTAATAAATTAAATTTGGATTTTTAATATTAATGAATCCTTTAAGACATGAATTAGAATTCTTGCTAATTGCCACTGCAAACCTCTTATGTTGAGGTGTATGTGAGAGTCTTTAATTCTGGGTACAAGATACATGGATATAATATTTGGTAGTCTTAAATTCAAAATGTTCAACTGTGTGCATTGGAAATGGATTTTGGTTAATGATTATATCTGGAAAAATAAATTTTAGATTAAATTCTTAGATAAGGCTTAAAAGGGGCTTTGGGAACAAATTTTGGTAACATAAGATGTTGGATCAGAATTAGGCAATTTGGCCCATTGCGTCTGCTCCACCGTTCAGTGAGATGATGACTGACCTGATTTAACCCTCAGCTTCACTTCCTTGCCTTATCCCCATAACCCTTGGCTCCCTTATGAATTAAAAATCCATAATGTAATGTCTGAAAAAGCAAAATTACTGACCAAAGTCTATCAACTGATAATTGCTCTTTAATTACCCATAGCCGCTAATTAAATCTAAAATATCATTTGAAGCCATATAAAGCACTTCACCTAACTCAGTACCTTTTCTATGTGAAATTTCCAAGTCCTGGTCAGTTACTTTGCACTACACTGCAGTGTCCAACACTGTGGACTTTGGCCTTTCACCTAAATACGTCCCAGAAAATAAATACTCAATTTTCAGAGGCCTGAGCCAAATATGATACTCTCCTGTATCAGTGCTTTGCGCTATTTATGCCGCTTTATCATATACACCAAACTCAATTGTCAAATATTTCTTGTTGTTCGTTACAGTGTTAATGCAGTCAAAAGGCAACTTTGTCTCCCACTGATTGCTTAGCATTTGAATTTTGCTTTCTTCCCCATTAATTGTATTCTTATTCATTTTCACTCTTTCTTTTAATTATCTTAAATATTTCATAGTTTTTTTCCACCATAGCTAAAACCAAACTATTACTTGGGGGATGGAAAAGAAATTAATGTTTGAACAAAATGGCAGTATATGTTAGTCAAATTGTACAACCATGTAGTTTAAGTGTATGATTTCTGAGAATGGAATTTTGTTACTTGGTTAACTGTAGAGAAAAACAGGCATTTTGGCCATTTTCATGCAGAGTAGTTTTGTCCACTGATTGTTTATCAAAAAAGCAACTTAGGACTCCCTAGGGACAATTGTCCGACAGAGTTTATTCTTCTGAGAATTTCCGTACATAAAACTTGTGTGTATTCTTGCAAGTTTTGCTAAATCGCGAACTGATTTACTTGCCTCGTGAATGTTTCATTGAGCTTAATGTTTACTGTGCTAGATGATAGTCTATTGCATAGGTATGGAATGTGTTATCTAGAAAGGTTAGAAAATAATCTTCAGCTAATGGTGGTTAGAAGGTACAGTTGTTCCTCACAGTCTATGGTTGAAGCAAATGAGATGTTTGCTTGAGTAATAATAAAGCATGGAAGGATGGAATGCTGTTGATTAAGCAATAAATTTTATTTTTAGTTTTATTTATTAGTCACATGTAAGGCTTACATTAAAACTGCAGTGAAGTTACTGCAAAATTCCCCTAGTCGCCATTCTTTGGCACCTGCTTGGTTACGCTGAGGGAGAATTTAGCATGACCAATGCACCTAACCAGCAAATCTTTCAAACTGTGGGAGGAAACCGAAGCATCTGAAGGAAACCCACACAGACATGGGGAGAATGTGCAAACTGCACACAGACTGAACCAAGGCGGGAATTGAACCCGGGTACTTGTCGCTGTGAGGCAGCCATGTTAACCATTGTGCTACCGTGCCACCCTTGTGTAGAGCAAGATAATAGTGCACACTTGATTGGTCCTATATCCTATTTCTCTGCTGTAACATTATGATTTTATTTTAACACAATGTGTGAAAAAGTGACATCTTATGCTTAGATTAATAGTAATGTTAAAAAGCTCAGTTTTTTCTGTTTGAATTGAATCAAAATGAGTGGAACTGATCAGAATTTTTTATTTAATCACTTCATGACTTCTAAGAGAACTTGGATAATTTCTCTCCCCATTTATTTTAAATGAGAAGAGACTTAGCTTCAAAATGTGGATTCATCTTATTGCCTTCCTTTGAATCTTCTCCCCTGCATCTAGATCTCTTATGCATGGCAACAACATGTCTACCTCTGACATTACTAATGCTTTATAAAGTATCTGAAACTCTGCCCTTAGATTTGTGTTTTAGCTGTCTACTTAATTATAATCAAATATGTTTTATGCTTCTACAACTGTTGCCCTACTTTGCACCTTTATAATGTTCAAAGTCTTCAAAGCTTTGAGGGGAGCAATTAATTAAACCGAAGCAGACTGAAGCAGCTGGTTGGATAGTTGTAAAACAGCTGCTTTCAACAGAAACCGGGAAGGCACATGCCAGTCATAGAGCTGATAGAAGCTGGTGGGGTTATTTTAGGAAGAGCCTATAAGACAAAGGAGTAGAAGTAGGTCATTTGGCCCATCGAGTCTGCTGCACCATTCAATGAAACCATGACTGATCCGATATGATAATCCTCAACTCCACTTTCCTGCCTTATCCCTATAAGCCTTACTGAATACGAATCTGCCTATCTCAGCCTTGAACATGCTTAATGACCCAGCCTCTACAAGCCTCAATGTAAAGAGTTCCACATACTCACTACCCTCTTGAGAGAAGAAATTCCTTCTCACCTCTGTCGTAAATGGGTGATCCCTTAATTCTGACATTGTGCCCTCTGGTCCTAGATTCTCCCACAAGGAGATACAACCTCTCAGCAACTACCTTAACATGCCGTTATGAATCCTACATGCCTTTATCAGGTTGCCCCTCATTCTTCTCAATTCCAAAGAATATGTAACCTCTCCTCATAAGAAAATCCCTGCACACCCATGATCAACCAAGTGAGTTCTTTGAGAAAATGACCAAAGAGGTGGATGAACGTAAAGCAGCTGACATGGTGTATATGGATTTCAGTAAAGTGTTTTGATAAGGTTCCCCACAATAGTCTATTGCAGAAAATACAAGGCATGGATTGAGGGTGATTTAGTTGTTTGGATCAGAAATTGGCTAGCTGTAAGAAGATGGAGGGTGGTGGTTGATGGGAAATGTTCATCCTGGAGTTCAGTTAATAGTGGTGTTCCGCAAGGATCTGTTTTGGGGCCACTACTGTTTGTCATTTTTATAAATGACCTCGATGAGGGCGTGGAAGGATGGTTTAGTAAATTTGCGGATGATGCTAAAGTCGGTGGAGTGTGGACAGTGCGGAAGGATGTTGCAGGTTACAGAGGGTCATAGATAAGCTGCAGAGCTGGGCTGAGAGGTGGCAAATGGAGTTTAATGCGGAAAAGTGTTAAGTGATTCACGTTGCAAGGAGTAACAGGAATATAGAGTACTGGGCTAATGGTAAGATACTTGGTAGCGTGGATGAGCAGAGAGATCTCAGTGTCCATGTGCATAAATCCCTGAAAGTTAGCACCCAGGTTGATAGGGTTGTTTAGAAGGCGTACGGTGTGTTAGCTTTTATTGGTAGCGGGATTGCGTTTCGGAGCCATGAGGTCATGTTGCAGCTGTACAGAACACTGGTGCGGCTGCACTTGGAGTATTGCGTACAGTGTTGGTTGCCGCATTATTGGAAGGATGTAGAAGCATTAGAAAGGGTGCAGAGGAGATTTACCAAGATGCTGCCTGGTAAGGTGGGAAGGTCTTATGAGGAAAGGCTGAGAGACTTGAGGCTGTTTTCGTTGGAGAGAAGAAGGTTAAGAGCTAACTTAATAGAGGCATACAAGATGATCAGAGGATTAGATAGGGTGGACAGTGAGAGCCTTTTTCCTCGGATGGCGATGGCTAGCATGAGGGGACATAGCTTTAAATTGAGCGGTGATAGATATAGGACAGATGTCAGAGGTAGGTTCTTTACTCAGAGAGTAGTAAGGACGTGGAATGCCCTGCCTGCAACAGTAGTGGACTTGCCAACATTAAGGGCATTTAAATGGTCATTGGATAAACATATGGATGATATTGGAACAGTGTCGGTTAGATGGGCTTTAGATTGGTTTTCACAGTTCGTTGCAACAACAAGGGCCAAAAGGCCTGTACTGCGCTGTAATGTTCTATGTTCTATGAACTGCCTCCGATGCCTTTCCTATCTTTCCTTAGATAAGGAGACCAAAACTATTCACAGTAAACCAGGTTTGGTATTATTTATGCCTTGGATAGTTTTAGCAAGTCTTCCCTATTTTTATACTCCATTCCCTCTGAAATAAAAGCCAAAATTCCATTTGCCTTCCCTATTACCTGCTGAACTTGCATGCCAGCCTTTTGTGACTTAAGCTTAAGGAGCTCCAAATCCCTCTGTTGTGCAGCTTTCTGCAATTTTTCTCCATTTAAGTAATATTTAGCTCCAACGAAAGTGCATAATTTCCCATTTTCCTATAGTCAAGACCATTTAGAATATACTTTGGAAATTAGCTTACTATGAGAATTGAAATTACATATCTGTAAAGTACAGGGTTTTTTTTACATAAAATGTAGACTGAATGAAGTACTTGTACAAGGTAAAATAATGAAAACATTCTGAAATTTAATTATAAAAGATGCTAACGTTTAGATATCCACTTAAACCTGTCCAATGATAAAATTAATTTGTGAGTTTAATCTATGCACATTTATTTATCTCATGCAGAACTTCATTATTTTACAATATTTAGTATAGTACGTTACACTCTTGGTTTTGAAATGACATTATTTACATTTGTAAATTCGATTTATGGGGTACACGTTGTTTGCAGTGAATCCCCCAATTGTGAATTATCTAATGAAGCATTTGGTTCCATACGAGATTCAACCATCAGACAAGACTGAATGCTTCTATTGGTAAATTTAAAAGATTTATTGACAATTAAAAAGGTAGAAAGGTTACATGTTAAAAAGATAGAAGATAAAGTTTCAATTAATATTAAAAGGTGAAAGCTTAACTTGACAACTAATCAGATTTCTCACGTTCCTTTGGTTGATCAGCCAAAGACACGAAATGATGATAACCTCCTGGCCATTCAGTACACGGACATGCTATATAAAGAAACTAAACCCTCAGTTTATATTTTCTTTTCTCAAATTAACGTAACTGTTGAACAATAATTGGTTAACTTAACTGTCTGCCAACTTATAATTGGCTCCTGACACCTGTGAGCATCCCTTGATGCAGTAATACAATGGGCTATACAAAATGCTTCATACTTGAATAATGTCCCATTTACAATTCATCTCAATGTAACTTGCCAACGTCACAAAGGCTCAGGTTCAGCACACCTTATCTTTGCAGTCTGGTTTGAGAGACATGTCTGACAATTTAGAGATTTTTACAAAGTTTCAATTAATGTATTTAAAATCAAGTGTTAATTATGTCCAATTATTAAACGTAAAACAACCAGCCCTACCAATATATTTAATGATTATTTATTTATTCATTGACTGTCTGACAGTGAGACATACTGCTTGTCCTGGCTGATTTCCAATAGTACAGTAACTGGTTTATTTTTTAAAATGTCTTCTAGATTAGTACAAAATGGCTTCTGACCATGTTAGTTCACTATGCTAAATAATGGGCAAAATTTTTCCATCCTGCGCGCCATTGGAATCATAGCAGGTGGGACAGACCGTGCAAAGATCCTTTGATCTCGGGCAGGATTTTCCAGCTTTGGGGTGAGTGTGGCCAGAAAATCCCACCCAAAATGTTGAATCAAATTACAAAATTGGCAGTTCACATTAAAATTATTGATTTTAAACCTACCAACAGTACTAAGCTACATTTTTTGCCATGCCTGCTTTATTGATGATAATTAGATGAACAGATGTGGAAAATGGGACAAATATTCATTCTGCCAAATTTATACCCATTTAAGTGCGTTACCGATTTTCATATTTAACAGAGAGAGGAAGTTCCCTTGCTCCCAATTTCTGCATGGAAAGAAGTAAGTGAGGCTGTAATAATATGATAATATGCTTCATTTTCCACAGAATCAAATCTAAGTTTTAATCATGGTGATATCAAACTGGCATATCATTTAATAGGCATTATTGTGAAGGCAAAAATAAGTTCAAAATGACAAGCCTATTCAGTTACTGATGCTGTTAAAAGTATTAATGTTTTGGTTTTTCATTGATTTCCTTGCTATTTACTTTGCCATCAGTCTGTATCTTGATGTATGTAACTCCAACCTCCTTTACACATGGGATTTTAAGTTTTTTAAGTTTATTTATTAGTGTCACAAGTAGCCTAACATTAACAGTGCAATGAAATTACTGTGAAAATCCCCTAGTTGCCACACTCCAGCATCTGTTCGGGTACACTGAGGGAGAATTTAGCATGGCCAATGCACCAAGCCAGTACTGTGGGAGGAAACTGGAGCATCCAGAGGAAACCCATGCAGACACAGGGAAAACGTGCAGACTCCACACAAACTGTGGCCCAAGCCAGGAATCGAACCCATGTCCCTGGTGCTGTGAGGCAGCCGTGCTAACCACTGTGACACCATGCTGCCCCCACCATCCTGCCCCAATGTGTATTCCATTAGTTTGTATCATTGCTTTTTGGGGGAAGAGGAGGAGCAATAGTGGGAGACCAGGTTGTTGAGCCTGCACAAGTTACTCAATGCTCCCAACACCAATACTCCCCTGTCAGAGTATACAGGTAGAGGTTTCAGTTTACAAGAAAAGCTCTAGTAGTTATATCTCATGCATTGAGCAAACCTATGACAACTTTCAGCATGTGCACCACTCTTAGCAGCATGGTATTACCTGCTCCACATGGACCAGCTCACAATTCAATGTGTTTCCACTGCCTGGAGCTGAGCCATGATATTGATCTGAGGCTGATCCCAATATGTGCAGCTTTTCTTACAAAAGCAGAACTGAGATTAAAAAGGAGAAAGGTTAAAGTAACACCTATATATTTTTGTGTATCGTAGGTTGAATATGAAAAACAGATCGAAAGGTTACTTCCAGTTTGGAGTAAGAACTTGAAGCCACAAGGGAAGGAGAAGGAAACAAGTATGGAACAAGTAAGATTGAAAAGATTGGAAAATTATGTATTTTATTTATTTTTGCCAAAGGAAAATCACATACAAGCTTATATAACGTATGTAATGATTTATATTTAATGTGACACTCCAAGGAATGTTTAGTCATATAATTGCTCTTGATATCTTCGTGCAATTTAGGAGATTTGCATGTTTCAAGATTATTTCAGGTGAAGGCAAGGAATGTTCAATCAAACATTATTATAACTTTTCTGGACATATTATTGGTTGATTCACCATTCTTGAAATTCTATCTTTACTCTTCTGTCTCTCCATGTGGACATGATGTGGATATGCCAGCGTTGGACTGGGTTAAAAACAGTAAAAAGTCTGACAACACCAGGTTTAAGTCCAACTGATTTATTTGATAGTACACTCACTAGCTTTCAGGTTAGTCCCTTCGTCAGGTGAATGGAGAGTTCTGGCCTCAGACAGAGCATATAAAGCACAGACAGTTTACAGATTACTAATTAGAATGCGAATCTTTACACCTAACCTGCTGTGGAGACATGTGGAGACAGCTGGAACTCTCTCACCTCACCTGCCATGGAATCAGCGTGGGCAAGGATCCGACAACAGAATTCACCATTGACTTCTGGTGGGAATTTACAGTCTCGCCCGAGTGACGCTGTAAAATCCCGATTGTACAGCATACACTATGACTACTTAATGAAGGTCTAAGTCAAAAAAGAATGAAGTCACATTGGTATATGTTTCAAAAATGCTTGATCCTCAAGAGACTTTGTTACAGCTGTCTCAGGCTGAACCGGAATGTTCAGTTCATGTTGAATTCTGTCTCTATATAGTCCTTATTGCCTGCTTCCACCTCTGTCATTGTCTCTATTCATGCCAAAAACCTGATCCCATGCTATGGATACTTCCAGATTTTGTTATTCCAGCGCTTTCATGACCAGTCTCTTATCGTTTACTTTCCATAAACTTCAGCTCATTTAAAATTTCACAGCTTATATGCTATCCTCAACCACGTACAATTTGCCCACCTTTTAAAAAAAGTGAAGTTTATTAATTAGTCACAAGTAAGGCTTATATTAGCAGTGCAGTGAAGTTACTGTGAAATTCCCCCAGTTGCCACACTCCGGCGCCTGTTCAGGTCAATGCACCTAATCAGCACATCTTTCAGAATGCGGGAGGAAACAGGAGAACCCAAAGGAAACCCACGCAGACATGGGCAGAATGTGCAAACTCCACACAGACAGTGACCCAAAGCCAGGAATCGAACCCAGGTCCCTGGCGCTGTGAAGCAGCAGTGCTAACCGCTGTGCTACTGTCCTGTCCCTTTATGCTGTAAGTAGTGAAATGTACATTCAACTGCACATCACACATGGCCCACAAATTCCCAAGCAAATGTCTCACAACAAGAAGGATGGATCTGGAGGAGCTCATTGCTTATTATGGACTTAACTGTGTGCCAGAACATCGATTAGAATGATTGGCTTTGATGTAGGACCAGAGGATGTCAGAGCATGCCAGCTTAGTTGCATCCTCTTCAAGAACCATTTGAAAGGGAAGCCTGTAGAATTCATGAATATTAGATTTTAGCTGGTGCCTTGCATTTCACTTCATGTAGTTGTCAGGGTGTACTGTGAATTTTTAAAAACGTTTTTGTAAAGATTATGCATCGGATATAATGGGAAACACAGACATCTTGTTCCTGTGCATTCATTTGTGCTTCATTCAGCCAGCCAATAGGAGAGGCATGAAGCTATCTGAGGGATGACATTTTCACTAATTCTTCATTCCTCCCTATAGGGAAGTGCTTGACTGTCAGTAACTTATTACCATTCCATGTGTTGTAATGGAAGCAATGGAATTCTATTATTGATACGTTTCACATTTGAACTTGAAATTGTAAGTCGCCTTTTTAACTCAAGTGTAAAGTCCATCCATTTAAAAAGCAGACCCATCAGTACAGTTCAAGGTTGAATGTAGCTTTTATGTGCTCATCAGTGAAAAAGGTGGCATTACTGGAGATTGGAATACTGTTCACTTGCATCTGGTGACAGTGCTAAGCCTTCATGGATCAGGGATGCCATCAGTTAGTTTCAGCATTAAGCTCCTCAACATTGCTCTGACAATGCACTTCTGTCAATCTTAGGAAAAGTGCGAGACTCTGCTGCTACTCCTTTCGTGCTGATGTGGGCTGTTTACCATACTTAGATGTATAAGGTGACCCACAAGCAAGATGAATTGCCCGTGTTCCTCTCCAAAAATGTTTGAGTCTCCTGCTGAAAGACAACATTGCATTTCTATGAACCAAACTTGCTATCTCTATGCTAAGCAGACAAAAGTGGACAAAGACAATTCCAATTACAGGAGGCTTAAAATAGTCTTGGAAAATCATTTAAATATCTTGCTGCTGTTGAAACAGGGCACTTTCCTTTCAGCTGCTTAAGTCAGTTGCTATTCTACCCATTCAAAACTGTGATATTTAACTCTCCCCATTTCCCTTAGGCCCCCACTCCCAACTTCTAACAAGAGGCAGTTTAACAGTTTAGATACGTTCCTAAACAATACCATACATTTGTTGTCCTACACATGAGAAAGAAGAAAGAACCCACATTTATACAGTGCCTTGTCACATTTACCGAACTTTCCAAAGCGCTTAACAATGAATGGATTTATTTTGGAGTGTAGTCATAATTATTATGCAGACAAATGCAGTAGTTGGGTTAAATCCCACAGACAACAAATTAATGACTGATGATCTGCTTTTTGATATGTTGACTGTGAGAGAAATGTTAGTTTGGACACTAGGAAATCTCCTGTTCTTCTTCAAATAGCACTAAACACTGTTCAGCATCTGCCTGAATGTTTGTTTGATATCTGATCCAAAAGGCATCTACATTAAATAGTACGTGAACTTGCATCTTCCAGTCTTACTCTTTGGAATTTGATTTATGTACCTGCTTAGTAATCTTTTGTCATTCTCTTCACTCTCACACAATAAGTCAGCATGTGTCTGGTTGACTTCCAGAGTATGTGCTTAACCAGTGAAGCATGGTAATCAATAGTTGCCAGCTGATACATCAATAAAAGAGGCACCTTCCTCAAATGCTGAAGTTGTCCTTGATCCTCCCACTAGTTCCCTTAGGCTTCTTTTGTTAAATTTTTTATGATATTTCATGTTCTGAATTGCAAAGAAATGTTTTGAACCATAGAATATTTCCAATCTTTATGTTTTTTTCCCATACAATCTGCTACTATGATCTGGTTTCAAATCCTGCACAAAACTGTGAAATGTTTTCTATGCAAGTGAAATCAATTTTGGAGCTTTCCATCCAGTTCTTTGTGGACATGGGCACACAGCACATAACTAATTTAATTGCCACTAAATTGGCAATCTTTCTTGGAAAAGCCGCAGGTTAGCTGGTGTGGGAAAGAGAAACATGACACATTAGCGTAATAGGGCATTCTACTTAGAGGTTGGAAATAAAACATAACATTGTATAGTAGGGAGCTTTATTCGCATCTAATCATACTGGATTTGTTGTGGAATGCTTAGTGTGCCAAAAAATGGCGCACAGCAACATAGCAGGTTATAATTAACAATTTGTTAGCTTTGCTTCTTTATTTTGTCAGCTCTTTGGATTATCAAATCCTGACACTTTGGATGGCTTTGTACTTAAGGCCTTCACTCCACTCTGCCTAAGTATTTCTGTATTCTTTCATGTTTGTCCATGCTTTTGTGCTGCAGGTTTGGCCTGGAGTAAATTTGGCAAGGACCAATACCCTCGTACAAAACTGGCAGTATGAATCTTACAAATTATGCTAACACTAGTGAATGCCAACAGCAAGTTGTTGAACTTTGTTGTTTACTTACTGGACAGAGACAGATTTTCAAGTTTGGTTTGCAATATAATTAAGATGCTTGTCACTGATTTAACTCAAGTATCAACCAGGTGTTGATATTTCATACATCCACCAATCATTATTCGGAAGATATGCTAATGCTGAGGCATTTGCCTGTTTATTGTACTATTTTATTTATTGTACTATTTTACTTCACTGGAAAGGCGGAGGCTGAGGGAGACCTGATAGAGGTTTACAAAATTATGAGAGGCATTAACAGAGTGGATTGTCAGAGGCTTTTTCCTATGGTGAAAGTGTCAATTACAAGGGGGCACAGATTCAAGGTGAGAGGGGGAAAGTTTAAGGGAGATGTGCAGGGGAAGTTTATCAGGCAATGAGTGGTGGGTGCCTGGAACATGCTGCCAACGAGGTGGTGGAAACAAGCACATTAGCAACGGTTAAGAGGCATCTGGATGGATGTATGAATAGGGAGAGAATAGAAGGATACGGACCAAGCAAGGGTAGAAGGTTTTTTTTAGTTTAGTTAGGGCATCATGATCAGCACAAGCTTGGAGGGCTGAAGGACTTGTTCCTGTGCTGTACTTTTCTTTGTTATTTATTCTATTCATCCTATATCGTCATCCTCTGTACAATATGAAAAGAATACTTGAATAAATAGACATTGAGGTGAGCTGGTACATAGAATGCTGCAACACCTAAGTTGCATACCCACTGTCTCAGGATACCGTCAGATCTATCAACTGCTGCTTCATGAGTTCACAATCTCATGTTCCGCTGACTAAGAATATACCTTATACTCATGAAAGACTAAAAATAGTTTACATTTACATTGTACCTTTAACGTGGTAAAAGTCCAAAAGTGCTTCACATGAGCATTATCGAACAGAATTTGCCATTGAATCATATTAGGGATCAAGAGGACAGTTGGCCAAAAGCTTGCCTGAACAGAAAGACTTCAGGGAGTGTCTTAGAGGAGGAGAGAGTGGGGAATAGAAAGATTTATGGAGGAATTGGTTGAGCCAACTGAAATTTGGTGTGTGCAAGAAGTCAAAATGAAAGGAGTGTGGAGATCTTGGCAGTTTGAAGACCTAGAGGAGATAATAAAGATATGGAGCAATGAAACATTGGAGGGATTTGAAATCAAGGATGAGTTTTTTAACTGAATTACTGCCAACCTGGGAGCGAAGAAACATAGAGATGTGAGTTAGTTACATCAGCAGTAGGGTATAGCATGAGCTCACATTTGTGGAGGATGTCTGACTAGGAGTACATTTGAATAGTCAGGTCTGAAGGCAGCAAAGGTTTTAATGAGTTTCAGCAGGAGATGAACAGAGGGAGAGGAGAAGTCTTGCAGTGGTGTGGAGATGGAAGGCAGTTTTAGTGATGTGGTCATGAGCTTGTCATGGGGTCACATGCCCTTCAATTTAGAGTTTACTTTTCTCCTTTTTCTTGACGTCTCTCCTCCATTTCTTGCTTTCCTTGTGTTTTTCGTCGGTTTGTCTTTGCTCCTATCTTAATGTTGCATTTCTTTTTCATTTTACCCTCTGTCTTTCTGTTCTTCACTTTCCTCCCCTTTTCCTCCTTTGCTCCTGCATTTGTCTTCTCTTTCCCCTTTGCTCCCTCTTCAACATCCACCATTTTACTTTATTTTTCATGACACAAGGAAGATGAACCAGCTGGCTGAATCTCCCAATCAGGTCAAGAATGAGACTTTTAGTAAAGAATAGAGCATCACTCTTTCAACAGAGAATCTTGGGATTTTCAGAAAATACTTTGCAAAGTGTAAGGGGAGTGAAACTTTCCAAAGAGGATAGAGCAACAGACTTTGAGGTGCCTGAAACAGCAGAAAATTGACATGTTGTGTCCTGCTAAATGTTGATTGAGGCTAACCTAATTTAGGGATGGTTGCAGCAGTGCAACCCAAGCTGTTCATGTGTTGGAGCCTCCTCTTTATCTCTTTTCTAACAACTATATAGAGATGTACAGTGCTTAACTGTACTCACAGGAAATGTAAGGTGAGAGCTTATGGAGCAAGTTTTATAATCTGCAGCATCTGCTTGTTCATTGCAAGCAGTACACAAGTAGAAAAAAGAATACTATTATGTGACAGCTACTAATTTGAGAATTGTGTCTGTAGAGTGCAATTTTGAATCCATAGAGCCAAGTTATACTGCATTCATCTGACAAATAAGCTCTGTGTTTGAATGTACAACTGCAGGTCTTTCTTGGGTGATTTAGTTGCATGTTTGAAGGCAGTAGGATCATCAAGTTTCTTCTAATGTTCGACACCTTGAAAAATAAGGTTGTAAAACCCAGGGAGAACCAGTGGACCACATTCGAAATCCAGCCTCGTATAGAGATGGAGTTATACAATACCAGATGTGAACTCCAAGCAGGGTAAGGCTCCCTGTTAAGTTATTCTCTCATTTTCCCCTTGTGAGGATCCAGATCAGCACCCTGACTTTTGAGTCATGTTGCCAATTCCACATTGCTAAACCAAATGCACTTTTTGTTGACATGAAAAATGGCAGTGCTACCACATGTTTTAAAACAATTGCTGAGGCAGCTTTCTCCTCTACCTGCTGGATGAGTTGATCTGAACTTTATGGAGAGAAGTATTGGTACAAAATGACAAAAGAACACAAAAAAGCTTCTAAAGTGAAAAAAGAAAGAAAAGAATTGATGAGAGGAATGAGGAGTTATGGCAATATTTATGCTGAATTTATGGATGAAATATTGGTCTATTTCTACAATTGTGTAAATAGAAGCTACTTTTTGGTTGTTTGTTTGCATTGCTGCAAAGCTGGGTAAAGCAACACTCTGCATATTTACTGAACCATGTGAATGTAGTTGCAGCTCACCTACTCCAACTGGTTGTGCAGCTCTTTCTGTAGATGAGTCAGTATACTTGAAATATATATTGGCTTAACACAGGTGCAATAACTGTCACAGGAATACAGACTTGGATATTAAGTAAGACTATTCTAAGCAATCTGTGTCCTTGCCATTTTTAATTGTTTATATTTCAGATACATGGAATTTGCAGGAATCTCAGAACTGGAGTTTTCCTAATTTTGACAGCTCTGTGTACCACACAAAATAGAAAATAAGTAATAATTCATTATCCTGTTCCTGCTTAAGTATTGAATCATTGAATAGAATCATAGAACCTCTACAGTTCAGAAGGAAGCCATTTGACACATCAAGTCTGCAACGACCACAATCCCACCTAGGCCCTATTCCCATAACCTTACATATTGCATGGTGGCACAGTGGGTAGCACTGTTGCCTCACAGTGCCAGGGACCCGGGTTTGATTCCCGCCTTGGGTCACTATCTGTATGGAGTTTACACGTTCTCCCTGTGTCTGCGTGCGTTTCCACTGGGTGCTCCGGTTTCTTCCACAGTCTAAAAGATGTGCTGGTTAGCTGCATTGACCCAAACAGGTGCTGGGATGTGGCAACTAGGGGATTTTCACAGTAACTTCATTGCAGTGTTAATGTAAGCCTTACTTCTGTCTAATAAATAAACTTTATTTACCGTTAATTTCCTGAGACTAGGGTCAATTTAGCATGGCCAATCGATGTAACCCGCAAACTCCATACAGATAGTGACCCAAGGCGGGAATCAAACCCGGGTCCCTGGCACTGTGAGGCAGCAGTGCTAACCACTGTGCCACCATGCAATATGTGGGGTTATGAGAATAGGGCCTGGGTGGGATTGTGGTTGGTGCAGACTTGATGGGTCAAATGGTCTCCTTCTGAACTGCAGGGATTCTGTGATTCTATTCTATGATTCAATACTTATGCAGGAACAGGATAATGAATTATTACTTATTTTCTATTTTGTTCGGTATGCAGAGCTGTCAAAATTAGGAAAACTACAGTTCTGAGTCTCCTGCAATTTCCATGTATCTGAAATATAAACAAGTAAAAATGGCAAGGACACGGATTGCTTGGAATAGTTTTACTTTATATCCAGATCTGCATTCCTGTGACAGTTATTACACCTGTTTTAAGCCAATATATATTTCAATATATCTTTGGAGTGTGGGAGGAAACCGGAGTACCCAGAATGTGCAAACTCCACACAGGCAGTGACCAAAGGCCAGAATTGAACCCGGGTCCCTGGCATTGTGAAGCAGCAGTACTAACCACTGTGCCACCATGCCGCCCTGCTGATTGCGTTTATTTTGATGTAGTATGTGCAGATATAACTATGATTGCGTTTCAATATTATGCCTATTTGAAGGCTGCTGACACTGGGTTTTGCACAGAAAGATATTCATCTTAAATAGATGATCACAGACTGCTCTCTAGAGGAAACAGAAAATGACAAAGGACCATCACAAAACAAAACTGGATTGAAATATGAGTAATGCAGGAACTGACCTTACTAGTTAAATTCCCCCTTTAGTGTCATCTTTGTCTTATTTTTGAATGATATAATGTGCATGCTTTATACTTGTGTTAAATGATTGTAGAAATATATTTCAGTCGAGTCCAGCAGTGGAGGAATCAGTTAAAAGGAATGGAAGGATTTTGAATTTTTATGTTGAGGTCAATAATGCAATGCTTGACACCTGTGTGCCGACTCATCTGATTCTGGATCCTTGCAGCCTAGGCATGCTTAGTGTCAACTCGTGTACAGTATAATGTCCCCAGAAGCACTCAGAGCCAGCATTCCCGCCTCCTCCCACTGCACTTGGCACATTCTGGCCCTGACTTTTATGCAAATAAGGCATTCTTCCAATAATGCAGTTTGGAGTGGACATTTCAGGGCAGATTGCGCCAAAAACATTTTTTTTGCCTGCAGATTGGCCCTTTCCTTTCAATAGGACCACCCGCATCTCTGTATTTTATCTACTTTGGTCTCCAATACCCATTTAATGAAAGAGTCATCGTGCGCTGACCCCACTTATCATGGGAAACAACAGCAGCAAAATACAGGCAGTCAGGACCCTTCCATTGCTGCTAATGCTCTGTATTTCAGTCCCTAAACCTCATGGGACTGCCTGCACATCATGCCCTTAGTGATAGGAGTGCCATTGAAATAATTAAATGTGTGATGCCAGCTCATTTTGATGCAGACACATACAACACCTAAGTAGCAGTGGTCCCAGTGGCACTGTAGGAGCAATACTATTACTTCTTTTGAAGGTCTGTCCTTTGCCCCTTTTTTCACCTAGATACTGTCCTTCAGCAATAGTATCCAAGAACACAATGCCAGGTTGTACATGTACGCTCACAGCACCCAGTTCTACAGTATTGCCATCTCACTTGACTCCTGCATTGCATTTGTTGTCAGACTGTTTGGCTGCAATTCACTCCTGAATGTTTTCTCCAAGTGAGCTTTGTATCATTGAATCCCTACATTGCAGAAGGAGATCATTCAGCCCAGCGGGTGTGCACTGACTCTCCGAAAGAGCATTTCACCCTGGCCCACACCCCTGCCCTATCCCTGCTGTAACCGCGTGCATTTACCATGGTTAATCGACCTAATCTGCACATCTTTGAACATTAAGGGGCAATTTAGCATGGCCAATCCACCTAACCTGCACATCTTTGGACTTTGGGAGGAAACTGGAGCACCCAAAGGAAACCCACGCAGGCACAGTGAGAATGTGCAAACTCACAGTTGCCTGAGGCTGGAATTGAACACAGGTCCCCGATGCTGTGAGGCAGCAGTGCTAATCACTGTGCTGCCCCATGGCAGGAAGACCACCTTCAGAGCCACCGCCAACTTACTTCCCTAGCTACAGATTCTGTCTGTCTTCCTTAGCTACAGATTCTGTCTCTCTTCCGGGCCTCTGAATCAGCTTGGGCGGTTTTACTATTTAAAAGATGCGAAACAAATACAACTTCTTATTGTTCATGGTATGAGAAACAAAAGTTTGAAGAATTGCCAATTACACAGAGATCTGTAATTAATATGATTTCTGAACTACACGTAGTGTGAATCACAATGAACTAATTCCGTCAATGTTAATATTACGAATACTAAAACTAATCAAGCAGAGTTATAGTACTCTTAGACACAATATTACATTTGTAAGATCGCTACTAAATGTTGTCTCCTGAGACTGGATTTTGCTTATGCAGTCAGAGGACATTTTCCATTGCGCGCGCCTCATCATGGCATTAAAATGCTGCACTTTGAGCATATTCATTCCACCCTCAATTCTCAAAAGGGTGAAAATAAATCATGTCATAACTTTGTAAATCACTCAGTGCATTTTAAACTGTTATGGTTAAATCAGATGCAGATTGAAGTCTCATATTGCTTGTCTGCGGTAAATTTTAATCCACAAAGCTAGAACAACCTTGTAGTAAATGAGTTAGTGCTCGGAATGTGTTAATGGGAAAAATGACAAAGGCAGGTTTGAGTGAACAGTTTGTTAGTCAATAGTCTGTTAAGGCGGTTCATACTGTTATTGATTTAATTAACATTGTTGTTTATTGAAGGAAGCATCCTGCTTTTGGTTTCTCTTGACTAGATCTCCAATTTCATTATTTAGATGGATTTTAATTTTCTACAATATACTTTTGTTTAGGAGCACATTAGCTGAAGACAGAAAATGAGATTTTTAAAAGTTGTATTTAATGAATTTGGGCATCGCTGGCTGGGCCAGCATTTATTTCCCACCCCTACTTGCCCCTCAGAAGGTGGTGATGAGCTGTCTTCTTGAACTACTGCAGTCTGTGAGTTGTAGGTACAGCTACAGTGCTGTTAGGGAGGGAATTCCAGTATTTTGACCCAGTAACAGTGAAGGAATGAAGATATATTATCAAGTCAGGATGATGAGTGACTTGGAGCGGAACTTTCAGGTGGTGGTGTTCCCAGATATCTGCTGCTCTTGTCCTTCTTGATGGTAGTGGTCATGAATTTGGAAGGTACTGCCTAAGGAAACTTGGTGAATTCCTGCTGTGCATCTTGTAGTTGGGGTTAAGTGTTGGTAATGCTACTGAATTCCAAGGGGTGATGGTTAGACTCTGTCTTGTTAGAGATGGTCATTGCCTGGCATTTGTGTGGTGCGAATATTAATTGCCACTTATCAGACTAAGCCTGGATATTGTCCAGGTGTTGTTGCATTTGGAGAGGAATCGCTTCAGTGAGGAATTGCAAATGGTGCAGAACATTGTGCAATCATCTGCGAATATCCCCACTTCTGATCTGATAATGGAAGTATGGTCATTGAGGAGGCAGCTGAAGATGGTTGGGCTGAAGACACTCTGTGAGAAACTCCTGCAGTGATGCCCTGGAGTTGAAATGATTGGCCTCCAACCATCATCATCATCATCCTTTGTGTTAGATATGCCTTCAATCAGTTTTCCCCTGATTCCCAGTGACTCCAGATTTGCTGGAGCTTTTTGATGCTACATTCAGTCAAATGTTGCCTTAACGTCAAGATCAGTCACTCACACCTCATCTCTGGCCTTCAGCTCATTTGTCCAAGTTTGAACCAGTGTTGTGATGATGTCAGGAGCTGAATGACTCTGGCAGAACCCAAACTGAGTGTTCATGAGCAGGTTATTGCTGAGCAAGTGCCTCTTGATAGCAGTGTTGTTGACCTCTTCCACACCTTTTCTGATGATCAAGAGTAGATTGATGGGTTAGTAATTGGCCAGGTTGAATTTGTCCTGGTTCTTGTGTACAGGACATATTGGGCACATTTCCACAAGCAGCAGTACTAGAGCAGGTTTTTTCAAAAACTGAAAAGCAGTTGTGATGACCGTGCCGAGGATGCGGAATTAAGTATAGCTCCTGCTGGTGAGAGACAGGACAATGCACTGCTTTGGTGCTACCCCAGCACTGCCAGGGGTGGGCCCTCTGTGTTGCCCCATTGGGAGGGTTCCCTTATATGTGTGGGGGATAGGGCAATGGATGATGGGGGCCCAGAGACTATGAAGGAGAGTTGCGCCAATGCTGGTGGAGTGAGGTATGTTCCCAATGTCAGTTTGTGAGGAGTTGGGGAGGGAGGCCTTTGACTTTACTTCGAGGTCAGTGTGCCCTTTAAAAATGGCACTTCTGAATCCCAGCTTTGCTGGTGGCTGGCTGTGTATTCCTCAACAGCACTTTGAAATTGCACAGAGTGCTGTTTGATCAGGCTAGAAAAGGCAGCTGAGAAACCAGTGAGTTTCACACAGCTTTACAGCCTGCTCCAGCACTCTGCAATTTTAGGAAAATTCCACCCATTATTTTATTGCAAAAGAAAATGGATGTGCCATTTTGTTGAATGCCTTTTCAAGAATTCTGAACTCCATGTTATGTAATGGATATAGCAGCATTGGAGAATGTCCAGAAAAGCTTTATAAGGTTAATAGCCAAAATGAATGGTCACTATCAAGGAAGATTAGAAAGACCATTTGGAGTCCTTTTCTCTAGAAAAGCAAAGACAGTGGAGTGATCTTATGGAGATCTTCAAAATAAGGTAAAGCTAAAGAAGCTGTTCTCTCTTGTGGAGGAGACCAGAACTAAAGGTCATAAATCTAAGATAGTGTCTAATGAATCTAATGAGTAACTTAGGAGAAACCTATTTACTCAGGCTAGAATGTGGAATTTGCAGAGGCAAATAGCATAGATGCATTTCGGGGAAGCCATGCACGAGAGAGAATGAAATAGGAGATAATGTTGATAGGGTTGGAAGTAGAAAGGTCAGAGGAGGCTTGTATGGAGCATAACTGCTGGCTTTGATCAGTTAAGCCAAATGCTGTGTTTTTGTTCTGTGTCTTCTATGTAATTTTTCCATGTAATTTTTCCTCACAGTTTATTCTTTTTACAATTTCCTTTTCAATCTCAGTTACTCTTGACCTATATATTGGTTTCAAATTTGCACCTGATTTTGATTTTACATTTTTTCTTCAAATGACCTTGTCATGGTTGCATTTATTACTCTTTGAATGATAAGTTGCTGTTGGGTCCTTTGCTTTGTAGCAACACTTGTATATAACTTGTTGTCTTGAAAGGCTACTTTAAAAGGCATTAAGAGTCAGCTGCATGGTATGGGACTAGAGCTGTGTGAAGGGCAGAAGGCATGCTTCCTTGAAGGATAGTGGATAGTCTTTAAAACCAACACGACAGCTTTCATGGGGATTTTTCTGATGCTGGTCCACGAATTAGCAGATATGTGGATTCTGTTTTACAGTGTTTCATGGTGGAATTTGACTGTTCAGCTTGTAAGTTATTGGCTGTCAGGGAGAACACACTAAGAGTGGTATCTCTTGGATAATGTATTTTTTCACTTTTATTTTCTAAAACTCAACATTTGTGACACATCAGCTACCAATTAAAAATGGCATGCTTCAATGAGAAGAATGGTCTGAAAAATAAAAATGTTTAAAGTAAATTGCAAAAGAGAGAGTTTTCATGATAAAGTAACCATTTTAAGTAAACCTAGGCCAAGTCTGAGAAGGTATTTAAAGTTTTGGTACCAAAATTTTGATGCTTTATTATGAAATTATCTATGATTAGTGTTGCAAAAATATTTTTTGTAACTCAGTTCAAAATAATGAACAATAAAATCAGCCTTTTACAATAACTGCTGGCTTCTGATCTTTTGTAGCAAATCAAATAAATGATGCAGTTGAAATCCACGGCTGATAATTCCATCAATAAAGGCAGTAAAGCTCTTTTGAATTAAATAGCTGTAATGTCTTGTAATAACTTGGAGCACATTGCCAAGAGTAATCACTTGTGAATGTGTGCACAAACCCTCAGTTAGTGGATAATGTTATAAGTAAAATGGCACCAACTCTGTATTATTCAGAGAAGTTGCATTGCTGGCAGCACACTTGTCCCTTAGGCTGCAGCATTCATTAGGAAAAGCTGACTTGGCTGAAGCTGGAAAGAGATGATAACATGTTATGATTTTCATATTTAATACATTCCTTGGAAGAGTGTGTGTGCTGCAGATTGATAGAAGAATCAACTGCTACTTTTCGTGAAAGACTTTCTACTGTGCCCCACAGCTAAAGATGGAATCACTCAGCCAAGAAATTAACTTTTCGTCTTTTACCTGCCTTATATATCAACTGGGCCGGTTTGTAGCAGCCAGTCAACACTATTATACATTTAACTGTTTTGTATTTAAGACTCTTATCAGAAAAGAAACAGAACCTGTGCTATTTGTTGTTAGGAAGATGGTTATTTTTTTACTTCAGTGCATCAGGAGGGATTAATCGGAATTTGCTTGGGTTTATTTTTAAGATTAAAAAGTTAAACATAGATCTGAGAAGGGTTTTTTTTTAAAGTACATCCTGAAAGCTATCCAGTAATTTTAGGGAGTAATGTTGACTCTGAGGTCATCTTTGTACTATGATCCTGAAAATAAAACTATGAAGTTTAAGGTAAACTCATTTGCAGAAGATTCATGTTACACAAGTAATAGCTTTAATTAAGTATTTAAAAAGAACTATTATAATTACTCCACAGAATAAAGCCATTCTCATTCAATTTATGATTTATGTATCGAAACATTAAAGCAGAATTTGTCCAAAGATGCATGATAGAATTTGTTTGCACAGTTTTTTTCATATACTTGGAGGTTTTCTCCAAGGAGTATTTATAAATGTTCCTTACATTTTGTCCTTTCCCCTTTATGATGTTCGGATTATAATCTTTAAAAAAATCCTGTGAACTCTTCCTCTATCAACTCTCTGCAAAAAACAAACAGCAGGCATTGTACTCTCTGCCATGGATACTCCTTGTCATAGGGTAGGATATATCTCCTCCAAAGCTGCTGCTGGCACTGTTGTCTGATTGATTTGCCAAGCAGTAAGATTCAAGTGGGTGAGATGGACATCACTATACTGTGTCAATAGTACATGGCCAAATTTGAAAGTGCCACCATATATTTGCAGTTCCGACTCCTGCTAGTAAACATGCCCATAAAGCAGAGATAACAGCAGGAAGGAGAAAGTGGTACCCAAAGAAGCCTGTCCATTGCCAGCAAAACAATTCCTTAATGGGCATTTTACCAGCTGTCTCCACCTACCACTCCTTTAAGATCCAATTTAAAAACCATATTTGGTTGCAACTCCTAATGTCATCTTTGATTCAGTGTCCCTTTATTAAGTACACCTCTTTACACCCTGATCCAGCTGGTTGCTGAATGAGTTTTTATTTTTCTTGCTGTGCCACAACCCTGATCGATTTCAATAGTTAGCAAGAAGAACCCGAATATTAAAAGCTGTGCTGGGTGGAGCAGCAAAGTAGCAGTCACTATTTTTCATTATTGATTTCAGAATAACCTTGCTTCGTCCCCAGTTGTATCTCCCACACTGATAGAATTCTGTCTAGACAGGTCACATCTTGACAATGCAGAATCCTACCTAATTCTTCAGTGCTGATGCCCAGAGTTGGGGGAAAATATCCCGGTCACAAGTGACAGCATGTCAGATTCTGGGAAGAGCATTGTTTTTTTCTTCCTGATTTCTACCTCTCAGTGATGTTGTATTCCTTGCTTCTTGACTATCCCCTCTTAGTCAGTGCTAGTTAGTGACTTTCTTTTATTCATCGTCTGCTGTCGTTCTCTTGCTGCTGGCTCTCTCGTTGCTGCTGTCTCGTAACTGGCGTTTCTGTCACTGCAATCTTCTGCACTTACTAACTTCCCTGCTTCTGCTGCCAGTTCTCCTTTTGTGGCCAATTCCTCTGTTCCTCTACTGGCTTCTCTGAGATTGCCACTGCTATATCTTGATAACATGTGGAGCCATAGCCTGGCAAGCCCCTTAGCACTACTATTCCTGACTTATACTGATTGCAACAAGATAATTGGCTGCTGTTGATGGTTTTGAATGAGTGGCTTCTAAGGGCTAGCTGCTGGTGGTGATTATAGTCTGGTACTTCGCCTAGTCCTCTGGTTATGTGTGGCTGTGAGGCATGTCATGTGTTTGTGTTTCACTGCATTGTGTTTGCAAGTCATATAATACCATATACATCCTAAAGAATTTGGGTAATCGATTTCAAAATGCTTGAAAATTCATCAAATAAGTTGCCAAAATAACAAATGTTTAAGGATCAGGCATGCCCCAAGATCCCTTAAAATTCAACATTATTTGTAGTTCTATAAATAAACGGTGGGCTGAATTTTCTGACCCCCACCACCCACCTGGCTGGATCTTCCAGTCCTGCTGATGACCACCCCCCCTGTGTGGGTTCCCTAGTGGCAGAGGGTAATGCAGAATAGCATAGACATCAATGGGACCAGAAGACTCCGTCACCAGTCAATGGCGAGCTGGCTCTGCCATCAGAAAGCACCAGGAAGGGTTGGGGGGGGTGGGGTTGGTGAAATCCTGCTCTATATTATTATTCTATAAACACCCTCGTGTGACTGCAGAAAGTAACACTGTCAAAAGAAATCATTTCCATAGCAATAGATTTGGATTCATTACTAATTGCTGAGGATAAAAATGTACAGTTTCTGTGCTAAAAATAGCTGATAGTGTCTGAAAAGATCTTTCTAATAATTCTAGTGATTAAACTTGCATTTAATTACCTGAGAACGTTTGATTTTCTAAATGTTTTAATAGTTAATGAAATTTATTCCCAAAATATGAACATGTAAACTAAGAAATAATTTTTTTATCATGCAATTCTGTCTTAAGAATCACATACTAAGATAGTCACTAATTTGTTATGCATGATCAATAAGTTCTGTATCCTCACACTAATGGTCAGATCTTTGTCTGGTTACTAAAATAATCATAGTTTATTGTGATTGATTCTTGATATGTGAACATCAGTAACCTATACTAGAGACTTGTATAAGACATGCACCCACGCACAATTAGTTCTATTACTCTGGAACATTTTAATATTTTAAAGTGCATTATTCTGTGAGGGGGGAAAAAGTTTTGATATGTAAACCTGGTGTTGCCTTTACATTCATTCTTTCTCATGTGATCAAAAATTCACAAAGGTAATATTGTTAGAAAGAAAAAAATCCCAATGCTCCACTTGTACAGTGGAAATCCTCTCCAGAAAATAAAATTTATTGATTGTTCTTCAGTTACAAGCGTTTACATGTTAAAACGAATTATACCAGATGTGATGCACTTCCACTGATATTTTTTCACATCTCATGTCCTCGACAGCTTTGCAGTAAATCACAGGAACCATTTCCTTTTGGAGAGAATGATTACTGCTTAAAGGTTCTGAATAGGCATTGCACAAGATACAGTACAACAATTGCACTGCTTACAGCTGCTCTGAAACCAAACTACTGAGTGCACATTTTACACCCATTTCACCTATTTTGCATAGCTTTGCTTAATTTACTCTACTACTGTCACTTTTAGTTCACCTAATATTAAAATTGGGAAAAAGTGTACAAGGTGTTTTAAATTTGAGTCTCCACAGATTCAGGAATTAGATCTTATCTAAAATATTCACATTTATTCATGTTATCTTCAATTTTCAAAAAGAATTTCTAATAATTGAATGTGATGATGTCTCCTTGGTGAAATCCTAAAAAACAATTCAAGGGAAGTGAGATATTTGCTTTGCTGGATAGAGTTCTGTTACTGTGCAGTAAACTTTGTTTTCTGTAGACCATGTACAAGATATTCACACCATAATAGTATTTGCTCACTGTTGAGATCTTGAATGGAATTAATTTGAATTTTATATTCGGTTATGAAAGAAACACATTGTTCATGATGACTATTCCTGCATCTCCTTGGTATGAGCTGGATAGCCTCTTTATGTTATCATACAATAATCTGTTCTTTATACAAGCTAGTTATTTCTGCTGAAATAATGTAAATATCTGCATTGATTCTCTTCATGAAACACTGTAGGGCTGATTTTAATTCAGAATTGTGAATGTGGCAGGCTTGGAAGAGGTGAACAAGAAGTATCTGTGGTATTGTCTGTAAGAGGCCTAGGGTGATTTTAATTCTTATGTCTCATTTTGGTATGATTGAATGTCTACCCACCTGGATGCTTTGGGGAATGGGCAGCCAGTTACTTTCCCTACAGGAGCAACATGTGAGCTGTCCATCTGTTTTACTGAGGTCACTAGGGAAGCTCCCATAGGAGCAGTAGGGTTAGGAAATCTACTTATAAGAAAGGTACCCTGGATGCTCGCTTGGTTGAAAAATGAATCAGAGGGAATTATTGTGTTGGGACTTATTCATCACCATTATCACATTTAATTCTTTTGTCTTCAGTGTAGTTTCATAGGAGCTTCATTCTAATGTTCATTGACATAGAAGTTGGCTGAATAGTTTTGTTAATGCAGAATTAAGACAGTGTTGAAAAAGGACTATTAATGTAGGAAGCTTTTGTGTGAGCTTTTGGGGTGGGGGTTGGGAAGGTGAACTGGTCAGTGCTGTTGCAGAGCAATTCATTCATTCCTTACTTCTCTTGCTGCAAAGTGGTTGTCCTCTTTCTGCTGCTCTAACACTTTCGCCTTTCATTTGATGGAGTTTGCTGTTGTACCTCCTCCAAATGCAGAAATCCTCATGATGTGCCACTGGTTTTGATTGTTAACTGTGTTACTAAACTATGGAGGTGGCATGAGTTACATGTGTAGGGACTATCCCTTGTACACCAGCTGCCATCCTGCAAATATTAAGAATTAAGGGGATGGCAGGACTGTTGCAGGATAAATCCATCACGATGGCTACTGGGGGTATCTTGTGCAAATTGCACAATTCTGTTTCTGTGATTGGAAACTACTTGGTCTTTTTTCAGAGTGGTCATCTTTTATATTAATTTCCCTTATGAAATTATATTTTGATGAGTTAAGAAGTTGAGTGAAGATGGTAGCGGATGAGATCACATTATTAATGTAGCAGTAAAATACTCCACTACAAATGCAGCCACCCTTTTCTGGTTGGTTGCAAAATCAGCTCCTGTACGTTTGATCATTACTTGAATCAAAGTCTGAATTTGACTGCAAGATTGAGAGTGGCTTCATTGCTTATTAGTTGCTAAGTCATCTTCCTTTGAAAAAGTAAATACCCAATTTCCAGGGGTAAATATTGAATACTATTTTATAACTTAGTGAAATAAATTTGGAGAAGCCAAACATCTGTTGGTATTGAAAATAGTTATTATGTACTAAATAACTCATTAGTCACTGTTCACTGACAAAACCTAATTCTCCCATACACATGTTTAACAAAAGAATCAGTACAAACTGTAATTTATTCCTCTTAAAATATATATCCTCATTATAATTCTCTAAGTTCTGGAACTGTGTTGTAAGACTATCTGACCTTGAGTCAGGTTTCTTTTATGCTGCGTTTCATGGCGAGTTATGCTTATGGTTTGCTCACTACAGCTCACAACTCATTATAGCATGCAAAATTCTTGGCTCCCAAGGCTTGCGATAATGAGGGTGGAGCATGCCATTGATGCAGCTTTACCTTTTGTTTAGGATAGGGGTTGTGAAAATTGCTTCCTCAGTTGTGCTTGGGGAGGGTAAGTCATCCAGTTTCCCTGCTGCTGATTGCTACGGGCTTACTTCTTCTGAACATGCGCGCATGTCATTGCAAGATGAGAAAATGATCAGGCTCAATCTTGGCTGCGATGTGCTCTGTAATTGGATAGCCTGCTGGCACTCACTGCTAAGACTGATACATGAATAATGACCACTTGGGTGAGATATTTGAGGGCAATGAGAGTCCATGGAAAAATACTCCAGTGAGCAAAGGAACGCCTTCAGGAGGGAGATGAGAACTTTTTTAATTCCAGTTCTTCACTGTCACCACACTAATTGTTAAACATGGTTTATGGAAAAGAACTGTGCTGTTCTTGATAAAAAATAAGGATAATCTTTATTGCACAATTATAAAATTCCATGAAGCAGATTGTTCTTTGTATGGTTAGGTAAATTAATTTGTATATTTAATGAAGCTAACAACATTGCAGCTCCATGAATTATTAAATTTTTAAATTGATTTGAAGATAATGCAAAGATGCAGAAGTATTCTGAATGTTTTAAGTAAAGATTTATGGGCAATGTTGGAATTTAAATCTTAATTAATATACAGATTTTTACAATTTTCATGCTATCAGCAGTAACCTCTTTGGGCTTGCCATGTGTATTAAGTCTGTTATTTATACTATGGAGTCAGTTTATTTCTGCGCTGTGCAAACATTTCGATGGGGTGGGTGGTGGTCCTGGGCTAGATGCTCTGTCAGAGGGTCGGTACAGACCCAGTGGGCCAAATGGCCTCCTTCTGCACTGCACGAATTTTATGATTTAACCCTGATGATATCCCGTTGTCTTTATTCTTTTGGTTTCGTTGATCTTATTATGGGAAAGCTTCCTAATTTATTTTTGCCTCAATCACGTACAGAAAAGGTACTGTTATGTTACAACTCCAGTTTCTTATCCACATCACAATAAAACATCTCAAACTAAAATTCATCACATAACAAATATGTGGAAATCTTCAAAATTAATTTTCAATTGATATATTCACTGACTGTTTCAGGGACTGGTAAATTGATTTAAAAAAAACAATTTCTACCTGATTTGCCTCTGTGAAAAAAATTATTCTGCCTATTCCTAACTGAACGTAAGTTGTGTTGGTGAAATGATTATGATAAAGTGGCCGATTGCATCGCTGGTATGATGGATGCATCCCAGGACCAGAGATTCAGCGCCAGCTTCTGGAATGGAAACAACTTGAGGTATGAGAACAAGTTTAAAGTGTCACAAATGGGCTTACATTAACACCACAATGAAGTTACTGTGAAAATCCTCGAGTCGCCACACTCCAGTACCTTTTCAGGTACACTGAGGGAGAATTTAGCATGGCGAATGCACCTAACCAGCATATCTTTCAGACTGTGGGAGGAAACCAGAGCACCCAAAGGAAATCTATACAGACATGGGGAGACTCTGCATAGACAGTCACCCAAGCTGGGAATCGAACCTGGGTCCCTGGCTCTGTGAGGCAGCAATGTTAATCACTGTTCCACAGTGTCATCCACAAAAGGTTGCCTTCCTTTTTGCAACCTTTAAGTCTCTAGGTCAGCATATGCTGAGAGACTGTTTTCAAGACTTAGCTGCATCTTAGACTTCAGGACAACCAACCAAGTTTAATGAACTGCTTTAAGTATATAAGCAAAGTACTGTGGATGCTGGAATCTGAATCAAGAACACCTATCTCTCCTGATGGATATTGGCAGACCTGCTGAGTTTTTCCAGCATCCTCTGTTCTTGTTTCAAGTATACATTTGATGGAGCTGCCATTGAAGGCAATAAAAATGGTGTCTTTAGCATGACAATTTTTTTAGTCTCATTACTTTTTTGAGGATTTGTGATATTCAAATAAAATCACTTTTTGCTTTTACACCATTATTTCTTTGTTGCTTTTGGTGCTAAAAACAAAATCTGATATAATTCCCCAGAGTGTTAAATTGGCAATGACCTGATTTTGAACATCTTTCCATTATGTAAAAGTTATCTTTAAAAATCACAAACGCCCTGCCCACTCTCTCAATCTCTGCTCCCTCTCCCCACAAACAAAGCTGCGCAGTTCCTGTAGATCCAGCTGGTTCTCCATATTCAGGAAGTTCCCAACTGAACCATAGACCACAACAAAACTAGTTCTACAAAGCTTTCATAAAGCTGATTTCTCTGTCCTGCTTTTACTGTGCTGAATTCCTTCTGATCTCTGCCCTTCTTTGTCTGGCTGTTCTTGCCCTTCATTGCTGTCTTCCTATTTCCAATAAATGGGAGAGTATAAAGTTGTAGAACAAGCTGAGGAAGGTAACATAGAAGCGTAACTGTAGGGAGACAAGGTAACAGTTAAAAGAAAAGTTGCAGAAACAATAAGTGTGTAAAAGTACAGGAAGGGAGAGGATGATGAAAAGGGGATTAAAATGGAAGAGAGACTGAAGCACATTTCATTTTTGTAGCCGCATTTTCCCTCACATCTCAAAACTGTACGCAGTATTCCAGGTGAGACCTCATCAACACCCTAAGCAATTGCGACAAAATCTCTCTTTTTAAACTGCAACCCCTTTGCAATAAAGGCCAAAATGCCGTTTGCCTTCTTGTTGGACCTTTAGCATTCTGTGGTGCAGAGAATACACCTGGAGGCAGGGCAATGTGAGAGATAGAGAGGGAGAGAGAGTCTGCTGGTTGGGAGCAAGCGAATAGGAGAAAGAGAGCGAAAGGCATGGTTGAACAGGGGACGAGAATATAAAGTTGAAAAGCAGTGGAGTGTAACAGTGCCACAAGTGGGATTTAGATTTCTCTGACTCAGCTGAAAGTTTCTGTTTGGGCTGTTCTGGTCCACATTATTAAAAAAAAATCACATGCTGTGATTGAGCCGTGCCATGGAAGTTTCAATATCAGTTTTAAAATTAATGTGACTAAGTTAATTATTTAAAGATGCAAAGTAAAGTGGGTAAATGGGTGGCACGGTTGCACAGTGGTTAGCACTGCTGCCTCAGAGTGCCAAGGACCCAGGTTCGATTCCCGGCTTGGGTTACTGACTGTGTGGAGTTTGCACGTTCTCCCCATGTCTGCATGGGTTTCCTCCCACAGTCTGAAAGATGTGCTGGTTAGGGGCATTGTCCCGAAAAGGCGTCAGACTGTGGCGACTAGGGGAAGTTCACAGTAACTTCATTGCAGTGTTAATGTAAGCCTTACTTGTAACTAATAAATAAACTTTAGTTACATTGCATCAGTCCAGTCATAGTGCCACTTAGTGGTCCACTTTTCCATACTTCACTACTCACTTTGTGTCCATTCATTCCACTTGTTGGGGGTATAGATCATTTCATTGCTTTTCAATTTAAGAATATTTTATTTGCATAACGTATTGTGTGGAGTAGGGCTAATTTTCCCTTTTACATTCACTCTACAGAACTGCCTCCTCAATTAATGCTCTGAGAAGAGTATGTTGCAATAAATTGGCACTGCTGATCTGAGATCTTATACTTGTGGTTTAATGTGATGATAAATATTAATGATTTTATAGTCGACAGTTTGGAAACGTGTCATCATGTTCCCAATATGATCGCTAATAGCAGCGATTATGTTATTGTATACTTTCTCCTCTTTGCGGATAATGAGAGTTTGGTGTGAGTGCAAATGAGGTAAATGTACTTGCCATATTAACATATCTGTGGCTAGCTAATTATAGGCCCAACCCATGATTTCCAATTTTACTCTGCACTAATTGATCTTATAAGATCACAAATGACTCAAAAAATTGGAATCTGCTGACAGATAGACATATAATTATTAATGTATCCTATGACTTTAAAGTCAGAAAAGCAGCCAGCATAATCAAGGACCCCCCCGATCCCGCACCCTGGACATTCTGTCTTCCACCTTCTTCAATCAGGACAAAGATACAAAAGTCTGCTGACTCAAAACAACTGACTCAAAAACAACTTCTTCATTGCTGCCATCAGACTTTTGAATGGACCTACCGTGTATCAAGCTGATCTTTCTCTGCATCCAAGCTATGACTGTAACATTATATTCTGCACCTACTCCTTTCCTTCTCCCCCATGCACTCTATGAATGGTATGTTTTTGTCTGTGTAGCACGCAAGAAACAATGCTTTTCACTGTATTCCAGTACGTGACACTAATAAATCAAATAAAGGAAAACTCTATTCTGTTATATTGTGTACCACATTTATGTAAGTGAAACACTCAGCATCAGGTCATTAACCATAACGTTTATTGCACATATGAGTGTAGCTTATTGTTCACAAATGTAACTGTAAATCATTTACTGCTCTGTGTTATAAAAAATGAAAATCTGATTGAAAATGAAATATTTTCTGTTCATGTTAATATTTGGAGACAATTCCAGAATGGCATTTAAAGATCTATTGATTGTGATACTAAAATATGTTTAAATAGATATTTTGCATTTGATTTTACCACATTTTGCTGTTATCAATTGAAGAATAATTTTATATATTTGTTTGTTGAATTTTCCAAGCATACAGGTGAAACCAAATTACGTTCCTTGCAAGGTAATGTTTGGTGTATTCTTTTTCAGACATGGAATTCATCAAGACAAAGGGGTTCCGATGCTGGTCAAGATCTGTCAAAGGAATTATGCAATACTGCCACTTGTGTTCTGGAACAACAAGAATCACGGACCTCAAGTAAAACATGTGTGAGGCCACAACAAAAATATCAACAGCACATGGAGAGCTTTATATCTTCTCAGCCAAACCAGCAGGCAGCACTAGTGACTGCACTGCACAGTAATTCTGTGATGGACAACTTGAAGTCGCCCATGTCAAGCAAGGGAAGGCAAGACCTCGACAGCGTTTCTGACATAATAGAAAGGAAGACAGGACTCCAAACCAGTGAAGTAATGCCATTCACTCCCATAATCTCTTCAAAAAGTGAAAGACGTTGCTTTGAAGGGATAGAAAGTAATAGGCGCATTAGAGCAAATAGTTCAGCTTGCAGTCAAGAATTACCTGAACCTGCGACTCAGTTAGAGCCCATTAAGGAAGAGCTGACACAAGGCACTCTGCTGAATGATTGTAAGAATTGCCTGACAGATAAAGTGAATAGTCACAAAAACGTCATTGTGAGTGAACATGCACCTGAGCGGTTTCAGAGACAGTCTATGGACTTATTCCAAGATCCTGTGTGTTCAGGAGGTTTTGACATGAACATAACAGAAAACAACGTTTATCAATGCGGTAATACATTTTTATTTTTGGTCAAAGTGCGCTGTTGCTATGAGAATTTCTCTGTTTTGTGCATTGAAGTTTCTTTAGAATATCACAGAAATTCTAGTTTTATCTTATTTGAAATAGTGCACATTTTAATTGTTTTAACGTAAGAATTAATGCAAAATTAGTCATCTTGGGCAAGATTTTCCGGTCTTGAGATGAGGGCGGCCGGAGGTCGACAGACCTTTGTGTGGTCCATATTGCGCATGCTACGATTCCTGTGGTGGGCGGGATGGGAAAATTATGCCTCTTGTATCTTGAATGTAGAATTTGTTTGCCAAAGGTTAGAATAGTTATTCCAATTTTCATTACTATGATCTAAAAGGCCTCTGCCCTGGTTTAACCCTTAAAGGACATCTGTTATGACACAGATTAACCTTGTTTTGGAAATTAATTCCAACAAATGACCTATATGAATTAGGGACAGGAGTAGGCCACTCAGCCCCTCAAGTCAATAAGATCACGGCAGATCTGATTGTAACCCTCAGTCTACCCCCCCAATGGCCTTTCATTCCCCTTTGCTTATCAAGAATCTTCCTACCTCAGCCTTAAAAATATTCAGAGACTCTACTTCCACTGCCTTTTGAGGAAGAGAGTTCCAACGACTCAGGACCCCCTGAGAGAAAACATTCCCCTCACCTCTGTCTTAAATTGTTTTACAGTAAGAAGTCTCACAACACCAGGTTAAGATCCAGCAGGTTTATTTGGTAGTACAAGCTTTCGGAGTGTTGCTCCTTCTTCATTGTTTTAAACAGTGACCCCTGATTCCATAAGAGGAAACATCCTCCCCACATCCACCCTGTAAAGATCCTTCATGATCAACATTTCTAACATCTACATAAAACTGAAGGAAAGGATTGTATTTCTCAAATGTGTAACTATGATTATTTAGAGCCAAGTTAGATCAGTGAGCATAGGTGTGATGGGTAAACAGGACTTGTTGGTTCAGACACAGGCAGCAGAGTTTTGGATGAATTCAAGTTTATGGTGGGATGGAATATGGGAAGCCAGCCAAGGAAATAAAGCAGAATGAGGCTCTCGCATTAGATAGACTGGGATAGGGGTGATGATCCCAGTAGAAGTAGGTGGTCTTTGGGATGAAGAGGATATGAGGTCAGAATGTTAGCTCAGGAGCAAATAGGACACATGGTTGCAGGCAGTCTGGTTCAGTCTGAGGCAGAGGCCTGGTTGGGTTTGGAATTGATGACGAAGATTCAAAGTTTAATGATGAGAGACCAAAGAAAACAATGGCTTTGGTGTTCCCAAGGCTTAATTGGAGGAAACAAAAACAGAAAATGCTGAAAAATCTCGACAGGTCTGAGAACAGAGCTAACGATTCATAGAATCCCTACCGTACAAAAGGAGTCCATTTGGCCCATCGCGTCTGTACTGACCACAATCTTACCCAGGCCCTATTCCCGCAACCCCACATATTTACACTGCTAATCCCCCTGATACTAGGGTCAATTTAGCATGGCCAATCAACCATGCTAAATTTGCACTGTGGGAGGAAACCGGAGCACCCAGAGGAAACCCACGCAGACACGAGGAGAATGTGCAAATTATGTACAGACAATGATCTGAGGCTGTAATTGAACCTGGATCCCTGGCATTGTGAGGCAGTAGTGTTAACCACTGTGCCGCCCTTCGGTCTCAAGTCTGGATTATTCTTTGTCAGAGCAGCACCTGCAGTAATTTGCTTTTATCTTAATTGGAAGAAATTGTAGCCTATCCAGGATTGGATGACTGGCAACAAAGTCAGTGGACAAGTTGAGAGAAGTGGTCATGTAGAGCAAGGTGCCATCAGTAAATTACGGAACTTGACTGCATGATGTCGGATGATGACACCAAGCACAACATGTAGTATTTGAAGAGCGCCAAGCATCCTGATTGAGAGGATATATGATCAGAAGCTTAGCTGAGAGTTAACTAGGATGCTGAAGATGCAAACAGTCTCATTCAGATACAGTTGAATAGCTTGCAAATAATGACTCATTATGACTATTTTGATGACATACCGATAGGCAACTATAAAATTGCATACCAGCAAGATGTTAATATCTCTATAAATAAGGGAAGCAAATTGTTGGCAAATGAAAAATGGTATGATTTATAGGCATAGGCACTTGAAGTTTTGCTGACTGTTCACAATCTGAGGCTGTGAATTGTTTGAGAGTCAGTTTCACAGCTATGTGATAAAGAACTGGTTCTCAAACTTTTTTGTTTGAAGGACCACTTTTCAAATGAATTAGTAATCATAGACACCCAATTTAAATTATAATGCTATATAATACTCATAATAGAAAATGCATGTTTAGAGTGTTTTTACAATGATTTTAAGACAGCGGAACTAAGTAGCCATTTGAAGATTATAGGCAGTATTTTACAACCTCGCTTGGGCAAGGCTCGTAAAATCCCACCCAAGGCCAATGGAGAATTCCATTTTGCGAGCCGTGCCCGCCCCAATTTCTCGGGCAGGCGTGATGGTAAAATTCCAGCTTATTTCTTTGCTGTATATGATGATGAGTCAGACAAGACAAACAAGAGGTAAATTTCTGGCTGGAACTCTACCACCTTGCCTGCCATGGAATCAGAGCGAGCAAGGGCCTGAGAGCGGAAATTTCTGTTGACCTTGGGTGGGAATTTCTGGTCTCGCCCGAGTGAGCCCGTAAGATCCTGCTAGAAGGATCAGTGTGGCTTCCACTAACATTCTAGTTGATGTCAACTGCACTGTGTTTGATGTGGTTAAAGATTGTCAGTTTAATGGCATACATATCCAATCAATTCACAGGTCACATCCAATGTTAAATCAGATTAACAGCAGTATTTGGGTGCTTTACAGGCACAAAGCAGATTTCTTTTATAAAGACCTTCCCAGTTGAGTTTCCTTCCATCCAGTTCTATTTCAGAGTACTCATGTGAAAGTGACATTCTCGGGAATATTTTATAGACCTATGCAAACCCAGGCCAGATTCTGAGTGTCAGTTAATCATTTACAAAATTGTTGCAACAGAGTGGGTTACTTAAGTGCATCAAACTGGCAGCTTTTCCATGATTACAGGAATCAAACCAGCGAGAGATTAATAATGTAACCAGAAAACACTGGAAATGTTCAGGAGGCCAGGCAGCATCGTAACAGCATTTGCTTGTTGCATGATTCCAAGTATCAGAGTAGCAGATGGCCTTCCACCTTCCCTCGCCTCCCACTGAGCATAAATACGCGATTCACCACTGACGGCCATGGCAGTCAAGGTTGACCGGTATTTTACGACCTCACTCGGGCGAGGTTCGTAAAATCATACCTGAGGCCAATGAGCGAGCAAGGGTCCGACAGCGGAAATTTACGTTGACCTCGGGCAGGAATTTCCCGTCTTGCCAGAGTGTGGCCGTAAACTCCTGATCAGCGTGGCTTCCACTAACATTCTACTGCATGCCAACTGCACTGTGTTTAATGTGGTTAAAGATTTGTTAATGGCATACATAGCCAAACAATTCACAGGTCACATCCAATATAACAGCTACTGGATAAATCAGATTAACAACAAGCAGTATTTGCAAAATACTGGAGAAAAATTCCACTCTACGAGCTGCAGCAGCCCAGATTCCAGGGTGGGTGTGGTGGTAAAATTGTGGTCAAACAGTTGAGGCTTTGGGAATTTCGGGAGTGGACATCTTGCCAGCAGCTCATCAGGAACTAACACTAACCACCGCTAATGTATTGAAAGTGTGTTATTTTCTTACTTCCCTTTTCTCTGTTCTGTTTCTCTCCCTCCCTATCTCTCTCTCTGTCACCTGCTGTTTTTCCGAGCCTCTGGAAAGTCTCTCCTGATGCCCAGATGTCCATGGGCTCCATTCTGAGAATCCCTGGTACACAACAACCCGTGGGTGAATTTACGCTGCCTGACTTTTAATTTCTGTTTCCATGATTCACAGTATCCTTTGCAGTCATAGTTATGATTGTAAATGACACTTGATTGCAATTGCAGTGATAAGCAGGTTGCATGCCCTGCCAAAGTAAATCCTCACATCTCACCTGACTTTTCCACTGAGCAATTGCATATTTTTTCCATCAGATGGCACTGCAGGAAAATTTGTACTGGAATTGGATGAAATCTTGGCAAATGCGGGAATCTGAGCCGAAACTCTGAGAGTTATTTATTGTGCAAGGTGTGCCATTTTTAAATTGGATCAGAAAGCTATAAGTCCTGTATTGTATTGGAAACCACTCAATTTGCTCGATGACCATAGGAAGTGAATGTCCGTATTTGAAAGCAGTCACTGTTGAATCCCAAACTTCTTGCTTTTAAATACCACTTAGGATTTCCTGATGTAGTAATCTTGCAGTGAGCTTCAATGTGAATGCCACTCTTTTATCTCCAATGTCACCAGCTAAGTCACCCCCCCCCTGCTATTGAAAGATTGTGGTTATTGCAGTCAGCCACTTAAACATGTCCTCCCTATTCATGTTAAGTGCATCCTTTAAATTGATCCGTTACAATCCTAAATACAGATTTTCTATCCTGCCTCCATTTTGCTGAGGGAGTTACTCTATGTTTGTTTCTCTGTCCCTTCCCTCTTTACTCTCCTCCTCCATCTCATCACTCTCCTCTCCTTGTTGTCTTCTATCTTCCTCTTCTTCCTCTTCCCTCATGTTTATCATTCGTACTGTGTCTCTCAACTCCCAGCTATCTTCTACTCTTTCCCCTCTCCTTCTTAGGTTTAGCTATCCTTGCCCTCTAATTCACTTGGACTGAATATTGCCCTAGCCTTGACTTGAAGCAGCAACTTAATAGCATGGAGACACAGAGAGCTGATTGCTTTGGGAGCTTATAGTTGAAATATGGATCTAACCATAAGACATAGGATCAGAATTAGGCCACTCGGCCCATCGAGTCTGCTCCACCATTCAATCATGGCTAATATTTTTCTCATCCCTTTTCTCCTGCCTTTTCCCCATAACCCCTCATCCCATTATTAATCAAGAACCCATCTATCTCTGTCTTAAAGACACTCAATGACCTGGCCTCCACAGCCTTCTGTGGCAAATAGTTCCATAGATTCACCACTCTCTGGCTGAAGAAATTCTTCCTCATCTCCGCTTTAGCCTGAGGTTGTGCCCTCTAGTTCTAGTCTTTCCTAGTGGAAATATCTTCTCAACATCCATTCTATCCAGGCCTTGCAGTATCCTTAAGTTTCAATAAGATCCCCCTTCATCCTTCTAAACTCCAACGAGTACAGACTCAGAGTCCTCAACCATTCTTCATATGACAAGCTCTTCATTCCAGGGATCATTCTTGTGAACCTCCTATGGACCCTTCCCAAGGTCAGCACATCCTCCCTTAGATATGGGGCCCAAAACTGCTCACAATACTCCAAATGGGGTCTGACCAGATCTAAGGTGCCAGATTCCAGTCTGTTCTTCTGTGGGCAAGAGACAGCAGCATTAGTGATCCATGCCACAGCTTTTTGCCACAAATAATCAATGACTTGGATGAAGAACCAGAAGGTGGTACGTGTTTCCAATAACATGACAATTGGAGGCATGACACGTTGTATGGATGGGAACAGGAAGTTTCATATGGACATTGATATAAAGTGGGCACAACTACAGCAGATTGGAATTTAATCTACGATTCTATGAAATATGAGGATGTCCATTTTGGAATTGAGAAAGACAAATTGGAAAATTTTCAATGTAGTGACTAGCTGCTGAGGTGGGGCAAGAGAATTTAGATATCTGTTCATGTACATAGTCACTTAAATTTAGTGCACAGGTAATATAAACAAAGGAATAAAAATTTCTTTCTGAAGGGTTTGAGTATATAATTGAATAAGTTCCGTTTCATTTGTGTACTATTTTCTGTTTTTGACACCCCAAATAGGGAAATGATTTTGACTTTGGGAGATTCACCAGAATGCTATAAGGGCTTGTGGGGTTAAAATGTGAAGACAGATTGCATAAAATCAATTTCAATTCTTCTAAGATTAAACAATCGAGGGGTAATCGAGGTGTTCAAACATAATATGATTCATTAAGGTAGGTGGAGAAACTATTACCTCTGATGGAAAAATCCAGAACAAGGGGCCAATTTTCCCATTCCCCCTATCACGGGAATCGTAACGGGCGAGGAGTGGACCATGGAAAAGTCCACTTGGGTGGGATTTTCCAGTTTCAGGGTAAAGGCGGCTGGAAAATCCCACCATAGTCTAAAAATTAGGTGTAGGCCATTTTGGATTGAATAATAAAATATTTGTTTAATGCACAGGTTAGTGGGAATCTGGAACTTTCATAAATAAACATATGAATTAAGAGCAAGGATTAGGCTTTTTGGCCCCTCGAACCTGCTCTGCCCTTCAGTATCATGGCTGATCTGATTGTGGTCTCAGCACTACTTTTCTGATGCCCCCCTGTACCCTGCTAATTCTATATTCCTAAAGAACTGTCAATACAAAGCATTGGGAAGGCTGCAGTTGGAATACTGTATACAGTTTGGATAACCGCTCCTTATGGAAAGAGTATTGGAGTCAAGGGAAAAGTACAACCGAAAAATGATACCAGGATGAAAGGATGTTGTTCTGATCTGATGAAGTAGAGATATATTCAGTGGAGCACGGGAGGTTAAGGGGGGTCCAATAGAAGTGTTGAAATATTAATTAAATTTTTTAAAAATCGAAGGATTATTTATATTGGTCAGTGAATTGGTAAAATGGGGTCATAAATTTAGAAGCATAAAAGGGGAGGTTAGAAGCAATGTTTTCATGCAAGGGGTTATTAGGATATGGAGTGCATTACCACAAGTGGCCATTGAAGCTGAGTCAATCATGACATTTAATCAGAAATTAGATGAACATTTGATGAAGAAAAATATTGATGGATATAGAGAAAGAGCAAAAAAAGGATTAGATACCTCTGATATGGAACTGGACAGGCAAAGACGTGATGAATCTCTTTTTCTGCTGATATCTTTATTTTAAAGTTTATTAGTGTCACAAGTAGGCTTACATTAACACTGCAATGAAGTTACTATGAAAATACACTAGTCGCCACATTCCGGTGCCTGTTCAGTTACACGAGGAGAATTTAGCGTGGCCAATCCATCTAACCAGCACATCTTTCAGACTTGGGGGAGGCCGGAGCACCCAGAGGAAACCCACACAAACACAAGGAGAACATGCAGATTCTGCACAGACAGTGACCCAAGCTGGGAATCGATTGAAAAGTACAAAGAACAAATGCTAAATTGCCACTGATCTGGTGGCCATCTGACAAGCTACCCCTGTTTCAGTGTTGTTTACTGTGTCTATACAAATGGCAGCTACTCATGAGTGGGATTGAGCTGACCATCTGCGTTGTAATTTATCTTATCAGTGGGGAGATATTGTTTAGTTCACACTGAAAATTGGCCTCCGTGGATATGTTTACAAGATAAAATCTTTTTGTTCTGGTGAAGGCAAGCAGTATCAAAGCTGTGGAACAGATATTTTTTGTTTCAGGCTCCCAGTGTCAGTCAGATCAAGTATGGCATAGGTCAGTGATAGGACAAGCATCTATAGAGTTCTAACTTCTGCTCCTTTGCTCCAAGCCCAGCTCATAAAAACAGCCCCTATGCATACGATGGTTGATACTTCTATTTTCATTTTGTATATCTTTGTGGCCTTTTTGACTGTGTTTACCATCGGTGCCAAACTATGTTCAGATTTTCTTTTTTGATGTGAACACATCTTCATAACAAGAAATACTTTGTCACATGTAAGACTTTTGCAGTTCTTCTAGAAGATATTCTATAATTCTAGATATTTCGTAAAGCTTTATGCAAAAATTAAAAGGGTTAAATCTGCACTGCGGATTAAACCCTTTTAATGTTCATAGAATCCCTACAGTGCAGCAAGAGGCCATTTGACCCATCAAGTCTGCACCAACCACAATGGAACCGAAGCCCTATCCTCTTAACTCCACGTATTTACCCTGCTATTTCCCTTGAAACTATGGGGCAATTTAGCACGGTCAATCAACCTAACATTTTAGACTGTGGGGGAAAACTGGAGGACCCAGAGGAAACCCACATAGGCATGAGGAGAAAGTGCAAACAGTGACCTGAGGCCAGAATTGAATCCACCCCAACCAAAATTTGGGCATTGGCTGTAAGTTGTTTCAGGTATTTTCCAGCTTCCTGCTAACATATTCAGAAAGCTTCAAGCTGGTTCCCAGGACTGGCGCTGTGAGGTAGCATTGCTAACTACTGCACCACCATGTCGCCCACGCTCTGAAAAATTCCTTATTGCTTCCAGGGTCACATTGGAAATTGTAAATATACGCCCTCGACAGTTCTGAATATAACTAATGGTCTATCTTTTGTCAGCTATCTTGGTATCTAACAGGATGATTGAGGTAATGAAAATAGTTTCGTGGTCAAGGTAGCTTTGCTGACAATCGTGTTGTATTTAATAGCAATGCTTCTGTTCAATATGACAGCAACATTATGTGAATGAGGCTTATAAAAGCAAAACACTGTGGATGCTGGAAATCTGAAATAAAAAGAGAAAATGCTAGATAAATCCACTCTGGCAGCATCTGTGGAGGGAAATCAAGTTAATGTTTTGGGTCTAAATGACTCTCCTACAGAACTGAAGGAAGATAGAAATGTAAAGAATTATGTGGGATGAGATTTTTCAGCCTCCCGGTCGTGTGTTTTCCTGGTGGTGGAAGGCAGCATGCAGTTGGCCAGCAGCGAGATTCTCTGGTCTTGCCACTGTCAATGGGATTTCCCATTGATGTTACCCCATGCTGCCGCAAAACCCGTGGGAGGGGGTGCACTGCTGGTGGGACTGGAGAATTCTGTTGGCATATGAATCCTGGCCGTGGTTGGAGAGAGGGTGGAGGGTGTGGATAGAATAGAACAAGAGGGATAGCTGGGGGAAAACGAAATATTGACAACTTTGTCATGGACATAAGATAAAAGGGAATGTTAATGCACCACTAAAGGATGGAATGGCAGGATAGATGGAGTGGACAATGTAGAAAGAGTCGAGAGCTTCAAGTTTTTAGGTGTCCAGGTCACCAACCTGTCCTGGTCCCCTCCTTGCCGACACTAGTTAAAAAGTCCATTAATGCCTCTACTTTCTCAGAAGACTAAAGGAATTTGGCATGTCAGCTACAGCCCTCACCAACTTTTACAGATGCCCTATAGAAAGCATTCTTTCTGGATGTTTCACAGCTTGATTTGCTCCTGCTCCGCCCAAGACCACACGAAACTACAAAAGGTCGTGAATGTAGCCCAACCCATCACGCAAACCAGCTTCCCAACCATTGACTCTATCCACAATTCCCGCTGCCTCGACAAAGGAGCCAGCATAATTAAGGATCACATGCACTCTGAACATTCTCTCTTCCACCTTCTTCTGTCGGGAAAAACATACAGAAGTCTGAGATCACGTACCAGCTGACTCAAGAACAGCTTCTTCCCTGCTGCTGTCGGACTTTCGAATGGACTTCCCTTGCATTAAGTTGATCTTTCTTTCCATCCTAGCTGTATTCTATATTCTGCACTCTCCCCTTTCCTTCTTTGTGAACGGTATGCTTTATCTGTATAGTGCACAAGAAACAATACTTTTCACTGTCTGTTAATACATGTGACAATAATAAATCAAATCAAATACAACAATATTGGAGTAGGAATGATTTCTGACCATGACAGCATTTAGTATGTTGCTTTGAAAATGTGGTGGTAGTGGTGAAAGTTAAGTAAACGTCAGAGGCAGGAGGACTAGTCCGAGGTATAGAAAACCAAAAGCAGCTTATTGTCTTCTATGTTGATATGCCACCAAATCAAATGTTCTCCAATTCCTGAAGTTGCATTTTTCATACATAGTATATATGATCATATCCTTATTTTAAAGCAAATTGTGAATCTGTGACTTTGTCTGTCTGATATATGTCTGTTTATCTATATACTAGATTTTCTGTTTTTTCCCCAATCAAATCATATTCAAGAGGCTGGTAGGAAAGATGTGGGTAGGTATGTAGCAGTATTGGGGATTGGGGAAAGTATGTAATATTGAGAGTCTAGACCTAGCATCTGCAAATGCTAGGGAGAGCTAGTGAGAAGAGTGCAAGAGAGTGACGTATCAATGAGCGGGATCAGTGGGCCTTGGAAGCAGAGCCTGCATCTGAATATATTTGAAGTAGTATTGGCAATCTAGTTTTGATAAGAGGATGGTGCAAGAATGTGGCAGTGGTTATCCAAGTTGTGAGAGCGCTAGAAAGTGCTTCACTGAGTTCAGGAAAATTGGGAAAAGGGTTATGCTGAAATGAGCTTTGTGAAATCGCTGTATAGTCAAAGTATGGTCAATATATTGAAGGCAGTTTATAGTGGGATCTGGGAGTTGACAAGGGTGTACTGATATTTAAAAGCATTGAAATTGGAATGCCTTCCTGTCGGACTACGATAAGAGGTGTTGGAATTTTTCTGTGGGGAAATCCAGGATCTGGACAAGTGGTGCTGCAGAATATGAGAGCTCTGTTGAGAGGAGATTGCAGTCCTTTGAGGATCAGGATTATCAGGTATGGGAATGTTGTGCAACATGGGGCTAGAATTATTGGTGATGTGACAATATTGGAAGGTGGGGTACTTAGGCTGCTAGGTTTTTGAGAGGAGAGTAGAGTAATTAAAGAATGTAATTTTTATTCATTTTTCCTCTATCCCTAACCTTTCTATTCTGATTTCCGAGCTTTGAGTTTCTTATTTGAAGTGGACAATGGTCTTGTACTTATCCACTGTATGCACTTAATCAAGAACTGCAAGGCTCCCAGCTCAAGGTTAAGAAAGCCACATGTGGTTCATCATCCCACTTTCCCAGAGAGACTGTATCATTGTATTCCTAACTGTGTCCTGGGAACCAGCTTGAAGTTTTTTTCAATATCTTAATAGGAAGCTGGAAAATACTTGAAATAACTTACAGCTAGTGCCCAAATTTTGGCTGGGATGTGGTAACCTTGCCTCTGTGGAAGTGGTCAGTAAGCAGAAATCAGGGAGTGGCAAGGAGGGACAGGCACTCATTCACTTGGAAGGGTAGCTGGTGTCTTGAGTCCATTGAGTGGGCCAGAGATTCCAACTTCCCATATGTGAATTTTTAAAAAGTTGCCTGATTTCACCCAGGCTTCAGCTGGGTACGTAGCCTGTGTCCTTGGCGATGCAAAATGATAACTGGAAAGAATCAGTAGTTCAGTTGAACTGTTACAGTAAATCATAGGAAGTGATTGGTTACTGGGGAAATGACAATATTTTTTCTTTGATAGTGAGCTCCCAGAATTGGCAAAAAGATGAGGAGGAGGCGGCTCTGAGGCCAATTCAGGATGTGAAAAGGCTAGCAGATGAACTATGTGATTCAGAGAGTGACCTTAGTATTTCTGGTAATGGTGAAGAATTGCAGTTGAAGAAAACTTCTGAAGACCTACATAATCACATTCCAAATCATAAACCAGCTTTAAATGATGACCCTGCAAGGACCAGTGGGTCAGTCTTTACCGAAGATAAAAGCCCTGCTGTTTCCAAAGAAGAACCCATTGTGCCTTTTTTAAATCAGCCAGACCAAAAGGATCCTGGTGGTCCTGAGGAAGATGAACTTCGTGAAAAGCCACATGAGATCACAACACAAGATAAGCAGCTTCAGTATGTATTATTGGTCTTTGATATAAATAAGTTATTATATATTTATAAGTCATTTGATTTTAAAACAATAACCTGTTTGCACTCTTTAAGAAATCTTTGATCAATATAGTTGTCTGAACAAGAAAATTGGAGTAATTGTTACTTGTGGAAAAACATCAGTGCTGACCTGATGGATTGACTAGTCTTTCCTTTCGCTATTTTTTAGTTCAATGTAAAAATTGAAGAAAAAGCAAAACAGACATTTATATGAGGTATTGACAGGCAGGGAAGAGAGAATGTCCAACTCTGAAGCTGAGGGTGGGGAGGGGGAAGGAAATGTCCATATCTGAAGCGGTGAGGGGAAATGTCCAGGTCCAAAGAGGGTGGTGGGAATGCCCTGGTCTGAAGGGAGTGGTGGGAATGTCCAGATCTAAAGAGGGTGGTGGGAACGTCCAGGTCTAAAGAGAGTAGTGGAAATGTCCAGGTCTGAAGGGGCTGGTGGGACCACGTCTGAGGCAGCGGCAGTGGGGAGGGGGTTGCGAGCGCGGTGATGGTGGTGGGAATGTCCAGGTCTAAAGAGCTTGTTGGGAATGCCCAAATCTAAAGAGGGTGGTGGAAATGTTCTTGTCTGAATGGGGTGGTGGGAATGTCTAGGTTAAAGAGGGTGGTGGGAATGCCCAGGTCTAAGGACGATGGTAGAAATGTTCAGGTCTAAGGAGGGTGGTGGGAATGCCCAGGTCTGAAGTGGGTAGTTTGAATGTCTAGGTGAATGGTGAACGTGCTCAGCAGGATTCAATATTTGCCTCCTAAGGAATGAGAGTATGGTTATGGGTACAGTGGGCAAAGACAGGTGGGAGGGTGAGAGTTTGACGGTGTACAGTGTTGGGTGAAGGGGCTGCGAGGATCGCTAGTGGGGACATGCAGATATACAAAGACTTGGGGGGTGGACAGGAGCTGGTTGGAGAGGTCAATGTGAACGGGGGTGGGATACTCAGGAAGGAAGGAACGTTCACCCTGACACTCTGGAAAGTAAAGGCTTCGGGCTGAAGGGTGACAGTGGGGAGGTCAACGGTGATACTGGGGACCAATGCTCATGGGAGAAAGGTGACTGGGGAAGGCAAAATGATAGGGAAACTCATTAAGCACAGTTGCCATCACAGTCAAATCAGACATGAACAGAGCCTCATGTTGGACGGGTGCAGGTGCTGCGCAGGAGTTGGTTCAATGGGTGGGAGGAGATGCAGGTCATTTCAACTTTACAACTGAAAGAAAACTGCGGCGTAACTATACAAACGTGCAGCACTTGTCTTTGCTCTCATGGCTCCTCTCTGAGCCGGGTGGGGGACGCTGAGGCTTGAGAAAGAGTCTCGTGCTCGATGCTTGGCCTCTTCCTGGCGACACTTTAAGTGAGAGAGGAGAGCGCTGTGGAGGCACAGTTCACCGTCAAGTTTTGATAGAATGGACAGGGTTTTAGTAGGATAACACCCATGTCCAAGCACCCTATTGCCAGTAGCGCAGTCCTGCTACATTCCTGCGAGTTCAGTTGTTGTCTCCTTGAACTCGGTGAGGAATCTCAGATGCTGACACCTACTTCCGACTTCTGTTGTTCTTTGTGGTTGTGACTGATCTTATTCTTCTCAAAGAGAACATGGGTTTGAGCAGAATATAAGATTCTTTCTTATACTTTTCCTTGTAAAATAACCCACATTTGCAGATCATCGCAAATGATGACTGTCATTGTATACACAATGTAGTCCAGGTTTGAAGACACTGGACAGGATTTTCCAGCACTGATGCTGGTGCGCATCGTTGCAGGCAGGATGGGGAAATTTGGTGAGTCGTTAAAAGTCAACAGCTCTCCTAATCCCATCCTGCCCGCAACAATGCTTTCTGTTGTCGGGGCCAAAAAATCCCAACCGTTGACTTCAATCTGATGCAATAATAGTTGCAGGACTGTAGAGTGCTTTCCCCTAAGTTGTACAGTAACAGAAAGGTGAGCTTCGCGTTACATAGAATCACAGAATCCTTACAGTTCAGAAGCTGGCCATTCAGCCCATCAAGTCTGCACCAACTCTCCAACAGAGCACCCCATCCAGATCCTAACCCCACATATTTACCTTGCCAATCCCTCTAACCTGGAATACAAAGAGGCAATTTAGCATGGCCAATCTGCCTAACCTGCACACCTTTGGACTGTGGGAGGAAACCGGAGCACCAGAGGAAACCCACACAGAGCTGGTGAGATTGCGCAAACTCCGCACAGTCACCCAAGGCTGGAATTGAGCCAGGTCCCCGGCACTGTGAGACAGCAGTGCTACCCATTGTGCCACCGTGTCACATCTTGGGAGGAAACCTTTCAGAAAATAAAATGTTTGAAATTTCTTTGAAGCGTCCATTCTTATTCCCTTGTGTTGCTTCCTCTGACTTCCCATCCTGTTCATTCCATTTTGAGCCCAGAGGAGCTAATGTTAATTTACTATGGCAGCTTAAAACAGATCTAATAACTTGTATCTCAAATTATTTGGCGCATTGGCCATGTTACATTTTCCCTCAGTGTACCCAAACAGGTGCCAGAGTGTGGCGACTAGGGGGATTTTCACAGCAACTTCATTGCAGTGTTCATGTAGCCTACTTGTGACATTAATAAACTTTAAAACTTCTTTTTGTGGTTCAAATATTAGTCACTTAAATGATTGAAAACTATGCACACTAATGTGGCATTGCAGATAACTTAAATGACTTGCAATAAAAGCAAAATACTGTATCTACAACACTGTATGCAATGATAGCCCTGAAATAAAAACACAAAGTGCTGGTAAAAACTCAGCAGGTTTGGCCATAGTGGAAAGAAAAGTTGGACTGAAGAAGAGTAATTTGTGATTGTTTCTTTCTCTACGGATGCTGCCAGACATGCTGGGTTTTTCCAAAACGTTGCATTTTTATTCCAGCAACTTGCAAATCTCGTTTAAAAAATGGCTCACAAGTCGAAATTTTCCTCATCTACTCGTCTAACTGTTCTTGCATCATTTAAGTTGTATTGATAATAATTTAACTGTATTACTGTATTTATACATGTAAAAGGATTTCACTTTAATCCAATGTAACAGTGCAATTCATTGTAATATATTATTCTGAGCAATGTTGCAAGTCAGTCCATTTTGTAAAAGGTGTGGAGAGTTAAAGCCAAAATGTTTGTCAGTTAATGATGTCACTTCCAGTCTTGTGTGAATGATATGCTATATATCTTTCGTTAGGCATCGATGATTGTAAAAGCAAAGTTAAAGCAGCCCTAATGTTCTCATTTTCCTCACAATTACTTGCTTCAAGCTGTTTCATTGTAGCCTGTCAAATGGTTCTGTAGGGCTTCAGACCCTAGTGCACCATGGCAACAGAATCTAAATATATCACTTGAAAGGTTCAATCTCCAGCATGTTTTTTGTGTAACGGAGCCAGAGTTAGGCTTGATGCCAAGGACCAGAAATAATTTGATGACAATCCAACAATTAAACTAAATCTGAGAGATAGAGACAGACCAGGGGTGTAGTCCTAGCTCCATTTGAGAGACTAACAATACTGCAGGCTTGATGCACACAGCACATTCAGTTTGTTAAAGGTCTCTTTGAAGAGCACTGACAAATAAAGAGTATAGAAAAGAGATGACTGTTTTGAGGCCCATGGCAAAGGAAGAAAGAACAAGCTTTTGCCCAAGCTTCTTCAGCAGCATTGAAGAGGACTTAGCACCGATGGATTGTCTACTGCAGAATGTAACAGATATAATTCAAGCTGTCAGCTTAATCAGGATGTTACCAGGAAGCAACCTGATGAAGAGAGGGATCCCTTGTTTCCTGACCTCTAACCCTCAGCCCATTACAGATTGTCATAAATTCTGTTTTTTCTTTATATTGGTTTCTCTTTTTTCTTGCTGTTGTTGCCATTCAGTTTTCATGCTGCTGTTTCATTTGTTACACACAATTGCCTCCAGTGTGGACCACCCAGATTTTACCAGTGGGGGGGAAGGATATGCTTTTAAACATGAATGAGCAAAGGAGACTGTGATCTATTAGGATGATTTGGCATGCTAGATATTTTGCATTTGAAAAATAATAAATCAAAGTAGATGGTCATTTTTATCCATAAACGGACTTTTTATTGCAACATATTTAAAAATAAACAGCACTAGTTAATGTATTAAAATAGCTATGATCAGCAATTATTTTCTGTAGTAAAGTATATTTTCCATATGTATTTTGCAGCCCTCCTTTCACAAAAGATCCACCTTATGTACCTATTACATAAGGGAAAATAGACTTGGGCGGGGGGTAGCCTACCTAAATATTTCATTTAAGAATTATATCACTTTTGCAACAGAAGGAAAGTACAATGTTGAGAAAGATCCTAGGCAAGACCATAAGGTGGATCTTTTATAAAAGGAAGCCTCCAAGATGTATATGGAAAATATATTTTGTTATGGAAAATATATTTTATTACGGAAAATAATCGTTGATCATTGCTATTTTAATATACTAAGTAGTGCTGTTTATTTTTAAATATAATGCAATAAACAGTCCACTTATAGTTAAAATGATTGTCTATAATGCCTCCGTGTACTTTGATTTATTATTTTTCAAATGCTAAATATCTAGCAAATGCTAGATATGCCAAATGCATTATTGCATTTATAATCTGGTTTAAATGTTTTTTTTCTTATTGTAGACGGTTTACTTGGACAAAAGTTTGCTCATTTGATATGAGAAGTGTTTCTGAAAACAATGATTAGCCGGAAAGCAACCACGTCACAAATGATAGAACTGCAAGCGATTGTCAATTATATTGTTATATTGTCACAATTAATTAGTTAGACATTATGCAGTGAAATATTTTAGAACTTAATCTTTTAAAATGCAAAATATTGGTTACAATGGTGCCTGTTAACATTCTAGTTATGCCATGTTTAACTACAGACTTAATAGGAATGGAGTGCCAAATGCACCTATTTAAGGGCACATGCCTACCTCTCTAGTTGTGTACAGCTAGGCAGTAAGTATAGTTTGTCTGCACACAATTCTGAATAATACGGTGGAACACTGTTACATTAATCCCTGGCAGTAATACCTTAATTATTTACTGCTGCATTAAGCTTTATTTGAGGCTACATTTGTCAATTTATTATTGCTGGCTGGATACTTGAGTGAGAAGAGTATACTTTAGTTACAGGAAAGCAGTTCTAGTACTGCAGCTGAGTGACTGTGACCTCATGAATGAGGAAAAGCAGTTGATATGCTCATTTTTCTAGCACCGTACAGGGTATAAAATGTGTCTGGTATTTCATAAGAGTGTAGAGATATTAGTTTCAATGTCGCTTAAAATAATTTTTGTAGATGACCTATGCACCCCACCCAGAAAAAAAAACCCACAGTTGCTTATACTCAGCTTTCATTAATTCATTATTGCCAAAGTTGGATAAATGCACATTTTGAGTACTAAATGTACTTTACAGGATTCAATATGTATTTATGTTATTCACCGTCAGTTTGTATTTTGAGAAAAAAACACAATTTCTGCTGCTGAATGACCTGACATAACTACTAAAATGTGTGAAAAATATTGCTTGATGCCGAGGGTTTTTCTCAACGTTGTACTTTCCTTCTGTTGCAAAAGTGATATGATTCTTAAATGAAATATTTAGGGCAGGATCCCTTCCCTAATGGTTTGTTTTCCGATGGCGGGGGCGTGGCTGACAGTGGGATCTTCCAGTGCGTTATTCACCAGCCGTGCTGCGGGTGCCGCCATTGGTGAGACCAAAAGAGCCCACCGACAGGGATGTCCAGAAAATTCAACGCTCAGGGCTTGAAGAGGGAAGTTTTTGTCCTGATTTTTTTTCAATACCTGTTAGTAAACTGTATGAATATTGCAAGTCAGCAAGTGATAAAATTTAAGCTTTAGAAAACCAAAGAGCATTTGAACTTGTCTATCTTGAATTGAGTGTCCAAAAGGCGAGGACTTTTTTTTAACTGGAGAATTTCTGGCACTTGAAATATCCTACCAAAATAATGGTGAAAGCAGAATCTATAATATTTTCAAAAGGAAAGTAATCAAATGTTTGAAATGTTTTTTAAGGAATACAGAAAATTAGCATGGAGATGGATCTTGCACTGATATGATGGACTTTCAACTGTCTCATAAAATTCTGCAGTCCTAAGTTGAAGAGAGATGTAGGACAGGTGCTCACCCAGGAATTGGAAGGGGAAATGGAATGCTTATGATATTAAGCTGATCTTTCTCTACATCCTAGCTATGACTAACACTATATTCTGCACTCTCCCCTTTCCTTCTCAATGTATGGTATGCCTTGTCGGTATAGTGCACAAGAAACAATACTTTTCATTATATCCCAATACGTGTGACAATAATAAATCAAATCAAAATCTCAGCAGTCAGTATCAGAATGGCAATTGCAGAAACATTGGAACAGGTCATTCGTCTCACTGTTTTGGGAGAGAAGGATAACTGAGGTGTGAGAATCAAAATAGAAATATTAAAAACTGAAAGCTTCAATTGACATTTTATCTTTCAGACTCGCAGTCGCAAACTTTATGATTCATAACCGGTTATAAATAAAGAGATGACTGATTTCTCAGACAATGCACCTACCTCTCAGAAATACAAAAGCATAAGTGGTGCCCTGTTGTGCACTTTAACAAAAATGCAATTCTCCTCATTTGAAATAGGTTTAAGGTTAAGTGCTTATTTTTTTTAGGATGCCAGTTTACCTTTTCACCACCATGTATTAATGTTTAAATGCCACGAATAATTATAATCATGAACATGATTTTTCCATTATTCTCTGCAGGGTCTGCCTTTCACTTGAAGGATTTTTTCACTTACTTCAGACAATAGAAGATGGTGTTGGAGAAACAATGGCTAATTGTTTGGGACTGTATCAGCATACTACAATAAGTGATGAGAAACTGCACAAAATCTCAAGGTTATTACAGATCTACTCAAATAGTTCTTTAATTCCAATCTTCTTTCTGGTGCTTACAAAGTACTGTGCCTGGTAGTGTAAATGCTTGTTGTCTTTTATACATTTTATGTGTATTAACTGGAGCTGGGAATATTTTTAATGTCAATCTTATAGAAATTCTCATATTGAAAACATTTCAACCAGTAATCCAGCAAGTTCTGTCAGCAGTTATAGAGTGATAATGTTTAAGAAATAGTTGCAAACAGAGAAATTAAACACTTCTTTTTTGGGCAAAACTTAAAAAATTGCATTCTATATTCACAATCCTTTGTGTTTGCAGAATAGAGAATTTTTACAGTGGCTTCTACTTTTCATTAGGAGAATATTAAACGCATGCCTGAGCATTATTTGAATGCATTTTCTAAACGTTTTTGTGAAACTTTTCAGTAATACAGAAAAACATATAGAAATAAGTGAACAAAATAGAACACTTCTTTAAGTATTAGCATCAATCTTTATTGATTACAACTGTCTTAACCTTTACACTTTTAATGCAGTGACTGTTTCCCTAGCCTTGGTTTTATAATATGTATCCAGCTGATTAAAAAGTAGCATTACAGTAACAATGCATGTTAAGAGCTAATATGAAGATGCCACACAGAATGTTATTACTTGCATTGTGCGGAAAAGGTTTATGGTCTTTAAAACATTGCATTCAATTTTGCATCGAAATTTATACCAGTAAAAGATAAAGGCACTGAAGACCAGTGATTGGAGACATGCATCCAGCATTAATACCTGCCCATATACAGCTTCTGCTGCCAACCCCTGTAAAGTTTGTTGAATCGGGGGAAAGGTCTGAAGTAAGTGTAAAATATAGTGATTGAGGAACAGAGCTGGATAATTCCTTCATCCAACTTTGCCAAAGAAGTTGGAAACATAGAATGAAGTCTGCCACTGCAGCACTGCCCGAAGCTGTCCTTAGTAGATCCGTGTCAAACCTGCTTTTCTTTTTTTTTAATTTGGCCCCGCAGGGTAGCACAGTGGTTAGCACTGCTCCCTCACAGCACCAGGGACCTGGGTTCAATTCCTGGCTTGTGTCACTGTCTGTGTGGGTTTCCTCCGGGTGCTCCAGTCCTCCCACAGTCCAAAAATGTGTGGGTTGGGTGGATTGGCAATGCTAAATTGCCCCTTAGCGTCAGGGGGACTGGCTAGGATAAATGCCTGTGGTTATGTGGATAGGCCTGGGTGGGATTGTGGTCGGTGCAGATTCGATGGGTTGAATGGCCTCCTTCTGCACTATATGATTCTATAAAATCAGCAATTGAGCCCTGGGACCCTAGCTGGGCCACACAACCACCTGTACAAGTGAGACATGGTTGATGTTGCTAACCCTTGGGTGGAACTAAACAAGGATAAGGAAAATCCAAATTGGTGATAAGACTGCTAACCCTCCATGATTGGTCAGGAGTTTCTGGGAATTAGAGATTAATATCCACAAAACTGCTGTAGGGAATCCTGGTGAAAAATAAACAGGCATTAAAAAAATTATGAACTTTTATCAGTTTCTTTGAAGGTTGCTGTTTATTACTTCTAAAATTACTGGAGGTGGAAGACTGCTTCTCTGATAAGCCAAGAGCCATCCAATTGGGTAATAAGGAGTCTTTTGACTTTCCAGCTGGAGTATGAAGGTGGTTGCTGTGAGAATGAATGTGCTGAGTGACCAGTGGTGGGAATTGGAAGTCAAAGTTTGTGTGATGAAACCTTGACGACAGAACTGGCAGCTCAAGTTGGGGTACCCTGTTCCTATTTCAATCACTTTGGTTATTGACCTATCAAGTTTGGAAGTATGGGGAGGCTGCATGAGGCAATCCCAGAAAGCTCCATAGGGCAGAAATCTGTTATGTGCGAATCCTGTTCAAGTTTGCAATTGTTCGGGCAGTCTCACGCTGAAGAGCACACTACAGTCTTACGGTGGCACAGTGGTTGGCACTGGTGTCCAACAGTGCCAGGGCTCCATGTTCACTTCCCAACTTGGATCACTATCTGTGCAGAGTCTGCATGTTCTCCTTGTGTCTGCATGGGTTTCTTCTGAGTGCTCCAGTTTCCTCCCACAGTCTGAAAGACTTGCTGTTAGGTGCACTGGCCATGCTAAATTCTCCCTCAGTGTACCTGAACAGGTGCCGGAGTGTGGCAGCGAGGGGATTTTCACACTAACTTCATTGCAGTGTTAATGTAAGCCTACTTGTGACAATAATAAATAAGCTTTAAACTTCTACAGTGGCCACAAAGTCTCATGGGCAAGCTTTATAAGCAGAACTTAGGGACTACTTGTCAGAATTCAATTTGGTCAGTTTTGGGAATTGCCACCAAAGATAACAGAATTGTTGTTAACTGTTATACAGGAATGTGGCTGAGTAAGTGGCTGGTCCATCAATACGTGTAGGGAGGAGGACAGCCAATTTTAATGTCTGATCTTCATTGTCATTCTACAAGACAGATTCCAGATTGACAATAAAATCAATGATCCCATCTGCATATTTATCCAAGGACCTTGCTGGCTTCATACTGATGTCTTTCGTATTTACATGTTAAAATTGAGGTTGGCAGGTTTCGGGCAGAAAACCAACAGATACACCTGCCACTCCATTTCAGCTGGAGAGTTTTGGTGGAGAGGTTTGAATTCTCCCTCTTCATGCTTGGATGAATCAAGATTTCCAACATGTGCATTTCTTTGCACGTTTTAAAGCAATTTAACTAATTAACTCAGAAGTGCATTAAGTACAGTCAGAAGTTAGTTATTGTTAGAAAGTATATCTTGACCTCAAGTTCTCTGCGTTTTACTCATTCACTCATGTCAATGGTATTTCAGCAGCTAAATTGAATTACATTGGTATTTTGCATCCAGGTTGCATTATCCTTCTGTATGAACAGCATTCTTTGGCTGTACAGCGAGCAAGAAACAATACTTTTCACTGTATGCTAATACATGTGACAATAATAAATCAAATCAAATATCTAGATTTTTTCCATCCAAGTGTTTAATATTGGAAAAAGAGTAATCCCTCAATTTTTGCCTCAGAATTATTAGTTATCAACATTTAGTGCAATAATTTTTGTTGTTTGTCAGTTTGGCTGGTGAAATTTCTGATTTTTTTAGTGTCAAGTTTAATTCTAAATTCCTTTTGCAGTACCTGTAACATGAAAGGCAGTGTGAGTGGAGAAAGCCTTGAGGACTGTGGTGCGGTTGTTCTTCATGAGCTCAAAGGATTGTCACAGAGTACCTCAAGTGGTTGTCTGTTGTCCGAAGAAATTTTAAACAAAGATTGGTATGCAGTCGATGGAAATAATCATAGGTAAATTCCTTCAGACAGCCAAGCTTTTAAAATGTTCTTAGGCTATATGGCGATATAAGGCAAAACAATTCTATTGCTTATGTTTAATCAACTTTGCATTTATTATAAGCGAATATTCTTGATTGTTTGAGCAGGTTGACTTTAATGCCACAGCTGACATTGTAAACTCTCCTTGTGGGAAACCACTGTTGTAATTCTGCAACCTTAACCACTCATGCTGGTGCATGGTTCCAACACAAGTTGCTGGAGTGCCGCACTCAATGCTTCATCCTTATTCATACACAACTTATTTAACAATTACCTCCCATTCTTCAGTCAATTTCTTAATCCACTTGCAGGATTTAACGTGAATACTCAACAGTTTTGAGTTTGGCCAGTTTCCTTTTGTGTGAAACTTTTCAAATGCTGTTTGGAAGTGTAGCAACACATTGGTTTTGGCCTTTTTATAATTTCTTTCAGTTCCTTTCTCCTCAAAAGTTGAGGAAATTGATGAGGCAAGATATTTCCTTTCTGAATTTGTAATAGCAGTTACAATGTTGTGCTAATAATTTTCTAGTTTGCTCTCAATAGTTAATTCCATTATTATGTTATTTTATATGAATTTGAAAATGCCTCTCTCCATTTTGTCACCCTTTTTGTACATTAGTCTCTTTCCAATCCACTGGTACCTTTCTAAGTTTTAGTGACTCCCTGATAATGAGAATCAATGCCTCTCAAAAGTTTCTCCCTGGTCTTTCTCAGTACGCTGTGTTGAACGCAACCTATACATAGTGATTTAGATGCTTTGAGTGCTTTTATCATGTCCAGGACTTCCATATTATTTATCTTGAAGTCGTGGATTTTTCCGCTGAACCTTAGGGGGGACATGTTGCTTATGTTTACATTTGTAAATATTTAAAAGAAGTAGCTATTCAGAATATTTATTTTTTTTTGCTCATCCTCAGCTTCAAGCCTGTTCACATTTAATAAAGGTGATTTAATCTCTGAATGCCCTTTTGCTATTACATTATTGAAATGATATTTTGCTCTTCTGCTTTGCCTCTGCTGCTATACTTCACTCCAGGGATTTTTTTTGTTCTCTCCATATATTTAAACAATTTTTGCATATTCTAATTCCTGTATTTATCCCAGTGAACCACATCCCTTCTCACCTTTCACTGTCTTATCATAATATTTCTGAATTTCATGTATATATTTCTTATTATGCATTGGCCTTCCTCCATGTCCTCCAGTGTCTGATTGTCCCTAAATGTCTGTGGTGATAACCATCTGTTAACTATTCTGTATGCAGCAACCTAATCCTGGAACCTGTTTCTTCTTTCCCACCTGAAATGGCAGTGGTCGGCACTGCTGCCTCACAGCTCCAGGGACCCGGGTTCAATTCCAGCCTCAGGTTGCTGTCTGTGTGGAGTTTGCATGTTCTCCCTGTGCTTGCGTGGGCTTCCTCCAGGTACTCCGGTTTCCTCCCACAGTCCAAAGATGTGCAGGTTAGGTTGATTAGACATGCTAAATTGATCTTTAGTGTCTAGAGGGATTCTAACTAAGGTAAGGGTTACTAAGCCAGGATAGGTCCCGGCTTCCTTCTGCACTATAGGGTTTCTCTGATTCTCTCTGAAACTCCTGCCACCTTTCCCTACTCACCCTTCCAATTCCTAGTGTGATATATTTCCTTTCTTAGCTTTTCATCATTTTAGTACTTGGCCTTTTCTCTATTACTGCAGATTGTTAGAATTGCCTGCTGATTCTGCCACAATGTGGGACCGTTGGTACTTGCATGTTCTTTTTATGTTGGAGCATCAGGTAATGACCACAGATGAGGCTGCAGAAGTGTTTGGACCATTATTGATTGCAGAAAGCAGTAATAACTCCAAAAAGGTACAAATCACATTGTATTTAATTCTCAAAAAATGCTGTGTTTTAAAAAAAAAGTATAACAATGAGTTAAATTCCGTGTATACTTTTATTTTTATACATTTTGCTCAACATGGATATTTCACACCAACTTAAATCAATGAATAGAATTTGTTCCTGACGCTAGAATTATAAGGACTGCACACTGCATTAGTGATTTACAAAAATCACTGCTTGATTTGCTTATGCAACAAGCAGAACGGTTATGACATTATGGACAGTCGTTGCAGTCTTGTTTAAGCAATTCTTAGTTTTATATTCTGTAATTTGACAAAACTGATAATGACCAGCACATCCGGATGATTAGAAAATTAATCAAATACAGCTAACAGAATTATGTACCAATGCAGATTATTTTTGTGCTTTAAAAAATAACATGGCTATATTTCTTAATTTGCCAAAGAAAATAATCAAAATAAATATTTATATGCTTTCGTAGTTAGTCAGACAAAGAAGCAAACTTATTGCCTGCATTATGTATGCTCGTGGATGAGCTGAACTATGTCAGTCTATCACCCAATATTTTCAGGTTGATCCCATTTTCTAACCTGCGCTTTTTAGGAGAAAGACACCACAGTTTTACCATCATATTTTAATCAACAGAGTTAAAAGTAAGGTTCCATTGCAAATTGTTTGACGATTTAAAATTAATTTTTATTCTAAAAACTATTTACCAAAAATATTTTAAGTGCCGAACAAGCGTGAAAACAGAAGAAAATCTCACCTACTTTTTGGGTAAGCTCCCATATGCTTTCTTATGGTACTTAGGACAAAAGGTTCCAAATGTGATTCCCGCTAGTAAGGGGAGTGGATGGAGTTTATTCATGCCAGGAAGCTGGCTGCAAACCGCTAAAGGCCACTATTGCGCATGTGCACATTGTATAAGAGTACATGGTGCACTGGGAATATGTCACTCCCCCTCCACCCCCAGACATTGCACCCTTACTCCCACTGGTCGCGCACTCCCACCCCCCACGATCATGACACCTGTGCACCCCCCCCACCCACTGATCGCTGACCTCAATTTTTCCCTCCTTCACCCCTTCCTGAGTGCGAGGCTGATTATGCTGGCAGAATACAGCCAGTGATATGAGAGGTGAGCGACCAGGCACAAGCTCAGTTTTTCACTTCACTTCACTGGCTCACCACATGATCGACTGGTGTAACAAAGCAGTAAGATCATCCCCATAGTCTGAGAGAGATGGCAGTATAGTAAATTGCCCAGATTTTGTGAGTGTGATGACAGCGAAACTGTCATCATCACCATCATGTTCTGTGAAACTGTCAGTAACTTCTGGCGTCCCCAAGTGCAGAATTAAACACAGAAATCTTTGTTTGCTGCTGGCAATTCTTTACTCTTAGATAGGGTATGCTACAGAAGTGACTGCAGACTGAAATCTTTAGAAATCACTGAACTTATTATAATTTATTGTAATGTTGCTGTTTACAAAGTTACCTTGCGTTACTGAGGTGTAACTTGATGTTTAATGACGTACTAAGTTATAACTACTGCGGAAGAATCTAGCTGTCCTGGAAGATAAACTTTTTATTTGTGTAATTTATGAATCATTTCATAGTTTTTTAAATATAATTATTTTAAAGTTATTCAGCTTTGAATATGTATGCTCCAAACTTTCTGTAAAATTTATAATAGCTGTTAGAGAATTGGTGCATTTTTGTTTGTGATTTACTGTCTGAATGTGATTGGCTACTTATCCTGCTTGATGGCATCACTGAAGATCCCCTTCATTGTGCCACATTCAGGTTAAATTTGAGAAAGATGAAATCCACACATTAAATCTTTGTAGGCAGCTTTCTTTGAGGTAAGCGGTAGACACCATTACTTTGTCGCTGACTGCAGAATTTAGGCCTGTGTTTTCCAAAGAGCTCTCTGAAAATTGAGACCAGTAGAAAACTGTAATTCATGTATTATAGATAGGTAAACGTGGTTCATTAATTGATGTCAAAATAACAATGTTTTACTCACTGCTCTATGAGTATGAAGCATTTTCAAGGGTTTCTTATTAATTTTACTTGCTATTCAGGCAACAGCATTATTGAAGAAAATCCTTCCAAAGGCAGCTGAAAATCAGACTTCTGCAAATGAAGATTCATCTTGCAGCTTGCCATCCATTTTCAATGATGATGCAGAAATTAAAGCAGAAATCCCTGTGCCATGTTTTGGCCTGACTAATACAAAGCAGCAAGGTAGGTGCTCTGTAAAGGTTATTAGCTGAGTAAGTACAGTGCTAAAAGTCATAGGATCTCTATCGTGCAGAAAGAGGCCATTTGGCCCATCAAGTCTGTACCACCCGCAATCCCACCTAGGTTCTACCCCCTTGTCCCTTCATATTTACCCACTAATTCCGCTAATCTACGCATCTCAGGACACTAAAGGGCAATTTTAGCATGGCCAATCACCTAATTATTACTTAGTGCACTATTTTGAAGAATAACATGACAAGTGTAATCATTTCAGATAACTGTTGTGCAGTTCAAGAAATGATATGTTTGCCAGTTTCATTTGTAAAAAATATTTGAGCTGCCAATTGGCAAGTAAGTTCATGCCGCACAAGTTCTAGGCAATGATCATCTCCAAGAAGAGAGAATCCAACCATTGCCCCTTGAAATTCAATGGTAATTACCATCGCTGAATCCCCCACTATCAACATCCTGGCAGTTACCATTGACCAGAAACTGAACTGGACAAGCTATAGAAATATTGGGAGCACAAGCACATATCAGAGACTAGCAATCCTGCGGAGAGTAGCTCATGTCCTGATTCCCCAAAGCCATCTACAAGGCACAAGTTGGGAGCATAATGGAACACTTGCCTCACATCATCCAGGATAAAGCTGCCCACTTAATTGGCACCCTATCTATAAACATTCAGCCCGCCCACCAATGTGGCACAGTGTTTGGAATTGCTGCTTCACAGCGCCAGGGACCTGGGTTTGATCCCGGACTTGGATCACTGTCTGTGCAGACCTGCCACGTTCTCCCTGTGTCTCTACAGATTTTCCCCAGTGCTCTGTTTCCCCCCACAGTCTGGAAGATGTACTGGTTTGATGCATTGGCCATGCTAAATTCTCGCTCAGTGTACTCGAACAGGCGCTGGAGTATGGTGACTTTCACTGTGGGGATTTTCACAGTAACTTAATCGCAGTGTTAATGTCAGCCTAGTTGTGACATCAATAAAATTAAAAAAATAAAAATAAGTACCTTGCCCAATTGCCTTTTATTCATGTGTGAGTGCTAGCACTGAAAGTTAACAAGCTTTTCAACTGTGAAAGCTTTCATTACCTGCCGTTACCAAGGGCCCGCATGCACACATGCGGTTCACCAGATAGAAATGAAGAGGAGGAATCCTGAATAATTTTCTTCCTTAACCTGGGTACAGAGAAAAATTGTTCTACTACTGCTGCCCTAACTGAGTCTAACTCAGTGGCCGGAACTCTACCACTTCGCCCGCCACGGAGCTGGAGCGGGCGAGGGTCCGACAATGGAAATCTCCATTGACCTTGGGCGGGAATTTCTAGTCTTCCCGAGCGAGGTCGTAAAATCCTGCCCTATATTTTCATTCATTGCACTTCCTTTCAATTAACGAAAGCGCTGGAGCAATTACTTCCTGGCATATTCACCATGGCAATGTCTCAACCATTCAGAGCTGACTTGCCGACCGATCAGTACGCCTTTCCTCATGCAGTATAAACTGTTGTTTCCTTTGCAATTTGACTTTTTGTGTCACGATGAGTGCAAGATGAAAAGTGTCGACTGCATGTCTCTCTCTTCAGCAATACTCAAATGCTATACTCACAAGCACCTAAATAAATAAATATTTTTAAATTCAGTTTTATTGGTGATTTTCATGAAGTTTTATAAAGATGAGCAAAAATATTAAAATAGATTGCAGTATTCATTGTTGGATGCCACATGAAAAAAGGCTGTTTAATCAATTTTAGTTTCTTACAGCCTGTCCTAAATTTAGAATGCTGTCATAAAACACCTGAACATGACAGATTTTTATAGCATTTGAGAGCTGTGAGTACAATGCAGTAACAGCATTTAATGAAGTTTGGATCACACTTGAATATAATTACGTTTATTAATATGTCTTGTATAAACTTTCACTTATGGAAAATATGTGCTAACGTATTCAGAATAATTGGGGATGGATGTAACAACGTGGACCAGTCTTTAACTGAAAGAGGGTGGAGCAGTTTTAGCTATACATCAGGGAAACAGGCCCTTCAACCTGACTTGCCCATGCCAACCAGGTTTCCTATCCAAGGTCTGCAACCCTACTGTTGATTTCAACCACTTCCATACGAAAGCATTTCAAAAGAAAGAATTTATAAGCGCCATGTCTTCACAAAATAAAATGTGATTTGTAGTCTACTGAATAGACCAACTCCTGTTTAGGAAACACCGTAAGAATGTCCAACATGCTAATTCTCTAGCCATGCTTTATTGGCAAATTTAAGCACTTTTGATCAGCTGAAGCATACAACTTTAAGCAAGTTCATATTGTTTTCATACTGCAGGCAAGGCCGAGAATCATAGAATCCTACAGTGCAGAAGGAGCCATTTGGCTCATCGAGTCTGCACCGACCACAATCCCACCCAGGCCCTATTCCCATGACCCCATAGCTAGTCTCCGTGACACTAAGGGTCAGTTTAGCATGGCCAATCCACCTACGCCTGTGAGAGGAAAGAGGAGCATCCAGACGAAACCCATGCAGACATGGGGAGAATGTGCGAACTCCACACAGACAGTGACCCAAGCTGGGAATCAAACCCAGGTCCCTGGAGCTGTGAAGCAGCAGTGTTAACTACTGTGCCACCTTGCTGCCCATTAGATTATTTTTGCATATACATATTCTTGCCATATACATATTCTGAAGGTGAAACATCCAAATGAAGAGCCCTTTTACCCGTTATATTGCAGATGTTTTTGATTTCATCCCCTTTTATGATAATTATAGGACTTGGTTCATTAGATTAATGCCAGATATAATGGTGCAGCAATTTTTGTATATTTTAATTTGTAGTGTTAATTATATAGACTATCTGGTTTGTGAAGACTCCTTAATTTGTTATCATTAAGTTTGGAGAGCAGAAGGATGTGCAATGAACAAATCTTCTAATAGATAATAAATAAACAAAATAACACTATGAAATTTTTACAACACACATTAGTAACACAGAAAGTGACTGTTAATAGCTCTTTTAAGTACTGTGCTAATTGTGCACTGCAGCTGTTGGCATTGGAATCTCCTCCTCTGATTGTAAATTTGAACCAGTTCTTTAGAACTCAGTGAAAAGAAAAAGAAAAATTGAATGTTAGTAATGCAAAGCAAGTTTACTGCATCTGAAAAAGAAAGTTAAATTAATGTTTCATATATGAACGTATTGTAGTAATTAATTTGCATTCAGAGATCGAATGCTTCTTCTGAATTTCTGGTTTCTCAATTACAAGGAATTGGTGGCTTAAAGAGAAAATATGCTTCTGATTTTTTTTCCAGTGTGTTATATGGATTATCTCACACAGGTTTTCTTGAATCCACAATAATATGTCATTGTCATCATTAACTGCCACATTTTCAGTTAATGGTTAATCTGCCTATGTTAGCCTTAAAGTTCAAAGCGTGTTTGTAAACAGTTACCCGTGACAATGTAATTGCCATCTTGTGGTCAGAGTCCATAATGTAGTGCAACATTTCTGAAGCCTCCCTCTTAGTTCACCCCAATTTTCATCCAGCAATAGCCTCTGAGAGAATGTACAGCGTAAAGGAAGATTTCTTAAACTTCATTCTGGGCTAATAACAATAGCAAAAAGTCAATTGTAGGCTGGCTAAACAAAGTATGCTAATGTTTGTGGAAATAGAATTACTTGATAGAAATTCAGAAAATAACACCTCTACTCAGTAAATTAACATTAATTTAACATTGGTGTCTTATTCTAGAATTACTGGGATTTCCATGTTTTTCTCCCTGATTGGATAGAATGCTTGTGCCTGAAACAAGTACAACTAATTTAATTCTGTGCAACCAAACTGAGATGCTATGATCCATCACCTGCTTTATTTGCCTCACAGTGCCTTGGTTGGGCACCCAGAAGAGCTGTAGTCGGTACTCTCGTCATGCCAGATCAAATAGAAGGATCTGAGAAAGAGCAGCAAGGCCACAGAAGCCAAAATAAATAAAACTTCCCCTTTTCTAGGGCTTAGCATGTGTACTCGAGCATATAATAGTCGATCTTGTGTAAAAGTCAACCCCTAACTTTCAGCCAAAAAATCCTTAATTTCTAATATACCTCAACTCATTATTCATTAAACAAGTATTTGTGTAACATTTTATAATAGTGTGGCCCTTTCCTTCTTCGAACTGCTGAGTGGCATTGAATCCACAAGCAAATATGCTCCCTCTCCTCTACCTTGAGAAGTTGGAAAGGCTCCCTAAAGTGGGAGTGCCAAGATCATAGAATCCCTACAGTTCAGAAAGAGGCCATTCGACCCATCGAGTCTGTACTGACCACAATCCCACCCAGGCCCTACCCCCATATCTCCACATACTTACCCACTAATCCCTCTAACCTACACATCTTGGGACACTAAGGGGCAATTTTAGCATGGCCAGTCAACCAACCCACACATCTTTGGACTGTGGGAGGAAACCGGAGCACCCAGAGAAAACCCACGCAGACACGAGGAGAATGTGCAAACTCCACACAGACAGTGACCCAAGCCGGGAATCGAACCCAGGTCCCTGGCCCTGTGAAGCAACTGTGCTAACCACTGTGCTACTGTGCCACCCACAGACCTAGTTTTAGGTCTGCAGCCTACTGAGGTTATCAGTCTGAGGTTAATAACCTAAACCAGCAAATGTGAAAATGGGGCACTCATCCTGATATGTACCTAGGGGATGGTGTGAGGGACGGGTCTTGGGGGGGGCATGAAAAGCGTCCTTTGCATTGGATCATTTTTTATTCTGCAACAATACTGCTGAATGTTGAGAAATAATTAAACTGGTAGATATTTACTTGTTTCATCCTGATACCAACTGGCCTGTCTTTTTTGATATATTAAAACACTCATGATGTTTCTTACTTTTAAATCTAACAGAAACAAGAGCATATCAACTGTTAAAGCAATCAGCAATGCAGCAGAATGAAAAGGATGCCTCAGGTTTACATTCATCAGGTAATAGCCAGTAGGGTGTATTTCAATAAAACAGCGTGCTAGATTTTCACCCAATTGTTCAAATCAATCAAGTGTGCTTACCAAGAATAGCAAAATAGTTGACTTTGTTTTTATTCTGGGTCCAGGACTAGCTTGTTGTCTGCAGATAAATAACAGTATATAAACTACTCCCATTATACAGTTTACATTTTTACAATTATCTTTGAATTATACCAATACATGTATGTAGCTCATATATTCAAACGATATCAGCATGTACAAAGAAACAATGTATACCCTGGATTTGAGAGTAAATTACTTTTTACTTGTGACTAAAAGAACTGTCCTTTCATTTCCTATGTGATCTTCTTGTTGCATAATAGCATTTTTTTCTGGCATATTAGATGTTGTATATATGCTGTTTATTTTCATTCAAGTTCTGTTTTGCCACTTAGTATGAAGGGAGTCCTTACTATGTACTCAAATCTTGTCAGGATAAATGCTCTAAGCTCTTTAAACTGTCCTAAATTTCTATGAATCCATAAAGGGTTTTCCAAACAAGCTGTTTTTTTTGTCATGGCATACTTTATTGCTACTCCTCTTAAGTGTATACTTCTGATAAGTGTATACAAATGGTGGGAAATCAGCCACACACTTAACTAGAGTATGCTGTAGTTATTCTTGAGAGTTTCATTAATATTATTAAACCGTGACAGGTCTAGAATGATCGTTTCTCTGAAATTCAATAAAACACTACAATTGTCATAGATAAGTTTTGTCATTAAACAAATGATTGCATTCTGAGGTTTACATAAGCTAGTAAGAATGTTTTTTTAATAAGCAGTCTATCCTATAAAACAATTAGAAAGATTTGTTCATGGTTCAATGACAAAGCAAACTTCACTTCCTTTTTGTCCAACCCACTTGTTTACGCCTTTTATTGTAACGCAAATCTGGACTTTGCAGTCTGCAGTGAAGGAACAGCACGAAGGGGCAGTCCTGCTACTCTGTCTTTTAAATTTGACATTGTATATCATAACACATAAATAATATAGTTGCAGTACAAACTCTGTAGCACTGAACAGCTTGCACTACAATAGCCCAAAATGAAAAGTAACATGATGGAAATGAATCATCAGTCCTCAGATCTCAGGAACAGTATAACGCATGATGAATAATCCTGTTTAGTATTCTGAAATGAATATGCATTATTATAGTATAATGTATAATTGTTTTGGCCTCATTCATGTTTTGTTCTAGATAGAATCAAAAAGAAGCACACCAAGAAGCTGAAAAATATGGTCAAAGAGAAGGATAAATGTGAAACTGACTCCAGTGATGGAAGTCCACAGTTAAGGTAAAACAGTGGCAATTAAATGTAATTTTCAGTAAGCACAATTAGTACCACATTGTTGATCACTTTTATTAGGAAAAGAAGTGTTATACAGTTCCACAAAGCTCAATTAATCAGCAAATATTACATTGTTGATCACTTTTATTAGTTCAATAAGTGTTATACATTTCCGCAAAAATGCTGAAAAATGTATCGTCTAATTTCCTGCATGGTCAGGAGAAATGTAAACCCTGGGGTTTGTTCTTTGTAAGTTATAGTTGATTTTATTATTCACAACATTTACCATCCAATAAATCAAAAGTTGGTAATTCTGAACAATCATAAGCGTTCAATCACGAACGTCACATTTCCATGGGAGCAATGTTTCTGAACTAATTAAACGAGTGCACAAAGTCGTCATTATTCCTAACCTTTGTGTACTTGTGCTATCCATAGGTTGTTGTTCTTCTACAGTGTAACTGGTTGTCAGTGATTAGCTGTCCGTGTTTAATCTGTGGGTGGGATTCACAGTGTCATCGCCCATAAAACCATCTTTTTGAAGATTAAACTTGGCAGCTCATACACATGAAGTGACACTTCTTTATTTGTAGCATAATTCATTAAAAATCATGTTTATAATACTCTGATTTTCACAGTGGTGACAATTAGAATTAATCTTCCTTTGAAAGACTCTTACTCGACTGATTGTAGACATGACTTTATCATTTGCAAAAGAGCAGCATATCTCACTATTACCAGTGACACAGAAATGCTGTTAATTGAGTAGATTGTTGATGTTGGATTACTCCACATTCCAAGATAAAATACTGAGTCAAATTTCTATTTACTCTAATCGGTCATTAGTTGTCCATGGTAATTAAGGATAAGTTCTGTGCCATCCTGTCCGTATCTCCTTCATTCAATTAAATTGTGCAAAAATAACATTGAGGCTTTAATTTTGTTTATCGGTACATTAGAAAGGAGTGACATTTTATTTGGGGAAGGAAGGACTTTCATTGTATGCCTCAGTATGACCTTTTAGAAAAAGTACACAGATATATATCTCTCTCAGGACAAGTTTACAAAGTAGAAGTGAGAAAGCAGTTTGACAATAATAGCACATGCTATACTTTCACTGGCAAATCAAAGAATCGCCCGAGATTATACAGACAGCCTACCTTGCACCAGACGTGGTTTTCCCTTTTACCTGTATTTATGTCTTTGGCATGACATGGTACCATGTATATTTGGCTAACTCATCACTTAATTTAGTTTATTAATGTCACAAATAGGCTTACATTAACAATGCAACAAAGTTACAGTGAAAATCCCCTACTCACCACACTCTAGTGCCTGTTTGGGTACGCTGAAGGAGAATTTAGCATTGCCAATGCACTAACCAGCATGTCTTTCGGACTGTTGGGAAGAAACTGGAGCACCCGGAGGAAATCCACACAAACACGTGCAGACTCCACACAGAGAGTGACCCAAGCCAGGAACCGAATCTCGGTCCCTGGCGCTGTGAGGCCGTAATGCCACCGTGCCGCCCCCTTTCCGTGATGTATATGTCACACTGCGAGCATGTGACATCAGACTCCCATCCAGCTTTAAATAGTAAGCAAACCTTACTGAATTGCTACTGTACTTAATGTTATGAAAGATGATATCTCTGCATTTACCAATGCCTTAAGCAGACATTGTATACTATACCCCTGAAGTGACATTGTAAGGTTGAGTTCTAGTGATAGCATGAATGAGAAGTACTGCTTTGAATCTACTGTCCTATTTCATGGCATCACTGGAAGTGATTTTTACACAAAATGTCTGTTCCAAATCTGGTATGCAATTGCAGAGCATAAAATAATACAAGGAATGACTTAGGGATATGGTAAAGCATATAGAACTGTCACTTTTTAAAGAGATATTTTCTTCCTTTACAACTTTTTAAACTGTAAGGCAATTTTATGGACTGAAGTTTGTCTTTAGTTAAGCCTCATCCAGTTTTGTTGTTTTACTGATATGCTATGGAGTGATTTTTCGCTGTTGTTAATTTCCAGTGAATTCTGTGCACTGTCTGCAGCATTAACAAATGTACCTGTGACATCTAGTGGGAAACGTTGGCACTGCTCAAATATGTTCCAATTTTTAAAATCTTGTACTCTTCTAAAATGCAATCTTACATGATTAAGAGCAAACCTCGCCCACAGTCAGTGAAGACAAATCAAAAAATCTTTAGCTGGCTTCAGGGTTATACTTTTGTTGCTGAACCTGGTTCATTTATTCCCAATCATATGTTTGTAGAATTATATTTCAAACTTGTGACTGCTACTATACTGTTACCATTTCCAGTGCTCAAGTTTCACATTTGTTATACTGGTAAACCATTTACTAGATTCTAAATAGGCTCTGTACCAACTACAGTCTGAGTTGAATACTTCAAAATGTCCTGGTAAGTGCTTCCAGCAGGGAGCCGCACTCAGACGATGTGCAAAGCAGAAAACTGAGGCTACAGCATTGTGGCTGTGTCAGGACAGGTCTGACAGCCACCCACGCTGCCTTTGAGTAAAACTTCCTTATGGGAACATGACATGAGTGAATTTACCTTGTTATCCTTTATGCACCATCTTGGGAACCAGTCATCAACTTTTCAATCCTATTCCCAAATCATGTTTCTATGTAAACTGCAGTTTTTAACACTTTGCTCTGTAAAACTGGAAATGTCTGTTACAATGATGACATGTAAGACAAAATCTATTGCAATTCACTAAGCAAGTCATGGAAATATTAAATCTGCAATTAATAGGGGAATCATAAAAACTAACTCCACTAAAATTTTAATTCCTCGCAATGCCAGGGATCCTGGTTCAATTCCAGCCTCGGGTGGTCTGTGTGGAGTTTGCACATTCTCCCCGTGTCTGCATGGGTTTCCTCCGGGTGCTCTGGTTTCCTTCCACATTCCAAAGATGTGCAGGTTAGGTTGATTGGCCATGCTAAATTGACCCTAATCGGGAATTAGCAGAGTAAATGCATGTGATTACGGGAATAGGACCGAGGTGTGATTGTGGTCAATACAGACTCTGTGGGCCAAATGGCCTCCTTCTGTACTGTAGGGATTCTATGATTCAAAATTTTCATGCCTCATAGCGCCAGGGACCCGGATTCAATTCCGGCCTCGGGTCACTGTCTGTGCAGAGTTTGCACATTTTCCCAGTGTTTGTGTGGGTTTCCTCTGGGTGCTCTGGCTTCCTCTCACGGTCCAAAGATGTGCGGGTTAGGTTGATTGGCCATGCTAAATTGATTCTAATCAGGGAAATTAGCAGGATATATGTGGGGGGGTTACAGGAATAGGAGCCAGGTGGGATTGTGGTCGGTATAGACTCGATGAGCTGAATGGCCTCCTTCTGTACTGTAGACATTCTATGATTCATTTCAACAAGTCTTACCTGCAGTACACATGCCAGTATTTTCAGGCTGAAAAGGAGATTGATAAATCATAAAATTTTGGTTTCCTTATCTTAATCTAAATTGATCCTGCTCATCTTAACAAGATCGTGCATCTGTGAGGTTAGCAGTCTTCAGGTACTAGTTGTGCCATTGCTGAAAGCAACTGTCTGACCTGACAGTGAAAGCAACCAGCCTCATTTTATATGGAGCAGTAAACTCTTTGGACGTAGGGAGTGGCCATTGAAACAGAATACAGCAGCAACCACGCCCTCTCTGCAGAAAGCAGCAGTTTGTCGACCTAATCTCTGTGCAGCAGGTGAGATGGGCTCAGCACACTAACTATATCTTGTTATTCATGGAGCACATTTGTGCCTGGAAAAGTTTTTTTTAAATTGTGATTTGTGAAGAATGCATCTAAATAGAATACTTTGTTCTGAATCTTGCGCTTGTTGGGCACGCACAATTGGAAATGTGCGCTTTCAGATGCGATTGGGTCCCGACTGTTATTTCACACTAGCTGGCAAATTCACTGGCAGCGTGAAATGATGCTAAGGAAGGCTCAGTGCTGTGGTGCTGGTGGCGTTGAGGGGGTTACAGGATTGGGGTGGGTGGGGGGCACACAGCAAGGTGGGTGTAGAAGTTTTCAGCAAGCTCACAGCAGTTGGGGGGCTGCCAAGGGGAGCTGCAGTACTATATAAATGAAGTAAGCTCAGTGAAATGCTGCAAACTGCATCTACACAGCAAATTCAAGCACCTGACAGCAGACCTCAGAGGACCTGAGCCCACAAAGGTCTTATTACAGTTTTTAATCACCTCGAAGATGTTAGTTGTGAAAATGTAAATATTGCCTGGCCGTTGGCCCATCCAACTCTAAAAGTGGACAAGCCCCATAAGATTGTCACCAATTGCTTCCTTAATGGGCTTAATTGCCTGCTTAATTATCAACAGGCAAGCCTCAGACTTCCACACACTCTCATGACTGCAATGTTGTGTGTGAGCACCATGATGTCAGGATGCATACCCCACATCTTCCAATGCAATTTCACGTATCCCTGGGTCAGGCACCCACTCGGTCAACATAAAATGCTGGCCATGGTATAAACTGTTAATCAAGGTTTACTTTACCTCCATAAGCCTAATCTATATGTGTCATTCTTGCCTTCATTCCTTTTGAATTATTAGCTCAATTCACTTGCGCTTCTTAAAGCTTTCCATTTAGTACACTTTATTTACGTGTAAACTTTAATACAGCATCATTAAACCTGGCAGTTCTTTGCAAGTCAATAATGGCCTTCCAAGGTCTCTGAAAGAATTCATTCTCTCTTTTTGTGTTCTGTTGACAATTGAAGAGTACATGTCTGACAACCAGTCCCATTCATGAAAATACTGTTTCTATTTCTGAAGACTTTTGTTGATTAGATTGTTGGGGTAAAAGGCAGCTGGCAACTTTCACACTTTAGCAAAAGTTTGTAGTGAAACCAGGTATTGTGCAGCTAGGGCATTTTATGTCCAGACTCCATTGACTTCCTGGTAAACCGCAAATGAGTGTATACAGCTGCTCCCAGTAGGGTTACTGGGTAACCGGACAATGGGAGGGTTTGACAGAAAGATCTTAAAAGTTAAATGCAAGGAGGAATGTAACAGCTGAATTTCAACATTTTAAAAAATCTTGACTGTTTGAGAATTTTTCTAGAAGCTTTAATTACTTTGCTACGTCCTTGCCTTTTGGATCACTCATAAATAAGTCTCTTTTCTGATTGTACTTTATTCGCTGATTGTGTCTGTGCAAGAAAACACTTCACTTCCCAAGGTTAACATCAGTGAAAATTACTGTTAGATGCTGAAAAGAAAGACTTATATTTATATGGTACCTTTTCCCACCTGAGGACGTCTCTAATTGCTTTACAGCCAATGAAATAGTGTTGAAGTGTAGTCATTACAGTTGTAATAGAGAAAACAAAGCAATCAATTTAGGCACAGCAATCTCCTGCAGCCAGCAATGTGATACTTACCTGATGCTAATCTTGCTGGCGACACCCACATTCTATGAACGAATCTGGTAATTATCACATAATCTGTTTTTAATGTTTTCAGTCTTTATTCTTTCATTCAATGTGGGTGTCACTTGCAAGACCTGCACTTAATGTCCATTCCATGATTGTCCTTGAACTGAGTGGCTTGCTAGGGCATTTAGAGGGCAAATAAGAATCAACTATATTGCTTGGGACTGGATTATATTTAGGCCAGACCAGGTAAACATGGCAGATTTCCTATCCTGAAGGGACAACTTCCTTCCCTAAAGAACATAAGTGAACCAAAGGGATTTCCACAACAACTGATGATTGTTGTCATGCTCACCATTACTGAGACTAGCTTTCTTTTCAAGATTTATTAGTTAAATTTAAATTCTACCAGCTGACATGGTAGGATTTGAACCCCTTTTCCAGAGCACTAGCTTAAACTTTTGGATTAGTACTCCAATAGACATTATCACCATCTCTCCAGCTGACTGAGGGATAAAAATTGGCCAGGAGAGCACCCCTGCACTATACTGTTGTGGTATTTTTAACATCTATTTAAGAGGGCATGTGCTTGCAGCGTCCAGGAATGTCCCTCAATACCATCAAATCACAAAACTTGCTCATCTTCCTGCCTATATCAACAATCTGGAAATCTTCTCTACTACCTTCCAGTTTGTTCTGTTTTTTTTAAAGTAAAATATAGAATTGAAAATTTAGCCGAACATACAATAATAACTAAGTCACTAGTTTACAGTTTCTTCAAAAATATGGTCATTATCATGTAGTTAGAACCAGCAAATGCCAGTGGCATTTCCAGAATATCCTCCTCCTCCTTCAGTTACCATGTCCCAAGAGGACATTGGTGACTGTGGACTTCCATCGGATTGGTCCATGATTATGCTTGCCAAAGTACTGCCATGGTTTGACATTGCCTGCTGCAATGTGGCTGATCAGGAAACTCTCCGCTCTTTGCCACCTGCCATCAGGTATATTGGAAGTGTGAGGAAAAGTTAGATTTCTCAATATTTTTGCAATAACTTTGTAATTTACAGTGAAACAGGTTTGTGCATATGATATAGATGTGACTGATCTAATGAAGCTAAAACAAATTAGGCTGCAAGGCTCAACACTACAGTAGCAAGTAGTTGAAGTGTCGAGGGCAGCTTGAATAGGAATTTACATTTTGCTTAGCCTCTGGTTGACTCTCCACTATGAGTTGGAAGGCCAATTTCAAAGCCTCGTCATCAGACTTGGACTTCACAGATGCCTCTTCCCCAGCAGTCCTCAAAGAGCCAGGGAACTCAGCTAGACTTTCCCCTGCCTTCCGTGGACACATGTTGATGCAGTGACTACCAGATTGTGCGACCGTTCCTAAAATACCACCAATGCCCATCAGAGGCTTTGTGACACAGTGGTAGTGCCCCGACCGCTGAAGCAAAAGCTGGAGGGTTTGAGTCCAATGCCAGAAATTTTGGTCATGCATGAAGCATTCGTAATGTGGTTCAAAGGGCTGATAATCAGCTCAGGAATCCTACCATCATTTCCCCAGTATTCCCCAAAGGGTAAAAAAAAAAGTGTGGGTGTGAAAATATTCTGAAATAAATAAAACTCACCGAAGTATGTGTACCTGAGCTGGTGGAGGGTGAGGCTGTGATGCCTCAACTGGTGTGGAGCTCTCCTCTTCCGTTCCCTCCTAGCTCTATTCTGAGCTGCGGCTGCAGTTGGGATTGGAAAGAGTGTCCTTCTCCTTCTTTACTCTGCCTCCTTGGGTCTTGATCCCTTCCTGGAGGCACCTGTAAATGAGAAAAGATAATGCAAGTAACAGCTGCCTCCAGCATGGAGGCGCATTCAACCCTCACGTCTTCATTTAATGGTGAATGCCCAAGATCAAGGAATCCTCCTCAAACGCCACCTTCCAGTAGCTGAAGAACTCCTCCCTGAGTCTCAGTGTGGTTTGTGCCTGTCATGAGGCACAATGGAAATGACTTCCGGCGCGTGACAAATCTAAGAAAAGTGCAGGGATCAGCATCAACCTCTGTACATGACCATCTTTAATCTTGCAAGTGCCTTCGACTCTGTCAGTTGTGAGAGATTATGGAACATCTTCCTCAAATTTGGCTGCACAGGCTGGAGAAAATGCATTTTCCCCCAGATTGGAAGCAAGTTGGACCACGAGAGGAAACTGCCAAGGAAGCATTGGACAACAGTAAGAAACAGTTGTTTGAGCCATGGCCTGCTGTTCTACTCAAGACACACATAAGGGCACAGGCACGAGGTGGCACAATGGCACAGTGGTTAGCATTGCTGCCTCACAACGCCAGGGACCTGGGTTCAATTCCTGACTTAGGTCACTGTCTGTGTGGAGTTTGCATATTCTCCCCGTGTCTGCGTGGGTTTCCTCCGGGTGCTCCCACAGTCCAAAGATGCGCTGGTTAGGTTGATTGGCCATGCTAAAATTGCCCCTTAGTGCCATAAGATGTGTAGGTTAAAGGGATTATTGGGTAAGTGTGTGGAGATATGGAGGTAGGGCCTGGGTGGGATTGTGGTCAGAGCCTTCAGATGCTCAAACAGTGATTTCATCATCAGTAAAGTGTCAGTGAGCCGGATGATAAAACGCTGGGAGCTGGATATCTTGCTCGGGTCTTTTAACCGTATTGTAACATTTCTTCACAATCTGGTCACAAAGATAGCTATCAGCAATGGAGGTGTAGGCCCTCATTCTCTGTCACCCAAAAAGTAGCCAAGAACAAGTTGCAACTATTTGAATGGTATTTATATTTATTTTGTAGTGAGAAGTATATTTACAAATTTACACTATTACTTGGATAGCAATACGTGACTTGGTTGCATTGGCTCATGCTTTAGTCACTCTTTTATTTCATTAAATAAGCGAGTTACATTTTACTATTGATGACATAACTCGATTTTTTTTTCTGCAAAGGGTACCTAATATTTTGTTATATGTCTTTATGGATGTAAAAGAAAGCTTAAATATTGATGAGAATCTCTACTATCTTGAGTATGTTAAAATTCCTTTTGCGCACTGTAACAGGTTGTCATAGGACCAGAATCCATTTGTCGTTGATCAACAAAGATTTTATTCAAAGTCATAAATGGTGTTTAACATTGGTAGCAACATTTTCTCAGCATTCAGCTAATTATTAATAATGACTACTTTCTGATTGGCATTTCTTTGAAGCATGGAATTAAAGATGGCAGGTAACCACGGTAACATTTTAATTGTAGTCTTCTACAATAACTGAAAAGCTACATAGAGTGTAACCTCCAGCTTGATTTGTATAATATTTTGACTTAGTCTACAGCAGGAGCATGGAAACACTGTCTCTATGAAACGAAAACCCCTTAAGTGCACATAATTTTTATTTTCTTTCCCTTCCCATTTTATGGGAGGCCTTGACTTCCTTGTGGGGTCATGGTCCTGTTTCTCTCCTTTAGGTACCTTGCCCAACTGGCTGTTATTCATGTGTGAGTGCTAGCACTAAATGTTAACAGGCTTTTCAACTGTGGGAGCTTCCACTACCTGCCATTACCAAATGCCCGCATGCACTTATTATTACAGTGCGGTTCACTGAATAGCAATGAAGAGGAGGAATCCTGAATAATTTTCTTCTCTTAACCCCGGCATGGAGATAAATTGTTTTACAGCTGCTGCCCTAGCTGAGTTTAACTTGCAACTTAAATTGGAGATTAAACCTTGGACATTTCTTTTTGTATGGATATCTCAACTATTTAGTCGATAAATGTGCTGAGCAACTGGGTTGTGTCGACATATTTTGCTAAAATACTGATATTTAGCTACAAGAGTAAATTTGACACAATTGTACATCCGGTATGTAGCTTCTGGAGGTCACCTTACCCGATTTGTTCATTATGATTGCACTCTCTAACGGAATTGTAGTCTCATTCAATTTAACCTATTAATATATAACAGAGGCCTCATCCTTACTTAATATGCTTTGCATTTATTTGTACAGATGTGTTGTAAGTAAATGAACTCTGATATGCCTCTAAAAGTCCAAAACATTTTTTAATTCTCCTTTGGGTAATGTTATAACGGCATGGATGGCCATAAATTAATTACTAGTTATGAAGCTCTATTTTGAGGGGCAAACTGAACTATTGGAAGAAAATGCACCTTGCCTACTTGGTGATTACAGTCTTCCTTAAACTTTTTAATCTGTGTATGTCATAGCCTTTTTTCAACTCGTTCCAAATATACAAAACTGATAACAGTACTGGTAACAGTGATGGTTTTCATGTGGTAGAAGTAGGACTTAATGCATTTGAATATTTGAGCAGTAATTTGAAAGTTACAACATAGAATTATATTATCCCAGTTGTTCCTTTCATAGATCTCTTTTCTACATTCCTTCTTTTTCATCCTTCAGTTAAATCTGATGCACTGAGAGTGGTCCCAAGCCCACAGGGTATACCCCGCGAACAGGAATTTTCAGAATTCATCCTATCAAGTTTCCTCCTGTAGTCCCTCCAATAACATTTGTGATACTTACAGATAATGTTCAGTACCTGTTACCTCTATCTTAAATCTCATCACGGGCTTCTGTTATCTCTGGGTTAATGGCCTATCCTGCGCTTGTCAAAACCTAATGGCCTTACTAACAGCAATCAAGCAGGGCCCTCTTTACTAATTTAGTAAGAGGAATGAATGTAACTGTGACCTATTAAAGCTAAGATATTAAATATGATCTCGCAAAGGCCTCAATATTAAAAACAAATCAAAGTGGTTGTAAATTAGACAAGGGAATAAACAGCATACTCATTAGCTTGTGAAACCAGATTTCTAATGGTAGCAGTTTGAGGTGTGTTATGACGGCCATGGGGGAATCATCAATAGATCTCCCTGTGGACCCCACTGAGTATGAGCTCTCCTGTTAGACGAGTGGAGGCCTACCCTACAGGGAATCCTGTAGGGGTTTAAAGCCAGTGGGGGTATAAAACCAGCTGACTCCACTTAGGCCAGCAGTCTTAACTACACATTGTAGCTGTTGAGTGACACTCGACGACCTCTGTAAATAAATGGGTGATTGGTATCGGAAAAACATGCCTTGGTGCGATTATTATATTGGTATCGAGCAATAAAAGCGAGTTTTTTCTTCCCTTTGGACAATCTTTACTATTGAGACAAGTAATCCTCCAGTGAGAAATGTCCCTCTGAAGCCTACGATGTGTGTATTGAAGATTGGGCCCAGTATGCAGAGCTCATGTGTTACTTTTCTCAAGCCAACAGTATTGAGGAGGACGAGAAGCAAAAAGTGATCCTATTGATGACAGGTGGGACCTCGATCCCACCCAGGCTGTATCCCCATAACCCATGCATTTCCTCTAGCTAGTCCCCCTGACACTAAGAGGCAACTTAGAATGGCCAATCCATCTAACCCACACATCTTTGGACCAGGCTGCAAACATTGACAGAGCGTTGTGAATTCGCATTACACCTGAACAACATGCTGCGAGATAGGCTGTCTGTGGAATTAACGAGGTGACAGTCCAAAAGAAAACTTTTGGCACAACTCAATTTGGAGCTAAAGAAGGCCATTGAGAAAGCCCTATCATTAGAGAATGCAGAAAAAGGAGCTCACAATCCAAGAGAGTGTCAGATTAGTGGCCTTCAATGGGTTGGCGGGGGCACGGGGGCCTCATGCCACGATGGTATCAGCAAAATATCCCAGCTTCCCTGGCAGCAGTGGAGCCCGAGTCACATCAGGCAGTTGAGGGAAGTCAGGGACAGCCTGCAGACTCTTTGGAAGCCTATCCCTGCCGTTTTCTGGACACCAGATGGCAGATTATTGCAAGTGCTGCAGACGATCAAAATTGGGGTGATGAGGTAGAGGGATAGTCAAAATGCTATTTTAAGAAAAGGCCAGAGCGTGTGCTGAACTGTACCTTGCAGACAGGCCCACCACCAGACTCAATACAATTAAATCACTTCTCTGTGATAAAGATTGCCTCCATAATGATGGAGCTGTTAGTAAATGACCACCCGTTAAAAATGGAAGAGGATATTGGGGCTGTGGTGTTTGTTATTGGAGAGCAGACTTCTCATCACCTCTGGACTGATGGTCATGGTCATGGAGAACATACTCCAAGGGTTACCTCAGGCATTGGTGTACTTGGACAAAGTATTGTCTACTGGAACTTCAGAACTTGAACACCTAGCGAACCTGGAAGAGGCCTTATGATGGTTTCAGAGATCAGGGTACACCTGAAAAGGGATAAATGTGTTTTCCAAGTAAGGACAGTCACCTGTTGAGGTTATCTGGGCAGATAGCAAGGGCGGTCATCCAGTGGAAGACAAGGTGAGGACCATCAAGGAGGCACCTACTCCAAGCAATTGCACAGAACCCAAATCCTTGCTGGGGTTGGTGAATTATTACAGCAAGTTTATCCCCAATTTAGCTTCTCTGCTGGCCTACCACTCCCTACTACAGAAATGTCAAAGATGGTCTTGGGGGCGGCAGCAGCTGGGGGCTCTCAACAGAGTTAAACAGCAACTTCTGTCCTCTAATTTATTGACTCATTTTAACTCCAAAAAAGGATCTTATCTTGACATGCAATGCCTCCCCTTATGGGTTTGGGTGATACTGGCACATGCTGGAGAGATGGGACACTGAAGCCTATTGCATATGCATCTTGGATTGTCTCAGACACTGGACGAAAGTACTTCCAGACCAAGAAAGAGAGAGAGGTGTTTAAAAGTTCCATCAATACACCTATGACAGATAGTTTTTCATAGTGACTGATCATAAAGCACTACTGCTCATCCAGTGTACCCCATGAAGAAGACAAGAATACAGTATTGGGTCTTGTTATGCATGTTTCTGAATACTTCCTAGTGCACATTCTGGGACTCAGATAGCTAATACCAATGCACTGAGCTATCTGCCATTGCCTGGAAGTCTGGTTGCACCACCTGCTGTAGAAGAGATTGTGATGACCCTCAATTTTCTGGACACCAGATGGCAGATTATTGCAAGTGCTGCAGATGATCAAAATTGGGGTGATGAGGTAGAGGGATAGTCAAAATGCTATTTTAAGAAAAGAGGATATTGGGGCTGTGGTGTCTGTTATTGGAGAGCAGACTCTGTGTCTGTGAAGCAAATCAAAGACTGGACACAAAAGGACCCAATCCTGTCAAAATTTAAAAACATAATTTTGTGTGCAGGATTCAGAGGACAGCCCTCTGATGAATTGAAACACTGTTAATCAAAGAAAGATGAGCTTGGTGTTGAGGGTGGCATCATCCTCTGGGGTTCCCATAGAGTTGTCCCTCGCCCGGAGTGACATCCAATTCTTATGGAGTTACACCACAGCCACCCTGGAATCTCAAATCAAATCCTATTGCATACGCAATAGGCTTCAGTGTCCCATCTCTCCAGTGATGTGCCAGTACCACCCAAACCCATAAGGGGAGGCATGGCAAGCAGCTAAGGTGACCCAATCTTGACACAGATCAAGGTGGCCCATCCTTGACGCAGACATTACTGGCTTGGTTCAACAGCATGAGTCGTGTCAGGAAAATCAAAAACTCCGTCCCCCAGCCTTCCTACATCCACAGGAGTGGTCTGGTGTAGACCCTTGAATGCATGTAGACTTTCTGCTGAGGCTTTTTTGGGCTCCGTGTTCCTGATCATGGTTGACGTGCATTCCACCGTTTGGGAGTACATTGGATGAGCATTACCACTTCCCATGCTACCATCGGGGAAACTACAGCCAAGTTTCTGCACGCACAGGATACCTGAAGTCCTGGTCTCTGGCAATGTCACTGCCTTTACTAGCACCAAGTTTCAGACCTTCATACCCTCCAATAGAATCAAACACACTCAGCATGAAGAAGCAACCCTCAGCGTCCATAGAGACCAAACTGGCCTAATTTTTATTTGGCTACAGCATGATCCCTTCCCTCAGTGGAATCATTAAAGAGGGGGGAGGCTTCAGATTAAAGATTAAACTCACTTTTCCCAAACCTGATGGGGAGGGTGGAGTCCCAACAGGGGACCCAGAACGAGAAACCAAGATTCTGCGACAAGGGTCGGGACATTTAAAACCAATGACCCAGTCCACGTGAGGAACTGGAGGGAACAGCCTCAGCTGGGTCTTCAGGATTATAACAGGGAAAACAGGGCTCATGTTGTACAAGGTCCAAAAACAGGGCAAGATTATCAGGAAACATCTGAATTATCTCTGAAGTAGGGAAGGAGCAGAATGTGTTTAAAACCAGCTGGTACCACACAGGCTGGCAGTCGATAAACACGAATCTTATCAACACACTGTAGCCGTTGACTGGCACTTGACTACCACTGTAAATAAACAAGTGATTGAATCATAGAATTGCTACAGTACAGAAAGAAGCCATTCGGCCCATCGAGTCTGCACTGACCACAATCCCACCCAGACCCTGTTCCTGTAACCCCATGCTAATCCTCCTGACACTATTGTTAATTCAGTATGGTCAGTCAACCTAACCTGCACGTCTTTGAACTATGGGAAAAAACCAGAGCACCTGGAGGAAATCCACGCAGACACACGGAAAATGTGCAAACTCCACACAGAGTGACCCGAGGCTGGAATTGAACCTGGGACCCTGACACTGTGAGGCAGCAGTGCTAACCACTTGCCACCCTGATTACGGAATAACAGGCCTCAGTGAGATTATTACAAGGCCTGTCCATTATTTTGGGCAAGGATGCAATTTTCAGTTCTTTAAGTCAGATTCTCCAAATAGCTTCTAAAACCATATTTCCTCACAGTGTCTTTAAGTTTAAGTCAGCTGGCTGTGGTCACCCCTTAGTGTTTTTGGAAAAGTAGCAGACCTTTTAACAGATGGAGTAGCAGTACATGGTGCTTAGCACTTGATGCTCATCTTCAAGGGAGGAGATTAACAATCAGAATTCGGCGAAAGGGCAGGTGCTTACTTCCTTTTCATGATTGGCAAATGGGGACATATCCCGGGTGCTAGCAGATGAAGATTCCACTTATTGCAGTCACTTCTTGTGCTTTAGTGGTTGCACAAGTAGTCTTGAAGCTTAGCACTTGAACGTAAACATAAGGGTGGTGTCCGCCAGTGATACACTGGCCCTCCCCCCGCCAATGTGCCTTACTCTTGTTAGTGAGCTTATTTGTGAATCAATGGGCTGACCCAGCCAGATTCCCGTTCCACTCAAACCCCTCCCAGAAAAGAGTATCTTCTGAAGCTCGGGAAACAATAATGAAATGTCAGTTAAGCCCAAAGTACAGCTGAGGGATTTTGGTTTAAAGCAGAGGCTTTGGTGCAAAAATGCATTTATAGCTCTTTGTGTGGCACCTCATTATGTGTGGGCCTGATTCATTAAGTAATTGGTTTGCAGTTGTTTACATGAGTATTAAGGCCTTCTATTCAGAAGCCTTTGAGTGATACATTGTGCAAATGTAGCATGTTATGAATGCATAATGAGAACTAGGGAGCCTGTTCTATTGGCTAGACACAGCACTTGGTTGAAAAGAGAAAGTAAGACACTGGGCTCTGCTTTGCATAGCAATGACCCTTCTTAATAAACTTTACAGATTAATAAATGCAACCTCGAAAAGAGGTAAATAGATACTCTTAGCACATTTATATGTGCTCATTTCATTATTATGATACTGAAACTAGGGGGAAAATTGAGTTCTTTCATACTCCAGTTTCTTAGCCAAAGCATCTTACTGCCTAAGTGTTAATAGAATTTGATGTTTATTGTATTATAAATCATGAGGAAGGAGATAGATCGCAACACTTTATTATTAAGGATTCATTCATTGTAAATCTTTTGCAGCTATCGTAGTTTCTAAAGCAAAATCATTTTGTGGTTGAGTGGGGATGAAAGACATAATGTACGAAGGAGAGAGTCTTAATAACCAGCTGCACTCCATGTAAAGACCACTTACTCCCTTTTGTTCAGAGGTGCATGCCACTGCTTCCTCTTTATTGAGAGTCATTCTTCCATTTTACCGAAGGCATCTAAAACCGGCTTTTTTTTTGCTGATTTTATATTAATGTGAATATTTTCCAAATTGTTTGACACCTATCCTTGACTTTATAAAACCTTAAGAGTTAAAGCATTTTTATTTCACAAAGGGGCCCTGTAAGACTCTGCATTGATCTGGGCAAAACAAAGCCATGCATAAGCATAAAGTAAACTCCGTGTGACTGGATGGAGCAGGTGTGTAGTATTGGAGTACAGTGTAGCAGTAAGAACTTGCAGCCAGTGGAGGTCACTCTTATTCTAAATACTGCTGCTTCCGTACTCGGCTAGATTGCAGGCATACCTGTTTTAGAATACATTCAAACAAAGTGCAAAATCATAGAAATAAGATCGTACCTTTTTCCCATGGATTAAAATAAAATTACTTCCAGCATTATCTTATGCTTTCTTATTAGTCCTACCTTCTTCCATCGGGAAAAAGATACAACAGTCTGAGGTCATGTACCAACTGACTGAAGAACAGCTTCTTTTCTGCTGCCATCAGACTTTTGAATGGACCCACCTCGCATTAAGTTGATCTTTATCTACACCCTAGCTGTAACACTACATTCTGCATCCTGTCCTTCTCTATGAATGGTATGCTTTGTCTGTATAGCGCATGAGAAACAACACTTTTCACTGTATACTAATACATGTGATAATAATAAATCAAATGCATTGCAAGAATATGTAGGCATTTAGTATTAATTTCATGAACCATATATTATGTTTTAATTTTTTTGTTAGCTGCTGTTTAGAAATATTTCATCCTAATCCCACTTTCAGCTAAAACCCTGGAGACAGCAGGCATTTAAGATATGGATGATCAGATGTGGAAAGCCTGTATTTTTTATGCATCTAGTGGGTACATTAGTGTAGCAGTCATGTTACCGGATTAATAATCTACCAAAGTCTTATCAAAGTGCATAACTTCACACCTTCCTACATTACATCCACGTATTTGCCCCTGAACCTAACCTGTCTATATCCCTCTGTAGACTCTTTGCATCATCCTCAATATTTGCCTTCCCACCTACTTTTGTGTCATTTGCAAACTTGGCAATAGTATATTCGCTTCCCTCATCCCAGTCATCAATATATTTTGTAAATAATTGTGGCCTCAGTACAGACACCTTTAGTACTGCACTACTTACAGGTTGAAAATCCCAACTCTCTGTCTTCAATCAGTTAGCCAAACCTCTATCCATGCCAATATATTACCCCCAATATCTTAGGCTCATCTTATTAAGTCTGTGTGGAGTTTGCACATTCTCCCCGTGTTTGTGTAGGTTTCCTCCGGGTGCTCTGGTTTCCACCCACAGTCCAAAATGTGCTGGTTAGGTGCATTGTCCATGCTAAATTGCAATTTAGTGTCCAGGGATGTGTGCGTTAGAGGGATTAGCAGAGTAAATATGTGGCATTATGGGGATAGGGCCTAGGTAGGAATGTTGCCAGTGCAGACTCAGTGGCCTGAATGAGGGTTTCTATGATTCTTCCATGAAGTAGACTTTGTGCAGTACTATATCAAATCCTTTTTGGAAACCCAAATATATAACATCTACTGATTCCCCTTTATCTATTTATGCTTATTCAGTTAATGCTACTGATAGATGTGACAAGCCCAGCCTCCCCAACAAACTGAGACACATTAGTTTCTTATATACTAACTATGAGCCAGTTTCATACTTGAGGGGAAGGCTGGAATAGCATCATATCCCACTAGAAATTTTGGTCTTCCTATTTCTGTAGTGAAGAAACAAATAACTAATAACGAAGCAATAATAAGTGTGAAGTGTGTGCAATGATAATTCTTACATAACTAAGTGTGATAAAGTATGAGTTGGAAATGTCAAAGATGACGAAGATGGGGGCAACACTGTGGCATAGCGGTTAGCACTGCTGCCTCACAGTGCCAGGGACCTGGGTTCAATTCCTGGCTTGGGTCACGGTCTGTGTGTAGTCTGCATGTTCTCCCCATGTCTGTGTGGGTTTCCTCTGGGTATTCCAGTTTCCTCCCATATCATGAAAGACGTGCTGGTTAGGTTCACTGACCCAAACAGGTGTTGAGCTGTGGCCATTAGGGGAACTTCACTGTAGTGTTAATATAAGTCTTACTTGTGACAAATAAATAAACTTCACTTTAAAAAAAGAGATACTGAACAAAGAAAATATATAAATTCAAGCCTTGTGGGAAAGTGTTGTGGGGGTGGGATGTAAACAGTGCAAGATTCTGGGAAAGGTTAGTGAAAATTTAGGAATAGTCCTGCAAAATATAAAACAAGTGAGAAATATGTTTACGGCATGTATGCTATAAAAGGATTACACTGCCTGTATTATTGTTGTTCTTGTGCTGCTCCATTGTTCAACCACTTGCTAATTTCTCATTCTATAACAGTCTTATTATTGGAGTCTCACTTCTTTCTTTCATCTGTATCAGCATATTTTTAATTACGGAAACTTCCATCATAAAACAGCCAAACAAATTTCATCATTGTTACAATCAGGAGGCGATGGCCTAGTGGTATTATCACTAGATTATTAATCCAGAAACTTAGCGAATGTTCTGGGGACCCATACTTGAATCCCACCACGGAAGATGGTAGAATTTGAATTCAATAAAGAAAAGATCTACTGATGACAATGAAAAGATTGTTGACTGTCAGAAAACCCATTTGGTTCACTGATATCCTTTAGGGAAGGAAATCTGCTGTCCTTACCTTGTCTGGTCTACATGTGACTCCAGAGCCACAGCAAAGTGATTGACTCTCATTTGCCCTCAAAGGGCAACTAGGGATGGACAATAAATGCTGGCCAGCCAGTAATGTTCATGACCCACGAATGAATAAAAATAAAATTCATTGCAAGTGGACTTGAGTACAGGAGCAAGGATGTCTTATTGCACAGGGCTTTGGTGAGACCTCACCTCAATTATTATGTCTCCTTATCTTAGAAAGGGTATACCCAGCATGGATGGAGTGCAGCGAAGATTCATCAGACTGATTTCTGAGGTGTCATATGAGGAGAGATTGGGTTGACTAGCTTGGTATCTGTGACAATTTAGAAGACTGAGACAGGATCTAACTGAAATGTATAAAGTTTTTACAGAGCTTGACAGAGTGGATGCAGCAATGTTCCTTTCTCTGGCTGGGGGTATAAATCAAGGTGTCAGTCTCAGAATACGGGTTGGCCATTTAGAACTAAGATGAGGAGAAATTTCTTTATTCACAGTGTGGTGAACCTATGGAATTTTCTATCACAGTGGGCTATGGAGGTCAAGTCACTGAATATATTTAAGAAGGAAATAGATAGTTTCTTAGACTCTTAAGGATAACAAGGACTATGGAGAGAGTGCTGGAGTAGGAGGATCAGCCAAGTCCATTTTGAGTGGTGGAGTAGGATCGAAGGGCCGAATGTTTCTAATCCACAGAGAGATTGAAAAATTTTTCAAGAGGCGATGACTTTCTCAGTAACAGAATAACCAAGAGACAAAAAATCATGTGTTATGACTTTCACTGTAGTAAACAAACTAAAATCAGACACTACTGAACAGGCAACTGACACACCAACTTAAAGAAAAGGTATTTCTGCATTTACTAATTAACGTAATTGAAATATGCCATTCAACACATTGTTTGAATTTACCCCGTACATCTGCTGGGTAGCCATACAAGATTAAGCCTCAAGGCACTCCCAGCTTCCAGCAGGCTAACTTCTCCCTGGCACATCGTGTCAAATCTTCTGATGTCCTTCAAAAATTGCTCCGTTTGGGATGAGTACTCCAGAAGAGACTTCCACCTGCAAGGTCCACTGAGCGCTGACTGGAAAACCAAGATAACCCACCTCATTTGCTTGGAAGGTGTACTTTTCTCTTTTTAGGCGCACTCCTACTATCCGGAATCTCCTTAAAACTTCATCCAAGTTTGCCAAATGTTCCTCCTCAGTGGACCCTGTTAGTGGAGCATCATCCAAATAAGTGACAACTCTGGGCAAACCCTACAGTAGATTCTCCATAGATCGCTAAAAGATAGTGCAAGCCAATGAAACCTCAAATGGTAAACATGTATATTTATAGAGCCCTTTATGTGTATTTATGGTGACTCTTGGTGTGTTGTCTAGTTCTAACTGTAGGTAAGCATGGCTCATGTCCAATTTGGTGTATGTCAGACCCCCAACCAACATCGCATTTGATCTTCTATTTTGGGGATGGGGGTATCTATCTATATTTGCAGCCTGTTTTATCATCAGCTTACGATCCCCACAGATACAGATGGTGTTGTGGGGTTTAATAACTGGCACAATGGGTGCCAGCCACTCTGCAAATTGTACAGGCCTGATGATGCCCATGTCTTCCAGTCATTTTAGTTCTGTCTCTATCTTCTCTACCAACACGTAGGGCACAGATCTTGTCTTAAACGATCTTGGCTTCTGGATCCACATGGATTTTTTGTTTGCAATCCTTTGATCTTTCTCAGTTCCTCCTGGAGCACCTCTCAGTATTTACTAATGACTTTTGGCAGGGCCCCTGCTTTTATCTTAATGATCGCCAACCAGTTCAACTTAATCTCCAGGACCCATTAAACTTGATCCTTGACCCAACACAACCAACAAGAGCTGTGCAGACTGCTGTCTGTAATTCACAAGGAGTCATTTCTATTATCTTTATGACCTCACCAGTAGCTAGTCCAGCTGTGCTCTGTTCATCAACTTCAGTAGTTGAACTTCTTCTCTGAGATACTGATAGGTTTGCTTACTCACAGTAGTAGCAGATACCCAGTGTCTACCTCCATCTTCTGTGGTTGACCATTCACTGTCAACATTATGTGATGGATACTACCTTGCCCACTTCCACATTGTTTAATGACATAATCTTTCAATCCCTTTCTGGACAATCCTCCCTACTATGCATTGTGGCTGGATTATTTATTCTGCTTGTGTTGGACTGGCCCTTCTTGCTTTTACATTTGTACCCCAAATGATTTATTTTTCCATACCTGTTGTGCTCTGCTTCCCTAAATTTATGCTGGGAAGTGACTTTTCCCACATTAAAAACATTCTGTTACTCCAATGTTGCTTAAGTCTTCAGTATTTAGTAATTCTTCCCGCTTCTGCATTCAAATCTCATCTTGGAGCTTGATCCTGCACCCTCACTTCTGGCACTATTACTACTCGTGGTTTCCTAACTGGCGGACCTTCATGTTTTGATCGCTTTGTAACTCCTCAGCGTTCTTCTCAGTGCTCTCTGTCTCTATCGCTGTCTCCATTTCTATCACCTTCTTAAAAGTCAACTCAGCCAATTGTTTTCTTTGTATAGCTGCATTATTTACACCACATACCAATCGATCTCTTAACATGTCATTTAAAGCTGACCCAAAGTCGCAATGCTTTGCAATCTACTTTAGCCTGGCAACAAAGGCTGCAATGGTCTCACCTAAAGCCTTCTTATATCTTTGCAGTGTTACCGAGGCTTTAGGATGGTAATGCAACTTTGCTAGCTCAATGAGCTCTGCAAATGCCTTTGTATTGGGAGCATCTGGGGACGTTAAACTTGAATCAAGTTGTATGTCTGAGTCCCATATGCAGTAAGTTTTCTTCTTATCCTCCCGTCTATTCCATTAGCCCTGAAAAAATACTCCAACCATTCCACGTGGAGGGGTGGGGCGGGGGCGAGGTGATTGTGACTAGGGGGAACAATGTGAAGGGGTGTCTGCCAGGGGACTCATCGGGAAGGTCCAAAGGCTGTGATACTGGTGACTCATGTTATGAGAGGTAGCAATGCTGCCGATGATGAGGGGGATGGTCCGATGTCCATAGGGTGAGAGGTGGGAGGAGGTCTCCCGGTGCACTAGGGTATCGGGACATCCTGAACAATGGCGCCCGAGCATTATGTAGCCAGCTTCCATGGTGTACTTATGCGCCCCCCTCCCACACTGCCAGAGCAAAGCTCCCAACTGTTAGAAAAACTGAGAATGCTGGAAGATTGCAGTGTTGAAAGTCCGGTATGGAACACTTCTGTTTTCAGACTTTTACTACATTTATAATTGTTTTGGGGAGATTGGGCCATTTGTTTCTGCATCAGCCTACATTCAGCTGAGTACTGGTAAATTTTGTTCAAAATAAAATAAATTTGAATACAGAAGCAGGAAGAATCACTAAAGACCAAAGATTTAAGCAACCTAGGAGCAACACAGAGTGTGGAGCAAATCTAAATGTGCTAGAGTGACACTCCCTTCCCCTCGTGCCCCACCCACCCGTCACCCCCAATTGGAGTTGGTATTCAACAAACCGCCCCCCCCACCCCCACAACCACCATTGGAGTCGTCACCTCTCCCCCTGACCCCACACCCCACACAATGTCAGCGAGGGGTGGCAAAAACCATAAGTTGCAATCTCAGGTTAGAGACTGATATGGAATGACTTGTAGAGCATTGAGGACGGTTGAAATTAAAGTTGCACATAATATCATAAATGTGCAAAAGATTAATTCGGGTCCTGCTATCTATGTGATGGATTGCCAGGTTGAATGTTGATAGGTTTTCATTTTCCTTTTTGGCACAATTTTGTAAATACGGTTGTATACGTTACAAAAGCCTACACTAATTGGAGTTTAGAATGAGAGGTAATCTTACTGAAACATGTAAGATTCCGAGAGGACTTGACAGGGTAGATGCTGATAGGGTGTTTCTGTTCATGGGAAAATCTAGAACTGAGGGGGACAATTTCAAAATAAGAGGTCTCCCATTTAAGATGGAGATTAGGAGACTAGTTAATGTTTGAAATTCTTTTTGCCAGCATGCAATGAAGGCTAGATCATTGAAAGTATTCAAGGCTAAATTAGATAGATTTTTGACTGACAAGGTGGTCGAGGATAGTGGGGGAGGAAAGTGGAGTTAAGGCCACATTGGATCTTATTGATTAGCAAAGCAGGCTTGAGGGGCAGAATAACCTTCTTGCTTCTTATATTCTTACATCCTTTTACGAAACTTTGTACTTGACAAATTCAGTATGTGACTAATTTTAAATGTTGGCAAAGGATTTTTGTTGTAATTTCCAAATTCAAGAGCTACTTGTTAAATATGAAACAACAATATTGTTAACGCTTCAGTGTTTGTCTTTGTCAAATGCAGTTTTATTCTTAAATTAGCAAAGACAACTATGCATGAATACTTCTCAATGTAGAATTCTCTACAATTCATTTGAAATAATAGAATGGGAGATTCAATTCAGAATTCAGTCGAAAGTCTATTTATTGGAACTGAAGTGCATATTGTGCAAAGGGGTAATTTTTTTCGGTTTAAGGGATTGACTGGTGACTGCAGAACAAATTAAATTCTGAAAATGTTAAATGATTTTTGCAGCTTTTTTTTAAATATTAAAGGGTAGTTTGGAAAACTGTAAACCTTCATAATCCCAATTAATCATTGCAGTTTTGCATGTTTAAGCATTAAAGCTTGAAAAATGTTCAAGGAACATAATGAATTTTGGATTACCTGTTTAATATAATCAATTAGTTTAAATTGTATGGGGTAATTAACACACTATAAAAATCCTCGTACTTTAAGCACTGATTACTAAGATTGCTAAGTAGTGATTACCATATACATAAAAACAAATGGTTTTCTTGCATCGCTAATCATTCTGCGAATATCTACAGCAGTTCTGTATGTCAAAATATTTGTTTTCATCTTACAATTGGATACATTTTTTAGAAAAATTGTACAGTTATGTTACAGCTACTTGGGTGCAAATACATTGGGTGCACTGGCCTGATTGTCCTTTTTCTGAGAGCAATTGTATTTAAGAATTGAGACAAGCTTATTTTGATATTCATAATATCACTTGAACTGAACATCAAGAAGCATCATCTGTACAATGTGTTACAAATGTAAAATTTATGGTTTTTTGGGGGGACTATATCTCTAAGGAAAAATTGAGTGGTGATTGGAGCCATGTAACCTGCTTGGAATTCTGCCTGACGACAAGCCTCGGTGGCTTGGTTGCTATGTGGACAAGGGGGGACCCAAACCAAGGGATTGCTCAGAAAATATAAGATGTTCACTTGTTGACAATGGCAAGTATACCTGTGCTGCCTGTAGTTAGACTGTTAGTCTCCAAGTCTTACAGGGAGGTGATAGGAACTGTTATACTCTAAGTTTTATGAACTGTTATACTCTAAGCTGTCAAGTTAATTCCGAGCTAGAATGGAGTTGGGAGTCCAGAGGATAGGTCATTTCTACCTGGATCCAAGACCATGTGATTCACCTTGCCATGGAAATGGGCTTTGGGAAGGGAAGAATCCATAGCGAGCCATCATATTGGGTTACAGGTTCTGTATGGTATCACTCAATCTCACAACCCAATGAGTCGGTAAGAATCTGAGAGAGTAAGTAGAGTTCTGTAGAGAAAATGTTGATCCTATTATTCAACATGCACGGGTAGAAGCTCATGTTGAGATCGAGATTTCGAGGATTTAAATGAGATTGGAAGGTTCACCTAACTTGGACCAGAGAGAAGAAAATCCAATGTAATCCTTCATACTGAAAGTCAGTTCAGGGATTAGAAAACTATCCAACAAGGAATGGAAGAAGGGACAGGCCTCGGGAACCGAGAAAAACTTTGAACTGGTTCCGGAAGAATAAAGTAGCCGCTCAAAAAACAAAATTTTAAAAAGTGGTGGATCATGGTGGCGGATTTCTGATTGTGCAAAAAATTGCATGGATGATTTTCTTTGTAGCTTGAAGTATACATTGCTGAGCAAATTGTGGTGAGCTAATGTTGTTGTTTGTTCAGTAAAAGTTTTCAAACTTAATCTTGTTGTGTGATCCATTAATCAGTCCAGGCCTTTGACCCAATGACCATTGAAGAATGGTGAGATAGTTGGTGAGTGTAAGTGCACCTTGTACACACTGTTACCACTGTGCACTAATGGTGGAGGGAGTGAATGTTTAAGGTGCTGGGTGGAGTGCTGATAAAGCGAACTGCTTTGCCCCAGGTGGTGTGGAGATTTTGGAGTGTTATTGGAGCTGCACTCATCCAGGCAAGTGGAAAGTTTTCTACCACACTCTGATTTGCAACTTGTCAGGCATCAGGGGAGTCAGGAAATGGGTTACCACACAATTCCTAGCCTCAGATCTGTTCTTATAGCCCAGCTGTTAAATGGCTGGTCTGGTGAAGTTTAGTAATCTCCAGGAAGTTCAATGATAGCAATGATGATAAATGTCAGGCGGAGATGGTTTGGTTCTCTCTGGTTGGAGTTGAAGCAGGAATGTTAATCCAGTCTTTCTTTCCCTATCTTTATTTTGCTTTCTCCACATGACTTAAGTCTAATTTATACTTCCTGATTTAGTCTCTGTGTTTGAGAATTCTTTCGTTTGATTGGGTGAAGAACCTTGCTGCTGCTTATCCTGCTCACACATGCCACAGATTCGCTGTAGAAGATGACATATCTGATCAAGATGCCCAGTGACAACAAGTTTCTGCTCAAAGGCCCAGACAAGCACTATGGGCAGTTATCAATGTTGTGACTGGCAAGTGTTTTTCCTTTGCTGCTGACTACAAATGCTGGGCCGCGGTATTTATTTCTCATAAGGCAGTAATGGCCAACAGAATGATTTCATGTCAAATGCTATGTTCCGTTTTCCATCCCACGTTTCTGATTTAGGGACACCTAGCGGGCTGGAGACATGGGGAAGGAGGATGACCTCTTTGTCAACTTGCTCTTGGGCCTGGCCAAGCTTGCCGTAGACAGGTCCAGGCAGCAGGGGACTGACGGGGTCATCTGACCTGAGTATCTGCCTCTCTACCATGGCTACATTCGTGGCCGGGTGTCCCTGGAGAGGGAGCATGTGGACTCTACAGGCGCCATTGAGGCCTTCCATGCCCATTGGGCCCCACAGGGGTTGGAGAGTTTTATTTACCTCTTTGATCACGTTTTGGTTTGATGTTTTAACCTTCCTTTCCGCCTTGCTTTTTGGTTCGGGTGGTTCCCTTTTTGGGGGCTGCCCTTTCTTACTTTGTCCCTGAGATTGTTTGATTAGTTTATTTGGTTGGCACAAAAAGAAATGCAACCAGGACCACTCTCTGTAATGTGGATCTCTGTATTCCTCCAGTCTTGGCCTCATCTGCATCATCGAGTTTGACCACTCCTCTATTAGTGACTGTGCCTTCAGCTGCCTCAACCCTAAGTTCTGGAATTTCTTTGCCAGATTGCTCTTCCTCTACTCCATTTGCCTCTTTTTTTTACGCCCATCTCTTTGACTGCAACAAAGAACAACACAGCATAGGAAACAGGCCTTCGGCCCAACAGACCCACGCCGCCATTTTAACATTGTGAGTGCCCTCTTCTACCTATGACCTTTGTCTACGCCTATTGGACTCCACAATAAAGGTGTGCAAATTTAGAGAATTATAACAGATTAAGGGACACCTAACCTTTGCCCACCTGTCCTAATTTTCCCTGTTGTAGCTTGGCGTCAATATTTTGTTTGATAATTTTCCTGTGAAGTACCTTGGGACATTTTACTAATTCAAAGGCACTTTGTAAAAGGAAGTTGTTATCCTGAAAGCATCCATCAAAGTCCGGGGTGGGATTTTTCTCCCCTTCTATGGCGTGTTTCACGGCGGCAGGAGACATTGCTTACCGGTGGCCAGATCTTACGGTTCTGCCATTGTCAATGGGGTTTTTCATTGAACGACCCCTCGCTGCCACGAAAACTGCGGTGGGGGTGTGCTGTCAGCAAGACCATAAGATCCCAACAACGTGAATGGCAGCAAGATTACAGTGCTGGTCTGCGAACAATTTTAAATAAACTGAGAGGATGATAGTTTCTCCATGTCACAACTTTTTTTTGAAAATATTCAGTTAGTTGTTACCGCTCTCTGCCTTTTTGGTACCTGAATCAGGTATATGATCTAAATAAATGTTGGTCTAATACAGTTGACACTTCAGCAGTTAAACATTGCATCTGCAGCCCACAAAAGATCAAAACATTTTCAATCTGACAATTTCAGAAGGCTAGTGATGCTGTAGACAGACAATTGGTCATTTGTCAGTCGTGCTGAATGCAGCCTGCATATGCATCAAACCAGATCAAAGCTTCTTCAGGGGCAGACATTTACATAGTTATATCGCTGATACTATGGGAACCCAGCAGCCTTACTCTGAGAAACACTTCTGTAAATGGGAGGCCTTTGAAAATCCTTGAGAATTATTAGAAGTCAGTTGTGCTTCATGGCTTTTTGTCTGTGTGCAAAGGTTCTTGAAAACAAATTCTACTTTCTAATCGAGGAAAATAACACATTTCAGAAAATGTTTTTAATCTCCCACCCACATGTAAACCCAAGATTTGGGAGGATTATGTCATTGTATTTCATTGTCTGGCTGCTGAGGAAATTCAAAATGCTTCAAAGCAATTTTAACTTAATTTCATAAATCACTATATAAGTCAGCACAACTGTGCACTTTATATACAAGACAATATAAATGTGAGTATGCTGCCTCAATAACATTTTAAAAATTAATTAAGTTTTTTTAAGAAGTTTTACAAAGTCTGTCTTTTAAAGTTGAAGTTTAAAAGTTTGTTTATTAGTCACAATTAAGCTTACATTCACACTGTAATGAAGTTACTGTGAAAATCCCCTTGTCCCCCACACTCTGACACCTGTTTGGGTACACTGAGGGAGACGTTTATTCAGAAAATATTTGTGATGATGTAGTTTTGCTGCTTTGGTACATAAAGAATTAATTGGCCTTATTGAACTGGAAGACATAATAAACCATACACCATAGGTCAATGATGATTCCTGTTTTGTGAATGAGAGAGCTACTGAGAAATGAACAACACAAATTTATATCCGACGGCAGTCGATTGTGAATGTGTATATTCAAAATTTTAACTGCAGCTTCATATCAAAAATCATTTTGAAACACATTTTCATTTTATCATGATACATTTATTTATAAGTTGCCGTTGACTACTTTAAAAAAAAAATAAGCAGCGCCAACCATTAACAATGCAGGATTTGACCACATTAGTTAAAAAGATTGCAGAACAAGTTGTGTCCTAAAACATATATGCCTGTGTTTTAAAAACACTGGTTCAAGTTTCAATTCACTTGAATCAGGCTGTAAACACAATTGGATAAGTCTGCAGCCTTAGATTGCACCAGTCAGGGAATGCTCTTCAAATTGTGATAGTTTCCTTAAGCTTAATTTGCAAAGAAACTGACTGTACACTGAATAAAATATTAAATGATTGTGTATATTAAGTGTTCTTGAAATCGGGAAGATTGACACTCATCATTATTAAAAATGCTTATTTTGATGATAAACTCGTTTTCACAAAACTCCAGCAAAGAATTTACAGCCAGTGGTACCTTTGGCACTCAAATTTGCTTTTTTCTCCTGCCATCCTGGTTTCTTAGGTGGGATGCATTTGAAAAATCAGCATTGGTCATAAGTCAGTTTGTGGCATGTAGGCAAACAGAGTGTTGGTGAATAAGAGATTTTTTCTTTTAATATTAAATTCTGCCTTATTTAATTTTAACAGGCACAGAAACAAGAAAGAAAGGATGAATCCCATAAAGTCAAAAGGTAAGCTTGAGAATGAAGATGAAAGCCAGGAAAATACCACTTCCTGCTCATCCTCTGTGTAATTGAGCTGCCATGATGTGGAGATGCTGGCGTTGGACTGGGGTAAATACAGTAAGAAGTCTCACAACATCATGTTAAAGTCCAACAGGTTAATTTGTGCTATCAACCTGATGTTGTGAGACTTCTTACTGTAATAGAGTTGCACCAGAATCCAGTCAGATTAGTTGTCTGCTCCTTTCCCTGCACACACTATCTGCTGCAAAATATTGCATTTTATTCTGATAATCAACTATCAACCCAAAGATGTTATTCCTCAGGCTGAGTTTAACTTGTAGCTTTTTCATCTCGGAAAGAACTTCTGAAGTTCCTGTTTATTTTCTATTTCTCTGCGTCAATGGTAATGATTACTTAAAAGACTTAGGGTGTGATTTTACGGCCTCACTCATCCCAAAACTGTGAAATCCCACCCGAGGTCAATGGACCTTTTCGTGGTCTGCCCCGTGCCCGCTCCAATTCCCGTGGCGGCTGGGATGGTAGAATTCTGACCTCAGATTACAATCAATTTTTTTCTAGCTTTCTTCTTTCCTGACACTGCTTAATGGGTTGGTTTCAGTGACACTGGCTGCCCTGAGTTTCTTGCTGAAGTGTGAACTTCTTGTGTGAACTTGGCCACTGAGTGATAGCGAGTTATTCAACCACTGGGGTTGTTACAGTCAAGTCTAATCCTAACCTAATGGAAAATCCGACTATATTATCTATTAGATAACAATCAAGAGTGAAGGTAATAGTTGCTTTTGTTTTTGTCTGTCGGTGCCAGGGTTTCTAAGGCCAATCGTATTGTCCCTCCTGCTGCTCAGAGAGCAGAGATTGATTCTGACTCCCGGTTAGTTCTACGCAGGGTTGTGTACTGTGTTTGGCAAGTAGGCCATCAGTGGAGCAACTTAAAAATATATAGATTTACTTCCTGGAGCTTCTCTTCGTAACTCAATAATCTAAGGTTCATGGATATATTTGTAGTGGACAATACAATGAAAAGTGGAAATATTTAAAAGTAAGCTAAGTGAGGTGTCAGAGCATTGGACAGTGGCAAAAAAAGCTTATAAGGGTATTCTTAGTGACGAGAGGCCAGTGAGTTTAACATCATGGTGAGCTTTGGGACTTTCTCTGAAGCCATTGCCATTGGATCCTTCAGTGATCTCACTAATACTTCAAAGCAATTCAGCAGTTTCTCTGGATTTGTCACCTATGAATTGATTTCCATTCTTAAATTATTAACTTTTTTTTAAATAGTTCCAGTTTTGTTTTAAGATACGGCCAATTACAGATATTTCCATAATCTAATTATTTTCCTCAATGGCTTCTATTTTATTTCTGGTTGTTTCCCCTGATTTTGTCTTTGTTGCATCTTCTTTTGAAAAACATTTGTACAAAAGTTGGTGAAGAAAGCATACGGCATGCTTGCCTTCATCAGATGGGGCATTGAGTCTAAAAGTTGGCAAATTATGTTATAATTGTATAAAATGTTAGTTAGGCCACATTTGGAATACTGTATCCAATTCTGATCACCACACTACCAGAAGGACAATAGAGTTTTTGGAGAGAGTGCAGAAAAGGTGTAGCAGGATGTTACCTGGTATGGAGGGCATTAGCTATGAGAAGAGATTGAACAAACTGGGATTGTTCTCCCTGGAAAGATGGGGGCTGAGGGGTGACCTGGTAGAAGTTTATACATTTATGAAGGGTATGGATAGGGTGAACAGTTGGAAACGTTTTCCCAGGGCAGAAGTGATAGTTATAAAGAGGCAGCGGGGAAAGGTTCAGTGGAGATGTGTGGAGGAAGTTTTTTTACATAGAGGGTGGTGAGGGCCTGGAATGCACTGCCAAGTAAGCTGGTTGAAGCAGTTACATTAGCCATATTTAAGACTTATTTTGATAGACATATGAACAAACGGGGAATAGAGAGATACAGGTGGTTGGCGTAGATAGGTAAACTTGATCGGCACAGACTTGGAGGGCCGAAGGGTCTGTTCCTGTACTGTTCTTTGCTTTCTTTTTGTTTAATACATTAATTGAAATCTTCAAGCAATGGTAGAGGGTTCTGTGGGTGGGTTGTGGGGAGTGTGATGGGAAGAGGGGAACGATGGTGGCTGTCAGGACACCATAGCAGATTAGAATTCTCCATTTCCATCTTTGGGTCTTGGGTTTGACTCCCACAGAAACGGATGGGATAAAAAGAAAGAGAAAAAAATCCTTCCAACAATTGCTAGTGAAATGAGTTTGGTTGGTCTGAAATGAGTTCCCATTGGATGCAAATCCACAATTTAGCAGTAATCGGTCAGTTTTACTTGGAGGGATTGACACGGGGATTGCTGTAGGGTTTATGCACGTTGTTGGCGCCATCTAGAGGCTAGCCTAACTTGCATGCAAGTACCAACGTGCCTGACCAGGGAACCAGATAGTTTCAAGTTTAATTGTTAGTGTCACAATTTAGCTTACATTAACAGTGCAATAAAGTTACTGCAAAAATCCCGCAGTTGCCACATTCCAACGTGTGTTCAGGTGCACTGAGAGAGAATTTAGCATGGCCAATGCACCTAATCAGCATGTCTTTCGGACTATGGGAGGAAAAAGGAGCACCTAGAGAAAACCACGCAGACACGGAGAGAATGTGCAAACTCCACACAGAGTGGAGCGACCCAAGCTCGGGCAAACCAAGGCAGGAAGTGAACCCGGGTCTCTAAAGCTGTGAGGCAGCAGTGCTAACCACTGTGCTACAGTGCTGCTCATTGTGATACTGAAGAACAAAAGCATGGGTGAGTTGACACAGAAGTTACAACAATCAATATGTATAGGTGTTTACCTGTCACATGAGCAAAAGTTCTAATCACATTTACCTGTTTCCATATCTCTTCAATTCCTTTAACTCAGCTATCCAATCCAAGCTTTGCACCAGATTATCTTTCAGTCACAAACCTTGAAAGTGAAGTCACACCTCTTCATGTGAATAAGTTTCTCCCGCCTTTTATTTCTCTCACATTTCATTTTGTATCGATATCCCCTTGTTCTTGACTGCTCAACTGCTGGGAGCAGTTAGTTTTTATTCAGCCAATTCCATCTTTTCATATTTATTATATTCTCCTTTAATCTGTACTATTCTGACAAGAAAAAAAATAATTTTCTCAGACCTCCTCTTTGGATTTGCTTGTACCAGTCAGCACCTTAGGGAATTTGCATTATACCTTCAGTATTTTTCACAATATTGTGAAGCTATATATTGCTGACAGTACAGAGGTAGTAACTCACACTCAGGTATCTGTCAATTTATATATCCACAAGGGAATTTTCACAGTAACTTCATTCCAATGTTAATGACAGATTGCTTGGGACTAATAAATAAACGAATGAATTAAAACACTCCCTGAATGCTTTGATTATCTACCAGCCTGTAAGTCACTCCCAGACTTCTGTTATTCTACATGCAAATTGTTCAAATGCATCAAATGTATTTGAGCTCGTAACTTCCTCATGTTACTCTACGTATCAACCACTCAAGCCCATTGATTGAATTCCAATTGCGACCCTTTGTCCAATAAATTATGGTATAAATATTATATAAATCTGAACCTTGTGGTGAGAGTCCAGCCTGAAATTCGCTCCTGAACCTCTTGCTCAATTTAAAAAAATATTTGTTTATAAAATCGGTGGCACAGTGGTTAGCATTGCTGCTTCACAGCGCCAGGGATCCAGGTTCAATTCTTGGTTTGGGTCGCTGTCTGGGTGGAGTTTGTACATTCTCCCTGTGTCTGCATGGGTTTCCTCCGGGTGCTCCGGTTTCCTTCCACACTCCAAAGATGTGTGGGTTAGGTCGATTGGCCGTACTAAAAAAAAAGGCCCCTTTGTTTTGGGGGGACTAGCTAAGGTAAACGCATAGGGGATAGGGCCTGGGTGGGAGACCCAGTTGGCCAAATGGCCTCCTTGTGCACTGTAGGATTCTATGATTCTAAAATGGTATATCATTGTACTGCATTGTTGGCAGGATAGGGTTTCACACTCTAGGGAAAATATTAATGCTTCAGAAAATATACAATGCGAATTCACTAAGATGCCAACTAGTGCAAGCAAATACAAATAAGATGACTTGGAAAATTGGGACTTATCAGAATAGTGTAGATCAAAGGATAATATAATGTTTAAAATTGTGAAAAGATGCATCAGGCTGGTGATTATCAATCCACTTTTTTTTTAGCAGTTAGGAGAAATTGCTTTTACTGATATGTATGTTTTTGGTTTAATTCTGCATATGTGCTGTTATATCCTATCCTTGCTACCTGGGCCCTGTATTGTGTTTGAGGTTTTTTTTTCTGCCATAAATTTTTAGTTGCACATTTGTGAGACCCACCTAGTCTAACATATGAAAATGAAACCTGCATTTGAATTTAAGATTTAATGCAAAATTTTATTTGATACTTGATCATTAAAACAGAAAGCCATAACTTGAGTTTTGAATCGCATGAAGAAGGCAACACTTTGCAATCCTAAATACATAAATTGAATGGCATTAGAACTGGCAGAGGGTGCCTTATGCAGATTTTATAGTATCATGGAATCCATTCATAGAATCCCTACAGTACAGAGGAGGCCATTCGGCCCATCAAGTCTGTACCAACCACAATTCCAGCAAGGCTCTATTCCCATAACCCCACACATTTACCCTGCTAATCAATCAACCTACCCCGCACATCTTTGGACTGTAGGAGGAAACCAGAACACGTGGAGGAAACTCCACACAGGCTGTGAGCTGAAGCTGGAATTGAACCTGGGTCCCTGGCGCTCTGAGGCAGCAGTGTGTTAACCACTGTGCCACCGTGCTGTCCCAGTATAGGTGGTCCTCAGCCAATATGAACATCTGTATGACCCAATACAAATACTGGAACACACGTACCCACTGGTCTAACTTTGGGGAGGCAATGTTACAATACACAAACTGTTTAGCCAAGTTTCTGATAATGTTGGCACACAATTTTAGACACCCTAATCTCATTCAGGGAGAACTGGAATAAAATATTTTTTCTATGTCTTAATTAAAGTTTTCAGCTTTTCTTGATCAAAATTGTGCATGAATTTGTAATGAAATGCAGCACATTAATATGCATTTTGAAATTGAATTTTCAACCTGAGAATACTCGAAAGATGCTGGATTGAATGAGAATCCAAACTGATGGAAGTATTGTTATAATCCTCTTTCATTGTCGAACCAGCATTTTCTGAATAATGGATAATGAATTGCAAATTTGCAACTGCTGATGTCATTGGAGTCATTGGCATGTTAATGTTGACTTTTGTTTTGTGCATTTTAGTTGCTAAACCGTACATTAAAATTTAACATTCGAGTTTTTTAATTTGATGCAACATCTGAATCACATAAAGAATAACAATGCGGAAGCAGCAAGCTCTAAGAACTTGTCTTTGTGGGCACCAAATCTTTTGTTTTTGCACTGAAAAAATTGAAGCTGTTTTAATTTATTATCCTGTAGCCCCAGGAAAGAAAGATGAGCAAAGATCAAAGATAAACATTGCATGTTTTATTTTGCCAAGTATTATTTTCCCAAGTTGATAAAATGAGAGGGCAAGCTGACCCTTGGGTGAAAAATGATGTCTCTCTTTTCCTTACAGCGTTTTGGGGTGAATCTGATGACAGCGCATCCGACATTGAAGCAATGCTTCACCCTAAGACGGCAGAAACACTTGAAGACAAAGATGATTTTGATGATTTTTTTTGAAAACTGCAAATCCTGACCATTCAGCTGTCAGAAAGGGCATTATAATGTAACCAGGATTTGATGCCGAGATATTCAGTTGAAAGGAATAAACTTCACATGTTGTAATAGAAATTCAACCCAATTGCCGGTCCATTTGTTTCTTATATTCAATAATTGTTGGCAAAAATAAAGAAACAGTAATTAGAAGGACTCTTTAGGTCTTTTTCTCAGTGGCTGAGATCTTTCAGGATGAAGCCATTCCTAACAGCCTATAGATTGTGATGGATATTTGCACTCAGTTCATATATATCCCTTACAAACATAATTATACATATTAAACACAAAGAAAGCAGGTATTCAAAGCACTTTAGCACTTAATAAATCACGCTTTCTTCTCTGATAGGCATGTCATCATTCTCCAGGTTATAAATGCTTTGATTAAATGCATCATTTGTGTTTTAAAAGCACAATTACAGCGCACAAATTATTTTTCATCTAGTAGGTTGCATGAAACGACTATCAAATATGCACAAAGCCAACACTTCTTCATAAGCAGCAATGTCTACATGTTTACCTCCACATGCAATATCCTCTCAAGTGTATATAAAGCCATTCTCAACATGTCTAACAATCTTTAGAGGAAAAGCTCAGTATGATACAATCATAGAAACCCTACAATGCAGAAGGAGGCCATTTGGCCCATCGAGTCTGCACAGACAACAATCCCGCCCCAGGCCCCTCAACCTCACCTGCTAATTCCTCTAACCTACACATCCTGGGACACTATGGGCAATTTAGCATAGCCAATCAACCTAACCTGCATAAGGATAAGTCAAGGATATGGAAGTAAGACAAGCATTCATAGAATCATGACAGTGCAGAAGGAGGCCATTTGGCCCATCAAGTCTGCACCGACCATATCTCACCCAGGCCCTATCCCCGTAACCCTATGTATTCACCCTGTTAGTCCCCCTGACACTAGAGGGCAATTTAGCATGGTCAATCCACTTAACCCACACATCTTTGGACTGTGGGAGGAAACTGACACTGACACAGGGAGAATGTGCAAACTGCACACGCACACCGACTCAAGCAGGGAATTAGAACATAGAACATAGAACATTACAGCGCGGAACAGGCCCTTCGGCCCACAATGTTGCGCCGACCAGTCTTATTTTTAAAAAAAAACATTGACCCACTAATCTAAACCAATCCCTTTTCGTCCATAAACCTATCCACCAATCTCTTAAACGCCCCCAAACTAGGCGCATTTACAACTGCAGCAGGCAGGGCATTCCAGTCCCTCACCACCCTCTGGGTAAAGAACCTGCCCCTGACATCCGTCCTATAACTACCCCCCCTTAATTTAAAGCCATGCCCCCTCGTGCTAGATTTCTCCATCCGAGGAAACAGGCTATCACCATCCACCCTATCTAAACCTCTAATCATCTTATATGTTTCTATAAGATCCCCTCTTAGCCGCCTTCTTTCCAGTGAAAACAACCCCAAATCCCTCAGTCTCTCCTCATAGGACCTCCCCTGCATACCAGGCAACATCCTGGTAAACCTCCTCTGCACCCTCTCCAAAGCCTCCACATCCTTCCTGTAATGTGGGGACCAGAACTGCACACAGTACTCCAAGTGCGGCCGCACCAGAGTTGTGTACAGTTGCAACATGACGCTGCGACTCCTAAATTCAATCCCCCTACCAATAAACGCCAAGACACCGTACGCCTTCTTAACAACCTTATCTACTTGATTCCCAACTTTCAGGGATCTATGTACACATACACCTAGATCCCTCTGCTCCTCCACTCTATTCAAAGTCCTCCCGTTAGCCCTATACTCAACACATCTGTTATTCCTACCGAAATGGATTACCTCACACTTCTCCTCATTAAACTCCATCCGCCACCTCGCGGCCCAGCTCTGCAACCTGTCCAAGTCACCCTGCAAACTTCGACACCCTTCCTCACAATCTACCACACCTCCGACTTTGGTGTCATCAGCAAACTTACTAATCCACCCAACTATACCCTCATCCAGATCATTAATAAAGATTACAAACAGCAGTGGCCCCAAAACAGATCCCTGAGGCACACCACTCGTAACCGAACTCCATGATGAATAATTACCATCAACCACCACCCTCTGTCTCCTATCTGCTAACCAATTCCTGATCCAAGTACCTAAATTACCACCAATCCCATACATCTGCATTTTCTGCAGAAGCATACCATGGTGAACCTTATCAAACGCCTTACTAAAATCCGTATATACCACATCTACTGCCTTACCCCTATCCACCTCTTTGGTCACCTTCTCAAAGAACTCAATAAGGTTAGTAAGGCACGACCGTCCCGCTACAAAACCATGCTGACTATCTCTAATCAATTCATTACTCTCCAAATAACTATAAATCCTATCCCTAATAATTCTTTCTAAAACCTTGCCCACTACAGAAGTAAGACTCACTGGTCTATAATTCCCAGGGAAGTCTCTGCTCCCCTTCTTAAACAATGGGACAACATTCGCTGTCCTCCAATCTTCCGGTACTATACCAGAGACCAACGACGACCTGAAGATCAGAGCCAGTGGCTCTGCAATCACCTCTCTTGCCTCCCATAGAATCCTAGGGTAAATCCCGTCTGGACCAGGGGACTTATCTATTTTCAACCCATCTAGAATATCCAACACATCCTCTGTATCAACTACAATACTTTCTATTTTACACCCCTTCACCCCAGTGACCTCCTCAGCTACATTCATATTGAACCTAGATCCCTGGCACTGAGGCAGCAGTGCTAACCACTTTGCTACCGTATCATCCAGGAGGATTCTGTAGTATTTTGAAAAATATGAAACTGGTACTTGGGGTGGAGAGTGGTTCAGTATTTTATTTTCTACCCCATTCCAACTGAGTTCCAGATGTCCATGGAACTTTAGAGCAAATTAATGGCTATCATTGTTGAATGCAGGAAGTGCAGCAGCCAATTTGCACACAGCATGGTCCCACCACTCAGGATAGCATTACCAGATAACCCATTAATTGAGGATATGTATCGGACCAGGCAGGATCTTTGAATCATAGAATCCTACAGTGCAGGAGGAGACCATTCAGTCCATCAAATCTACACCGACCACAATCCCACCCAGGCCCTATCCCCTTAACCTCATGCATTTACCCTAGCTAGTCCTCTTACACCAAGGGACAATTTAGCATAGCCAATCCATCTAACCCGCACATCCTTGGACTGTGGGAGGAAACCGGAGCACCTGGGGGGAACCCACGCAGACACAGTGAGAATGTGCACATTTCTGCTTTACTCCTCTTGATGATAACAGGGCATATATCAATATGGAAAACTCAGCCCTATGCAGGGCAAAGATATATTTTCTACTTCCTTCTCACATTGGCCAATTTGTGTGGGCTGTGTTATAATAAAGTGACCCTTCAAAGTGTTTGCACAATGCATAAAATACATTAATTAAAAAAAAGAAACAAAAGGGTCACTGTCGCTTGTTGAGAAAAAGGGAATTTACTGAAATTTGAACACAATTGTGTGTTGAACAGGAAGTTCTTAGAATACATTACAGATAAAGAGCAATTTTGTTCTTTGCACCGTGTGTCAGTAATATATATTACCATTGCTGATGCAAATTAAAGCCAAAGCATTTGCACTTGCCCTGTTCTGCTCAAAGGTTTTTTTGTTGTAATCTTCAAATGTCAAGATGATTCTCTGAATGTCAAGTGTTGATTCTAATGAATGATTTTGTTTTGTTACAAGAATATCTAAATGGAGTTTAGATTCCAGTAATAGGAAGTTTAAAAGAATGGAATGCATTAATTAGTTATTTCTGCCACAGTAGTTGCCTTTTTAATCATAAATAGATCAGGATATACATATAAAACAGTGTGCCCAATCTCTCCTGACAATGTGAGCAGTTATAATGGTTAGATTCTAGTCATGAACTATTAATGTTATTTGGAAGTAGCAGAAAATGTTCCATTAGCTTCTGTCTTGGTATTTGCAGCCACATATTTATTATGCTGCAAGTCCACACCGTTATACCTTGCAAAATATCAGAATAAAGCATTTGGTATCCTTTTTCTGTCTATTAATGTACAAACTACTCCTTGTATGCCGTGTCCAGTTTTAATTAGCGGTGCCTAACCTTTTTGGATTCTGTCCAATTGTTGAAAACTGACACCATATTGGTGGTTTCTATCTGGTCTAAGTAAGAATTAATGTCTTACAACAGCAGTTTACAAGGTATATTCTTTTACTTTGTTTATCATAGAATCCCTACAGTGCCGAAGGAGGCCATTTGGCCCATCGAGTCTGCACCGACCACAAACCCATTCGGCTCCTATCCCTGCAACCGGATGTATTAACTGACAGGAAGTGGCGATTTAGCACAGGCAATCAACCTAACTCGCACATCTTTGGAGGAAGCTGGAGCACCTGGAGGAAACCCATGCAGACACAGGGAAGAATGTGCAAATCCACACAGACAGTGACCCAAGCTGGGAATCGAACCCAGGTCCTTGGTGCTGTGAGACAGCAGTGCTAAGTTATGACGTCCTGTCCCTCGTATGTTCTCGTCCATCCTCTCAGTGTTGAATCTTGTACGTTGCCTGGAACAGACAGGAACTTGCAGCAGAATTCATCCAATTATGTTTTTTGTCATACTGTCTCCATCTTACGATAATATGTACAGGCACAAATCATAGAATTCCTACAGTGCAGAAGGAGGCCATTTGGCCTATCGAGCCTGCACCGACGACAATCCCACCCAGGCCTTATCCCATAATCCCATGTATTTACCCTGCTAGATCCCTGACGGACAATTTTGCATAGCCAGTCAACTCAACCCGCACATCTTTGGAGGAAACCGGAGCACCCGGAGGAAACTGAAGCAGACGGGAGGAGAGTATGCAAATTCTGCACAGACGGTCACCCGATCCTTGGCACTGTGAGGCAGCAGTGCTAACCACCGTGCTACCCCTAAGCCACCGTGCTACCACTAAAAGTGAATGCTTGTGACCCTTACCTCTGTCTCCAGTTTCATCACAAATTTCTAACCTTTGGATTAATGCCTATCCTGCAACTGAGTCTTAAAACATTACGTGTTCTCTTTAATACTTTAATTAATAGTCAGTCACTGATAGAGTCTAGATTGGAGGAATGAATGTAACTGGTCGATCAAAAGGAAGATAGCAACTAGTCTGCCAAGGCTCAACATTGTAAGAGGCTGTGAATTGGGTAAGGTATGAACCTGGAAAGAGTATTTATAATTGTAGCAACTTTGGATTTTAAACCAATATTTCTTAATGGTCAAAATTGTGGCTGAGAGAAGAGTTCCATCGTTTTCCAATTCTGATCTATTCATTAATTAATTAGCCAAATATGTTTGTGTTCCTGCTCCACCACTTGCTGCTTTTCTTTGCTGCTCTTGCCTACCATCTAATATTTCTTTCCCTCTAGTCTTAATTTTTCCCCATGTACCATTCTATCCAAACATCATAGAATCCTACAGTGCAGAAGGAGGCCATTCAGCCCATCAAGTCTGCACCAACCACAATCCCATCCAAGTCCTAAGCCCATGACCCCATGCATTTGCCCTAGCTAGTCCCCTTGACACTAAGGGGCAATTTAGCATAGCCAACCCACCTTTGGACTGTGGAAGGAATGTGGCGGAAACCCACGCAGACATGGGGAAAATGTGCAAACTGCACACGGACGGTGACCCAAGCTGAGAATTGAACCCGGGTCGCCCAAATGGTTTGAAATAATTCCTGCCACCTTAAGAGTGCTAAAGGTCTTCTGACCAGTATTAGCAAATACAAACATTAATTTTGTACTGGGATTGCTTTAAATTAGGTGATTCAGCTGACTTGGATTGAAAACTCACAGACAGAACAGCAGTTGGGAAGATTTCCAGTAGGCCAGGCTCACAGCTAATTCATGCTCTGTCACTGATTGACTCTATTGTTCACATAAGAGGATGCCAATGTTTGGCCTCAAATAGAGAATTAACTATCTGGATTTAATGATGATTACGAGGATACAGTAATTTGCATTTATATAGCACCTTTAATGCAGAGAAGCATCTCATGTCACCTTGTAGTGGTGTCCTAATAAAAAAATTGATGCCAAGCTATAAAAATACATATTTGAAAAAGTAACTAAAGGATTGGTCAAAAAAGCAGGGTCTTCAGGAAGTGAGAAAGGTAATGGAGCAGAGTGAGTTCCAGTGCAGGGGCCTATGCAATTTGGTGTCTCTCTAAGAGGTCTGGAGTCTTGTCTGGTTAAACCTAAATCATTCATTGGTAACCCTTGTATTCAAGGCATGGGTGCTATCTCCATGCTGACGCCGTCCAGACTCGAGACACATTCTCAGTCTGCCACCATGTGACTCTCTACGTCATACAATTGGTGGGACTGTTCTCCAGTCTCACATTAACTTTTGCTCTGCCCCCACACCCTGATAACACATCTCCCCCCAAGTCTTTACCCAGATATATTCACAACACCATCTTTCCTTGTTACCCCTTCTCCCCCTTCAACACACTGACTTTATAAATTCAGACGTGCAGAGGCTTGACAATTCCTCTGGATCTTGTTCTGTCATGTTTGGAGGTGGTCTCAGTTGCCTTGTGTAGACTTTGTGGCTTTGGTGTTGAAAGTGCAGTACTCTGTGTTGCCAGCACTTGGTTGTCTCATTTGATTCACTTTTTGCTCTCCTTCAAATTGTGTTCCTCTCCATTAACAACCTGTCTACTTTGTTCTGGCACCGTGGGCTTATTCTGTCAGAGATCATTGGGTAACAGCAATCTAAAGGCACTCTCAGTTGACCCTTAACACAAACAGTGTTAGACACCATGCATCCAGTGCAAGGTCTTTAATTACTTGTGCACAAGAAGAACTCCCTCCGTCCATTGGGATTGACCAGAGCAGTCCTGAGGTTACAGAGAAACAGCTCAGCAGTTATAGTCAATTAAAGCAAATCAGGAACAAGAGATTTTTTCACATCCTCCATTGACATTCATATTTGCCAATTGAATCCTGGCTTTTCGCCATTTCTCATTTGATGAAAAATTGACTTTTGCAAATCTTTCACTTGTACAGCATTTCCCCATATCTCGCCTTTGGTAATTGTAATGGAAAAAATCTGGTCTTTCTTACCCTCTGGTGAAGGCCAACAAGCAAAATGTTATGGAGCCTACACCAAATAGCAGAGACTGACTCCTTTTGAAGGTCAGTAAGCTGATAAACAATGTCCACTACTGTACATGCATGGAACTTCAATTTGAACACTTCAACTTCTGCACAATTTAACTTCCAAACTATGAAACGTCAATCTGAACATTTTAACTTCCACAATCCCATTCGTTCTGAAGGGAATATTCCTTTTGTTCATTCATAGACTAGACTCAGATTTTTCTGTGGGGTCCACCATGTTCTTCCTGGATTTTGATGTTTCAAAAATGGAGTCTCCATTCCCAATTTTTGTACAATTACAGCCAAGTATGTGTTAACTCTCTAACTTTACAAACCTTGTTCAAGCTTATGAATTTTTTCATTCAGCTCAGCAACTACTATGACGAGTTCAGTTGTCATTCCTCCCAATTATCTGCAAAATCCTTATACAAACTTAACAACATCACCTGGGTATTCAGTTCCAATTGGATTCTTTCCTCACGTCAACTAATTACTCCAATTATTTTGTTAGTTCCGCAATCTGTTTCCTAAAATGTTTCTTTTCTGCTTTTAAAGTCTAGGTTTGTTCTTCCCTACTGTGCGTCCTGGGGTTGGGGAATTCTCCGGCCATTCAAACTGGCAGGATTCTCTGGTCCCATTGAAAGTGCAGCCCTTTCCGCTAGTTTCGTGGTGGCGTGAAGTAATATCAGTGGGAAATCCCTTTGATAGTGGAGGGACCAGAGAATCCTACAGCCAATGAAACAGCGCGCCTCCTCCCACCAGTCAGAAACAACACGGTTGGGAGGCCAGAGAGTTCCCCCCTGCTATCTTCCACATTCTTCTTCAAGTGTTCCTCTTCCTGTCACCAATATCCCAGTGTTCTCCTCTGTTCTCATTTTTTCAACAGCAAACTCAAGTCTTGTCCGTGAAAGTTGGTTCTCTGCACTGAACACTTATTCCTTAGCAGACTCTAATTTCTGTGTGCCAACTTTCAAGTTCATATTGTTCAGTTTTACTTCTGTTGTTTGTTTTTGAGACTCTTCATGCTGCTTTGTGAGAACATCTACTCTCTCTTGCAGTCGTCCAACTTTTTCTTGGCATTCTAAGTTCTTGATTTTCATTTCAGCCATTTCGATTTTTAACAAGTCAATAGTTTTCAGCCCACTTGGGGTGACCGGTACTTTTTCTTCAAATTCCTTGAGCTTCAGCATCAGATTATATTTTTCCATCATATTTGTGACTTCTGTCTTAAGCAGAGCTTTGTCCTTGTCCTTCATTTGGTTTCACTGTTGGCTAGTTCCATCTCCGGCCAAACCTTAACTTGTTTCAGTTCTGTAATCATGCTACTCTTGGTTTTGTTATTCTCTTGCAGCTTAGAATCATTCCTACAATACAGAAGGAGGCCACTCGGCCCATCGAGTCTTCACAGACCACAATCCCATCCTGGCCCTATTCCCGCACCCCACACATTTATCCTGCTAATCCCCCTGACACTGACAGGGTCAATTTATCATAGCCAATCCACCTAACCCGCGCATCTTTGAACTGTGGGAGGGAACAGCTTCATTTCAATTCCTCTTCCTTTCTTTAGCTCCTCAGTCTTTTTCTCGGATACCTCCTGAAATATAGAATGTTGCTAAGTTTTCTTTGACAACTGATTCTTCAGTTCTTAATTTTGGTTCTCTTCGTAATTTTCCAGAAGAATAAACTTTGACCTGAGAAATCCCTATAGCATGTGAAGGTCCTTCACCAGGTTTTCCTTTTCTTCACAAAACTCACTCACTCGTCTTGAATTTTCTTATGGTTCAACAGAATCTCCTCGAGTGTTTTCTGCTGTTCTTCCATTCTGCTATTCAAGGCAGTTTTCATTTCGTCATGCTGCTGAAGAGTTAAGTGCTCCCTTTGCAGTTGACCTTGAAGGATAATCTTAAAGTTTATTTATTAGTCACAAATAAGGCTTACATTAACACTGCAATGAAGTTACTGTGAAATTCCCCTGGTTGCCACAGTCCGGCATCTCTTTATGTCAATTCACCTAACCGGGATGTCTTTCAGAATGTGGGAGGAAACTGGAGCACCCGCAGGAAACCCACGCAGACAAGGGAAGAACGTGCAAACTCCACATTGACTCCAACCTGGGAATCGAACCTAGGTCCCTGGTGCTGTGAAGCAGCAGTGCTAACCACCGTGCCTCCCTTAAAGTTGAATTTTGATATACCTAATTTTGTAATGTGTCATTTTTGTCATGTTTAATCATCATGAAGTGTTGCAATAAAGTTAATAATTAAACCTAGATCAAACATATAAGACTTAATTAGCTAGTGAATTTTTTAAAAGGTAGCAAAATCCTGAAGCTAAGACATTTTTCTGACTTAGACTTGACACTGAAGAGCTGCTGAGTTGCACCAGGCCAGTTGCTCATCTGCTGCAGTCATGTTTCTCATGCGCAATTCGAATTAGGTTGGCAAATCTCTTAGAAAAAGAAATTGGTTAATCACTTACCAAGGTGAAAGATCTGATTAACAGGGTATGTCGTTATTTTGGCTTGGAGGAGGCACCTGAGTAAACTCTCCAAAGGTTGACAAGGGTTACAATGGAGCGATATTTGGTACAGAAAGAAAAATGCCAAATGTGTTTTTTTCATGTAATGCTCGTATTTCTTGAATGCCACAATTACAACCTGAGCAGGTGGGATTGACTTTGATATCCTATTTAAGGAGCTGTTTCCTTCTTGTGAGAATTATTTATTTAATGTATGTGAGGAGAACACATTTCCCACTGCAATGGATAAGGAAATTATTCCTTATGTTCGAGGGCTAGAATACAAGAGCAGGGATGTACTTCTGAGACTGTTTAAGGCTCTGGTCAGACCCCATTTGGAGTATTGTGAGCGGCTTTGGGCCCAATACCTTAGGAAGGATGTGCTGGCTGTGGAAAAGGTCCAGAGGAGGTTCACAAGAATGATCCCTAGAATGAAGAGCTTGTCGTCTGAGGAACGGTTGAGGACTCTGGGTCTGAACTTGTTGGAGTTTAGAAGGATGAGGGGGGATTTTATTGACACTTATAGGATACTGCGAGGCCTGGATAGAGTGGACGTGGAGAGGATGTTTCCACTAGTAGGAAAAACTAGAACCGGGGGCACAACCTCAGGCTGAAGGGACGATTCTTTAAAACAGAGATGAGATGGAATTTCTTAGCCAGAGGGTGGTGAATCTGTGGAACTCTTTGCTGCAGAAGGCTGTAGAGGCCAGGTCAGTCTTTAAGATAGTGATAGATAGGTTCTTGATTACTAAAGGGATCAGGGTTATTGGGAAAAGACAGGAGAATGGGGATGACAAAAAAAAAGGCATGATTGAATATTGGAGCAGACTCGATGGGCCGAGTGGCCTAATTGTGCTCCTATGTTTTATGGTCTTACGGATGAATTTGAAACATTGCTCAGCTGATAATGTGCACAGTTCCTTACCTACCCAGGATCCATGCAAATGTGGAAACTCCCATTACAGTAAGCAACACCACCAGGGAGTTAACAGATTTCAATTTTCACTCAAGGCCTGAGTACTGTTTGAAGGTTAAAATAAATAATTTAAAGAAATAGAAATCAAATATAGCATAAATGATTCATTGAACCTGTTCCGCCTTTAAGGAATGCTTTAACTCCTGCCTTATTGTCTGGTAATGAGTTTGCAGTGTGCTCAATTCATTAGAAAATATGAGATTGTGACAGAAGTGCTAAATTAAATTCTGTCCATGGTAACCAAAGGTAAAATAGCTGATGAAATGACAATTGTGGCTATGAAAGTTAGCACTCAGTATCCAATCCTTGCTTAGTAAGTTATGCTGTGTTTTTGTGCAATATCAATGTCAGTTCCTTAACAAGTTAATTAACAAATACTTTTTACTTTATTTTTCAAGTGCTGCACTAGTTATGAAATAGTAAACTGTGCCGCAATATCTATTCTGTAAATTCTAAGCACAAAAGGGATAATGGATTATTTGAAAAGAACTGATCCAGATTCATGTTGTCAAGGCAATGCTTTGTTTGAAGTACAATGCCTGAAGACACTGCTCTTGACTTTCTGTGTACAGAACAATTTTCAAGGGCATATTGTCAGAGACAAGAGAAGAAATAGAATGTATTCAACATCGGAAAGATTTCTAAAGCAAGTTTTGCTGTGTATCTGTTAACTATCTACAAACTGGCCTCATCTTATTTTTTTAATCTTCTTTTGACACAAGTTTGTTGAAGAGTTCAAAATTAATAGGAGGCAGAATTGGAAAATGTATTAAATCTTAACCAATTGAAATAAATGCAAACAAAAGGATGAAGATATATCCTCAGGATAATTTAAGAAGGGGGATAGGTTATTGAAGAGATGCAACAAATCAGAATATATCAGTGTTCCTATGATGTGGAGATGATGGCGTTGGATTTGGATAGGCACAGGACAAAGTCTCACAACACCAGGTTTATTTGCTATCACGAGCTTTCAGAGTGCTGTTTAAGGAGCAGTGCTCCAAAAGCTTGTGACCCCAAATAAACATATTGGACTGTAACCTGGTGTTATGAGACTTCTTACAGTGTTCGTATCTTTTTTGATTAAGGTCATAATCTGAACCAGTGTCTTGTTTGAAGGCCATTTTCAGCAACGCTATAACATGTGGTTTGATGTCGTGATAAGATTTATTTCCCACAGTTCCAAAAACACTGAATTCCTGCTTTTATTTATGCTACCATGGGTATTCTGCACCCTCTCCTTTCCTTCTCCTTCAGTATACCTGAGTGACAACTAGGGGATTTCCACAGGAATTTCATTGCAGTGTTAACATAATCCTACTTTTGACGCTAACAAAATAAACTTTAAACTTTTTCTCTTTGAACAGTATGTTTTGTCTGTATAGTGCACAAGAAACCAATAATTTTCACTGTATCCCAATAAATGTGACAATAATAAATCAGATCACATCAGTTGTTAAGTTTAGTCCAAGCACATTGTTGCAGAAAGAGAAAGAATAATACTCTACAAATATTTTTTTTAAACTGCAGTGTTTCTCTTGAGTAGAGAAGTTGGGACAACGCTGCCTCCTTATGGCCTTTTTTAATTCATTTGTGAGACATGGGCTTCACTGGCTGGCCAGCATTTATTGCCCACCCTTAGTTGCTCCTTGAAAGTAGTTGAGAATCAACCTGCTGTGGATCTGGAGACACATGCGGGCCAGATCAGGGTAAGGACGGCAGATTTCCTTCCCTAAAGGACGTTAGTGAATCAGATGGGTTTTTCCGACAATCAACAATGGGTCATCGGTAGATTCTTAATTCCAGATAGTTTTACTGAATTCAAATTCCATCATTTGCCATGACTGGATTTGAACCCGCGCCCCCAGACTATTAGCTGAGTTCCTGGATTAATAGTCTTGTAACCACTGAAAAGAATTTGGACTTGAGCAACGTAAGTTTGGGAGACTAAGGGGGCAATTTTACCATTGTGCCCTGCCGGAGCAAGCTGGTAAGATCATGAGAGAGCCGAGAGATCGGGTTCATGCCTAATTTCCTGCCTCTCACTATGTTACCAGCACTGATATTTAATATTTAAATCTGATTTTGCATTGAATTAATTAGCCTGGGATGCTATCGTCCAGGCTCACTTGCCCGTGTTACCTTGCCGTGAGAGTTTCTCTCCAGCAAGAATCACAGCTGGTTCTCAGTAACAGGGAGTGGTTGTGTTGGCTTTACTGGAGGCCATTGAGGTCCCCCTTGGAGGTCAGGGGCAAGGTGGGGGTGTACCTTGAATAGTGCCAGCTTGGCAGTCAGCCTAGCATTCGTGGCACTCCAGAAGGGCTTACTGGGGTCGGGGCCTGATCAGTGGCTGGTCGGTGGTGGGGTGAGGGAAAGGGAGGGGGAGCTGCTGCGTTGGGATTGGTGGGGGCACGATCAGGAATGGCCATAGTGGTAGGGTCGGGCCGGTGATCACTGGGGCAGGGGGGGTTCAGGCCAGTGATCACGGGGATTTGGGTGGCCCATTTTGGGGGTGGGGGCATGTTGGGTGGTCAATCATCAAAGAGGGGGGATTGGTCCGGACAGGTGGGGGTTTGCGATGGGCCACAGGCCCCCGCAATAGCTGGGTGGGTGCAGTTTGAGGCTGGTTGAGAACAGCAGAGGCTGAGTGACATGTCTTTGCTGTTAGAGACCTGCACATGCCCAATTGCACCTTCTGCTGCTCTCAGCCAGCTTTCAGGTGACAAGTCCTGTCCCCTCCCCTACAGGTGAAAAACTGTTTCTGCTGTTTTTTCATGCACTGAATGCATAAGATCGCAGATTTAAACTCGCCCAAAGGACAGAGCTGAAATGTTTTTCATGCCTGTTCTGGACTTAGAATTTTTTTTGGTAAGATCGTCCCCAAAGATTTCCAAATCCCATCTCAGCCCCTACTGCACAACAAAATGTAGTGGTAACGAGTGAGAGATCAAGCAAAGACTGAAAGAAGCTGCAGGACTGGCAGGAAGAGACAACCTTGAACGAAGGACAAAGTAAAGAATTCCAAGACTCACCAAGATGTCATAACATCACGGGAACAGCAGAGGCAACCTGTAACACAGAAAAAGAGACCAGACAGCAGTCAGCATAGGCTTGAAACAGTAAGCAGTGAAGAAGTGGGATTGAATGCAGGAGAATTTCAGAGTGCAACAGAAACATTGAATCCAGCCTACCATTCCCAGAACCATCTCAGAGTAAGAAGGGCCCAGAATGCGACAACTGGAAAAAAGGGTTTGAATGGTAGAAAACTGCTTCAGGATTACATTTTAAAAAATTGGGCAGGGTTTACTGCACAACCCACTGCATGTTTCACTCTGGCAGGAGATAACCCATCATTGACCAGAGTTTCAGCAATCCAGAACTTCAAAGATTCCTAAGAATGTGAACCAAGTTGGCAAGTGTTATATATTTAAGTGGTTGCATGATTGCTTTAAGAGCTGGTCACATGACTTGATGGTGATGTCATTGGGGTGTTTCACAGGCTTCTGTTTAATTTCATTTTTGGCTCTGTGCAGGCAACACCTCTTACAATAAACTTTGTTGTTATTTTGAATCTATGTGGGCAGACCACATCTATTTTAAAAAACCCACAACCCCTAACACAGTTAGAGCATTATAAAAGGAACATTGGATTAAGTAGGGATTTTGTTCTGTCTAAAATATCGAGAAAAGTTTTAAGTCAAAAAAGCAATACCATGGGTCCTCGCACTGCGAATATTCATAGACTGAGGAAAATCAACAACAGGATTAAAGATTGAGATGCCAGTGTAGGAAGAACTAATAAGAAAAAAGTAAAGGAAAAAAAGCATTTCTTATTGTAAAACAAATTGGGTAGAATCCTCTAAGCTCCAGGGTCCATGCATATGTTGCAGTGTGTAGTGACGGAGTGGGAGACTCACTACACAATTGAAAAAGGGTGGAAGCTCTCTCTCAAGCTTTAAAAGAATTTGGGGGGGTGGTTCTAATCAGAGAAGGGTGAGATTTCAGGAAGTATGTGGCTCAGTGGCACAGTGTTTAGCACTGCTGCCTCACAGCACCAGGGGCCCGGGTTCAATTCCAGCCTAGGGTCACAGTCTGTGTGGATTTTGCACATTCTCCCCATGTCTGTGTGGGTTTCCTCCCACAGTCTACAGATGTTTCGATTAGGATGATTAGCCATGCTAAATTGACCCTAGTATCAAGGGGATTAGCAGAGTAAATATGTGGGGTTATGGGAAAAGGGCCTGAGTGGAATTGTGGTCAGTGCAGACCCGATGGGCTGAATGTCCTCCTTCCGTACTGCAGGGATTCTATGATTCTATGATCTTGTTTAAAAAGAAGTGATGGTCGACTGGATGGTTGGAGTTGATTGGAAAAAAAACAAGTTAAAATGGTCTCTAGGGTAAAAAGGAGAGTACTGAGCAATCTTGAGTCATTAGCGCCTGCAAGAGAAATGGCGAGCAATTAAGATCCATGGGCCCTTTCTATGAAGAAAATGAATCAGGAAGTTCATATGTAGAGTGTTAAGAATAAAATTGAGTTCCTCTTGGCAGCTTTTCTCTGTACAATAGGAAGTAAAACCTTCAATTTGCTCTGGAGTTTGATTGATCCAGCAAAAGCAGGAACCAAAACTTACAATGACTTGACAAAGGTCCATGAACAGCATTGCTCTCCAGAGCCACTGAACATCATGGGATGGTTCAAGAGGAATCAAGTGAAAGGCAAAAGCATTACTCAGTTTGTAGCAACCTTAAAAAGGCTGGCACAACATTGTGAGTTTGATGAGCCGTTAGAAGATACTCTTCAAACTTGTCCATTTTGTGGTCTCCCAAAATCGGGATATTGCTTACTGGACATGCTTTGACTTTAAAGACAGCTGTGGAAATTGCAGCATCAGAGGAACTGCCTGCTAAGGAGGCTTCACAATTTTGTGCAGGAATGAAGATCCACAAGTTGAGAACTGTTCATTAGAAGTCAAAACAGCAAGAGGCATGTCACAGATATGCCAAAATGGTGAGTGAATACTGGAGCAAGGATAGCCAATGCAAGAATTGTAGCAAAATGGGTCACTTTGAAAAATCGTGTTGGACTAGACAAGATTCAACTGAGATGAATATTCAGTAGAAGAATCTGAGTATCTTCGAGAAGAAGAAATCGCATTCTACAAAAATAATTGACAACATAGAAGAAAAGAATTACATCTGTGAAGACGGGAATGTCCAGAAATAAGACAAAATTGACAGTCAGTTAGGATGGAGGTTGATACTGCTGTATCTTAAATTCCTGTGACTACAAAAGCTGTAGCATCTTTTTTTAAAACCAATGATTTTAAGGACATGCACGGAAAAGATTGTGCCGTTAAAATGTTACATTGTGGTCAACATGGTTGAATTTGATTTGATTTATTGTTGTCACATGTATTAACATGCAGTGAAAAGTACTGTTTCTTGCATACTGTACAGACAAAGTATACCGTTCATAGAGAAGGAGAATGTAGTGTTACAGTCAGAGCTAGGGTGTAGAGAAAGATCAACTTAATGTGAGGCAGAACCATTCAAAAGTCTGACAGCAGCAGGGAAGAAGCTGTTCTTGAGTCCATTGGTACGTGACTTAAGACTTTTGTATCTTTTCCCCAATAGAAGAAGGTGGAAGAGAGAATGTCCGGGGTGTGTGGACAAGGAGGGGAGTTGCCTCTCCATGTGGTCTATAGTAATTTTCCACCGTTATTTACGACAGCATGTTTGGACCATTCAGGAGTAATTTAACAAAAATAAAAGTCTTAATCTAGTTTTTTGTCATTCACTGCTACAGATGGCAACCCCTGCCAATGGTGGAGGTTGCAAGGCATGATAAACACACACATTGGCGGGACCAGAATATCCTGTAGCCTCCTCATCAAATTTATAGAGGGAAACAGGCCATTTGGCTCAATGAACCTATGCAGTGTTTATGCTCCACTCAAATCTCCTCCCACCCTACTTCATCTCACCTTATCTGGATAATCTTCAATTACTTTCCTCCACCTTGCTGCCCCTTAAATGTACATCTCTATTCATTTCAACTACCCATAAGCTAGCAAATTCCACATTCTTACCATATCTGTGTGAGGTAGTTTTTCCTGAATTTCATAGAATTGTAGAATCCCTACAGTGCAGATGGAGGCCATTTAGCCCAGTGAGTCTGCACTGACCACAATCCCACCCGGGCCCTATACCCATAACCTTACTTATCTACCCAGCTAATCCCCCCTGACACTAAGGGGCAATTTAGCACAGGCAATCCACCTAACTCGCACATCTTTACACTCTGGGAAGAAACTGAAGCACCTGGAAGAAACTCATGCAGACACAGGGGGAGCGTGCAAACTCCACACAGACAGTGCCCTGAATGCAGAATTGAACCCGCGTCCCTGGCGCCCTCAGGCAGCAGTGCTAATCACTGTGCCACCGTGCCGTCCTATTAGAGATTATTGTACGTTTACGATCCTTAGTTCTGACTCCACAAATGGAACCATCGTCTTTATTTACGCACTTCCAAACCCCTTCGTTAAAAGGTTACACTATGTTCAACATAGTGGGCAAAGAGGGGAGTTGTCTCTCCATATGATCCGTGGTAATTTTTTTAATGCCCCTTCAATCCCCTTTTAGATCACCGCTCAGGTGTTTATTTTATTAAGCAAAGAGCCCTCGTCTATTCAACCTTTCCTGATAGTTATAACCACTCCATTCTGATATCATCTTTGTAAACTTTTTTCAACATTCTCCAGTACCTCAACAACTTTTTGTGGAGGCTGGAAGCGCGCACAATACAATGTGGTCTCATCAAGGTTCTGTACAAGGTTAACATGATCTGCTTTTACAAAAGATTTTCAAACCTATTCATTTTGACTGGCCTTGTTAGCTTGCTTTGCTACTTTCAGTGATTTATGAATAAGATTCCTTTAGCTGCTTTGCTCCTGCGCTGCCAGAAGAGGTGGTGGAAGCAGATTAGAACATAGAACATAGAACACTACAGCACAAACAGGCCCTTCGGCCCACAAGTTGTGCCGATCATATCCCTACCTACCAGGCCTATCTATAACCCTCAATCCCATTAAATCCCATGTACTTATCCAGAAGTCTCTTAAAAGACCCCAGCGAGTTCACCTCCACCACCACCAACAGCAGCCGATTCCACTCACTCACCACCCTCTGAGTGAGAAACTTACCCTTGACATCTCCTCTGTACCTACTCCCCAGCACTGTAAACCTGTGTCCTTTCATAGTGACCATTTCAGCCCCGGGAAATAGCCTCTGAGAATCCACCCTATCTATATCTCTCAACATCTTATAAACCTTTATCAGGTCACCTCTCATCCTTCGTCTCTCCAGGGAGAAAAGACCGAGCTCCCTCAACCTATCCTCATAAGGCATGCCACCCAATCCATGCAACATCCTTGTTAATCTCCTCTACACTCTTTCAATAGCTTCCACATCCCTCTTGTAGTGAGGCGACCAGAACTGCGCACAGTACTCCAAGTGGGGTCTGACAAGGGTCTTATAAAGTTGCAAAGGTCTTATAAAGATTCTATAACAAAGTTCAAGATGTATCTGGATAGATACATGAAGAGGCAGGGAATAGTGGGATATAAGAACATAAGAAATAGGAGCAGGAGTAGGCCATCTAGCCCTTCGAGCCTGCCCCGCCATTCAATAAGATCATGGCTGATCTGTCGTGGCTCAGTTCCACATTCCCGCCCTCTCCCCATAACCCTTAATCCCCTCGCTTACCAAAAACCCATCAACCCGCGTCTTAAAAATATTTAGCGAGGTAGCCTCCACCACTTCAACGGGCAGAGAATTCCAGAGATTCACCACCCTTTGAGTGAAGAAGTTCCTCCTCAACTCCGTTCTAAACCGCCCCTCCTTTATCTTGAGGCTGTGCCCCCTAGTCCTACTATCCTTTCTGAGCGGGAAGAGTCTCTCCACCTCTATCCTATCCATCCCATTCATCATCTTATACGTCTCAATGAGATCTCCCCTCATTCTTCTAAACTCTAATGAGTACAAGCCTAGTATATTCAGCCTCTCCTCATAGCTCAACCCCCTCAACTCCGGCATCAGCCTAGTAAACCTCCTCTGCACTCCCTCCAAGGCCAAAATATCCTTGCGTAAGTACGGCGCCCAAAACTGCACACAGTACTCCAGCTGAGGCCTCACCAATGCCCTATACAGCCGCAGCAAGACCGCCCTACTTTTATATTCAATCCCCCTTGCTATGAAGGCCAGCATCCCATTCGCCTTCCTGACCACCTGCTGCACCTGCAAGCTGGGTTTTTGCGACTCATGCACAAGGACCCCAAGGTCCCTCTGCACCGTTGCCTGCTGCAGTTTTTCACCACGTAAGTAATAATCCTTCCTACCATTATTCCTACCAAAGTGGACCACCTCGCACTTGCCAACATTAAATTCCATTTGCCATTTCCTGGCCCATTCGCCCAGCCTATCTAGATCCTTCTGTAGACTCTCCACACCCTCCACACAATTTGCCGTTCCACCAATCTTGGTGTCATCAGCAAATTTCGACACCATACACTCGGTTCCCTCCTCCAGATCATCTATATAAATGGTAAATAGCTGAGGCCCCAGTACCGACCCCTGGGGCACTCCACTAGTCACCATCCGCCAATCCGAATAGCACCCATTGACCCCTACTCTCTGCCTCCTATTTGACAACCAATCCTCTATCCACGCTAACACCCTACCCCCAACTCCATGTCCCCTGACCTTCTGCAATAACCTCTTGTGAGGTACCTTGTCAAACGCCTTCTGAAAATCAAGAAAGACCACATCCACCGACTCTCCTCTATCCACCGCCCTAGACACAACCTCATAGAACTCCAGTAAATTTGTCAGACATGACTTCCCTTTAACGAAACCGTGCTGCGTCTGCTCTATTAAGCAATTCCTCTCAAGATGCCTCGCTATTTCCTCCTTGATGACGGATTCTAACATTTTACCTACAACAGACGTTAAACTAACCGGCCTATAATTCCCTGCCTTTTGCCTGGCACCCTTCTTAAACAACGGCGTAACATTAGCTGCTTTCCAATCTTCTGGCACCTCCCCGGAATCCAGCGACGTCTGGAAAATAACCACCAAGGCATCCACTATCACCTCCGCCATTTCTTTCAGAACCCTCAGATGCATTCCATCCGGTCCTGGCGACTTGTCCACAATCAGCCCCTCCAGTCTGTCAAGCACCTCCTCTCTAGTAACAGTAATGTCATTAAGACCCTCCAGTCCTACCACCTTTCCATCTCTAACACCCGGCAAATTATTCACGTCCTCCTCCGTGAAGACAGAAGCAAAAAAGTTATTCAGGACCTCAGCCATATCCCCATCCCCTACCACTAAGTCCCCCTTCTCATCCTCTAAGAGACCATGGAGCCGACGAGGGAGCGAGCTATCTTGGATCTGGTGTTATGTAATGAGGCGGGTAGAATTAGGGACCTTGCGGTGAAGGATCCTCTTGGGGACAGTGATCATTGTATGGTGGAGTTTCTGGTGCAGATGGAGGAGGAGAAAGTGGGTTCCCGGACACACGTCCTTTGTTTGAACAGAGGGGAGTACGGCAGGATGAGAGAAGAATTGGCGAATGTGGACTGGGGGAGCGCGTTGAAAGGTAGGTCTGCTGAGGAGCAGTGGAGGATCTTTAAGGAGATCTTTCTTGGTGCTCAGCAGAAATTTATTCCGATGGTCAATAAGGACAGTAGGAGAACAGGTAATAAGCCGTGGATAACGAAGGAGGTGAAGGAAAGTGTTAAATTAAAAGCAGAGGCGTTTAGAGTAGCTAAGAGTAGTGGGCGAGAAGAGGATTGGGAGAGGTTTAAATGTCAACAAAGATTGACAAAGAAGTTGATAAAGAAGGGTAGGAGAAACTATGAAGCTGGGCTAGTGCTTAATATAAAAAAGGATAGCAACGAGTTTTTATAAATATATAAAAAGGAAGAGGCTGGCTGTGGACCATGTAGAGACAAGAAAATATTAGAGAGGCATTTGTGTCGGCACAGACTTGGTGGGCTGAAGGGCCTGTTCCTGTGCTGTATTGTTCTTTGTTCTTCGTTTAACTTTTATTTTCCCAGAGGGATCTCCTCATTACTCCTGTTGAACATGCCGAGTCGATAGAATTTTTCTTTCAATTCTTAGCTGGAAGTACCAGCTGGACGATGTCAGTATTGTGTTTCTTACCAATCCATTTGGATCCTGGGAAACACATCGGCATGATTTTCTGCCTAAGTTATTACATCAGTTGATCCAGACTTGACTTTGGACAGTGTAGAGGGATCAGATGCAGAGATATGCCAAAACTAAACTTCTCAGCTGAATTGATTGAGCAGGGTGGAATATTTGAGCAGAAAAGGGGTGGTCTGGATACAAGGCCCATGAGATTCAAGTTGCCATGGAGATGGGACTTTTGAGAAGGGAAGGATTTCTAAGATATCCTTGAAAACTCACAGACACAGGCAGTCTGCCAGGATCCAGGACAGAGTGAGAGAGCAGTCCAAGAACCTCTATGGTTCACCATGCAGAAACACAAAGTGAAATCTTATACTCTTTGATTTGATTTGATTTATTATTGTTACATATATTAACAAACAGTAAAAAGCATTGTTGCTTGCGCGCTATACAGACAAAACATACCGTTCATAGAGAAGGAAACGAGAGAATGCAGAATGTAGTGTTACAGTCATAGCCAGGGTGTAGAGAAAGATCAACTTAATACAAGTTAAGTCCATTCAAATGTCTGACAGCAGCAGGGAAGAAGCTGTTCTTGAGTCAGTTGGTACATGACCTCAGACTTTTGTATCTTTTTCCTGAAGGAAGAAGATGGGAGAATGTCCAGGGTACCTGGGGTCCTTAATTATGTTGGCTGCTTTGTCAAGGCAGTGGGAAATGTAGACAGAGTCAACGGATGGGAGGCTGGTTTGCATGACGGATTGGGCTACATTCACTACCTTTTGTAGTTGTTTGCAGCCTTGAGCAGAGCAGGAGCCATACCAAGCTGTGATACAACCAGAAAGTTGGTGAGAGTCATAGCTGACATGGCAAATTTCCCTAGTCTTTTGAGAAAGTAGAGGTGTTGGTGGGTTTTCTTAACTATAGTGTCGGCATGGGGACCAGGGGACAGGTTGTTAGTGATCTGGACACCTAAAAACTTGAAGCTCTCAGCCCTTTCTACTTCATCCCCATTGATGTAGACAGAGGTATATTCTCATTTATGCTTCCTGAAGTCGATGACAATCTACTTCATTTTGTTGACATTGAGGGAGAGATTATTGTTGTCACACCAGTTCACCAGATTCTCTACCTCATTCCTGTACTCCATCTCATCATTGTTTGAGATCTGACCTACTATGGTGGTGTCGTCAGCAAACTTGAAAATTGAATTGGAGGGGAATTTGGCTGCACAGTCTTAGGTATATAAGGAATATAATATAGGGCTGAGAACACATCCTTGGGATGTTGAGGATGAACATGGAGGAGGTATTGTTGCATATCCTTATTTACACTCAGGTCAAAAGGACCAAATTCATGAGGATATAAATCAAAGTTGGAAGATTCACCTGGCTTGTGCATGAAGGAGAAGCTTTGGGAAATCCAGCACCATGAAATACCATTCTGGGCTTAAATGGTGCCAGGCTGGGAAGGTAAAGAAATAGAAATAACGCCTTAGACGCTAATAATCACTTTGGACTAGGGATTGAAGACCACTCAAGTGTAAAGTATACCTAGGAAGTGGGTTTTTCAGTTGTGTAAATAGAGGAAAGTTACTGTTGCCTCCAATGCTGTTTAGTCAATGGTGCTTTTAATCTGTTTGTTACCATAAAAGTCTTACAATGTGAAATCTTGCCATGTCAACCTTTCAGCTACCAACTGAAAGTAAAAACTTATTTTTTTGAAGTTATCTGTTTCTAATTGGGGCCGAGACAAGTAGGCTTGGTATGGTAGAGTTTAATTGAATAAGATTTCACAGCGATCTTTGCTGTGCTCATTGAAAAGGTAAATTGACTAAATGAACTGCTGAAGCATTTCTCAAAAGAGAGGACTTGTCTTGTGTGGGTGGCACGGTAGCACAGTGGTTAGCACTGCTGCTTCACAGCTCCAGGGACCTGCGTTCGATTCCCGGCTTGGGTCACTGTCTATGTAGAGTTTGCAATTCTCCTCGTGTCTGTGTGGGTTTCCTCCCACAGTCCAAAGATGTGCAGGTTAGGTCGATTGGCCATGTTAAATTGACCATAGGGGATTAGTGGGTAAAATATGTACAGATGTGGGAGTAGGGCCTGGGTGGGATTGTGGTCAGTGCAGACTTAATGGACCAAATGGCCTCTTTCTCTATTGTAGGGTTTCTATGATTCAAGTACTTTGCAGTAATTAACAAATGTTAATTTGAAAGCAGGGGCAAAATGAATTTTAGAGTAGAGGCTAAGAATTCAGAAATAGTTGAGGTATTTGACTGAGTATTTGAATCTTGAGGAAGGAAAAGATGATCCAGTAAAATGCCAATTGAATTAATGACAATTCAATGGCAAATGAAACAACTGAAGTTGGAATCAGGCAGGAACTTGACAAAAAAAACACGAAGTAGAAATCCAAAGGCAGGAAAGAGACAAAAGCTGGGATTTTCCACTCTTGTTCGCATCAGGGGATTGTGCGGGAGCGGAGAACATTGCAAGAACTGCAAAGTTGCATTTTACATTGCCGTGAATGCACAACACGATTAACCTTTTCCCTCGTCAGTGACGGGGTGCGTTTCCAGGCATTCCATGTCAGGAATCTCATTTGAATATATTAATGTTATTAAATGGCCCAAAGACTGGAAACGCCCCCACCACTGCCAAAAAATCCATCCACAGCACTTTGATGGCAGAATGGCGTGAAGCCTGACTGGTCTTCAAAGGCATGCACCGAGTGAGCTGACATCCCATGGGAGTGCAGTGCTGAGGAGGGGAGAGGCTCATGTCCTGATACTACCCTACCAAGCCCTGGCAAGGTAACAAGGTGTGTATGGAGGGGAAAGGTGGCTAGGGTTAACTGCTTCACTCGCTGTGTGCCTCAGAGCCTTGGGTTTCTGTGCTATTGGCGGGGCTGACAAATCACAGGCCACTCCGCCAGCGACATATTGTGGGACCCATCCCTTGACGTCTATTTTTTGAAGTCGCAGACCCTACCAACTTACCAAGTACCCACCCACCACCCTATCTACCTGCCACCCTAATTACCTACCACCTTACCCAGTTGCCACACTGCCCCATACCATGTGTCATCCTGCTCACCTGCCACCCTACCACCTCCCCTAATTGCCATCCCTCCCAATCCCCCCAACCCTGGTATCACTCTACCCACTTGCTAAATTTTCACCGTATCCACCCACCAGCCTACCCATCTCTTACCCTACCCATCTACCACCGTATCCATTTTCCATCCTAACCCTTCATTTATATATCTCACCCACCGTATCCCCTTACACATTTACCTTCTCCTGGTAGATTTTCAAAAGAAGCTTTCAGACATTTGAACTTTTAACTTATCACAATATAGCAGCTTGTGATATAAGAGGTGGGTGGGGCTTCTGAATAGATTTCCCGTTTCTGAGCTTTCTTAGATTTATTTAATTAATTAAATTTAAAATCCCCAGCTGCCATGGTGGGATTTGAACTCATGCTTTTGGGGCATTATGCTGGACTCTGGATTACTAGTTGAGTAATATTGCTGTGATGTTAGCCTTTTATCCTGCGTCCAGCTCAATAGCAGCGGGGCAGCACAGCAGTTAGTACTGCAGCCTCATAGCTCCAGGGACTTGGGTTTGATTCTGGCCCCAGGGGAGCGCTGCTCCTTTATCAGGTGAGAGGAGGTTAGTTCGCAAACCTCCACTCATCTAATGAAGGAGCAGCGCTCCAAAAGTTCGTGATTCCAAATAAATCTGTTGCACTTTAACCTGGTGTTGTGAGACTTATTACAATATATCTTGCGACATTAAGGGCAATTTAGCATGGCTCATCAACCTAACCTGTACATTTTTATACTGGGAGCAAACTGGAGCACCCGGAGGAAACCCATGCAGACATGGGGAGAACATGCAAACTCCACACAGACAACGCCGGAATTGAACCCGGGTGCTGGCCCTGTGCGGCAGCAAAGCTAAACACTGTGCTACTGTTTCTTGTCTCTGCATTTGCGGGATGTAAGATGCTTTGAATTTGTGTCACACACTTGCAGCTGTTGATTTTTCTTAACTTTGTGTGCATCTGCCATTATACCAAATGATTCTTGGCAGCACGATGGCACAGTGGTTAGCACTGCTGCCTCACAGTTCCAGGGACCTGGGTTCAATTCCTGGCTTGGGTCACTGTCTGTGCGGAGTTTGCATGTTCTCCCCATGACTGTGTGGGTTTCCCCTGCGCGCTTTGGTTTCCTCCCACAGTACAAAGATGTGCAGGATAGGTTGATTGGCTATGTTAAATTGTTCCTTAGTATCCCGGGATGCGTAGGTTAGAGATTAGCAGGGTAAATATGTGGGGTGACGGGGATAAGGCCTGGGTGGGATTGTTGTTGGTGTTGACTCGATGGGACAAATGGCCTCCTTCCGCACTATAGGTATTCTATGATTGATGATAGCATGGGATGGAAGTGGTTTGATTTCAGCAGTGTCATCATCACTATGTTCTTCAGCTTGCCAATATTTTGGGTTGGCTAATATTTCATAGAATTGCGATAATGCAGAGGCCATTCAGCCCATTGTGTCTGCACCAGCTACCTGAATGAGTATTTCACTTTAGGGAAAGTGATGGCCTTGTGATATTATCGCTAGACTATTAATCCAGAAACTCGCTAATATTCTGAGGATTGAATCCGGCCATCGTAGATGGTGGAATTTGAATTCAATGTAAAAATCTGGAATTAAGGATTTACTGATGACCATGCAACCATTGTCGAAAAACCTAACTGGTTCATTGTCCTTTAGAGGAGGAAATCTGCTGTCCTTACCAGTCTGGCCTACATGTGACTTGAGCCACAACACTGTGGTTGACTCTCAACTGCCCTCCAAGGGCAACAAGGAATAAGCAATAAATGCTGGCCAGCCAGTGATGCCCATGTTGCATAAATGAATTAAAAAAAACCTTAGTGCTATGCTCTTCATCCTATAACCCTGCAGATTGCTTATTTTCAAAGAATCCAATTATGCTTCAATTGAACCTGCCTCCAATACATTTTCAGTCAGTGCATTCCAGATCCTACCACTCGGTGTGTGGAAAAGATTTTCTTCATGTTGCTTATGCTTCTTCTGCCAATTTTTGATTTGATTTTATTTGTTGTCACACGCATTGGGATACAGTGAAAAGTATTGTTTCTTGTGCACAATAAAGACAAGACATAACATTCATAGAGCACCGAGGGGAAAAGGAAAGGAGAGGGTGCAGAATATGTAGAATTACAGTCAGAACCAGGGTGTGGAGAAAGATCAACTTAATGTAAGGTAGGTCCATTCAAAAGTCCGATGACAGTAGGGAAGAAGCTGTTCTTGAGTCAGTTGCGTGTGATCTCAGACTTTTGTATCTTTTTCCTGACGGAAAAAAGCGGAAGAGAGAACGTCCGGGATGCATGAGGTCCTTAATTATACTGGGTGCTTTTTCAAGGCAGTGGGAAGTATACAGAGAATCAATGGATGGGAGGCTGGTTTGTGTGATGAACTGGGCTACATTCACGATCCTCTTTAGTTTCTTGCAGTCTTGGTCGGAACAGAAGCCATTCCAAGCTGTGATACATCCGGAAAGCATGCTTTCTACGGTGCATCTTTACAGATCGATGGAAGTTGTAGTGGACATGCCGACTTTCCTTAACTTCATGAGAGAGTAGTTGATGGATTTTCTTAACTATAGGGTCAGCATGGAAGGAACCAGGCCAGGTTTTTGGTGATCTGGACACCTAGAACCTTAAAGCTCTCAACCACTTCCACTTCATCACCGAATTAGATTAAATCTGAGCCCACCTGTTCTCAATCCTTTCAAAATTGGAAACAGTTCTCCCTAACTATGTCCAGACCCTTCATGATTTTGAATACTTCTATAAAATCAGTACTCAGACTTCTCTTTTCCAAGGAATTCAGTTTCACTTTATAATGGAAGTTCTGTAGTCTGGGACCATTCCCATGAATCTTTTTGGCACTTTCTCCAATGGCTTCACAGTCCACCTAAATCACAGCAGCCACAACGGAACGCAATTCCCTGGCTGAGGCATAACTAGTGTCTTATACACATTTAACAGCATTTCCTTGTACTCAATGCCTCTATTAATTAAATCTAGGATACTGTCTACTTTATTCACTGCTCTCTCAACCATAACCACCTGTAATTGTCTCATAGCTTATTGAACACCCATATTCTGCCATGCATTGATGTCATTTGTATCTACCTTGCCTCCTTGTACGAATCTGGGTTTTTTTTTAGATCATGGCATTGAATCTATCATATCCCACATTTCTCTTTCTCCTTTCAAATATTTCTTCTTTAAATGAGCCTTTGAAATCTCCCACGTCTTCGCTGCTGGTTTCTGGGTATGGTCACCAGAGTTGACCAGAAACAAGGGTTTGTCCGCTGTTTTATAAAGATTTTACTTACTTCCTTGCTTTTGCGTTGTATTTCTTCTTCATCAAATGTCATGTTTTGCAACCTGGGGGGTGATCATGGCTCTCTAAATTTCAGTCCTTGATAGCAACATTTATTTTGATATTGTTCCTTGATTCTTATACATGTTCTCCTTCTCAAACTGGTGGTCTTTGTCTTCCTCCTGCTCAGCTATACTCAATTCTATGAATCAGAATCTGATTTTCTCCTAAGTACATGCCCAAAAAATTGTAGTCGTCTCTTGGTGATCATCTGCAAAACTACTTGCGTGCGCCTGTATTCCTCACAACTTCTTCATACAATGCATACATGTGTTGTCTGACTAACGTTCACCATATGTCTCAGGAATACTGCATCTTAGAATCCCTACAGTGCAGGAGCCCATTCGGCCCATCGAGCCTGCACCTACAATAATCCCACCCAGATCCCCTCCCCATAACCCCCAGGTATTTACCCTGCAGACCACTGACACTAATGGGCAATTTATCATGGCCAATCCACCTAAGCCAGCACATCTTTGGCGTGTGGAAAGAAAACGGAGCACCTGGGGGAAACCCATGCAGACACTGGCAGAACATGCCATATAGATATTGCTTCTGCTTCCTTTATCTTCCATTGTCTTGTTTATGTTCCAGCCTGACAGCATGCTTAATTTACTATCGCCCAATAGCTCTGATGTCCATCATTATGAGGAGCTTTGAAAGGTTCGTCATGGCATGAATCAATTCTGGCCTCCCAGATTGCCTGGATCCTCTTGTACGAATCTGGGTTCTCCTATTGCTGCAACAGGTCCACAGCAGACATCATCTCCCTACACTCAATCCTGGAACACCTGGATAACAAAAGCGCTTACGTCAAACTCCTATTTATTGACTACAGCTGAGCCTTCAACACTAATATTCCTAAAAAACTCATTTCCAAACCTCGTGGCCTAGGGCTCCTAGATTTCTTAACCCATAGACTGCAATCAGTAAGGACAGGCAAGAACACGGCCTCCACGATTATCCTCAAAACCGGTGCCCCATAAATACTCCTTACGTACCTATGACAGTGTGACCAAATTCCCCTCCAACTCTATTTTCAAGTTTGCTGATGACACCACCGTAACACGTTAGATCTCAGTGATGAGATGGAGTTCAGGAAAGAGATGGAGAATCTGGTGAACTGGTGCGATGACAATAATCTCTCCCTCAGTGTCAGTAAAGTTAAGATGGTCTTCGATTTCAGGAAGTGCAGTGGTGGACATGCCCCTGTGGACATCAATGGGGATGAAGTGGAAATGGTTGAGAGCTTCAAGTTTCTAGGTGTCCAGATCACCAAACAACCTGTCTTGGTCCCTCCATGCCCACATTTTAGATAAGAAAGCCCACCAACACCTCTACTTTCTCAGGAAGCTAAGGAAATTCAGCATGTCCACTAAGATTCACCAATTTTTACAACTATACCTTTCTGGTTGTATCACAGCTTGGTATGGCTCCTGCTCTGACCAAGACCACAAGAAACTACAAAGGGTTGTGAGCATAGCCCAGTCCATCACATAAATCACCTCCCATCCGTTGACTTAGATCCATTCATGTAAGGATCCATGCATATAACTTGCATCTTACATCCACCTACACTTCCTACTGCCTCAGAAAGGCTGCCAGCATAATCAAGGACCCTACATACCCCTGACACACTCTCTTTCACCAGGAAAAAGATAGAAAAGTCTTAAGTCATGTATCAACTGAGTCAAGAACAGCTTCTTTCCTGCTGCCATCAGACTTTTGAATAGGCTTATCTTACATTAAGTTGATCTTTCTCCAGTTCTAGCTACGACTGCAACACTATATTCTGCACACTCTCCTTCTCCATGAATGGTATATTTTGTCTGTATAGTGTGCAAGAAACAATACTTTTCACTTTATACTAACACACGTGACAATAATCAAAGTGTCATGTTCATATGGCAATGATGGCTAAATGTAGCAATTTGAGGATTTCATTCCCCTTGGTGAAGGGATGTTCTTCAAATCTCAGGATCTCTACAGGAAGCCATTTATCCCATCTGCAGCAATTGTACCCAGGCTGCACTGATTCTCTGACAGAGTAACTTACCTCTTCACCACCCTATCTCCATAACACCACACATTTCCCACAGCCAATACCCCTAACCTACACATAGAATCCCTACAGTGCAGAATGATGCCATTCTGCCCATTGAGTCTGTACCCACCCAGTAGCCCCATATATATTACCCACGACCAATCCATCTGACACATCTTTCGGTCTGTGGGAGGAAACCACAGCGCCTGGAGGAATCCCACTCAGACACGGGGATAATGTGCAGACTCCACACAGACAGTGGCCCAAGCCGGGAATCAAACCCAGGTCCCTGGCGCTGTGAGGCAGCAATGCTAACCTTGTTGTGCTGCCCTTGTTTTCTCTGTTAGTGAGTATGTTCACGGCGCTCCTTATTTCGACAATAGGGGTCGACGAAACGGGAACTGGGGAAGAACAGGCGGGCGGTGCATGGAGGATAGATTTGCCGCCAGTCTGCCATTTAAGCGCTCCTCATTTCCAGCCTGAGCCTCCAACATCAGGCCGACTGACGCGGCCAGAGAGCCGGCTTTCCGCGGAGCCACCCGCCCGCGAGCAGGACCAGGAAATCTCGCCCTCCCATTGGTGGAGAGGAGCTTCGCGCCCCCATTGGATAAGAGTCTCGGCCTCCCATTGGCGGAGAGTAGGAGCCTCGCCCTCCTATTGGTGGGGTGTAGGAGCCTCGCCCTCCCATTGGCGGAGTGTGGGAGCCTCGCCCTCCCATTGGTGGAGAGGCGGTGACTCGTTGATTGCTGCCTCGCCTTCCCATTGGTGGAGAGGAAGTTCGCCCTCCCATTGGTGCAGAGGGAGGAACCCCGCAACCCTATTGGCGAATAGGCTGCACGCCCTTCCATTGGCAGACAGTTGGCTCGCCCTCCCATTGGTGCAGAGGAGCCTCGTCCTCCCATTGGTACAGTGTCTCGCCTTCCCATTGGCGAACAGAAGGAGCCTCTCTCTCCCATTGGTGGAGTGTAGGGGCCTCGCCCTCTCATTGGCGGAGAGGAGGGGTGGCCCAGAGTTCCTCGCGCGCCGTGGGACCGGAAACGCGACTGGCGGGGCGGGGCTTGAAGAGAAGTTGGAGAACGTGAGCGAAGGACCGGGGAAGGAAGAGAGATAAAGCCTCCCCTCTGTTCGCTTGAGGAGACTCGGAACCCGGCACTGCCGCGCCAAGCATGGGAGTTCCGGCCTTCTTCCGCTGGCTGAGCCGCAAGTACCCGTCTATCGTGGTGCACTGTGTGGAGGAGAAGGTGCGTGCAGGCTGAGGCCTGGTGCTGTGTGACTAGGCCTGAAGCCAGCCAGCTAGCTCTTGCCCACATTGCTGCTGAGCCTGAGGCCTGGCCGCTCCGAGTGTGCGGAGGAGGATAAATCCGAAACTTGGATTGTCTCTTTTTCTTCCTTCAATAAAGAGCCGCGGGGATCACTGCCACTTCACTGATATTTACTTGTGTTTTTCTTTTTTGGATTGAACCTTCATTTTACAAAGCTGAGATATTGGAACCAATTCGATATTTCTGTATCCTATAATTGAGTTCCGTCTCTCCCCTTCCTTCCGCCCCTTTTCTGGGCCAACTACGTTGAAGTTGATAGTTGAAATGGGCCTGAGTTTATTTGGCAACAGTAACTTTGACAACTTTATTTGGCAAAGAGACAATTTGCTACGCCGTGGTTGACTTGATTTATTATTGCCGCATGTGCTAGCATACAGTGAAAAGTATTGTTTCTGGTAGCCGTAAACAGATGAACTGTACTGTTCATAGAATACACTTCAGTTTATTAATGTTTCTCATATAGGTGGCACAGTGCTTAACATTGCTGCCTCAGTGTCAGGGACCTGAGTTCAATTTCGGCCTCGGGTCACTGTATGGAGTCGGTCATGTTCTCCCTGTGTCTGTGTGCGTTTCCTCTGGGTGCTCTGATTTCTTCCTGCAGTCCAAAGATGTGTGGCCTAGGTTGATTGGCCATGTTAAGTTGACCCTTTAGTATCAGGGGGACCAGCTAAGGTAAATATGTGGGGACTGGGTGGGAATGGTCACCTTCTGCAGTGGAAGGATTCTATCAACACAAATGAAGCCACTGAAAATCCTCTTGTTGCCACACACTCTGCCTGTTCCGGTACACTGAGGGAGAACTTAGCATAACCAATGCACCTAACCAGTGTGAAGTTTGGATTGTGGTAGGAAACCCATGCAGACATGGGGAGAATGTGCAGATGCCACATTCCAGGCCTAAGCTGGGAAATGGACCTTGGTCCCTGGTGCTGTATGGCAGCAAGGCTAGCTACTATGCCACCTATATGTAGGGGAGAAGGAGAGGTGAGAATGCAATGTTACATTCATAGAATGTGGGTAAAGATCAAATTAATGTATGGTAGGTCCATTCAAAAGCCTGATCACCAGGTTAATGTCCAACAAGTTTGTTTGGATTCATTTGATGAAAGAGCAGAACTCCAGAAGCTTGTGATTGGCAGAGAAGATAGATCATCTGTCAATAGATAGTGACAGTCTTGGAAATGGTGGCTGTGTTTAGTCACAGTCTGGAGGAAGGTAGAGAGCTGATATTCAGCCTCTCCAAAACAGCAACACCAGCTTTGTCATCAGATCTTAATGACAGTAGTAGTGCTGCAAGTTCACTGCCTCCCATCTCATTTGTGCTCTTCCTGTTCCTTAGTTCTATTGCTGAGAATCATGGAAAATTTATTCTTATTAAAAGTATATTCAAGTATTCCAGCATCAGGGAAATTGGCATCTGCACAGCAAATAGACAGTAAATTGCAGACGTCAGTAAACTTGGGTGGACTTAACTAGACTTGAACTTTGACCTGATTACTAATGCAGATGAGACCTGATTATGAACAGACGAGAACTTGAGAGAAATCCTTATGGGCAAACAATTGGAGCGGGGAATGCACCGTTCATAAAATGTGGGGGCTCTTTTAAACCTAAACTCTTAATCGCTCTGCATTCATAAAATGCAAGGTAGACCCAAAAGAACTTGCATTTATATAGTACTTTTAACAATCTCAAGGGGCTTTTGAAGTTTTCTTGTACCTCTGCATTGCAGGAAATGTGGCAGAAAGCTACTGTACAACAGTCCCAAAAACATGACCAAATCATCTATTTTAGTGATGTTGATATAAGGAATAAATATTGGACTGGACACCAGGAACTCTCACGTTTTACTTTACCGAAACATAGATCCTGCGCCTTGTGAACATCTGTGTGGGAGATGTACTAACCCGTTTAGAGTTTAAAAGAACGAGATGATCTCTTTTGAAACATAAAATTATTAATGGGCTTAACAAAGTAGATCTTGGGGGACTATTTCCTTTGGTTGGGGCGTCAAGAACTAAAGGTCAGTTTCAAAACAAGGGATGGCCGTTTAGACATTTTTTTCACCCAACAGGGTTGTAAACCTTTGGAGTTCTATACTTCAGAAAACTTGGGATGCTCAGCTATTGAATATATTCAAGTTAGATATCAAATTTTTAGATCCTAAGAAAATCATGGGATATGGGGAGAGCACTTGAAGCTGTAACTGAGGTACAAGATCAGCCACAGCCTTGATATTAGGTTTGAGGAGCTGACTGGCCTGCTGTGTTCCTATTTCGATGGCTCAGAATTTATTTCACTTCGTTAGCCATTCACCCTCTCAGAATAATCTGCCATTAAATTAGATGATGACCGATCTATCTTAAATGCACCAATCTGATCCTCAAGTAGGTTTGCATAACAGAATCTGCCAATTCCAGTTTTGAAATTTTTAACTGATTTAGCTGCAGCAATCCTTTGAAGAAAAATGTTCCAGATTTTCACTGCCCTTATGTGAAAAAATGCTTTGTGGTATCGCTCCTGAATAGTTCAGATTGAATTTTAAAGTTACACTCCCTCATTCTGGATTCCCTCACTATTGGAAATAGTTTCCATCTGTAGTTTCCATTCAGCACACTTCTATCACCCATTGGGCAGCACTGCTGCTTCACAGTGCCAGGGACCTGGGTTCGATTCCCGGCTTGGGTCACTGATTGTGTGGAGCTTTTCCCGTGTCTGCGTAGGTTTCCTTCTGGTGCTCCAATTTCCCCCCACATTTTGAAAGACATGCTGCTCAGGCATTGATCCAAACAGGCGGTGGACTGTGGCGACTAGGGGAATTTCACAGTGCCTTCTTGCAGTGTTAATGTGAGCCTTACTTGTGATTAATAAATAAACTTTAAACTCTTTTTAAACTGATGGGCTCAAGGGAATAGAAGCCTTCTGTACTATTTAATTCTTGTCCTCATAGCTCAGTTCTGTTGGTACCATTTTGGTGAATCACTGCCTCACCCACCTCCCATGCCATCCCCCACCACCAAGACCGCAATATTCTTCCTGAAATTCCACCTGCCAAGCCCAAAGTGGTGTTCAAATACTTGGAGATAGCCTGTCACCTTTTGCTGTGTTATACTTCAGTTGTCTTTTCACCAATGCTGTGCTACCTCATGTTCATATGCCATTGAAATTTAACTTTCAGCAGTTACTTTCTTGTGCTAAATTTTAAGGGATGTCTGAGACGATTCATTGGCAGAACTTTATTTATGCATTGTGCCTTTTTTTTAATGTTCAATCCTGTACAGGCTAAAGAAGTCAATGGAGTTACCGCTCCTGTGGACAGCAGCAAGCCTAATCCAAATGAAGTGGAGTTTGATAATCTGTATTTGGACATGAACGGCATTATTCATCCATGCACACATCCTGAAAACAAGTAATATGCCTTTGAGAATAACTTTACTGTGCCTGTGTTGATTGGGACAAAATTCTGATTCATGTTTTGAATATACCTTGCAGACCAGCTCCCAAGAATGAGGATGAAATGATGGTGGCCATTTTTGAATATATTGATCGATTGTTTAACATTGTTAGACCCAGGCGCCTACTTTATATGGCAATAGATGGAGTTGTAAGTATCTATTTTTCCTGGTTCAAGATACTAATTGCATGAGTTTTCAGGGGTCATATAACAGTGTCTGGAATATTGGTGTGCTTTTTAATTTGTCACGCCAGAATGATCCCTCTCCTGCATGTTTGTTAGCTCACCCAGCCTATTTCAATGAATCTGTGTCTGTTAAGTGCAGATTTATAAATCCCACATGTTGCAGTGTTAATTTATGCAACAATTTCCATGTTGTTCTTTTCCTTCTGCAATGTGTTACAGGCTCTGTTTATACCTAGTGACAGAATTAAGGGGGAGATTGTGGCATAGTGGTATTGTCACTAGATAAGTAATCCAGTGACCAAGGGTACTGTTCTGGGGACCCGAGTTCAAATCCCACCTCGGCAGGTAGTGAAATTTGAATTCAATTTAAAAAAAAGGACTTAAAAGTCTGCTGATGACCATGAAACCATTGTCAATTGCTGCAAAAACCCATCAGGTTTACTAATGTCCTTTAGGAAAGGAAATCTGCCATCTTTACCTGCTCTGACCTACATGTGATTCCAGATCCACATGGTTGGCTCTTAAATGTCCTTGGGGATGGGCAATAAATGCTGGCTGACTAGCCAGCGATGCCCGCATCCCGTGGACGAATAACCAAAAAAATCAAACTTGGAATTGAGATAGGCTTGCATTTGAGAACAAAGCTTTAGCATGATAAATTGCTATTTGTTAACTACTGCAATGGATGTTTTGTGTGTTGTGTTGACTACTTTTAATGTGTAATATTTTTATACACGTTAAAAATTAGTAAATGAGTGATTAGTGTTTGAAAGGATTATTGTAGCATATCAACCCAATGCTTATTTAATACCTTTTACTTTTATCAAGAATCTATCTTCCTGTTGCAAGAAATATATCAAAATCTCTTGTAGAACTGGTAGTAAATATATTTTTAGAGGCTGCAAAAATATAGTTATTAAGTTGTGCGGTGGAAGTGATTGAGGCAGAATTTTAAATTGTGCAAGCGCTCGTTTCTTACTCCAGTGAAATGCTTATTGCTTCGAATTCCAGCAGCTTAATTGCCCTGTAAACTAAAATGTGTAATTAAGTAATTTAACAGAAGTATTGTAGATTTGCACCTTCTGTTAAATTACAGATCAGTATACTTGTATGGAAAATGACCAACTGAATTTCAGGTTTTGGTTTAGAACAGCACACCAATATCAAATAGGGGTACAAAACAAGAGAACGTTTGATTCATGTATTTTAGTGGACCATGTACCACTATGGCTATGTATCAATTGCAAGAAAAACTAATAAATATCAAACTCACATTTTCACAAGCTTTAACTGGTGTTGTAGCTTTTGAGAACTTGAATTTATCAATTAATTAAATTTTTAAATGCGAATATTCCCTGGGCTTCATGTTCAGTCATAATAAAAAAAAACTCTGATGCTATAAATTTGAGAAATTTGGAGTACCAATTTGACTGCACAGTAAACTCCTGAGCCTCAGTTTTACTTTGTATGTTAGTAATCTCCCATCACAGGCATTGATAGTAGAGGTTTGTGTTTGTTGGGGTATAGGTGTTTACTGGTGTGTTGTTGAATGCTTTTAGCACACAGTATCAAAAGAAAATATTTTTACTGTTACTTTTTTTGATAGCTGTATTCCGTTTTGAGCTGTTGACTACGCCTGGAAATTAAATTTATAATATACATTAAATAATCTGCAGAGGAGAGTTTAAGCGATTATGGTTTATTTTTAAAATCATTAATATTCTTAATGTCCAAAAAATGCAGGTAAAGCTAATTCAGAACAACAGTCTGAATATTGCACAAAAGAGAGACATGCTGCCAAAGCATTTCGCCCAGATTTTTAAAAAATCACAATTTATGCTACAGGAGATAAGAGAGCTGGTTGTTTGACAAGTTGAATTTGGCCAAAACTTTGTCCTGGGGAAATCAGTGGGGAGCTACAGATAACGGCGCGCACGCACACACACGCACACACACACACACACACACACACACACACACATTCCCCCCCCCCCGCCCAGAGGAGAATTAATCCCTGCGTATAAATGAATATTGTTTCCACCAAGCCTAAATTTGCCATGTTCTGAGCTCAGCTAATTATCTTATTGGCATTTATTACTACATTTAGGACTTTCAGCAAGTGCTGTCCAATTGCAGAAGCATGTCCAACAGATATGTTACTTGCATCTTGCAGGAACAGGCTTGCTGCGTACACTCTACTCTGCCTATTACGAACAACTGGTACAATGCCAGTATTGGGCCGTGTTCTCAGTGATTGACTGAATCAAACAGCGTACTGCTTGGATCATCATAAGCAGAGTACTGACTGCACTCAACCAGCCGGCACTTGCAATGCCCGAAACAACGTATCTACTGTTAGACGCGATGCTGCATTTGTGCAGCACGCGTGGAACAATCCCGAATGTGCCAGTAGTTAATGCTAACAACCATTTAAGTTGGTCAGTTGGCGCTCCTAATTTAGCTCATTTATGATGGTGAGAAGCAACTTTTGTTTGTGCACAGTTCCCTGCAAACAAAAGGAGTATGTTTGAGCCTTTTGCTGTCTTTCGATAACTGGGAGTTTGGGCACCCTATGGTTCCCCATATTCTCCAATGGAACACTTAATGAATTGGAGTCTACTTGCCAACCAGTCACCATTCTTTTCACCTGTCATATTAGTTGTAATTACTTAAAATTTGGCATTCCTGCATCTTTCCTGATGAGTAAAAGACAAAACGCTTCGTCAACGTGCCTCTCTCTTCAGCAATATTCAAGTTGTTTGCTACCAATTGACTATTACCATAAATATTCTAATACTCCTCCACTGCTGCATAGTGAGAGTGGTAAGGTTGAAGTGAGGTTAATTCATGTGCATATAAGTGACCTGTATGCTGGTTATTCCAGGCTCCTCGTGCCAAAATGAACCAGCAACGATCTAGACGGTTTCGTGCATCCAAAGAAGGAGTGGAGTTAATTGAGGAGAAGAAACAAATGAGAGAAGAAGTGCTTTCCAAAGGTACAGCATTTTTGTGTCATGGCATTCATTTTTCTTCCTTTTTTTCCTGATTCTTCACATTGGAAGCAACAGTTGATCAGCCTGCAAACCTGGTAACTTGCTTGACGAACATCCAATTGAACATAAAATATTATAAACTAAGTTTAATGAGTTCAGTTGCATTTAAAGGAATGAACCACAGGCTGTCTTTGATCAGTTTCTACACTTATTCTCCACTCTAAGTGAAACCGACATTCCTGTTCTGCAGGTGGATATCTGCCTCCTGAAGAAGCAAAAGAGCGGTTTGACAGTAACTGCATTACTCCAGTAAGTGTTAATGATTTCTGAATGGACATGCAAAATTCCACTTTATGTTGTGTTTCATACGTTTGCATGATTTCAGTATTGAGTTGTTCCTTTTGATTTATTCAAGGGAACAGAATTTATGGATAACCTAGCACGGTGTCTTAGGTACTATGTTGCTGATCGGCTAAACAGTGACCCCGGATGGAAGAACTTAACTGTAAGTCTTGACTCATTTTAAAATTTTAATACCATTACAGGGAAACCCATTTGTTTTGTCATGCTGGTCATATTTTGTGATATTCCTGTAGCATTTTGCATTGTTGTACTTGGGTGTCACCGGCTGGGCAGCATTTACTGACCATCCCTAGTTGCCCAAGGGCCCTTGAGAGCCAACCACATTGTTGTGGGTCTAGAGTCACATGTAGGTCAGACCAGTTAAGGATGGCAGATTTCCTTCTCTAAAGGACATTAGTGAACCAGAGAACAACAGGGAAGGTCGGTGATATGGGGAGTAGCAAGAGTGAATGTTGTCATTTGTGCTGACCTTTCTATAACCCATAACCGTCGCAGCTAGTGCTCTTTGTAAAATCAGGGGTAACCTGTTAGTTTCCAGTGGCTTAAAGGATCTTTTGAGTATTGATAGCTAAAATTCAGGTCTGCTTTTGGTCACATTATCCTTGATGTTAAACATGTATCAATTAAAGTTTAAATGTAGGGTGCGTGATTAATATATTTGGAGATAATACAAAAATTGATAGGAAGAATGTTTTGGACTGCAGGTAAATATCAATGGATTGGCCAGGTGGGCAGACAAGTGGCAAATGGAATTTGATTCAGAGAATTAAGGTGAGGTGATGCAATTTGGCCGAGGAAACAAGGAACAGAATATGGAAAGGGTGGGGCCCTGAGACGTGTACAGGAACAGAGTCTTCAGCATGGACTCCCCGCATACCCCTGAAGATAGCTGCAAGGATAGATAACGTATTTAAGAAGGCCTGTAGGGTATTTTACAGAGGAATGAAATATAAGAACAGGAGATTGTGCTACAACTTTAGAAAGCACTAGTTGGACTACAGTGAGAGTGCACTTGTGGTCACCATATTACAAGAAAGACGTGATTGCACTCGAGAGGGCACAGGAGAGATTTATAAGGATATTTCCAGGAATGATGAATAGGCTGGGATTGTTTTCTTTGGAAGAGTCGGTGGGGGGAAATGGGATTTAATTAGGGTGTATAAAATTCAACTGACAATGTTGATTGAATAGAAAGGACTTATTTCCATTACCAGAGCAGTCAGTAACCAGAGGGTGTAAATTTAAAGTAATTGGTAGAAGTATTAGGGAGTTTCAGATCAGTTGGTACTGTGGTTTTTATTATAACTCATCTTATTCCACTTTGAGGCTCTAGCTCCCCACCTCAATCAAGGGATCTCAACCTTGTGCTCCCAGCACCCAAGTTAACCATCCTGCACACTGCCCAAATCAAATACCCGAAATATACCAGAACAATTTATTTTCTGAAGCAGCATGTTTTTAGAACAACAATTCTCCAATAGCAAGTGATTGCTAATGAAACCAGTTTCACATTTTAGTCGGAGTATTGTTCTCATTAGGCTAACTAGATTGCACAGTTGCCACATCCAACCTAAAAGTTATGACCCTGAATCAGAATCATGATTCCAGCAGCTAATCACATTTATACTGTCCCTTTACTGACCTACACATTTTTATACAATTAGAATTATTTTAAAGTTGGCTGGTACTTACGTTTGAGACCCAGTTGCTTTTTTTGAAAATAATGGCACCAGGAGGTTTTGTTTTTTTTTTGCAGACATAATTTGTAAGTTTCAAACATACTTAAAACCATTTTTGCAGCTATTTGTTTGGCCTGTGTGGTGTCAGAATGAAAACTGTGCCACAGGATAGATATTATATCACAAAGGAATAGCAGATAAATAATTCGCATCTGCGAAGTAAAAAAAAACCTTGTGTGCATTGGTAATCTTTATCTAGTCATCAATATGGAAATTAGTTTCTATCAAGGCGTCATAATTAAATTTCTTTTTCAAAATCTGCCAGGTTATATTGTCAGATGCAAGTGTTCCTGGTGAGGGTGAACACAAGATCATGGATTACATAAGACGGCAACGAGGTGCGTGTACTATATTTTGGGGGGACTGGGGGGAGCATTGGCGGCAGTCTTTTATTAAATGTTAATTTTCACTTTGCAGCTCAGCCAAACCACGATCCAAACACTCATCATTGTTTGTGCGGGGCTGATGGTGAGTAGTTATCTTAATTGTCTTCATGCTGTTAACTGTGCAGCTCTAATGAAAAGTAGCTGTCATCATGTATCGTGTTAAGGATCACATTTGTATGTTTGGAATCACAACTGCAATTATGATTGCATGTAAATGCCTACTTTCTGATACTAAACTGGTTTTTTTCCAACAGCTGATCTTATCATGTTGGGGCTGGCAACCCATGAACCAAACTTCACTATAATCAGGGAGGAGTTCAAGCCCAACCAGCCTAGGCCGTGTGCTCTTTGCAATCAGCTTGGCCATGAAATCAAAGAATGCCAGGGTTTGCCAAGAGAAAAACAAGGAGAGGTACAGTTAACAAAAGTCTGTAGCATTGCTGTCAATGTCATTGTCAGTTATATTCACCAGTATGAAAATAACTGGAAGTTAATATCACTACAGAAAATTTAAGTGTGGGATTTCTTTAGTTGAAGATTTGAGCCGTGAGCAGCTCTGCAGTAAGAATTTGAACAGCTTGCCACCTGATGCTTTGCGTGTTGAAGGGTTGTTGGTAAAATCCCTGCCGTGCAGAAGGAGACCATTCAGCCCATCGAGACTGCATAGACAACCATCACCCCCAGCCCCAATTTCCGTAACCCCACATATTTACCCTGCATCTCCCCAACACAGCTCAACAATTGAGCGTGGCCAATCAACCTAACCTGCACATCTTTGGACTGTCGGAGGAAACCCACACAGACAAGGGGAGAATGTGCAAAGTCCATATAGTCACCCGAATCCGTAATTGAACCTGGACCCAGTGCTGGGCCACCCAAAGCTTCCTTTAGAACAAAGGTTTTGTTACTTGTAGTTCTGTTCGTATCTAGAAAATAAGGCAGTGGCAATGGCCTCGATTGTTCTCATCTGCCACAGGTCTCTTAAGACTTAGCCTGGAACTAAGATATTTTATCTTAATCTGAGTTTTGGACTCCGTAAAGAACGGACTTCAATGTTTAACATTAGAACACTCGTGATACACTTTGTGCAATTTGTCTTCTTCCTACACCTCTTCCCAAAATAACCCACTTGTACAACTGCAGAAAAAAGCAATATCTGATACCTTGAAAAGGCTTCATTTTTGAACGTTATCAATTTAAAAACAGCTTCCACGTTACCCGTCTATTCCCCAAAAATAACCCAGTTAAGAGGCACTTGACAAAAAGTTGTTCAGTATATCAGTGTTATTAAGCCTGAATCCCCATATTTTTGAAGCAGAGCACTGTCAACCATTATTCATTGCAGCATGCCAGATTTTACCACTTAAACTACTGCTGCTCTGTAGGTATCAGTTCCTACTCATTGCACTTTGTTTGCTTTTGACCTACAGAAAATGCTGACTCAGTACAAACTCTATTTGTAAATCGAGTGCTATCAAAAATGTTTTGCGCACACGGCACATTAGTACTGTTTTAACTGCTGTAATCTAGTGGCATTTACGAAAAAGAAATGCTGCATTTAGCCTTTTTGTTTGCTACTGTTGTGCTAATGAAAATTGGATAGTTCTATAGTGTTTGTCTTCAGTTAAGTTTCATTTTCCGAAACTCTTAATCCTGCAGCAGTTATAGTTACACTACACTATTGCTGTTTCTCCAAAGGGAGTTATTTTTGTCATTAACTTCCTGCTGCAGTCCACAGAAATACAAATCAACAACAATGCATTTATGTTGTTTTTCACATAACTTTGCTATCGAAGTATCTTGCAATGCTTAGCGTATTTACAAGGAGAGATTAGGACTGATAACCAAAAGCTGAGGCCAAAGAGCTAAACTTAAAGATTCACCTCAAATAAGATGGAGAGGTTGAGGGAGCTGTTTCAAAACTTAGGGCTTCAGCAGCTGAAAGCACAGAAACCACGGTAGAGGGAACAAAAATCTTGAATGTGCAAGAGGGTGTGAATGTGATGATAGCATTTTATTACTATGCAATGGAGGTGTTCCATCGAATACAATCAGAACACAGGAATTAAGAGCAGAATTAGTCCTTGATTGGCAGAGCAGGCTCAATCAGATCATGGCTGATCTCTCCCTGGTCTCAAATCCACCTCCCCACCTATTGCCCATATCCTTTGATCCTTCTTTTATCAGAAATATATCTATCTCCTTGAAACCATTCAACGATTCAGACTCCACTGCACCAAAGGGCAGTGAGTTCCACAAATTCCCCACCCTCAGTGAGTAGTAGTTCCTTCTCATCTCAGTTTTAAATCTACCACTTCTCAACCTATACCTGTGACTTCATAATCTAGATTGACCCACAAGAGGAAACGTTTGGTTACATTTATCAGTCTTTATAAATTTAATCACAGCCAGAAGTAAGGCCTTAGTTTAAAAAAAGTTGGTGAGCACTACTGCCCCAGTGCCAGGGACTGGTTTGATTCCTGGCTTGGGTGACTGTCTGTGTGGAGTCTGCATGTTCTCTCCATGTGCGTTTCCTCTGGGTTTCCTCCCACGGTCCAGAGATATGAATGTTAGGTGGATTGGCCATGCTAAATTGACCCTTAGTGTCAGGGGAACTAATAGGGTAAATGCATGAGGGTTACAGGGATAGGGTCTGGGTGAGATTGTGGTTGGTGCAGACTTGATGGGCCAGATGGTCTCCTCCTGCACTATTGGTTTCTATTTCTGTTTCACAAGATTGGGAATCAAACTAATTTTTTTTCTTCAGTTTGACCAAATGGCAAGTAATCCTCCAATTGGCTCAGAAGTGGAATTCATATTTATCCGATTGGCTGTCTTGCGTGAGGTAGGCTGGTCTTAAAGTATTTATCTCCTGATTTAAAATGGTTGTTCACTGAAAAGTTCAACTAAAGATTTTTTTTTTTGTTGTTGCATCTTAACTAGTACCTGGAAAGAGAATTGACAATGGCAAGTCTGCCCTTCACGTTTGATTTTGAGAGGAGCATTGATGATTGGGTTTTTATGTGCTTTTTTGTTGGAAATGATTTTCTGCCTCATTTGCCATCGCTGGAAATTAGGTATGCCAATGACTTTTCCCTGTTGAGTTTGAAGATATGTTGTCAATATTGCTAATGTTTGTTTGAAGGCTGCATGGCTTTTAATTTGAATTTGGAATTTCATTATTTACTTAAAAATGAAACGAAACAATTGTGGAAGAGCCTTGATCTATTTTGTTCAGATTTTGGGTGGGTTTGTTGTAGGATGTCTGAAGCCCAGGGATTCTAATCGGAGCTCACCATTGCTTAGTGGATTGATTTAATTTGATGTATTATTGTCACGTATTGGTACATAGTGAAAAGTATTGTTTCTTGCGTGCTATACAGACAAAGCATACCGTTCATAGAGAAGGAAAGGAGAGAGTGCAGAGTATCGTGTTACAGTCATAGCTAGGGTGTAGAGAAAGATTAACTTAATGCAAGGTAGGTCCATTCAAAAGTCTGACAGCATCAGGGAAGAAGCTGTTCTTAAGTTGGTTGGTATGTGACATCAGACTTTTGTATCTTTTTCCCAATGGAAGAAGGTGGAAGAGAGAATGCCTGGGGTCCTTAATTATGCTGGCTGCTTTGCCAAGACAATTGAACAGAGTCAGTGAATAGGAGGCCGGTTTGCTGATTGGTTGCTGATCACAGCGGTGAGGAGAGAGAGAGAGACCAGTTCTCAGAAAGGAGGCCAAAGGCTTCACCGGACTGGGAGCAGGACTTTTGCTTCTCTTGTCCCGTAACAGTTGCTTTGAAAAACAAATCTGCTGGAGTTGGCTGCAGTCCACTCCATTTCTCTTCTGGGTTTCAAAGAGCCTTAAGATTTGTTGGGCAGGTGTAAAGTTTAAACATGCTGTCAATCACACTGCAGGAACCTGATTTTAAATAGTCCTGTTAACAAAATGTTCTCTCTTGAAGATATAAAGTCAGTCCCTTTCACCATGTGCAGCTGTACAAATTGCCTTAAAAGCATATTCGCTGGGTTGGGAATATATTTCTGAGCTTATTTTTAACTCAACTGAGGTCCATCTTTGGTGGTGTGGTCAAACAGATGTGGTGGCATGGCTGGATTAAGTTAATAGCGAAGGGTCATGAACAATATTGTTATAACTTGATTTAAGGAAATCCTTCTATTGTGCTGTCAACGGTAAATAATGAAATAATTTCATAGTGATTCATTTATTTTTAATTGTGATGTGTGAAATTTGTGGATAGTACATAAGTCACAAGATTAGACCTTTTTACATAATTAAATTCCATGTGAAGAACTGACAGCTGTTTACATCCCATCCCACTCGGATGTGAAGACCGTGCTGGATGAAATATAAACCGCTGCAAATACCCAAGGCTTTGTTCATCATGGCCGGGGACTTGAATCAGGCCAAGCTCGGGTGTTCTACCACGATACCACCGACCCACCTCTTGTTCCATCAGAAGCGCAAACACCCTAGACAGCTGCTACCCAAATATCAAACATGCCTACCGCTCCATCGCCCGCCCACACTTTGGAAAATCATACCCTATGGCTCTACTCCTGCTCCCGGCTTACGAGCAAGAACTGGAGAATCCATTAAAGAAAGTCATGCAGTGCTGGTCTGAGTCAGATGATCTTCTATGGGACTGTTTAGAGTCAGTAGATTGGTCAGTAATTAAAAACTTGGAGACCAGTCTGAACAAGTATGCTGCTAAGATAACTGACTTCATTAGTAAGTCTGTAGAAGACTGTGTGCCAAAGAAGCAAATCTGCATGTTTCCCAACAGGAAACCATGAATGAACAGGGATATCCACTGCTTGCTGAAGTCCAGGTCTGAGGCGTTCAAGTCAGACGACACTGACCTATGCAAGAAAGCCAGATGCGGTTTAAAGAGTTCCATCAAAGATACCAGAAGACAATACCAGACCAAGCTAGAGTCCCAGGCTAGCCACACGGACTTGCACCGACTATGGCAAAGTCTGCAAGACATAACATGCTATAAGATTGTATGCAAAATCACCAGCACCATAGCACTCCTCCCCAGTGCCAGTTTTGAGCAAGAGGTCAGTGAGAGCTCTCAAGCCAAGAAGCCTCTATGAACCTGTATCCAGTGTCACCATTCCAAATGTCACAGCAGCCTTCTCAAAGGTCAATCCATGGGAAGCGACTGGTCTGGATGGGGGTACCCAAACGAACGCTTAGACCTTGCGCGGACCAGTTGGCAGGGTGTTCATAAACATCAATCTCTCTTTACAACAATCTTCTTCTGCTTCAAGAAGATCATCCCAGTACTAAAGCAAAGCCAGACAGCGTACCTTATTGACTACCATCCAGTGGCTCTGACGTCCATCATTAGGAAGTGCTTTAAAAGGTTAGACATGGCATGAATCATTTCTGACTTCCCAGATTGCCTGGATCCACTACAGTGCACTTACCGCTGCAACAGGTCCATAGCAGATGCCTCCCTGGCCCTCCCACACAACCCTGGAACACCCAGCTAACAAAGACTCCTATTTATCAACTACAACACAGCCTTCGGCACCATTATTTCTGTGAAATGCATCTCGAAACTCTGTGGCTTTGGGGCTCTGCTCCTCCCTCTGTGACTGGATCCTGAACTTCTTAATCCACAGATTGCGATCAGTAAGGTTAGGGAACAATACCAGCTCCACGATCACCCTCGATACCAGTGCCCCACAAGGCTATGTTCTTAGTGTCTTACTATACTCTATACACCTATGACTGCGTGTCCAAATCCCCTCCAACTCGATTTTCAAGTTTGCTGATGACACCACTGTAGTGGGTCAGATCTCAAACAATGATGAGTCAGAGTACAGGAGAGAGAGAATTTGGTGAACTGATGCAGTGTCAGAAATCTCCCTCAATGTCAACAAAACGAAGAAGATAGTCGTCAACTTCAGGAAGCAGGCAGTGGAAGACATGCCTCTTTCTACATCAATGGGGACAAAGTAGAAATGGTCCAGAGTTTGAAGTTTTTAAATGTACAGGTCACTAACAACCTGTCTTGATTCCTCCCCATGCTGACATTATAGTTAAGAAAGCCCACCGATGCCTTTATGGTCTCAAGACTGAGGAAGTTTGTCATTTCCACTACGGCTCTCACCAACTTTTACAGATGTATCATAGAAAGCATTCTTTCTGGTTGTATCACAGGTTGGTATGGCTCCTGCTCTGTCCAAGACTGCTAGAAACTGCAAAGGCTTGTGAATGAAGTCCAGTCTATCTCACAAACCAGCCTCCCACCAGTTGACACTGTTTACAATTCCCGCTGCCTCAGAAGCAACCAGCAAAATTAAGGACCTCACACAACCCAGACATACTCTTTTCCGCCTTCTTCCGTTGGGTAAAAAAGATACAAAAGTCTGAGGAGACATACCAACCGACTCAAGAATAGCTTCTTCCCTGCTGCCATCAGATTTTTGAATGTACCTACCTTGTATTAAGTTGATCTTTCTCTGCACCCTAGCAGTGAGTAGAAAAACGCTGTATTCTGCGCTCTCTCCTTTGTCTATGTATGGTATGCTTTGTCTGTATAGTGCACAAGAAGCAATACTTTTCACTGTAATAATACCTGTGACAGTAAATCAAATCAAAAGAATGGACACTGTATCCACACATTACATACAGTTCAGTATTTTGTGAGCCAGGTTGTCTTACAGATGAATGATTTGACAGTATTGTGCAATGCAAGCTGTTCTACAAAAGTGTTCCATTTGAATTAAATAAATTGTCGATTAAAATATTGATCTTTAGCATTTTGGTCTTGAGGCTGAATTGAATACTACATCTGTTTTACAGGGAGGGTGCAATTGATCGACTGGTTGGGATCTACAAGAATGTCGTGCACAAGACAGGGGTAAGTAAAGTGAATGGTATTGACAGCCTGTGTTTCATTTCATTGCAAAAGTAAAACTTGGAAGATTGCAACTTCTTTATTTCTTTTAGGGTTACCTTACGGAGAATGGTTTTGTCAACTTGGAGCGAGTGCAAATGATTATGGTTGCAGTTGGAGAAGCTGAGGATAACATCTTTAAGAAGAGAAGAGATGATGATGTAGGTTGTCTCTGGTTTTGAAACTTGCAGTATATTTTAAAGAAATATTTAATATTAAATATTTAATTTTAATAGTTGCATCTGCTTATGGTAAAATACAAAGTTGCATATGATCATCTATTTCAGACAAGTTATTCCGGTATTGTCATTTTTGTATAAAATTGCCAAATAAGCATCCATTTTTCAGTAGTTACAATTCAAAAATAAAAGCACGCTTAAAGGCTGTCGATTTGACCATTTAATAAGGGGAGGTTATTTTATTGTTACTTTCACAGTGCAAATTTACTTTCTGTTTAGTTTCATGTTACTAGCCTTTTGGAGTGTAAAAAAGAACTTGTCATGGCTTGAAACTGACTCCGAAGTTTAGTTGTGACTACTATCGCCAAGGAGTCTCTTGCTTTCAGTCCTTGAGTCAGGCTTGTGTTTATGCTATAACTACAATATTGGAATCAATTGTAAAAGTCATAGTGTGAATGAGCCCTTATGGAGTAGTATTTCATGAAGCTACAATAAGTAACTTTTTTAATTGATCTGTTAAACATAACAAACAAGACAACTGGCATCTCTTTCTTTTATAGGTGTCGTTCAGAAAAAGACAAAAGGAAAAAAACAAAAGAATGAAAGTAAGTAGTTTCCTAATTGTGTTTGAGATGAATCTTAATAGTTGTAGGAGTGTCCGGTCATCTCCAGTATCCTGTTTGAAAGTGAGCATTTGAGAGAATAATTTCAAATCAATCTAACTGATGCGAAAATTGCTTTGTTTTTTGATCAAATGAGTGAAAATCCATCACCTTAGCTTCTGAACCATGCAGTTGAGTCTGTAGAATTTTGGCAGATATTTTGTACAGGAGGGGAAATGTGAACAATACTTATTGGAGCCGTACTTGTACTTTATAATGTTGAGTCATTTTCCATTTCTGCCTTTTGTAATGCTGGTATCCAGAACAAGTCTCTCATTTTTGTCAAATGTTGGTATTTGAATTGATCCACAAAAGAGAGTGCACATATCAGAAGGTCATTGCTAAATACACATCTATCGAGCAGGTCTGCTGTCTGTTTCCAAGAAGTTTTGACACCCCTGCTGTTTCAGTTTTCTAAAAGAAAATCATATATTTCTATGGCAGTATAAGAGAAAAACATGGTGACATGTTACATCATGACTTTAGGGGTGGAATTTTGTATGATTCTGCAATTGACTCCATGCAAGATCCCAACATTACTGTTATCTCATAAATCTTTGCTCCAAATATCTTAAAGAAATTTCTAGTGATGTCACTTAATTTATTTGTCCATATTTTAGTATTTGTGTAGGTTTGCTATGTAAATCTGGAACATCTGGAAATTTTCAGCAGATGTAAGTTTTATTTAAGTGGAGGCCCTGGGACAGTTTTGCACCCTGAAAGTTGACTGACCCATATTCAGTCCAGTTGGCTTGCCCATCTACAAACATGAGAGGGGAGCAGGAGCAGACCAGGAACTCCATCAAGCCTGCTTTTCCATTCAAACTGATCATGACTGATTTGTCTCAATTCCACTCTACCTCCTGCACCCCATGATTCCCTGAGAGACTGGTCTTATTTAAGTTTCAATTTTAAATATGCTTAACAATAGAGCATCCATACCCTTTGAGGTGGACAAGTCCAACAATTTCCAACCCTCTAAATATTTCTCTTAATCTCAGTCTTAAATAACTGACCCTTTATTCTAAGATTTTGCCCCCATGTTCTAGATTCTCAAACCAGCAGAAACAATCTGTATATCCTGTGAAGACCTTCAAAATCTGTGTTTCAATTAATTCACCTGTTTTTCTTCTTAACTCAAAGTATAGGCATCTCATTATAGCCAACTGCCTTATCCCAGAAACTAATTTGATGACCCATCGTGGCACAGCCTCCACAGATGTACAAAATAGCTCGAGTGCAGAAGGAAGCCACTGAGCTATCACATCTGCACCAACTCTCCGAATGAGCAGTTAACCTAGCACCATTTCCTTCCCAAGGTGGAAGGGTCATTTACTACGAGGCATAGGTTTAAGGTGTGAGGGGCAAGGTTTAAAAGAGATGAACGAGGCAAGTTTTTTTACACAGAAGGTGGTGGGTACCTGGAACTCACTGCTGGGGGAGGTGGTGGAAGCAGATAAGATAGAGTTTTAAGGGGCGTCTGGACAAATACATGAATACAATGGGAATAGAAGGATATGGTCCCTGGAAGGGTAGGGGGTTTTAGTTAAGTGAGGCAGCGTGGTTGGTGCAGGCTTGGCAGCTTGAAGGGCTTGTTCCTGTGCTGTAATTTTCCACTTGTAGGACTGTTCTAGAGTCTGAGCAGTTTTGAAAAATAATGATGTGCATCCACTAGTTCTGCAGCTACCTCCTTTAGAACCCAAGGCTGCAGGACATCAGGCCCTGGCCACTTGTTGCCATTTAATCCCTTGGGTTTCTCCACATCATTGCTGATATCAATGACCTCAAGTTCCTCGTTCTTGTTAGCCTTTTGATTGCCCTTAATTTTTGATGTCATTTGCCACTGAAGGCAGACCAGATTTGTTCAACTTCTCAGCCATTTCTCCTTTCCCATAATAATTTCTCTTGCTAAGGGATAACATTTACTTTAGCTACTCTCCTCCTTTTTATATTATTGTAAAACTTCTTGCAATTCATTTTCATGCCAGTTTATTCTTATATTCTCTTTTTTCCCTTTTAATCAATATTTTGGTTGCTCTTGCCAGTTTCTAAAACATTCCCGAATCTTGAGCTTACCATCCATTGCAGTATTATTTTAATTGGATTCTGTTAACTTCCCTCTTAAATCACAGATCGATTTTTTTTTTCTGCTTGAGATTTTGTTAATTTAGTGGAATATAGCTTTGTTGAAAACTAGTAATTGTTTCTTTAAATTGCCCACCTTTTATTTATCACCATGCATTTTTAGTTTATTTGCCCAATCAATCTTGGCCAGCTTTCTGCTTATACAGTAAAATCTTTTATTAGCTGGCATGTGTCGGGAATTGGTAGTGCCAGTTAATGGAGAGTTCCAAATACAGCGCAATATTTGTGGCGTGAAATAATATGCAAACACTCAGAAGTAATGAAAAGTATACTTTCTACTTCTGGTCTTCAACAGTACATTTAAACATTACAGCATATGGATATAGGTCACGGATAGCTTCATTATTTTTTCCAGTTGGTAAAGTATTGATTCGTATTGGGGAACCTCAGAAATTCCAGTTTGTAGAGAATTTTTATTGTACATGCGTAATTCCTTTGTTTAAGTTTAATATTTATATTTGGGGCTGGAGTATGTTGCTTTATTATTATACATTCTTTCCACCCCCCTCAACCCTGCAAGGTGGTTTACTACTGGATTTCTAATTAGACCTGCATCATTGCGCAATACTAGGTGTAAAATCGCTTTATTCCTAGTTGTTTCACAGTATATTGTTCCAAGAAACTGTTGTGATGACAACCTTTACCAATTTGATTTGACTTGTCTCTATTAAGACCCTTAATGGTTATTATATAACATAAACTTTTGTGATATATTTGGTGAAACCCTCAGCCATCCATCTTCTGGTTTTTATTGCAGATTTGTTGTGTTTTTTGTTACTGTTTTATCCTGTTGATGTAATTTGGAGTTATGTTCTTTGCTAGCTGCAGCTGTTTAATTTTTTTAACCATTTCTATAACTGTCACCTTTATTCTTTCATCAGACAGAGGCAACCTCTTTTGTTCTTGGTGGAAAACTTGCCCCACAACCTCTGGGTCAACGGGGTGGTAGGCCACAGCCCATGCAGAATGCAAGACAGACAGCTTATGAAATGAGAGTACAGGGCAGAGATCAGCAAAATAAGGTGAGACTGCGTCATGTTTTGGGAGCCATCTGGATGACAACCTGATCTGTGTTCTCAACTGCGTTTTCCTGTCTGCCCCCTTTTAAGATGATAAATTCAATGATGTAGAGGGATCTGGGTGTCCTGGTACATGAATCACTTTTTTTGTGCAGGTGCATCAAGTAACTAGGAAGGCAAATGGAATGTTAGCATTTATGGCATGGGGGATAAAATGTAAAAGTAGGGTAGTTTTGCCACAGCGTCTCATTAAACTGTGGATGGTTAAGCAGTGTGATTTCAGAATTCGTTCATGAGCAATACAGTGAAATGGACTGGACTAACAATCCAAAGTGGGGGAAAAAATGCCCAATCAATGAGAAAAGGAGCAGAGTGGAGGGAGCTTTGCTTTGCATCTTACGGTATAATCACTGACCTTGCAGTACTTGGTGAGGGAGTGACTAAGAGCAGAGAAGCACAATTTCAGATCGTGGATGTTGCTGTGCTTTCCACTGGAAATCGTTATTCAATAATCTGCAACAATCTATAGAGTGAACTTATCTCAACAACCTGATTGAAATTGGAGTCTGATAATTATGGAGCAAATGACATTTTTTGTCAAAATATTCAGACTTTGATTTTGTGAAATTACTAGTGTGTTATATCTAAATTTAATTTGTATTGGATGGGCTACGGGCTCATCTGAACGCCACTTCTTAAAAAATCTCGATGAAACTTGAATGGTAGGTGGGTGGCACAGTGGTTGACACTGCTGACTCTTGATGCCAGAGATCTGGGTTTGATTTCTGGCTTGGATGACTATGTATTTCCTCCGGGTGCTCCAGTTTCCCCCCCTTGGTCCGAAAGGCTTTCTGGTTAGGTGCATTGGCCATGCTAAATTCCCCCTCGGTGTACCTGAGCAGGCATCGGAGTGTGGCGACTAGGCAATTTTCACAGTAACTTCATTGCAGTATTAACATAAGCCTACTTTTGACACACGTAAATTTCGACTTAGATTATGGAAGTTACTGATCTTTCTTGCAGTTTGAGAAACCTGTTTAATTCAATTCATGGTACATTCCATGGGCCTATGAATATCTACATGCTCTGGAGGAAGCATTTGTTTCCTTCCATGGGCACATTCCTGTTCTGTCATCGCACACCTAGTTTGTTAGCTTCCCTTTTCTGACGCAAGGGCTCATGCTTCCAGGAGAAGAGATGAATTTGCAAAGGACAGGTGAGCTTTTGGACAGCTTGGAAGTCTGGTTTTAGATCATAAAAACAACTTTCAAAATTCATTTATCTTACCAAACGGTGAAATGAAACTCTCATCATTAGATTTCTCATTCATTATCCATGAACGTAAATAACTTGAATGAACTTGTGGGTTCCAGGCTAATGGTATGTGGCTCAGCCAAAGTGAAACTTAAGTCTTTAATGGTCGTGTACTATATATTTGACCAAAAGCCTAGTCTGCATCATAAAACTGCTCATCAAAGAGCATTGTGTTCATTTGAGATTAAGTCCTATGATCAGCTTTACCTCTGTTCATTGGGTGGCACCGTGACACTGGTTAGCACTGCTGCCTCACAGCACCCAAGGACCTGGGTTTGATTCCCAGCTTGGGTCCTTGCTGTGTGGAGTTTGCATATTCTCCCCATGTCTGTGTGGGTATCCTCTGGGTGCTCTGGTTTCCTCCCACAGTCCAGAAGGGTGCTGGTTGGGTGCATTGGTCTTGCTAAATTCTCTGTGTACCAGAACAGGCACTGTAATGTGGTGACTAGGTGATTTTCACAGTAACTTCATTGCAGTGTTAATGTATGTTGCCTTGTAACACTAATAAATTTTTTAAAAAAGTTTAAACTCATCCAGCCATGATGAGATGTTTCCCCTTAGTTGCTGAGAGACTTTTTGGACTATTCAGCTCTAGGCTGAGTCCTGAGCAGTTGAGAGCTCTGGAATTGGGAGTACTTGTGTCTTGCTCTAATTCAGCACCAGCAACCAAACATGTACCAGGCTGAATGAGTCCTCCCCTTATGGTAATCTTCTTCCTGGAAATTTTTCCAACTCTATTGCCCCCCTCCTGCAACCCTTAATGAATTCAGAGTGTTGTCAATTTGAAGCTCGGTCACTCAAATAGCCGTGCCCTTCTCACTCAAATTCTCACTTCCGGACAATTGGCTAGTGCTCTCCGCTCCTCCTCCAATTATGATTGCACTTTTTCCTATGCCCTTCAACTGCTTGTGCTTTTCACTTTGGGGTTTGATGATCAGCCTCGTGCTCGTGTTCTGTGCAGTGAGTGGCCTGTTTTTTTAACATGTGTATGTTCCAGATTGCATGGCTATGCCATTGCATGCACAGGCACACCTTGGAGACAATATTGCTGATCAAGAACTGCTGTGTCATTTGTTTTGATCTTTTTATTAATGCTGAAAATTTTGATTTATGACGTGACAGTGAAACAAGCAGGGATATGGTTTAATGATTGAACTTGAAATTAATTCGTGATTTTGGGTGTTGTTTTGGACACTGAATCATTCCAACCCAAGTATATGCAGTGCATCCTAAAAACACATGATGCAAGTAATGGTTTCTGCTTTAGAATATTATTCTGTATTTAAACTTGGGTGGAACTTGAGCCACATGATAAGTGGATACAGACTGGTATATGACTGCTACTGAGACAATAGAGGCTGCAAGATTGACGTCAAGTTAGTGTTAATAATCATATGTTCTGAAAGTGTTTCAAGTAAAAAATTGTTGCTTGGCTTATATTTATTATTGTCCTCTGAGAACTTCCTGATTACACCATTAGATGTTTATAATCCCTGTAGGTGTCTATCAATATGATTTGTCTATTAATTAATATTGGTTCTGGAAGGAATAAAAATATCCTAAAAATAAAAAATGATTGAGTGATGTCCAGATGATCAGTAGTGTTAGAGATCATCATTCTGCAGGTTCAGAAGAAAATATATAGTCAAGAAGAAATAACTGATTTAATGAAAAAGAACAAGTGATTTTCTTTCTGTGGGTTTAAGTTGATATATGTGTTTACAGGCAAGAATTCATAAAGTCAGGTTAGGGTCCACTATCAACTTTAATGTATCCTTAAGCAAGTAGCAGAAGAAATTAAACCAATAAATTAAAATACAACTTGTCTTAGCATATGAGCAATTATGATCACTTAAGACCTGTAGCAAACTCAGCATGACTGGGCAATAAATACTTGAGTTATAAGCACTTTGTGAAAATCAACAAAATCAGAAAAAGAGGAATAGCAATATTGAACAAAGGATTGTTTCATTGGGAAGCAAGTTTATAAGTAACACTACAGATAGTTTTGAAATAGAAAAGGATGAAAGACTGAGTTATTTGTAGACCTTCAGTTAGCAGCGATAAAGTAGCAGGATCCATGGAAGTGGAGATTAGAGAAATTTGTTACGAAACAAAATAGTTATAATGGAAGACTTAATATGTAGAAAAAGGCTTCAAGAGATAGCAAGGTTAACAAACGATTGTCACTATTTTTAAAGGGGAAGGATGGCGAAAGAGGGTGGTATTTTCTGTGGAATTTTGAAGAATGAATGCTGATTTCATTGAAATGTACAGAATTCTGAAGGGGCTTGATAAGATAGGCACTGAAGGATTGTTTCTGCTTGTCAGGGAATCTAATACACGAGGGCACAGTGTCAGGATAAGAGGCTGATTGTTTAGGACTAAGGTGAGGGAAATTACTTAAAAGATTGTGAATCTTTAGAATTTTCTGCTTCAAAGGGTTTTGGATGCTCCATTGTTATCTATCCCAGCCTTAAATGTATTCACAGTTTTGGCTTGGGGAATCAGTGATATGGGGAACAGGCAAGGAAGTTGAGCTGAAGCCCAAGACAAGCTATGGTTGTAATATCTGGTGCAGTAGGTTCGACAGGGTGTATGCAGTACTCCCAATTCCTGTGCTCTTGTAAAGAGTAATGCTTGCCTTGTCATGGTGACCTGATTTAATCCCTTATTTGAAACCAAGATTATTGCTACGCTGTTTGGAAAATTTCCTTTTAAATCCTTGGCTACTGTATTTTTGTTAAATAAACAATTGCCTTCAAGTTAATAAGCTACTGCTTTAGTTTCAAATGTTTTCTCAGACAAATGGTACAACCCTCATTCTTTTCCTGTTGCCATCATAAGCATTCTAGTGTGATGAATTAAATTTTCTTGCTAAATGAGCTTAGAATGTAGTAAAATATATTTTAAAGTTTAAGGTTAAAGTTTATTTATTAATCACAAGTAAAGCTTACATTAACACTGCAATGACGTTACTGTGAAACTCCCCTAATTGCCACACTCCAACCCCTGTTCGGGTCAATGCATCTAACCAGCATGTCTTTCAGATTGTGGTAGGAAACTGGAGCACCCAAAGGAAACCCACACAGACATGGGGAGAACATGCAAACTCCACACAGACCATGACCCAAGCTGGGAATCGAACCTGGATTGATTGAGCTGTGAGGAGCAGTGTTAAGCACTGTGCCGCCAAGCTGTTTTATGGTGATACCTGTAGCTGCAGTGGTGTTTTAGCTCTGACTTATTTAAATGGATTGTAAAAGAGGTTGTATGGAGTGCTAAATTAATTAGAATTCAGAAGCAATGTTGTGCTACTTGTGGTAGAGATAGGTTCATATCCACTAGTCCGAATTTTGATTGTGATGTTGGAAATCGGGCTCTGTCATTCCTGTGCTGCTTTTATGACTCATTTCGAGCAGCACTTGCAAGGTGTGTAGTCACTGGTTCCCATTCTCCAGTAGAAACTGAAAGGAAGAGGGGAAAAAAAGGGAAAGGCCAATTCCATGAACTTGCATGATGAAAGGTATCTGGACCTGCTGAAAGAAACATGAGCTGAGCTATATAAACATATACATGCACTAATCATTTGTAGGAAACTCACTTTCATGGAGTATTATCCCATTTAAAATACACCAATGTTTTCCTTAAAGTATTTGACAAAGGAATTTCAAGCAACTGCCTTTGTGTTGTAGCATTATAGCATAACCTGATTTTTATCTTTGATGTAAAATTAGAATAGTTTCATGTAATGGAGGTAGGGGAACAACTTTGTGAGCAGACTATTTCTTTAGAATATCACTTTCCGTGGTATATATTTTCAGTTTTAAACTCCATTATTCTTCCCATCAGCTTTTGTCATCTTGTTTCTCCTGCAAATGTTCCTTGCTGGGTTGCATTCCCATAGACAAAACATGGCCTCTGGCACTTTCTGCCAGAGAATATTCTTCACGTGAGTTTAAACATTACATTTCCATCGTGGGAACATCACAATAAATAGTGTTCACCTGATGTCTATTACAGACATATTCCCAGCACTGGTTAAGGGATAGTAACCAGTTACGGGATTCCAGTCTCTGAAAATGTTTGTGGTGTTCTGCTCCTCCACACTTGGTGCTAAGGTTAATTGTGCTGCCACGTGTGAGATCAGCTAAACTAATCCACAAACCTGCAACTCCCAATCCGCTCCTTATTCTCACTGACTGTTCACTGTTAATTAAGCAACTCTCATCGAGAATAGGTTTCACCTGTTTTTATCCTGGAAACCAGCAATGTTGCTAAGCCATTATTATGTAGCGTACACACACAAAGCAATTCAGATTGTCAGAATGTAAATATAGCTCAATTATTTTAAATTATTTACTGAGTTGGACTACATTTGACTAGTGAAAAGGATTCTACTGTGGCACTTCAGTAATAGAGGTATACTTGAAGCAATTGCCTTTCATCCAACTTTTAATATACTTAAACAACAAACATGTATTGCTGACTTTGGGTGGTGACAAGATTTGTTCCCTTCCACTGATATGAAATCAGAAGTTTAATGTATTTAAAAAGTAGTAACTGAGATGTATAAAATTGATGCAATATGGCATTTTTAATATGATGATTATCGTTATGTAACATTGTATGAAAGGAAATGTCCCAGAATTGATGATGGGTTTTTGCATAAAATCAAGCTAGTGTTTATTATTTCAAGAAGGCAGCACTATGCCCTGCTGACTGAAGTGATGTTTGTATCGTTTGTTGGTACTGTTTGAGATTATTGGCCTGCTTTGTTGTTTTAGTTTTGAACTCCAGAATGCTGACATGAACTTCTGTGACTTGCTAGATCGTAGCTCTGTAACAAAGCACATCAAATGCCAACATGGTTGCAGGCAAAGTTTCACCTTAAATTGCAATTTCCTTTTTGAGCCAGTTGTGTTATTTACAAAGCAATGCTAAAAGTTTATTTTTTATTTCCCCTTTTTAATTTCCTAGACATCAGCTCACAACAACAGTTCGAATTCAGATGGAAGCCCAGTGCCTCTAGGAATGAAGCGGAAGAATGGGGATAATGATGACGACGATGATGAACCACCAGATAACATCAGGTACAGTGATTGGCTGATTGCCTTGTTTAGCTGTTCAGCAAATTCCTAAAATAGGTGCTCCAATTAATACCACTTAATTTGAAGAACAAATGTCATCATCTCTCCCATAACTGCTTTACCATTTATCGAGTAGTAATTAGCGTAGAAGGTACAGGAATGCTGAGCAAAGCATTTTGAGACATTGGAGCTGTTGATTGAGTAGTGAAATTACTATGCAAGTAGGTTGTTCTATTAAAAGTCCCTTCTCCATCTGAGATCAAACTGTAAATTAGACATTTTATGCACATGTGAATATTCAGTCTGAGTGCCTGTATAGGCACTAACCAGTTCTGTCCATTTCCACTATGTAGTTATCACTGGGGTCTGTAAAATGCATACAGTGGGGGGAGGTTGTGGGAAAATACTTTAAGACTAAATATTATGAATTGAGTTTGACCCTTGGGAAGCAGCACTGGTTTTCGATTAAAATAATTGTCTGACAGCAGTAATGGCTAAAAAAAAGTGATAATTTATACCGAAGCCTTATTTTGTACTTTGCCATTTTAACATCAGTACTGTGGTTGTAATCCAGTGACATGCACAGACTCTTGATGAGCTGACAATTCCAAGCTCGATATAGCTCCCGATGATCCTGATAATCTCTTAAAATAAATGGCACTCTGCTATTGAATAAATGTGCCCAGATATTTTTCATGCTCTGCTTTCTGCAACATGCTGTTGCATCATTTACATGTTGGTTTAAGTAGCGGAGTTTTATTTTTCTGTAATTCTTCTTTGAAATTGAAAGTAAGGGGCGGTAAATCCATTAACCATTGCGTTTTGTCACAGAGATATACAGCACTGAAACAGGTCCTTCGGCCCAACTCGTACATGTTGAGCACATTTTGTAAACCGGACGAGTCTCATTTGCCTGCGTTTACTCATTCCCTTCTAAACATTTCCTGTCCACGTACCTGTCCAGATGTCTTTTAAATGTTGCAATTCGTTTTGTACATTTATTTTTGATATTTTTACACTTAAAATGATCAGAGGCAAAATTATTTTTCAATATTGGGTGAGCTGGAAACAATTTGCGTACGCTTGTGACCGTAAACCATTTTCTTACTTCAAGTTAAGACTCCCAGTAAATATATACTTGCGCTTTTTGCAATTCTGTACCCTAAAAGACTGTGAATGTTCAATCAATGAATGTATTCAAAACTCAAATAATACATTTTTGGACGCTTGTGGTGTCTGAGGTTATGGTGGGGCAATGGACTTGATGTAGAAGCTCTGCTGGTATCTTACTGAATAGCGGAACAAACTTGAGAGGTCATATACTTTTTTATCAAACGCATGTTTAAACTCCATGGCAGTTGAAAATTTAGTTCAATTTATTTATGAAAGGAACGTTAAATAAAACCACATGCAATGCTGATCAAGAATCTTTCAAATTGTTGTAAAAATGATTAGAAAGCCTGCTTTCTCTAAATGGTTTGAATCAGATGTGACTCCCATTCCATGCCAATGTGGTTAACTATCTCTGAAGTGACCTAGCAAGCTACTGAGATTGATTCAGGAAGAAGATCTACTACCACCTTCCTGAGGTAACTGAGATTGGGCCTTCCTAGTAAAGCCCACATGTGAGGATGATTTTAAAAAAATGAGAACAGTTGAAGAACCTTAAGGGCTTCCCTGGTGTAAATGGGGAAACTGAGTGGGGTGAGGCTGGAGGGATATTGCCCCTGGGTGGTACTGATCCCTTGTCCTAACAAATTACCGTATTAAGTGGGGGGTTGGCATATCGAAACAGTTAATAATAGGTCAAAGAAGATTGTCCAGTTCAAAGTGATCGTTTTATCCATTTGTTTTATCCTTTTCTTAAACAACCAGAATATGTTGAATGTTTTCACTCTTGAAGTAAAGAAACGGGGCATAGAGATAAAATAATTTCAATCTAGAAAATGGCTTTATTCTAAGACGAAGATTCCAGCCACTCTGAAGCTTATAGGCTGAAGCAAGTTACCACTTGTATGTCAGATTGGTTCACCAGTATCTAACCTGTTTGAGTCAGAAGGTTGTGAACTCAAGCCTCAGTGTAGACTGGGACACGTAATCTAGGCTGACAGTTCAGTGAAGTAGAGAATATGCACTCTGTCAAATGAGTCACTAAATTAGCACCTGTTTAAATTGGTTTGAAAAATACGCCATGATGCAATTCAAGTAGCTGTGTTTTGCTTTTGTCTAGCTTTGCAAATATCCCTGAATCAGCACCATCAAAAATAGATTATATGGGCCATCTGTTTGATTATCGTGCATATTGGCTAATGCATTTTCCTGTATGATTAATGTCAACTCTCGGGACTTCCTGGGGGTGTGAAAGATGCAAATAATTGCAAGCCCATGCTCTTTCTCTGTCTCCTTTAATTATTTTTCTATTTCTCACATTCTCTTCTCACGTTGACTGACCTGTCTTCTGTTATTGTTGAGTGTTCTCCCTCTCTCCTGAAGAAAATGTTCAAGTCAGTGATATTCTGCCACAGTAGCAGTTGTAGACTTTGAGCATGCTTATTTGAGCACAGCGGTGGGGGGTGAGAACACAAAACCAAATCGAACCACTGAGTACATTGTCAATGCAAAGATCACCAGTTCAACCTGAAGTAAGTGTTTGGAGTGTGTATAAAGTGCTGTTTCTAGTGACTGGCTTTCTTTCATGCCAGTGTTTAGATCAGTGATTGGCTCCTCAGAGTGTTTTCTGAGAATTGCTATAATATCCTTCAAGAGCTTTTGAGCTGCCAGAACTGGCACAAATCCTGGGATTAATTATATTTGCATAATAGGTGTGGACACCCACTTTATTAGCAGCACTGTATGGCCTCCTACCTGACGGGAAGGGTTTCTGAGATGCTTCTTGCTGTTCTGCCAGAGGTACGGCATGGCGAGTGTGATTGTGGATTCTCCACTTTGGGTACTTCTCTTTCATATGCTTTTTCTCGTGGCATTTTGACCCTGACTGCAAATCAGAACTTTCTTAATATTGTCTACAGAAGCCTCTGCTTGTTGGTGAATGTGTTGCCGACCGCATGAATGAGACTTTGTGGATGGAGGGAGGCGGGCGGTACTTCTGCTTCCCCCTACTACCCCTGGCTTTGCAACTTAATGTGGCAGTGACCAAGAACAGGGGACCCGATATGTGATTCCACCCCAATTTCTGATCCCTCCACTGTGCAATGCTCAAATTGCATTCCTTGAAGGAGCCGAACTGTCTGGGGTTTCTCTAAATTGATGGAAATTCCGACCAATACCAGTCAAGGGGCGACCTTTCATAGGTTCTGTATTCCAGATAATTCTGGGCGTGATTTGATGCCGCAAGACACTATCAAGACTAGGCGATTTTCACAGTAACTTCATTGCAGTGTTAATGTAAGCCTACTTGTGACTAATAAATAAACTTTTTTAACTTTAAGACAGTTACAAATGTTCAATCATATAAGGAGAGTACAGAAAAAGGACTTGCATTTATGTGGTACCTAGCTGTGGTACCAACAGAAATTTCCCTGGTGCTGTTTGAAATACTGCCATGGGATCTTTTACTGTTGCCTGTGAGCAGAGGAGGCCAAGGTTTAACGTCACTTCTGAAAATACATGGCAGCACTCTCCCAGTACTCGGCTGGAGTGTAAGCCATGATTTTTGTGTTCTGGAGTGAGATTTGAACCCACAGTCTTCTGATTCAAGCCTATCTCCTGAACCAGGGCTGATGTTGCCAATGCTCAAAGGCCATTCATGAATTTTATCTCTTAAAATCTTGACCGGTTTTAAGTATATTTACATTGTATGTGTGGACACCCACTTTATTAACAACACTACATGGTCTCTGACCTGACGGAGAGGGTTTCTGATGCTGCCGATACTTTAGTGTTCATGAATATCACCTCTAAAACCTTGACTGGTTTTAATGCTTTAATGCTCTGGCTGCATCCAACATTCGAGAGCTTTTGCATATTACGAGGTGTGTGGAATAAGTGCCTGCCTGTGCGTGTAGTGATGCTGTGACATTTTGAAATTTCAGATTTGGTTTAAAATTCAGTTATTCTGGAGAGATTGTCCTCAGTGATGGGATGTTCTTTTAAAACTGAGATGAGAAGCCAGGTCATTGAGTGTTTTTAAGACAGGAATAGATAGATGCTTGATCAATAAGGGGATTAAGGGTTACGGGGAGAAGGCAGGAGAGTGTGGATGAGAATCATATCAGCCATGATTGAATGGCAGAGCGGACTTGATGGGCCGAATGGCCTAATTCTGCTCCTATAGCTTATGGTCTTATCGTAAAGTTCATTCCTCTCGCCAGCTACAAGAGTAGGAAGTTTTCAGGTATATAGACTTGTTGATGCTAGCTCTTCATGTTCTGCTTGTGACTTACTGATGATTGTGTTAATTGGGGTGCTTTTAACTCTATACCCAGCAGTTGTCTCAAGACAGGTCAGTGAATAAGAAATTAGTAAAAATACTGTAGGATCGAGTTGTCTCGAGTTCAGAGGCTGGATTGCTAAAGGATGCAGCTCGATACCTACAGCCTTAACTCATTGAGGATAAACTGCCTTAAAAAAATAAGGAAGATTGAGTCACAGCCAGATAGGTTCTTGAAGCCTTTCACCGGAGTTGCTGTGCTGCAAGATTGGTGTGATTTTTTTTCTTCACAGTACCATATCTTGTTTTTATGATACAGGCTTTGGGAAGAAGGCTGGAAACAGCGTTACTATAAAAACAAGTTTGACGTTGATGCTTCTGATGAAAAGTTCCGCAGAAAAGTTGTCGAATCATATGTTGAAGGTTTGTGTTGGGTTCTTCAGTACTATTACCAGGTACGTAAGCTTTTTGTTCACTTCTTTTGTTGGAGTTGTATTGGAGTGCATGGTGCATTTCAAATTGAGAGCTGTTGGGAAGACTTAAAGAAAAGGAATTGTGTGGGGGAATACGTTTGAGTTTTTTTGGAACAAAATAACTCCTATCAGAAACAATTTTTGTTTTACAAAACAAGGTCAGGTCAGGCATTGTCAACTGCTTTCCCTCCCCCTCCCCCACCCCCACCATCTGTCTCCCCACCTTCCCTGCCATCTCCTACCACCGTTCCTCCCCCCACCACCACCACCAAAAAACATTTGGGATTTGTGGCAGCTACAGTTTGCATTTGCGAAGGCGCTTATCCAATGAATGCTCCGGAATATATGTTCTTGGAACAATCCTTCTAACAGTCAAAGACAGTGATCGTTTTGAGGGCCTCAGCAGTAGGTGTTAAAAATTAAGTGCCATGTTCTCTCTACTTTGACAAGTTTTGTTTTTAAAAGCTAAATTCTGTTCACAGGGGTGTGCTTCCTGGAAGTGGTTTTACCCATTCCACTATGCACCATTCGCTTCTGATTTCACAGACATTAAAGATATGCCTTCCACATTTGAAAAGGGAACAAAGCCGGTAAGCTTTTGACTGGAGTTTTTCAGATCTCAGCAATAAGTGTATACTTTCTGCTGACTTAGCATAATCTAAAATGGTAAAATGATTCCTAGAAGCTTATAGCCTTGAGTTGCAAATTAGCAAACTGCGATCACCATGGGTAACATCTTTGAGATTTATGTTGGTCCCCATGTCTGATTTGAAGGAGTTCTTAGTATTGGCATGTTTAATGGTGATTTTTAGGTCACGTTGTGCCTATGTGTAACTCAATGCGGGTTTCAGGTTCTTGTGTTTCCTGTGAGCACTTGTAAGCTGTGGTGTTGATATGGGAACTTGCACATGTTGCTGAGTTAAAATGGTTTGTATTATGTTTTAAAGACATTAATCGGAATGCAGTCCTCTGATAGGAGCCTGCTTGGGTGTATTTGGGGGCGCTTACATGATTGTGGGTATATTCTATATATGTGGCTACATCATGGCTCTGTACAGGTTTCCTGACTATATAATTAAGTTTGTGTTGCTGATAACTTTTCCCATTATAAGTTCTTTTACTGTCACTTATTATTGACCAGAATTTGCTGTCAAAGTTTGTTTAATGCATGTGCTGTTATTAACATAGAAGTTGCGGAGCAACTTGTGATACAGAAGAAATACCATGTGAATTTAAAATTGACTCATGTTGTTGGTCACTTGGCACCATCCTGCTGTTGGCCTCACAAAAATAGCAAGTTGCAAAAGATTGCATTAACTTCCAGTTGAAGTTGTCCCAAAAATTTATGGCTGTAATTGAGATTTATGTTCCTGTACTTCCACTCAACCTCTCTGGCACAAAGAAAACAATTTAAATTGGTATGGCATTCCTATAATCGGTAATTGTTTTCCCTCGTATTTTTTCTCTATCTTTCTTTCCTTCACTTTATTTTCCCATTTGCCAGACATGACTATAATTCACCTTCTTTGTCATTCCTTGTTTATTTCTTATTGATTAAGGAAATGTACGTAGTCTCTTTGTTCGCCAACATTTCAGATCGTTTGTTGCTCCCATACCATTTCCGCACAAAAACATTGGGGATTGACGTGGAAGAAAAAACTGTCTAGTTTTGAGATACCCGCTCCAGTAAATACTGGGACGGTGGATTTTCTCCCTGCAACTTTGTGCGATTACAGCCCAACAATCTCACCACTGGATAGCCTAAACCTTCCCTTTCTGAATAAAGGGGCCATCTTGCCTTCCTTTCATGTTAGATTAATAATTTTTCATTTTTTTCTGCACTCGATTTTAAATGTTAACGCCTGCTTTTGTAGAGATCTGAATCCTCTCTCTCTCTCTCTCCCCCTTCCCCACTCTTTGCAAAATTTAAAATGAAATGCCATTTTCCTTTCATCTCTTAAACTCTGGTTTTTGCTTTCATCATAGTCCTCCTTCCTAGTAGTACCTGTGAAATTGTTGAGGAACCTACAAATATGAATTTTTAAATGCTAATATAGCACTAAAAAATTGATCCCCGCCCCTGCTGTCCTTTTGACCACACCTAGGCTTCCCCCTAATCTCTGCCCTGAGTGCTGCCTTCTCCTTGGGCACCACCAACAGGCTAGCTTGACTTTCAGCACCCTGCTGTAAGGAGGGATACTCTGGAACTATCCTTTATGTTTGAACTGTCAAGTTATTAATGATGAGGCTGAAGATATTTAACTGCATTGCAAATGAATTACCTATTTACATATTGTTTGCTGAATAAGCTTCTTTGGGGTGTTTGGTTTTGATAACAGACATTTGCAGTTAACTGTCACAAAATCTTTGGTCCTAATTTAAGCTTTTCCTTCCTTCAACTTCCTGGGCCATCATTTTCACACTCCTTGCATCTCCACCTCCCACAACTGAGCCAGATTTAAGCACTTACTTGCCTTCTCTCACATTGTTCTCTACTCCTTTTATCCATTGTTTACTTTTCTTTTGTCCCTGGTCATTCTCTCCCTTTACAAAATGTTGGATGTTTTGATTAAGCAGAACATTTTGTCATGTGGGTGTGAAATGTGTTGTTTCTGAATGCTTACATGTAAACATATTTGAATCTCTGTTTGCAGTTCAAGCCACTGGAACAGTTGATGGGGGTGTTTCCTGCAGCAAGTGGCAACTTCCTCCCTGAGACTTGGCGAGATCTGATGGTGAATCCGGTGGGTTTTGTTCTTAAAATTTGGCATGATTTCTATTCAAAATGAATATTCTGCATGTTCTACCTATGTAAATGCATACATGTATGGTGCGTAGTCGTTAGCACTGCTGCTTCACAGTGCCAATGACTCAAGTTCAATTTCAGCCTCTGTCACTGTCTGAGTTTGCACTTTCTCCCTGTATGTGCATGGATTTCCTCCAGGTGCCCTTGTTTTTTCCACAGTCCAAAGATGTGCGAGTTAGGTTGATTGTCCATGCTAAATTGATTCTAGTGTCGGGGGATTCGCAGAGTAAATGTGTGCGGTTACAGGAATAGTGGGGTTGTGGTCAATACATATTGAATGGGCCAAATGGCCTCCTTCTGTACTATAGGGATTGTAAGATGTTGATGTAAATCGATACTTCAAATTTTCAACTAGATTTAAAAATTGAACAATTGGCAATGCAAAAATGGAACTTGGTGATCTTACAGCGAATGCTTTAAAACGCATTTGTTTTCATTACTTGATCTTTCCATCCAAATGATTTTCATTCCCCTTGCACATTTAGATTAAATATATGATGCGCTCAAGCAATTGTGGTGATAGTGAAACCATATAGAAATAGTATAACAAACTTTCAGCTCATTTGAAAGGTTGACTAAGTAAAATGGACACCTGAAGTTACCTGCCAGGGTTACTAAGAGAATGCTGGGAAATGTGATATAAGGCTGGGTGGCAAAATTTTTGGCAAGCGTAAACAGGATGGGCCTTTCTGTGTAGTAAATGTTCTCTTAATCTGTTAGTCTAATTAACAGTCTGCAGTGAATTGTACATTTATTGTACTTTTCTAAGATGGGTTATGTGACCAACCCATCATTTTCACTAACATGCATCTCATCAAACATAAAATGCTGTTGAATTGAGCTTGAAGTAAAATTTAAAATGGGCAATAATGAAAGCAACTGTAAGAAAACCCAGACCATGCACTGAATAAAAGTTGTGTATCGTTTTAGCTTTCCTAGTTATATGTCGTATTCCATCCTTAATCTCAAAATTACCTAACTGTAGGACAATTAATAGAGTCTTGTTTGACAAGACTCAGGGACACTTCTGAGAGTGCAATCTATAATGTATTTAGAACTAAGATTTTCCGATCCTAGCAAGCATTGGATTGAACTGCTGATAAAACATGGAACTTGGTTTTAATTTTAATGATCATTTGCAATTTTTGGTCATTTGATTTTCGTAGGAAATTAAAACATCTTCTGGAGTAAATGCTAATGCCTTTTAATGAGAACAAAGATTGGTATAAATAGCCATTTTAAATGCATATTGCTGTTAATTGCTTGATAACTGGACTGAAAATTGACAAGAATACACTGATTCCTCACAAAAAAATGTGTATGCTGTGAATTTGATGGTAATAAGCTGCGTAAAATACTGATCCAGATTGAACTGACTTTTCTTGAAGGAAGAAGTAGATGAGCATGTTTGTATAATTTGAGATTGGGCAGGCAGCAGATGAAGCATTTATTTATTTTTTTAAACAGGACTCTTCCATCATTGATTTCTATCCTGATGATTTTGCTCTCGATTTAAATGGAAAGAAATATGCATGGCAAGGTAGGATTTTGGATTTCAATGTATAGTCTATTATCTTAATGTACTTCCTTGAATATTGTGGTTTTAATGTGGATTGAAGACAGCTGTGTTTTGCAGATGTTTATAGGGAAAGCAGTAAGATATGCAAGACCCAGTGATCAAATTAAAAGCAGAAATAGCTTTTGAGAAGAGGTGTCTACTACTGGAAGTAATTTGGCTGTTCTGATTCAGGAGCTGAACCAGGATCAGCAGTGAGTGGGTGATTTTGGCTGTCATTATTGACAGATGAATAAGAATGAAATGGATTAATTCTGTTTCTGTTCCTTACTTGGCAGTGATAACATAATTGGATTTTAAAATACTTTTCTTCTGCATCTAGATATTCAGCCATCAGTTCAGAAATAAATATTAAACTCCTAGGTACAGATTTATTTATTTATAATCTTTAGACTTGACAGAATTTTGCAGCATGGAGACATACAGGGAATATTTCTGGTTTCCATATTATAAGAAAGGATGCCAAACAGCTGGAAGAAGATGCAGAAAGGAATTGCAAGAATAGTAGTAGAAGTGAGACCTTGTACCCATCAAGGAAGGTTAACCAGGCTGGAGGTCTCCTCCAGAAAAGTCAAGACTGAGGCAGGGGGGGTGACCTGATTTGAGGTCTTCGGGGTTATGATATGTAGATAGGGAAGGTGTTTCCTCTTGTGAGCAAGGCCAGAAAGAGGGGCCGTAAATAAAGATAGTAACCAATGAATCTAACAACGAGTCCAAGAGAACCAATTTATCCAGTCTGTGTGCATGTCCTCACTATGACAAGGAGTAGTTAAAGTGAATAGCACAGATCCATTCAAGAAGCAATACAGTGGTTACACTGCTACCTCACAGCGCCAGGGACCCAGGTTCGGTTCCCGGCTTGTGTGACTGTCTGCAGAGTCTGTATGTTCTCCCTGCGTCTGCACAGGTTTCTTTCCACAGTCTGAAAGATGTGCTGGTTAACTGCATTGTCCATGCTAAATTCTCCCTCAGTGTACCTAAACAGGCGCCAGTCTGGTGACTAAGGGATTTTCACAGTAACTCCGTTGCAGTGTTAATGTAAGCCTACTTGTGACACTAATAAATAAGCTAGATAAGGAAGAATGGACTCAAAGGATATATGATGGGGTTAGTTCATAGGATGGAAGATGGCTCATATGAACATAAACATTGGCATAGATCTGTTGAACTGACTGTCCTGTTTCTGCGCTGTATGGACTTTGCAATAAGTGCATTCAATTTAAGCATATCAAAAGGAATTTGTGCAATAGACATGCTTGAAAAATTCAAATGGTTTCTCAAAATCTAGTTGTCTTTAGTTTCCAGTTGGAAACCTCTGCCAGTTTGGACAGCAGTATTATTTCTTCATCGTATGTTGGAATGAGCTACCGTTATGATAGTTAATTGAAAATCTTGCCCTTCTGTCTGGGGTAACAGCCTGTGCTCAGCTTTTGCTTTGGAAGCTTCCTCTCTCATGCCTGTGTTGTTATGCTGCTCGGATTTGTTAAGGATGCTTGAAATGCTTGCTCTACTTAGTTGTACAGATCTCATGCAAACTGAAACAGCTAAGCAAGTTTAATTTAGTTGTCACTGCACTTTAGTATTTGTAGTTTCCAGCGAGAAAGCTTAAACAGGACTATACAAGCTGTTAAGATTTTGCTCACAACTTGGCATTGCCTAAACATCTAGTAATCAGAAAACAACTCTTAAAAATTAACATTTTGTTCTGCTCTCCCTTCCTATGTTAGCAATGTCTATTGATTCCCAGTCCACGGATCTAGTATCCAAGAGGTTAGACTTATATGGATAGTCAGGGATCATTTTACACCCATGTTCAGGGTTTTACACAAGCTTAGAGCTCATCTTCTCTAGTATGAAAGTGGTGGCCAACTTCTTAAGACTTGTGGATCTATCCATGGCGCCAAATGCGGTGGCTGATGTCTCAACTTCAGTGCAAACAGCAGCCACATAGAGTCAGAGTTTTACAGCACAAAGAGACCCATTGTGTTTGCGCCGGCTGTTCAGCACCTATCCATTCTAATCCCATTTTCCAGCATTTGGTCTGTAGTCTTGCAAGCTATGGCTTTTTAAATACTCTCCTAAATTCTTAAATATTGTGTGGGTTCCCGCCTCTACCATCCATTCAGGCAGAGTTCCAGATTCCAACCACCCTCTGTTTAAACAAAATTTTCCTCAAATCCCCTCTAAATCTATTGCTCCCTTAAATTTTATGCACCCTTGTTATTGACTCATGTATAAAGGGGGAAAGTTTTCCTACCTTTCTATCTATCACAACTGAGTTGCTCCAGTACAGGGAACATCATGGGGAATCTCCTCTGCACCCTTTCTAGTTGCCACACTGTAGGAAGGATGAGAGTGCACCAGAACTGCACATAGTACTCCAGCTGTTTTATACAGCTCCATCATTACCTTCCTGCTGTTGTGTTCTTTCCCTCAGCTAATAAACACAAGTATTTCATATGCCACCTTAGTGTCTGAATGGTGATAGAAGTTCACCCTAAATTCATGCACGTCCAAAATGCTGCCATGCAGTCTTAGATTGGTAGAGGTTTGGAACTCTCCCACAAACAACAATTGATGCTAGATCAGTTGCTATCGTTAAATCCGAGATTTATTGTTAAGCAAAGGTATTAATGGATATGGGCCAAAGGCAGGTATATGGAGTTAGGCCACAGATCAGCCATGATCTCGCTGAATGGCCCACTCCTGTTCCTATTGCCACCTTAGCTGTATACGCCAGTGTTCAAACACACGTGTAAGGTGCCAAAGCAATCTGTCTTCCAACTCATTGTTAGGATTGCTGAGCTGTTGCCAAAAGAATGTCACTGTGGCATTTTGGAGCATGAACCTGCTGTGCTCTCTCAAAGTTACAGATTTGTCCTCTGCCACTCCACCAATGCACTTGCTTTTGCCTGCCAACTCTGATCGCTACCACCCATGCTGAACTGGTGGTGCAGTCGAAGCTAGGACTTGTAGACCCAGAGCTGTTGAGTCGTTCTGTAAGGTCATCTTCAGTCTTCCCACCAGAGATCCTGCAAACATTGGGATAGTACTAAGTGGAACATTAGGCCAGAATAAGGCTGCAAAAGGTGGGCATTAAAGGAGTGCACGGTGGTGAGTAGTTTGTATACAACCTGGCATTGTTTGGTTTACAATATTGGAATATTTATTTTGTGGCAGTTTTTATTTTTGATCAAGCAGATGCTGTGATGGTCAGTAACTGGTCAGTGGTAGAGAAACGGTAAAGGTGTGCAAGCTGTTAGTAATGGGCAATGGGATTGCGTATATGAGTATTGCAGTTGGATCAGTGGTTCACAGACATCTTGACCAGAAAAGGATTGCGTTGGTTTCTTCCTCCCTTCTGCAGATGCTTTCATCATAGCTGGTGGCAGACGTGCCCTCATGATGTTGAGGTTCTAGCCTGCTACCATAAACCTTGACACCGACTGACAAATATTAGTGTTCCTGCAAAATGATCTGGACAGTTGTACTGTTTTTGTGTGCCAGTGATATGTTCTGTCACATTTCCTGTGGCAGTATGGCTTTTGTTTTCTGCATTCTGCCCACCCTAGAATTTTAAGCTACGCTATCAAGGAATGTCCTTTCTTTTGCCAAGTAGCTAGTTCCTTATTTATTGAGAAGGCTTAAATGCAACGGTGGGGGCACCATGACTGCTGCAAGGATACCTGCACGATGCGCTCTTTTCTAATGGCACAAGAGCTGGACGAAATGGTATATCTTAAGAACTGACAAGACCACAGCAATGTGTGTGCAATAAATGTCACCCTCCATCACAGGGAAGCCTGCAGTCCTCCTCAAGTTGCATGTTTACTTGTAGCAAGAGAAAACGAACAGTATTCAGCTTTCTGGGAATACAGACTCAGTGATCTTTTTTGTGAATCAGTGAACAGCTTACAGATAGATGTTGCAAATATCCCCAGGTGTGCCTGAGAAGGGGGCCCTGAGTGCATAATGGTTTGTGGATGTGGCTGCCTGCGTAGCCACTGGCAATGCCATTCTTGGCCTACTCTGTGGTTGCAATTTGGCAGATTTCAGTGATGACCTTCCCAGTGAAATGGACATGTCAGTCTCACCTTTACTAATTTTCCTTGTCATGCTGTAGGGCAGTGAGAATGCCAACTACTGCATGCATGTTTGAGTGCAAGAGTCATTTGCAAAATCCTTAAAGTCAGGACCCAGTCCTGCAGAATGTGTCACAACACTTACCTGTAGACTTCAACTTTAATCAACTCGAGAAACCACCACACGCTTGTGTGATTGCAGCATATAAATCATTCAGTAACTAAATGATCCCTCTATATACCACTGGTGGGTTGTCCATTCTGCTGTTGAATGTGTTTAGTTGTTTAATAGACAGCATTGCCTTGAATATTGAGCTCCAAAGTTACAGTGCTGACATCAAATCAGCAGTATAAACATGTAACAATCTGCCTATTCTACATGCTTCTGGCACATGCCCTTCTGCACGTACAGATGCCGTTTTGGAAGCAAAATGGTACCTACAGTATGAAAAGTCCTGGTGCTAAGGGGCAAAATTTTCGCAGCACTTGTATCCAGCTTTGATTGTCTCTGTGCTTATAGATTGAAAGGTAAACTAGAAATTCAACTGCTTATGCAAGCACAGTCAGTAACTGAGGTTTAGTTATTTCCGGCATTAATTGACTGTTTATCTGTCTTTAGGTGTTGCACTTCTGCCATTTGTTGATGAACGACGGCTTAGAGCAGCTCTGAAAGCGGTTTACCCTGATCTCACTCCTGATGAAAGTAAGCATTATGCTAACTGCATTGAGTTGACCGAGTAATCACCTAGGTTTATTATTTGTACTTGCATTACTAAGTCTCAAAATACCAATAATGGATCACTTTTTGGTTCGGCACAATCACTGTACCTAAGTCTGATTTTGTGTATGGTATTTTGTATATGGTGTAAGATGATCTTTTTTGAAAATTGCTGCAACTTTTATGAAAAAAATTTGGTATTGCTTTTAAACCTCTTTATCTGAGGATCTTGCCTCCAGTTACCATATCTATAACCAAACACGCATGATAAGATTGAATCCTGAACAAAAGATGCTGGAAATAGTTGGATAAAGCTGAACTTAATATCTTAACTGTAGAGCGAAGGAATAGCCTTGGAAGCGATGTGCTGTTTGTTGGAAAAGATCACAAGTTGTTTGACTTCATCGTCGAGTTGCAAGATAGTGGTGCTGAAGTAAGTATGCAGTTGTGTAATTTCATTGCTACTTGCTGCCTTTTGATAAATAAGTGTACTTAGAAAATGAAACTTGTGGTTATAGGGTGTAGAGATGACTCCTGAGCTTTGCCATGGTATAAAAGGTCTTCTAACGTTGCAGAGTGATGTAATAAAACCAGGAAAGTAAGTGCACATTTTTGTCAATCATAGTTTTTGTGTAATGAAGTGGATTGATACACAAGGTTTTACTGCAATTACTGGGACGCGTGTATTGACAGATGAGAGTTTAAAATGGTGAAGAGAAATTTGTTTTCAGTTTTTTTTTTAAAGGTTCACTTAATACATACAAGACTAATTTACTGCAAGATAGAGAGCTTGTAGAAGGATCTATCTGATTCAAAAAATGAAGAGCCTTTTCAATTTTAAAAGCATCCTGAGTATTTAGTGTTTCATTTTGGACTAGAATATTGGGGTCCAGTATTAGCTATAGCTTGAACAACTTTATATTTGCTCTTGGGTGTGTGTTTGGCTCAATGTCTAATTGGGAGATAAGGAGAAAGAATGTATCCATTTGTTCACCTACCTTCTGCTGATTAATTGGACAGGTCACCAGCTCCAGTTTTCTCTGAATGTGAATGCAAAGAGAAGAAATCAATTTTAAAAAGACAGACTGACATAACAAGGCACTCCTTGGTCATTTGTATGAATTTTTTAATGTATTTATTTTTAGAGTAGTCCCTTCTCCTATACCAGGATTGGAAGATATTGTTCAGAATAATGCGTGCAGGTGAGTGCAAAATTTATTAACTCTACTTACACTTGTTTCTGGTCACAGAATTAGTCTGCTTTTGTTTGTTTTTATTATACACAAATAATAATCTGCTTAAAATACAATTTTTCCTCCTTCACTGCAGTATACTTTTCAAGGATCCTCAGTTTGATGATAACTACATATTCAAAGCTTGCTTCTTACCTTCAGCGGTGTAAGTTACGTTTCTTTAAACAGTCTTTCTTGCGGTTTGAACTTTGTTGTAAAGCCTTAACATTCAAGGTAACAACTTTGAATCATGAACACAACCTCACCAACAATGCTTATTTCTTTCATGTTAAGAAAACTTAACATCTCAGGACTCCTTTGCTTGTGAGAAAACACAAAATCATTCAGAAATTGGTTGATTTGTCAGATCTACATTAAGTTAACGAATTTGATTCTCCTGTTGACTTGGCCAGAGGAGAAAATTGGATTCTTTGGTCAGTGCCCACCGATGCTTGCTAAAAGCGTAGCTGTTTGAACATTGAATTATTGTGTGGGACACACATGGATGCCACAGTTCCCACAGGCACAACCAGGCACTGCTGCCCTGGCTCGGCTTAGAAAGATATTCGCAAAACATGGCAGATGCTGGAATCTGAAACCAAACAGAAAAATGCTGAAAAATCTCAGCAGGTCTTGCAGTATCTCTACAGAGAGGGTAGAGCCGATGTTTCGATCCCAGATGACCTTTTGTCAGAGCCTCTCTGCGGCAATATTCCAATATTAACTGTGTGATTTAAGAAAGGAGCAAAAATAAGTAGTTCTGCGGGAAGGAGTATGAGTAGAAGTAAATATGTGGTATGTATCTGCAAGGTAGTTGCTTAAAAATGTAACCACCATGGTTGTAAATGATTCATTAACAGCAGAATACAGAATGTGCAAGGAGAAATTGGGGCAAAAAGAAAATGACCTAGAAGGGAAAAGAGGATGTGACAAAAGATTAGTGGATAGCATAGAAGATCCCAGAAATCTCTTATCATTAAAAGGGTTAGCTAAATAAATGGTGGGACTGGTTAGGGAGGCAGAGGTCAACACTGACTTGCTTAGTACTTTGCCAACTTTACAAATCTCAGGCTAGGCCTCAGCTGGTGTATTGTGTGCAATTTTCAGATGGGATAGGATGTCAAAGCCCCAGGGAATGATAGAGGAGGTTCCCTGAGATGATGAGCGCTATTTGGTTTAGAGACGAGATCAGAGCACTGAAAGTTAAGGGGAGCTCCCCTACTCGAGAATTCGCAAGATCATGAGCAGTTTTATTGCAACATGTAGGGAGATATAATTTCCTCCAGCAAGTGTGTTGATAAGCAAAGATCATGGATTTGAAATTATTGGCAAAGGTATCACTGAGACATGAGAAATTTCTTCAAGTAGGTTGTTAAATTCTGGAATGTACTGCTTGAAAGGGTGGTGGAATTAGATATAATCAGAACTATTAAAAACCAATTGGACATGTACTTTAAGAGAAATAATTTGCAAGGCTATAAGGGAAGGTGGAACTAAATTTAGATAGCTCCTTCAAAGGACCAGCAAAAGCACAGCTGACTGTAGCGCCTTTGGTGTTGTGCTGCAAGATACTTTGACTATGGCCATTAAATTGTTTGGTTTCATCTTTACCCTTTCAGGAAGCCTCCCAAAACATTGAAACCAAGCGATTGGGAACAGTCTAACTCGAAGCAGCCATGGAGACCTCGACTTGGCTTTAACCCAAATCGGCAACAAGTGCACTTGGACCAGTCGGCGTTTAGAACACTGGGGTAAGTGACATTCCAAGCCATCAAATGGAAGAGTTCAATGAATTAGGCTATGATCAGCAAGAATATTTCAGCATATGTCACTCACTTCTCTAGCTTTGAGTTTGCATCCTAGTTCATTTAGGTTAGAAACTAAAAGCAGGAATTACTTGCCTCAATGCTGTCATTGCATGTACTAATGACTACTTTACTCCCCTGTCACCACTCCCACCATTTGTTTACCTTACACGTACAGTTAAGAATTGATCTAATTTCACAATTAGAATGTTACTTGGGGAGAAAAAAAAATTCCCTGGAGAGTGGAATGCTCTATAGCCTATTCACATCACAACCTACTCCCATCAACATCAATCAGATCATTGATGCCATCACTTCCATTCCACAACCTCTCAAGCGTTGAAATCTGTCGCAGAGCTTGATGTGATTAAGCTGAATTGTTGAGTGAAAACAATGGTTTCAGTTTGTGTTTTTAATAATTTTGTACCAGTACATGGGGATCTGGGATTTGATGCTCCCAACACGTGAGTAGGATCTTGTGCAAAATTGAACCTGTAAAGACTTTAGGGTGAAGCTATTTCCAAATAATCTGTTCCAGCATTGGATACAAATCAGTCTTATTGCAATATTGGGCAAGGGAGCAGAGCGTGTAAAATCCTTAGTCAGCCAGATACTGATACAGATTTTAGTCGATCCTGAGACAGAACTCCTGCTGTTTGGTGTTAAGTCATTTCTTTCTTTGCACATGCAACTTGCAGGCTCCTGAGCAACTTTAACATTTTGTGACATGCAAGTTACGTGCCAGTATCTTTTTAGGAACAGCAAGACTGAAAAGTTAGATAGTGCTGGGTCACACAGTATTTACAGCATAGAAACAGACCATGTAGCTCATTCGGTCCGTACCAGTGGTTATGCTCTACATGAGCCTCTTCTTGCCCTTCTAACATGTTGACAATTCCTTTTTCCGTTGTGGTTATTTAGCTTCCCATTAAAGGCATTTTTGCCTCAACCACCCCTTGTGATAGCAAGTCCTAGTGTGAGTAGAGAAGTTTCTTCTGAATTTTTTTTCATTTGGACTTGTTTGTGACTGTTGATACTTCTGGACCATAGTTCTTGGATTTAGTGGCTCTCAGACATTCGTGGCCCTAGTTCTGATCTCCCTTGCCGTTGGAAATATTTTCACCAAGTCTACCCTATCAAATCCTTCCATAATCTTGAAAGATCTCTATTAGGTCATCCTTCAAATCATTTACCTCGAAGAAAAATCCCCAAATTTTCGGTTCTACCTGTTAGGCTTAACCCCTCGGTGCAGCTCTCAACCATACGTAAGTCAGTAGAAGAATGGCGATGAATTTCATTGTGAAACATTGCTGTGAAATTAATAGTGTTGTGTTGGATGTTGAACCTGGACTCTCCAATGTTGATATCTGGTTTTCACGTTGTGCATAGCTGCAGGATATGGATAATGGCTTCAATTCCCATCACGCAGAGAAAATAGCATTTTTATATTAAATTGTTTTAACATAAAAAGAATAACCTAGTTTGTATTAAATGCACAAGTATACATATTGTTTCTTTAATTTTATTTTAGCCATGTTATGTCAAAAGATCGCTCTCAAGGAGGAAGTGGTGTTTACAGTTACACCCCTCCGCCTCTTTATCAACAAGGGAAAAATTCTCGGCCCCCACTGATGAGAGCACCACCATCTCTTACTATCCCATTGCCAAGTAAGTTATTTGATGAACCTGTGATTTACAGATTAAGTAGCAAACTTATCAAGGCCTAAAACTGACAGTTAGGTTCTATTTATAAATGAAAGATAAAATTTGTGTGAGTTTTAAACAAAAAACTCTTGGCAGCAGCAGTAAACCTCTGGCCTATTGGCGCATTTATTTAATGGCCATTTTGAAAATTAGTTGCAAAAATCCAATTAAACTGTCCTTCCTGACCTTCATGATAATTGACATAGCAAATGGTTCCTCTCAAGCTCATACTGTCCTTGTATATTAACTTCCAATTCCTCCTCCTCCTGTCTTTCCCTCCCCCACCAAACCCCCAAAAATACTTGTACATGTTCCTGGCTTCCAGATGTGTGTGTGTTTTCCCCACAACAATGCCTTGAAACATCACTGATTCTTCCACTTCTTCAACAGCACTGGAAAAGTTTAAAGTCAAAGTTTTAAAAGTTTATTGAATGAGGAAATAGGAGACAGTTATGGACAGACCCTCAGAGGATTCAAGGTCCATGTTTTTTGTTAGTTTCACAAGTAGGCTTGCATTAACACTGCAATGAAGTTACTGTGAAAATCCCCCACTCGCCATACTTCAGAGCCTGTTTGAGTACATGGAGGGAGAATTTAGCATGGCCAATGCATCTAAGCAACAGATCTTTAGGACTGTGGGAGAAATCGGAACACCCAGAGGAAACCCACACAGACATGGGAAGAACATGTAGACTCCGCACAGACAATGACCTAAACTTGGAATTGAACTCGGGTCCTTGGCACTGTGAGGCAGCAGTGCTAACCACTATGTCAATTGTGCTGCCCCAAAACAATGTCACCCAATGTGGGGCTCAAACCCATGACCCTGAGATTGCGTCTCATGCGCTGTACCAGCTAAGCTAGCTGGGCACAGCAAAAGTGAAAATAATATCCTCTCGGATGGTGAGTATGATGCACTATTCCTCTTTTTGCAGCCTTTGACAGAGTCTCCTGCTTTATCCTGAGCAGTGGAACTGATCTTGCTTGTTGGCATGCTGCCCTCAAACTCCAACCAGAGCAGTGGTTCCTATTCCCACTCCAACAGTCCTCTGAGGTTCCCAGCATGGACCTTGAATCCTCTGAGTCTGTCCATAGTTGTCTCCTATTTCCTCATTACATGAAATTTCTTGGAAGCAGTATTTGAAAACATAAAAGTTATCTTTCATTTTAATGCTTGTGACGTCCAGCTCTCCCTTTGTGCCAACACTTAGCTTCCACCACTGCTTTGTTGTTAGATTGCATACAGCCTTGACTGAGCAGCAATCAATTCTAGCTAAGCCTTAGGAAGAACAAAGCCATTGTATCCAGCTCTACCTCAAATTTTGTACCCTTTTCATGAACTCCATCCCCCTCTCTGGCCACTGTCTTGGGTTGAACCACATTGTTTTCAATTATAGCACATTATGTCAAAATCACAGTTCTGGAAATCCCTTCTCATTCATGATCTTTGTTAAAATCTGCCACTTTGACCAAAGCCACCACGTTTGTCTTGGCATCTACTGCAGTCATATTCTCAGAAGGCAGTGAAGGCAGAGACTTTGAATATTTTTAAAGCAGAGCTGGATAGATTCTTAAGAACATAAGAAATAGGAGCAGGCCATCTAGCCCTTCGAGCCTGCCCTGCCATTCAGTAAGATCATGGCTGATCTGAAGTGGCTCAGTTCCACTTTTCTGCCTCCTCCCCATAACCCTTGATCCCCATGCCTATCAAAAACCTATCTACCCGCGTCTTAAATATATTTAGCGAGGCAGCCTCCACCACTTCAATGGGCAGAGAATTCCAGAGATTCACCACCCTTTGAGTGAAGAAGTTCCTCCTGAACTCTGTTCTAAACTGCGCCCCCCTTATCTTGAGGCTGTGCCCTCTAGTCCTACTGTCCTTTCTGAGCGGGAAGAACCTCTCCACCTCTACCCTATCCATCCCATTCATCATGTTGTACGTCTCAATGAGATCTCCCCTCATCCTTCTAAACTCTAACGAGTACAAGCCTAGTTTATTCAGCCTCTCCTCATAGCTCAACCCCCTCAACTCCGGTATCAGCCTAGTGAACCTCCTCTGCACTCCCTCCAAGGCCAAAATATCCTTGCGCAAGTGCGGTGACCAAAACTGCACACAGTACTCCAGCTGCGGCCTCATCAGTGCCCTGTACGGTTGCAGCAAGACCTCCCTACTTTTATATTCAATCCCCTTCGCTATGAAGGCCAGCATCCCATTTGCCTTCCTGACCACCTGCTGCACCTGCAGGCTGGGTTTTTGCGACTCATGCACAAGGACCCCCAGGTCCCTCTGCACCGTAGCATGCTGCAGCTTTTCGCCATGTAAGTAGTAGTCCTTCCTACCATTATTCCTACCAAAGTGGACAACCTCACACTTGCCAACATTAAATTCCATTTGCCAGTTCCTCGCCCATTCACTCAGCCTATCTAGATCCCTCTGCAGACTTTCCACACCCTCCGCACAATTTGCCGTTCCACCAATCTTTGTGTCATCAGCAAACTTCGACACCTTGCACTCGGTTTCCTCCTCCAGATCATCTATATAAATGGTAAGTAGCTGAGGCCCCAGCACCGATCCCTGGGGCATTCCACTAGTCACCAACCGCCAATCCGAATAGCACCCATTGACACTTGCTCTTGATGAGCAAGTGGTGAAATGTTATTGGGGATAAGAGGGAATATGGAGGTGAGGTTATAATTGGATCAGCCATGACCTTATTGAATGGTGGAGCAGCCTTGAAGGACTGAGTGGCCTACTGATCATTTGTATATTTGTATGAACACCACACAAGTAACTATAGCTGCTTTTCTGTGTTAACGGTGCTATGCAGTAGTGAGATCTGCATTTTCAGTTCTTTAGATCTCTGCAACCCTCTGCAGTCTTGGTGGTACTCCAGATCTAGTTTCCTGAATGTCACTGATTTTAATCACTTGTAACATAGTGTCTTCAGTTACCTACGCTCTAAGTTCTAGAAGTTCTCTTCCTAAGTCTTGCCACCCCTCTGCCTCAGTTACTCCTTTTAAGATGTTCCTTGAAAACCTCCACTGACCAAACTTTTGGTCACCTGTTCTGATACCTGCTTTAAGTGGCTTAATGTCAAATTTAATTTGGTAACTCCTTTAAAGCGCCTTGGAGCACGTGATTAGGTGAAATATCCTGTAACATCACAAGTTGTTTAACACAGATGGCGCATTTTCTGCTAAACCCATGTTTGTGATGTGTTGATATGGAAATTGTGTTTTTAATTATGTTTAATCAGATACTATGCATAAAATGGTTTTGAATACTGGACTCTTGAGGTCTTTCTATCTCAGTCATTTAGCAGAAATGCGATAAAAATTGTTGTAAATAAACCTTTTGGCTTAAATATCACCTTAACGCTAGTTTTAAAAAAAGCAAATTGCATTTATATGGTTGTCTCCATGTACGGGTGTATGTCTGAGTATCTTTCAATAAGAAGAAAAATAATTTGACGCTGGACCCAGGCAGGGAAGGCATACAAAGTGGAAAGGCTGGGTTGGGGAGTTTGAGTTTTTAATGCACTTAATCCCACCTTTGAATACTTCAGATGTTCTTCTCATGGGTCTCCCCTTTTTTAAAGGGGCTCAGCTTGACAGTTGATAAAGTTTTGGATGCTTCCACCCTCGCATGTACTGCAAGGTCAGTGCTTTTCCCTGTTGCTTTTTTGTCCCTAGATGGAGTGCGCACCTCTGATTGTTAGCCTGGTGATCTGGAGACCGTTGGGGGTCTTGTATTTTTTTAAACCTGCTGTAGTAGCATCAACAACTGAAGCAGTGTTCTGTCCGTCTTGACACTTTTTTGCCTGGGCTTTTTTGATACTGTATGGGTAAGTTATTTGGGTGGTGGTGGAAAATGGTTTGTCTCCTGTCTGATTTTCAAAATTGGGTGCATGAGAGGCTGGAATTCACTGCCAAAGGCAACTTCTGCCCTCCCTACCTTCCAGTTTTTTTTCTCTACTTGGAATTGCTACACTGAAAAACAAGGGAGAGGTAATTATATACAGCCTAAATGGACATAGAATCATTAAAACCCTACAGTGCAGAAAGAGGCCATCTGGCCTATCAAGTCTCCACCGACCACAATCCCACCTAGACCCTACCTCCATATCCCTACTTATTTACCCAATTATCACTCGAAGCTACGCATCTCAGAACTCTAAAGGGCAATTTTTAGCAGGGCCAATCAACCTAACACGCACCTCTTTGGACTGTGGGAGGAAACCGAAGCACCCAGAGGGAACCCACTCAGACTCGAGGAGAATGTGCAAACTCCACACAGACATGAGACCTGGAAATTAAACAGGATAAGGAAGGGAAAGGACAAATTAAGTGCTCCTTTGTTGTTAAAAGGAGATGCTTCTACTTAAGTGAGCGTGAAGTGCAGTGGCTCTCCTGAATTATTCAGCCAGCCCTTGGCTTCCATTAGGCGTCACTCCTGTTGCTGTGCAGATGCTGTCTTTCGTCGTCTTGTTCCCTTGTAGCAGCACGGTCCACTCATGAGACAGACAGCATGCAACGTAGTTCAGAGCTGTAATGTAAAGCCATAGGTACAAAATTTAAGCTTTTCTGCACTTGCTCTGTATTTATTACATAAGAACAGAAGAACCAGGAGCAGGAATAGGCCATCTGGCCCCTCAAGTCTGCTGTGCCTTTCAATAAGATTATGCCTTCTTTTTGTAATGGAATATATTTTTAAAACACAAACTCTCAAATTGCTATTATTGGAAATCTGAAGAGTTTTGACTGTCAATGCTCACTTGCCGTTATTCTTTCCGGTGCCTGTGCCAGTTTAATTTGAAGCGCTTTTCCTTTTCTCCTGGCCATAGCTGGGATGCACGTCAAAATACTGCATGGAATTTTACAGCACAGAAATGGAAGATTCAGTCAGCATTCATACTCCACTAGCCTCTTCCCTCCTTATTTCATTTTGCACGACTGACATTTCCTTCTGTTGCTTTTTCTCTCGTACACTTATCTTGTTTCCCTTAACTGCATTGTTTTGAAAACTTCCATGTGGCAGAGTGTACTTCAGCACTGCTCATAGAATCCCTACAGTGCTGAAGGAGGCCATTTGGCCAACCGAGCTTGCGTAGACAACAGCTCCACCCAGGCCTTATCCCGTAACCACACATATTTACCTTGCTAGTCTGCCTGACACTAAGGGGCAATTTAGCATGGTCAATCTACCTAACCTGCACCATCTTTGGAGTGTGGGAGGAAACTGGAATACTGGGGCGAACGTGCAGACAGTGACCTGAGGCAGGAATTAAACCTAGGTCTCTGGTGCTGTGAGCAGCAGAGGTAACCATTATGCCACTCTTACTAATATTGATGACTGAAAAAACTGGCCTGGCTTTCAGTCATTTGAGGACCAGAGATTAAGTTTCAAACATTCAGTCATTTTTACACAATTCTAAGAATTCAGAACATTCAGTATGCTGCTCTCAATTAGTTAAATGGAATGGGAGCCCAACTGTCATTGATTATAACTCATTAGTACCTTAACATAATTGATTGGGTTCATAAGTGACTGGAATTCACTGCCCAAGACGATTTCTGCTCTACCCACCTTCCAGTTTCTTTCTCTACTTGGAATTGCTGCACTGAAAAACGAGGGAGGGGTAATTGTGTGCAGCCTAAGTGGACATGAGAGCTGGAAAGTTAAAACAAGGATGAGGAACAAAGAATTAAGTGCTTTTGTTTTTAAAAGGAAATGCCTGTTTTTAAGTGTATCATTTTTAATTTAGAAAATTTTGTTCACTTTTAGACTTTGTATTGCATTTCTCCCAGTTGTGGTCAGAAGTACCTTTTTTGGTAAATGATTCATACACACAGTTACTTGAAACTGCTACAATTAAGAATCCAGTTATTCCATGCTTTTAGTAACATTTATTTACCATGTTGTGCTGTTGTATTTAAAATTGAGCTTATAAATTCTATTGAAGATAACAATATTGATTTTGAGTTATTTTGGATTCTTCACGGTGACAGTACTATCTGGCAATTTAAAGTAGGTGGGTTGATTTTGAATTGAAGAAAGTCATTGAATTTTGAATTTGATAGCTATATTTTCAAGAACATTATAGTCTGCACTTATAAACTTGTGTGCTGTCTTTGTGTACTGCATATAACGTTGTAGCTACAGCACAGTGTGATGCAGGTTAAGTGGCATTCAAATACTTTTCTTTCATCTGGAGGGTTGTTTGCCTGTGCTGAGAATGGTTTTACTGATTTCAGCACTTGTTATTAGTGTCCCAAGTAGGCTTACATTAACACTGCAATGAAGTTTGTGTAAAAAATCTTGCTTGCACTTGCGGAATGTTAAGTAGCGTAAATACAACATGAACCCACATATCCTGCCATTACTATGGTGGCCATTGCCCTCTTTTTTTAAAGTTTGTTGCCTTTGTTGTGCTTGTTTTGTTCGGTTCTCAGAACTGATGTACTTTTCCCATTGCCAGTGCATATTCATTACAACCAGATCATTTCCGTTTGCTTTCTACGTTTAATTCGGAATAGTTACTGCAATAAAATCATAGTGATTCTTCTACTGTCATCTGTGCCCCCACCCCGCACTTAACAGATTCTGGAAGATCATGTGAAGGGTTAGTGATGCTGAGAATTGGTTATAGATACTGGAAGGACAGTGCGGTCAATCAGTGTTATTTTCTTTCCCCCTCCACCCTGGAATATATGTTGTGGGTGTTTCCATCAGCAATCATTGATTTCACTAGGATATTTCAGTCTATGCGCCGCTGATGAATTGTCTGAGTGCTGATAACTTGTGGGAGTCAAGTGCAGTCTGCAAGCACTCAATGTGAATAGAATATTTGGTTTTTGCAATCCAAAATTGAATCTGATTTATGACATGCTTTCATTTCAATGTAAGCTCACCAATTAACTACATTTTGAAAATTGGTTTTGATTAGTGCAATCAGTAAACACGAAGGCTTTTCCTGATTGTCACACTGATTAGGAGAGTTCTCACTTCAGTTCACAGTGGAAATTTTAACAAACGTCTAAAAATATGGCCTAATAGCATTGAAAAGTGATGAGCTTTTCTCTCTGCAATTTGGTGCTCAATTGTATAAAATAAAGCTATTTTTTAAAAAAACTTGATAGTGCTTCTCGGTGAATCAGTGTATTTTCCTGTAATGTACCCTATGCTGCTCAAGTTAAATCAGCATTTTCATTTCACAAATTGGTATCTTGATTTCTCTACCCCATCCCCTCAAAATGTGGATAATTGTTCCAAGAATTTTCTAAAGTGATTTTTCACAAGCCCAAAACCTATTCAGTCTCCATCTTAAGTTATGGAAAAAACGTTTGAGTTCAAATCCTCATTTGAAAGTGAGTGAAGTTTGCACCTGAGCAGAATGATTAACATCATGTAGCAAGCTTCTGTAGATAGTAATTGCTGTTCAAAACTTATTTCCTAATATTGCTTGCCTTTTCAATTGGAAATTTTGATTTCTAAAATGTATGAAAATTGTATAAACATGTCAAAAAGCACATTTATGTTTACTTAAATTCTGTACTTGTACTTAAACAGTGTAGTTTAATGCCTTTCCGGAAAAAATATTTTTATGCCTTCGAATTAGGAGCAGATATAGTTGGGTTCCTTCATTTGCCACAAGATAATGCAATATCAACCAAGTTACTGGGAAATATTTTGCAGTATTTGGGGGGGAAATGCAATGTCGTTTTATAAGATCCCAATGGATGGTCTTTCCTGGAGTGATATTTGCTTGGTTCTTACAAGCTTGAGACAAGCTCATTCCTGTGCAGTGCATCTGTATATTAAATATGGATTCATGTCCTTCTGAATGTAATTACAGATTGACAGTAACCTCACTCAACAAATTGGTGATTGCATGTGAAGCATGGTGCTAGAGGATAGGAAGCATCCGAGTACTCCCCTCAAAACTTAATGGATAATATACAATACCCATGTAAATAAACAATTGTTTGAATTCCCAGCATAAAAGAAAGGTAGTTGTTGCATTAGTTTAGAGTACAGTCCCCACTACTTACATTCATATTTGTTATGGACAGTCATTTTTATTAACCATTTGTCATCACCATAGGAGTGAGTTATAAAGATACTTTAAAACTTATCAAGTGAGCCAGTTATTTTATTCAGCATAGCATTTGTCTGTTTAAAAGCTTCACTGATTTCAAGCAGATTCAGTCAGTTGTTTGTACTGTAAATAATTAGCTGTCCTAATTGTTCATATAGCAGATGGAGGCTTTGGTCAGATGTTACTACTGTTGACAACTGGAAAACATTTAAGAAGTGAAGACTTAGGGCAGTTTTTGCCCCTCATCACAGAAAGATTACCTTAGCACAAATGAATCCACTTCATATGATTGGGACTATTTTTTTCTAAGATTCCACTTTGAAATTTGACGTGGCTTAAAGTTTAATTTCCTACATGTGACATAATGTTCAATAATGTATTGAATGCGATCAAGTAAATTCTTTTCAAGAATGCAACGTCTCCGGGAGGGTGGGGTGGGCAGAATTGAGTGTTTGTACTGCCTTTCTGCAAAACCAAATTCAGCTTCCAGTTACTTGTCAGTTGTTCTCTGAGTCTATGTTTTCAGCTTTCCATTGGATGAGCGGGTTTAGAAACTAAATTCCTAGCATGTGTCATAGATGCTTGTTCTTGTCAGTTAAAAATTCTGAAAGCTGTAACTGATCCATGCCATGTAGGCAGCTCCCAGGGTTAGTATCAACAGAAGAGGCTCTGGGAGCTTGTAGGTGACTTGGGGTCCAGGCATTTTGCAGGTGTGCCATGAGTATCGTGGCTTCAGATCTTTACAAAATAGGTAAATCTGATCTTTCTTTGGTGATTCTTTTCATTTTACTATTTGGGTCCAGTGCAAACTATTTTTCCAAAAGCAGGTGCAGAGGATTAATGGGGAGCCAAGGTCGTGTTACAAAGGCTCACCCTTCTACTTTAGTGAGGCTGGTATTGGCTGTTTCTGAACTTGAGAAAATTATTTCCTGTTTGTCACCCCTTCATTAATGCTTTGGTTATGATTTTAGATAATTCAGTGAATAAAAAAATCAGCTGGAGATGCAGCTGCGACACACTTATTTGTATATTAGTTTGTCTCCCATGGTTTTGCAAAATGGTAAGTTGGAGAATTGTATGATGTCATTTAAGAAACTTTTTTTAACCTGCAGTTGAGCGTCTTGCCCTTTGTTTTGTTCCTTCCTCTATCATGATCCACAAGTCTCAGTCGTTTTCTTTTTTTCCTTTCTGCTGTGGGATAGTCTAGTAGGGAAAGGAATTGCCAGCAGCTGTAGACTGACTGCATTTGGAGTGGTGGTTGTTGGGAAGATCCTCTCCCTTCACTCAGTTATTCATTCTTCTTTCATATCTTAATTCCACCTACTCCTTTCCACAACCAATTCACTTCCTGCAGCATCAACGCTACCTTTGAACCAGCAGCATGGTCACTTTATTTATCCCAGTTCTGGTATCAATTACTTCATCCTTAATATTCTACCTATTCCAATTCGATCGATTCAGGGTTAAGATGCAAGAGGTCAAAGACCCCCATGTCCTGTTGTCTCCTTCCCTCCTTTCCTTTTTTCTCTCTCGCCCCACTCTTTCAACTCAAAGCTGAAATGCATTATAAGCATTCTAGTTAGCACCTATTAATTGAGCTTTCAAATTATAATTAATGTGTGTTTCATTTCCTAAGATGTAGTGCCCAAAATTACACAGAACAATCCTAAGTGTGGTCTAACCAGGGCTTTGTAAAAATGATGCATACCTATTATCTCCTTATATTCTACTCTTTAAGATATAAAGGCCCATAATCCAATAGCCTTTTTGTTATATAGTGTGAACATTTTAACCTATATACAAGTCTCTTTGGGTCTCCATCATTTCTTAGGTCAAAAGTGGACAAGCTCATATATGCATCCATTGAAACCCATTTGCCACCATTTTACCCATTGACTTAATACTTTTTGGTCGTCTGCTTCCAGCTACACTGCTTACAGTGCTGTGATTTTGTATCATCAAATTTGGGTGTGTTTATTTCTATTCCATCATCAATAAATACAATGAATAGTCGAGGCTCCAACACATTGCCTTTAATTGCATTGATTGTCTTTTGTATAAAAGATGCCTTGTAACACAGTGAGCCATTGGAATACCAGTGTGCAGTGGCACAGTATGGATGGGCATTCCCTATACCTTTTTGCTGAGTTCTTTCTGCCGTATTACAGTGATGAACGCTCAGTCAATAAGATATGCTAATACAGATCTCACAATGATAGGGAGAGTTGTTAGTCAACATCATGATATACCTTCTAGTGGACAATTGATGCCAAGATTAGATGTCAAATCAGATAACAGAAGAGAATGGGTGAAAGCAAGAAAGCTTTGTAGCACACATGTATCTAAAAGTACACCTGAGGTGACTTCGGTGTTGCTAGATATAAACCAGAATCTGATAGAATCTGTTCAATGAAGTACTTCTAGTTATGATCTTGTCTACTCTAGAATTGATTTGGTTTGCCTTATAAACTCACTACTTGTAAATGCATTTTGTAAATGACAAGACTGCTTAACCACAGAACAAACATCAGACAATTGTATTAAGTGTAATCCCACTCAGTTAAACCTTTTACTGCTTTTCATTGTCAGCAAGTTCAAAAAAGGAATGATCTGCTAGACATGCTTAATCCATAAGGATCACAAACTAATCCAAAGCACACTAAACTTGGATAAACCAGCTTCAACTTTGACTCTCTGCGCCACCAATGTGTAGTGGCAGCAGTGTGTACCATCTACAAGATGCACTAGCAACTCAACAAAAGTTCTGCTCAAAGTGAGATTAAGGTAGAAGTTTAACATGTGCCATTTGGAAACCCATGGTCAGTGCCAAGCACTTGTGATAGCATAGATAGGTGTAGGACAGAGAAAGAGAGCTTCAATAATATAATTCATCCCCAATTTCAAGAGCATCCTCATTATAGCCTTGGTCCAAACATGGATAGAAGAGCTAAAATCAAAAGGGGAGGTAAGAGTGACTGACCTTGACACCAAATTTTTGACTGTGTGGCTTCAAGGATCCTTGGGAAAACTGAAGTCAATGGGAATTGCTGGGACAAATCTCCACTGATTGGAACCATACCTTGCTCAGAGGAAGATGCTTGTGGCTGTTGGAGACCAATGATCATAATCTTAGCAGCACCCCACCGTCCCCCACTTTCCTGGATAAGTGCAGCTCTAACAACATTTGAAGCTTGACTCCATCTAGGACACTGCAGCCCACTTAATTGTCACCCTGCCCTCCAACTCAATCACTTGCTCCACCACAGTGGCAGCAGTGCATACTCTACAAGATGCACTACAGCAACTTACTAAGGCTCCTTCAACAGTATCTTCCAAGTCTACAATCTCTGCCACCTAGAAGTACAAGGGCAGCAGACACATGGGAACACCACTACCTGCAAGTTCCCCTTCAAACTACATATTATCTTGACTTGGAAATATATTGCCATTCAGTCACTGTTGCATAAGAACATAAGAAATAGGAGCAGGAGTAGGCCATCTAGCCCTTCGAGCCTGCCCCGCCATTCAATAAGATCATGGCTGATCTGTCGTGGCTCAGTTCCACTTTCCCGCCCTCTCCCCATAACCCTTAATCCCCTCTCTTATCAAGAACCCATCAACCCGCTTCTTAAAAATATTTAGCGAGGCAGCCTCCACCACTTCAACGGGCAGAGAATTCCAGAGATTCACCACCCTTTGAGTGAAGAAGTTCCTCCTCAACTCCGTTCTAAACCGCCTCCCCTTTATCTTGAGGCTGTGCCCCCTAGTCCTACTGTCTTTTTTGAGCGGGAAGAGTCTCTCCACCTCTATCCTATCCATCCCATTCATCATCTTATACGTCTCAATGAGATCTCCCCTCATTCTTCTAAACTCTAACGAGTACAAGCCTAGTTTATTCAGCCTCTCCTCATAGCTCAATCCCCTCAACTCCGGTATCAGCCTAGTAAACCTCCTCTGCACTCCCTCCAGGGCCAAAATATCCTTGCGCAGGTGCGGCGCCCAAAACTGCACACAGTACTCCAGCTGCGGCCTCACCAATGCCCTATACAGCTGCAGCAAGACCTCCCTACTTTTATATTCAATCCCCCTCGCTATGACGGCCAGCATCCCATTCGCCTTCCTGACCACCTGCTGCACCTGCAAGCTGGGTTTTTGCGACTCATGCACAAGGACCCCGAGGTCCCTCTGCACCGTCGCCTGCTGCAGTTTTTCGCCACGTAAGTAATAGTCCTTCCTACCATTCTTCCTACCAAAGTGGACCACCTCACACTTGCCAACATTAAATTCCATTTGCCATTTCCTGGCCCATTCGCCCAGCCTATCTAGATCCTTCTGCAGACTCTCCAAGTCCTGGAATGACTCCCTCCTTAACAGCACAGTGCGTGTGTCTGCACCTGATGAGCTGCAACGGTTCAAGAAATGTGTTCGCCACTTTTTCAAGGACACTTTGGGATGGACAACAAGTGCTGGACTAGCTACAGATGCTCACATCCCATGAAAATTTTTAAAATCCACTTGCGTATCAGTATGATATTTTTCATTTTTACTTGCTGGTTTGGAGTAGCATTTCTAGTATTTTTCAGGCTGATTGACTGTCATTCGTTGCTGAATTAGGCACTGGGTAGTAGACTGAGACTATCCCAAAACATTTCATATCAGACCACACCTAGCAAAGGGAGATGTTTTAAAGCCTTTGCACATCTAGAAGTTTATCAAAGAAATACCACTTTAACCAAGTTTTTGCAGGTGATGGAAAGGTAATTGCCATCAGTACAAAAGCATGAATTTTCTATTCAGTATGTGGGATTTTATGAAAACTTAGTTTACCATTGGTTGACCTTTTGTAAAACATGAAGTTTGATTGTAATGCTCCATATAAAAAAGATTTAACAGATTTATTTTTTTTTCCACTAAGTCCCAATATTGAAGTATTCTAATGCAAAGATTGTGAAGAAATTCTTCATTGTAATTCTACTGATGCAGTTGTATTATCCACAGGTTTGAGACCCCAAGATGCATGGCGTGGTCCACAACCACTTTTTCAGCAGTTTATACCTCAGAGGTAAGAACTACATAATTTTAAGGCTATTCATTTTGTCTGTCTAGAAACCCAACATAATGAATGTAGTTTGCATGTATTTGTGTAATATCCTTTTGTATAACATCCCACGACAAACACCACCAACAGAGAATTACTGATCATTTTTCTTATTGCTGTTTATGGAACCTTGATGTGTATAATTTGCTACTGTGCTGGCCTGAAGTACTTAAAAAGTACTTCACGAAGTGCAAGTGCTGAAGACGTGGAAGTCATTTTATAAACGCAGGTTTCTTTTCTTCGATTTATTGTTTTCTAATGTCTTGCATTGTCTTTATTTAATTTTTGATCTTGTGTTTAGATGGGGCATATGTAAACCTGTAATAAACACATTATGGTAGTTAATTATGTGTATAGGGATAGTCATGTTACCTGCCACATTTGAAATTATTCCATTCAGCGTTGTCTGTCTGGTGGAAAAACTTGTACTTGAGCTGGGATTTTTTTTTGGTTGTCGCAATTTTCAATTGTTGCAGTATGCAAATTGTACCATACTTGTTCAAGTAGGGCTTTCTTTAATGTGGTGTCTCATTAAAATAAGCATACATGTTTTTTTCAAAAAGCATATCTATTTTGCTGATATATTCAGCAGGTGAAAAGTCAGATCCTGTTAAGGCTATTCTGAATTGTTGGTTCCCAAATTGCAGTGTAGTTGCAAGAACTGATGTTTAGCTTGCTGTGTTATTTAACTACGGAAAGCTAGTTGTATGCTCCTGTTTATGGTCTTATCAAATCATTTACACTAAAGTGGGGCATTTGAGCACACCTAATGAAATTAGTACGTTGTTCGTGATCTTGGTTGGAGTGCTCAAGTTGGTGTTGGCATTTCTCACAAGGAAATGAGAAAAGCACTGGGAGAACTCATGCTTCCAGTAGATATGAGACCCCATGTCATGTGGATGCTGACCCTCCAATCTGATATATTCTGGGCCCATGGGTGAGTAATGATCACTTTCGTGAAATGCTGGAAAGCAGTGGATGTATGCACGGCTACACGCTGATTAGGAGGGAATAAACAAATTTGGTACTCTTCTAAGCTTTCACTGGGGCAACATATGACGATAAGAGAAATGGTTTACTATCCGCCAATTAAATCCCCAAACATGTTCAAGTTGTTTATTGAAAGTATCAGATGATGTACACAGTCTTTATTCACCTGTCAGGTAAGCGCATTGTCATGGAAAGATCTTCAAGTGGAAAAAAACTCATGAGAAAACTGTTCACAGCATAATATAAGGGGAATCTTTAATGCTTCTTTATTGATACCTTAATATAAGCCAAAGTAGTTCAATTATTCGGGTTTCAGATGTACCACGTAGATGTGTACATAACCTGTTAGTGGCTTCACTGCTTTTATCTATTTATTCATCAGCTGCCTACAATAATGAGAATGAAGCGCTTGTTTCCAAAAGCATGTTGTTAAAGATCCTGTGCATTGAAAAAGGCTTCGAATATTAATGCGCTCTACAATGAACAGCTTTATTAGCTTATGCTTGTCAAACTTGGGCAGCAGGATTGCTGATTTCAGATTTTAGTTTTTACATTGCCACTGTTCAATAGTCCAGTGGTTAGTTCCAAACATTTGGTAGCATAATATAGCTTTCTTTGTTTTTATATATCAAATATTGATAACCTGAACAAACGTGCTTCTCGTTTGATTTTTATGGCAAAAACTGACTACAACGAATAGGTGTGAAAATAAGACAATACATATCGAACCTGCTGGATCCCACTTTATTGTTTTGCTATGAAGAAAGTGTGCACAGAAGTCATGTAAATTTCCAGAATCTCCTGAGTTTTCAGTTAATTTCATAATAATGAAAACTGGAACACAACTACATGTATTCAACCTCAAGCCTAATTAGGAACATTGAGCTGAAGACTGTGATTTAGCCCCTTGAGCCTGTTCCACCATTCAGTGAGATCATGATTGATCTGCGACCTAACTCCATATTCTGTCTTTGCTTAATATACCTCCACATCTATAGATAACAAATGTATGATTTAAAATTAATAATTGATCAAACAATAATTGTCATTTGCAGAAGGGAGTTGTCAACTTCTACCACTCTATGTAAATATTTCCTAGTTACATGCTTTAAAAGGTCTGAATCTCGTTCTTTAGACTTTGTCTCAGTCTGAAATTCCCCAGTTGGTGGAAATACTCTTTGCCCTCTCTTACCTACTTACCTTTCTATTCGCATTGAAGACATTGATCAAATTGTCCTATAACATTTCAGACCCGTGACAAAAGAGACGTGCTGTCGGAGCTTTTTGTCTTGTGTTCATCAGGATGAAATTGCAAGAATGCCAAATCTCAAAGGGAGCAACAATTTATATTGCATGAGAAGAGTTGGCAAATGGGTACTGATTTGTAGAGGTGGCGCCATGGGGAATTGTACTGAAAGAAACTTCCAGACTTTTATTCAAATTCAAACTGGGCATGTTGACTCTGGCCAAAGCATTGCCATGGGCATCGAACCAAAGAGTGGCTATCCCCAAGCGTTTTTTTTAGTTTTTAAAAAGTGCAATACGTAGAAATTTTATTTTCTGCTTACAAAGGACAGGGTGTGTGAATATATAACTCTTCTAGCATACAAGTGACCTATACTGCGAGCATGACTCTCACTTCCAAGCACGTCTAATCACAGCCGTCATAAGACACCCCACGTGTTCATGTGAAGGCAAGCATCCAGCAAAGGTAGCGAAGGGGTGACGCTGATTGGCTGTTGTGGGAAAAATGTGCATGGTCAGTCACTGCTTCTAGAAGTGGTTTGTGGAGGAGCTGTTGTAAAGGGACAGTTAAATCCCAAACACTAAAGTGTTTCCCTCCTTCCTCTAACCAAAAAAAAGTCACGGCTGAAGTCATGAGGTTACACTGAGGCTTCATTTGAAACAATTTTTTAAAGTGGCATCTTGGTCTTTTGGCTAAGATGCAAATGAGATCAAACCTTGGAGAAGGTGCGATGCCTACACCAATCAGCTTGGATCATGTAGGGCGAGCCTGTCCTGTCAGCTTGGATCTGGGATGTCTCAGTTACGGAGACTTTGAATTGGACTTCGATCGAATTGAATTGGATATAAACAAATAAAGAAGTCACGATGAGGAGCACAAGCAAGAGGAAGTCACCAGGGACCAGTCAGAGGGCGGAGCACAAGCAGCACTGAGTATAAATCTAACTGGCCTCAGGGATCTGTGACCTGGCCTCCAGGGACAGGGCGGAACTGCAGCACTGAGTATAAATCTTAATTCCTGGAAAACAAACCTGAAAAAGGATGCTGTGACCTGTTTTGCTATTCAGAAATCTGTGCTAAATTTGAAAAAGAACATTGCAAACTTCAAGAAAACTAATTAATTAAGTAGAGATGCCTGGGCAGGTGATGTGCTGTAGTTGCGTGATGTGGGAGCTGACAGATCCCATCGCGAGCTGCAATGACCACATCTGCATCAAGTGTTGGTTTCTCGAAGAACTTCAGAATTGATGAGCTGGAGTCCAAGCTTCAGAAGCTGTGGTATGTCTGGGAGGGGCAGAGTTATCTGGACACTTTGTTTCAGAAGGCGATTACACCCAGTAGATTAAGTATCTCTAATTCGGTCAGTGGTCGTGGACAGCAAGGTATGACTTTAAGGCAGGTCGAGGGATCCTGAATTCAGGAACTGAGCAGCCTTAGCTCTTGACCTTGTCCAATAGGAATGAGGTACTTGCACCGTATGGATGAGGAAAAGGGCTATAGAGACGATGTGCTAGCCGACCATTACACCATGGTACAGGAGGCCATTCAAGAGGAGGAAGCAAAAAGACAAGTGGTAGTTGTCGGGGATTCTATAGTTAGGGGGATTGATGGCATTCTTTATAAGCCAGATCGAGAGTCCCACGTGGTATGTTACTAACCTTGTACCAGGGTGAGGGACATCTCTGACTGGCTTGAAAGGATATTAGAGGATCCAGTTGTTGTAATCCATGTTGGGAGGGGGAGGATCCAGTTGTTGTAATCCATGTTGGGAGGGGGAGGATCCAGTTGTTGTAGTCCATGTTGGGACAAACAACATAGGCAAGACTAGGAAAGAAGACCTAAATGGGGACTATCAAGCACTACGAATTAAAGAACAGTGCTCAAGGGTTATTCTGTGGATTACTACCTCAGCCACATGCAAATTGGAATGGGGTTGAGCAAATTAGGTAAGTTAACACGTGGCTAAAGGAATAGTGTGGGAAAGAGTGGTTCCATTTCATGGGGCATTGGCATCAGTATTGGAACAGGAGGGATCTGTACCATTGGGATGTCTTCACCTGAAACGATCTGGGACCAGTGTTCTAGCGAAAAGGACAAATAAGGTGGTCATAAGGACTTTAAACTAGCAAGTTGGGGTAAGGGAAGAGTAAAACTATGGGAAATATAACGGTTAATAGAAAGCAAAGCAGCAGGTTAGCATGTGGGAAGAAGATTCCGACTACATCACAATTCAGGAGAAAAGTAAAAGGAAGGAGGATTCAGGAAATGCTATTAATGGAGGTGTTAAAATACAAAGTGCAAAAACTAGCACAAGGACACTATCTGAATGCTTGTAGTATTCGAAACAAGGTAAATGAATTGATGGCACAGATCATCGCAAATGAGTATGATTTGGAGGCCGTTACAAAGACATGGTTGCAGGATGGTCACGACTGGGAGTTAAATATCCAGAGTATCAGATTGTTCAGAGGCACAGACAGGAAGGTAAGGGAGGTGGTGCCACTCTGATATTTAAGAAGTGCCTGTTCCTGTGCTGTAATTTTTTGTTCTTTCTGGAAGGGTGGGGGGTTTTGAGTTAAGTTGGACAGCATGATTGCAGGCTTGGGGGGGTCTAAGGGCCTGTTCCTGTGCTGTAATTTTCTTTGTTCTTTGACAACAGGGCAGTAGTGAGAGATGATATAGGTTCTATGGAAAAAAAAAAGGTTGAATCCATTTGGGTGGAAATTAGAAATACTAAGAAGTAGTAGTCACTGATAGGTGTAGCCTATAGGCCACCAAATAATAACTTCACAGTGGAACAAGAAATAAACAAATAACTGATGCTTGTAAAACTGGTACAGCAATTATCATAGGGGATTTTAATCTACATGTCAGTTGATCAAACCAGCTCGGTGAAGGCAGCCTTGAGGGGAAGTTCATAAAATGTATCCGTGATAGCTTCCTTGAACAGTGTGTAATGGAACCTATGAGGGAACAAGCTATTCTAGATCTGGTCCTGTGTAATGAGACAGGAATAATTAATAATCTTGCAGTTAGAGATCCACTTGGAAGAAGTGATCACAGTATGGTTGAATTTAAAATACAAATGACGCATGAGAAGGTAAAATCCACTACTAGCGCCTTGTGGCTTAAACAAAGGCCACTACAATGGAATGAGGGAGGAGTTAGTCAAGACAGACTGGGAGCAAAAACTTTATCGTGGGACAATTGAGGAACAGTGGAGGACTTCAAAGCGATCAGCACAAGTATATACCAGTGATAAGGAAGGACTGTAGAAAAAGAGATGATCAGCCATGGATATCTAAGGAAATAAAGATATCAAATTGAAAGAAAATGTATACAAAGTGGCAAGGATTAGTGAGAAACCAGAGGATTGGGAAATCTTTAAAGGTCAACAAAAGCTGGATGGATTATGAGAGTAAACTAGCTCAGAATATAAAACAGCAAAATTTCTGTAAATATATAAAATGAGAAAGTGGCTAAAGTAAACATTGGTCCTTTAGCAGATGAGGAGGAGAATGTAGTAACTGGAAATGAGGAAATGGCTGAGGCATTGAACAGGTATTTTGTGTCAGTCTTCACAGTGAAAGACACAAATAACATGCCAAAAATTGATGACAGGGTTATGGCATGTTATGGCTTAAACTATTATCATGTCACAGAAGAGGTAGTGTTGGGCAAGCTAATGGTGCTAAAGTTAGACAAGTCTCCTGCCCCTGATGGAACGCATCCCAGGGTAATGAAAAGAGATGGTGGGAGAAAAAGCAAATACAGTGGTGGTAATTTACCAAAATTTGCTGGACTCTGGGGTGGGGTTCCCACAGATTGGAAAATAGCAAATGTGATGTCACTATTCAAAAAAGGAGGTAGACAAAATGCGGGTAATTATAGGCCGGTTAGCTTAACTTCTGTAGTAGGGAAAATGCTTGAATCTATCATCAAGGAAGAAATAGTGAGACATCTGGATATAAATTGTCCCATTGGGAAGACACAGCATGGGTTCATGAAGGGCAGGTCATGTTTGACTAATTTGGTGGAATTCTTTGAGAATATTACATGCGCGGTGGACAATGGGGAACCTGTGGATGTGATGATCTGGATTTCCAGAAGGCATTTGACAAGGCGCCGCACTAAAGGCTGCTACATAAGATAAAGGTGCACGATGTTACAGGTAATGTATTAGCGTGGATAAAAGATTGATCAACAAACAGAAAACACAGAGTAGGGGGTAAAAATGGGTGTTTTTCTAGTTAGCAGTCAGTGACTAGTGGTAAGCCTCGGATCTGTGTTAGGACCGAAATTGTTTACGAATTACAAAGATAATTTGGAGTTGGGGAGCAAGTGTAGTGTATCAAAGTTCGCAGATGATACTAAAATGAGTAGCAGAGCAAAGTGTACAGAGGATGCTAAAAGTGATATGATCCACCAGTTACTGGAATGTACAGCCTACAGACCTGGTATCACATGGGCATTTAAATCCATGCAACACGTTACTTGTGCAATGGGCAGTGCCCTTTTGACTTGGCAGCAGTATGTTTGTGGAGAATACCACTTGTGCTACTGCATAATAGTAGCTCGAAAAAGCTACCCTACCTTCCAGAGTAATGAGGCAGTTGGACGCTTTTTGGGACCAAATGCAGCAACCTTAAAGCCCTTTCGTGACATAGCACAATATGCAGTGAGCAATGAGGTGAATGAACTAACCATTATCCTGCATAATTGCTTTGATTCATCCTAATCCAGCATCAAGCTGTCATTGTGAGCAAATAGATTGGGTCCTATTTACTAGTTGCTGACAAGACCAATCTTATCGGATGTGGAATTATAGGAATCCCATCGCAGTCAAGGTGGGCTTCTGCAGATGACAGGGAATCCATTGGCAGATTTCTGAACTGATGTGTGGAGAAAAGAAAGCTTGTTTGACTCCTCCATTTCAGGGATTAATTTTAGCACAGGATGGAGTCCATTCATTATATAAGGAAAGTCTTGAATGCAGCTACAGATTCAAATATAGCAAACATATCATCAATGCATTGATATATGCAAAGGGTAGGAAGTTAGGGGTCATTTCATTGAAGACACATTTCACTCGGAAACAGACAAAAGATGTGAGTAATAAAAAGTTCTAGAGGGGATCCCATGGCAAGCGTATCTATTGAGGAATACATGGTGTCATTAAAACTGAACTCAACAGCACAAGTTGCTGATTTCATAAGTTCGATTCAAACAATGGGGTTGCATGTAGATCACAGAGGTGTAGTGATGTGCATGTATCTATGCCGCACAAAAGGTTGTTACAGAAGGTTAGGGGGCATGGAGTTTGGGGTAAGGTGTTAGCGTGGATAGAGGATTGGCTGTCAAATATGAGGCAGAGGGTAGGTGTCAATGGGTGCTATTCGGATTGGCGGTTGGTGACTAGTGGAGTGCCCCAGGGATCGGTGCTGGGGCCTCAGCTATTTACCATTTATATAGATTATCTGGAGGGGGGAGCTGAGTGTAAGGTGTCGAAATTTGCTGATGACACAGATAAGCGGAAAAGTAAATTGTGCGGAGGGTGTAGAAAGTCTGCAGAGGGATCTAGATAGGCTGGGCAAGGACCTGGCAGATGGAATACAATGTTGGCAAGTGTGAGGTTATCCAGTTTGGCAGGAATAGCAGTAGGAAGGACTGCTACTTAAAGGGTGAAAAGCTGCAGCATGCTATGGTGCAGAGGGACCTGGGGGTCCTTGTGCATGAGTCACAAAAACCCAGCCTACAGCTGCAGCAGGTGGCCAGGAAGGCAAATGGGATGCTGGCCTTCATAGCAAGGGGGATTGAATATAAAAGTAGGGAGGTCTTGCTGCAACTGTACAGGGCACTGGTGAGGCCGCAGCTGGAGTACTGTGTGCAGTTTTGGTCACCGCACTTGCGCAAGGATATTTTGGCCTTGGAGGAAGTGCAGAGGAAGTTCACTAGGCTGATACCGGAGTTGAGGAGGTTGAGCTATGAAGAGAGGCTGAATAGACTGGGCTTGTACTCTTTGGAGTATAGAAGGATGAGGGGGGATCTTATTGAGACATATAAGATGACGAAGGGGCTGGATAGGGTAGAGGTGGAGAGGTTCTTCCTGCTCAGAAGGGACAGCAGGACTAGAGGGCACAGCCTTAAGATAAGGGGGGGGGGGGGGGGGGGGGAGGTGTTACAGTTTAGAACAGAGTTGAGGAGGAACTTCTTCACTCAAAGGGTGGTGAATCTCTGGAATTCTCTGCCCGTTGAAGTGGTGGAGGCTACCTCGCTAAATGTGTTTAAGACGTGGGTAGATAGGTTTTTGGTAGGCAAGGGAATTAAAGGTTATGGGGAGAAAGCGGGAAAGTGGAACTGAGCCACTTCAGATCTGCCATGATCTTATTGAATGGCGGGGCAGGCTCGAGGGGCTAGAAGGCCTACTCCTCCTATTTCTTATGTTCTTAGAGCAGTACACTAGTGAATAAGCTAGCAATGTCAAACATAACAATATTGCTATAAATATTCAAGTCCAGTATGGTCTTGCAAAGGTCAAGGAATTCTTCAGTGTATACAGGAAACTTGCTCAGAACTGATGTAGCAACACGCTCAATCATTTGACCATTCAGGTTGTGCATAACGATCATAGATAAGATGGTGCATAAAAGGACATCAATTTTGTATGTCTTGGGCTTTGTACAAGGCCCATGCATATCCGGACACAGTGAACCATGAAATGAACCATGCGTTTAATGTGGTTGAAACGTTAGATGTTGTTTACAAGTGCATTCGTTAGTAAGTTTTAGGATTTTGTAGAGTCCTTTGTTTTGTTTCCTTCATGCCACAATGTGTTTGCATCATTCTATCCTTCTCCTAGATAATTGAAACAGTTGTGCATTATAAGAAAAGATCTTTCAACTGATAGTGAAGAGCACAATGATCCATTACTTGAATTATTTAATTCTCCTCCAAACTTCTAAACCAGCAAGGCTGACTTATTCCACAGCAGCTCTTGATAAATTGCCTTGGTGATGGTAATACCTGTCTTCCTAAACACAGTGGAGCCAAGACTGAATAGTTTGTTGTAGCTGAAATCAGTATTAACGTAGGGATAAACTATTGTCCATAGCTTTGAAAAGAGCTTTGATTCATAACTCAACTCCTTGGATGCCTTGCTTTTGTATGTGGTGGAATTAACAAATGCAGATAGCTGCTGAAGTACAGTACCTTCAAGTCCCTCTAAATAAGGAAAAGAAACTAACACTAGATGAAACATTTATTTGCTCAAGGCAAACTCCAAATGAGGTTGGCATTCTTTGGGATGCATTAGTTTCCCAGTTGGGCTAAATTACTGTAAGTCAAGTTTCTCCCTGTCTCAAAGATGCTCTCTAAACTAAACAGATTGCTTATCTTTATTTGCTGTCAACATTTAACTCCTTTAATTATAGGGTTTAGACCCGAGGCGCAATAAGACCATTGCCCAATAGATTAAAGTTAATTTAATCACAAGTAAGGCTTATATTAACACTATAATAAAATTGCTGTGAAATTTTGCCTAGTAGTCACAGTCCGGCACCTGTTCGGGTCAATGCTCCTAACCAGCACGTCTTTCAGAATGTGGGTGGAAACCGGAGCACCCGGAGGAAAACATGCAAACTCCATACAGACAGTGACCCAAGCCGGGAATCAAACCCATGTCCCTGGTGCCACGAAGCAGTGGTGCTAACCACTGTGCTATCGTGTCACCTCTTACTGGGGATATCCATTGCCCTGAAAGGAAACATTCTCTTTTATGACACACTGAACAGTGTTGTAAATGTACTTTACTAAAACAAAACACCAGGAAAGCCCAAAAATGTCCCAGTGAGCTTTACATGCAATTGGACATGTGTTTGTGCCAGACTAGGCTTTGCATCCAGATTTTGAGGTCTTGCCAAAGGGCAACTGACAGCTCAAAGAGCAACATGTGATTGTGCTGATGGCAGTGTGCTCTAATGATGCATTCGTGACTGGCTTCCTTGGATAGCAGGTGAATGATTATGAATCACTCATTGGATGGCTGGATGAAGGAGGCTATTCCTTTCCTTTCTGCAGGAGCTTTTGGGATTCCATTAATATTTATATCAGCCAACTTTTGCCATTATTGATGTGGAAAATAATTCTTGCCCTAATTAGAAAATGCCTAGTTCTACCACTAATACGTTGACTATTTATTTGAACTAAAATGTCCTGAGTTTCTCTGTTTTAAAGACAAGTAATTCTGCATTAGAGAATTTATATTTTCTTATGTCTTGTCTCTGGATTCTGTTCATATAGTTATGGTTGTTGTTTTAAAGGTTAGAATAGATCAAATCTGCATTTGGTAACCATTTAACATTTAAATTTGGTCCTTCAGTTAACAATGACTTGATCTCTCTTTGATCTTTTTCCTATTTAGCCATTTGCAAATTACATTGGTGCAAAATTAGTTTAATAAAATACCCTCTGCTGCAGACATTTTCATTCTTGCATCCTTTTTAGTGACTGTGGTGGATTATTAATGCATAACAGCAATGAGTAAGTGAATTTAAATATAAAAAGAGACTTGAGACAACTTAATCTTTAAAAATAAGGAAGAAATTATCTGAGATGCTGGTGAACTTTTTTCTCGTGATTATGTAGTTTTACACAGGTGTTCTTAACTAACTGCCTCTGCCGAACATTCTTCCTACAGTGTTTTTAACCAATTCCTACTCCGTAATAAAAATTGAATTTGCTTTAACCATCCCAATATTCAGTGTCCTGGTGAGAAAAGCTTAATCAATTTAGTTTACTTTATTAAGCTACATACATAATGCACCTATTATATTAAATTAATCTTGGCAAAAATCACTGATTTTACTTTGAAAGCTATTTATTTTAAGGTTTGGTGGCTATGACTTGATTGAATGCTGTGTCTGTAATTATAAAATTCAGTGTTGGAAGCTTAAAGCTGCATTAAATTTTTGGATAGGCTAAGCAAATTTCTTTTGAGAATCATGAAGATTAATGAGGCATAACTAATGTGTTCCACTATTATCATTTTGTGCTGGAACCACAGTATTAGTACAGACGAACCATTGATTCTTGCTACAAACCTCTTCAAGTACTAATCAGCTTCTTTGGTACAACTTTTCAAGCCTGACAAGCCTATTGTGGAGCAGTGTCACTGTAGGTCAGTAGTTATTAGTGGCAACCGAAAACAGTTTCTTTAACTACTTAAGATTGAACTGAATTAAATACAGAAGAAACCTGAAGGAGGATTACTGAGTTTGTAAAGTTCAATAGTACTGTGCTGAAGAATGAATGTGACATGGTTTTGTAATAAGGGATTTTGTATGGGATGTGTATGTGTACATGTAAGGCATGAATGTGAATTTTTTTGTACAAGAAATTGTTTCAGCTTTGTAAGTTTAAGCAAAAATGTTTCCAGACTGTTGATGCATCTTCTGTAGCTTCAGTTTCAGCATGTTAATATTTCTACTTTGAAAAGCTCATATAAATAACACCAAGGTTAACAGCTTCAAGATGTTTCTGCAGTGTTATATTTCTATGCAGAATAGCCAAGTTCCATTGTAGGTTGCAAGCTTTTCTTCATTGTGCTGTAATTTGAAAAATAGATCCAACCTGTTCTCTATTGTCATTTCTTCAATGAAAAGATAGATCCATGAAACAGTCTGTGTTGTCTAGTTGAATTTTCTGTAAATTAGAGATAGATGACGTGCCCTGACCGCATCAAAGAAAGTGATGATAATCAATATCTCTTAACTCTCCATGTGGTAATCCAAGGTTAGTATTGCACGTGTAATAGTATTTATTTTTGAGTGATGCACAAATCACTTTTTTTTTTGTGATGTTCTGAGGAGCTACTCAAACTCCCACAATAGCTGGTGAGCTGAAAACATTTTGTACATGGCCAACTTGAATTTACAGAACCAGAATGAGTGCTGTTTCATTTTGCATGCCACCTTTCAAAAGTGGGCAGTTTAACTTGCAGTGCAATATGGTGGTTTTTCCATAAACTTTTGATATTTGCAGATCCAAAGTGGTTCTTATCCACCCTTTTAAGTTCTCTCAAAGGAAGTGCTTGCCTATTATAATCATTGTACGTGAAGTGAGAACAAGGGAGGTTCCTTGGCATGAGCTCTGTAAAGATGGGGGGAGGCACCACCTTTTTGAAATCTGGGAAACTGTTTATTCTGAACGAGGGAATCTTTGTCAAGAAGGGTGCAACTCTGACCCCCTTATGAAGCGTTAAATTTGTGCATAGTGGTTGTGCTTATGTACTTTTATATTCCGAACCGAGTGAAGGAAGCTAAAATGATCTTAAATTAGGATATGGAAATTCTGTTTTAACCACTTGTATTTAAAAAAAGCAAGCTTTGAACTTGCAGTGCAACTTTTGTAGACACAATTGAATGCTTGATTTAACCTTGTAGATTGGTACAATTTAATTGTTTAGCACTTGGTTCTTTTCCAGTACTTTCATACCTGTTCCTCTTTTTACATCTTCAGGATGATAGTGACAATTAAATGTTTCTTCCTGTTGGGAATCTAGGCTGACAAGCTGAGTAATAATTGAAGTGGGTTCTTGTTCCCATATAAACTGTACACCAAATGTCAGTCAGCCTGTGCCAATTAGTGCTTGTGTTGCTAGGTCACCACGGTCAATTGAAACTGCATCAATGGGACTTGAAAAGGTTTCTTCCCGATCAGACCTTCTGACATATTGAGTAGCATAATGGATGGGAAAATACAGCCACGGCCCTACCCTAGATTCAAAATACTCGGCAGTAAGAATTCATTTACAACCTGCAATTAACTGGAAAGAATAGGCTTCATGAAAGTGTCTGACTATTTGGAAAATAAAGCAGTGTTCTCCTGGTGGATTGTTTACTACTCGTGAGGATTGTCGGGGTTTTTTTTTTGGTTTTTGGCCAAAACAGGTTGTCCCATCTTGGAGCTATCAGCAAAGGGCTTGAGTTCATCGGTTATAAATAATGTGTATTGGCATATTAATACAAGGGTTTGATGCCAAATTATTAGGCACAATGAAAGTTTAATCACAAGTCAAACTTCTTTAAGAATAAGTTGCTGTTGTCATACAATTATGAAAGCTGAATAAAAACAAGAATTTTGACTTATCAATTTAGATTGTGTAACTACGTAAAGTTTTGCACTTATTTCATCATTGGAGTTAAAAATAATTTTTCAGTTGTAAGCCTTCTAGTGTGATATATTTGAATATTCTTGAACCGTGATTGTTGTATGCATGAATCATGGTGTTGATTGTTGATCTGCAATGTCAGGAGGGATAGCTAATTAAAATGAAGTCCCAAAGCCTCGTTCAACCAGGATGTTCTGGGTCAGTAAATCTGGAACTAAGGATTTAGAGAAGCAAAATCTGAAACGTATTGTAGTGTCTACTTGACTTCTAAATTGTTGAAGAGTATTTCTGCATGATAGGACACAAAGTACATTACAAGTATTCAGGAAAAGCATTCTAAAGCAAATTAGATTATGTTTGGAAGTTGCTTACTCAAATTATAGGCTTGTGTTGAAAATTTACTTATTAGTGTCACAAACAGGTTACATTAACACTGCAGTGAAGTTACTATGAAAATCCCCTCATCACCACACTCCGACACTGTTTGCGTACACAGAGGGAGAATTTAGCAGGCCAGTGCACCTAGCCAGCACGTCTTTCAGATTGAGGGGAAACCGGAGCACTGGACGAAACCCACGGAGACATGAGGAGAACATGAAGACTCAGCATAGACAGTGACCCAAGCTGGCGATCAAACCCGGGTCCTGTGTACTAACCACTGTACCACCGTGTCACTGTGGGGTGCGGTGGCAGTGTCAGATTCAGATTTGCCCCACTTTGAAGGATAAGAATGTAGATTTGTCTGATTTCCCTCCATTACTTCCTGAACCTTCAAGCAGCTGGCTAGAATTTTATTGGTAGAGAGCCTGGAACAGACTATTGCAGTGAGTTGGTGTATCAGAATACTCTTTTTATATAATAAAAACAGAAAATATGGCAATATTCAGTAGTCTGAAAGGTCATTGACCTGAAATGTTGACTTTCTGTTTGCAAATACTGCCTGACCTGCTGAGCATTTCCAGCATTTTTGTGTTGGATTTCCAGCATCTGCAGTATTTTGCTTTTATATGATCCTTTTGTCTACCTTTCGTAATGGATATTTTCCATCTTTTGCCACTTGTTTCCAATCAGTTGTCAGTGGGTCTCTAAATGCTGGAGGGTGCTAGGAATTGTCTATGTGAAACTCTCTGATTCCTATATAACCCACAACATGTTTTTTTTTGTAACTAAAGCATAACGTTTGTATTTGACAATTAAATACAGCCCATTCTGAAGTATAACAGCCAGCTGACTTTTTTTACTTCATAGAAACCAGGGGATTGAGCAGCAATTGGCATGGAATCGTATCATGCAGTCTCAAAGTGGTATGTTCCAGCAGAATCATCACAGGCTTGGGTCAGGAATGCCAAGCCATTACCAACGGCAAGACGATCGTAGAGGGCGACAGGTAACAAAAATGGATGATGGTATTAACAAATCACTTTCCTTTGAGTTAACTGTGTTGTTTAATGTTGTATTAGTAACTGAAAAGACGATTTGATCATTTTGAATAATTTGAGTAACTTGAAGTACCTGAGGTGTCCAAGATCCAGCTTCCAAATCCTGCACACGTGTGTGTGTGTGTGTGGTTCTTCAGGAGCTGTCCAGCTTTCATGGTCCTTGATAAAAGTATCCATTATTCTCAACTATTATATCTGTTCTGTTTCTTAAACAATAGGTATATATGCTCCTTTATCAGCCTCTTGCTATGCCCTTAATTTTACCAGTTGCTGCCAGATTATCTGGTTTCTCTTCCATGTATGTGCCTAAAGAAGTGCAGTTTTCTCTTGCTGATCATCTGCAAAAGTTGTTCTTGTGTGCCAACTTTTCCTCAAAACTTCATGTGTTGCTCAAGCAGTCATTCTCGTATGTCTTAACAGCCACATACTAATTGCCTTTAATTTATCATCCAATGTTTTGCTAATATTCAATCCAGCTCTCAGATTCTCCAATTTATTTCCGTTCCTCCTTAATCCGGCTTAAAAACCAATTTACAAGAAGAAAATTGCCCTTGATTTTGGTATTAATTCATTCGGGAAAACAGTGAAGGACCTTAAAGGTTTAGGGCACTAATTTTCACCATCACCATAAATTTATTGTTACAAGCTAGACTTGCAACATCTTGTCAGCATATCTTTAGAAGTGAAGAGATTAACAGAGTAAGTGGACTTGACATTAAATCTGATCCATGCAGTAGCTGATCTGAAGGACTTTGATACATGTACTGAGTATAGATTATTTTTCAATCCGTATTGGAAATTGGGTAACTGGGTCCTCAACTCAGCTAACATCCTCTGCCCTTCTCACAGACAGCATGCTAACTGGATGAGAGAATAGGCAAAAAAAAATTGTTGTAATTTCCTAACAACATAGAAGACCCATGAGGCAAAACTTCCAGTTTATCTAAATAGTTGTGTAAATTGTTCATAAAATGTTTAGAACACAGGCAGAGGCCCCGTTCAGCCCCTCATGCCTATGCTGGTTGTCTGCAAGAGCAACTCACCTAGTCCCACTCCCTTGCCTTTCCTGTAGCCCTTCAAACATTTTCTCTTTAAATGATTCTAATTCTCTTTTGAAGACCTTAATTGAATCTGCATCCACCACACGCAGGGTCAGTGCTCCCCACATCCGAACCACACTGCATTTTTAAAAATAGATTTCCCCTTTGCCATTGCTTCTTTTGTCAGTCAGTTTTAATCAGTGTCCTCTGTTTCTTGATCATTGTGCCAATGGGGACAGTTTTTCCCTCTATCTTTTGCCCTGACCCTTCATGATTTTGAATACCTGCCTGAAATCTCCTTTCCCACTTCTCCAGTCTATCTGCATAACTGGCTCAAGGGATAAGGAACCTTATTCTCATGAATATTTTCTGTATCCTGTCGAGTGCTATCACATCTGAAGTGTGATAAGCAGAACCAGGCACAATAGTCCTATTGACACTAGTGTTCTAGCAAGGTGTATCATAACTTCCTTGTTTTGTATTCCAGGCTGCTATTTAGAGAGTCAGCTCCTATATGCTTTATTTACCACTTATTCAATCTGCCTTGCCACTTTCAATCTTTTACGCGCATGTACCTCTAGGTCTGTCTACTCCTGAGCCCTCTTTAGAAATGTGCCCTTAGTATCGCCTTTCCTAGTTCTTAGTATCGCCTTTCCTAGTTCTTAGTATCAATTTTAACACTGCATGCTTCTTTGCATGAAATTTCTTTCACTCACTTATCTGCCCAGTTGACCACTTGTCTATGTCCCCTTAAAGGCTATCGCCACCGCTTCAAATGTCACAATGCTTCCAAGTTTTGTCATCTGCAAGTTTTGAAGTTATGCCCTGTCCACCCAAGTCTTGTTGCATTACACCTTTGCCAGCAACACACATTATGCTAGAAAACTCTCGTCTGTCCACAGATTTACCTTGCAATGTCTTCCATTTCCTACCTGCAAAGCTGACTAGCAAGCTAACTTTTAATATTCGTTCTCATCGCTATACGGTTCAGCAATTGAATGCTGTATAAATTCTGTCCTTTGCCATAGTGTCTGTTAATAGCTTTTTAGGAATTAACATAAAAAGTAAATAGCTATATTGTGTGTTTTTTTGGAAGAGGAGATGAGAGGTGAAGAAATTAAAAAGCCATGAGGTTGCATAGGTAAGGAGATCCCATTCCATTTGTCCATTTATTTAAAAGTATATTTAACACTTTCATTTCAAAGATGTGCACAATTTTAAATGAATATACTAGGAATTGAGATTCTAAATGCTTCCTTATTAAAATGTGAATGATGTCTTGTTAAATTAAAAGGAAAGATTTAGGCATACTGAAAAATAGGCGGTCTTTTTGAACAGCCTCCCTCACACCCCCCAGATCCCCTTCATTCCATACTTTTGAATGTGAACTGGATATCAAAACACAAGTTCTCCTCTAACCTTTCAGTAGGTGGACTGAAATGGATCAGGTGGTGAGATCAGATATGAATCATTGAAGTACTTTACTTTCCAGTTGTTTGTACAACATGACAATTCTAATAACTTGTTTCTCACAAATTCAAACACCTGTTATTATTTTTTCTAAAAAGCATTTCAGTTGAGCTAATGGAACTTTTTCTAAGTCCCCTCTTAGTTGTGACTGCCCTTGGCTTTAAGATACAAGGGTTTTCTCTTGCCAGTCCACACTAATTTACTAGTGGATCCCCAGCCCTTTTTTCTCATTTGAAATGGAAAGGTTGAGTTCTCTTCCTTTTCCTGTGATTTTTCTCCATTCTCCAAGAAGCCTGTCAACCAAACTGACCACTTCCCAAGCTCCTATCCTCAGCATACATCTTGCTCCAGGGTGCATGCACCCTAGAATACTGGCTTAAGTAGCCTGCTCGTAGTCTGAATTGAGGTAACAAATTCCTTGTTGTATCCAGTCATTTAGATAATTGACTCGTTAACACGCTGCTCTGACACAAAGTGCTGCAGCATACGTCTTTCAGAAGAATTCTGAACAGCTTTAATTTACAACACTCCACTTAAATGTCACTTGTTTCCAAATCCTTTCTGTGGGAAACTGATGAAAAATCCACAATGCATGACAACATTGCACAATCTTGTGTTAGACTTGCATCTGTCCAATTCAATTACATAGTGCTTTATTTTGTCTTTGCCTATTCAGTCATTTTCTTTTACTGTTTGACAACATTTCATTTTTCAGGGGTACCCTGACAGGCGTTACCCACTGCCACCTGATTCTGGAAGATACAGCTGGAATTGAAACCTCGTCTGGCTCTGCAACACAAGCTGTGCCTTACAGGGTCCAGTTAATTGATGAACATACATCCAAGCTGAATTTTAACCATTATGTCAAGAGTGCTGACCTAGTTTTTAACGTGTTTGTACGTATTTTTGTGCTCGATGTTTTGTTTGCTGTAAGATGGATTCTGCAGTTTCCATTTTTTAAATTGTCAAGATGGGGGTATGTTAAATATATTGCAGAATGCATACAGTCAAGTTTAGTTGTTAACGTCATAATGAGTTGGGAAATCTCAAAGCTGGTTAGTGAAATTAAGTTTTTATGCCTGTACACTGTACATCAAAAGTGATCTTTAGTAAATGCTTTGAAATCTTTGGTTTACTACTCTACTCCTGTTTCATTATTTGTTCTTGAGCTTTCTTAAAAATTTGGATCTGCTGTAATATCGCATTTGTCCATCGTCTTCTCTAAAGCGAAACATCATATTGTTTCAAATATAGGAGGGGTTTTTTCCATTTTTGAAGCGATCTTTGCACATCAGTGCTGACTTTTGAAAGCTGTCACACCATGCATAGCTGCAGGGGCATGCCTTACGACCTTCATACTGATAAATATCTGAATGGGAAACTATCATACACCATGTCTGTTTTTAGTGCAGGAGTACCATCAAATTGTTTGTTCTGTTGCACAATTGCAACAGGCCAGATGGCCTACTCCTGCTCCTATTTCTTATGTTCTTTTTAAGTACACCTGTGCATTCTTGGGATGGGCTGAAGTAGATGAGCTTAAAAGTTTATTTATTAGTGTCACAAGTAGGCTTGCATTAACACTACAAGAAGTTACTGTGAAAAACTCTTTTCCAAGACGGTGCCAGAGTGAGGCGACTTCTTGCAAGCTTTGCCCAGCTACCTTCTAATTTTTTTACTCGTTCTATGCTGCTTAAACTTCATTTAGAATGAGTTAGAATCTTTCTACCTTGGATTAAGTTGATCTTTCTCTAGACCCTAACTATGACTGTAACATTACATTCTGCACTCTCTTGTTTTCTTCTCTGAATAATATGCTCTGTTTGCATAGTGCGCAAGAAACTATGCTTTTCATTGTATGCTAATATACGCACAATAAATCAAATCAGAAATCCCCTAGTTGTGCCACACTGGCACCTTTTCGGGTACACGGAGAATTTAGCATGGCCAGTGCACTTAACCAGTATGTCTTTCGGACTGTGGGAGAAAACCACAGCACCTGGGGGAAACCCACGCAGACACGGGGAGAATGGGCAGACTCTGCACAGACAGCGATCCAAGGTGAGAGTCGAATCCGGGGCCCTCGTGCTGAGAGGAAGCAGCGCTAACCACTGCGACCACCAGTGAATGAGTATTGAACTACATGCCTTGGCTTGTTGAAAGTTTGTTGATGGGATGGATTTTAAACTTTGTCACAGGTGGAAAACTTGCAAAGTGAATGGGCCTGTCTATCATGCATGCAGCAATTGGGTGATGAGCAATGAAAGTTAAAAATTTACTCCAGTGTTTTCTGGCGTAAATTCTGGATCAAGTCATCAGGCACTTGATCGCTGTCAGGATTCTGGCCTGAAAATATGAATGAGGACATCACTACATGCAGAAAACACCAGAGTTTTTTTAATTGATCGTTTTTAATGAGGAATAAACATTTACGTATTGTGCTGATCTTGGCTTTCAGGAATACTGTCAGCGTGGGAGGTGGTGTAGCATTAAGCCACCAGCTTTTGGACAAATTCCATAGGCAATACCAGATGGAAATCAGGTGCCTTCTGTCAAAGATACGGGAAGTCTGGTGGCCCGGTGGGAGCCGGTCACCTTGCACGTATCTCTCCCTAGGTTGTGGGACCACGGAGGGATGGGAAGTATCTAACAAAGCAAATTGTCACTTGTACAAATGCTGTTTGAATTAGATTTTTGATTAAACATGGCTTCATTTTGGGCATAATCTTTGGATGGTTATCAAAACTGCCTGTTTAAATAGTGGCAGTAATTTTGACTGCAATAATATAACAGCCAATAAGGAATTGGCAGCCTGTTCTACAACTCTATTGAGTTTGTTTCCATTTGAAGTCAAAATTACCCTGATAATTTTCTATACCCGTTTAAAGATAGTAATTTATTGACTTGCACATTATTCCTGGGCTTAAATGTTTTATATACTTGTCAACCTTAGTCCCACATACTGTTAAATAATGTGTGAAAAGACTTGTGCCGTGCAATAAAAGTACAACTCCTATTTGCGGTTGTGCATGAAAATATGGTTTTCCTTGTGAGCAAAGCCTTGTTCTGCATGATGTTACGCCCAATGGCTTGCTAGATTGCAGATCCTGTTTGTGTGCTGGAATTTCTTCGTGATTTTTAAATTATTCAAGATATCTGATGGTCTACTTTTGCCGTTGGAGTCGATATAGAATCCCTACAATGCGGAAAGAGGCTTTTCAGCCCATTGAGCCTGTACCGATGACAATCCCACCCAGGCTCTTTTCCCATAACCTCTCACATTATCCTGCTAATCCCCTGACACTGGTGGGGTTGGGGGAGGTTGGAATTAAGATAGCCAATTAACCTAACCCGCACGATTGTGGGAGGAAGCCAGAGCATGTGGAGGAAACCCATGTAGACACAGGAAGAATGTGCAGGCTCCACACAAGCAGTCACCCAAGGCCAGAATTGAACCCAGGCCCTGGGTTCTGGAGACAGCAGTGATTACCATAATGCCACTGTGCCACCCAACCATTGCAAATTAATGCACAAAGCTTGGCATGTGTTTTTGCAATCTCCCCTGACCCCCCAAAACTTAACCACTGCTGGCATGTGAAATATTTTTCTCAGCAGTACTCTAAATCTATTCACCTTTTTTCCAAAACCCTACCCATGATGTTGCCACATTATTAAAATGATTGAAGCCTTGGAATTAGTGAGCAAAAACTTGAAATTGCAGGTATTTCCCAAGCCTAATTAGCATTAATTCTGAGTCAAGACTTTATGAAGGGTGAAATCCTCTTATACATCAATTTGCCTTCATTGAAGTGGGCAGAAGGCTTTGCATAAATATTGTAGGATAGGGGCAGCTTGAGTTTCTAGATTTGTAGATGTAGGTTACATGTGTATCACCTGCTTTAGCCAATACATTTATATGGCACAAGTTGGTGATTTTGTCCATTGCTGCTTTATTCGTTCACTGGGATGTGGGCATCACTACCAAGGTCAGCATTTCTTGTCCATACTTAATTGCCTTTAATAAGGGGTGAAGTTGAATTATCTACGTGAATACAAACCATTGCGAAGGCATTTGAGTCAGAATATTCACCAGACCAGGTAAGAGCAACAGATTTCATTCCATTAAGGGATATCAGTTAACCATCACCATCACTGTTACTGAAACTAACTTCTGAATTCCTAGCTGCTGTGGCAGGATTTGAACATGTGTGACTCATTAATCCAACCTCTGGATTACGAGTCGCATAACCATTATGCTACTGTATTCCATGGAATAGAATTCCTACAGTGCAGAAGGAGGCCATTCGACCCATCAAGTGCACTGACCACAGTCCCTATCAGGCCCTTTCCCTGTAGTTCACATTTACCCTACTAATCCCCTGATACTAGGGTCAATTTAGCATAGCTAATCAACCTAACCTGCACAGCCTTGGACAGTGGGAGGAATGATGTGGAGATGCTGGCGTTGGACTGGGGTAAGCACAGCAAGAAGTCTCAACACCAGGTTAAAGTCCAACAGGTTTATTTGGTAGCACAAACCACAAGCTTTCAGAGCACTGCCCCTTCATCAGGTGAGTGGGAGTTGCGTTCTCAAACAGGGCATATATAACACAAACTCAATTTACAAGATAATGGTTGAAATGCGTGGCTTTACAGGTAATCAGGTCTAAAAGATACAGACAATGTGAGTGGACAGAACGTTAAGCAAAGATTAAAAAGATGTGTATTGTCTCCAGCCAGGATAGTTCATGAGATTTTGCAAGCCCAGGCAAGTTGTGGGAGTTGTTGATGATGTGACATGAACCCAAGATCCTGATTAAGGCCTTGTGCGCGGAACTTCGCTTATCAGTTTGTGCTCAGCGATTCTGTGTTGCCGTGTGTCATGAGGGCCGCCTCAGAGAACTCTTACCTGAAGATCAGAGGCTGAATGCCTGTGACTGCTGAAGTGTTCCCCAACAGGAAGAGAACACTGCCTGGTGATTGTCGAGTGGTGTTCATTGATCCGTTGTCGTAGCGTCTGCATGGTCTCCCCAATGTACCATGCCTCGGGGCATCCTTTCCTGCAGTGTATCAGGTAGACAATGTTGGCCGAGTTGCAAGAATGTGTTGTATAGTTGGTGGATGGTATTCTCATGTGAGATGATGGCATCCGTTTTGATGATCCGGCACGTCTTGCAGAGGTTGCTGTGTAGCGATGGAAAGGTGGTAGGACTGGAGGGTCTCAATGACATTACTGTTACTAGAGAGGCGGTGCTTGACAGACTGGAGGGACTGATTGTGGACAAGTCCCCAGGATCGGTTAGTTTGACGTCTGTTGTAGGTAAAATGTTAGAATCCGTCATCAAGGAGGAAATAGTGAGGCATCTTGAGGGGAATTGCTTGATAGAGCAGACGCAGCACGGTTTCGTTAAGGGGAAGTCGTGTCTGACAAATTTACTGGAGTTCTATGAGGATGTGTCTCGGGCGGTGGATAGAGGAGAGCCGGTGGATGTGGTCTTTCTTGATTTTCAGAAGGCGTTTGACAAGGTACCTCACAAGAGGTTATTGCAGAAGGTCAGGGGACATGGAGTTGGGGGTAGGGTGTTAGCGTGGATAGAGGACTGGTTGTCAAATAGGAGGCAGAGAGTGGGGGTCAATGGGTGCTATTCGGATTGGCGGTTGGTGACTAGTGGAGTACCCCAGGGGTCGGTGCTGGGGCCTCAGCTATTTACCATTTATATAGCTGATCTGGAGGAGGGAACCGAGTGCAGGGTGTCGAAATTTGCTGATGACACCAAGATTGGTGGACCGGCAAATTGCGCGGAGGGTGTGGAGAGTCTGCAGAAGGATCTAGATAGGCTGGGCAAATGGGCCAGGAACTGGCAAATGGAATTTAATGTTGGCAAGTGCGAGGTGGTCCACTTTGGTAGGAATAATGGTAGGAAGGATTATTACTTACGTGGCGAAAAACTGCAGCAGGCGATGGTGCAGAGGGACCTCGGGGTCCTTGTGCATGAGTCGCAAAAACCCAGCTTGCAGGTGCAGCAGGTGGTCAGGAAGGCGAATGGGATGCTGGCCTTCATAGCGAGGGGGATTGAATATAAAAGTAGGGAGGTCTTGCTGCGGCTATATAGGGCATTGGTGAGGCTGCAGCTGGAGTACTGTGTGCAGTTTTGGGCGCTGTACTTACGGAAGGATATTTTGGCCTTGGAGGGAGTGCAGAGGAGGTTTACTAGGCTGATACTGGAGTTGAGGGGATTGAGCTATGAGGAGAGGCTGAATAAACTAGGCTTGTACTCGTTAGAGTTTAGAAGAATGAGGGGAGATCTCATTGAGACATATAAGATGATGAATGGGATGGATAGGATAGAGGTGGGGAGACTCTTCCCGCTCAACATAAGAACATAAAAACATAAGAAATAGGAGCAGGAGTAGGCCATCTAGCCCTTCGAGCCTGCCCCGCCATTCAATAAGATCATGGCTGATCTGTCGCTGCTTAGTTCCACTTTCCCGCCCTCTCCCCATAACCCTTAATCCCCTCTCTTATCAAAAACCCATCAACCCGCGTCTTAAAAATATTTAGCGAGGCAGCCTCCACCACTTCAACGGGCAGAGAATTCCAGAGATTCACCACCCTTTGAGTGGAGAAGTTCCTCCTCAACTCCGTTCTAAACCACCCCCCTTTTATCTTGAGGCTTTGCCCCCTAGTCCTACTGTCTTTTTTGAGCGGGAAGAGTCTCTCCACCTCTATCCTATCCATCCCATTCATCATCTTATACGTCTCAATGAGATCTCTCCTCATTCTTCTAAACTCTTAACGAGTACAAGCCTAGTTTATTCAGCCTCTCCTCATAGCTCAACCCCCTCAACTCCGGTATCAGCCTAGTAAACCTCCTCTGCACTCCCTCCAAGGCCAAAATATCCTTCCATAAGTGCAGCGACCAAAACTGCACACAGTAGTCCAGCTGCGGCCTCACCAATGCCCTATACAGCTGCAGCAAAACCTCCCTACTTTTATATTCAATCCCCCTCGCTATGAAGGTCAGCATCCCATTCGCCTTCCTGACCACCTGCTGCACCTGCAGGCTGGGTTTTTGCGACTCATGCACAAGGACCCCGAGGTCCCTCTGCGCCGTCGCCTGCTGCAGTTTTTCGCCCCGTAAGTAATAGTCCTTCCTACCATTATTCCTACCAAAGTGGACCACCTCACACTTGCCAACATTAAATTCCATTTGCCATTTCCTGGCCCATTCGCCCAGCCTATCTAGATCCTTCTGCAGACTCTCCACACCCTCCGCACAATTTGCCTTTCCCCCAATCTTGGTGTCATCAGCAAATTTCGACACCCTACACTCGGTTCCCTCCTCCAGATCATCTATATAAATGGTAAAAAGCTGAGGCCCCAGCACCGACCCCTGGGGCACTCCACTAGTCACCATCCGCCAATCCGAATAACACCCGTTGACCACCACTCTCTGCCTCCTATTTGACAACCAATCCTCTATCCACGCTAACACCCTACCCCCAACTACGTGTCCCGCGATCTTCTGCAATAACCTCTTGTGAGGTACTTTGTCAAACGCCTTCTGAAAATCTAGAAAGACCACATCCACCGGCTCTCCTCTATCCACCGCCCTAGACACATCCTCATAGAACTCCAGTAAATTTGTCAGACACGACTTCCCTTTAATGAAACAGTGCTGCGTCTGCTCTATCAAGCAATTCCCTTCAAGATGCCTCACAATTTCCTCCTTAATGACAGATTCTAACATTTTACCTACCACAGACGTTAAACTGACCGGCCTATAATTCCCCACCTTTTGCCTGGCACCCTTCTTAAACAACGGTGTAACATTAGCCGTTTTCCAATCATCCGGCACTTCCCCGGAATCCAGCGACGTCTGGAAAATAACCACCAAGGCATCCACTATCACCTCCGCCATTTCTTTCAGAACCCTCAGATGCATTCCATCTGGTCCTGGAGACTTGTCCACAATCAGCCCCTCCAGTCTGTCAAGGACAGGACTAGGGGGCACAGCCTCAAGATAAAGCTGGGGACGGTTTAGAACGGAGTTGAGGAAGAACTTCTTCACTCAAAGGGTGGTGAATCTCTGGAATTCTCTGCCCGTTGAAGTGGTGGAGGCTGCCTCGCTAAATATTTTTAAGACATGGGTTGATGGGTTTTTGATGAGAGAGGGGATTAAGGGTTATGGGGAGAGGGTGGGAATGTGGAACTGAGCCACGACAGATCAGCCATGATCTTATTGAATGGCGGGGCAGGCTCGAAGGGCCAGATGGCCTACTCCTGCTCTTATGTTCTTATGAATGCATCCGAGGGTTCTGAAAGAAATGGCGGAGGTGATAGTGGATGCCTTGGTTATTTTCCAAACGTCGCTGGATTCCGGGGAAGTGCCGGAAGATTGGAAAACGGCTAATGTTACAAGGGTGGCAGGCAAAGGGCAGGGAATTATAGGCCTGCCCTTTGTAGGTAATTGTCTATTGTAGGTAAAATGTTAGAATCCGTCATCAAGGAGGAAATAGCAAAGCATCTTGAGGGGAATTGCTTGATAGAGCAGACGCAGCACGGTTTCGTTAAGGGGAAGTCGTGTCTGACAAATCTTATTGGAGTTCTATGAGGTTGTGTCTAGGGCGGTGGATAGAGGAGAGCCGGTGGATGTGGTCTGTCTTGATTTTCAGAAGGCGTTTGACAAGGTACCTCACAAGAGGTTATTGCAGAAGGTCAGGGGACATGGAGTTGGGGGTAGGGTGTTAGCGTGGATAGAGGATTGGTTGTCAAATAGGAGGCAGAGAGTGGGGGTCAATGGGTGCTATTCGGATTGGCGGTTGGTGACTAGTGGAGTGCCCCAGGGGTCGGTGCTGGGGCCTCAGCTATTTACCATTTATATAGATGATCTGGAGGAGGGAACTGAGTGTATGGTGTCGAAATTTGCTGATGACACCAAGATTAGTGGAACGGCAAATTGCGCGGAGCGTGTGGAGAGTCTGCAGAAGGATCTAGATAGGCTGGGCGAATGGGCCAGGAACTGGCAAATGGAATTTAATGTTGGCAAGTGCGAGGTGGTCCACTTTGGTAGGAAGAATGGTAGGAAGGACTATTACTTACGTGGCGAAAAACTGCAGCAGGCGACAGTGCAGAGGGACCTCGGGGTCCTTGTGCACGAGTCACAAAAACCCAGCCTGCAGGTGCAGCAGGTGGTCAGGAAGGCTAATGGGATGCTGGCCTTCATAGCGAGGGGAATTGAATATAAAAGTAGGGGGGTCTTGCTGCAGCTGTATAGGGCATTGGTGAGGCAGCAGCTGGAGTACTGTGTGCAGTTTTGGTCGCTGCACTTACGGAAGGATATTTTGGCCTTGGAGGGAGTGCAGAGGAGGTTTACTAGGCTGATGCCGGAGTTGAGGGGGTTGAGCTATGAGGAGAGGCTGAATAAACTAGGCTTGTACTCGTTAGAGTTTAGAAGAATGAGGGGAGATCTCATTGAGACATATAAGATGATGAATGGGATGGATAGGATAGAGGTGGAGAGACACTTCCCGCTCAGAAAGGACAGTAGGACTAGGGGGCACAGCCTCAAGATAAAAGGGGGTGGTTTAGAACGGAGTTGAGGAGGAACTTCTTCACTCAAAGGGTGGTGAATCTCTGGAATTCTCTGCCCGTTGAAGTGGTGGAGGCTACCTCGCTAAATATTTTTAAGACGCGGGTTGATGGGTTTTTGATAAGCGAGGGGATTAAGGGTTATGGGGAGAGGGCGGGAATGTGGAACTGAGCCACGACAGAGCAGCCATGATCTTATTGAATGGCGGGGCAGGCTCAAAGGGCTAGATGGCCTACTCCTGCTCCTATTTCTTATGTTCTTATGTTCTTATTAGTGTTTTCCTGAAGGCTGGATAGTTTGCTGCAGACAATGGTCTGTTTGAGGTTGTGCGGCTGTTTGAAGGCAAGAAGTGGGGGTGTGGGGATGGCCTTGGTGAGATGTTCTTGGGTCCATGTCACACTATCTAACCCCCACAACTTGCCTGGGCTTGCAAAATCTTACTAACTGTCCTGGCTGGAGACAATACACATCTCTTTAACCTGCACTTAACCCTCTCTGCACTCACGTTGTCTGTACCATTAAGACTTGTTACCTGTAAAGACTCACTTTCCAACCATTATCTCGTAAATTGAGTTTGTGTTTATATATAACCATATAATGAAGGGGCAGTGCTCTGAAAGTTTGTGGCTTGTGCTACCAAATAAACCTGTTGGACTTTAACCTGGTGTTGTGAGACATCTTACTGTGGGAGGAAACCCATGCAAATACAGGGGAAAAGTGCAAACTCCACATAGCCTGGAGGCTGGAATTGAACCTGGGTCTCTGGTGCTGTGAGGCAGTAGTGCTAACCACTGTGCCAAAATGCCACCCATGTATTGTGTTGCTGGAAACTGATAAGATGTGAGATTCAGCCGATGTATAATCCTCCAATTCCTTGAGTAGAGCATTGCTACGTTTTGATTAGAATGCCTTTATGACCACAAGTTTATGCCCCTGCTTGTTCTCCCTCCACTTAGGGTGTCTATGCTGTGAACCAGACATCTTCACTGCTGTCTTTTCCTTGTTTTTCATCTTGTCTGTGGTTTTGAAAAAATTAATTCCTTGGATCTGGGCAACAATTTTAATAGTAGCATTGCACATTCCCAGTTGTGCTAGGCCTACTGAGTGTTAACCACATGGCAAGGGATTAGATAATTTGGCAGAAACTTGAAGGACATTGGGGTTATTTCTGGTATTAGTTTGCAAATGACCAGATTTATTACATTCAGTTCCACAGCTTGTGTTGCTGTAATCCCTTCCCCTGCACTATAACCATTTCCACTCTTCAATTGCGACAGTGAGAGTTATTTGGAAAAGCAACAGTCTTTACCAATTATCTACCATTCTCATGGCAATGGAGGATATATGGCACATACATATAGTGAGTTTTGCTCACTCAGGCTGCATGATTTGGGATGTCCTGTTAGCTGAGGAAAAAATTGAATGTCAGCAGGGTAGTTTACTCTTCAGTTACACTTGGTTTCGGAGCTTGTTTCTCTGTGGAGTTTCAGGTAATCTCTCAGGAACAAGCTCTAATGCTGAAGAGTTTTATGGATCATAATCAATTTTGCACAATAATTCTAATCGTGACCACGACAGCAGAGTAGTTTGGTCAGTCAGAAGAAGGCAGAATGTTTCTTGTTAAGACCAAAGCTTTTATTCATGGCTTCAAGGTACAGACAGAAATACTTCTCTGAAAAGTCCTGACATCTAATACCTTTGTATACTCCAGGGTGGCATAATGCCAGTGTTGCATTTAATATTGTTCACTGATTTGAACTTGTGCTGTATTGACAAAAATTCTTGGGAATAATTTTCTCCATTTTGTAAGATTGTGGGTGCCACATGGTTCCAAGGAATAACTTCCATTTCTCTCCATCTCTGTTCATTAATTTCAAAATCCTTGTCCTTGTCTGCAAACTTCTGTTCTACTTCCCTTCCTACCTCTGTAATCTCCTTCAGCCCTACTTCCTATCTCTGCAGTCTCCTCAAACCCTACTTCCCTCCCTACATCTGAAATCTCCTCTAGCCCTACTTCCCTCTTTTGCAACTCTTGACGTCTTCCCACTATAATAAATAGTTTTCAGCAACCTCCCCACATTTTAGAATGTTCTCGCTGAACCCCTCTTTTTCAATATCTCAACCCTTTTGCAGAAGCTCCCCTAATGCCAACTTGCCCTGACTTCCTTCCTAATTTTGTTTGGTGCTGACCTCTGCATAAAAATTACTTTCAAAGCATTGAAAGCAGCATATAAAGTAGGTTACTGATGGCAGCATTAATGTTGACTTCGACCAAAAGTGAGCACAATATTTCAAGGTGCTGCTTGGACAGTGTACAACACAATGTTAGTTTTTTTATTAATTTGTGTGACATGGGTGTCGTTGGATGGCTAGCATTTATTATCCATCTCTAGTTGCTCTTGAGAAGATGATGGTGAGATGCCTTCTTGAACAACTGAGTGGCTTGCTAAGCCATTTCAGAGGGCAGTTGTGACATTGTTGCAGCTCAAGACAGACCAGTTAAGGATGGCAGATTTCATTCCATAAATGACATAAGTGAACCAAATGGATTTTCCCGCCAATCGACAATGGTTTCGTGGTCATTAGATTCTAAATTCCAGATCTTTATTGAATTCAAATTCCACCAGCTGCTGAGGTAGAATTTGAAGCTGGTCTCAGGAACATTCACTGACTTTCTAAATTAATAGTCTAGCAATAATACTACTAGGCCATTGCCTCCCCCATGTCAGTATTATCCCATTTCCTGCTTTAGTTTTTTTAGTTTATTTGTTGTTGTTACAACTTGGCTTACATTAACCTTCAATGAAGTTACTCTGAAAATTGCCACACTTTGTGTATGCTAATTCTCCCTCAGTGTAGCCAAACAGGTGCCAATGCACCTAAACAGCATATCTTTTGGAATGTGGGAGGAAATCCAAGCAGACAAGGGGAGAATGTGCAGACTCCACACAGACAGTAACCCAAGCCAGGAATCGAACCTGGGTTCTTGAAGCTGCAAGGCAACAGCACTAACTGTGCAACCATGCTGCCCTTAATCATATTTTAAGTACATTGTTCATGCACAGTGATTGACATAATAGCTAATCTACTATCATTTCTCGCTTCATTTGTTATTTCCATTCCATTCAAATGAAACTTGTGGCGCTCAGATTTGCTTTCTATGCACCTTGTGACTATTGATCTCGAATTTCATCTACCACTCTTCTGCCTATTTATTCTGAACACTTGTAAAACTTACTGCTGTCCAGTTCAATTGCATCCCAATCCCAACTGGTGTTCTTTAGCAATTTAATTTATTGGATTTCAGAATTGGAGTTGTTGCTCTTAATTAAGGATATTTGTGTATTGATTCCTCTAACACTCTGCTCTGTACACTTCCCCACTCATCACAACATCACTATTTAAACAGAAATGTCTTTCAGGCAGTTTGTAATCCGTATCCACATTGGAATACCTATCATTTTATCTGCATTTAATTCGCTTTCTAAGCTGATACATCTCCAATCTGGTTGCTATTGCATAGACCACTTGAAGTGAAGGGTGACCAGGCTTATCTGCCTTGCCAATCTACTTCCAAGATTAAAATAAACATGCACAGAGTGACAGTGTTGTCTATTTCCTCTGTGTCAAGTTTTATTTTTGAATTATTTTTACCATTTTGAATTTGGTTCTGTGCTGTATTCATCCACCTTGAAGGGCAAGGTCCTGGGATGACCATCACATCCAGGTTTCTTTCAAAGTTGCATGCCATCATGACTGGAAAAGATTATCACTTTACCTTCATCACTCTTTGCATCATGAATGTTACGGTGTTATGAAAATACATTCATCATGTGGACCGCAGCTGTTCAAAAAGGACAATTTATGCTACCAGTGATGGGTGGCAGGGTGCCACAGTGGTTAGTACTGCTGCTTCATAGTGCCAGGGACCTGGGTTCGATTCCCAGCTTGGGTCACTATCTGTTGGGAGTTTGCACATTCTCCCAATGTCGGTGTAGGTTTCCTCCCGTGTTGTGAAAGACTTGCTGGAGTATTTCACAGTTTCACAGGGGAATTTCACAGCAACTTCATTGCAGTGTTAGTGTAAGCCTTACAGCTTCAACTTTACTTTGAATGCTATAATATTCCAGGAATATATATATTTTTGAATGTTTGATCACTTCTGGCTACACTATCCTTAGATGTAGAGGGCTGTCCAGGAGACCAAGTTCTTTCAGTTACATTTCCTTTGTTTAATTATACTCTGTGACCTTGACAAGAGATGATGTAGCTAGGAAAATGAGAGGCGTGCCTAACTTCCAAGCAGGGCCTGTTTTATGTTCCCTTTCTTCAGGTATAGACAACGGAATACAATAATTCAAATTGATATCTGATTTTCTCTCCCTATCCAGATCTTAACACCTGGGTTAAACACTGCCCTTTTTAAGCTCATAACTCTTCCAGGTCTAATTCCACTTGATGTGAATTCTGGCCCATTGTGGCAACTGAGTTCTGAATGGTCCACATGTGAACCCATTGTGATTTCTTCTGAAGTATGTCCATAGTCTTTCCTTTCCCCTCACCTCTCTAGACAAATAGGTGGGGTTTCTTCCTATGTAGTTGGCCACAGGTGTGTAAAAAAAAAAGTTCACCAATGCATTTACATTAAACTGACTGAAAAGCTGCCCTTATCCAAGGTCATGGCCAACTCTAGTCTTTCAATACATGTACAGACGGGAATGAGGTCTCTGCTCCTTCTAAAAAAAACCGTAGTGATTGAGCAACATATGTAAAGTGTCAGTACTTGGGGATTGTGACTACTTGCCAGAATTATGTAATAGCAAGAGAAGTCAGCCCTTCAAGTGGATCATGCCAATAACCTCATTTGGATGATACATGGAAGTTGAAGAAAGATTTCAGTGTCCCTATAATCTATAATAGGTATCACTAAAACCTTAAATAATTATGGAAATAGTTAGTCTTCTGGGCATTTTCCTTGGGTAGGTTTGCCATATGATCACAGCTGATACTTAAACTCTTAAACTCTTAAACTTAAACCCTCTTCCTAACTTTGATTTGATTTATTATCGTCACATGTATTAGCTAACAGTGAAAAGTACTGTTTCTTGGGTGCTACATAGAGAAGGGAAGAAGAGAGTACAGAATGTAATGTTATAGTCATAGCTAGGGTGTAGAGAAAAGTCAACTTAATGCAAGGTAAGTCCATTCAAAAGTCTGACGGCAGCAGGGAAGAAACTGTTCTAGCGTTGGTTGGTACGTGACCTCAGACTTTTGTGTCTTTTTCCTGATAGAAGAAGGTAGAAGGCTGCTTTGCCGAGATAGTAGGAAGTGTAGACAGAGTCAATGGATGAGAGCTTGGTTTGCGTGATGGATTGGGCTACGTTAATGACCTTTTGTAGCTTCTTGCTTATTCAGGTTTCTGAGGTTCATGGAAGAGCTGAAACTTTTTTTTTCTTGCACACTGTAACAAATAAAGGCAGCAAGAAAAAATCTTATCTACTATTACTAGTTGCATTCTGGAGAATTTCATAACATTGCAGATGATACACAATGAAGTAGCAATGCCCATGAACTTTGCGATGAGGTAGGGAGATGGTGTGAATAAAGAGGAATAATGATGTTCAAGAATATTCCTCACCTACTGATTTATGAAGTATGCCATTGCTTTGTTCGATGATCCCTGTGACTTTATTAAGGTCACCTCCAGGTTGCGAAATTACAGGGGATGATAATTAATGAAAATTAACTTTGCAATGTCAGGGATAGTAAGAAAATGATAAAGTAAAGGTCCAGTTCCATTAGAAAGCAATTATTGTCCATTCAGTATCCCATACATTTGACTGGGGATGCTGCCCATATTCCACAATGTTCTAGTTTGTGACATTTGGAAGATTCAATAAAGCTATCAATTCAAGTAGAATTTGGACCTTACAGTGCAGACCTATGATTAGACTGCAGTTGTATTAAAATTGAACAAAAGCTGTCAGAAAAATCTGTCAAATGACAGATGTGTAACAATGTCAGCAGGAGACAGCAGATTAGTTTATTTTCCACGATTGCTAGCTGTTGGAGATAGATTTCTTTTGGATTAATTAGCAGTCACTTAAAAGAACGTTCAAAAATCATGTTTGCTTAAATGATCTGTATAAAGCAACTGTGTAAAGTAACTTGTTCTTTAACCAAACTTGGTTTGAATTTGCTTAGAAATAAACAAACAACTTAGAAATGTTGCTACAGATTAGGTTGTAGGAGATATAATAGTATCCAGAGTTCACAAAATTATTTGATTTGATTTATTATTGTCCAGCTAGTCTGCACCGACCGCAATCCCGCCCAGACACGGTTCCTGTAACCCCACATATTTACCCTCAAATTGATCCTTAGTGTTAGGAAGATTAAACGTGGTCAATCAGCCCAACCCACACGTCTTCAGACTGTGGGAGGAAACTGGAACCCATGCAGACACAGGAAGAATGTGCAAGCTCCAGACACATGGTGATCCAAGGCCAGAATTGAAACGGGTCCCTGGAGCTGTGAGGCTAACCACTGAGCCACCATGCCACCCCACTGTGCCGTCGTGCTGTTAATTAGACTTGCTCTTGCAAATTTAGACTTTTATATATTTTTGTGCAGCATATTTCCTAAAGTACATTTTGATAGCAAGACAAGTAGGGCAACTTGGGATCTGAGAGGGCAAATAGTTTTTCCTTAACCATTTGGATAGACAAATCAAGGCATGCATGAATAAGAAGCAAGTGTAAGTTAATGGGAAATTCAATGTCAAATCAGGTACATGAAGGGAGGGGAGGTGATTAAGAGAAAAAGACAGGAAAAGTTTTTAAAAAATAACATTGTAGATTTTTAAAATCTCAAAACAATTAAGAGCTGAAAGAAGTAGACTTCACACTTTTAATAGCTAATTTCCAATGTCAGGTTGAGAGTGGTTAATAAAACATACAGCATCCTAGGCTTTATTCATAGTGGCATAGAGTAGAAAAACAAGGAAGTTATATTAAACTTGAATGGAACACTATTTTGACTCAAATGGAATAAAGTTTAATTATTTGTCTCACAAGTAGGCTTACATTAACACTGCGATGAAGTTATTGTGCAAATCCCCTAGAGCCACACTCCGGCACCTGTTAAGGTACACTGACATAGAATTTAGCATAGCTAATGCATCTAAGCAGCATGTCCTTTGGACTGTGGGAGGAAACTGGAGCACCCAAAGGAAACCCACACAGACACAGGGAGAACAAGCAAACTCTGCACAGACAGTGACCAAAGCTGGGAATTGAACCCAGGTCCCTGGCACTGTGAGGCAGCAGTGCTAACCACTGTGCCACCAAGTATTACATGTAGTTCTAGGTGCTGCATTTTAAGAAGGACATGAAGGCACTAGAGTGTGGGTGAGGTTCACGAGAGTGGTTCCAAGGAGGAGGAACTTCAACAGGGCAGCACAGTAGCACAATGGCTGGCACTGCCTCAAAATGCCAGAGATCTGAGTTTGATTCCTGGCTTGGGTCACTGTCTGTGGAATCTGCACATTCTTCCCGTGTCTGTGTGGGTTTCCTCCAGATGCTCCAGTTTTTCCTCCCACAGTCTGAAAATTGTGCTGGTTAGGTGCAGTGGCCATGCTAAATTCTCCTTCAGTGTGTATCCAAACAAGCGCCAGAGTGTGACGACTAGGAGATTTTCACTGTAATTTCATTGCAGTGTTAATGTAAGCCTACTTGCGACTAATAAATATTATTATGCAGATGGTTAGCGTGGTTGAGACCTGTTTTCTTTGGAAGTGAATTGGGTGAGAGAAGATTTGATAACGGTTACATAACCATGAGGGGTCTGGACAGAGTAGGTGAGAAAACCTTCTGACTGAGGAAATATTCATTTTACCACTACATTGTTAATTATGCTATTTCTTCATTTAATTTGTCTTTGCCATTGCTACAAAGAGGGTGCAGATTTAAAGCAATTGCCAAAAATAAGCAACAATAACATGATTTTTTTTCATGTAGAGTGACTTGGATCTAGCCACACGTTGGGGTAGCAGGGTGGCATAACAGTTAGCAATGCTGCCTCACAGCGCCAGGGACCCAGGTTCAGTTCTAGCCTTAAATCATTGCCTGTGTGGAATTCTCCCTGTATAAGAACATAAGAACATAAGAAATAGGAGCAGGAGTAGGCCATCTAGCCCTTCGAGCCTGCCCCGCCATTCAATAAGATCATGGCTGATCTGTTGTGGCTCAGTTCCACATTCCCGCCTCTCCCCATAACCCTTAATCCCCTCTCTTATCAAGAACCCATCAACCCGCTTCTTAAAAATATTTAGCGAGGCAGCCTCCACCACTTTATCTGCGTGGGTTTCTCTGGGTTCTCCGGTTTCTTCCCACAGCCCAAAGATGCAGGGGTTAGGTTGATTGGCCACGCTAAATCCAGCCTAGTGTCAGGGGGATTAGCTGGGTAAAAATGTGGGTTTACAGGAAAAGAGCCTGGGTAGGATTACGGTCGACGCAGGTTCGATGGGCCAAATGGCCTCCATCTACTCTGCAGGGATTCTATGGTTCTATCTAGAATGTGCTGACTGAGAGGGTGGTGGAGACAGGTTCAAGTCAAACATTGGAGAGGGAGTTGGATTATTATGTGAAAAGGAGGAATGTAGGGCAATTAGGGAGAAGGTGGGGGATGTGACACTAGCTCAACTGCTCCTCTGGAGAGCCAGTACAGAGCTAAAAGGTCTCCTATGCTGTAACCACACTGATTCCAAAAGGTTGCTTGTCAGCAATTAAGACTTGAAATAACTTGGGCTTAACTTTCCCTAGCAACTTCACTTGGGCGATAGATACAAACAGCAACTTTGTGCCATCCATTGGCGAGTCAGAAGGTGCATGCCGTTTTTGTGAGATGAACAACAAAGTGACACTATCAGGCATAGAGCATTTTTGATGTAGCTTCACATCTGCCCCTCACCTGAAGTTGCTGCGCTGTTTGAGCATCAATCTCAAGAATCAGTAATCACGCCATGAGTTTAACAGCAAAATCTGGCCCATCGTGTTATCTCTGAAGAAAGATTCATCCCTTTAATTGATCTGAATTCAATCACCTTCTCTGGGAATGTGTCCTGTAGATCACTCCTTTCTGGGTAAAGAAAGGCTCAAAGTTTAACCGATCTGTAATCTTGTTCAAGATTCTTCTCTTCCATACGGCAATATATGTTTTGTTTATTTGTGTTACGAGTAGGCTTACATTAACACTGAGCTGAATTTACTGTGAAAATTCTCTAGTCTCCATACTCCGGCACCTGTTCGGGTACACTGAGGAAGAATTTAGCACGGCCAATGCACCTAACCAGCATGCTTTTTTGGATAGTGGGAGAAAACCAGAAACCCACTCAGGCACGATGAGAATGTGCAGACTCTACACAGACAGTAACCCAAGCCAGGAATCGAACCCGGGACCCTAGCACTGTGAGGCAGCAGTGCTAACCGCTGGGCTCCTATGTGTAATATATATTGGCGTCAATGGAACCAAGCATTAGGTATGGGATAGAGGGGGCTGATCTAATATCACCCAATTTGTGCCACTGTTTGAGACTAATTTCTAGCCCATATATGTTTATTTGCAAAACAAAAGTAATCAGCATTTGGACACTTGCAGACAAAGGCAGCTGTAGAATTTGAATCGACTGGCTCCGTGATCCTTTAAGCGGACAGAAATCTAAAAATACTATCTATGGAAACAACATTCTTCAAAGGTTCTCTGAGAGCTTTGCATAATATGCAGTGCATAATTAATGAAGTAGGTTGGATCATTTATCTTTGTGTCAGAATCAATTGCTGATTACACACAAATTACTTTGCTTCCTTCCCTCTGAGATTCACTTTTAAATTATCCAGCTTTTTTAGTTTGAGGGGTTTTTTTTTGCATTTTACCACAGCTATAGAGTTAATTATGCTATACCGTCGTCCAATTTGTCCCTGAAACACCGCTACAAAATAGCTAATAAATCTGTTGCTTAACGCTGCTTATAGACCATTGCTAAATATTACTGCTTACATTGTACATCGTTGCTACCGAGCGCTGGTTTCTCCACTTATTCTTGTCATCTTGCCACGTCTTGCTTAAAAGAAATTACTACTTGATGGAACCATGTCTAGGGCACAGACAAGTGGGGAGAGGTCACACGATTCCGGATCAGAAAAAGGGTAGGGTTCCCCTGGAGACTTCCCTCTATTTATTTACTGGTCTTAACCACAGTGCACTACAATAGGACAAAAATACAGAATTCTACAACTGTAGAAGCTATCATTTTTACTTAGTTGGACACATATTAGCTATAATGTTCACGTGTTTAACTGTCACATAAGTAACATTTGCAATTACAATGAGTCTGTCTGGCTGTTATTTTTTTTTCTGTGTACTGTGCAGTCACTACCTGTCGTGGCATCCTGTTGATGTACTTGTGGAAGGAAGTTTGGAACCACCTTTTAGTGGCAGACTTAGAACATAGAACACCACAGCACAAACAGGCCCTTCGGCCCACAACTTGCGCCGATCACATCAACACCTACCAATCTATAGACCTATCTATAACCCCCAATCCCATTAAACCCCATATACTCATCCAGAAGTCTTTTAAAAGACCCCAGCGAGTTCGCCTCCACCACCACCGTCGGCAGCCGATTCCATTCACTCACCACCCTCTGAGTGAAAAACTTACCCCTAACATCACTTCTGTACTTTCCTCCCCGCACCTTAAATCTGTGTCCTCTCGTAGCGACCATTTCAACCCGGGGAAATAGCCTCTGAGAATCCACCCTATCTATTCCTCTCAACATTTTATAAACTTCTATCAGGTCGCCTCTCAACCTTCGTCTCTCCAGGGAAAAGAGTCCCAACTCCCGCAACCTAACTTCATAAGGCATGCCTCCTAGTCCAGGCAACATCCTTGTAAATCTCTTCTGTACCCTTTCAATAGCTTCTACGTCTTTCCTATAGTGAGGCGACCAGAACTGCGCACAGTACTCCAAATGAGGCCTGACAAGGGTCTTATAAAGTTGCAGCATTACCTCCCGACTCCTAAACTCAATCCCTCGATTAATGAAGGCCAGTACACCATACGCCTTCTTGACCACCTCCTCCACCTGCGAGGCCGATTTAAGAGTCCTGTGGACCCGGACCCCAAGATCCTTCTGCTCTTCAACACTACTAAGACTCCTGCCCTTGATAGTGTATTCGTTCATCCCGTTGGTTCTGCCAAAATGGACGACTACACATTTATCCGCGTTGAAGTCCATCTGCCACTTCTCCGCCCAGTCCTGCATCCTATTTATGTCCTGCTGCAACTTTTGACATCCTTCCAGACCATCCACAACACCACCAACCTTCGTGTCATCGTGTTTGGCCATTTAAAATCTGTGCTAGACAAGATTTACCAGTGGACTTCAACAGTCCAGTTACAGATAGAGATTGGAACAGCTGGAGTTGTTTCCCGGGTTCCAGAATGGTGGATGGTGAAATGTTCATTTGGGGTTGTGAGCTCCGAGCCCCAGGGAGGGAGTGTCAGTGGAATGGCAACTCAGGGGGTTGGTGTTGGGTTTGATGCTGAGACTTCATTACATTAAGGAGCATGAGTCTGATCTCTGAGGGTTATGCTGAGTCCAATACAACCCCCCCACACACACCTTCAATGACTAAACTCCCACAACACCCCCTCAACAACAACAACCCCCCCCACACACACAGACATAGCCCCCCTCAATTGCACCCCACTCGATCATCCACCCTCACACACACAGCCCCTCCTAATCCCGCCCCCTTCAACCACCCCCTCTCCCCATACACACACACAATCCCCTCAATCCCACCCCCTCAAGGCTCCTGCACGCACTTAACCCCACCTCAATTCCATTTCCCTCAACACCCACCACCCCCCTCAACAAACTGCCTCCCATAACTCCCCTCTCAACTTAACACCCCCGCAACCCAACCATCCTCCCTTCTGGCTCAACTGCCTTTCCCCCCACAACTCCTTCACCCAAACCAGACCACCCACTTTTGGCTCAACCAACCCCCCCCAACCCTACCAAACACACACACACAACTCCCCTCAATCCTACCCCCCTCAACAACATTCTCCCCCCCCACTCACACACAGATACAGCTCCCCTCAATCCCATCTCTCCCCTTTCCCCCCAGAACTCCCCCACCCAAAACTGACCATCCCACAACTTCACCCCTACATGCACACAATCGACCAATAACTCTCCCCCCCTCAAAAAACTCTCCCCCCAACCTCAACCCCTTCAACAAAGCCCCTTCCCACTCAACAACCCTCCCCCGCTCCATCTCAACAACCCTCCCCTCCACTCAGCAATTATCATATCTCCTCCCACCCCACTCCACGCCCCTCATACCACTCATAAACCCTCCCCCCAATGCTGCATATAATCCTCCGACTCAGCAACTCTCTCTCCCTCTTTGCTCTCTGAGGCAGCATCAAATTTGAAGAATTCAAATGGGACCCCAGTGGGTCGAAGATTAGAAAGGACCCTCCAGAATCTCAAAGGTTAAGGTATGATTGGCTCAAAGTTCAGAAGGTATTGAGAGGGATGAAAGGAGAGACCGGGAGAACCTTTTTCTGTTAACTGGAATAAAATCAGAATATTCACGAGTTCTTCATGAAAAGGGTGCTTGAAGTTGGGAGCTCTTTTCTGGAAATTGCAACTAATATTCGTTCAATAGCCAGTTTTAAAACTGAGAATGGATAGATTTTTGTTAACCAAAGATATGAAGGGATGTGGATCATAGTAAATTCATGGAGTTAGATCACAGATCAGCCATGATCTCATTGAATGACAGAACAGGCTTGAAGGGTTGACTGGCCCACTTCTTATGAGTTCATTAATAATGATTAACCAATCAATCTTGCTCATTAGAATCTTACAGTGTAGAAGGAGGCCATTTGGCCCATCAAGGCTGCACCAACCACAATTCCTCCCACCCCAGGCTCTATTCCCTTAAACCCACATATTTACCCTGCTATTCCCCTGCCATTAAATAGCAATTTAGCATGGCCAATCAATATGACCCACACATCTTTGGAGTGTAGGAGGAAACCTACACAGACATGGGGAGAACATGCAGACTCCACACAGGCAGTGACCCAAGCTGGGAATCAAACCTGGGTCCCTGGTGCTGTGAGGCAGCAGTGCTCACCACTGTGCCACCGTTCACTATCCAAGGACTAAACTGTCTGGACTCAGTCTCTCTGCAGGGGAACAATGTGCATCTTTATTCAGAAAAGAGAAACAACCTCTATGGATTTCTCCTGAACTTTATTTGGAGCTTTTCAAACATAGTGATGGGTTTCCATTCATAAACACTTGATAAAAATAAAGCTTCACTGTTCTATTAATTTTCATGTTTGTATATTTTCCCCATGTTGGCGTGAGTTTCCTCTGGGTTCTTCAGTTTCCTCCCACAGTCCAAAGATTCACCATGCTAAGTTTCCCCTTAGTGTCCAAAGATGTGTAGGTTAGGTGGGTTAACCTTGATAAGTGCATAGGGTTGTAGGTATAGGTGTGTGTTGGGCGGGGCAGTGGGAGGAGGTGGTGGAGCTGGGTAAGGAGCTCTTTTGGAGAGTTGGTGCAGACTTGTTGGGCTGAATGGCCTCTTTCTGCATTGTAGGGATTCTATGGTTCATCTGTGAACTGCTTTTAAAAATAGATTCTAAAGTTTGAAGGAAAAGCAAATACTAACATAGACACTCATGAAATTCAAATAACATTAGACACTTATAACCATTCATTTTAATGGCTGATCATTTTTATTTTCAAGATTTCAATCTTTTTCTCTTTGTATTCAAAGTATTTGTTGAGTGAAATTGGAACTAAGGCAATATTTTCTGATCAATGATGCTTGAATGGGTGGCAAGAACACAAACTTTTTTTTGAGTATTTCATCCTTATTAACAGCCATTTATATTAGCAGTTCACCATGTTGGGAATTGTACAAAGAACTTTGAGGAATCTGACATTTATATTAGCTCTGGAGATTGTGATTATCCTGATGTGTGGCTCTCCAGTGACTTGCAAGCTCTTGTCCAAATGAAGAATGTTTACCTTTGCATCACTAGAAACTTTGACTTAAAGAATCTGCTTTTGAAACACATGAATGTAAGAAGTAGGAACAGGAGTTGGCCATTTGGCCCCTCGCGTCTGCCATTAAATAAGATTAAGACTGATCTGATTGTGGCCTCAACCACACTTTCCTGTCTACCTCCACATAATCTTTGACTTACTTTTCAATCAAAATTTCTCTAACGTAGCCTTGAACATATTCAGAGCCCATCCCTGTCTGCTCACCAGGGAAGAGAATTCCAAAAGCTAGTGATCCTCAAAGAAATTTCTCCTCATCTCCAGTTTAGGAGATTTCTCATTTATTTTGCAACAATCCCCACCAGTTGTAATTTCCCTCAAAAGGAGAAACATCTCAACATCTACACTGTCAAACATCCTGCAAATATACGAGAGCTTCAATTGGGTCACCTCTCATTTGTTTATCCAATGAAAATAGGGCCAATTTACTCAACCTTTTCTCATAAGACAAAGCCCTCATTCCAGGAATTGGCCCTTTTCTGAGCCTCTTCCAAAGCAAGTACATCCTTCCTTAAGCAAGGCGACCAAAGTTGTATACAATGCTTTCGTTGTGGTCTCACTATTGCCCTGCAGAGTTGTTGCAAGACTTGTCTACTTTCATACTCTATACCCTTTTTGCAATAGAGGTCAACATCCCATTTTCCTTCCTAATTACTTGCTGTACATGCATGCCTAATCTTTGTGATTCATATAAAAGAAAAGTAGACCCCTCTGTACTAGAGCATTCTGCAGTCTCTCTCCTTTCCTTGATTTCTATTCTTCCTGCCAAGGTGCACAACCTCACATTTTCACACATTATACTCCTTGCATCATTTTTTTTTTGCCCATTTACTTAACCCATCTGTATCACATTGCAGATTCTTTGTGTCCTCCTCACAACTTGCTTTTCTGCCAATCGGTGTCATCAGCAAATTTGGCTACAATACACTCAATCCCTTCATCCAAATCATTAATATATGTTGTAAATAGTTGGGGCCTCAGCACTGATCCCTGTGACACTCCACTAGCTACACATTGCTATCCTGAAGCTTACTCTGACTCTGTTTCCTGATAGTTAGCTAGTCTGTTCTCCATGCTAACACAAATTCCATAAGCTTTTACCTTGTAATGTTCTCAGTGGTACCTTTCTGAATGCATTTGGAAATCTAACTACATGATATTTACGGGTTCCCCGTTATCCACCCAGCTCATTACCTACTCAGCAAGCTCCTAAATTTGTCAAACATTATTTCCCTTTCACAAAATCATGTTGACTCTACCTGATTCCATTATGATTTTCTAAATATATTGCCATTATCTCCTTAATAATGAATTCTGGAATGTTCCCAGTGACAGACGTTAGGCTAACTGGCCCTTTAGTTTTCTGCTTTCTGTCTCCCTCCTTTCTTCAATAGTTGTTACATTTGCAGTTTTCTAACCCACTGGGACATTCCTAGAACTTTTGGGTTTTTGGAAGATTCCAACCAATGCATCCACTATCTCTGCAGCCATTTCTTTTAAAAGCCTACGATTCAGGCCATTAGGTCCAGGGACTTAGAATCATAGAATCCCTACAGTGCCAAAAGAGGCCATTCAGCCCATCGAGCCTGCACCCACCACAATCCCACCCAGGCCCCATCCCTGAAACCCCTTGTATTTACCCTGCTAGCCTGCCTGACAATTAAGCATGGCCAATCCACCTAACTTGCACATCTTTGGACTGTGGGAAGAAACTGGAGCATCCAGAGGAAACCCATGTAGACACGGGGAGAATGTGCAGATTCCACACAGTGACCCAAGCTGGGAATTGAACCCGGGTTCTGGCACTGTGAGGCAGCAGTGCTAACCGCTGTGCCATCGTGCTGCCCCACTTGTCAGTCTTTATTCCCGTTAGTTTTCTGAGTACTTTTGTTCCAGTGATTGTGATTATTTTAAATCCTTCTCTCTCTTCTGCCTCTTGATTTTCCACTACTCTTTTTGTGTCCTTTACTGTGAAGACAGGTACGATGGGCACAATCTTACCAGCCGATCACACCACTCCTGCTGCAGTGAGGTTGGAGAATTTGGCACCTAGCCAAATCTCCATTCACTGCAGCGGGATGGGAAAATCCCGTAGGCGTGAATGGCCGCAACATTCTGGCCAAGCTACTTTTTCAATGTCTCTGCCATTACCTCATTTTTCTTTCATACCCCAGTCTCACTCTCCTCAGGGACCAATGCTCCCTTTAGCTATTATTTACATTTTATATACTTATAAGTTCATAAGATATCAGAGCAGAATTAGGCCATTCGGCCCATCAAGTCCTCTCCGCCACTCCATCAAGGCTGATATATGCTCTTCATCCCCACTTTCCTGCTTCTCCCCATAACCTTTCAACTCATTACCAATTAAAAATCTGTCTAAATCCTCCTTAAATTTACCCACTGTCCCAGCACCCACTGTACTTTGGAGTAGCAAATTCCATAACTGTTTGGGAGGAGCAGTTTCCCTTCAACTCTGTTTTAAATTTGGATTTGCCATGCTAAATTGCACCTTAGTGTTCAATGATGTGTGGATCAGGGGGATTTGCCATGATAAATTACCCCTAGGTTAGGGGGATTAGTCATGCTAAATTGTCCCTTGGTGTCCCAAGATGTGTAGGTTAGATGGATTGACCATGCTAAATTGCCCTTTCCTGTCCAAGATGTGTAGGTTATGGGGATTGGCCATGCTAAACTGCCTCTTAGTGTCCAAGATGTGTGTAGATTAGGGAAATTGGCCATGCAAAATTACCCCTTAGTATTCAAATATTTATAGGTTAGGGGGATTAGCCGTGGTAAATTGCTCCTTAGTGTCCCAACAGGTCGGGGGGGTTAGTGGGCTAAATTTGTGAACGCTCGGGGGAAAGGGCCTGGATACGTTGCTCTGTCGGAGAGCCGGTGCATACTCGATGGGCTGAATGGTCTCGTTTGCTCTGCAGAGATATTATGTACTTGCCCTTCCCGGGCGTATTCCGAAGCTTCGAGCGAATATAATTGATTAATTCTGTTACCTGGCAAATGTGGCGGGTGGGGGTGGGGGGAGTGCCTTCCAGGGGAGGTTATATTGACTGCCCGAGAAAGTCGATCAAAGGAGCGACTGGGAATGTGCACGGTGTGGGGGCCGGGGGGGGGAGCGGACAGAGAACCTAGAAACCAGAGCAGGGTTGTATCGAAAAGGCAGGTCAAACCACCCGGGGATGGGGGTTAAATAGCTGCAGCATCTGATTCCACCCCACCGCCCTCGCCGGCTTTCAGAACAACAAATAAAAAAGATAATTATTAAAAGGTGGGGGGGGGGGGGGGGGGGGTGACGGCGGGAAATAAACTACCTACGTTACAAAACGTGAGGCAGGGGCAGAACGATACTGTGCTGCTGGACAAGTTAAATTGACCTGTCACGTTTTGGGCTTCACTGATACCTTTGAAGTAACAAGTGCGACGCTTTTAACGAGGCGGATAATGACAGGGAATAAAATTATTGCTGCTAGTTTGGATTTGAATACAATTAACCCGAACACACTTTAATCTTCATTAGCAAGGAATTGGGGTGGATCCCATTCACAGCATTTCGACTCTCCTTATAGAGTGGGTATTCTGGATAAATGATTTTTTTTTGGTACGACTAATTCATAGAAACGTTACAATGAAATACTCTCCTAGAAGAGTAGAAGGATTAAAGTGATAAATTGGGTCCGTTTGAAATGTATTCGAGATTAAAACCTCTTCAGTTACTGTTAATGCTTTTCAATTTCAGCTTCTGGGTTCAAATTCTCATTTCAGTTTGAGAACGCTGACAATATTTTGGAAATCGGCCCCCTGGTTCTGTATTTCCATTTTGCACGAGTGTTTAGATGGCATTGGGGTAAATACGCTTATTTATTTAAGAGCAACTCTTGGCGGTGCGTTCAACTCAATTAATATTCTCCTGCCAGCCAAACTTTTGATTTAACGAAAAATAGCAGCGTGGAGGACTGAATGGCGTCAGGCGGGAGTTACACACTTCTGTAAATTGATGTTAGTGAGTACAAACTCTCTAGTCCCAGAACAGTGTTTGGTAAGAATGGTTTGGAGGTTCCAACAAACGAGATGTATCATTTCCCCTGGGCTGTTGTTAAATAAAGACCGACAAGCTTTTTAAAAATTAATTCGTGGGACATGGGCGCCAGGCTGGCCAGCACTTACTGCCCGTCCCTAGTTGCCCTTGAACTGATTGGCTTGCGAGACTAATTCAATAGGGCAGTGGAGAGTCAACCACATTGCTGCGGCTCCGGAGTCACATGTAGGCCAGGCCAGGTAAAGATGGCAGATTTCCTTTCCTTAAAGGACATTAGTGAACATTAGTATTTTCCGACAATCGACAATGGTTTCATGGTCATCAGTAGATTCTTAATTCCAGATTTTTTTTATATTGAATTCAAATTCCATCAGCTGCGGAAGCAGGATTTGAACCCAGGTCCCCAGAATATTAGTTGAGTTTTTGGCTTAATATCTAGCAATATTTTCATTAGGTCTCCCCTAAATATTTGTGTTGCATAGTGGTTATCACTGTTGCCTCAGTCCCAGGGACCAGGTTTGATTCCCAGTTGTTTGTGTGGAGTTTGCACATCCTCCCCATGTCTGTGTGGGTTTCCTCTGGATGCTCCGGTTTTCTCTCACAGTCCAAGGACGTGCTGGTTAGGTGCATTCTCCCTCAGTGTACCTGAACAGGCAACGGAATGTGGTAATTCGGGAATTTTCACAGTAAGCCTACTTGTTACAATAATAAATAAACTTTAAACTCCTGAGCGCTGGCACAAAAACCTGCCCAACAGAGCTGCGCCCATGCAATTTTTAATCTGTACCCTGACTGTGTGGAGTTTGTGTGTTCTCCTTGTGTCTGCGTGGGTTTCCTCCAGGTGCTCCAGTTTCCTCCCACGGTCCAAAGATATGCAGGTTAGGTGGATTGGTCATGTTCAGTTGCCCCTCAATGTCATTGAGATTAGCAGGGTAAATACATGGGATTACGGCGATAGGGCTTGGATGGGATTGTTGTCAGTGTGGGCTAGATGGGCTGAATGGCCTTTTTTCTGTACTGTAAGGATTCTATGATTCAATTCTATTCCATGATTCAGATATAATCTGCCCATTGTTGAGGGGAGTGTGTCATTCAGCTTCTGACTGCAGGCGACAATTGTTAAAATGGACTGGATGCAGACCATGTGATTACATCAAGGTAACGATTTCTGGGAATGAGAGGGTGCCCAGTCCTAATGGATAACAATTGCATTTCCTTTGGGTGCTCTGGTTTCCTCCCACAGTCCAAAGGTATGTAGGTTAGGCAGATTGACTGTGATAAATCGCCCTGTAGTGTCCCAACATGTGTAGGCTAGAGGGATTGGCCATGCTAAATTGCCCCATAGTGCCCCAAGATGTGTAGGCTAGAGGAATTGGCCGTGCTAAATTGCCCCATAGTGTCTCAAGATGTGTACTTTAATGGGATTAGTTGGGTATATATGTGAGGTTATGCAGATAGGGTATGGGTGGGGTGACTCTGTTGGAGAGTCAGTGCAGACTCAATGGGCTCAATGGCCTCATTTTATACTCCATCCCTCCATCCAATCATCTCCTTCTAGTGAAGACCAAGACCAGTGGTAAATAGAACTGCCTTAAAATCCAGGAGGTGTTTATATTGTACAAGTTATTGCATATTTTGAAATGAGCTTGTCCTGAGCGGTGCCAGAAATCCCAGCATTACATGTTAGGAAACAAACAAGAAAACTGATTCGATACCCCTCACCCATCCAAAATAAATCTTAGCTTTTTTTAGGATTTGCTTTCCCACATGAGGTAACAGTGTTGGGAATGCTCACATCCAAGGAGAATGTGGAAGGGATCATAATAGGACATTTAAAGTAAATATAATGGACACACAAGAGAAGTTCAGCTGGCATTGATAGTAATTTTAATGTAAACCTGATTTGCACCTTCGCATTGTAAAAACAGGTTTGGTGGAAGAGATTTTTAAAATTCATTCATGGGACATGGGCGTTGCTGGCTGACCAGCATTTATTGCCCATCCCTAGTGTCTGAGGGCAGTTGCAAGTAGACCACATTTCTGTGGCTCTGGAGGCCAGACTAGGTAAGGACAGTAGATTTCCTTCCTTAAAGGACATTAGTAAACCAGATGGGTTTTTCTGACAATCGTCAATGGTTGTCAGTAGATTCTCAATTCCAGATTTTTTTTATTGAACTCAAATTCCACCATCTGGCATGGTGGGATTCGAACCTGGGTCCCCAGCACATCAGCTGAATTTTTGGATTAACACTGCTAGGCCATCACCTCCCCTCTACTAGATGAAGCTTCTATCTTTAGTTCAGAAAGTAAAATTTCAGTTATCAGCTATTGAATTGAAGTCAACTTTTTTCATACATTGAAGAAAGATAATCTAGTTGCTGCATATTCAAGTTCAGATCAGGAGAATGTGACTACACGCTCTGGGAAAGGGTCATCTAGGCTCAAAACAGTAGCTCTGTTCTCTCTCCACAGTGGCTGTCAGACCTGCTGAGGTTTTTCAGCATTTTCTATTCTTGTTTCAGATGTGGATACAAGTCATTGCCAACCAACTCTTGCCACATTAGTAATAGCTTCTCAACAGCACCTCTTTTCATAACAATCATAAACTTTAGGCCAGTTTCCTACTTGTTGACAAGAGATTTTTAAAAAATAATATAGCAACTGTTTTCTTAAACCTACTTGGCCCCTAGTCACGCGTATCAGTAGCCCTCTTTATAAGTAAGGAATATTCTGTTTATTATATTGTCATCTAGTTTCAGCATTATCAACACCAAGACATGAAAATATTGAACTGATGCCATTGATTATAAACTGTCTTTTTGTATATAAATTCAGTAGCTTCCAGTTTTATTTCAGTGTGTATCGGTATGTCCATGCATGTTTGCATTTGAATGCACGTTTATATTCTGATGCATATTAGTATTTACATGTATGTTTGTATTTCCATGCCTGTTGGTATTTCCATGCATGTTTGTATTCGCATATATGTTTGTTTCCGTGTATGTTTTTATTCCCATGTTTGTTTGTTTTCCCGTGTACGTTTGTATGCCCATGTATGTTTGTATTCTCATGTATATTTCTATTCCCATGTATGACTTGTTTGTATTGCTATGCATATATGTTTGTATTCCTATATATGTTTGTATTCCCATATATGTTTATATTTCCATGTATGTTTTTATTGCCATGTGCATTTGTTTGTATGTCCATGTATGTTTGTATGTCCAGGTATGTTTTTACTTCTAGGTATGTCTGTATTTTGATGTATGTTTATATTCCAATGTATGTTTGTATGTCCGTGTATGTTTGTATGTCCATGTATGTTTTTACTTCTAGGTATGTCTGTATTTTGATGTATGTTTATATTCCAATGAATATTTATATGTCCATGTATGTTGGGACGTCATTGTATGTTTGGATTGACTCCTGGTTTCATATAATTGTGGTTGATTGGATGTTACATATTGGGAAGGAGATGAGGAGAGATCCTTATGCTCGGTAAAGTTGAGCATGTAACATTGGTCTAAAACTTTCACTCCAGTTAAAGTGATTGTGGAACCTTCACCTGGTTGTGAGCTGATATTCCTTACCTCGAATGCCACCTCCGCCTTAGTTTCACATAAACGTTCTACCGAAATGGTAGGGGAAGTGTTATTTGTGGTTTCAGGTGGAGCCGTTGTATTAGTTGGTGTGGAAATGCCACTTAGAAATGACACTTAAAAATGAGTTTACTCTGAACCCTTCAAACCAAAACCCTTCCCGTAAAATATGTCTTCGGCAAAGAGACTGAAATGGAAAGTCGACACTCGCAAATGGTGCAGAATACCGAGACACGTGGGGATCCCCTTTGATTTTGGTTCTACGTGTTTCTGTAATGTGTTTTACCCCATAAGGCTGGGATTGCATGCGGCAAAAAGTCCTTTCCCTGATCAACGTAGATCCTATCACATGAGCAGAAGGTGGGTTTCCAATCGTGTTGCTAAACTGCAAATGTACAGATGGAAATGGTTAATACCTGAAAAGGGTCAAGTTTGCTATGGCTCTTCTCCACGTTGTTCGGATTCAGGGAGTCATCTATCTCTAACATCGTTTAGTTTAAGGATTATTGTTATTCGTGCCACAAAGTAGGCTGACATTCGTATTACAATGAAGTAACTATGGAAATCCCCGGTCGCCACGCTCCGGCGCCTGTTCGGGTGCACTCAGCCTGTTGTGCAGAGAGCTCCCACCGTTTGCAAACACGGAAGGCAAACATGGCCTGCCACTTTGGAGGCAGTGACTCGGATCTAAACCAATGCTGGTATTTCCATGTATGTTTGTATTCCCTGTATGTTTGTATTTCCATGTATGTCTGTATTTCCATGTATTTCCATGTATGTTTGTATTCCATGTATGCCTTATTTCCATGTATTTCCATATATGTTTGTATTTTCAGGAATATCTGTATTTCGGTGTATGTTTATATGCCAATGTATATTCGTATGTCCATGTATGATGGCATGTCCGCTTCTTAAACTACTCAAAGAAATATTAAAAGACCGCCTGGTCTAACTTTAGGTTATCTACCCTCCGTTAACTGGATGGCACCTTCAATCTATCACATAGCGTATTTCAACGTTTGATTTCCTGATATTTTATAGTACAACACAAGCTGTTGTATTATGCTTGTGGCTAGCAAATCATTTTCCATTATATTGCGGGGAATGCCTTAATGACATTTTATGGTTAGTAGGGGGATCTTGATTAATATAGAATTTGGATATATCTCTCCACTGCACACCCCCCAACCTCTGGATAACTGTATGTGGATTTCAACGTACGAAATAATACATTCATGAAATTCAACGACACTGGTTCCATCAAATAAACACAAATGCACGTGTAAAGTTCTTTATCCGAAGGTTTAATATTAAACTGAGAACTGTTTTCTTTTAAATGAAGAAATCATAAGCAAACACAGAAATCGATCGAAAACTCCTTTGTCCCCACCCCAACAAAACAGGAGGGACATTTTACACTGTTGTCATTTTGCAAATTCAGCAGCATCGTTTTGTGATTTGTGGAAATTTTGTGATTGGTGGAACTCGGTGGATAACTATCAGATTTCCCCCTATCTTAAAAAAAACCCGGCCCCCCCACCCCCTGCTCAGCTAAACCTGGCCTCCTGCAGACTCCCTTTATGCCGATGCTCCCATCTCCTTTAGAAATGGGTTTCGAGTGCAGCGCGTTCAATTCATGTGGAACACACTTCACGGCCCAGGGCCTTTGGTGAACCAGGGGAGACGCGCCAGGAGGCCTCAGCGTAACCTGGAATATCAGGTCCAAATAATTGCACATTAATAAGTAAACTTGACGGGACAAATAATATAACAAGAACGCACACGCGGACACAAAATAATGATCTATCGGAAGCTGAACGCGTTGGAGGATTGCTCCCTTGACACCTATGAGCCGATGTAAAGGTTAAGGAGCGGTGCTTTCCATTTTGTCTTCGCACACAAAAGCGTTTGGAAGTCTAATTTGAATGTATATTAGGTCGAGTTGAAATTCGAATCCCCCCTTTTGTTTTACATTAGGGTTGTTGTTCCAGATCTACATGGTGTGTTTGTAGTGGACTTCTTTTTTATATATAAAAGAAAACGCCGCAATCAAATTATAACAAGTAAAGGCTTTGCTGCAAAGTTTGTGTTTTGAAAACCCAGAAGCAGTCCGCTCATAATAAACAGACACAAATCGCAGAAACGAAAACATCTTTAAACAGGCCTGCCTTGAAAGAAAATATTTATTTTTTACCTATTAAGCAAAGCTCAATGTGTTGAATGAACTATATACTGCCCAGAACTCCGGCTTGAGATCTAATTCGGTGTCAAATTACCTGGACTTTATTCCCCCCCCCCCCCCCAGTTCTAACAGACAGTTGGGCGGCGGGATGGGGGGGGCTAGTTTAAATGGCATTGGTAGAATAAAGTGTGTTACGCCAAGGATTGCGCTCAGGACCTTATTTGCTTTTTTTTTAAACCTCGAAATTGTGTCCAAATAATTTAAACGAACAGTTAGCAGCGGCTAGAACTGGAAGCAAGGTAACTGCTTAAACCACCACAATGCACACTCATAATCACGGAGATAGTGTAGTGGGTGTGAGTATTTGGACATTCTCTCCCCACCCACCATCCTTGACAAGAATGAATGTTTATCTAAATTCTGAAAAAAAAATAAATAGAAAATATTATTGCGCTATTATTTTGAGGCATGAATAAATTCAGTTGGATTTTTGTTCCAAACGCGTTCTTGATCATTTTTTTTCATCCATGTGCCCCCCCCCCCAACCCCCCGCCCCACCCCCTCCTCCTCCTAAAACCTATCCTCGATCAGTTTTGTGAACAAGCTTGGGGGCTTCAGACGGAGTCCAATCAGAGAGACAGCAGAAGGTTTTACAGACCAGGCAGGTCAACAACTAGAGATGTTATTATTGAGCCCCCCTTGTTGAATCTAAAGAGACAGCACTCATTTTCGGCAGTCATATCTGGTCCCTGGTGGAAACTGGGAAGGGCCGGATAGGCTGCCGCCCCAATGAATGAGTGCACAGCAACACGAGGGAGAAACGCCGGGGTTTTGCTGATTTAATAAAGCGCGGTTCCTTTCTCCCCCCCCCCCCCCCCACTCCCCCACTCTGCCTCCGAACTCAACCTTTAATCGATGTCAGTTGGGAGGAATTAGGGGGACCCCGGCGCACTGCATCGCGGCAGTTTTCGCCTTGGGATTGCGAGCGATGGGGGTGAAACGAGAGCAAAATAATTGAAAAAAAAGCCCACCAAATTCTGTTTTCAGTTCCATTCGGTTAGAAACGCCAACATTAATTTCTACAGGAAATCACCTTGAATTTTGCATTTAACGATTCCAGTCTAGTTTATTTTACAATCGATAGTGTTAATAAAAAGGACTTGAAGTTTTTTGTACTGTAACAGTTGTGCATCTGTGCATCGTTCGATATCTTAAATGAATTTTAAAAAAATCTATTATAATAAATAACAGGACTTCAAATCATTTGAAATTCCCCATTGAAATAAATGTCAACAACAGCCAGCTAACATTATTACCATGAGAACAATGTTAATAAAGTGTAGGCTTTACATCATTTGAAAAGCTTGCTGCATTATAAATAAACAATTTGAACGAAGCCATCCTTGTTTGTGATTGTCCATCTCCCACGCTCAATTGCAACAAATAAACAATTTCACCTCTCTGAGATTTGTTATTTATTGCCCAACGGCGAGCAATAAGTGCTGAAATCCCAACGCCAGACGCAACAAATCCGACGAGAAACACTTCCAGATCGCGTTAAGAATTGGTTCGCAATTTAAAGGCCCTTGATGCAGACATCTCTGCGGGGTTCAGGTGGCCCAGTGTGTCAGTTAGAGTCAGCGGTCAGTCCATTTAAGACCAGACTGCAAACGCGCGGATGTTATATTTAACGTCAGCTCACAGATAAAACGACACGCCAAGATTACGATTGATAAACCGCTCGTAGCTTTAAAAAAAATACGATTCTAACAGTGGTGGCGACAAATTATTGCAAAACATTTTCCTTTCATGCTATTTATTCCTGATTCCCCCCCCCCCCCAGATTACACACTAATATTATTATGATTGTGTGCGTGGGTTGCTATTTCACACCTACCTTGAATCACTGTTCATTTTTTTTGGGTCAATATTTTCAAATCGGTCTCCAGCACATTCTTTAATCTTCGGGCATGTATTTTATACTTGAGGCGGTTTCTTGGCGTTACCGTTGATTTAAAAGAAAAGCAGTTTCACGTCGGAAGCCTGTCTCTCTATGTCCCCCTCTCCAACTCAACCCGCTTTTAAATTAATGTAACTTAGAAGAAATTCGCAATCGAAATACAGAATGGTCTCTACTCGGGTCGGAACCTTTGAAACTATTACACTGAACTGACTGCACGATCCAGAGATTTTAATTTACAAGAATGTACAGTTGATTGGCAACAAGTTCTCGAATGTATTAGTGTTTCTCGTTGGGGTACGGCCAAATGGGTGCATGTCAATGTTATACCTGTCGTCCAACTGACTCTCCAAGGCCAACTCACCCGAGTTTGGAAACAGCATTTACAATCTATTTCAACAACTTGTAACTACAATTACACAACTGTCTAAGCAATCCAAAAGGTCACAGATTATTATTATTATTTATTTAACCGATGTGTTTGTTTTTTACACACAGCGTGTTCCAAGTCAGTCTCCAAAGGCTCAGAGAGAGTCCTGTTCACGTTTCAGGTTCTCAGAATTTCTGTCCTCAGAATTTGAGTTCCAGAAACACCCCGTCCCGAATACCCGACGAGTTGGAAGTCCCGGGAGCGTGTCGCCCAAGTTTTATTTTTGCCAGTTCAAACCCTTAGCGCAATTGTCTCACACGTGGCCAAGTCTCCAGTTGGTCTTTTGTGCGCTGGCAAAGAGGGTTCTACCAGGTCCTGCCGTAGAGCAGCCCGGGGTTGACCATACTCCCCGTGTAGTCTGCCGTCGCTGTCTCCATTTGAGACATGTTACTGACGGAATTGTGCAGAGATGGCGCGTTCGGCGACACCTGGCCGAGATCTTGGGCGAGCGAATTGACTTGTTGGCTCTGCTGCTGGGAGATGGCCGTGCTGGCGACGGGCAGGATGCCGTTCGGCCCCTGTTGTTGCTGCTGCGGTGCCTGCTGGCTGGGCGTGGGGGTGCTGGAGCCGTTCTGGCAGGGTTTACCGTCTTTCACCAGAACGGGCACGGCGACCCTCCTGGGTGACTGCTGCTGCTGGCACAGGTTATTTTCCTGCTGCATTTGTTGGGCAGCCTTATCCTTGGCCTGGCGTTTCATCTTGTAGCGGTGGTTCTGGAACCAGATCTTGACCTGCGTGGGGGTCAGGTGGATCATACTGGCTAAATGTTCCCTCTCGGGGGCAGACAGGTACTTTTGTTGTTTGAAGCGTCGTTCCAGCTCGTATACCTGGGCCTGGGAGAACAGCACCCTTCTCTTCCTCCTGGGCGTCGCGTGTAAAGATGCCATGGGCTTGGAGGCCTCTGCCATTCCAGTTAAAGTCCCCATCCCTGTCATATTCATTCCTGAAGTCGTTCCCATGAAGCGGGAGACTAAACAAACGTTTTAATGAAAATATTCTTGTTAAAAATGCCGGAAGGTAGAAATCTTATTCAAAGTAATCACCTTAAGACGCGATGGCAAAACAGTTTTGTAATTTACACTGCCCGGGACGTTCCCAAATAGTTATTTCCTTTTGCACAAACGATATAATTAACAACAAATAGAATTATTAAATAAAAGTTAATCGATTGGATTGTCAAAGAGCGTCCAAGTTCCAAGTGACACTTGATATAATGAGACAATGTCCAAAATAAAACTATTTTGACCAGTTATAAGACAATTCTTTACGGCATCTGATTTGCTCATTTGTTCTTTGTGGTCCTTAGTCGTTCTGAAGTTTGGTCATTATTTTGTTATATATTATTGTCACAAGTAGGCTTACATTAACACTGCAACGAAGTTACTGCGAAAATCCCCTTGCAAACATGCTCGGTTTTATTTAATTTATGGTGATTTAATTGATAACTTATTGGGCTTGGGTAGTGAAGGAGACGCGATGGGTTATTCCCACCCCAATGGACATCTAGATCAAACTCGTTATATATTTCAAAAATAAAATCTCTACCACCAAGCAAGGGCGATATCATTGCTGCATCCGCAGACCCCCCCCCCCCGCCCCACAAACTTATATCTGAGCGACTCTATCTATCTATGAGTCCTTACTTGTTGAATATCTGGGATCCGGATTAGTCCCATACCAGCCAGTGGCTGCGGCGCTATTTCTCATGGTGTCCTGGTAAGAAGGCAGATCCCCCATGTTCCCGTTACAGTAGCCTCCCATGGCGCCGTGAGCAAACTGGGAGACGCCGTGTGGCATGTGGTAGGTGGTCGCCACCGCGGCGTTGTGACCCATGGCGTGTTGCTGCATGCCGGCCTGGGACACCTGGGGCTGCCGGTAACCCCCCAGAGGAGGTCCGAGGTTGCCAGCGCCGTCCATGCCGCCAAACTTCTTGTAGGACTCCTCAATGGGGCTCAGGATGTCTGTCACTGAAAAAGGCGTTGTGTGCTTTGGACTCAGCGACATGTTTCAGCGACAGAGCAGGTAACATTGAGAGGATCAACCCCGTTGCGTTGTGTTCAGCTCTCCCTCTCTCGCTCCTCTTGTGGATGCCGACGTAACAGGGTGTTTTGGAGTGAGATGCGATTGATGGGCTTGGAGGAGGCCAGCCCCGATTTCTCTTATCTTTGATTTAGTTTAGCCCAGGCGCCAGGTTTACGACAGAGTCCAGAGGGGAGGAGCATCAGCCCAAACGAGCGAACAATAGCGCTTGACATTTTTACCAAGATAATTGGGGTAAATGTAGGTAGGTCCATATTAAGATAAACGTGATGCCAGGGGGGTAAAAAAAACTTGATTAAATACTTTTTGAGCGCTTGTGGACTCTAATGTAACACCTTTAATACAAATCTGATTAACATCGTCATGTTCCACAGGGTAGCAGGGAATGGCGAACTTTCGCATGGATTAATTGAGAGTTTCTCATTAACGTGTATTCAATTTTCTTGCAAACTGGCAGCTTGTTGGTCTCTTGCCCTTCCCCACACTGTGAACACAGTGCCAAGTATTGGCTAACAGAGTTATTCGCCGTTGGGGAGAAGAATATTAGTCAAAACGATAAGAGTGTAAGATCTTCCCTTTTGTACAAGCACCTAATTTATGCGCCTTAAGCATCATTTTTTCTCTCTCTCTTAGCTGTTGTTGTGCTTGCAGCCGAGGTGTACTTGGAAATAAGCACCGAGTTAAATCCACCGATGCATCGAAAGAATTGGGAGAGGGGTAATGTTCAAAGTGAGAATCTTGTGTCCATTGAAAACAATAATTACAGCCAGTGCCTTCTTCCATTCTCCTTGCTCTGTGTTACACCCGGCCAGCCTATATAGGAGGCAAAGATGTGGTCGCACATATCAGAACGGTGGAGGAAGGAGCAAAATGAAAAGATTATAGACAGACGGGGGCGGGGGGGGGGGGGGTTACACCAATCTTTCAACGTTTAAATTGAAACTAAAATATTTAATTTGACTGAGATTAGAAATTACACAGAATACCAGACACCAGTGTGTGCGCTGTACTATTTGATAATTCATCAAAAATAAACATTGCCTTCTTTATTTTTAAATATATATATTTATTTTATTTAAATATATATTAGTAAACAACGCAATGTTTAAAGGCATCGATTCCCTGAGATGTTATTGAATATATATATTTGTTGGCTTATATTTAAAATATTATTAAATCAATATTTAAATCAATATTTATTTTCTCTTTACCCAGGTGGTCAAAGTAAATCTGTGCCGGCTATAGGAAGATGACTTAGAATCTTGGCAGTCAGTATTGATGTTTGAAGTGCATCTTATTGATCCCTAAGAGGGGATTGGAGGCTTCAGCAATGCAATGTCAAACTGATAAAGCAAAAAAAGACGTCGAATGCTGTATACTACCTGTCGATGAAGGCTCCATCAAAATCTGCGCTGAATTTGGGGGAGCAGCTAGATTAAAGTACATTTTTAGATGCTTTTTGTACGGCACCGCCGTTTCCAGGTTTTAACACAAACGTAACATTCTGCTAGGTGAATGAGGTTTGTTCCTCATCGCGCGATTTCTCGAGGCGCGTTTGATAGCGATATATATTTTTAAATAAAAACAAAAAAGGCTTGAAGCAAAACTCAACTGGGCAATTATGAAAAAAAAGTTCTTAATTTTCATGGTGATTATTGCGATCAATTTCAATATGTCACAGGCAACATTTATTAATCGGAAATCAACACTTCTTTAATTCCCTCCTTAACCCAACATCTTTCTGGTCCATTTTTATTCATTTTCATGGAGAAGGTACAACTGGACTCAAATCTTTCATCTCGTACAGTATTTATTGATTTAAGAGATGTTCAGAAGTTTCATAGAAGGCAGACAGTTCTGTTACTTCCATCTAATAATCAGCCAAAATTCATGTATTGGTCGCGACAAAACGTTACAGATACGATCCTTTTTCTGAATTAGTGCTTAATAATTCCACACCTCTGACTGCAGAGCCGATTGTTGCGCTATGAGTCGTGTTGAGGAATGAAGGGCTTATATTTGCCTAGGTACTTGCTTGATGCTGGATTCCTGTAGACCGCGGCTGGAGAGGCGGAAAGGCCGGGCAGACTCTTTGCAAAACAAAAACCACTCGAGAGGTTAGCAAAAGGGAGACTTTTTGTCAATAAACGTGCCCCACTAATCCTGGAACTAAAGCACCTCGACTTTAATACCAGCGGTGCCGACCAGACGAGTTGTACGCGGGACTGTCCTCAAAGCAGCGCCAGTTTTGCCCGCTTGACTGAGATAGAGAGAGAGGGGGGGTTGGGGGTGAGAGCTGAGTTACTCAGCAGGCCTCGCTCACAATTAGCGAGCGGACCTTGTTAAGAATGGTTATCATGTTTCCTCGTGAGCAGGAGTTTGAGGGAGACGGGGTGATAAACCCAACTGGCTGGTGTTTGCAAACAGGGCGACGTGTTGTCAGGATTAGTGTCCATGGAGAGGTTCAGGTCATTTTTAGATCATTTGGCTGTGGCTGCGTTATCCTCGATTTGCTTCGAACAGGTGTGTATTCTTACAGATAGAAAATAATAAACCGTTTGACTTTGCTAATGTGAGTGGTTCATATTGATGGCATCCACCACAAACCAAACGGAGTCTAAATGCTCCCAACCGACCTCGGTATTAACCCAGAAAGGTAAGGAAAGCAGCGACAACCTTTAAGAAATACCACTTCAAGAGGAAAAAAAGGGAGAAAAAAAATGGGACGATGAACGAGGAACATCCTGATGACGTTACACCCCGAAAACAATTAGACAGCCGTTTAAAAAAAGATTATTTTTGTTTTAAAATCATTTTGGGATTTCACGCTTGAAAGGGACAGGAAGGCCCACTCACTCCTCCACAAGTTTTATGCGACATGCCTCTTATTCCTAAACCAATTACTAGCTGTGGATGCGGAGCAAGTTTTGTATTCTGTAAATATACACACGCCATCTCCAAGCAATTAGGGTTTAAATAATAAATCGGAATCCCGCCTCACAAGTAGCAATTGACATCGCAATTTTAAATCGCCAAAAGGAGGAAAGGACATGACATATATTGGAAAACAAACAAAAATGACAAATTCAACCGTGGCTGGTTTAAGGAAAACATACTTTATTTATTAAACAGTACGCGTTTGTAACAATTCATAGTCCAGACAATAAAGGGGCGGTCATGAAACTTCCCATTTTGTCAAAATTTCAGGGGCCAATATGTCGCTATTGGAAAATGGTCGTTTAATTTTTCAATGAATCGCTTTACCACGAGGGGAACGGGGCATTGTGTGTGTTAAAGAAAATACCAGGCAGTGCACAGGGTCTGAATTAGAAGTGCAGTAAACCCTACAATCCGGAGTTTCAACTGAACTCACGGGGGGGAACCTCAGGCAGTGGTGACAATATTTAAAAACGCGCCTTATGAAGTTGAGCGAGTGGTTCCAAGCATTAGGTTCTACCTTGCACTGACAAGGTTTATGAGAATACCATTTGAAACGATTTCTCTCGCTCAATTCATTTTAGGTTTGCATTCAGATCCAGACTCGGGATAGTGTGTGAACCCTTAAAAAAAGTGGTATGAATTGATCAATATTTAATGTCCCCAGTGGGTAGGCGAACCCAAATCTATTGAGAACTTGCACAAAGGGAAATTCTCCTTTTATTGAAGGATTGGAGGTGTAAAATTGCGGGGGAATAACACTAATCCTCGCTGTTTCAGTAAACTACTGTCGTGATTTTAAAAAATCCTGTTATGTTGTTGCTTCATTTAGAAATTATTTGATTCAATTTGTGTTTTACATGTAAAGACTTGATTCGGATATGCACACACATACATATACTATATATATATAAAACTACAACTTTAGGCGATTGTTCTGAATTAGCATGTTTTACCTAGCATGAACTCTGCTTCACGGAACTATGCAGAAAGTGGCTTTCAAACCTCAAACAGTTCATTGCAGATCTCCATTAACTTGATTTTTTAATCTAGGCATTCTAACCGCCCTGAAATACTTAATCGATACCCGGACAACGATTATCTAATAGGAAAATGCATATTGCGATAGATGATATATAATTTACATGTACCAACTTGTGTTGACAGCATGATTAATGAATGTTAAAATATTGTCTGTAAATATGGTGCGAATTCATAATCCTTCAGCACGTTTAAGGGATATTTCAATACGCACAAACACTAACAATTAACTACAGTTCCAAACTTTATAATTGTCCCAATATTTATGAAAAATTCATAGAGGAGCTGGACAATATTTCAATATCTGGTGTTCTTGCATAGATCTGGATATTGTAGTCTGGGTTCTGTGTTGATATTTGCATCTCAATCCGATTGCAATTTCCATAGACCGTTGCCTATTATTAACTTGTTCGGCTGAACTAAAGCCAAACCAAAGGGACGGTGGGGCAGGGACATTTTAAACATTAGTACTTATCTGTAATTTACAGGTCTCTTAATTGCAGCAATGCTTGTGATCCTCAGTGAAACTCATCAGGCGCCATAGAATGGTGCCAACAGGGAAGTAGGTTTTATATTTAAGAAGGATTAATTAGCCAAAACTTCCGGTACCGAGATAGCCAAATCTGACCCTGGTGATATAGAATGGGAGTTCTGATAGATTGTCTCTCTTGCTGTCTCAAGGACCTGAGGCCAATTTTTGTCCCTCCCAACCCATCAATCGCGATTACCCAAAATCACTGAGAAATTACTGCATGGAGTAAGCATTCTCGGTCCAATCGCTCCATGTTGGCAATTATCCTTCAATTCAATTGTAATCCTAATCCCGTGTGTTCCCATACTCCTCTAATCTCCATCTCCCCCCAACCGTCTATGCAATTCATTCTTAAATGTCAACATTGTCTTTGGTTCAATAATGTGTTCTATAGCCCCACAAGCCTTTGTTCAAACATATTACTTCTGCTCCATCTTAAATTGATTATACTTTATGGGCGGCACAATAGTTAGCGCTGCTGCTTCACAGCGTCAGGGACCCAGGTTTGATTCCCGGCTTGGGTGACTGTGCGCAGTATGCACATTGTCTGCGTGGGTTTCCTCTGGGTGCTCCTGTTTCCTCCCACTGTCCGTACTGGTTAGGAGCATTGGCCATTCTGAATTCTCCCTCAGGTGTGTGGTGACTAGGGGATTGTCACAGTAGCTTAATTGCAATGTTAATGTAAGCCTACTTGTGATACTAATAAGTAAACTTAATTGTTTTTACCCATGTTTTCTTGCTGTTGATTCCTTTCATTACTGGCTGCAGTCTCTTCCTATTTATACTGTCCCGTGCAAACTTTGTTGATTGTTAAAGGGAAGTAGACTAGACAGGTTAATCAAATAAATACACGGGATTAGGGCTATGCTTGTATAGAATACAAATTCTAACGCTGACCAGTTCTGTCGAATGATTATTACATAATTCTATGTAAAATCCCTCCATAGTTTGTTATTTAAAAAAATCAAATCACCTTGTTCGAATGAAAACAGCTCTAATTATTCAACCCATTCAAACTATTACCTATCAGGCAGTATTCTATTGAATCTGTGCTGCACCCCTCCCCCCTTTCTTTTGCCTCAACAACCTGAAATTAAAAGTTGTTAAATGTCCAGAACCACGTGCTTTTTCTAAATTCCAGCGTTAAAATAAGAAATGGAGGAAATCAAAGATGCTCTTTGAAGTCATGATCTTCTAAAAACCTTTCCTTTCAGAAGCTGACCCTTGTTAGAAAAAAATGCCAATATTGTTTCATTATTTGGTGGCACAGTGGTTAGCACTGCTGCCTTACCTGGGTTCGATTCCTGGCTTGGATCAGTGCGTCTCCCTGTGTCTGCCTGGGTTTCCTCAGGGTATTCTGGTTTCCTCCCACAGTCTGAAAGGTGTGTTGGTGGCCATGCTAATTCTCCCTCAGGGTAGCCAAACATGCACTGGAATGTGGCGAAGCGGGGATTTTCACAGTAACTTCATTATAGTGTTAACGTAAGCCTATTTGTGACGTTAAAAAATAAACTTTTAAAATTTATTTAATCTTTTATTATGGTTGGCGTTTGATTTGAGTTATTATTGTCACGTTTATTGGTATACAGTGAAAAGTAATGCTTTTTGTCCGCTATACAGACAAAACATACTGTTCATCGAATACCTAGGGGAGAAGGAAAGGAGAGGGTATAGAATGTAGTGTTAAAATCATGTCTAGGGTGTAGAGAAAGATCCACTTAATACAAGGTAGATCCATTTAAATGTCTGATGGCAGCAGGGAAGGAGCTGCTCTTGAGTTGGTTGGTACGTGCCCTCAAACTTTTGTATCATTTTCCCAATGGAAGAAAATGGAAGAGGGTATGTCTGGGGTGTGTGGGCTCTTCAATTATGCTGCTGCTTTTCTGAGGCAGCAGGAAATGTGGACAGAGCCAATGGATGGGAGGCTGGTTTGCGTGGTGGACTGGGCTATGTTCACAACCCTTTGTAGTTTCTTGTCGTCTTGTTCAGAGCAGGAGCCATACCACGTTGTAGTACATCTGGAAAGAATACTTTCTATGGTGCATCTGTAAAAATTGGTCAGAATCAAAGCAGACATGCTGAATTTCTTAAGCCTCCTGAAACAGTAAATGCATTGGTGGGCTTTCTTAATCATCGCATCAGTGAGGAGGGATCAGGACAGATTGTTGGTGATCAAACACCCAGAAACCTGAAGCTCTTGACCATTTCCATTTCATCACTGTTGAGGTAGACAGGAGCATGTCCTCCACTACGCTTCCTGAAGTCGATGATTATCTTTTTTGTTTCACTGACATTGAGGGAGAGATTATTGTTGTCACACCATTTCACCAGACAAAGGAGTGGATAAATATGATCTAAACAGAGAGAGTCAGTATGGATTTGTATATCACACGCATCTAACAAACCAAGTACAATTTTCCTGAAAAGCTAATTTGTGAATGGGCTCGATGTCAATAGCATTTTGGAAGCGAGAATCTAGTTTTAAGAACATAAGAAATAGGAGCAGGAGTAGGCCATCTAGCCCTTTGAGCCTGCCCCGCCATTCAATAAGATCATGGCTGATCTGTCGTGGCTCAGTTCCACATTCCTGCCCTCTCCCCATAACCCTTAATCCCCTCTCTTACCAAAAACCCATCAACCTGCATCTTAAAAATATTTAGCGAGGTAGCCTCCACCACTTCAACGGGCAGAGAATTCCAGAGATTCACCACCCTTTGAGTGAAGAAGTTCCTCCTCAACTCCGTTCTAAACCGCCCCCCCTTTATCTTGAGGCTGTGTCCCCTAGTCCTATTATCCTTTCTGAGCAGGAAGAGTCTCTCCACCTCTATCCTATCCATCCCATTCATCATCTTATACGTCTCAATGAGATCTCCCCTCATTCTTCTAAACTCTAACGAGTACAAGCCTAGTTTATTCAGCCTCTCCTCATAGCTCAACCCCCTTAACTCCAGCATCAGCCTAGTAAACCTCCTCTGCACTCCCTCCAAGGCCAAAATATCCTTGCGTAAGTACGGCGCCCAAAACTGCACACAGTGCTCCAGCTGCGGCCTCACCAATGCCCTGTACAGCCGCAGCAAGACCTCCCTACTTTTATATTCAATCCCCCTCGCTATGAAGGCCAGCATCCCATTCGCCTTCCTGACCACCTTTCTACTACCTTTTGCATGATTAAATGCTTCCTGACATAGAGGCTTCAGTACCTGGTTCTAATTTTGAGATAATGCTGCTGGGCATCATGGTGGCACAGTGGTTAGCACTGCTGCCTCACAGCGCCAGGGACTCGGGTTTGATTACAGCCTCAGGTGACAGTCTCTGTGTGGAGTTTGCACATTCTCCCCATGTCTGCACGGGTTTCCTCCGGGTGCTCCGGTTTCCTCCCACGGTCTAAAGATTTGCGGGTTAGGTTGATTGGCTATGCTAAATTGACCCTTAGTGTTTGGGGTTAACAGGGCAAATACATATGGTTAAGAGGATAGAGGTTGCATGGAATTGTTGTTGGTTCCCACTTGATGGGCTGAGTGCCCTCCTTCTGCACTGTAGAGGTTCTATGATTCTATGTTCTGGGCTCCTCCACCAGAGGAATACATTTTTCTCTCTCTACTTCATCCTAAATAGTTCAATTAGATCATCCCTCAATGCCCTCTATTAAAGAGAATGTAACACTAGTCGAAACAAACCTGTCCTCATCATTTAACCTTTTTGGCCAGAGTAGCATTGTAGTAACTCTGTGCTGAGCTCTTTGCAAGGTTTTTCTGATGTGGGGGAAAATACGCCTATCGAATTGCAGCCAGAGCTTATATGACTCAAACATTTCTTCAATTCCTATTTATTCCAATGTCCTTGAGATAAATTACAACATTCTGTTCACATTTTGAAAGATTTTTTTTTTGTTTCCATCTACTAGTTGTTTTGGATTCTGTCTGAGTAACCCCTAAATTTCTCTGCTTCCCCTCAGTTCCCAACATCTTGCCATTTATAAAATGCACCGATATATAATGTTCTTCCAGATATTTGTGCTCCACCAATTCTTCCCTTTTGTGTAGTCCCAGTTATAATTGCTTCATCGTTGGTGACCGCACTATCATTTCCCCTGGCCCCAAGCTGTGAAATTTCTTCCCACACCGCTCCTTTATTACACTTCTTAAAAGCACCTCTTTGTTCAAGCTTTTGGTTATCTGACCTAAATCTCCTTATTTTGATTTGATTTGATTTATTATTGTCACATGTATTATGAAAAAGCTTGTTTCTTGTGCATTATACAGACAAACCATACCGCTTATTGAGTACGCAGAGGAGAAGGAAAGGAGAGGGTGCAGAATATAGTGTTGCAGCAGAGCCAGGGTGCAGAGAAAGATCCACTTAATATAAGGTAGGTCCATTCAAAAGTCTGATGGCAGCAGGGAAGAAGCTTTCTTGAGTCAGTTGATACGTGACTTCAGACTTTTGTATCCCTTTCCCAACAGGAGAAGGGAGAAGAGAGAAGAGAGAATGTTCGGGGTGTGTGGGGTCCTTGATTATGCTGGCGGCCTTACTGAGGCAGCGGAAATTGTAGCCAGAGTCAATGGACGGGAGGCTGGTTTGTGTGATGGACTGGGCTACATTCACGACCCTTTGTAGTTTCTTGCAGACTTGATCAGACCAGGAGCCATACCAAACTGTGATACAACCAGAAGGAATGCTTTCTATTGTGCATCTGCAAAAATTGGTGAGAGTCATAGTGGACATGTCAAATTTCCTTAGACTCCTGAGAAAGTAGAGGAGTTGTAAATAAGTATGAGCCATTGTTGTAGTGTTGTTATGTCCAAAGTGGATGAGCTCATGCCTCCCCACTCCATCTGCCACAAATCTGATCATTCATCTACCTATCAATGTGCATTTACATCTTACTGTTCCAGTCTATCCTACTTACTATGCCACCTAATTTAATGTCGTCAACCAACATAAATACGAAGCTCTTCCTTCTTTCATTAATGTCATTTATCAATGTAGTGAAAAGCTGAGATCTAAGACAATTTGTCACCATCTGCCAACTGGAGGAGTAAGTACCCCGTATCCCTACTCTGTGTCCTCCATGTCCTAATCTATTTGTTACCTAAGTCAAATTTATTCCAATTCCATTTATTTACAGCAAATGAAAAAGTTAGAATGCTGCAAATCCCAAGGAAATTAATATTGAATCAGGGATAGTGACTCACCTAAGTTAACTTCCACAAAGTAACAGTAACAATGAAAATAATAGAAACATAGAAGATAGGAACAAGAGGAGGCCATTTAGTCCTTCAAGCCTGCTCCACCATTCACCACGATCAGGGCTGATCATTCAACTCAATAGCCTAATCCTGCTTTCTCCCCATAACTTTTGATCCTATTCACCCCAAGTGCTATATCCAGCAGCCTCTTGAATACATGCAATGTTTTGCAATCAACTACTTCCTGTGGTAATAAATTCCACAGGCTCATCGTTCTTTGGGTGAAGAAATGTCTCCTCATCTCCGTCCTAAATGGTCTACCCCAGATCCTCAGACTGTGACCCCTGGTTCTGGACTCCCCCACCATTGAGAACACCCTCTCTGCATCTATCCTGTCTAATGGCACCAAAGAATGACAAATCCCCAGTTTACCATCCAGTTTCAAAGGAAGAAGACAAAAACTTTGAAGATGCCTAACCAAAATCTTGCAAAACTCAGTCATCTTTTGCTCAGCGCCATTGCTTGTATTTCTTTTAAAAACACATCTTCCTTAAAAAATTCAAATGGCTGTAAGTAATTTGGGGCTTCAATCTGCTTTTCATGACACAAGAGATTTCCAAATACCAAATCCCACTTTGGCCTTGTCCCCTTATTCCTCTAGCACCTTCTCTTTTGAGCACCTTACCTTGTTGCACTCTTTTCCCCCCTCATTCAAAATCTCAGTTCTCTAACACCTGTCCCCGTACAATGCCAATTTTCTCTGATTTATCTTCTCTGCTTTCCGCCCCCCCCTCAGTTCTCATCCTTGGCAATTTTAACGTCAATTATAATCTATCCCCCCTCTCTCTTCTCTGAGTTCATTGCTCTCATTTAGTCTTCCCCACCTCCCACCCCAGATCTCTCCCCAGTCTATATTCATGGTCACCCTCTTGAACTTGCTGTCTCATGTGGCCACACTGCCCTCAACTTATCTGATCATTTCCTTTCATCGCTCTTTGCCCACATCCAGTTTCCATCTCCAAACCCTTTCCCTCCTGTGACTGGATAAATCCAGTCCACAAATACTCACCAATTCCAAATGAACTAGACTTTGACCTTCCAGTCACCATATAGTTTAGCAGTTACCGATCTGCTCGTCTCTGCCTTTGATGTATCATCAAAATCGTTACTGTCTCTCACTTTGACTATTTCTCCAGTATGGCCCTCACTTCTGCTCCCTTAAGCACAAGTGACACAGATGGAGAGGTATGAAACCAGTTTAACCTTCTTCCACCAGGTCTCAATTGGAACATTTGAAACACCACTGGGTCCTGCGTTCATCTGCAAAAATGGCTCCTTATTCTAGGATCACCCTGAAATGCAAAGATGATCCCTAGCTTCATTCCTCTACTGCAAATTGTCTTCTCAAGTTCTTTTCTCAGTCCAAAGATGTGCAGCTTAGGTGGATTGGCCTTGTTAAATTGCCCCTTAGTGTCTAAAAATGTGCAAGTTAGGTGGATTGACCATGTTAAACTTCCCCTTAGTGTCCAAAGATATGTAGGTTAAATGGATTGGCCATGTTAAGTTGCCCTTAGTGTCCAAAAATGTCTAAGTAATGTGGATTGACCATGCTAAATTGTCGCTTGGTGTCCAAAGTTGTGCAGGTTAGGGAGATTGGCTATGCTACATTGCCTCTTAATGTTCAAAGATGTGTAAATTAGGTGGATTAGCCATGTTAAATTGCCCCTTAGTGTCCAAATGTTTGTAGGTTTGGTGATAAGAGAGAGTGGAGAGGAGGACCTGGGTGAGATGCTCATTTGGAGAGTTGGTGTAGACCCGATGGACCAAATGACCTCTTTCTGCACTAAATGCTTTTGTTGTGTTGTCTTTTTTGGTTTGAGAAGGGAATAATTGGCAATCTAATTGCACAAGACCCCTTGGGCTGAGTGACCACAATATGACAGAATTCTTCATCAAGATGGAGAGTGCAGTAGTTGATTCTGAGACCAGGGTCCTGAATTTGAAAAGGAAGCTATGATAGTATGAGGTGGGAGTTGGGTATGATGGACTGGGAAATGTTACTTAAAAGGGTGATGGTGGATAAACATTCAAAGAGTGCATAGGTGAGCTGAAACAACTGTTTATTCTTGTCTGGTGCATGCAAATATAAAATAAGAATGGGTAGCATGATGGCACAGTGTTTATCATTTGCTGTCCCATTGTGCCAGGAGCCCGGGTTTGAATCCAGCCTTGGGTGACTATGGGGCCTGCACGTTCTCCCAGCGTCTGCGTGGGTTTCCTCTGCATGCTCCCGTTTCCTCCCACACTCCAAAAATGTACAGGTTAGGCTGATTGGCCATGCTAAATTGCCCCTTAGTGTTAGAGGGATTAGCATGGTAAACATGTGGGGTTACAGGGTTAGGGCCTGAGCAGGATTGTGATTGGTGCAGGTTCGATGGATCAAATGGCCTGTTTCTGCACAGTCAGGACTCGCTATGAAATCTGGCAATGCCAACCTGGCAGTGCCAGGTGGCACCATGGTGCTTCCAGGTGGGCAATGCTAGAGTACTCAGCAGCGCCAAGTGGGCTGGGACATGAGGGGATTGGGGCATAGGAAGGAGATCATGAAGGGGATGGTCATGACTACGTGTGGGGAAAATCACACTGGTTTTCTCACCCAAAATGGCACTTTGTCATTTTTTTGGGAAAATCTTGCGTATTAACTCTGATTCTCACTCCAAAAATGCTGTCAGACTTGTTGAGTATTCACAGCATTTTATGATTTTAATTTAGATTTCCAAAACCCACAGTGTATTTCTTTTGGATTAACTTGCAAAAATTGGATGACTAAATGAATTTCAGAGTTTTAAGTATGTTACGCTCATTGATAAACTATGTTATGTGTCTTGAGTGGTAGGCTTTGGATGTCCAATGGCGAAGGCAGCTTTTCTTGCCATCACCGATTGTGCTCTTATCGAAGATGGCAATATAATCCCAGCACTGCAGTTCCCTAATAGACCACCAGATATGGGATAATGAATTTTCCCAATGATGCAGCAGCTTTAAGGGAAAGATATTGTCCACTCCAAGCCTAAAATAAGCAGATTTGATTCCTAGTCTATCATGACTTAGTTAACATCAGCTGGGGTTAATTAATTAGACAGATAAGGCAAACAGAATGCAGCTGCAGAATGGAGAGCATATCAGAGACCTTGATGAGTGGAGGCATTTAAAGAGTTAATCTTGTTCTTATATTACCAAGTTTGGGGTTTCAGTTAGCTCAATTGTCTGGGTGATTGGTTTGTGCTGTAGGCTGTGTTGTGAGTTCAATTCCTGTATCAGCTGAGATTAGTCATGAAGGCCCTCCTTCCTTTAACCTTGCCTGAGGTGTGGTATTCCTCAGGTTAAATACCCACTGGTTAGCTCTCAATAGGAGGATGGGCAATGGTGACTTTGCCTTTTATAATCTAGTCTGTAAACAACAGTAAATAGAAAGTTCCAATTCTAGCCTTGGGTCACTCTCTGTGTGGAGTTTGCACGTCCTCTGCGTGGGTTTCCTTCCACAGTCCAAAGGGTGGATTGGCCATGCTAAATTGATCCTAATGTCAGGGGGATTAGCAGGGTAAATGTGTGGGGTTATAGGAATAGGGCCTGTGTGGGATTGTGGTCAATACAGATGGACTGAATGGACTGCCAGGGATTCTATGATTCTACTGTGCGTGTAGACTAAGTTGATTTCTTTCTTGGAGACTGAGACAGGCAAACACACTCTGCTGAGAGAGCTGGGTAGTTAATTAATCAACTGATTGAATCTGGTTCCTCTAGCTCTCGTTACTTTAAATTCAACAATTTTTGGCACGGCCAAGGCAACTGAGTGAACTGAGTATGAGTTGAGAGTTCACTAACTGGGGAAGTTGTAGAGGGTGTGTGAGGAGGGTGTGTGAGGAGGGGGTGGGGGTGGGGGTGGGGTTGTTTCTTTCACTTTTTCTGTCTTTTTCACCCTGTAGGAATTAATCCTATTCTACTGCAAGGAAAGTTGCTAACCGCTTGCTGTGTACCTGGTAAGTTGTTAAGGTCTTTTCCAGTTCTAAGATTTAAAATAGTGCCATGAACAGGTCATCTTATTGTAGAAAGGATATTATTAAACTAGAAAGAGTGCACAAAAGATTTACCAGGATGTTATCGGGACTTGATAGTTTGAGTTATAAGGAGGGGCTGGATAGACTGGGACCTTTTTCTCTGAAGCATAGGAGGGTTAGGGGTGAACTTATTGAGATCTATAAAATAACAAAGGGCATAGATAAGATAGATAGTCAACATCTTTTCCCAAGGATAGGGGAGTCTAAAATTAGAGGGTGTAGGTTTAAGATAAGAGAGGAGAGATACAAAAGGGTCCAGAGGGGCAATCTTTCACTCAGAGGGTGGTGAATAGTCAAGGGCAGTAGTAGAGGCCTATACTCTCTGGAATTCAGAAGAATGAGGGGAGATCAAATTGAGGTACACAAGATGATAAAAGGTATGGATAAAGTAGACGTGGCGTGGATGCTTCCTCTTGTGGAGCATTCTAGAACGAGAGCTCTTAGGATAAGGGATAGCAAATTTAAAACAGAGTTGAGGAGAAACTACTTCTCCCGAAGGGTTGTGAATCTGCGGAATTCGCCATCCCAAAGTGCGGTGGATGCAGGGACAGAGAGTAAATTTAAAGAGGAGTTAGATTGATTTTTAATTGGTAATGCATTGAAAAGTTATGGGGAGAAGGCAGGAAATGGGAATGAGAAGCATATCAGCCATGATCTAATGGCGGAGCGGACTCAGTGGGCCGAACGGGCTAATTCTGCTCCTATATATTATGAGCTTATGAAGTTATGAACTCGAGCCATATTGTTCTAAAGCTTTCCTCATACACACTTACATCCTCAGTCACCTTCAGCTGACATGCTGCTATCTTTCCCCGATCCATCTTACTCGGATTATATACCATACACCAAAGTCGAATCTGATTCCATGCTGTGTCCAAATCCTGGCCATTACTTCCCAAGCCATTTGCTATTGCAGTGCTCAATTCTGTTGCATTTCTAGGGGATACTATATGCACCATAATAAATTCAACATCCCATGGGTGTGACCTATAAATGCCTTCCAATCTTTCCAAGGCGCCCCATGTTTCAGCTCCAATTTTCTTAAGATGGGGAATTTCTTTGGACCACCCCTCTATCTTTTCTGGTTCTGACGGATTATAGTCGACCACTCATTCGTAGTGGTGGGTCTTATGTGTGATTGTTCCATCCCCATCTTCCACGTCCTTTGTTTAGGTCTTATGGTTATGAGTTATTACTGGGTGTAAATCTGGAAAAGGCAGCCCATCACCCTCGTTCCCCCTTGCTGTAGTTACTGTCATCTTCTGAATGTCTTCGTCTAAGCTGAGTCAACGAGTCCAGTCTTCTAACTGGAGTCAGAATCTCCATTCAGATTCCAACGCCATAAACTGGGGATGTGGGCGGGGATGGCAGTGCAGGCTCGTTGGGCCAAAGGACCTGTTTCCCGTGCTGTGTTGTTCTCTTCTCTCTTGTTGAAACTACACAGTCTCTGCTGCGTATATTCCACTGTTATCTTTTTGTGACTTTTACTACTTTTTCATTTTATTTATTTGTCACAAGTAGGCTTACATTAACACTACAATGAAGTTACTGTGAGAATCCCCTAGTCGCCACACTCCGGCACCTGTTCGGGTACACTGAGGGATAATTTAGCATGGCTAGTCCATCTAACCAGCATGCCTTTTGGACTGTGGGAGGAAACCAGGGCACTGAGGAAACCCACGCGGACACGGGGAGAATGTGCAAACTCCATGCAGACAGTGACCACAGCCAGGAATTGAACCCAGGTTCCTAGCGCTATGAGTCAGTAATGCTAAGCACTGTGCCACTGTGTCACCCTGGCACACATTTGCTGCAGTGTGGGCGTGCCCAAGTTTCTAGGTCAGTTGGTTAGCAACAATATTTCTGTATTTTGTTTCAAATTTTACACTCCAACACTTGGGTCACAGTCTGTGAGGAGTCTGCACATTCTCCCTGTGTCTGTGTGGGTTTCTTGAGGGGGCTCTGGTTTCCTCCCACAGTTCGAAAGATGTGTTGGTTAGGTGCATTGGCCATGCTAAGTTCTCCCTCAATGAGTTTGTGCCTGTGCCGTTCAGAATTTGTACATTGGTCAGGCATATGCACGTGCCCCCAAAACAGGTGCAAAAACACAAAGAAGACCTGAAAACCTTGGGAGAGGAGAGGAAAACAGGCAGGGGTAAATAAAGCAGGAGAGAAGACAGTGAGAAGTAAAACAAATAGGAAAGGAAAAAGACAGGGATAAGAAACAGAAACCAATAAAGGAGCAGGAGACTCCAATTAGGGAGAGGGCCGTGATGAACAGACCTTAGACTCATACAGAAAAGGCCCTTTGGCCCATGGAGTCTGCACTGACGTGAGAAACACCTGAACTCCCACCTAATCCCATTTACCAGCATGTTATGACGTGCCAAGTGCTCTGCAGCTGAAAGTTGGTAACTCTGTGCTGTAGGGTGTTGGGGCAAGGTTGCATCTTTTGGAGGAATAGTTTTCAGCTTGGCACAGCCAAAAAGTTGAAGTAATGCTTATAAATTGATGCTTGAGAGCATTTACTGTGCAGTGTGGTATGTTTCATCGCAGTTTGGCATGGACGAAGGGGATCGATTAGTTCAGTTGGCTGGTTCATGATGTCGAGCGACACCAACAACGCAGGTTCAAATCCCATACCGGCTGAGGTTATTTGTGAAGTCCCCCATCGTATCAACCTTGCCTGAGGTGTGGTGATCCTCAGGTTAAATCACCAGCATGGAGAGTGGTCATCTGGTACTCTGCGACTTTACCTGACCTGCCATGGTAAGGAAGAACCCCACTTTGATTCAGATGTCACTGAAAGACTGGAACCTCAGGTGAAACAAGCAAAGGTTCCTACACTGACAGGACACTGACAGTGACTTAGTGTTTGGATTTTTATTAACTGGTAGTGCCCTTGCCCTTTCTCAGAATGCCTAATCTGCAGGGAGAAACTCTCAATGGCACCAAGTAAGTGGAAACATAATTTCAGTACAAAACACAATTCACTCTCCAGCAAAGATATAGGGTACATCAAGCACCTGAGAGAATAAAATCTAAAGAACAATTAATGGATAATGGAGTCTGCATGAGTGGCACAGTGGTTAGCACTGTTGTCTCACAGTGCCAGGGACCTGAGTTCAATTTCGACCTTGGGTCACTGTCTGTGCAAAGTCTGCACATTCTCCCCGTGTCTGCGTGGATTTCCTCCAGGTGCTCAGGTTTCCTCCCACACTGCAAGGATGTGCAGGTTAGGTGGATTGGCCATGTTAAGTTGCCCCTTAGTGTCAGGGGGATTAGCATATAACATGGTCTGGGTGGGATTGTGGTTGGCGCAGACTCGATGGGTCAAACAGCCTCCTTCTGCACTGTAGGGATTCTGTGTAAAGAAAAATTAATGTATGATGGAGTGTGCATGGATTTCAGATAATGAGCAGGAGGTGAGTTACCTGGTGGCTAATGGTGAAATCAAAGAACTTTTATGGAGGCACAGTGGTTAGCGCTGTCTCACAGCGCCAGGAGCCCAGGTTCAATTCTGGCCTTTGTCACTGCGTAGAGTTTGCTCATTCTCCCCGTGTCTGCAGGTTTCCTCCAGGTGCTCCAGTTTCCTTCCACAGGCCAAAGATGTGCGGTTCGGGGCTGGGTGGTATTGTGGTCACAATTGCCAAAGCCCTAATTCTACCGGCATGCTAAGTAATGTCAAAGTAACTTTGGGAGCTGATGCTTGAGACCAAAACTGGCCCTTTGGCAGAAAAATGTGGCAAGTGGCTTGATTGAGATGTTCAAACTGGCATCAGCAAATCCTACTGGGAAAACTATGCTCAATCTCATCTCCATACATCTTAAAACCGTACAAGAGGAATTTGAATGCTAATTCAGTTGTATAGGGTGTTGGTGAGGCCACAACTGGAGTATTATGTGCAGTTTTGGTGTCCTTATCTGAGGAAGGATTTCCTTGCTATAGAGGGAGTGAAGGTTTACCAGGGCTGATTCCTGGCATGGTAAGTCTGGCATATGAGGAGAGAATAAGTCGGTTTGGATTATATTCACTGGAGTTTAGAAGAATGAGAAGGGAACTCATTGAAACTTATGAAGTTCAAACAGGGTTAATCAGGGTAGATTCAGAAAGAATGTTTCCGATGGTGGGGTGTCCAGAACTTGTGGTCATAGTTTGAGGATAAGAGGTAAATCTCTTAGAACTGAGAAATTTCTTCATCCAGAGTCGTGAATGTGTGGAATTCACTACCACAAAGTAGTTGAGGCCAAAACATTGTGTGATTTCATGAAGAAATCAGCTATAGCTCGTGGGGCTAAATGGATCAAGGGACATGGGAAGAAGGGAAGATCAGGATATTGAAGTTGATGAGCAGACATGATAATAATGAATGGTGGAGATGGCTCGAAGGGCCAAATGGCCTACTCTTGCTTCTAGTTTCTATGGTTCCCTTCCATGATAATGGAAGACTTTCATTGGGCACATGATACATCCAGTTGACTTTCTTTTGAATCATCAAATAATTTGTCATTAAAAGAACAAGAGGAATTTGCAGAGCTCAGGGTGGATCATACACTCAAACTAAAGTTTCTCGAGATTCCTCTAGACACAATTTGGTTGCCTATGGAACAGGAATATCCATCTATTTCAGATTGTTTTAAAGCTGTACTCTTATTCTTTCTCACAACCTATCTGTGCAACTAACCTAAGGAGAGAGCATCTCTCAGCAGTACAAGACCTAATTATAGAATCCCTACAGTATGGAAGGAGCACATTCTGCCCATCAGGTCTGTACTGACCACAATCCCACCCAGGTCCTAGTCCCGTAACAGCACACATTTACTCTACCAATCTCCCATACCTTAGGGTTAATTTATCATGGCCAATCAACCTAACCTGCACTTCTTTGGACTGTGGGAGAAAACCGGAGCACCTGGAGGAAACCCACACAGACACGAGGAGAATGTGCAAACTCCATACAGACAGTGACCAAGGCCAGAATTGAACCCCTGGTGCTGAGAGGCAGCAGTGCTAATCACTCCGCCACCATGCCGCCCATAAAAGTTTATTTATTAGTATTACAAGTAAGCTTATATTAACATTACACTAGCAATGAAGTTACTATGAGTGACTATAAGTTATCTGCAAGTTGTCGTTTCACCAGTTTCTCCCTGGATCCAGAGACTTTGCTCAGAGAGGCAGACCCAGTTGTCACACTAATGATATCTGTGAGATGCCATTCATACTATTTCCTTCATTTATAATCTTTCATATGGAGAAATGCAATCTTATAAAAACTGGAAACAATTGAAATCTTCAATGGGAAACACTTCTAAATTGTCTACATTTTCAATAAAAAAATTTTGTATTTGACATGCAAATAGTGATAAAACAAAGGAGATAGTCATTGACTTCAGGAATAGCAGTGGAGAACGTGCCCCTGTTTGCATCAGTGGTGATGAAATGGAAATGCTTCAAGTTTTGAGGTGTCCAGATCACCAACAACCTGTCTTGGTCCCTCCACGCTGATGCTATAGTCAAGAAACTGCACCACCAGCTATTCTTTCTCAGGAAGCTATGGAAATTTGGCAGATCTGCTACGACTCTCACCTATTTTTACAGATGCACCATTCCTTTCCGGATGTATCTCTGCTTGGTAAGGCTCCTGCTCTGACCAAGACTACAAAAGGTTGTGAAATTAGCCCAGTCCGTCATGCAAACCGGCCTCCCACCCATTGACTCTGTCTACATTTCCTACTGCCTTGGAGAAACAGCCAGCATAATCAAGATCCCACGCACTCAGGACAGACTCAATTTCTTCTTTCAGGAAAAAGATACAAAAGTCTGAGAGCGCACGCCTACTGACTCAAGAACAGCTTCTTCCATGCTGCATCAGACTTTTGAATGGACTTACTTATATTAAACTGACCTTTCTCTACACTCCAGCTGTGACTGTAACACTACATTCTGTACCCTCTCCTTTCCTTCTCTCCTATATTCTCTATGAATGGTGTATTTTGTATGTATAGTATGCAAGAAACAATACTTTTCATTGTATCCCGAAAAAGTAATAAATCAAATCAAAGAATACTTTCATTGCAAACTTCTAAAATGAATGAAAATTGTATTGGATTGATGTGTTTTTAGGAGATTATGGAAATAGAAGTTTTTTGCTTGAGGATGTAAGAGATAAGGACTTAAAATTCTTTATAGTATAAAGAAGTGCCATGACAGATAAAAGATTGGGAACTGCTATTTTAGATCATTTTGTTTAATTAAATGGTGCAATATAAATATTAGTTGTTGTTACAGCTAGTATTGAATACTCTTTTAAGTATGGGAGTGCTGGCCATTCCCTAATTGATGAGTGTTTAAGTAATTGGCCATGCTACCTCAATTATGATAATATACGCCAAGGCTATAAAAAGCTACTATTTTGTACATGTCCTGATAGTCACTTGAAGCTGGAGTGAGAAACAACTCACAACAAAATATTGGGACAAAGGAATAAGCCATGTATGTGTCTGTTTCTGTCTTGGGATTTTGATATATCTTTCTTTGATTTAATTTCATTTATTATTGTCACGTATTAGGATACAGTGAAAAGTATTGTTTCAGTGAAGAAACAATTACAATTGCAATTGCAACGGGATCTTAATCAATTGGGCCAGTGAGCTGACAAGTGGCAGATGCAGTTTAATTTAGACAAATGCGAGGTGATGCATTTTGATAGATTGAACCAGGTTGGAACTTACTCAGTTAATGGTAGGACGTCAGGGAGAGTCACAGAAAAAAGAAATCCAAGGGTACATGTTCATAGTCGACAGAGTGGTGAAGAAGGCACTCAGCACGCTTGGTTTCATCGGTCAGAACATTGAATGCAAGAGTTGGGACGTCTTGTTGAAGTTGTACAAGACATTGGTAAGGCCACACTTGGAATACTGTGTGCAGTTCTGGTCACCCCATTATAGGAAGGATATTATTAAACTAGAAAGAGTGCAAAAAAGATTTATTAGAATGCTGACAGGACTTGATGGTTTGAGTTATAATGAGATGCTGCATAGACTGGGACATTTTTCCCTGGAGCATAGGAGGGTGAGGGGTGATCTTATAAAGGTCTATTAAACAATGAGGGGCATAGATCAGCCGGATAGTCAATATCTTTTCCCAAAGGTAGGGGAGTCTAAAACTAGAGAGCAAAGGTTTAAGTTGAAGGGGAGAGATACAAAAGTGTCCTGAGGGGCAGTTTCTTCACACGGAGGGTGGTGAGTGTCTGGAACAAGCTGCCAGAGGTAATAGTAGAGGCAGGTACAATTTTGTCTTTTAAAAAGCATTTCGGTAGTTGCATGGATAAGATGGGTATAGAGGGATATGGGCCAAATGATGGCAATTGAGATTAGTTTACAGGTTTAAAAATGGATGGCATGGACAAGTTGGGCCGAAGGGCCTGTTTCCACGCTGTAAACCTCTATGATTCTATGACAGATCAGCTTAATAAATAGTAGGTCCATTCAAAAGTCTGATGGCAGCAGGGAAGAAGCTGTTCTTGAGTTGGTTGGTACATGATCTCAGACTTCTGTATCTTTTTCCTGACCGAAGAAGGCGGAAGAGAGTATACCTGGTGTGCGTGGGGTCCTCGATTATGCTGGCTGCCTTTCCGAGGCAGCGGGAAGTGTAGAGAGAGAGTCAATGGATGGGAAAGCAAAAGAGAAAATATTGGAAAATCTCAGTAGGTCTGGCAGCATCTCTCGGGAGAGAAAAGAGCTGAGATCAATGGATGGGAGGCTGGTTCGCGTGATGGACTGGGCTTTGTTCACAACTCTCTGTAATTTCTTGCAGTCTTGGTCACAGCAGGAGCCATACCCAGCTGTGATACTTTGATTTTAGATGACTTAAATTACTCATGTGCCCTGATTTCCAGCATCCTAATCTTCAAACTGTGAGCCAAGAATTACGTTGTGCATTCCTTTATTCTAAATGTTTCATAACCATTGGGTTTCCCTTCTTTACTGCTGATTCTGATGGATAGTAACTCGATACTTTCCTGTGCTAGCAATTCACCAGTAGATCCATCAAACAAACTGATTGCCACCTCTTCTGGGGACATTTTCTCCAGACATCTCATGCTGTGCTTACATGAATAGAATTGTCCTGACCACAATGGGTGTGAATATGTTTTGCCACCTGTAATGACATCCCCTTGGCCATCCTAGCTTTGGCTGAGACAATGGATTGTCATTGCATCACTTTGAAATAAACTTGAGTCTGTGACATCCTTAAGTATACCAAGTATTACGGGCTGGCACATTCCAAGATCCAGGATTACGTGCTGGGGGCTGCACCCAAGCTTGGGGCTGCCTTTCAGCCAATGTGCACCGAGGGGCTAGAAACATGACTAGTAACCCTGCGTGTTTAATCCTACCTGTATGTGACCATGTTGAAGCACCTCCAAGTGCATGACCGATTGTATATAGTTTATAAAGAATTGTAAGGGAATGATTGAAATGTTTGTAATGTTCTCATTACTGAACTGAAACAGCTCTGGGTGGATCTCAACCCCTGGAGAAAATGTGAATATCATTGCACTTTGCAACAAATTTCTAGTTGTTATACCGGTAATGTGTCTTGCAGATTTGATATGAATAAAGTATATTTTTGCTCACAAAAGTCTCCAATTCAGGCCTTTCTCTGTAAACCTTTGAGAATTCGCTTTGCTTTAAAACCCAATTTTTCAGCACAACTCAATCCTAAATTCTTTCCATGAAATAAATCATTTAAAATCCCTGAACCTGACAAACGTGAACAATGGATCTTTTTTCCCTTTGTCCTATTACGATACCTGCAACGTCACTTTATTGTTGATGCAGAAAGCCAGGTATAAATTGATATTACTCAATGGCATCTTAGAATTTCTTCCACAATTGAATATGATTCTTGTCATTCGCTAACACTGTAATGTTCCCTTTGTCCCAAAATAAAATGACTGTTCATTATTGTCAAAGTTGGGAGAACTAAAATGTTATGATTATGTAAGGAAATCATATGAAAATCTACCTGCTTCTCTACCATCGAGAAGGACAAGAGAAGCAGATGCATGGGAACACCACCTCCTGCAAGTTCTCCTCCAAGCCACACACAGTCCTGACTTGGAACGATATTGCTGTTCCTTCACTGTCACTGGGTTAAATTCGTAGAACTTCCTCCCCAACAGCACTTGGGTGTATTTACATCACATGGACTGCAGCGGTTTGAGAAGATAATTCACACCATCTTCTCAAGGGCAACAAATGCTAGCTGGTGATGAGAATATTGCTAGTCCATTTGCTGCCCATCTCTGATTGCCCTTGGACTGGTGCCAAATGAAGCTTAGTTCACTAACAAAAAGTAGTCTCACCCTAATTGGATGTCACATTAACTACTGTAGAACATCAAAACAAACCTTTTCAATTTTGAAAGCTAGAAACTAGACCAATTCAGGGCAGCTGAGAGTTAACCACACTGCCATAGGCCACCAGATTAGGATATTTGAAAATCTGATATGATTTTACCAAAAAAAATTAATTCAAATTCTACCAGATGTCATGGTGGGATTTGAACCCATGTCCCCAGAACACTAGCCAGGGCCTTGAGACTCCTAGCCTGGTGATACCCCTAACATGCCACAAGTATCAGTAATTCAAGATATTGTTTGAAGAATAGTAGAGATACAAGAATTAATATTCAGGCGGAAGTGGTTGGAAGAATGATTTGATGCTAACTTATAGAATAGTGCTTAAGAGCAATTACAAAATGATCTAGAACATTTTAAGATGTCTTTTTGTCATGGTAACAGAGAAAGGAAAGGCTTAGATTTTTATACTGCTTTTCACAACCACTATTCTCTTCAGATGCTTTCGCAGCCAATTTGAAGTGTGGTAACTATTGCAATGTTGGAAATGTAGTAGCCAACTTACATTTAGCAAACTCCCACAAACAGCTGTTTGGTAATGAACAGCTAAGCTGTTTGGTAATGAACAGCTAAGCTGTTTTTTATGATGTTGCCTGAGGGACAAATATTGTCCAGGATCCAAGAAATAACTCCCCCTTCTCTTTCTATACTGTGCCTCTCTCAAATGATGGGAAATGCTTTAAGGTCCTTTGTGGACCATTACCAGTTACATTTCCAAAGTAAAGCCATGGCGCTTTATCCATCCACCCAAGAGTTTCTTGTGTGATCTAACAGATGGCATCTCCCAACAGTGCAATGTCACAGCTTCAGCACTGCTGAGCCCTGGTTGCTGTGGTAAAGCTCTGGGATGGACACAATATCTTGTGATTCAGAGGCAAGTACTATCGACTAAACCGTGTCTGACTCCAATGAGAGAATTAAAGTTTAGACAGTGTCAGTTGATAATCCATCAGCAAAGTTAATGGGACAGTTTCCTATTAATTGTTTGGCCTGAGAGAACATTTTGATTGCACTAGATGTGGGTGATTCCATAGAGTTCATTCAGTTTTACGCAGAGATAACACACACTGTACTTGAAATAAAAATAGAGAGTTCCACAAATACTCAGCAGGTCTGGCAGTATCTGTGGAGAAGGAAATAGAGTTAATATTTCAAGATGATTGCGACTCTTCTTCAGAATTGAAACTGGGGTAAATTCTGCTTGATATGTTTCTCTATCTACAGTTCCTAAGTACTGTACTTACAAGAAAAGTGGTACGATGGTTAGCACTGCTGCCTCACAGCCCCAGGGACCCAGGTTCAATTCTGGGTTTGGGTCACCTTCTGCATGGAGTTTGCACTTTCTCCCCGTGTCCGTGTGGGTTTCCTCCAGGTGCTCCAGTTTCCTTCCACAGTCCAAAGATCTGCTGGTTAGGTTGATTGGCCAATCTGAGCTAACCCTAGCGACAGGGGGATTAGCAGGGTAAATATGTGGGATTACGGGAATGGGGCTTGGTGGGATTGTGGTTGGTACAGATTCGATGGGCCAAATGGCCTCCTTCTGCACTGTAAGGATTCTATGATTCTATGAAAAGGCAATACCTACATGGTGTTCAATGCCATGAGAATAAAGCTTCACCAAAATGAAGAATCATGGAGTGGTTCCATATCTATTAGCTTATGCAATTTCACCTAAAATATTTTTAGTTATCTTCACACAACCAGATACTTATGGCCCAACTAAATTGAGTGCAGTCACTTTAATAACTGATAGTGTATTCCCATAGGCATTCAAAATATTTAAAGATCTAAAGAGAATGCTAAGAATCATATTCAAATGTGGAAGAAATTTTAAAATGCTATTGAGTAATATCAATTTACACATGACTTTCTGTGTCAATAATAAGGTGATATTGCAGGCATTGTAACTGGACAAGTAGAGAAAATGTCCATCTATTCAATAATTGGTAATGAAACTTAACATTTTTGTGACTGTTGTTACCCCTAAATGATGTCTCAAACTATATGTATATTTTTCCAGGTGGCACAGTGGGGTGATGCAGTAGTTCTCCCCATGTATGTGTGGGTGTTCTAGTTTCCTGCCACAGTCTGAAAGATGTGCTGGTTGGGTGCATTGGCTGTGGGAAATTCTCCCTCAGCATACCTGAAGAGGCACTGAAGTGTGACGACTAGGGGATTTTAACTTCAATGTGATGTTAATGTAAGCCTACTTGTGACACTAATAAATAAACTAAACTTATTTCGCAAATAATTTGTGTCTTAGTCAAATAAATGTACAATTTGTAAACATCTCCGAAAGCAGAAAGAAAGCCGTGTATTTCCATAGCGCCTCTCACAATGACTAGATTTCCCAAAGGGCTTTGCAGCCCTGTTGCTTACTTGTTGGTGTGTGGTCATTGTTGTACAGTAGTAAATGTAAAGCAAGCATGGTGGTTAGCACTGCTGCCTCACAGTGCCAGAGACCTGAGTTTGATTCTCAGCTGGGTCATTGTCTGTGTGGAGTTTGCACACTCACCCTGTGTCTGTCTGGGCTTCCTCCAGGTGCTCCAGTTTCGTCCCACAGTCTGAAAGATGTGCAGGTTAGGTGCACTGACCTGAACAGACGCTGGAGTGTAGCAACTAGGGAATTTTCACAGTAACTTCATTGCAGTGTTAATGTAAGCCTTACTTGTGACTAATAAATAAACTTTAAATCTTTAAGCAAGTTAGTCTTTCATTAAAATGACGGCTAAAGGAGCTTCTTTCTTTTATATTCGCCCATGGGATGTGCGCGTCACTGGCTGGGCCAATGCTTATTACCCTTTCATTCGGGCATTTAAGAGTCAACCACATTGCAGTGGCTGTGGAATCACATGTAGGCCAGACCAGGCAAGGGCAGCAGATTTCCTTCCCTAAAGGACATTAGTGAACCAGATGGGTTTTTATTACAATTGATTCATGGCTATCATTAGACTTTGAATCCCAGATTTTTACTGAATTCAAATTTCACCATTTGCCATGGTGGGAATTGAACCTGGGTCCCCAGAGCAGTGTCCTGTATCACTAATCCAGTGACAATACCACTATGTCACAACCTCCCCTGTATAAATGAATTAAACTTTGACAGATACTCGCACAATTTAATTCAAGGCCTCCCAAATTCAATGGAGGCATTCTGAGGGTGTCATTAACCAGGGGAACAAAACTGTGATGGTCATCACCAGAGCCCTGACGTTTAATTCAATGATGTGGGGTCAAACAGAGAGAGGACATGTCCCCCTTTCTTCACATTCTGCTTTTCTTTCAGTTCAAGCCCAACACTTGTTGCTCCCTCTGATGCCTTGCCTTTATCCTGTGGCTTGTTGTCTTCTTGCCTCCTAGGCCTTTTTCTTATATATTATCTGTCTTCTTCAGAGTTTGACCTTTTTCTTTCCTTTTTGTTGGCCAAGCATCATTGGAGGTAGGTTGAGCATGTCACACATATAGAGAGAGAGGCAGTGAGAGAGAGAGACGCAGAAAGAGAGAGAGATGCAAAGAGAGAGAGAGACGCACAGGGAGGGAGACACACAAAGAGAGAGATGCACACAGAGAGACGAACAGGGAGAGAGATGCACAGGGAGAGAGAGACGCACAGAGAGAGAGAGAAGGATGCACAGGGAGAGAAATGCACAGGGAGAGAGATGCACAGGGAGAGAGAAGCACAAGGAGAGAGATGCACAGGGAGAGAGATGCATAGGGAAAGAGATGCACGGGGAGAGAGATGCCCACAGGGAGAGACGCACAGAGAGAGAGAAAGATGCGCAAGGAGAGAGATGCACAGGGAGAGAGATGCACAGAGAGAGAGATGCACGGGGAGAGAGATGCAGAGAGAGAGAGGGACGCACAGGGACAGAGAAGAACAGGGAGAGAGATGCACAGGGAGAGAGAAGCACAAAGAGAGAGATGCACAGGGAGAGAGATGCACAGAGAGACAGATGCACACAGAGAGAGCCACAGAGAGAGAGCCGGATGCACAGAGAGAGAAATGCACAGGGAGAGAGAGACATATAGGGAGAGAGACGCACAGGGAGAGAGAAACACAGGGAGAGAAACACAGAGAGAGAGAAACGCACAGAGAGAGATGTATAGGGAGAGAGACGCACAGGGAAAGAGACACACAGAGCAAGAGACGTTCCAGACTCACCTGAAGAAGGAGTGACACTCCGAAAGCTTGTGCTACCAAATAAACCTGTTGGACTTTAACCCTGGTGTTGCAAGGCTATTTAATTCATTGCCATGGATTTGTAACTGCATTGTGCTTAGCAAGCAGACATTTGTGTACAAATGGGAAAAAAACCCCAGGAGTACCATGTGGGAAATCACTCCTATGCAGTGAATTGATGTGATCTGGAGTGTTTGCCTGACAAATTGACTGAAAAGGATTCAACAATAACTTTAACAAGGGAGTTGGATAAGGACTCCAGTCCCATTGAAAGTAATGATGTTTTGCAAGGTGTGTTGTGGGCTAATAATGACCCATCTCAGTCACTGGAAAACACACTGTGGGGGTTGGGGTAAATCCTAGTCTTGAAGGGGGAACCTGCAGGGTATTTGGGAACAGGCAGGGAAATAAGGCGAGTGTGCAGCACAATATTGCCCCACGCATTCTTACATAAACTGCAAAGATTTTGGACTCGCAACCTCTCCGTTTTTAGATTGTAGCAGGACCCTAAGGGAATTGGTGGGAGGCAGTTCTACCCATCCAGCTGGTCATGTCACACCTCCTTAAAGCCGGTTTAAAATTGGAATCAGAGAAATCCTGAGAGCCAGCAATTGATATATTTGCTCCTCCCATTAGCACTGTCTCTGTCTTTTGTCAATCAACCTAATCAAAACCTTACTCTGAAACCTGAATGGAAACCTAAGTAAACAAAAATGCATTAACTCTGTTTAGACAAGCACACCATTAGTTAAAGTCAGTCATTATCCTGCATTCTCAATACTACCTGTTGCCCAGACAAATCGGCACCGCGTAAAACAGAGCTGAATTTTAAACATATCCCTTACAAGAAACATGATAGAAAAACATTTCTTAAAGGGCCTGTATCATCACACTACAGTAAGCCTATGGTCATCTGGGATTATGGTGACTTTCCTTATTCATGGGTGATTCGGTGGCACACTGGTTGGCACTGTTGCCCCAGAGCACTATGGACCCAGGTTTAATTCTAGCATTGGGTGACTGTCTGTGTGGAGTGTGCATGTTCTTCCCGTGTCTGCATGGGTTTCCTCTGGGAGCTCCTGTTTCCTTCCAAAGATGTGCAGGTTAGCTTGATAGACCATGCTAACTTGTCTCTTGGAGTCAGGGAGATTAGCAAGACAAATACGGCAATTGGGCCTGAGTTGGGTGTAGACTTGGTGGGCCGAATGGCCTGTTTCTTCACTGTGGGGATTCTGTTCCCTGATCCTTTGCCTGCATAGAATTATTGCTATTGAGTCATTAGAGAAGCAATAGCCTAGAAATAGACTTTGATAGCTGATGATAATATTTGTATTTAATCATGGGGTCATCTCAAGATGGTTTAACCATTGCAGATGCTGTTCGGGTTCTCAAATTATGTCCTGGGATACCAGCAAATGATTATTTTCAATGCACTGGTCTAAAATTGCCTTGCTTCTATTTCTATGTTGAGCCATTTATCAATTTAGAAGAGAGGCATTTCTGACAAATGCGTTATCTTTGGAAGGCTAATGACCCTTGGTATAATTTCTCCAGGATCATGCTGAAATATATGGATTATTACTGAAATGATAAAACAAAAGTCGGGGTTATTAAGAAAAGATCCTGTTGGATCTTCACACAGTTACTTCAGTCAGCAAGGACAGACAAAGAGAGATTAGTCAATCCTGCGGAAAGTTCAAGGTCATATTCCTTCAGTGACAGCCCAATCCCATAGCTGCTAACAGCCAAATATACCCTTCTTTGAGAGAGATCAGTAATCACTGCGGAACCCACAGAAAAAAACAACAGTGGATCTTTGGGGACAGTGAAACCAATTATTCATAGACTCTGTACAGAAGGAGGCCACTTGGCCTATCAAGTCTGCACCAACCACAATCCCACCCTGGCCCTATCCCTGTAACTCCATGCATTTACCTCACTAACCAGCCCCCCCCCCCCCCCCACCCCACCCCCTGCACTAAGGAGCAACTTATCATGGCCAACCTGCACATCCTGGCGTGTGGAAGGAAACCCGAGCTCCTGGAGGAAACGCATGCAGACAGGATGAGAATGTGCAAACTCCACAAAGCTAGTCACCCAAGGCTGGAATAGAATCCAAGTCCCTGGTGCTGTGAGGCAGCAGTGCCACCCTTCAGATGTATCCGTGCGATCTGGGGCATTGGACAGTCTTCGTTCTCTACAATACAACAACGATGCACAATTATAGGGCAGCTTTAACATCTCAAAGTACTTCACAGGAGCACGATCAGGCATCAAATTGTCATGGAGAGAAAAAGGAAGACATGGATGCAATATTTACATTATGCCCATCAAAAAATATTTTTAATCTATTTTTTGAAGTGCTGTAGTTTCTTAAGTCCAGGAGTAGGAAAGTGAGAGCCCATTTTGCTGCTTATCTGACAATGTTGAACACTAAAATCAGCCCAGCGATATCTACTCAGCACTGCACTAAAGACATGACACCATCAATAAGCAATTTGTACAATAGAGGAAAGCCATGTAATGGATTCTTGTCCTTGATAAGATAAGTAACAACAAAAGCTTTTGTGAACCATCTCTTAGAATTTCAAAATGTTTTCACGTCCACAGATTGTGACTCTGACTCATCTATTCTTTAGGTGGTTTTGCCTCACAAGCACACTCCAGATTTTGCAGCAACAATGGATAGTGAACCCAAGAGATTTAAACCTAGATTTAAATATTCAATGAACGCGCTACTTACTGGAGGTACGTTGCTAAGCATATTAACACTTTAACACATGATGATCTCGGTGCATAAACAAAGAACAAAGAACAGTACAGCACAGGAACAGGCCTTTCGGCCCTCCAAGCCTGCACCGATCATGTGTTCCTAACTAGATCATCCGTTTGCATCCATCTATTCCCAGCCTGTTCATGTGGCTACCTAAATAAGTCTTAAATGATCCTAGTGTGTCTGCCTCAACCACCTTTCTTGGTAATGCATTCTAGGCCCCTACCACCCTCTGTGTAAAATGCGTCCCCCGCATATCTGTATTGAACCTTGCCCCCCTTTACCTTGAACTTGTGACCCCTTGTGTTTGTCATTTCTGACCTGGGAAAAAGCTTCCAACCGTTCGCCCTACCTATGCCTTTCATAATTTTATAAATTTGTATTAGGTCGCCCCTCAACCTCCATCTTTCCAGGGAGAACAACCCCAGTTTACTCAATCTCACCTCATAGCAAGGCCCCCCCCATACCAGGCCAACGTCCTGGTAAACCTTTTCTGCACTCTCTTCAAAGCTTCCACCTCCTTCTGGCAGTGTGGTGCCAGTATTCCAAATGTGGCCTAACTGCCACATGATAAAGATGTCACTCACCTTGCAATCATGTACTCAAGAGTCTGAGAATTATTAGTGATGTTTTGAGGTTTGCCAACCGTATGAAACCATCTTCCTTCAGATTATGGAGTGCGGGATAGCGTACTTGAGATACGTGAGATTCAAAGACAGACCCTTTTTTGTCTTAATAATATTTATTAAATGGTGTTCAAGGTCGTGAATGTAGTCCAATCCATCACCCAAACCAACCTCCCATCCATTGACTCTCTCTACACTTCCTGCTGCCTCGGCAAAGCAGCCAGCATAATTAAGGACCCCACACCCCACACAGACATACTCACTTCCACCTTCTTCCATCGGGAAAAATATACAAAAGTCTGAGATCACATACCTACCGACTCAAGAACAGTTTCTTCTCTGCGGTCTTCAAACTTCTGAATGGACCTACCTTGCATTAAGTTAATCTTTCTCTACACCCTAACATTGATGTACATTCTGCTCGTTTCCTTCTCTATGAACGGTATGTTCTGTCTGTATAGTGCGCACGAAACAACACTTTTCGCACTATTCTAATACATGTGGCAATAATAAATCAAACCAAAATCAAATGTGTCTTGTACTTATTTAGCAAAATGTACTTTCAGCTGACCAACCTTTTCTGTGACTTGTTCATTCTGTACTTTGCACTTGTACGTTTATGCCACAATTGCCAATCTCTTGAATGAATGTGGGCTTTTTTTTGTGTCCAATGGTTCAGGCAGGATATCTCATTGAATTTACTGCTTCTCCAGCTCTAAGCCACCTTAAGTAAAGAGGAAGGCTGTACTCAGCTCCATTGTGGCTTTACATCTTGAAAGCTTATTTGATTAGTCACTAGCTATGGCTTCAGAATTGTCTGGTCCTTAAGCAGAAGATGCCCTTGTTGTTCAGCACTTAAAGACCCTTGTCTCTTTCTCAAGACTTTACAATGAAGTCTTCTACTTATCCTTGGGCCTTTCAGAATGAGAGTTCAGCCTGAGACTTGCTGTTTAGTTTTGAGTTTTGAAAAGAATAGGATCAACGTGAGAGTTTAAATTCTTCGTACATTTGTAGGTTCATGTAGTCAGTTTCTTTTTAACCAGTTGGAATAAATGAGAGCCAGAAAATAATGCCTTAAAGCACATTTTCAGGCCTAAACGCTGGCAGTTATAATTGCAGATGTTATTACTCCACGGCAAACATTGTTGTTTTTAAACAGCTGTTTTTTAAATAAGTATTTTTCAATAAATTTTAGTCACCAAGAATAGTCGTGCGATAACATGGAGCACTTGTCACTGTGAACATCAAACTCAATTTCAGCGTGGTCATACCACAAGAGAAAATGCTGAAAAATCTCAGCAGGCCTGGCAGCATCTGTAAGGAGAGAAAAGGGCTTTGTTTCAAGTCCAGATGACCCTTTGTCAAAGCTCATAAGACTTTCATATACAACATATACGATATTCTTCGAATACCAAGACTCCATTTCAGCAAGGTTTTATACAGTGGAAATATTTCTCTGCGCCAGAATTATCTCTGTTGCTACGTCAGAGGAATCCAATCCTTCAGATCACTGCAACACGTTACTGTTCCCTCATCAGTCATTCCTGCCGCTTTTACTGAGTGAAATTGTCATGAAGTATGGGTAAATTGGTGCTGCAGTTCTGCATCTACTGGGGACTGGCCCAAGACTAACCAAGTCAATTTCACTTTGACGCCTTACAAACAGCAGGCGCATTCCAACCCACCGTTCTGAAGTGGATTTAAATTCCAAAGGAAGAGGACAGAGTGCTGACATAGTGCATGATGTTATCCTCACGCAATGGCCTGGATTTTGTTGCAACAATAATGGTGAGGTTAACTGGTATGAGGGGAAAATTCAGACTGCAACTATGTTTAGATTTTAAGATGAGCGTCACAAGTAGGCTTACTTTAACACTGCAATGAAGTTACTGTGAAAACCCCCCCCAGTCGCCACACTCTGGCACCTGTTTGGGTAGACTGATGGAGAACTTAGCATGGCCAATGCACTTAACCAGTTTCTCAGACTGTGGGAGGAAACAGGAGCACCCAGAGGAAATCCACGCAGTCATGGTGAGAATGTGCAGACTCTGCACAGACAGTGACTCAAGGTGGGAATTGAATATAAGTCCCTGGTGCTGTGAAGCAGCAGCGCCAACCACTGTACCGCCTGTGCAGATAAATGTGGAAGCCCAGAGGTTGCTGTCAGAGGTACACACTTGTCGAAAAGAATGCGCTGTTGCAATCCTCACTGATAGACTTGGCATTGAAATGATGGTGCACATTGCCTGTATTACAATTATATGGAAGCGCTACAGAGTGCAACTTGTTCTAGATAGACAATTTCAATACCTTTACACCATTTGTTTTTCCCATTTAGAAATGTCTGTAATGTATTATTGACTTAATTGAAGCACCTCAGGAATGCAACATGACGTATGCAGAGAACCAGAATATTGTTGCACTTTGTGTAGTGACCATTTTTATATATTTGTGATGTTCTTTCAAATATTTTATAAATAAGGTATGTTTTTGCAAGAAAAAAGAAAATGACAGCAACCATTTAAAATATTGCATTTACCCAGTAATTCCCCACTAAAATGTTTAGGGCTGGGGTATTCACAAATTAAAGAGCTTTTAGTAATGAAATAAGTGATGATTATTGCTGAACCATTCTGGATCTGAAAATTTAATTTCACAAGTGTGGAATCTCATTCCTTCAGAGGAAACTTAATGTTGGGGATTTAAAAGAAATATGTTTCCAACATTTTCTGTTGGACTCTTTTATCTCTCTCCCTTAATACCACCTGCATTTTCAAATCATTATCGCATCTTCTCTACTTGATTTTTTTTATTCATAGGTGGCACATGGGCGTCACTGGCTGGCCAGCATTTATTTTTCATCCCTAGTTGCCTCTGACTTGAGTGGCCTGCCAAGCCATTTTACAGGGTACTTGAGAGTCAACCACATTGCTGTGGATCAGGAGTCACATGTAAGCCAAACTGGATAAGGACGGCAGATTCCCTTGCCTGAACCAGATGGGGTTTTTCTAACAATCAACAATGGTTTTATGGTCGTCAGTAGATTCTTAGGTCCAGATATCTTTTATTGAGTTCAAATTCCACCATCTGCCGTGGTTAGATTTGAACATGAGTCCTCAGAACATGATTTAAATTAAATCTAGTTTATACTTCCTGCTTCATGAGTTTCCTGGTTTGGACTCTGCGTGGCTCAGTGATGATTCTTCAGTCTGATTGATTGGTAAACCTTGCTCTTCCTATCTGGCTCACAGATGCAGATGTTTTGAAGAGGGAGCCAAGCTTGGACAGGTACCCCATGGCAAGAAGGGCTGAATTTTAATTTAAAACAAAACAGGTGGGTTTGGATCGGGTGGGGTGTTAAAAGTCTCAAAAATCTGACTCCTGAACGAAGCCCACCTCCAACTTGTCCACTTCTGCCTTCAGGCAAGAGCAGAAAGTGGGTGGGTAACCCAAGGAGATTAGCACTGAGTGAAGAGGATGAGACTCAAGTACAACATGGTACGGGTTCAAATTCCAGAACTTGATTCAAGTGGGAATTTGGTGCACAATGAAAGAGTTGTTGCATTTTATATACATTTTTAACCTCTGAGAGCTGGAGAGTGTTGTCTCCAAGTTAGGAAATTATGATCATTTTAGCTGTGTAAATTAATAATTCATTGACTAATTAAATAAATAGGTTTAGATGAACATGGCATGGATGACTGTGCGCTGTGACAGCAACATGTGAGAAGTCTGGAATACATTGCTGTCTCAGACAACCATCTGTGAATGCAGCTTGTAGCTTGCACAACTTTGGCTGAGAATTGCTGACCTAGGTTGCAGGCAGAATGGAACATCAGGGAGGGGGAGAGTTACCTGGGTACTTTGTTTCAAGAGGTATTCACACCTCTTAAATTGGGTAGAATCATAGAATCCCTACAGCGCAGAAAGAGGCCATTTAGCCAATCGAGACTGCACCGACAACAATCCCACCCAGCCCCAAATCCCGTAACCCTACATATTTATCCTACTACCTCCCTGACACTAAAGAGCAATTTACCATGACCATTCAATCTAACCTGTACATAAGACCATGAGATATAGGAGCAGAATAAGGCCATTCGCCCATCAAATCTGCCCCGACGTTCAATCATGGCTGATATGATTCTCATCCCCATTCTCCCACCTTCTCCCTGTAATCTTTGATTCCCTTATTGACCAAGAACCTTTCTATCTCTATCTTAAAGACACTCAATGACCTGGTCTCCACAGCTCTCTGCGGCAATGAGTTTCACAGATTCACCACTGTCTGGCCGAAGAAATTCCTCCTCATCCCAATTTTAAAGTAGCGTCCCTTCACTTTGAGGTTGTGTCCCCGAGTTTTGGTCTCTCCCACAGTGGAAGCATCCTTTCCACGTTCAAACCAGATCACCCAGAGGAAACCCATGCTGACATGGGGAGAATGTGCAAACTCTACATAGAGAGTGACCCAAGGCCAGAATTGAACCGGGATCCCTGGAGCTGTGAAGCAGCGGTGCTAACCACTGTGCCACCATGCTACCTTTATTTTAGAGTTGGTCAATGGTCAGGGCAGTAGGGTATGACTGCGAGTCAGGCAGGTATGGGAAACCTGCACGTAGTAATAGAGAGGCTCAGAATTCTGGCTTTAACTAACAGGTATGGGATCTTTGTTATGGGTGAGGAGGAGAATGCAGGATGGATGAGCAAATTGGCCATGGCACAATGATACAGGGTGTAAGTGAAAAGAAATGTCGTAGTAACAAGAGACTGCATAGTCAGTGAAACTATTCTTTGTAGCCACGACTAGGAGCTCCAAAGATTGTGTTGCCTTCCTGCTCTCAGGGTTAAGGACATTCCTGGTGGATGAAGAAGAAGAGTGGGGGTGAGGTGGGAGAGGGCAGCATCTATTGTCCGTCCCTAGTTGCCCTTGAGAAGGTGGTGGTGAGCTGTCTTCTTGAATCACTGCAGTCCACATGCTGTGGGTTGACTCACAATGCCATCAGGGAGGGAATTCCAGGATTTTGATCCAACGACTGTGAAGGAACGGTGATATATTTCCAAGTCAGGATGGTGGATGGCTTGGAGGTTATTCCACTTTGACTTGGGCTTTGCTTCTTTTGTCCCATACAGCTTTGGAAAAGGTTGAAAATAAACATCTTGCAGCCTATTGAAAGGCTAACACCATTGTCCCCCACGTGGTGTCACTTACCTTTCTGCATCCTGTTAAATTTTAACTGTGGAGTTTCAAGAGGTGTTAACAATTTCAAACACCCACCCCTAACCAGATCTCACATGGACTGGGAGCATGCCATAAAGAAATAACTAACGCAGGTAGTTTGCTGACCTTAGACTAGCAATAAGGTGACTAGTGAGCCTATAACTTTATAGCTCCCATATCAGACCATTCACTGCAAAATATTGCTCCTCACCGTCAAAGAATCCCTACAGTGCAGAAGGAGGCCATTTGGCCCATTAAATCTGCACCAGCAACCATCCCAGCCAGGCCCTATCCCTATAACCCCACGTATTTACCCCACCAAAACTCCTGATACTAAGGGATGATTTAGCATTGCCAATCCTCCTAAGGTGCACATCATTGGACTGTGGGAGGAAACCGGAGCAACCAGAGGAAACCCAGGGAGAATGCGCAGACTCCACACAGTCACTGAAGACTGAACTTGGGTCCCTGGTGCTGTGAGGCAGCAGTGCTTAACCACTGTGCCACCAGATGTTACGGTACATCACAGATGATAGGCTAATATTTAATGTGCAAACTTTCCGATGGAACACTAACCCCCATCTCTCTCTGGCAGATGCTGGCCAACATACCTTGAATATGTGCTGTCTAAATTTCCGAATTCTATCATTGGTCATTTGTTTTTCGTTAATATTTTCCTGGTGTTTGCTCTGTAGGATATTTCTTCGTCAAGAATATACTGTGTTACTGAGGTGTTAATCCCATTCTGATGAAAGGATTGCAATAGAAATATTTCACCTGCCATTTATCACATTTTCAGCAATTTCTGTTTTTCCATTAAATTGTGTCGATGTTCGTGACATTTTTATTTTCATAAATATGTATGTGTATGTATGAAATTATGCATGGTGTGACATTGTTTCACAGCAGCCAAGGGGGAGGATACACCCAGAGCAACAGGTAACAAAGCAAAAGTGACAGTAAATAAATAAGCAAGATAAATAAATGTAGGAGAGGGGATAATGGTGCCATCTGTTGGCTACTGTTGACATTTTAAGGTATGTTCCAGAGTTTCTGGAACAGACCAGCAAGAGGCATCTTACAAAGATGCCCTTAAGTGACTGATAGCATAGCTTGCTCTGAATTCCCATTGGTTGAGGCCTCACATGCAGAACTAGGGTTGCATGTCATTGACCCAACTGCACTTCCATGTGATTGATTGGCCAGTGGCACAGCGGTTAGCACTGCTTACTCACGGCGCCAGGGACCCACGATTGATTCTGGCCTCGGGTCACTGTCTGTGTAGAGTTTGCACATTGTCTCCATGTCTGCGCGGGTTTCCTCCGGGTGCTCCGGTTTCCTCCCACACTCCAAGGATGTACAGGCTAGGTGGATTGGCCATGCTAAGTTGACCCTTAGTGTCAGGGGGATTAACTAGGGTAAATGCATGGGGTTATGGGGATAGGGTGGGATTGTGGTCAGTGCAGACCTGATGGGCCAAATGGCCTCCTTCTGCACTGTAGGGACTCAATGATTCTACGATTATTGCAAGTCAGATTGAGGGAGATTCAGTGTGGGGTTAAATTCATTGATGGTATGTTGGATTCATATGGAACATTCTAGACTTATGATGGGTATGCAGGCTCTGCATCCATATGTCGCAATGTGAAAGCCTAAAACTAGTGATTAGCCTGCTTGCTTTAGAAATTATATGGAATCAGGTGGATTAATAGAAAATAAAAAGAGGTCTAAGTTAGGTTTAGATGTGTTTGATTGCGATTGCTGACAGTGTGGTTGGCAACGTTAGTGAACGGCAAGCTTACAGATACTGCAAGCAACAGATGTTGTTGGGGGGGAATGGCCTCTCATTAACAAACCACCCAATTTGTGGCATCAAGATTGACTCTGTTGCACAGGAGAGGCAGAGAAATTGAGCGAATGCAATAGTTATAGGGGATTCAATTGTAAGGGGAATAGATTTCTGTAGCTACAAACAAGATTCCAGGATGGTATGTTGCCTCCCTGGTGTTAGGGTGAAGGATGTCTCAAAGTGGCTACAGGACATTCTGGAGGGGTGATCGAACAGCCAGTGGTTTTAAAACATAAGTACCAATGACATAGGTTAAAAAAAAGGATGAGGTCCTAAAAGCTGAGCTTGATTTGATCTGATTTATTATTGTCACATGTAGTAGGATATAGTGAAAAATATTGTTTCTTGCACGTTCTACAGACAAAACATACCATTTATAGAGAAGAAAAGAGAAAGTGCAGAATGTAGTGTTACAGTCATAGATAGGGTGTAGAGAAAAATCAACTTATTGCGAAGTAAGTCCATTCAAAAGTCTGACAGCAGCAGGGAAGAAGCTGTTCTTGAGTCGGTTGGTAAGTGACCTCAGACTTTGTATCTTTTTTCCCGAAGGAAGAAGGTGGAAGAGAGAATGTCCAGGGTGCGTGAGGTCCTTAATTATGCTGGCTGCTTTGTCGACGCACTGGGAAGTGTAGACAGAGTCAGTGGATGGGAGGCTGGCTTGCGTGATGGATCAGGCTATATTCATGACCTTTTGTAAATTCTTGTGGTCTTTGGCAGAGCAGGAGCCATACCAAGCTGTGATACAACCAGAAAGAACACTTTCTATGATGTATCTGTAAAGGTTGCTCAGCGGCATAGCTGAAGTGCCAAATTTCCTTAGTCTTCTGAGAAAGTAGATGCATTTGTGGGCTTTCTTAACTATAGTGTTGGCATGGGGGGACCAGGACAGGTTGTGGGTGATCTGGACACCTAAAAACTTGAAGCTCTCGATACTTTCTACTTCATCCCCATTGATGTAGACAGAGGCATGTTCTCCTTTACACTTCCTGAAATCGATGACAATCTCCTTTGTTTTGTTGACATTGAGGGAGAGATTATTGTTGCCACACTATTTCACCAGATTCTCTATCTCAATTCTGTACTCTGTCTCATCTTTGTTTGAGGTCCGACCTACTATGGAGCTGTCGTCAGCAAATTCGAAAATTGAATTGGAGGGGAATTTGGCCGCACAGCCATAGGTGTATAAGGAGTATAGTAGAGGGCTGAGAACAAAGCCTTCTGGAGCACCAGTGTTGAGGATTATTGTAAAGGAGGTGTTGTTGCCTATCCCTACTGATTGTGGTCTGTGAGTTAGGAAGTTCAGGATCCAGTCGCAGAAGGAGGTGTCGACACCTGTGCCACGGAGTTTGGAGATGAGTTTTGTAGGAATAATAGTGTTGAAGGCTGAGCTGTAGTCAAAAAATAGGAGTCTGACATAGGTTTCCTTGTTATCTAGGTATTCCAGGGTTGAGTGCAGGGCCAGGGAAATGGCGTCTGCTGTTGACCTGTTGTGGCAGTAAGCAAACTATAGTGGATCCAGATATTCCGGGAGGCTGGAATTGATTTGTGCCTTAACCCTAACCTTTCAAAGCACTTCATAATGATGGATGTCAGAGCCATTGGCCGACAGTCATTAAGGCACATTGCTTGGTTTTTCTTAGGTACCAGGATGATGGTCGTCTTCTTGAGGCAGATGGGGGCCTCAGATTGTGGTGAAGAGAGGTTGAAGATGCCTATGAATATCTCTGCCAGCTGATCCTCACAGGATCTGAGTGCACATCCTGGTACCCCATCCGGGCCAGTTACTTTCCATAGGTTGATCAAGAAAGCTGCTCTGACCTCTGCAATGGCGATCCCAGATTTAGGTTCATCCAGGGCTTCCAGGGTGGAGGGTGTGAACTCGCTGACCTCTTGCTCAATGGCCATTGAGCTCATCGGGGAGAGGCGAGTTGGAGCCGACGATTTTACAAGCCTTCATCTTGTAGCCTGTTATATCTTGCAGACCTTGCCATAGTTGGTGGGGGTCAGTGTGGTTAGCCTGGGACTCTAGCTTGGTCCGGTACAGTATTTTGGCACCTTTGATGGATCTCCTTTGATCGTGTCTGGCTTTCTTGTATAGGTCAGCGTCGCCTGACTTGAACGCCTCAGATCTGGACTTCAGCAATCAGTGGATATCCCTGTTCATCCATGGTTGGGGAACACACAGATTTGCTTCTTTGGCACGCAGTCTTCCAAACACTTACTGATGAAGTCAGTTACTGTAGTGGTGTACTCGTTCCGGCTGGCCACAGAGTTTTTAAATACCAACAGTCCACTGATTCCAAGCAGCCCCGTAAGAAATCATCCAATTCCTCAAAAAAAAATGCTAAAAAGAATCTCAGCCACTAGGGAGTTAGGAGGTAAGTTGAAAAGTAGAATCTCAAAGTAGGGATCTCATATATCTCATCCCTCCTTATCTCTCTTGCTCCTTCCTCCGCTCTCATTTATCCTACCTCTCATCCCTCCCAAGCCATATGATCTATTTCCCCTCTACCACACACCCCCCGATCAAAAGTTATTCTATTTTAAAGTTTTCTTTTTTCTGATGAAAAATCACAGACCTAAAATGTTGGATGGGATACTCTGGCCTCTCAGCCACTTGTTTCCCACCTGCGGGAGATGGTGCATTGTTTGCTAGTGGTGGGAATCTCTGATCCCACTGCTGTCAATGGGAATTCCCACTGACGGGAGGGAGTGCTCTGCCGATGGGACTGGAGAACCTGGGTTCCAGCCGTTAACTCTATTTCTCTCTCCATGGATGCTGCCTAGTGGTTAAGATTCTTTTTTGCATTTTTCTGTTTGTATTTGAGATTTCTAGCATCCGCAGTATTCTGCTTTACAATTTGCCCTTCAGCTGTTTAGCTTATCTGCAACCCTGTGTTATAGTGTCACCAGGTTGGCACATCACTTGTAGGTGTTCCTTCGCTGCCCTGGTCATTGAAGCAGAATTGGCTCCTTGGCTTGATGGTAACGGTAGAATGAAGGACATTTCAGTCCATGAGGTTACATGTGGTGATTGAATACAATTCTATTGGTGCTGATTCTCCGTTGTGCCTCACAGATGCCCAGTTTTGGGTTAATCAGTCTGTTCTGACTGAATAAGATCATGATTTGGAGCAGAATTAGACCATTTGGCCCATTGAGTCTGGTCCACCATTCAATCCTCCACAGCCTTCTGTGGTAATGAATTCCTTAGATTCACCATTCTCTCTGGTGAAGAAATACCTCCTCATATCTGTTCTAAAGGGTTGTCCCTTTACTCTGTGCCCTCAGATCCTAGTCTCGCCTACTTGTGCAAACATCCTCCCCATGTCCACTCTGTCCAGACCTATCAGTATTCTGTAAGTTTCAATGAGATCCCCCCTCATCCTTCTAAACTCCATTGACCCAGAGTCCTCAGGTGCTACTTATACATCAAGCTTTTCATTCCTGGGATCATTCTCGCGAACCTCCTCTGGGCACATTCGTCAAAGCCAAAATCTATCCCATTGAGCACAGTGGGTAGTGCCACACAACACGTTGGTGGGTGTCCTCATTGTGAAGGCAGGACTTCATCTCCACAAAGACTTGAGTAATCATCAATTGTCCGACCAAAGTTGCCATGGGCAGTTAATTCGTGAGAATAAAGTGACATAGATTTCCCCTTCTTGTTGGTTCTCTCACCGGCTTCAGGGAAGCTATTCTATTAGTGAAGTCATTCAGGACTCAGCTAGTGCTGGTATCACTGAGCCATAACTTTTGCACTCTGAGTTTCTTTGAGATGTGGGGGAAACAAACAACTTAGAAATATTAGTTTAGAAATGGAGAAGAACTTTAATGCATTCCAGTGATTCAGCAAACTTCTGATTTAATGGAACGTTCCATTTAAATTTTGATGGGTGACTCACTTCATCTCAATATGAAGACCTCCAACTGTAGAATATAAATGCATTGAATGAGTAAGTGAGGTTAAAGAATTGATATTTGGTTTCCTATTACTTCAATGGATAGACACCAGCGACACCAGACAAATAAGTGCCAAGTATAATCTTACTCTTAATGGATCTGATTATTGGTATGCAGGTTTTGTATCCATATTCTAAACTAACAAATGACTCATATACTTAGGACAACATTTGAATCTTTGAGACCAATCCTGCATCGCAACATAATGGAAATTGGATGGGCACTTCAATGGACTGGTGATCTTCTCTGCCAGGTTGCCGCCCAGAGAGTGATGCTGAAAATTACATGACTAATCTCTAATAAACTGTTGGTGTGTTTTTTTTTATTAAGCCTTGAAGTACGCTCTACCGTGTCCGTTGGTAAGGTCCTTGCGCACTGATGGAACTGAACCATTCAGCTTTGTGTCATCCAAACTTTAAAAAAAAGTTCATGGAATATGGACATCGCTGGCAAGGGCAGCATTTATTGCCCATCCCTTATTGCCCATGTGACACGAAGGGTGAGCCACCTTCTTGAACAGTCGCAGTAGAACATTATTGTTGCTGTTTGGTATAACTAAAGGGCTTGTATTTGAGAGGACAGTAAGAGTGACACATATTGCTGTGGCTCAGGAGTCGCAGGTAGGCCAGATCAGGTAATGGGAACAGATTTCATAGAATCCCTACAGTGCAAAATGAGGCCATTAGGCCCATTAAGCCTATGCTGACAACAATCCCGTCCTATCCCCGCAACCTCATGTATTTACCCTGCTAATCCCCCTAACCCTAAGTGGCAATTTAGCATGGCTATTCCACCTAACCCGCAGATATGGATAGAACTTGCAAACTCCACACAGTCACCCGAGGCTGGAATCGAACCAGGGTCCTTGGCCCTGTGAAGCAGGAGTGCCACCATGCTGCTCACATACATGTACAGAAAATTATCAAAACAACTAGCGATCAGTTGGTTTTCCATAGAATCCTAACAGTGCAGAAAGAGTCTGCACTGATGCTCTGAAAGGTACCAATACCCTTCTCTCCACCCCACACATTTACTATGATTAATCCACCTAACCTACTCATCTTTGGACACTGTGGGGCAATTTAGTATTGCTAATCCACCTAACCTGCATGTCTTTGGACTGTGGGAGGAAACCCATGCAAACACAGGGAGAACACGCAAACTCCGCACAGACAGTCACCCAAGGCTGGAATCTAACCTGGATCTCTGGCACTGTGAGGTAGCAAAGCTGATCACTATGTTACCTTGCTTTCATATCTAGAAAATTCAAACTTGGGGGAATGGAAGATATGCTTCAGGTACGTAACACCTTGGTTAGACCACAACTTGTGAAGTTCAGAGCACGATACCATACAAATCATAAATTGACTTTGGAGTCAGTGTAACTTATACTTAATTGAATGATAATTGGACTCCCATATGTTAAACTACAAAGGTAGTATAAGCAAAAATAAGGTTGTATTCCCTGAAATTTAGGAAGTTAAAGGGAGATTTGATCCAAGTTTTCAAGATATTCAGGGTGTGAAAAAAATAATATTTTTCAAAAAAATAATTATTTTTCAAAAATAATACTTTTGAAGTATCGCCTATGAACCATACTTGTGGGAATTGTATGTGTTAATGAAACTAAAGACAGTTAGATTACAAGGTATAAAGCATCAAATATGCTAGGTGTAAATGTAGTCATTTGAAGTGGAGATAGACAAAGTTAGATGTGTTACCAGTAAACACAACATAAGTCAAAATTTGCATGAGGAAATAAGTGAGGATTTGGATTTTTAGCTGTTAATTTTCAAAGAAAACTAAAGGATTTATAACTTAAGGAAAGGTAATGAGTAAACTTGGGAAAGATTAAGTTTTGTTTGACTCAAGACTGGGGGCAATAGAGAACATGAAAAATCTTCATATTTTGAAGGCAATTAATTTCTGAAAGATGTTGCAAACAATAGTTTTACAGATAATAGGGATTAAACTTACTTAACGAAATGGAAGCTGCATTGAGGGCTGTGGCCATGTGAAATGCTACATGAGACAGAGTGTGAAAAGAAGCAAAGTGAACAGTTTTCAGCAACTCAGAGAAGTGTCAGTTAGTTTCAAAAACAGTGTTTCATTCTAAAGCCTCCGCCAGGGGACTGAGACAGAGAGAGAGACAGAGACAGATACCCTGTGGCATATCTTCCATGCAGCAACAGTGGGTGCCTTGTGGTAAATTTACTGGAATTTTTAATAGATTAAATATCCATGGAGATTGTTGCTTAAAATGGGGCACTAATCAGTCTAACCAAGTGATGGGAAGGTGTGGGATCGTCTGTATGGTTTGCTTTAGTTAAAAGGCTTCGTTTTAAGATATTTCTGCCTAATAATATATCCTAATCCTGTAAATAATTATGCCATGCTTAAAAGCTACTCTAAGCTAACATGGCCACGTTTTAAAACTCAGCTTTGAATACTGGGTTTAGCTTAGAAAATTGACCACATTTGAAAATGCAATGTTAATGGAAATGTTTTTAAAATGGTCATAAACATTGCTTTTTTTGAGAATTGGAGATTGTGGGCGGAATTTTACCGGCACGTCTGCCTGTGTTTCGTACAATCCCGACCGAAGCCAATGATGGATGCTGTTCTCTGAGCCTCGTCCGCCCCCGGAATCGGAGCGGGCGTGCCAGTAAAATTCCAGCCTGTGTGTGCCAGGTGATTTAATAACAAAAGATAATCAAAAAAATTATATTGTGGTAACAGCTATCTGCAGTTTAGTTGTTACTGTTCAGTTGAATCCTGCAAGGTTTTGAATTCAACTGAGCACAGAGCCTGGCTTTGAACCCAACTGCCTCTGTCTCTCTCTCTTGCCAGTAAATTAATACCTTTCTCTTTCTGTAAATGCTAATTTTAAGTGAAGGTCAATAATGAAATTCTACTTTGAAGTAGTTGTGAATAAATCTATTCTAAAGAAGAACAGATCCTACAGGAGGCAATGGCCTAGTGATATTATCACTAGACTATCAATCCAGAAACTCAGTTGATGTTCTGGGGATCTGGGTTTGTATCCCGTCACAGCTGATAGTGGAATTTGAATTCAATAAAAAATTGCCTGGAATTAAGAATCTACTGATGACTATGAACCCATTGTCAATTGTTGGAAAAGCACATCTCATTCACTCATGTCCTTTAAGGAAGGAAATCTGCCATTCTTACCTAGTCTATGACTCCAGAGCCACTGCAATGTGATTAACTCTCAACTGCTCTCAATAAGGGTAACTAGGGAAGGGCAATAAATGGTGGCCAACCAGCGATGCCCGTGCCCCATGAATGAATAAAAAAAAACAAAGTTCTTTTGGGGAAATATTTGGAAGACTACTTTTAACCGTATAAATGTAATTGTGTGTGTTTAAGTTTTCTTTTCTTTTGTTCATAAATGTTTCAGTTTACTATTTAAAACTTCCAAAAGCACTATTGGAATTTTAGACTTCAGCGCATGCATCTTCTCATAATAAAGCCCATACTGAAAATCATTATTATAGCTTACCAAGTTTCCCTTTGAGATTTGGATGGTATGGCATGGATGACCGACCACATCATGACTAGCAGAACTGATAAAGTGGATAGAGAGAAACCACTTCTGCTGGTCGGTGTTGTGAAGTTGGATAGTTGTAGATTTGTGCTTGTAAAGTCATAAAATGCTAGGGAAGAAGCATTGTGTGGTCCCATTAAAAGGTACTGTTTTTTCTGTGCTTAGCAAGTAAAACAAAATGCAAGTACATATTGAGTATCCAAAATGAAATATTTGTATCAAACGGCTAAGCAGCAGTGTAACCAAGGCTTTCAGGCATTTAAATTATTTGAATTCAGCCTATCAATCTGAATTAGGCACTGCGGTATGAAGAACCTATTAAATTTAAATCTATGGTTTTGGCAATCTAGGACCAATCCTATTATGGGAAATATTGACATGTCATCACAGGTATAAAAGAAGGGAAGCAGTGGGTCAAAAAGAGACAGAAACTGCCACCTGCCAGAGTAACAGTTCTTGGTTCAGCTCGCAGCTCTAGAGAAGAAAGAACTGCTGGCTCTCAAGGTTTCATTTATGTCTTAAGAGAAAGCACTATCTCAATAGCAAAAGGTGCCAAAAAGGACAGAAGAAAGAGAAAGAAGACAAAAGAAAAAAGAAAGAAGAAAGAAGAATCAACAGAAAAGACCCAGGATATTTCAGAAGACACAAAACCTGGTTGTAATTTAGATAGTGACTAAAATTCTAGTTTTTTGTTAATGAGTGGGAATTGTGTTTATCTGAAAAACTTTCCATTAGAATAGTGTTTTACTGGGTTTGATAATAGGTTAGTTAACTTGTTCACAGTTAGTTAGATAAATAAATTGTTACTCGTTGATTTTAGAGAGGATGTCAGATAGTTATTTTGATTTAACCACTAAAAGTTGCTAAAGAGCAGATAGTACCGCTTCACACACACTTTTGCAGATTATAGGGTGAGGTACTCCTCTTTGAGTGGTTAGGTGTTAGTTCCCGGAGTGGGGCGGATCCATGTTTGCTTTGTAACAGTTGGGGAGTCTAGGATTAGGAAGCAGAGCCTAGATATCAGAACCGGATACTTCAGGAATGAAAATGAAAACCCTTCTACATATAAGTGATGGGGAAAGTTCACAGTTCCCTTCCGCAACTGACCAATGCTAGGTCAATTAATAATTTGAGATCCAAGACTGATAGACTTTTAATTTATCAAATGCATTGAGGGAAACGGGACAAAGGTGGAAAAATGGAGCTCAGTTGTGGGTGGCATTTTATGACTGTGACATGCCTGTTTTTGGGGAGAAGTCAGTAGGGGCTATATCTCAGGCCACATGCCGCCACGATTGTGGGGGTTGGTGGAAGCTGCTTCAGGCTACCTGCAGTGGCAGGGGCCTGACAGCTTTCTCGTTGATTGTCAGATCCCTACTGTTGCTCATGCATATGCAAGCTTCAGAGGTCTGCACATGCGTACTACCTCCCTCTGCAGGGTTTCAGGCACATTAAGCCATGCCCACAGGCATCTGCAGCTAGTTTGCAGTCAGAGTGCATATGGGGAGGCCTGAAAATGTGCCCGAAAGATGATCTGAAACTCTTTTAATTCGATGCCTGCCTGGCACTTAGAAAAGAATGGGTAAAATTCCGCCACAGATCAGCTATGATCCCATTGATTGGAGGAACAGATTTGAAGGGCCAATTGGATCGATCCTACTCCTGTGTTCCTTTCATGCAAGTCATAGTATATTTGATTAGTACCGTACATGTCTGTTGTTCTGTACATTAGCTTAATCTCTCCAACTTCACAAATTTTTCTTTGGCTTCTGTTGTTAGTTGTTGATTTTGCCTTGAATCATATTGTATATAAAGGATTAAACAAGCTGTCCGAATATTGTGTTCATTTTTTTTATTGCAGTAATAATAAACTTTATTGTTTGCCAGTGAATCAGGGAAGTTTTATTGTATCCCTACAGTGTAGTTTAAGTCATGGAATGGGCAGTACAGTGGTGCAATGGTTAGTGTTGCTGCCTCACAGCACCAGGGACCTGGGTTCAATTCCCAGCTTGGGTCACTGTCGATGTAGAATCTGCATATTCTCCCTGTGTCTCTGGGTGCTCCAGTTTGCTCCCACAGTCCAAAGATGTGTGGGTTAGGTTGATTGGCCATGGTAAATGGCGACTTGGTGTCAAGGGGACTAGTAGGTTAAATATGTGGGATAAGGGCCAGGTGGGATTGTTGTTGGTGCTGACTCAATGGGCCAAATGGCCTCCTTCTGCACTGTAGGGATTCTATGAATCATAGAATGGTTACAGCACAGATGAAGGCCATTCAGCCTGTCATATTCAAGCTGGCTCATTGTAAGACCAACTCAGCTAAAGTCTTTCACTTGCCTTTTCCAAGTAGCCCTGTAGTGTCTTTTTCTGTTCAGGTGCTTATCCAATTCTCTTTTTAAAGACACGATGCAATCTCCCTACACCACATCCTCAGGCTCTGCATTCCAGATCCTGACCACGCGCTGAGTGAAAAGATTCCCCTCACGCTGCCATTGGTTCTTTTGCCATTTCACCTTCAGCTAGCATTCTCCGGTACGTGACTCACCCCGTCTGCCAATGGGAACAATTTCTCTGTGTCTGAGTTGGTATAGAGTGCCAATGGACTAACTGACCCTGCTGAAATGCTCCGTTTTAGGAAGAATTAGCAAGAGACTGAATTCAGGACACTGAATCATTTGATAGCAATCTGAAAAAGGTTAGAACTGCAAAGTGTTCAGGGCTGGATCAGAAATGCCAAGGTATACTATGAAGTTAGCCCAGACCCTCAATTTATTTTAATTTTGGCGTTATGGCGAATATAGGCATGATTCAAGTGACACACTGGGAAGCTTTCATCAAAACAACTTTATTTAAAAACACAGTTACAATATAACAAAAAGATTTAGCATAACTTTTACTAATTATCATACTTAAACATGACAATGTACAATTCTTAGCATCTATCCATCTCCATAGTTCCAATTTAAGCAATAACCCCATAGACACAACCCCCTGTTCTGACTAAGTTAGCACAAAAAAAGGTTGATGTGGCTGCTAGATTTCCATCCTTTTAATGCCTCTGGACAAATACTGAAAGGCACCTGTCTTCTGACTTCCATATAGCAATTTCCAGGCAAGGATATATCCTCAAACAGCTGAACTTCTGACAAAGAAACATATAGGGAAATATTCTCAACCCATCTGCCACAGGGGCAGACCATGCAAAGATCCATTGATGTTGGGTGGGATTTTCCAGTTTTGATGCGAGCTTGTCCAGAAAATCCCAGCCCTAGTTTCTGGCAGATCCCAGTCTCCAAATCCAGAGAAAGAACAGGACAGAGAGAAAGTTATCTCTCTCTAAACATTCCAAGAAGCAACTGACTTGATTTCTCTGTATAAGCCTTGTGCCACCCAGTCACATTGACTGTACTTGTCCATAAACTTAATCAAGCCCCACTCTGAAAAACTCCAGGGGAAAAGACTGAAATAAGAACCCTGCATTACTCCAGATTAAAACAAACATTTTAGCAGTTAAGATCAATTATGCTGCTGCAGCAATGACAGGTAGGCTTCCGGGCCCAGATGAAATGGTACCGATAATAAAACAAACTGCTAAAGAAAGTTGCTGCGCAAAAAACATGAGCCAAGCGCATTTCTTAAAGGCACAGTATGGTCAAAAAGGGAAAACATCTAGTCATTCTTTTTAATTGGTGGTTCTGTAGAAGCAGGATATTGACTGGCATGGAATAGGATTAAGTCAGAGGCAGGCTTCGAATTAATATTTTACATAGTGGCATAGCAATTATATATAACAAGAATGAAACTGACAATAAGCTAACCAACCAAGGAAAATGTACCAGTCGATTGAAAAATTAATGTTTAAATTAGGAAAACTCTCAATAAGAGATTGCTCAGTTTAATGTATACATACAGATAAATTAGGAACAGGAGTAGGTCACTCAGCCTCTCGAATCTCCTCCGCCATTCAGTAAGGTCATGGTTGATCTGACTGTACCTTGAACTCCACGTTCTCACCTGCCCATGAAAACTTTTCACCCCCTTGCTTATCAAATATCTATCCAGCTCTGCCTTCAAAGTATCCAAAGGCTCTGCATCCGTCATCTTTTATAGAAGAGAGTTCCAGCGAATCATGACCCTTTGGGTGGCACAGTGGTTAGCACTGCTGCCTCACAGTGCTAGGGGCCCGGGTTCAATTCCCGGCTTGGGTCACTGTCGGTATGGAGTTTGTACATTCTCCTTGTGTCTGCATGGGTTTCCTCCAGATGCCCTGGTTTCCAAGATGTATGGGTTAGGTTGATTGGCTATGGTAAATTGAACCTAGTTCCAGGGGGATTAGGAGGGTAAATTTGTGAGATTACGGGGATAGGGCCTGGGATTGTTGTCGGTGCAGGAACGGACTGAATGGCCTCCTTCTGTGCTGTAGGGATTCTGTGATTTAAAAAACCTCTCCTAATCTCTGTCTTGAATGGGTGATCCCTTATTTTTAAACAGCTTGAGATTCTCTTATTTTCCTCATATGGATGTGCTTTCAACACCTATATTAAATAGAGAATTCTGAAAATTGCTACATTGAGAAAGTAAAGTAAATCTAAAATTAACCTTTTGCTAACAATATTACAAAGGCCTAAGCTTTGAATTCATATTTATGTCCCTCGTCTAAACCAGCAATTTTCAGGTATATGTACTGTCTTCTAACTTTAAGTTTACATGTACAGTACCCTAATGTATTTGTGATGCCTGATATTCAATGTTTAATGGGGAGATGATGATCTAGTGTTATTATCGCTAGACTATTAATCTAGAAACTCAGTTAATGCTCTGTTGACCTGGGTTCGAATCCCATCACAGCAGATGGTGGAATTTGAATTCAATAAAACAATGGCATAGTGGTTAGCACGGCTGCCTCACAGTGCCAGGGACCCAGGTTCGATTCCTGGCTTGGGTCACTGTCTGTGTGAGTTTGCACGTTCTCCCCATGTCTGCATGGGTTTACTCTGGGTGCTCCAGTTGCCTTCTACAGTCTGAAAGACGTGCTGGTTAGGTGTGTTGGCCATGTTAAATTCTCCCTCAGTGTATCCAATCAGGTGCTGAAGTGTGGTGACCAGGGATTTTCACAGGAGCTTCATTGCAGTTTATGTAAACCTATTTGTGACACTAATAAATAGACTCTAAACTCTAAAAAATATCTGGGATTAAGAATCTACTAATGACCATGAAACCATTGTCGATTGACGTAAAAACTCATCTTGTTCACTAATATCTCTTTAGGGGAGGAAATCTACTGTCCTTACCCAGTCTGGCCTACATGTGACTCTAGAGACACAGCAACGTGGTGAATTCTGAACAAGGGCAGCTAGGGATGGGCAATAAATGCTGGTTAGCCAGTGACGCCCATGTCCCACGAATGAATTAAAAGAAGACTCATTCACTGAAGGGTAGATTATAAATAAGGGGGCTGTCTCAACAATAACACAAAGTGCGAAGTAATTTAGCTTGACTGACCCATTGACACTCCCTTCTCTTAATTATTCTTTCCTTCCTCGTGCATGCTTAATATTGTTTAAATAACCTTATATCTTTGACTTTATCTATGGCTTGATGGGGATTTGATCTCTTCAACAACTGCAAGTTTTTCTCTGTGTCCAAAAGTGTGCAGTGTTGTTACCTTACCTTGCCTTTGTAGTATTGACTTGTTCATCTCCTTCTCGATCTCTCTCAAAATCTGCCAAGTCATTCTGCTCTATAGCAGTGATACATCATATTTATCCTCTAACACAACGTGGGACATCCCGTCATACCCTAATCTACTCATTTTTCTCCAGAATAGATCTTTAATAGGCTTTTCGAACAGTACTCTCAAAACATGCTTTCCAAACTCTGTGACAATTAATTTTGCACACAAGTTCTCCAGTGAGCAATGCAGGGATTACTGAAACAGTTGGCAATAATACTAGTTTGGATAAGTGACTTGTTGTTGGAGAAGCTTCAAAGAATCAGTATTGAAGGAGGGCTTCGTACTTTCTGAAATTGTACATTTTTATACTTCATCTTCTTATATTTCATTCTTAATTAATTTATTAACGTCACAAATAAAGTTTACATTAACACTGCAATGAAGTTACCGTGAAAATATCCTAGTCACCACACTCTGGCGCCTGTTTGGGTAACAAAGAGAGAATTTAGCATGGCCAATGAACCTAACCAGCATCTCTTTCAGACTATGGGAGGAAACCAGAGCACTCAGAGGAAGCCCACGCAGACATGGGGAGAACGTGCAAACTCTGCACAGAGAGTGACCCAAGCTGGGAGTTGAACCCGGATCCCTGGCACTGTGAGGCAGAAGTGCTAACCACTGAGCTGCCCTTTCGAACAGTTACTTTCCTTGGTCCCTTTTCAAACAGCGAGTAATATTTACCCATAGTGTTTGGTCACCATCCTGCACATGTAAATATTATAGAATCATATCCCAGAGAGGGAGGCCATTTGGCCTATTATGCCAGTGCAAGCTCTTTTAAGGAGCTGCCCAGTTAGTGCTACTCAATCTTTCCCCTTACGATCTAACGAATCCCCAACACTCTCGCTCTCCTACATTGACGTGTCAGCTGAGAGTATATGCTTGTGCCTGCCATTGGACTTGAACCCACAACCTCACACTCTGCAGGGAGACCGCCACCAGCTGTCACCACTGATGGGCAGCACGGTGGCACAATGGTTAGCACTGCTTCCTCTCAGTGCCAGGGACCTGCGTTCGATTCCTGGCTCAGGTGCACATTCTCCCCGTGTCTGCGTGGGTTTCCTCTGGGCGCTCCGGTTTCCTTGCACAGTCCGAGAGACTTGCTGGTTAGGTGCCATTGGTCATGCTAAATTCTACCCGAAAAGGCACCGGGGTGTGGCGACTAGGGGATTTTCACAGTAACTTCATTGCAATGTTAATGTAAGCCTTACTTGTGACTAATAAATAAACTTTAACTGCCTCTTGAAAGTTACTATTGAATCTGCTTTCAATGCTATTTCAAGTCATCGTATCCAGTCCGGCAATAACAGCTCCTTTTGCCAATTACGTTAATTGGCACCCGCTGGTTACTGGAAACAGTCTGTACTCCACTAAAATCCTTCAGGATTTGAGGTGCCCTGATTAAATCTCTCCTTAATGACCACTGCTCTGAGGAGAACGTTACCGGTTTCTGCAGCCTCTCTATGTCACAGAGGTCCCTCATAATCTGGGGTCATTATGGCAAATCCCCTGTGCACTCGATCCCCCACCCCCCCCCTCCCTACCCCAGCTTTCCCCCTCCCCACCTCAGGGTTGCCATAGTGAGAGACTGTAAATACCCAGCTCCCACTTGTGCGCAGAATACTGCCGTACCATTTTGAAGATGGGGAGCATGATATTGGGAATTATATTACTGACTGCCAAGGCAAACACTACACTTCTTGTCAAGGAGAATACAAATCCTGGAAAGGAAGTCATGCTGATTAACTTTCGAGGCCAAAGCATTAATTGCAGTTTAACAGCTTTATTTGTGGAAGATCTGTGAATAGAGTTGATAACAATGGAATGCCATGTTCCTAGTTAAACAGAAGCAAAGGGGATCATTTTGAAATCCTTCTTGCTTTGCAGTGCATTAAGAAAGCATTCCACTTACAATCTGAATGATAATTCACCAAGCATTATATTTTGACAGATTTGAATTTCCTACTCATTATTCAGAGGCACAAAACAGGCAGGATATTTTTTAAAGGTTTTTAATTCACATTTTCACAGCAAAGGAAGAATGTGCAGTTATATAACACCTCTCCAGGACCTCTCACCTGTACATTCACGTGGATTTGCAGTAATCAATTTGTAGATGGCAAGATCCCACAACACAACAGTGGTGGGGAGCTGTCCCCCCTCCCTTGAACCGCTGCAGTGTGCGTACACCACAGTGCCGTTAAAAGTTTCACAAGCAGGCCTACCTTAACGCTGCAATAAAGTTACTGTGAATATCCCCAAGTTGCCAGACTCTGGCGCCTGTTTGGCTACACTGAGGGAGAAATTATCACGCCCAATGCACCTAACCAGCACATCCTTCGAATGGTGGGAGGAAATCGCAGCACTCGGAGGAAACCCACGCAGGGAGAACGTGCAGGCTCTGCACAGACCCAAGCCAGGAATCGAACCCGGGTCCCTGGTGCTGTGAGGCCGCAGTGCTAAACTCTGCGCAACTGTGCCACCCTTAGGGAGAGAATTCCAGGATTTTGACTGATTGACAGTGACGGAGCAGTGACGTGTTTCCAAGTCAGGATAATGAGCGACTTGAAGGGGAACCTCTAAGTGTTGGTGTTCCCAGATATCTGCACCCTTATCCTTCCAGATGGCACCAGTCATGGCTTTGGAAAGTGCTGCCTAGGGGAACATTGATGAGTTCCTACAGTGTATCTTGGAGATGGTGCACGTCTGTTCCACTCAGATTTAGACTTGGTGAGGCCCTAAGCTATATAAAGCTTGGAGGCCCCTTGTTAAAAAGTTACACCAAAAGGTCTCACAACGGTGCATACCAAAACAGGACCTTGGGTCACCACAAAAAAAATTGGAAACATAAATTATGCCTTTGAATTATTTAATAGCAAGGTATTTAAAGTGAAAAATACAAATTATTTTCAAATGAATGCATTTACTGATTCATCATTTGGGTAGCTTGATCTCTCTCATAGATTATAATATGTTATACCCTGGAAAGAATACTTAAATGTAATTTTTAAAATAATTTTAAAATGCATTAATATATATATAATGCTGACAAAATAAGTAAACTCAAAATTCATTGAGTTTGGTGAATTTTGTTGTTTCAGCTGTAGATGTTGGCTCTGTAAATCTCACATTTGCATCACTTCCAGTGATTTCCTCAGCTGAGATTCCAGACTCTGTTGTCTCAGTAGCAGAGGCACTAGGCTATGCTTCTTTTGGACTTTGCTGATCACCTTGGGTTTGTTTCTGGAGTATCATCTGTTTCTGGAGTAAAGTAACTGTCAACTTTTGCTAATTTTTTGAGTTGCTCTTCAAGCCGGTACTTTCTTTTTCTCTTAGAACAATAGAACCACAGGAAATTACAGCTCAGAAACAGGCCTTTTGGCCCTTCTTGTCTGTGCTGACCCATTTTTTGCCTAGTCCCACTGACCTGCACTTGGACCATATCCCTCCACACCCCTCTCATCCATGAACCCGTCCAAGGTTTTCTTAAATGTTAAAAGTGACCCCGCATTTACCACTTTACCCGGCAGCTCAGTCCACACTCCCACCACTCTCTGCGTGAAGAAGCCCCCCCCCTAATATTCCCTTTAAACTTTTGTCCTTTCACCCTTAACCCATGCCCTCTGGTTTTTTTTCTCCCCTAGCCTCAGTGGAAAAAGCCTGCTTGCATTCACTCTATCTATACCCATCAAAATCTTATACACCTCTATCAAATCTCCCCTCATTCTTCTACGCTCCAGAGAATAAAGTCCTAACCTATTCACTCTCTCTCTGTAACTCAGCTTCTCAAGTCCCAGCAACATCCTTGTGAACCTTCTCTGACTCTTTTCAACCTTATTTACATCCTTCTTCTGGTATCCGCTCTTAAAATATTCTCTTCATTGTAAACCTTCTGAAATTTTGTGAGCCCTAAGCTGTAGCTTGTTTAGCTTATGCCTAAATCCAGCACTGCCTCCCACTGTTCATTGGTGGTGGAGGGATTGAATGTTTGTGGGAAGGGGTAGCAACCAAGTGGATTGCTTTGTCCTGGATGGTGTCGACTCCCTGAGTGTTGCTGGAGTTGCGCCCATCCAGGCAAGTGGAGCTGCACCCATCACCAACCAATGGAGAACTTTCCCCCTGAATGTTAGTGAGCGGATGAGTGAATGGGTGAGGGAATAGGTAGATGGGTTTGAGAAGGTGGGGTAGGTGGGCGATATGGGTAAATGTGTCAGGAGTATTGGGCGAGATAGTTCTGTGGGTGAAGTGGATAGTTAGGTAAGGGGTGAAGTGGGTAAGGGGTAAGTGGGTAGCTGGTTGAGCTGGATAAGTAGATAGGTAATTGAGGTAGGTAGGTGGGTAAAGTGGGTGAGCATGTGGCAGGGAGATGTGGGTAAGGTGGGTAGGGGTAACAGGGTGGGGGGTAGTTGAGTGAGGTGGGTAAGTGAGAAAGGAGTAGTAGGGGTATTGGTGGTAAATGGATGGGGGAGATGGATGAGGTAGGTAAGTGGGTACGCAGGGATTAGTCAGGTCAGATCAGGATAGTATTCGGATGGTCAGGGAGCAGGGGGTAGTCAGGTGCTGTGGGAGGGGATTAGTCAGGGGATTGGGAGCATAGTTGTCTGGTCTGGAGGTAGACGGCTGGTCGGGAGGGTAGATGTCTGTTAGGGAGGGTAGATCGCAGATTGGGAGGTAGATGGCTGGTCGGGAGGTAGACGGCTGGTCGGGAGGTAGACGGCTAGTCGGGAGGGTAGACGTCTGGTCGGGAGGGTAGGTGGCTGTCGGGAGGGTAGATGGCTGGTCAGGAGGTAGACGGCCGGTCGGGAGGTAGATGGCTGGTCAGGAGGTAGACGGCTGGCTGGGAGGTAGATGGCTGGTCGGGAGGAGGTAGACAGCTGGTCAGGAGAGTAATCAGAGTATCAGGCAGAATAGCAGAGGATCTGGGGCGTTGATCGGGAGAGGCAGCAGTCCAGGTATCCTGCAGTTAGACTAGATATAAATCTGTGTAACATCAGACCTGTCCCAAATTGAAAGCAGTGGTGGAGGGTGCGAGGGAGCTGGGAAACCTCCTTCCATTGACAGCTGAACCTTCCAACCCAGGCGAATCCCAGCGAGGTTTACCCGTCAGAACTTCTGCAAGGTTCCGACTGAATCTCGGTGCAGTGTGTGGGACTATTGAAGCAGGAATCTTTACATGTGCTGCGTTACACAACACGTATAAAACAAAGCCAGAAAATACTAGAAAATCTCAGCAGATCTGACAGCTGTGGAGCGAGAATAGAACCAATGTTTTGAGTCTGGATGACCTTTCGTTGTATGTATAAAACATAGTTGACACCAGCACGGTGACACAGTGGTTAGCATTGCTGCCTCACAGTGCTAGGGACCTGGGTTCAATTCCGGCCTCAGGTTACTGTTTGTGCGGAGTTTGCATGTTCTCCCCATGTCTGCGTGGGTTTCCTCCAGGTGCTCCGGTTTCCTCCCAGAGTCAAAGATCTGCGGGTTGGGTGGATTGGCCACGCTATGTTACTCCTTAGTGTCAGGGAGCTAAGCTAAGGTAAATGGGGATAGGGCCTAGATGGGGTTGTGTTCAGTGCAGACTTGAAGGGCTGAATGGCCTCTTTCTGCACTGTAGGATGATTCTATATGCCCAGGGGTGGAGTTGAGGCAACTTTACTGTTCAATTTAAAATGTCAATGCCAGCATGGTTCTATACTGGATGAGACAGAAATTGGGTAGGGTAAAGTTTACGGTGGAGAGTGTGTCTCACCCCTTAACAGAAGATGTTGGGTATTTCTACTGAATTGCCAATATGTTCCCAACAATTTCACGAGGGATATTGCGAGAGCTGGCAGCTTTGCTCCTGCGGGTGTTTGAATGACTGATCCTCAGCATGTGCCCCACCCTGAGATTATAGTGAAAATCGATTTGTCCAGAAGAAACCAATTGTTTGTTAAATCACCCAACGATTGGTGGTAGATTTTAATCATGACTTCAAATCCATTCAGCAGTGAGGTCCCTATAGGAGGGCAGTAGAATATTCCATAATAAGCCCTCCACTCCTAACCAGACCCACAACTTCACCCACTGCCTTACACGCAGCGGCAAGGTAACACAGTGGTTAGCACTGCTGCTTCACAGCTCCAGGGTCCTGAGTTCGATTCCCAGCTCGGGTCACTGCCTGCGTGGAGTTTCCACATCTTCCTTGTATCTGTGTAGGTTTCCTCTGGGTACTCCGGTTTCCTCCCACAGTCCAAAGATGTGCGGGTTAGGTTGATTGGCTGTGCTAAGAAAATGCCCCTTAGTGTCCAGGGATGTGTAGGTTAGAGGGATTAGTGGGTGAAATATGTAGGGATATGGGGGTAGGGCCTGGGTGGGATTGTGTTCGGTGCAGACTCGATAGGCTGAAGGGCCTCTTTCTGCGCTGTAAGATTCTATGATGGCAGCACAGTGGTTAACACTGCTGCTTCAAAGCTCCAGTGATCCGGGTTCAATTCCCGGCTTGGGTCACTGTCTGTGTGGAGTTTCCACAATCTCCTTGTGTCTGCGAGGTTTCCTCCCACAGTCTAAAGATGTGCGGGTTAAGTTGATTGGTCATGCTAAAATTGCACCTTAGTATCCTGAGATGCATAGGTTAGAGAGAGGGATTAGTGGGTAAAATGTATGGGGTAGGGCCTGGGTAGGATTGTGGTTGGTGTGGACTCGATGGGCCGAATGGCCTCTGTCTGTACTGTAGGGCTTCTATGATTTCTAACTCACAAGAGTTTGAATTGATTTGATTTATTATTGTCACATGTAATTGGATACAGTGAAAAGTATTGTTTCTTGCACGTTATACAGAGAAAGCATATGTTTCACAGAGTACGTAGAGGAGATGGAAAAGAGAGAGTGCAGAATGTACTGTTGCAGTAATAGCTAGGGTGTAAAGAAATGTCAGCTGAATGCAAGGTAGGTCCATTCAAAAGTCACATTGAGTTGATCTTCATTCCGCAGCACACTCAGATACAAGCTCAGGATGGTAGGTGAATGTCACCTTTTCTGTCCTGTTTAATGGGGAAAGGGGATGGTGGGATCAGGGGGATCAAAGGAACCCAGTATTGCATAAGATGTTGAGGCCGCATGGAAATGTGTGTTTTTTTATTTAAGAGGGAGAATCTAAGCTCCGGTCAGTGTAGCTGGCCTGTTATATGCAGGTCTCAAACTGTTGATGCAGAATCCATCTTTACCTGTTAAGAAAGCCCACCAATGCCCTTACTTTCTCAGGAAGCTAAGGAAATTTGGCGTGGCTGCTATAAGTCTCACCAACTTTTACTGATGCACCATGCTTTCCAGATGTATCACAGCTTGGTATGGCTCCTGCTCTGACCAAGACCGCAATAAACTACGAAGGGTCATGAATGTAGCCCAATCCATCATGCAAACCAGCCTCCCATCCATTGACTCCATCCACATCTCCTGCTATCGTGGGAAAGCAGCCAGCATAATCAAGGACTCCACATACCCCAGACTAACTCTCTTTCACCTTCTTGCATCGGGAAAAGGTACAAAAGTCTGAGGTCATGCAGCAACTGATTCAAGAACAATTTCTTCCCTGCTGCCATCTTGAATGGACCTACCATATATTAAGCTAATCTTTCCCTTTACCCTATCTGTTACTGCAGCGCTATGTTCTTCACTTTCTCCTTTCCTCCCCCCATGTACCCTATGTGTGATATGTTTAGTCTGTACAGTGCGCAAGAACCAATACTTTTCACTGTATCCCAATGTAGGTGACAATAATAAATCAAATTCATCCAAACCAATGCAAAGGACACCACCACAAAAATGCACACTTGCATATTTGTTTCCTTTGTCTAAGTTTATTTATTACTGTCACAAGTAGGTTTACATTAACACAACAATGAAGTCACCGTGAAAATCCTCTAGTCGCCACACTCTGGCGCCTATTCGGGTACACTGAGGGAGAATGCAGCATGGCCTATGCATCTAACCAGCACGTCTTTTGGATTGTGGGAGGAAACTGGAGCACCCGGAGGAAACCCACATGGAGAGGACACGCAGATTCCGCAGAGGCAGTGACCCAACCCAGGAATGGAACCCAGGTCCCTGAGGCAGCAATGCTAACCACTTTGCCGCTGTGCCACCCTTGTGTTACAGGTGGCCGTTTGCAACTAACCCTGTCCCGACTTCTGACAGAACATGCTGCTAGTAAGTCTCAATGCACCTAGGCTGGTGGGAGGAACCCCCCTGGGGACTGGCTGCCCTGGAATGCATAGAAGGAGCGCCCCCACATGGTGGATTCGAACCACCACCGCAGTCTTGAATTCCAGGAATTGTTAATCCTACAAATTCTTATTCCAGATACAGTGAAGCAAACCACAGCAGATTGGGATACTTAATCAGACATGTCTAATGCACTGCCTCCATGCCACAGTTAGACTCGGCAGAACAATTATTTCATTTGACTAAAACCCTAATTAATCTGCACTAATCTTCAAATTGCCTACTACGGTTTCATTAAGCCGTTTTGAGCATCTGAAATGGTTCATGATAGTAATGGAAATTAGAAATAGAAGCATGCACAGAATAGTCTCAAAGCCACATTAGTATTAGGGTATTTAAGCCAGGTCGCTTTTCACTTGCACTCTTTATAAATGCTGCAATGCAAAGCAGCGATCTTGTGAAAAGCCGCAATTCACACATACTTGAAAGTGTCGAGAGGCAGATATTTCAATGGTTTTAATGGTCATATATTGGTTAATTTCAATCTAATCATCCCGAGGCTGTAAAAACCCAGGAGTATTTCAGCAACAAATGGGCCTTTTCTCTATAAAGCGATACACGGGCGCCACCCCGCGGCTAATCGATGTAGTGCCCCCCCCGAGAAAAGGTTAAATTCCACATCTAAGAGATAAGAACCAAATGGGTCAGCTGAGATCACAACACTCGTGCAAGAAATATCCAACCAGCATTACAGACAAGCCTACGGCCGTCTTGTTAAAGCTGCGGATAGTCTTTGGGGCTAAAAATAAATTCAAACCTTTACAAAATTATAACTGTAACGTTGATCATTAAGAGTCTGGGCCATCATTTCAAATGCGCGGCAGTGGGCCACTTATCTGGTTTCCGATAAGGGTCAGAGATTGTCAGTCCATCCATACAAAAGCCTAACCTGGCAACTGTCTTATTAACCTTCACATCTAAACACAACGTAATCCTTGAATACCACAGTAAATTTCTCTCTATCTATCGCTC